>NC_134286.1:22704684-23904684 GCF_949628215.1 Phalacrocorax aristotelis | reverse complement strand
GATCACAGAATCATTAAGGTTGGAAAAGACCTATAGGATCATCAAGTCCAGTCGTCCACCCAACAATAACATGTCTCCTACACCATGCCCTGAAATGCCACGTCTACATGTCTTTTAAATACCTCCAGGAAAAGGAGAGAAATGGAACAGCCTATCCCTCCCTCCCCAAGCCTTGTGGTTTGGGTCCGAGTGTGAGGCCTTGGTGTTCCAGTCTAGCTCTGCACGTTGCTGAGCTGGCAGCAAGTTTTATGGAGCTGGGGCTGGAGGGCTCACCTGTTGAGCTTTATGCCGCTGCCTTGCGATCTCCTAAGGATGCTCTGGTTTCCCCACCATGGGCAGGGGGTCGCCCTGGCCCAGGCAAACAGCTCCTGCAGCCCGCAGGGGCCTCTTGAAAAGAAACGGCCCCGCACCAAACCGAGCGAAGGCAGCTGGGCGTGAGCGTGCGGAGCAAAGGTTCAAGAGAAGCCACCATCAAGGCAGGCGGGGCCCGGCCACAGTTCCCTGTGTCAGGACTTGCCCTTCGGCGGCCCCGTTCCTCGGGGTCTCCTCTCTGGACCAGTCGGAGGTGGGCTGGGCTGGTTTGCCGCGCTGAGGGGTGGGGAGATGCTTGGCACCTGGGAGCGGGCGTGTGCTCCAGCAATGCTGGTGTCTTGCTCTGTTTGCAAGCGGGGAGCCCGTGGCTCGGCTCGTGCGCCTCACTGCGTAACAGACGCTACGCCTTGCAGCGTCAAGAGGATCGCTAACGAACGGGCTTTCTGCGCCCCTAGCCTGAGAGGGGACGAGGGGTTGCACCATACCCCCCGATGCATCTGTCCCGGGGTGGTACCTGTCTCACGGTGCGGCGCCCGCTCAGCGCTGAGCTCTTATTTTGTAAAGGTGCCTTCCCTGCGGATGGGTACTGCTGGGACGGGTGAAGTAGTTCCCGGAGAGCAGCTGGCTCAAGAGAGGTGTGTGTGCTGAGAGATAGCTGGTGAAAGCCTCCCAAGAGCTGATAAGCTCCAGAGACGAGCAGCGCTGTTGAGTCTGCAGGAGCGGATAAACTCCGGACACCGTGAGACTGCTGAAGGCTTCTCAAGTCACCAGCACACTCGAGCATACGGTGTAACCAACACCATATCCGAGGAAGCAGCGGCTGCTCTGTGCGACAGACTACAGGACTGTACCTGCTGCGAGAGCAGGGCCTCTGGGGGACCTTCCAAATTTCTTCCTAGAAGCC
The DNA here is from genome assembly GCF_949628215.1 of Phalacrocorax aristotelis. Taxonomy (NCBI): domain Eukaryota; kingdom Metazoa; phylum Chordata; class Aves; order Suliformes; family Phalacrocoracidae; genus Phalacrocorax; species Phalacrocorax aristotelis. The sequence continues at coordinate 23,903,468 of NC_134286.1, read as the reverse complement.
TCTGGCATGTCAGCGTGACCCTCCGCTCCTCAGTCAACAGCTGCCGTTGGACTCACTGCTCCCACGTGGTGACTAGTTATCTCCTGTTAGTCGTAACAGCTTGAGGCCGTTAACAGTAAGTCACTGATGAGGATAAGGTGTTCCAGTAACTATTTGGCCATGACTTGATGGTGGATCTCTCTGTGTCCCTGCTGAGGGGGAGCACTGGGAAGGGGGCAGACCCTCAGGTTGGGGGGAGTTGTTACAAATATTCACCAAGAGCTTTGAATCCAAGAAAAAGCAGGTCATCTTTATATCTTCAGTTTGACAAAAGGGCACTCAAATAATTTTGGCAACCTGAAACCCGGACTGCAGATCAGCTTCTTTGTCACTGTGGGGGAATATGAAGTGCCGGGGTCCTCGGAGCACGGGGAACGGGCAGATAAAGCTCTCTCGGTGCAGTGGGCGATGGGCCATCCCGGGGGGAGCGTCCCTGCATGCGTGTTGTACGTTGGATTCCTTGGAAACCAAACAGGGACATGTTCTAACGGAAGAGGGACGGGAAAGGCACAGTTGTGCAGTCGCAGCGATGGAAGTCTGGAAAGCTGTAGTGCGCGAGGCGGGAGCGCCGAGCAGGACGGCGCGCCGCTGCTGGCAGCGCTGGAGGCGACGCGGCGCCCGCTGCCTGGCGGCGGTGGTGGCAAGGCTGGCAGCCACGGACATCGGGTGGAGAGGGCACAGACCTTCCCTCACCTTTACTTCATCGTGAGAACATCACAGGCCCTTCGCTGCCCAAACGTTTCAGCAGCTGCAGCCGTTGGGCTGCTCATGAAGGGGGAAGCCAGAAGCCTCAAGGCTGACATTAAGGCCTCGAGCAGAGCACAGAACCAGCAAGGTGCTTCATGCCTTGTCGTGGCCAGAGCTCAACCTGATGCCACCGCTTCTAGGTGTAGCTTTGACTTGTCGTTATTACCCAGAGCCACGGATCTGGCACTGAGGTCAATGGTGAGCAGTCCACGCAGCCTCCATCATATGCTTTTGATCACATTTTTCAGTATCAAAAAAGAAGAACCCACGCAGAGCGAACATTTCCTCATGCCCCGTCACCTCAGCAAGTCACTCGGAGGGTGGCTGCGACGTAGATTGATGCCACCAGCATCGCTTTGGCTGCCCTCAGATTTTACACCCTGTATTTTACACCGCTCCCACTGGGCGATGGGAAGCAGTGCAAGGCACTGCAGAGCCGGTTTCAGAAACCCCACTACAGGACAGGATCACCATCCAGCTTATGATAATCTGAACGGGACAGGGATGCTGAAATGCCAGGCAGCCGTTTGCTTTGCTTTGCAAGAGAAATCTCTTTGAAGTTTACTTTCCCAGCGCCGTAAGGGCGGGCAGAAGAGGGCACCGGGGGCTCGCTGGGAAGGAAGCCGTCTTCCTCCGCTTACTGCAGAGAATATCAAAATCACTGTGAGGTTTTTCTACCACCACATCGCAAGACTTGAAAACTGCACGGTACCGGCTGTCGCTGCCAATGGGATATTGCTAAAAACTCCTCTGGAGGGCAGCCCAGCACCGGCCGTCACTGCTTTCTGCCCAGCAATTGCCTCCTCTGCGCATTACACAGAACTTTTTCTCCCTCAAAAGCGCACCGGCCGTCACTGCCTGGCGTGCACAAGTATTTGCTGATGACTTGGTTTATTTCAGCCTCACAAAATAAGCCCTGCTTTACAAATCGGTTGCAAAGCACTGTCATTCACGGAGCATTAGCATCGCTCTGGACCAGCTCTGAAAAAGCTGGTTAGCTTTTCTGATGCTTCAGGTTTAGTTATCACTGGGCGCTTTTCCCCTCCTCCCCTGGCTGGATCTGCACGCCTCTGTGATTTCACCTTTTGAAACAATCTGAAACTTTCTGTCTTGATGTTTTGAGACCCGCAGCGCCAGCACGGGGGTGGGTTGCTGTTGGGGTTGTTGCTGGCTGGTTCTCAGCACCAACACAACCAAAAATGTCTTGGGCCACTCAGCCCTGGAGGGGTTATTACAGCTAGAATTGAGCTTAGACCTGAACGTACCTTAAGAAGGGTACAACAGGGAGTATCTTGCAGCGGTAGGATCAGTTACTCAGATCCATGAGCAAGTGAGTGATTTTATAGCTAAGAGCAAAGAAAGCAGGATCCTTTTTCTTCTTTTTTTTAACCCACGTCTCCCTCGTACTGCTGATCAGGATCCACACGCGCGTGAACATAGCGAATGGCACCATGTAACACTTTATGAACTCAAGTTTCCATGGTAAACTGAAAGAACATAAATGACTCAAACCAAGTTCCCCCAGTTTTAAGCAAATCATTGCTTTATTTGTGATTTTGAGACCAGAGGAGCTGCCTGAGGGGTTAAATCCAGAGAGGGAAGGGGTCACACTCCCCTGGCAGATAAACCATTAGGTTTACTGTTGGACTCAACGATCTTGAGGGTCTTTTCCAACCTAAATGATTCTATAATTCTCTTCTATGAAATCAAAACGCTGCGAGGGAATACTGTCCCCATCCACAACGGCAAGGGGTGGTGAATGCCTTTCTCTGCTCTGCTGGAGAGATCAAAGGGCTCCCAGCACAGCCCACGGTCGCCAGGCAAAGGGTTCTGGTTGACGTTCCAGTATCTGTTCCCGTCACAAGCTGCGAGATGGCTTTTAAGGGCTGAGGACCTCTTCACTCGCTCGCTGTTGGCGCTGGAATTACTCAGCGCGGGGCTGAGCGGCGATGCGTGCTGCAGCTGTCGGTCGCGGGAGCGTGTTGTAGTGCTGCCCAGACACCGACCGCTCGACTTGAAAACTCACTAGGAAAGCCGGAGGAGAGAAGCTTGCCCGTATCGCCTCGCTGCTGGAGCCACCGAGGTGTCGGCATTCGCTGGTGGTTGGGTGTGGAAGGAGTAAGAGCTGAGGAAAACCCCAGGCCAGCACAGCTAGAAAACAGGCGAGTGCCCTTGTGCTCTCCAGAGGCTCCGCTGTGACCTGCTCGCCCGCCGGAGGATGCTCGCTTGGCCTCATTCAGGGCTGGCAAGAGGCAGGCAGAGCTCGTGGCGGGCTTCTGAATCCGCCACGGCAGCGTGGATCGAAACTGCCTACTGAGACACCCCAGAGACCGTCCTAAACCCGGAGGACAAACCAGCTCCCTCATTTAGATACTGGTCCTTACAGTTGAGTGCAGCCTTAAAATACCCAAGATTTTCGATACAGTTATCTTTAATACTGAAAAAAAATATACTGAGATGGTCTGAAGATATTTTAGGCAGTTAGAGGCATGTAGCCGCTATAAAAAGCAAGCACAGCCTGTACCCGCCTTTTCCAAACCAGCAGACGGGAGCGAGGGAGCATCTGCCTCCGTTGCCTCCTTCTCACCACCCGACGGCTGCCGGGTTGATGCCACCAGGAGACCGGGCAGCTTTTCCTTGGCGGCAGGGAAGCAGAGATGCAACTCGTAAGCACAGAGGAGTAGCAGCATCCTTGTGATGGGTGACTGCGTCCGTTTGCCCTGTCGTAGGTCAGTTTTTAAGGTCGTGGCAGAAGGAGGAACGCAGGAGGAAGAAAACCTACAGCAAAGCCCCTTCTCAGACGCTGCAGGGTGGCTTTTGTCGGTGGGAAGGATGAAGGAGGGGTGAGCTCCGAGGCAGAGCTTGGTTGAAAGAAAGTGGAAAACTCATCCCACAGGACTTCAGGTTCTGGTGGACGGACAGGGATGCAGGGAGGGAAACAGGGCACCCGGGGTGGACCCGAAGATCTCGAGAACATCCCCAGCCTTGGGAAAAGCTCGCCGGGACCAACCTCCCGCTGCGCAGAAGGGACCAGCGGCGAGGAGGAGGCAGGGGTGCGCGGGGGGGAGATCCCCCCGGGCTGCTGTTGTGTGCGAGGGCTGCGGCCACCCGGCTCCGCAGGACAAACGTCCCTCTGTCCCCGGGCCCGGCCGTCACCCAGGACCGTCATCGCGTGGAGACGAGGCGAGCCCCGAGGGGGAGAGGGGGGACCCCGGCCCCAGCCCCGGCCCCCGGGCCTTCAGGGCGACCCTGGCCCGGGCACGACCGGGGGGGGGCAGGGGGGGACCGCCACGGGAGCGGCGCGGTCCCGCGAGTCCGGCGGGGCGGAGCCCCAGGGCGTTACGGCCACGCCCCCGCCACGCCCCGGCCACGCCCCCGCCACGCCCCCGCCACGCCCCGGCCACCGCGGGGCGGTCCCTGGGGCTAAAACCGCCGCGCCCGGCGGGACCCGCCGCTGCTGCCGCCCGGACCGGAGCCCACCGGTGAGTGCCCGCCGTGCCCCCCACCCCCCGCCCCTTCCCCCGGAGCCCCCCAGGCTCCACGTAGGCCGGGGCTCCGGTTCAGCCCTGCCGAACCCTGCCCTGAGGGGTCCGGCAGCAAGACCCTTGCCTGCTTAGGACCGGCTCTTACCGGGCTGGGCCCCCGCTCAGCTGCGGGATGAGCTGGAAGGGCGGCCGAGCTCTCCGAGGAGCCGGGTGTGCCCCGAGCTCTGCGGGGCGGGGAGCGGGGGGCAGCGGCAGCCCTGAGCTTGCTGCGCGGAGCAACAGAGCCTGGGTCTGCCCCGTCCCCGGTGCTGCTCCCGAGGGGCTCCTGCTGCGGCCGCCTGCCTGGCGCGTACCCCAAAGCCATCCCGCCGCTGGCTTCTTGTCCCCAGCCATGGCTGATGAGCTCAGTGACCTGCTGCGGGAGTTTGATGAGGTGATGGAGGACTTTGACAGAGGCCCTGCGAGTCAGTACGAGCAGCACCTGGAGGAGCTGAAGAGGAGAGTGGGACACAGCGTGTACGACAGTGGCATTGATGAGCTGGAGAGTGAGTCCGGGGCTGGGGAATGACGAGTCCTGGGGGAGGTTGGTGTCCGTCGCGATGGAGTTGCTTTGGGGGCTCTAGGGTTGCTCCATGGTAAGCCACGGAGCTTCTGGCTGACCCCACCTCTGAGTTGCCTGTCTGACTCATCTCCCGTGCGCTGGATGAGTAGCGTGGGGTGATGACCGCTGGATCCTGGCCCAGGGCCTGCCAACATCTGCCGGGGCTCCTTCTGCTGGGCCGGCTGCTGTGGGACTGCACATGGCTTGAGATAACCTGGAGCTCAGGGGGAGCCACTTCCCTGTAATGACCCCGAGGAGTCCCCGTGGCCGGGCCCGGCAACCTCTGGTGCTGTTTGGCGGGGCAGAGAAGCTCACTTTCTTTTTCCCAAGTGTTCCTTGCAGAGGGGCTGCCCAAGAGTGAGCGTGGGCCAGGGACCCCGTGCCACTGTGGTGGATTGACCATGGCTGGATGCCAGGTGCCACCCAGCCGCTCCATCACCCCCTCCTCAGCTGGGCAGGGGGAGAAAATGTAATGAAAGGCTGGTGGGTTGAGTTAAGGACAGGGAGAGATCACTCACCAGTTACCATCATGGGCAAACCAGCCTCAGCTTGGGGAAATTAATTTATTACCAATCAAATCAGAGTAGGATAAAAAGAAATAAAAACTAAATCTTAAAATACCTTCCCCCACCCTTCCCTTCTCCCAAGGCTTAACTTCTCTCCTGATTTTCTCTTCCTCCTCCCCCCGAGCAGTGCAGGGGGATGTGGAGTGGGGGTTGTGGTCAGCTCATCACACGCCGTCTCTGCTGCTCCTTCCTCCTCAGGGGAGGGCTCCTCACACCCTTCCCCTGCTCCAGTGTGGGGTCCCTCCCACGGGAGACAGGCCTCCACGAACTGCTCCACCGTGGGTCCCTTCCCCGACTGCAGCCCTTCGGGAACAGACTGCGCCAGTGTGGGTCCCCCACGGGGTCACAGGTCCTGCCAGGACCCTGCCCCAGCGTGGGCTCCTCTCTCCTGGGAAGGAGCCTGCTCCAGCACAGGCTTCCCACGGGCTCACAGCCTCCTTTGGGGGCATCCGTCTGCTCTGTGGGGTCCCCACGGGCTGCAGGTGGATCTCTGCTCCACCCCTATCCTCCATGGGCTGCAGGGGCACAGCCTGCCTCACCATGGCCTTCACCAGGGGCTGCAGGGGAATCTCCACTCGGGTGCCTGGAGCACCTTCTCCCCCTCCTTCCCTGCCCTTGGTGTCTGCAGGGCTCTTCTCTCGCATGTCCTCACTCCTCTCTCCAGCTGCAGTTGCACAGGGGATTTTTTTTTCCCCCCCTTCTTATTATCCTAGAGGTGCTGTCACCGTCGCTGATGGGCTTGGCCTTGGCCAGCGGTGGGTCCATCTCGGAGCCGGCTGTCGTTGACTCCATCAGACGTGGGGGAGCTTCTGGCAGCCTCTCACAGAAGCCACCCCTGTAGCCCCCGGCTACCAAACCCTTGCCACGCAAACCCGATACAGCCACGCATGAGTTTGGTCCCTGGTCCTGCAGCTTGTTTATTAGGTGCCTGTGGCCGTAGACAGCGACTGATGCTTTGCACTTGCAGGTGCCAGCACGTCCCCGGGAAGCAGCCTCAACTCCAGCGAGGAGGACCTCAACACCCCTGCCAATGCTTATCCCTCCAAAGGTGAGGCTGAAGCATGTGCCCGAAGGGCTGATGCCAGGGTTGCCTTCTGTGTGCTTGGCTTGGCTCAGCAGCGAGGGGTCTTCACCCGCCCTGAGGTGTGGGGTGAGGGGGTGTGTGCCAATGGGGCCCTGCAGGATTTGGAGGTGGGAATGAGCCCTGGGGTCCCAGCTGGATCCTGGACGAGGCATGAAGCTGGACTGGCATGTTCCTAGTCAAGGCTAGACAGAGCCAGAGGCCTGTTTGGGAGGGTCACAGAGAGGGGCTCTGTTCCTGACCTGGGAAGCGCAGGATTGCGCAGGGAGGAGGCAGCACGGGGAAGGCGAGCACCCTTCCTTCCCACCACGTATGGCTCCAGTCCAGCTCTGGCCTCAGCTGAGCCCTTCCAGACCGAACTTGTGCCCTGCCCGTCCGCTTTCCCCCGTGTTGAGCCTGAAGCACCACTGGCTGCGTTATGGGATGCTGATCTGCGCGACACCTGCGGGCACCATCCTACCCCAGAGCCTGGGCCTGAGACGAGGCGGTGTGGGGTGTGAGGGGCAGAGGCGCTGTGGGAGGTGGAAATACTGTGTGTCTGCAGGTCAGAGTTAGTCCTGGGGTTTTCCTTCCTCAAGCAGCCTCCTTGGTGAAACCCCTTGCTCCTCAGCCTGGGAACGGCCAGCCCTGACCTGTGTGTGCACAGGGGGGAGCACCCTGGAGGGCACCTGGGGATGGGTGATGCTAGAGCTGCCCTGAAGCCCCATGCGAGTGTGGGACTCCAGAGCCAGAAAGCTTCAGCGCTGCTGTTTTGATGCCTTCAGCAGCTGGGTGCAGGCGTGGGCTGTAATCCCATAGACATGCACCGACCCACGGAGACGCTGCGCTCGGGGATGTTTGGCTGGGGTTATTCTGAGCTGTGCAGTGATCGGCCCCCATTAGGACATGCAGCCCCCCCATAACCCCCTCCCACCGCTGCCAGGCAGTGCCTGGCTGGTGCAGAAGCAGCAGGCAGCCAGAGCAATTGTGGTTGGAAGCAAGGGGTAGGGATCTTCCTTCTCCCAAATTAGAGCTGGGGCAGGGGAATGGGAGAGGCCTGACAGTGTGTTTCTCTCCACTAGCAAAGCTTGGAGACACACAGGAGCTGGAGGAGTTCATTGCGGATCTGGATAAAGTGTTGGAGGGTACGTACGCAGCTCTGATCCCTGTGCTTTCCGAGCCCCAGGCTGCATCCAGTGCAGTAGGACACCTGGGCTGGGGCTTCCCCACTGCCTCTGGCTCAGCAGAGCCTGGCCTAGCACCCCTCCTAGCTGGGGCTCCCACTGCAGGGGCCCTAGAGACTGATTTTGGCTGCACGGGTGGAAACCTTCTGTCTTTTGAGGGCAAAGGGGGGCTTATCAGGATGTCACTTCCCATCCCCTTTCAAGCTTTTTCAGCTGGAGCAGAAATTCCACTGCTGAGGGTCTTCCCTCCCTGGTGCCTCAGTTTCTGCCAGCTGGTGGGGTGGAGGTGGCAGCACTGCCCTGCTGGAGGGGCTTGGGGGTGTGAAGGCCAGATTGGTCCTGACAACAAAGGCCTGCAAAAACAGTGGCCAAACAGCACAAACTACAGAGCTATTGACATTTCAGGAAGATGGACAGATCTCGTGGCTCTCTGCCTACAGCCTCCTTCCGACCTCTGCTCAGAGGCTTTTCTTTGCTATGGGGTCGGGGTAGGGGGGGGGGGATGAGCAGGAGAAGAGTATTTTCCCTTGTGGTATACCCCAGCCTGGAAAAAAAAATCAGCCCTGGGGAAATATCCCATTTGGAGGGAGGAAAGTAAGGGTTCAGACTTGGTCAGTACCACCGAACACGTACCCCTGGAAGTGCCCCTCGGGGCGTGCTGGTGCTGAGCAAAGCCGTGGGCAGGTCTCAGAGTGAGCGGGAACCGCTTCAGAGTGTCTGTGCGGTGGCAGCGAGGGGAATCCCAGCCCTCGGGGAGCACGGACGGGTTGTGGTCTCCTCCTGCAGGTGTTTTCCTGGTAAAGGGCTTGGCTGCAGGTATCCCTGGGGAAGGTGGTGATGCTGTGTTGGGCATCTCTGGCAGCTTTGGCCAGGCAGCTCCGCAGTCCACTGAGGTTGGATGGTTCCTTGATGGGGAAACTGAGGCAGAGGCCACACTTCCTCTCCAAAGGGGTCCCTGGGTGACAGGCTGGAGGCAGAGAGCCTGATTTTCTTTTTTTTAAAAAAAAAAGAAAAATTCCCCCAGCCAGGCTGCATAAGTTGCAGTTCTCAGTATCTGTTCCCTTCTTTTCCCTTCTCAGTATCTAAAACAAGACAGCTGGTGGAAGCGCTGCTTCTGCTGGCTCTGAGCCACGCTGGGAGGCAGCGAAGCAGGAAGGAGACCGGAGTCCCCCCAGCAGATTTCTGCTCTAACCCTGCTGCCGGTGGTGCCTGGGGGGCTCCAGTGCACCGTGCAGCCCTTCTCCCCGCAACAGTGGTCTCACCGGTCTTCTTTTTTTTTTTTTTTCTTTTTCTTCCCCCACCCTTGATTGTCTTGCAGAGATGTGAGAGGTGGTTTTGGTGGCGAGTTTGGAGAGGAGGACCCACAGCAGCTGAGCCCCGTGCCTCCGCAACGCGCCCTCTGCTCCCATACCCCTGCCCCCCGCCGCCTGCGTGGGCGACGGCTCCCCCGTGCCACGCTGCTCCGCGCCGGGGAAGGGCAGCGCCTGCCGCCAGCGGGGACCGACCCAGCAACGGGTCGGGCAGCTGGGCTGCGATGGTGGCTGCGCCTTGCGCTGCTCCCCCGGGCAGGGCAGGACTCCGCCAGCATGAGGCGGGACCCGGGGGCACCAGGCTTTGCCCTGCCAGGGGGGCTGGCAGCTCTTGCGGCTGGTGGGTTTGGCGGGGACTAGGACACTGTTGAAGCCCGAGGAGAAACTCCAGGTGGCTTTAGGGAAGATCAGCTTGCAGTACGTCAGGGAGACCTTGGTGTCCCCTCCTGGGTCAGGAAAGCCTGTTCCCGCACTAGCATCTGTCGCAGGCGGTGACAGCCACTGCTGGCCCTTCGCTTTGCGCGGGTCGCCTCAAATAAGGCCCTTGCCTGTTCCCCAAGTGCCTCTGCCCCGGCTGCTGCTGTAAATACTGTAAAAAGGATGTTATATGCTGTACAGATGAGATGTATTTTTATGAATGGGATTTGAAGTGCTTCTCTGTGTGTGTGTCCAGCCTTTCTCCATGGGTTCCTCTCTGCAGCTGCCTATGGGGGTGGGAGCAGGCGTGCCTGTGCTGTGCCCCAGCCCTGGGGGCTGCCAGCCGGTGGGGCAGCGGAGGGATGGTGGGGAGAGGACTCAGATGCAAATGAAGCACCATTTGCCTGCCTGAAGTGGGGTGTGGGACCCCCTGGGCAGAGCATGGGGTGGCTGCTGTGCTCTGAGCTCTGACCCTGGCAGCAGGGATGGATGGACAGAGGGAGGGAGCCAGCTCTCCTTGTGGGGGGCATTAGTGAAGCCCCCTGCAACGTGTTCCCAGGATTCAAAGCCTCCCGCTGCCTTGTAAACCCCCTGGGGAAATGCCCTGCCTGGCCTGGACAAACCCCAGTGCCTGAGCTTGGGCCTCTGTGGAGCAGCCTCGGGAGCCTGGCTGCTCCAAGCGGGCTAGATCCAGCCTGCCTGGTGGCCCTGACGCTGTTGGGGAGGGGGGAGAGGAGGGCTTGGAGCTGGGGGGGCTCATCAGGAGCTGCAGGGTGGGTAAATGGCCATGGGAGCAGCTTGGACACCCCATTGCATGGGCTCTGGCTCTTGGATGGGGTGGGAGAGGAGGGCAGAGCCTGTCCCTGTCCACCTCCATCTGCTGGGAAAGATGAGCCCCCTCCTCTTGCTCCAGTGGGAGGCCCTGGGACCTGTTCCTGGGGTGCTGAGGGACCTGCTGTGTTCCTGTTGATGCTCTCTTTTGAAAAGCCTTTTACTTTACCCTAAAGGTACATTACAGGGACTATTTTTCGCTTGACCTAAAGAAACAAGAGGTGAGCATGACCATGTGATGCGGAGCCGCATTTGCAGCTGTGGGTTTGTGCCCAATGTGCTCGGGAAGGCCGGTGTGGGTGTCATTGGGTGATGCTGCCCGCAGATGCTGCTCCGAGGGTCCCGCTTGCCAACGGCCCTGCCCTGGTGATGCTTATTTGGTTATTGCCCCTTGCACCAACCCCGGGAGCAAGTCCCCAGGGGATGTGGGTTTGCAGCCCCCTGCCTTGTGTGGTGTAGGGAGACCCCCTGCCTTGCTGGGTCCCTGCGTGTCCCTGCAGGGTGAGTGGCTCGGAAGGGGGGCAGGCAGAAGGTCCTGTGGATGTGGGAACGGCTCAGGTGTGAGGTCAACCTGGGCACAGCTGAGCTTGGAGTGAGATCTGGCGGTTGTAAGGGATGCTCAGCCCACCCCCACGTTTCCCCTCCCAGAAGCTGCCCTGCGAGCAGGGTGATGGCCAGGGGATGCTCCGGGGAGAGGAGGAACGTGGGGCCCTGCTCGTCTCTGGGCTGGCAGCGCTGCCCTTCCTTCCCTGTGATGTCCACGTGGAGCAGAGCCACGTGCGGCTGTGTTGCAACTGTCTGAGTAGGAAACAAGCTGGTTTTAGCTTCTTCCCTCACCCCTTGGTTCATGGGGTGCCGATCAGGAGGATATTGGTCATCTAATCTGCTAGCCCGGGGCTTAGCGCTGTCCCAGAAGTCTGCTGAACACGCGGTAATCCTGCAAACCCAAGTGCTGGGGAGGGAGGGCGGGAGTGGGGGGGGCTCCCGAGCAGCCCCAGCAGAGCCCTGTGCAGGGCAGGTCACGCGTGGGAGGAGCACTTTCCACATTCACTCTCCCCACGCTGCATGACGTGGCCATTGATCTGTCTCCCAGACAGACACACACACCCCCCACAGCCACGTCAAGGGCAGCCAGAAGACGGGGGTGAGAGGAGTGCGGTGGGGGCGGAGATGATGCTCGGAGATGCGCCCGTGATGCTCGGCTGCGCCATGGGGGCTGGAGCACCCTGCTCTGTGGGGAGACTCAGCCCACATCAATGGGGCCGGGGCAGCAGGAGCTGCGGGGACGGCTCCTGCTGCGCACACCACGCTGGTGAAGGCAGCAACCCCAGTGTCGCTCAGGACATTTTTTTTCCCCTCTGAGTCATTGCACACAGGCGTTTCACCCTTGCAGTCTAGCTCTGACTGATGTTTATTCCGCCCACGGTCTCTTTCTGCCTCTGGGCATCACAAGCTCTGTATCAGCCTGTGTGGGAAGGGGATTTTTAGCAGAGCACCCTCGGCCCGCCCAGCAGCGTGGTTTCTGGCTGGATCATGGCGATGCTCGGTGCTGGGCTGGGGAATCCCATGCCATTGCCTTCCCTGGGCACTGCCGGCCTGCACTGGTGTGGCATCTGCAAACATTGCTAAGCAGCTGCAGAGCTAAATACTCTCAAGTACCAAATCTGCTGCAGCTGACACAACCTCTGCAGCAAAATAACAGACTTGGTGAGGTTCCAGAGGGGTTGTTTGTCGTGGGGGTTGCCAGGAGAAGGGTTTGGGTTTCACCCCAGGTTTCCTCCAGCCCCTTGGATCAGGCAGGTTACCTGGGTGCTGCCCGCACCACGAGGCTGAGCTGTCCCATGTCACACAGGATCCTCTCCAGGGCTCCTGGGACCCCCTGCACCCAGCAATACAGCTGCCAGCATCTGCTTGGGTTGGTGCTCTGAGGACGGTGGCACTGGCACCGCGCACCCCACAGTGCCGGTGCTACGTGTGGGTGACGGGGTGACACGGGACCCAATGCCAGCGCGTCCTGCCCAGCCTGCACCCGCAGCAGCAGCAATGGTGATGCTCAGCCTAAGCCGCCGGGACGGACTCGTGCATGTCGCTGCAAGCAGACCCCTTTGGGCACAGGGGCTCCGGCAGGTTCTCTGCTGGGACAGGGTAGGGGATTATTTTTCCTGGGGACCCCGGGCAGGGGTTGGGGACACGCCTGGGTGGCAGGGTGACCCTGAGAGGGGGGCTATGGCATCCACCGGCCCATGGGGGGGTCAGTCATCCAAGGGCTGTTGTGCAGCCTGGAGGGTCCACAGCCTCCTGGCCACACTCCCGGGGCGGCTGAAAACCCAAGAGCTGGGAGGGCGGTTGGTGGGGAGGGAGGGTCGGATGGCCCTTGTGTGCACGTGCAGTGGAGGTGCTGCAAAAATAATCAGCGCGAACAAGCACGTCCTGCAGCACGTCAGTTCCTCCCCTGGGCCCCTCTTCCCACAGCAGCTCGGAGGAGGCTGGACCAGGGCCAAGGAGCCCTAGGAGCAGCAAGGCCAGGCTGGACTTCGTGTAGGGCTCTGCAAAGAGTCTGGAGCGTGCTTTGGACCCACCCTCCGAAGGCAGCGGGAGCTGAGGGTGCTGGAGGAGCTGGGGACAGTCAGCCCCTGAGCCGCATTGCCCGGGGGGAGCTGGAGCCCCCAGCAGCAGCTGGGAGCTGCTGGTCCAGGCTGGTTGGGGCGCAGGCAGCAGAGGGCAGGGAAAGCGGGCTGCGGCCCCCCCCATCCCACCACGGTCAGTGGAGAAGAAACGCAGCACGAGCCAGGCCGGGGCAGGCAGGCGATGCCTGCACGGGGCCACCTGCAAGGCTGGCACTGCTCCCGGCCGTGCGTGCACCGCCGGCAGTGTGCTGCCTGCTGCCTGCTTGCCTGTGTTCTTAGAAGCGAGAGCAGCGCACGCAGGGCCGCCGTGGGACGGGAAGTGGCTAACCGGAGTCGAGGCAACTGCACGGGCCTCCTGCCTGCACCTTTTCCTTCAAGCCCAGCTGCAAACCTAGCCTTGCCGGAGACCGTGGTGCAGAGCCGGCACTGCTCTAGCAGTAGGTCCCATACGCCCTTTTCATAGGGTCTTCAGCCTCCCCATTTCTTCCTCCACAGGAAGAAGGGATGGGGCGTCTTTTGCTGGATGGAGGTGTCCCTCAAGGCTCGTGGGGAGGCAGGACGAGCATGCAGCTGTCAGATCTTCGGTCTGTTCACGGAGGCTGATGGAGCTGGACACAGTCCCCCAGCCTACCCAGGTCTGATGTTCCTCCGTGAAGTTGCTCCCACCTGGAGGGATGTCCCCAGCCTCTATCAGGTAAAAAGAGTCACCAGTATTTCCCATAAAGAAATTATAGGTTGATTTTCCTTCATCGCACCCAGCTGACCGGGTCAGCCCTGAGAAAGGCATGTACAGTGAGGTTTCTCTCCACCAAAATACCATGGCAAAGAGCTGTTGATCTTGCTGAGCTTAGAACCCGGTAGCAAGAGCAGCTCGATGTCTAATTGCAGGAAGCTTCACACCAGGACCTCAGTAGTCCCACCAAAAGTTCTCCTTCATCCCCACGTAACCACGGCTCCCTGGTCCTCTCCGGCGTGCTGAGCTCCGCCCGCTCCAGCTGGGGCTTCCTCCTCCAGCAGCCAGGAGGACACTCGCGTGGTGCTGCCCAGGGCCACGTGCGCCTGGGGACGTCTGTGCCATGCGGCGTTTCAGAGATGAGCCACAACCTTCTCGGGGAGGGGCGTCCCTGGCTGCCCAGACAGACTGGCCATGGTGACGCAAGAGGCTGTAACTATTTTGGGAGATAACCTAACCCTGGGGATGCTCTCTGCTGCTGCCTCTTTTGTCCCAACAAGCCCTCTTGCGTTCTGGGGGGGTCTTTCCACATTTACAGGAAAGAAAGAAGTGGGGCCCTTCTAGGTCCTGACTCAAAAGTTTATTTTCCAGCATGCTTTTTAGCTGGAGCTAGAGAGCTGTGCGGGGGCAGGCATAACTCTCGTTGTAGGTCACGTTTCCCCTTCAAAAGCCCTGCTCATCACTCCTCACCCACCCAGACCCCAGCTGTCCCATGCTGGTTTGAGGGTGCTGGTGGGCTGGCAGCAGTGAGGGCAGAGCCCGTGGCCGACCCATCCTGGGGGGAGCGGGAAGGAGCACCGGCTCTGCGGGACCTGACCGTGGCGCTGGCTCTGGGTCCTCGGCAGCCGGTCCTCCTCCTCATGGGTTTATGTGAAACAGCCCCCAGCCGTGCGTAGCAGCTCGGCTCTGGAGCCCTTCCCTCCCTGCCCTGCCTGTGGGTCAGCCTGGGGGTGCCGTCCTCGGCCCCCTCCTCTCCCCAGGGAGCTGCCAGCCATGGCTGCGCCAGACCCATGTCCTGCCCACGGGAGGGGGCAAACCGGGTGTCAGTGCAGGACCTGGGAAGAGCAAAGTCTCCATCACCCGAACCCCTGCCCAAGAACAGCCCTGGTGATGCCTGTGGGGGGATGCAGGACCGGCAGGACCCCAGAGCAGAGCCTGAGATGTTTTTTTTGGGGGGGGGCACAGATCCCCGATGCCCCAAACACCAACTCACTCCCCTCTGCTGCCTTTCACCACCTTAGTGCAGCCAGACGCAGGCTCTGGGGAGCATCCCCATCTTGGGGCCCAAGGTAGGACGGGCACGGTGACCCTGCCTGCCTCCAGCCGTAATGAACCCAACGTCTCTCAGCTCTTGAGACATCGGCGCTTGCCTTCGGCCACCACAGACAGGAGACACCCAGCTGCGTAACATGGGCTGGCTTGGCCTCCTCCAAGGGAGACCCGTGCTTAGGCAAGAGGGAAATACACGTAGGCTTTGACTACGCCTCTCTGTTGAAACACCTCCCCAGAAACAAACTTCTTTCCCAGAACCGAAAGGGGTGACATAGCCTGGTGTCACCGCTCCCAGCAGCTCTCCGCTCTCCTTGCCTACGGCTTCCACCGCTGAGGCAGCGGACTGCGCTGCCACGGAGGGATGTGAAACCACAGCAGGATCCAGAGGGGACATAGCAGGCTTGGGGCGTCATGGGTCACGGGTGTGCTGGGGGAGTCCCCAGGGTGACCAGCCCAGCTGCTGGAGGGAAAGGCAAGATGGAGAGAGGCTGGTTGGCGCAGGGCTGCAAGGAGAGCTGTAGTTCAGGCTGAACAGCCTCAGGTCCTGATTGAGAGTGACAGGAACAGGGCAACATGGCCCTTATGGGCCAGACAAGAGGTTAGGGGCGTCATTAGCCTTGGTGGGCTCGGGCTACCCACCCAGAAGAATGGTGCAAGGATGAAGCTAGCCAAGTGGCAAGGGGCAGTGGGGTGGAGGGGGGTCTCCATCACACACAGGATGTTCAGAGAGCCATGCTGATCATGCCTTTCCACCCTGTACAGCCCCCGTGGCATCCCCAGCTCCACCAGCCCTCAGCAGGGTCTTCCCCAAGGAGCAGCGAGTCTCCCCTGGACCATCTTTCATCTCTTCTGTGCTAAGGCCTGTGAGCTGCATCCCTGCTCCAACCAGTGCCTGAAGGACTGCCCCAGTGTGAACCCCTTCAGTGCTCAAACACATCCCTGCAGCACACAGCGTGGTGCTGGCTCCAACCTGTGTCCACCCAGGTTATCAACCAGCGCTGGCGGTCTTGATCTTGCTTTACACCCTTCGCCCTGATTTCCACCACGAAAGGAAACCCCAAGGATGCTCCCCACCTCTGGGCACCTTGGGGGAGTCCCTGGGAAGGTCGGGAGTGAACTGGCGGTCCATGGAGACAGCACGCTGTCTTTGAGAGCTACCAGGGCAGGCGATGGGCCAGGTTTGTCCAGGGTTGCCCGGAGGCTTGTGCCTTCAGACCAGGCTGCAGAGCAGGGCTGGGCGCTTTCCTCAGCGGTGGTGCAGCTGCTCTTTCTGACTCAGCATGGAGTGGGTGCTTCCTCCCCTCCCGGGGGTGCGAGTGACCCTGGATGAGAGGAGACAAGCTTCTCCGGGGCCTCGCTGAGGTTTCACCCAGGCACTGAGGCGGGTGCCTGCGATCAGAGGGATTTTGTGTCCCTTTCTCTTGGCCGCTGTTCCCCGCTCAACCCCCCGACCCGTGCTCCTCCGCCGGGCTGGGCTCTGACTTCATCCCTCAGGTATCTAAAGAGACAATGCCGCGGTGGCGGCCAGCGCGCCATCCTGTCCCCTCGCCCCCCCCGGGTCACTTCCCGGGATTGTTCTGCTCTGCTAGGACAAGGGCTGGCTGCTGGCTGGCCCCGGGGACCGGGAATGGATGAGCCTCACGTGCCTCTGGGCCAGTGGTATTTCATTCCGTGGCAGTTTGTGCCTGGGGTACGGGATGACGGCAGGGAAAGGTTATCCCATCTCTCCATACTTTCTCCTGCAGCCTTTCCCCCCGCTTCGTTAGGATCTGCCCTCCTGTGGTCCCCACCAGCCTGGGCCACGGGGCAGGACCCCGATTTCCATCCCAGCCAAAACCCTTTGTCTGACATTGCCGAGACCTGCCCAGGTCGGGGTGAGCTCGGGGGGGGAACAGAGGAACACAGCTGATCCGGGCCAGGGCTCTCTGTTGGCTTAGCTGGCATTAACCTCATAATTAAACTCATTAAACTAATACCATGAGGGTCCAGCGTCGTGTCACCATGCCTCTGGCTCCAAGCCTGCATTCAAGCCAGGGACTAAGCCTGCAGATAACCCTCCCTGACATAATCAGCCCCGATTTTCTGCACCCAGAGGCTGGCAGTCTTTTCATACAATGAACTTTGGACTGGAAATATCTTTTTTTTCCTCTTGTAATTTTTTATGGTTTGGTTAGTATGATGCCCAGCTACACACGCCTTTCCTCGCTGCATCCCACGAGTTTTTGTGTCCTGCCTGTCCTACAGCTCTAGGGCATGTTTAGACTTTAAAGTTCTACTCTTTTCCCATTTTGCTGTGGTATTTGCATTTTATGGGGTGTGTTCCTTGCTACCTGTTGGCTCCCAGCTGTGTGCTGGTTGTCAGTACTTGGAAGGCCGATGCTGGGTTGATATCGCTGGTAGCTGCTGCGTGCAGATACCAGGTTATGAAGCAGCAGCATCTGCCCGGCAGCCTCTCGTGGCCCAGAGCATCCCCCTCCTTCCCGCTCGCCCTCTGCGTGGTCAGCTCGGACCCGGCTCTAGGTCCTTCTGCCTGCCCCAGGTCAGCACACGGGGTCAGCGGCTCCGTCCCTCCGTGGTCATGGTGTGAGGTTGGACAAGAAGGAGGCTGCCTCCTTTCTGAGGACAGCCTCTGGTTTTATCCCCACGCCGGGAGGGTACGGGGCCGAGCTCCCTGTTAGCGGCAGGACGAGGCCATCCCACCTGCAGGCAGCAGTGCAAGGCTGCACCCACCGCCGGGACCTCTCTCTGGGTGCGCTCTCCAAGCGGGGTGCTGGATCCAGGGTGGCCCAGAGCGTGGCAGGGACGGGTCCTGGAGCACCCGGTGCTTTGGACTGGGTTCTGCTGGGATGGGATGGGGTGGGTGGGGAGGCAAGGAAAACTGTGGCAGGAGAGGCAAAGGGCAGTGGGCTCAGCACAAAATGATGCCAAGGGGCAACCCAGGGGCTGTGCAGGCGAGGTGTGGGGCTCCCCCCAGCCATGTGTTTCCAGCTTCGGCTATTTCAGGGCTTCCTGTTTCCCTGAACCAAGCGGTTTCCCAGCACAGCTGGGAGCGAGGCAGGCAGCCCTGGGGCTGGCCCTGCCTTTGCTCAATGGATCTGACTTTCACATTCATCCAGGGGGAATTTTTATCTCATCTCATGAAGCTCCTGGGCAAGCGGCGTAGAAAACAATGGGCAGGAAATCAGGGATGGGGTCTGCCTTCCCGGCCTCGGCAGCTCTGCCCGTGGAGTGTGTCTGAAGTATCTCCAGGTCCAGGTTTCTCTTCCTGAAGCCCCGCCATGGAGCAGCCCAGTCACCACAGCAGCGGTTGTCGCTGTCAGGATGAGCAAGTTGGCGGTGGAGTGGAGCAGACCCCTCTCCTTCCCTCTCTTCCCCGGCCCCACAGCCCTGCTCCTCCCTCCCAAAGACCGTTGCTTTGCAGAAAGTCTGTTTTCTGCTGAGGTTTTCAAGTTGCACCTTCCTGTCCTGTTTATTTCTGGTTCTTCCAGGCCTTTTGCATGCTATGCAAATGAGAAATAAATGTTGGTTATTTTTGCAGGAAAAAAAAAAAGAGAAGTTATTTCATTTAATGGGAAAATGGTGGGGCTGTCAGTCCCATGGGAGCTGGCCGTGGGGCTGCTCTCGGGCGTGCTGAGGGCAGGGACCTCCTTTGCCAGGCACACGGGATTTCCCAGTCCTGGGGACAGTAACTCAGAGAAGGGGACCAGAAAGGGACCAAACCAGCAAGCGGGGCAGGAGAGACCCCCTTGCTTCTGCGTGTGCTGGGCCTCCAGGCAGAGGACGGGCACTCACCATCCCCAGGGAGGGACCTGCTGCCCGCCTGCCCCTCTCCATCAACCCCGATGCCCTGAGCACGGGGCCAGGGGAAGGTGGCAGGCCAAATCCAGCAGCCACTGCTCCCAGGGAGGTGGGGGGGCTGAGAGCATGCCCCAGCTCAGAGCACGCCTGGGGGTGGGAGCACCACACCATGCACAAGGATGTGGCGGGGCTGGCTGCAGCCAGGGGAGCTGGTGCTCGTTTCTTGGCACTAAACCCTGGGGGAGCCTGGCTGACCGACGAGATCACAGGGGAGATCACATGAAGCCAGGTTTCACCTCCTCAGGACTTGTGGCAGGGTCATCCCCTTCTAGAGGCTCTTCACTTACCTGGCACGATGCTGGTGCCATCTTCTAGGGTCGCTGTTATGGTAAAAGTAAGGTGTCTCTTGTCCCATGTCTCGAAAATGGGCATGTTGCCAGCCCCACCGTGACATTCACCCTCTTTGCTACCTCTCCTGGTGGGATGCGGGAGGTCTGAGGGTACCAGGGTGCTGGGTGAAGCCTTTCGATGAGGAGCTGTAGGGCTTCCCACGCCACCCGAGAAGTGACTGAGCAGCCGTTCCTCAGGAAAGCGAACACATCTGTGCAGCTTCTGTGCATCTCCATCACGAGCAGGAGCTGGGAGCTTGCCAAGATCCCCCAGCCAGGTGAACCTCTGCTCCTGGGACGAGGTGGAGCCAGAGGCTTGGATCCTGCCCTGCCCTGGTCCTCTCATGCCAGCAGGGCTGTCTGCGGTCTGCTGGGAACGAGACAGGCTCTTTCTCCACTTCCAGCAGCATCACCCCACCGTGATGCACGGCTCCGTGCCCTTCGGGGTTCCCTCCCAGCAGGGACCGGCCACGCGTCCACCAGGCCCAGGGAAGAAACCATCCAGGTGCTGAGCCAGTCTCCATGGGAGGAGGAGAAGACGCCTCCAAGGATGCCAAGGGATGACCTGGGAGCTCAGGCAAGGTGCTCCTGGCTGGTGGTGGACTCTGCCTGTTCTGGCAGCTCCTGCCTGCACCATTGCTGCCCCCTAGTGCTGCCAGCATTCCCAGTACTGCCTGTCCCCAGGCAGACTGGTGGGACTGGTGATGGACTGGGAGGTGGGCTCTGGTGGTGGGGCTGCACTGGAGGGGCTGGCTCCTACTGGGGGTACGACCTGTAATGGCCCCAGCTGCTGCTCCAAGGACTTTAGTGCTGCTGAGGATGCTCATGCTCCGGGGAGGGGGAAAAATCCCCCTAAAACCTGCTGCCGATGAGCTGTCCGTCACAGCGCTTGGCCCATGGAGATGGGTAGGGAGAAGGGAAACTGAGGCACCACGGCTCTGCCTCGTCCCTGGCTCGCACCACAGCTCAGTGCTCCGCTCCGACGGTGCCCCCGCTTTGGCACGAGGGTGGGGTGGGATTGCGGGGAGCATCCGGGCAGAGACCAGTGGGTGCAGCTAAGCCTGGGTTGTCTGGGGTGGGGGGGAGCCAGGTTTAGCCCCCAGAGCCCTGAAGTGCCCATCTGGTGGGGTGAAGTGAAGGGGTGCTGAGTTTAGGAGGGTTCCCCTGTACCAGGGCGGGCACTCAGAGCTGCCTTTTCTCCCCCAGAATTGTCACCTTCGGGGGACAGGAGGGATGGAGCCCTTCCTGTGGGCAGGGAGAGCCAGCAGCCCCCCCGCTCTGCCGCGGCTCAGGGGGCTCCGGTGCTGGCCCGGGGTGGGGTGGGGTGCCGTCAGAGAGGCTGTCCTCTGTGGCCACACCACAAGCCTGAAGCAGACCTGGGGGTAAAAAGTAGGTTTCCTGATGCTGATCCCTTGTTTTAAACCCACCTTTCTTCCCCCTTACCTATTTTCTGCCCCAGGGGACCCTCCCCGAGCACCAGCCGTCTCCCCTTTGGTGTGGCATGGAAAGTGGGGATGGGGGGTCCAGAGGTGAGCATTTTCCCTGCACAGTCAGACTTTGGGGGGCTGGAAAGTGTCTCATCTTGTGCAAGGATATGTTCTTCAGCTGGAGGCATTTGGGGAGAGAAACTCCTACGTGTCCCCCCAATTCCTCTGTGGTGGCCAGGGAAAAGGTGGGCGAGGGAAGGAGGGACACTTGTTCTTAAGACAGGGTGAATACCCTCCCCCAGATGTGGTTTGGCAGCAATGTCCCAGCCCAGGGCTGGGTGGTGTTGGATAAGCTGAGCCTGGGGAAAAGCAAGAGGTGTTTGGGTCAGGCCCAGCCCTCCGCGCCCTCCGGGGTGGGATTTTCCCAAGGGTTTCACCATGGGGGTGTCCCAGTGGGGGTCATGGCAGAAGCATCTTGCCAGGACCCTCGGGGCCTGCTGTGCCAGCCCAGCTGGGGGAGATGGGGGACAGCGCTGGGGGGGGTGTCTGTGATGGGATGTCAGCAATGGGGTGAGTCAGTGATGGGTGATCAGTGATGGAGGGGTCTGTGGTAGGGGGTCAGTGAAGGAGGTCTGCAAAGGGGGGGAAACAGCAACGACTGGTGTCAGTGTTGGGGGATCAGCAATGGTGGGTTCTGTGATAGAGGGATCAGTGAAGGGGGTCTGCAATGGGAGGGTCATCAATGGGGGGGGGTCAATGATGGGGAGGGTCTCCTGGGGGGGTTAGTGATGGGCGGTGTCTGCGGTGGGGGGGCCAGAGGCGGGGATGCGGCAGGGTGGAGGTGAGATTCGCGCTGTAGCCTCACGGTGGCCTCACACAGGGACCCTCCGCACCATCTTTCCCTGCCTTTTGCACCCCGTTGCAGAACGGGGTGCATACCGCTTTAAGAGCCCCCCGCCCACACCCAAGATGGCGCCAGCAAGGCTTCAAGGGCAGGGCAGTGCGCTTGCGCAGAAGCCCTGCCCGGTAGAGGAAGGGCGGGCGGAGCCGCCGGTCGCGCAGGTGCCGCGGGGGCGGTGGGGGGGGCCCGGGCCGGGGCCGGGCTCGGCCTCGGCGGCGGAGCGGGGCCCGGGGCGGCGGAGGTACGGCGGGCAGGCCCGGGGGAGCGGTGGGGCCGAGCTCCCAGGGGTTGGGCGGGGGTGGAGCACGTGTGGGGCGGGCGCAGGGCCACCCCTCCCCTCCCCCCCCCCCCCGCCCCGTGCATTGCGATGGCGGCGGTTGGTCCCGGCGTGGGGCAGGAGGGAGATGGGGGGGATGTGGGGGGCCCCTCCTGGCTCTGCTCCGGCCTGAGCAGGCGCCTCTTTCTCTCCCCGCAGCTCCAAGAAGCACCAGAGCGAAGGCGGGAGCAGCCGGGCCTCGGGAGAAGGTCCGGACGCCGCTTGTTGGATGGGTAAATGCCCCCCTCGTGATGGCGGCTGCCCTCTCCCGCGGGTGATCGTGGGTGCTGGGAGCAGGGCCGGGGGGCACCCGCTCCGCTGCCCCGCCGGGCAAAGCGGCTGTGGGTCGAAGGCACGTTGCGTGTTTTCCAGGTGTTGGTGGTTCTGCCGTGGGCTCGGGCCCGGGGGGGGGCGGCCGTGGGCTGGGGGGTCCGTGGGGCAGGACTGCGGGCACCGTGGAGGCAGCGGGGACGGGTGGCTGGCAGACACTGCTGCGCCTCTGGCTCCTTTTGTGCCCAGAAGAACTTGAAAACAGGATTTTTTAAAAAATTTTTTTTTAATACTACTTGAATGACGGTTGTGTAAAATTACTTTTAATTCTTTGGGGTGCAATGGCCAAGGCATCCTGTCGCCATCCCGCACTGGGGCCTGGCTGAGCCCTTCTGAAACGGCCTCCTGCCCGCTGCACCGGGATGGGCGAGGGTCTGCGGCCGTAATCGTGGCCGCACCAAAATATTCCGTTGAGGTTTGGCTTCGGTTTTGGTTCGCCCAAGACTTTGTGGCGTTGTCACTAACAGTTGTTCTCCAGTAACTTCAGAAGTTGAAATGGTTTGGGAGCCGCACCCAACCAAAAGTGGTTTGTTTTTTTTTAAACAGTGGTGTGTTGTGCCTGCACCGCCTAACCCCCCCTGGACGCCGCATGCACTTGAAAACACAACAGCAGGTTTCCTTTGGTCTCCCTCTGGACTCGTAGGTCATGATCTTCAGCTGTTAGAAAGCTGCAGAAGGTAGAAAATCACTGACGCTCATTTCTCTTTTTCTCCTGCCGTGTTCTGAAGGAGGTTCTTGAGAAGCTGTGCCACACAGATGTACTTTTCTTCTCTCTCGCGTCCCTTGCCGTACGGCCGTGCTGCTGCTTTCTGCTGCCCTGCGCTCTTGGCAGCCCCATGGCATTTCAGGACTGGGTAGCGCTGCGAGGCAAGATTTTCTGTTCATCTAAATACTTGCCGTCGGTCGTTCTTCAGCAAATTCCGATTTGTGTTTGATCTGGCTTGTTTTTTTTTTAAAAAAAAAAAGCCATGGAGCTGGTAATTGAGTAAATATCTCGTAATGATGCATTATTTTTTCGGCTCTGGATGTCTTGACAAGGCAAAAAGCCGCTTGTGCGGTTGTCGTGTCACAGCGGGCAGTTAGAACGCGGAGTCACCTGCTTTCCGGATAAAGAGCTGCTCTTCACGAACAACTGGTTTAATGGGAGGAACCATGGAGCGAGCTGTCAGGTCGGCAGCCGTTCCTGTCGCATGTGGCAGCGGCGGCGGGGTTCAGCAGAAGGCTTCCAAAAGTCGGGGAAGCCCCACGGTGCAGGGGGCAGCAGCTCTGGCGTGGGGTGGCAGCAGGTGGCTTTGTGCCTGGGGAGGGTCTCCTGCTGTTGAGATGCCTGGAAGAGTCTCCTGCAGCACCTGGGCTTGTCCTGCCGCCGCCTCGATTTGATGTGGGGATTTCAAGTGCGGGGTGATGTACACAAATCTTTTTTACTTGGGAATAGCATTTTCAAGGAGATGTCTGTGTGGTGGTGGTGGCATCTTCCCCTTGATTGAGGTGCTTGCTGCAGCTCTCTGAGCTCTCCAGGCTTGTCTGCTTATGCTCCTTTGCCCTGTGTCCACCTTCATCCACCTCCTTCCCCAACACCCATATTATTTCTTTCCCTCTGCCACGGGTCCTCGCTTTCTTCTTCCATCCTTGGTGTGGAAGGTGGCACCAGCTGTGTCTCCAGCTGGATCTGGTTGCTAGTTAAGAAAGGCAAACCTGCTCCCCAAAAACACCTCACCCATAGCATGCTTACATAGGAGTAGAGTTCATCCATGTAATATCACAAGTCTTTTGGGTGTTCTGGGAGAGGATGAAGCCGGACTGGCCCCCCAGACTGACTGCAAGGCCAGGCGAGGGCTGGCGGTGGCTGACGTTGCCGTCGTCTGGTCGTCAACTCATCCAGCGGGTTTGGATTCAGGTCTGAGTGGTGCAGAATTGACCACGTGCGTTTGAATATTTATGTGCATCTTGCATCATGCTTTTAATTATTCCTTCTGGAATAACAACTCCCTCTTGGTTATGCAGCCCAGCCTCACGTGCAGTGTTTCTGGAGGACTGCGAGCCATGGTTTTGGAAGATCCTTTTCTGAATGAGTCCCTTGAGCGTGGAAGCCCACCCGCCTCCCTGGTGTAGCTTGGGCAGCGTCCGAAGGCAGAGCAGATGAGGGGCCCTGAGGAGCCTGCCGCGTGAGAGGGACGGGCGCACCGCTTCAGCCAAGGTAACCCTGGCCATGTCTCTGCTGAACGGGAGAAGCTACAAAGCCAGATGATTTGGATGTCTGTGGTGCTGCACACCCGTCGCTGTCACGCTGCAGGTGTTTGTGGTGCTTTCGGTTGGAGGCCAGTGCTTGGATAATGTGAAGTGGAGTGAAAAGAGCAGAACTAGTGTTTCAGGGCTCGTTGGGGTGCTGCTGGCGGTGTTCCGTAGTTGTTCCCTTTCTGCAGGGCTCTGTCGTGCAAGGTGGGGTGTCGGGTGTGTGTCCCCGCACCCTTAGGGTGAAACCATCGAGGGTTTTCTCAACAGCCATTTGTTTCTCAAGGCTGAGGAATGGGTGAGACTGTCTGGGGGGAGGCTGGCTGTTGTGGCACCCTGTTGTTACCTGGAGAAGAACGAAGTGGCTGTGCTGTGGGGCAAAATCAGCTGGCCTCCAGGACCGAGCATGCTGCCGTGGAAGCTCCTTCTCTCTCTGTATGGCTCTTTTTTGGTCAAACTTCCGCAGCCAACTGGCTGAACTTTGGCTCTGTCTGGTTACTGGATGTATCTGTGCTTTATTCAGAAGCAAGGATGCTGCAGGTGTGCTTCGGTGATAGAGTTAGGGGAGGTGAGAATACCCAGGCAAGGGCTTTGGGTAGAGGCAAGTGGTGGCTTTTGGGGGGCAGGAGATTTTCATCATGTCCCTGATTTTCATCTTAATAGTCCTTTTGCCTCTTACTGGGCTTTTGCTTTAAGCAGAAAATCCCAAAACCTTAGTACTGTAGTGCACCTGCACAGGGTATGTAAAATTACCTTGATTTTTTTTTTAATGACACCTGCTATAATATCACTTTTTAAAAAGTTTTAAAGAAATGCTGCTGCAGGCAGTGGCAGTCCATTTCCGCTATTATGCGACACCGTAAGGACCCAAATCCATAAAGAGAAAAGCCTTTGTGTGTTTAGTGCCTGTGATCTCTTAAAGGGCCGCGTGACGAGGCATTGAACAGCTCCTGATGAAACGTGTGTGCGGTTGCATTTTCCAGAAGCTTTACAGCAAAGGGCAGGGAAGGTGTCCATTAACAGAGGGTCTGAAACCCGGGGGGTGACTCCGCTGCCTGCTGCAGACGAGGCCAGCGTGCCGCCGCTGCCGAGGCTCAACTCCGTACCGCGCTTGCTGAGGACCTGGCTGGAAATGAAGTAGAGGGTCAGGCTGCTTATTTTGGTGGCTGCAGCTGCTTTATTCTCTAGACAAATTTCCTTTTTCCCAAAGGGGATACGGAAACCCATTTGTATTTTGAGGGAGCTGGCGTCGTGGGTAGCTGCGGAGCATCTGGACACCAAAATGTTGCAGCTTCTGCTGTTGGAGGGTGGAAGGTGAGCCTTCGAACGTGTGTCCTGGGTTTGTAGGGAGTGGAAACATCTGTAGAAATTCAATGAGTCCCGAGAGCTGCTTCAACACTGCAGTCAGTGAGTTAGCCCTGTTGTTTGGGTGCCAGCTTGTTCTGGTTCAGTGCAAGGGGTTTCAGACCTGTTGGGCTGCGGTTCAGTGCTTCCAAAATGCCATTTTTATCCTTCATCTTCAGGAACTTGAGTTGTTTTTTTAAAAAAAAAATCTAGTGACTACGAGGAAAGAGCATGCTCACTTTGGATGGAACAGCCAGGCAGCCTGCGGAGGTGCCTGCGTGCAGACAAATCCACTGCTTGGACAGAAATGTATAAAATCCTCTGGATCACGTGCGCCGAGCAGCTCGGGTGGATTTTGTTGGAGAGGGAGATGTCGGAAAGGTGACTCGTCTCCACAGCACTCGCGGCCCGGCTGCTTCATAGCGTTCGGTGCGTGCCAGCTGTAATTCTCCCTGCAGTTTGGCAACATCTCTGGATCCTGAACGCCGCCTCCCTGGGGAAGCTTAGCAGCAGTTCCTGCCAGGGCCCCGGTTCTCCTCCTGTGACCCCCTTACCATCGTGGCGGGGAGGCGTCTAGGAGGCTTTTCTCACCGAGGGTTTTGTGCAAGTTGGGTGCTCTACGTTCTCCTCGTGCCTCGGAAAATCCCCTCTTAAGTCTGTTGTGGCGTTTGTTTCAGTAATTTGGGTGTTTCCTATGCTGTCGAGCAAGAAGCAGAGCTGCAGTCTTCCTAAAATAAGTTGTCCTGTTTGAACTTCAGGGCGTGCTGTGAAGTGTCTCATAAACCAAACAAAAAAGATCAGGTGCTCTGCTGGAAGAAAATGGTGCTTGGCACTTAACGGAAGGATGAAATGGAAGTTTTCCAGCTGAAACTTGATGCAAGCTTGAAGCTAAACCTGACTATAAAATGTAAATGGAAATATTTGTTGAAATCTCAGCATTAAGCCATGATGGTCCTTATTACTGAAAAAGGGGAAAAATAAAAGGAAAAGGGCGAAAAAGTGGTGGTGTTTGAGGAGATGATGATTTGTCAGTGGTTATTTGGCTTTTTTTATCTGACACAGTTTTGGACATAAGATTTCTCCATCAGATCCGAAGGACTTTAGCTCTGTAACAGCAAATTCTTGTCCTCTTTGAATTCCAGTTCAATAACTAAGTGTAACAGATACAGAAAGAATGGGATGATTGTAAGCCGTGTCGTCTGATGGTGACGGTGCTCTGTGTTCGTGTTGCACGCTAGTGGTCATGGTGTATGTGTAGCGTGTGACCTCAAGGAGGCACATTTTTAACCTGAAAAGTGAAAATGAGTTTGCAAAACACTAATTCTGTGGCTAGAGTTAACTTATTTTTGTCGAGAAGTAGATTATTATTGTACCTTTAATAAACTGACTTATTTTCTTGTTTGCCTGGCTGGGGTGAACAGGAAAGGACCAGCATTTAAGAACGCTGCTGCCTGGCAACTTGTTCTGCGTGGGGTGTGAAACTCTCCGGCGTGGTTTGTATCGCAGGGGACCCACGTGGGTGCTGGGTGTCCATGGGTGAAGATGGCCGCGGAGTGCTGGTGATGCCTGGGGAGCTGTGCAGCGGTATATTTTTGGGAATGGGGGAGAGAATATAAGATTCTTGCTAGACTAGTCCTTGGGATCTGCCTGCTGCAATATCGGGAATCGCATTTGAGAGACATTACTGAGCCTTGAAGTGTGCCTGGGTTTAAACGAGTCTGGCATGTGCACCCTGCGTGCTTCCCTGCCATACACTGGGAAAAGAATGCTTTATATCAAAACGATATTTGGCCAGTCCTGTTGGTTTTCCTGCTGCTCTGAATACTTTTCTGTATTAAGACCTCCTCATCTTGCATCCAAGCCATTTTTCCACTTGTTTTGGGGGCGGATGTGCTGTGGCTGGTTTGATCTGGACACGCTGCTGTGAACTGGCGTGTGTTGCACCGCGCCGGACTGAAGCCGCAGGTCGCGGGGCTGCTCCCTCCGGACCCCGTCGCGGGGAGGGGATGGCGGGAGGTCCTGCAGCCTTTGGCCGCTTGGGTGCCTTTGCTGCCGTGTGTCTGGGAGCCCCGAGCCCTCCCCGCTTCTCGTTGGCGCGGTTTTTGGCTGTAGCTCCTCGAGCACAGCCTGTGGCCATCTCACCTTGGAAACTGTCATCCAAGAAGCAGCCTACCTCCTTAACAAAAACAGGGCCCATAGGGGTGTTCTGCTTCCTAGAGCTCTCCTAGGAGAGGATTTGGCCGTGGGGATGGCTGTGGTGGTGATCCAGTTTAAGACCAGAGGTTTTGGATGAAGACTCTAAAGCCACCTCCTGCCAAGATTTTGATGTTCTCAGGACGAAAATGGTGTCAGATCTGTTCCTAACAGTGATGCAGCCTCCGTGATGAAAACCACCTGCATTTATTCTGGCTGTTTCACTCCGGGTCACGCGTTAATCACACTCTTCCTGTTTGCATTGGGAAGGCTGGCTGAAGGGAATGACACCCAGCAGTATGTTGTTGGAGATTTCCTAACCCGAGGATGGCCTGGAGATGCTTTGGAGTCATCGCTTACCAACTGCACGGGTACGTTTTAAAAACAAGGCTCTAGCTGAGCTGATACTGCTGCGCAGGGACGTGCTAGTCAAGCAGTGCCACCATCCTGGGTTTCCAAAGGGGGCGGTAAAGGCAGAGAAGCTGCAGGCTGTGTTTCACTATGGAGACTGCTGTAAATAACGGAATTTAGTCTGGAAAATACAGAAAGCTTAAAAACCAGTAGGAGAACCCCCTAACTGTCTGTTGCACGGCACAACCGCAAACTGCCTGTAAATTTGGACTTTTGTGTTTTCAAGTTAGGCTGCTTTTTGTCAGAACATGAACCTGAAAAGGAGCTGGAAGTGTTTGTGAAGCAGCTCGTGGCTGTTGAAGACTCCCGTGGTGGTTATGCTTCAGGGCTAGGGAAGTGGTGTCTGAGCTAAGATTGTGGCTTCTTAACGGAAAGTTAAAATGTAAATTTCAAAAGATTTAGGAGGTAAAAAACCCAAGCCAGCGAAAGCGAGGCGGTCTGACTTGTGTCTCGGCATTTATTGCATTTCTATATGATGAAGCATCTTAAGAAAAAATAGGGGTTTTTTGAGGAAAGCACTGAAACGTCCACGATGGCAGTCAACTCGCCGGTCAGGCTGCTTTGATCCGAACCCGCGCTCTCCCGGCGGCTCATGTCATCCGCCCGACCGGACGGCTGAGAAATCAGCAGTGCTGCTGGAGGTGCCGGTTCTGGATAACGCACCTGAAAAATCACTGCTGTCGTTGGAGTCGCCGGGCACGCTTGTGTGGCCCTGCTGCGATGGGGGCCAGGAAGAGGAGCCACGCTCGGGCACAGCTGCGGTGGGGTAGTATGTACAGGAGGATAAAACCAAGACTGTTGGGTGACTGAGCGGGCGGTAAGCCTGGACCCGAGAGATGTGACGCCTGCCGTCAGCGTCACGAGAGGCACGCACGTGAAAGCGTTGTTTGCTAACGTGAACGGTGCTTGTGCAGGGCCTAGGCTGGCGTTGCTGTGGGTCCTCTCCTGAATCCCACATGGCCCACGCTGGGGGTGTCTCCGTAGGTTTGAAGCGGAGGTGTCTAGCTTGGGAGGAGAGATAAGCAGCACGTGACTTTGGAAACAGGAGGGGGTGTTGGGGAACCCACGGTGTAATCCGTCTCTAAATAGGCTGGTTATTTGAAGCGTCGCAGATATTTGCCCCAGCAAAACAGGGGAAAAAAATCAAACCCTCGAAGAGCAGCATGGCCATTCTGAGGGACCTTGGGGTTGGTCTGGCCCACACTCATCCTCAGGCGTTACGGGCCGGGGACGCAGGCCTGGCTCAGTGTCTCCAGCACGCCGGCATGCCAGCTTTCCTGTTCTTTCCTGTCGCCCATGCAGCTCTTTGCTTCCAACAGCCGCAACCTGTATGGGCCCAGCTTGTAGGTACAGTCAACTAGAAAAAAATACGGCAGTATCAACAAAAATGTTTAAACGGGAGTTTGCGGCTTTAGAGGTGGGGGAGGTTTGAGAGCTGTGGTTGCATATCAGTACTTATCAGGAAAAGAACTGCTGCTCAGCTTTTAGGAAGTAGGGCAAGGTGGCGTAGCATACCGAAAAGATGCTATCTGTTGGAAATGTCGTAGGACTGCTTCTGAATTCCCCCCCAAACAGCAGGGAAAGCCCTGAAGGTACAAAAGGATCCGTGCGGGTTGGGGAACTAACACTGCCTTGATGGTGACTACTTCGAAACCTGTTCCTCTGCTGAGTTTGTAGTGAATACCGTGTGCAGGTCAGTGCCCGGCGTTGGTGGGTTCGCTTCCCCTGGTGCGTGCCTCGCTTTTGTGCGTAGAAACTCGCTGGTATCCCCTCGTGTGCATGAGCTTTCCCTGTCTCGCATCATCGGAAGAAGGTTTTAATGTGAATTTGCCCCCAGCCAAAACAGGGCCTGGTTTGCCAAGATGATTTAGCAACCTAACAACTGGTAATTCCAGCAACGTCGTTAAACAGTCTTGTTGGACTGGTACTTGTGGCTTGGCTTGTTTTAACGCAGTTCCTTAAAACTATACCCAGTGTGATTAATATTGCAAAGAACTGGAGCGTGCCCGGCAAGAGGGAGTGAGAAGGAGCTTTCCTGGAGAGGCCAAGTGATGCAGGGGAGAACTGGGAGGAATTAATTAAGAAGATATCATTCTAATAATGAGTTGTGATTTACTGGTGCTACCGGTGGCAGCTGAGCTGAACTTGTGCTAAACAACGTCTCTCTTGGAGGACCGACGCTGGTCTCGAATGGGGCTGTACCTGCTTCGAGTCGTGCCTGGGGTTAGGGCTGCGGTGGTGCGAGAGCTCCCAGTGTGGTTTTAGCATGGGGAATGGGAACGCAGCAGTCCGCTCCTGGAATTGATTCACTTCCCCGAGGAAGACTGTTCTGAGTGAACCCGTGCGGTGTGTTACCCCTACCGCTAGCCTGCGCCCAGGGATGCCTTCCTTGTGGGTAGCTCAAAACCAGCAACTTCCTGCCGTGTCCGCAAGAAGTACAAAAGCTTTTCCCCCATTTCATGGATGGAGACACTGAACCAGATAATAAGATTTAAATAAAAACCACAAGTGGCTTTGTGGGATGGGGATATGGCCCTACGTCTGTTGGCACGTCTGCCTGCGCAACCTTGTCTCGTAGCATCTTTTTGCTTGTTGGTACCGCAGGAAAAAAAGGAGCTCCTGCTCCTTTTCTGGGAAGGAAAGCAAGGTGCAGGAGCGAGAGCGTATCGGTGGTTTGCTTGAAGCCCTTTGCTCGTGGGGTGGCTCTCAGGAGCAGATCTCCCCCAGGACTTTGACCTCCCTGTGCTCTTTTCCATCCCTTGTCCCCTGCAGCCTGCGAGGTCCGTGTGTGGCAGGGCCGGCCCAGGCTCTAAGCGCACTCGTGAGCCTGGGCACTTCATGGGTATCCTCGGCCTTTGTTCTCCCCTGGGGAAGCCAGATGCTTCCAGAGTTCCCGTCCCACTCCCTCTCCTTGCTTTTGTTTCCCCAAGCCCTTGGGAAGCACATTCCTACTTGATTTTTTGTGTAGATGTGCACGGGCCCGGGGAGCAGGAGCAGCGCGTGCAGTGCTTATGCATACGATGGCTGCTGAAACTTTGCTCACAAATACCAGTTTTAGAAAGTTGCACAAAGCCTGTACAAGGTATCTGCCTTCCAGGTACTGATAGGGAAAACTAGCTGTAAATTAGCGTAGAAGTTGGGGTGGAACAACCCTGCACTGCCCCAGTTGCCATCTGAGTAACGGGGTCTTTATCTTTGCAAGACATGGTACCGTGTTCTTGCTGGATCTGCTGGAAATAAATGGGGATTTCTCCAGCGACCTGAACTGTTCAAAACTTCTTGCATTGTAAGTGTTAAGTGTTTTCATGCTTATTGTGTGGAGAACACCAGGAGAGAGGTCTTTGGCTGCTTGTCCTCCTCTCTCTGTCCCTCTTCAGGGAAAGCCAACACAAAGAAATCCACCCAGTCTGCCCTCGTGAGCAAATCAGCATGCTTTACAAGTATGTTTTGCTTTGCTGAAGTCTTCTGACCAGCTCTGTGTAGCTGATGTGAGCTGCGGAAATCCCTGGTAAAGCAGGAGAAATAGCTGCTTTTTGCTTATTTTTAGAAATCCCTTCTATGTAAAGCATCTGCAGCAGCAAAGCATTTCTTTAATCAGTGGTGGATGATCATGGGGGATTTTTAATCTAATAAATGAATTACTGGAACATCTCGCTTCTGGAGACGCGCTTTTCTGGCAAGTATGTGTGATTCTGTTAACTGCACTCCCGGAAACAAGGTTTTGTTCAGAAGCCAAGTGCAGGTACTCACGAGCTGAGGATGAAGTCGGCTGTGATTGATGTCTGCCTCCACTTGAGTTTTGCCCTGTCCTGGGCTGAGCGGCGCGAGCCGTGGGGAATGACGAGGAGAGGTGATGCTCATGCGGACTGAAGGACATGGGCTCTAAGCGCCTGCGTGCCTGTTGGTACGTCGGCCTCCCGGGATGGCAGTCTGATGCACAAAAGTGCCAGGGAAACCTGGCACGTCGCAGGATTCGTCCGCCGCTTTCTGGCGTTACCTGGTGAGACGTGGCGGTGCGTGTCACCTCGCCGGAGGATGTCAGACCAGAGTGCGGAACGTCGTCTCCCTGGGGCCCGTGTGAGTACGTGTCAAAGAACAACAGAAGAACCCCAGACAAGCCCTAAAACAATTCAAGTCTTTGCTGGGCTTGTGTTGGTAGACTTCCCAGTTTCTCTAAAGCCGTCCATTGTTCCAGGCCAGCTTGGCCGTACAGCCCTTGCCTAATGCAAAGAGCTCAACCGGCGTTTGTTTGCCTTTGCCCAGGCAGCTGCCGAGGACGAGGTGGATCCGTGAGGGCTGCCTGGAGCTGCGGGGTGGAGCGGCAGGCTCCTGCCGGCCAGGTCAGCCCGGTGCCGGGACTGGGGGACTCCGTGCCGCCTCTCCAGCCTGAGAGGGGCAGCTTCTCTGGGTTCCTGCACTGGTGCTGGGCTGGGGCGGCCCCTGGGCCAGCCCGGGGAGGGAGCTGTCATCTAGGGGAGAGGAGGGGAATGGGAGAAGGGGACTGATGCTCGAGGATGAAGGAGTTGTTTGCTTTTCAGAGGACACGCGGGTGGACAGCGAGGAGTGAATGTAGGTAAATGAACGCTTTTATGACCCTACGCTTAAAATGCAATGGTAAAAGGCACATTGATAATCTTAACTGAGCCACTAAACCCTTCTGTTAAGTGATCTTTGTGCTGTTTCTGAAACCAAGCTGTTGCTGATAGCAACATGTTTTATGAGTTGAAAGAACATTTCATTTTTCCCTGAAGGTATTCGTATGTTGCATACGGCACCCGAAGGGAACGTAAAGATGGTATAAGAATATCCTCCCGGTTGTCAGCTCTCCTCTTGGCATAGTTTCATCTGCACAGAAGGGGAGACTGGCTGTAGGCACTTCAGGCTGGACGGAGAATCGGGGGAAGGAGCGGCACAGAAAAATAATATTTCTTTTAGAAAGCTACAAAGTGATACTTTCCACTGGTATCTGAACCCCAATTTCTTTTCAGGTAAGGGCTGAAAACCTCGGAGCTCTTCTGTGAATGCTGCCTCCAACTTTCTGTGCACTCTGGTTTGATTTTTTTTTTTTAGCAGTTAAAGAAATGATTGCAATTGCTTTGTTTGCTTTTGGTGGTGTTCGGGTTTTGTTTTGGGTGTTTAAGATCAGTGCCCAGCCGTCTTGCAGTGCACTTGATGTCTGCGTGTGGAGCCCGCGCCTGGCAGGGTTACGCATTTCATGGGCGGGGATGTGACAAAACCCAAACCAGCTCGCTTAGTTGGCCTGTGCGCTGAAGCTTCTCTTGTGGAGTGACCTCCTGCGCTCTGAAAAAAAAAGCCCTTTTTTCTTAAGGGCAAGGTGAGCCACTGGAGTGATAATCTTGCAGCAAAGCCTTGCTCTGCTGGCTCCAGTATTAGCATAATGGCTAAATGATTTTTTTCTCTCCTTTTGGTTTTTTTTCAGTTACAATTGGTTTATTCTATCTTTCTCCTTGCTTGTATACTGTTGGATCTGGTAATTGTGGGAATTTTGGATTCCAAAATGTGGGGATAATTAGAGGGCACCTCCCCTGCCCCTGTGAAGAGATGCTGTGGGGATGGAGTGGAAGAAGGGCCTTGGAACATCAAAGCCCGGCTTAGATTTGCCGATCTCTGGGAATAAAAAAGACAGTATTGTGATCTGGGCTTTGGTTTTTCACAGGAAATAGCCGCTAGGTGGTAAGCTCGCTCCTTCCCCCACAGCAGCAATGACTCACGCAGGCGGCTCTCAGGGCTGCTCCCTGCTCCTTTTTAAGTGGTGTTCTCCTGGTGCGATGTCTCTGTGGTGCCGGCGGAGCCGGAGCCGAGATTCCCGTCCGATGGGGGCGGGAAAAAATGCAGCGGGAACTTTCACCATGCTCTGGCTCGGGAAGCGTTGGACCTGCGTGCTGGAAGGGCCGCTCCGAGCCCTCCGTCGGCGGTGGCGGTGCCCGTGCCAGAGCTCGCCGGTGCCGCTCCGCCGGCGGCTGCCCCTGCAGAGAGGAAGGGGCGACCGCGCTGGTGCCGCGTGCTGCGCCGAGGCTGGGGGAGCAGATTTGCTGGATGTGCCGGCGATGCCGAAGCATGAAGTGGGGAGAAGAGCCTGCAACGTCTGGTGTTGATTGAAAAGCGCTGGGAGGGCTGAAGCTGCCGCCATGCGGGGGCTGGGTGTGCTCTGCAGGATGGCAGCAGGGTGCTCGGGCTTCCTGGTGCCGAGGGCTGTCATCTGAGTCACTTCCAGGCATCGCGGGGCTGACCCCGTCAGGTTTTGCTTCGTTGCTTCCCTTTGCTTGGCTGCGATGGGAATAAGCAGGACGGACTGCAGAAGGCAGAGGAGGTGAATGGGAGCAGCTGGAGGAGGATGGCTTCTCGCCCAGGCAAGCGTTGGGTGCACCAGGAGCCTTTTGGTACGTACACACCTGCTGCGGGGGCGTCCCGGGCAGTGCCACGACCCGGTGGGAAGGAAGCAACCATTGCCCGATGAAGCACTGCAGTAAATTAACAGCGTAGATAAGCATGAGAACAGTGGTTTAGTTTTTGAGGGTTTTTTCTCCATGTTTTGGTGCACATGGTTTAGCCTGGAAAGGCACCGCTTGCCCGTAGAGGGAGCGTTCTTGTAAGAGAAAGTGACTTAAACCTGTAGCCCAGGGACTGCTTTAGGACTTGGGAGAGAAGCAAGCACTCAGTTATCATCTTCTGAGTCCTTCCTGTGCTGCGTACGTGCTGGGTGTTACCTGGACGCTGCTGTGACTGGAATGTGATGTGCTTGTTGGCTTCGTTTTGTTTTTTTTTTTTTTAAGCTGTAAATGAGCAAAAACTTGGGAGTGGGTTGGGGGGAGCAGGAGGGGACGTTGCTCCAGTTTTCAAGCGGGATTTCTGGCCGCCTGTGCTGGTGGTGCCGTGCCTTCTGCCGGCCGCGGCCTCTGGCTGGGCTACAAATTTACGCTTTTTGTGCAAAGCTAATATGTGAATACTGACATATTTTAAACCTCCCCTCCTACATAGATGTATATATTCACACACACACACACAGTGTCTTATTGGAAAATACCTATCAAACTGCGTTATGCTGCAGACAAGCCCTGCAACACACAAGTACAGAGTTTCTTCAGTTCTCTGCTGGGGTGCAATGCGCCATCCCTGCCTCCTGGGCTGGCAGCCGGCATCCACTGTGCTCCCTGGAAGCAGCTTACGGGAGGTGCACCGCAGCACTTCAATGAAATTTAATGGTTTTTAGTTATTATTAGCTGGCAAATAACAGCTTTGACTTCCTCAGCTTCTGCTGCCTCGGGCTCTCCGTGCACGCTCGGTGCTGCAGCCCGCGCCGCCTCTGTGCTTCCAGCGTGCGCTCAAAGCGTGGCCGCTGGCGGGGCGGTGTGCGGCAGCTCGCGGGCCTTCCCGAAAGCCCAGCTCCCCTCGGTCGGTGCTCAGCGCTTTCTTTACTGGGTATTCCACACCAGTTTAATGAGTAAACATGGCTTAAAAGTCAAGTAACATTGTGTTCCGCAGAGCAAAGCTCAGCAAAGAGCCCAGTGCGTCACTTCGTACGATGCCAAGACTTTTTTTTGTGTGGAGTGATGGCTTTTTTTTTTGTAATAGGAAGTGCTTTCTGCCGAGTGTGTAATTCATACTGTTTGCAAATGCTGGCTGGCTTTTTCCCTTCCTGAAATAAGGCTGAGCTGCATATTTGGTTCCTCTATAATTCTCTTGAAAAATACGTATGCTTGCAAGAGAAAAGCGGACACGGCCTGTCGTCTCATTAAGATGAAAAGATTCCTGCTTTCAGGTTGCAACAGCTGTTTTTGAGGCTGAGACCTAAATTTTTTTTTTCCAATTTAGTTTATTATGTTTTCAGAGCTTGTGCTTTTGTAGTTCCCCTGCCATCCTAGAGAAGAGGAGGGGAGATGGCGGTGTCTTGTGTTGTGGCTTGGCATGGGCAGCTCCTTGAGATGGCTGGGTCTGGCAGCAGGTCAGGGGTGCTTAATTAAGATTATTTCTGGAGCTTAATAGCACGCTTCCAGATTGCATTTTGCAGCTTCGTGTGTGGGTGGGTAAGAATCATCATTCACTTGGGTTGGTTTGATAGTTTGCCTGCGTGTCAGAGGAGGACGGGCAGGTGAGCTCGGCACATCTGGAGGGCATCGCAGCCGCGTTCCTGCTGCGAGGATCCTCGCTCTGCACGATGCTCGAGCAGTAACTACAAGGACACGGGGGGGAGGTGAAATGGTCAAAAACAAGTCACTACAAACCTGTTGAGAGCACGTGCGGAGGTCATTTAGAAAATACCTCAGCGGATGTCTCGCGCGGTGTTGACCTGAGTCATTTTTCACCTGCTGTTAGAGTGGATTTCTAATGGCTCTGTCTGGTAGCGATCAGCAGATAGAAATTGATTCACAGCCTTTGTGGGAGATACAAAGGAGAAAAAGTAAATACCTTGAGAGGCCTTTTAGACCAAGAACTTAGAAATAGAGTTGGTTTTCTATAGAAAAAAACATTATCTGAGGCATTTGGGCTGCTCTTGTGTTCGAGATTGTAGTCGCAGAAGTTAGCGCTAACTTGTACGTGATTATCAGATAGCAGACTTCGTATGACACGTCATTTTCAGGACGATCCCAATCCCACCTCCAGCAGAGCTCTGACGCGCCCGAGTGAAAGCCGTGGCGGTGGGTGACACGGGACAGCACACCCGAGCTACGGCAGCTGAGACGAGGGCGGTTCCTGGGTTTTGGGTCGGTTGGTTGCAGTTTGAGGCTCTCATTGCCTTGATTAAGCCCGTCTCGTGGCTGGCAGCTGGTTTGCCAGCAGGCAGTGGATTGAAGAGCAGAGGATATGTGTGTAGGATCCCTTATCATGGAAGGACTTTCCTCTGCGAGGCTTAGCTTGGGTGTGCGAAGCTTTCTAAAGTCGTTTTCTTTTAAGAACCTGGGCACCCTCGTGCTGCTGTGTTTGTATGTCTTTCCAGTTGAGTCCAGATGCCATACTGGGACTTGATGTTTGTTTCTGGTATGTGGCAGTATGAAATCTAGTGCAAGAGCTGCGCTTGGAGTTGTGAACACCCAGTTTTGTCCTGTTCTAGCCCAGACTTCAGGCGGTATTGCTGCATTTCTTCACGTGGGGAGAGCAGTGCGGCCTCCTGGTCTTCAGGACAGTGTCAAGCGGGCGTCAGTCCAGTTGCCTTAGGAAATGAGTCTTCATGCCTGTGCCCTAAAAATTTTCCCTGTGCTCCCAGGTTTGGAAGCTCTGGCCATGGATCAGAAAGGCTATCGACGGGGGAGCTTCCAGAGCAGCACTAGTGATGAAGATATGCTGGAAATAGCAGGAGCATCTCTGGACTTCTCCATGGCAGACGATGACCCGCCACTTGACAGGGAGATGGGAGGTAATACCTGTGCATCTCTTCACTTTCTGTTTGTCATAACAGCTTTCGATAGGTTTTCCTGTTAATATTTTCTGTGTGGGTCCCGCTGGCCTCTGCCGAGGGTGGGAGCCTAGCGTTTCACAGCACCAGTATGAATAGTTTGCAGGATTCTGCGCTGCGTCGCATCCATGAATAGACTTCTGCAGAACAGCTGAGCGCCTGCTGACGTGCCACAGTTGGCTCCCAGCACCGCTTTGTAGCCGAGGCTGGTGGGAGGCGCGTGTTCTGTGCAGAGTAGAAAATCTCCTTAAAATAAATGGCAATTGCGAAAAGCGTGTGAGTGACTTCATTGTCGTGGGGAGGCGCTGCTTGTCTGTCTCTGGCAGCCGAGCTGTCGGAGCTCGGGCTGCGTGCATCCAGTAACCTGTCAGGGGGGGAATCTGCCCTCTGAGCCATCTGTGTGGTTACGTTGCTCTTTAAGGTAGCATGTCCTCTCCCACCACTTTGCTTTAGGCCTTCTGGATAGTCCTCTCTGGAGTTTTCAGAAGTAGCTGCTGTAGGGAAGAGCTGGCTGTGCCACGAGGGAGGTGGCGTAAGCGTGGTGGGCAGGGATGATGGCGCAAAGCGATTCCTAGGACTTTGTGATATGACAGAGGCTCTCCCCTCCCCTTCTTCCTTACCTATAATTTCAAAGCATGTGCGTTGTGGAGAGACTCTTGAAGTGTAACAGCACAGGGGTTTGGTGCTGAGCTGGCATGCAGTGGGGTGCTGGGCTTCCCCTGCCACCGCTCGTCTGTCCAGAGGGTCTGTTGCTGCCTCCTGGTCTGAGCCTGAGGTTGTGAAATTAATGGGGGAGGGATGACTCTGCATGGTTTTACTGAGCTTTGGCACTAGACCAGCAGGTTCTGCCTGATTTTTGTCTTCTGTGAATTATCGTAAGTTAGTGTAAAAGCAAAAATCCTTTGGACGGCAGACTGCAAGTCCCCATGACCCCATAAACCTTCTTGTTCTCTTCTTCCCCCACCCCTGTTTACTGTAGGGCAAAAATTAAAAAGAAATCCTTCAGGTTTTGCTTCCCAGCTATGTGGTCTGCCTCCAGGTAGTGCAAATGAAGGCAGACTTCCTCAAATGTCACCTGTCAGTAGCCGAAACAACCAGCTTCTGCTGCTGGAGATCCTGTGAGGATGATTGTTTTCTGCTTGGCTTGGTCCCTCTCACAGCTTTCAGGCTCAAGCAGAGGAAGGATCACCGTGTTTTTGTAGCCGTTGCGTTAACTGAGTGATAAGCCTGGGTTTGTAGTTAAAAACCCTCTGTCGATGCGCAAAGGGGGCGTGTGCAGGGTCCACATCCCGAGTGCGGTGTTCCCCGGGTTCCACCCGGCGCGAAGGAGGGTGGCTGGTGCGCGGGGTCGGCTGCGGCGTGGGTACCGGGCAGCGCACCACTCCAGCCTGACCCCGTGGTGGAAGTCACTTTTAAACCGGGACACATCTGGGAGTCCACTTCAAAGCTCCACACACAGAGCTTGAAATAATGACTTGTGACTGATTTTGCTTCTGAAGATCTATTAATTACAAGGACGTGCAGAATTAGGTGCCCGGACGTAACCACGTTATGCTCATTGGTAACAGAATTGTAAATGTTCTCTTACCTGCTGGTGAGACTCATTGGGGTATCGACTGTCTGAAGTTACACGCGTGCTCATGTTTAGTATTTAGAGAGAAGGAGCTGAATTCTTTAACTCCTTGTAAGGAAATTATTATTCTGTGGAGCTTGGAAGCAGTGGTGGGTAACTCGAGTGGACCTGAAACAGTGCTCGGTTCTGTCCCTCCTTGCTTAGATAAGCTTTTCCCATCTCTGCTCAGGGCGTTTGAAGGCCTGTGGCTACTTCTGTGATAAAAGCCTGGGGACAGGAGCCCTCGCCAGTGCAGTGGATGGCCCTTCAGCCGGGGCGGCGCGTGTGGCTTGCGGTGGCGGCGCTTTGGAGGGCTGCCATAAGCCCCGTGGCAGGCTCCCCTGAAAGAGGCGCGCTCTGTCGGTGGCATGCTTAAGTCTGCGAGGGGAGACACAGAAGTAAAGGATGAAACTGAAAAAGGGAAACTGTTGCCTGCCCGAATACCAGTTTCAGTTCACTCTGCGAATTTCCCCTACCGACTTCAGGAAATGTTTGCTGGCAAGTGTTTGGGTGCCGGGTGCGCAACCTGAAGGTGTGGTGGCATGGGCTTGACTGGAGCTGGAGAGCTGGTAACCGAGGTTCTCCCATGGTGGAGTTGGCTGCAGACCTCTGGCTGGGACCTGCTGCTTTCGCTGCCTTGTGTGTTGTCGGGTGGGGGTGAGTTAGTGACACCTTTTGGAACCAGAACCCAGCCCCCTCTTGCCGCCTTCTCCAAGACTGTCAAACTCCCCTGCAAGAGTGGTGGCATCTCAAGTTGAAAACACAGCCACAACTGGAGCTTTTGAGTCCTGTCCAGTGACTGGAGGAGGAAAGCTCACCGGCTGCTTGGTGGATTTACAAATCTGGAGTGCATTTGGCAGCCGGTGCCCCTCCCTGCTTTCCTCACAAGCCCTTGAGTAACAAGTGACAGGGCTTTGGTACTGTGTCAGGTCCCTGGTGGTACCACCAGCCTCGCCTGCTGCCTGGAACACAGGGTCCTTGTGTCGAAAAATACCTTCACGTAGGATCTAGACTGTGAAACTTTGCTCCTAACTGGTATTTGCAAGAATGCATCTACTTTCCAAAGGCTGGAGCTCTTCAAGAGCTTGAAGCAAAACGTAGATATTCCAAGCGCTTCAGGGTTCTTTCAGTTAAAATGATTTAAAACGGACTGCAGTGCCTTTTCACGCCTGCTGCTGTGCTGTTTGCGTCATTGCACACACGCTGTGGGCAGCACGTTCTCTCACTCTATCTTCCCTGGTTTGGACTTCAGCATTTCACCAATAAAAGGTAACAATAAGACTTTCCTTGATCCCCATGTGTCCCCGCTGTTAAGTTGTGCTTGGGAATCAGACCTGGCTTTTTGATAAAATCCCCTGACGCTTCTCTAGTTGTCCTCGTACCGAGGTGATGTTTTTACGCCAGGCAGCAGGGGAGTGAATCTTAGCAGCGCTTTCTCAAAGCTGTGGTCAAAGCCTGGGTTTTAATCTTGGCCAAAGGGTTGGGGGGGTGGCACAGCCTTTATAAGGATACAGCCATGCTTCCTAGAAGTTGTTTCATCTTACTGGCATCACCACCTTTCTCTGGCCAGGACCACACGTGATGTTCAAGGTACATTTGTACAGCAGTAAATCTTTTCTGTTTCTTAGTTTAAGTGATTAAAAAAAAAGCTATTTGCTATTTCCTTGTCAACTGTTTTCAAGTGTTGAGCAACTCCTTGCAGAGCATTATCCGCAGACACTTGAATTTTTAAGTCAGACATGCTGACTTGGAGCGTGACATTGTTTACCGTTGTCTCTTCCCCCACTGTATGCCTTGCTGCATTGGCACTGAGTTTCTTCTGCTCCCTCGCAGTCCAGCTGCAGTCCGTCAAAGCCAGCTGAAGAGATGCTGGTTACCCAGCACAAGGTACCGTAAGTGTAGGCACCACTTTTCCAGACCGCTTACAAATACATCGAATAGTCCAGTACAAGCACGAATGAATGGAATTCCACTGTTGCCTTCCTCCTGTTGTGGAAACGTAGGAATTTATGCCTTTAATAGCTTGTGTCTTCAGCCAGTTGCTTTTCTGTGAGAGAACTTCCCCTGTTACTCCCCGAGAACTTAATTTGCTTAAGACCTTCTAAAGGAAATCCTGTCCAAAGCCTCGTGGATACCCAAACACATGGTCAGTTAGATTATATCTGCAGTCCTGAGGGTTTGGGTGGGGTTTTTGTTTGTTTGTTTTTAAGAAATACAAGGTTTATGAGGCTTGATGCCTTTAGCAAAACCTCTGTTGGAACAGCTGCCTTACCAAATAATATCTCCTACATGAGGGGTTGCTTCTGTCAAGTGGTTTGTTATGAGGGTGAGTTGTTCTGATTTCTGATTCCTTGACATCCCTTTCCAAAACTATTAAAATACAAATGGTTTCCTCTGAGCGGGTGAAAGCAGTTCTGGTTGGGTGTGTAAGTTGGGCAGCGATGCCGGCTTACTTTGTGCTTTTCTTTAGGCCCTTTCTCCACTCGCTGCAGCGGTGAGGCAGACATGGGCTGGGAGGAACAAGATGTCTGGGCATCACGGTTGTCTCTGTGTGCTTTAAAGTGTGGGGAGCAAAGGCAGGACTGTGGTTCCCACTTCTTCTGGAGGAAGACTTGAAAATGTTTCAGTGGCTGGAAGGTCTCCTTTTTCCTGTAGGATCTAAGAAGGTTTTTTTTCCTCTTTGAGCTCTAAGGGCAAGAATTGAGAATTGCAATAGCAACAAATGACACCCAAAAGCACAGCAGGGTTAGTGAAGCTTAGTTTCATATGGGTTTTTGGTTTTATCCTCTAGCCCTGTCCTTGACTGTGCTCTCCAGACACCCTTGCTCTATGCAATGGGAAGTGGAGGTGGGTAGCGTAGCTAGCGGCGGTACTGGGGGCCAGCCAGCTGGCTGCGGCTCTCGGAAGGATTAAATACCTTTCCTTGGTCTGCTAGCCAGGGGATTTCACCCAACTGCCGCACCTTGGCAGGTTAGACTTAACTGACCCACCCATTAGAAGTGCTAAAGGGACGACCTCAGAGAAACCCCCCAGCTCAGGGGTCAATCTGCCCTGGCTTTTTCCTTCAGCCGCCTTCCTCCTCGACCTCCAGACAGAAACCCGCGGTTGTCAGAGCAGCCTCCGCCAGCGTATCGGGTGAGAGCAAAGTCAACGTTTGTTAGGGTGTAGTGTTTCAGACTTGCCAGACAATGTTTAAATGACAAGCTATCGCTAGCAAATTGGAGCCAGAAGAACTTAATCACCAGCCCCTTTGAGCTCTTATGTATGTTGAATGGCGAGATAAAGAGTGCTCGTGGGGCCCGGGAGGGGTTGGGGAAAGCACTCTGAAGTAGTGCCTGTGCGGAGAGGACAACAGAAAAATTCAGTGCCCGCCTGCTTTCTGGAAAGCCCGTGAGCAAAGGGCGTTGCTGCTGGCCATTTAGCAAGCAAAATGCCATCTGGGTGGGAAGAGAGAGGGTTTTTTTTTTCCCAGTACATCTGTGACTGACCCACCGACGTTGGGAAACTCCGTCGATAAACGTGTGTTTTGCCTGTGCTGAAGCTTGGCTTGGTCCAGACCGTTGGAAGTGTGCGGGTGCGGAGCAGGGTATGTCCCAGGATGGTGTGCCGGGGCAGCACCGCTCTGACGTGGTTCACCGGGTGCTGGCGGCCGGGGCGCCCCACCACGGACAGACTGGGGGTGATGTGGTTAATGCCGGGTTTGCCGGATCTTTGGGGTTGGGGTGATGGGGATCCAGAGGTCTGAGCGCACAGCTTGAACCTGCCTGACTTGTAGTGCTTACAAGAGCAAACAGCGTTAGCAACGAGCTGCTCTCCATCTTAAAGCCCTGGCGCAGTCAGCTTCAGCTCTCTGCTGTACAAGTCTGTGTAGCACAGCAAACGGGCAGATTTTATCTGGCAGAATATATTCCCCAGGACTAAAACATCCTGAGCGCTGTCTGAGCGGCTCCGCTCGCAGCTTCGGGGTGCAGCCTCCCTTCTGGGCGCATCCCTGGACGTAGGCAGCTTCCCCTGTCCTTGCCTGCCTGCCTGCCTGCAAGCGTGAGCCTCTCCCCGTGCCGCTCAAATCCTGCCCCTTCCAGCAAGGTGCAAGGGCTGGCTCATGTGACGGCTGCCCGTGACGACACGCCGGGCGTGCAGGGAGGGCCCAGCGCTGCTGCAGGCTCGTCTTCGGCCGACTCCGGAGGAAGAGGATGCAGCAAGTGCCGCTGTAAGACGAAAGAGCGCCCGCCGTCCCTCGACCCGCGCGGCCATGGGACGGACGGGCTGCCGAAGGCGCTCCCGCGGGAGGAGGAGCGGTTGAGCGAGGGTGAGGAGACTCCTTCCACGGAGGAAGAGGGGACGTGAGCTGAGAGGGGATCGTGGCTGTCTGTGGGCGCGCCTTGCGGAGGCTGCGGGGCAGCAAACTGCTGGCGGCAGCTCCAGAGCT
This sequence comes from Phalacrocorax aristotelis, assembly GCF_949628215.1. Taxonomy (NCBI): domain Eukaryota; kingdom Metazoa; phylum Chordata; class Aves; order Suliformes; family Phalacrocoracidae; genus Phalacrocorax; species Phalacrocorax aristotelis. The sequence continues at coordinate 23,859,802 of NC_134286.1, read as the reverse complement.
GCTCCCGCTGCTCCGCCGGGATGAAGGGGTGGCTGGGCCGGGCGAGCAGCCGGGGTGGTCTGTTGGATTTCTGCTGTGTAATGGTTGGTTGTTTACTGCCGCTCTCCCTTTTGTCTGCAAACCCCTTTCTTTTTCCAGGTTTGCTAGAGCCAGGGAAGCGGTGCGGAGGCAGACCTCTCCCAGGTGCCGTTGCTGTCATCTTGCTGTGCTGGCAGGACAATTAATAAAGCCCTGTGGGTTTGCTGTTCTGCAAATGACAGATGCCTGTAACTTTAACAAGCACTGCCTTTTTTTTTTTTCCCCTTAAGCCAGGCAGAGTCTTTAAAGTGGAGAATTAACCAGTCTTGGGGAGAAGAGGTGATCAAAACGCTAACAAATCTGTGTTTAAAAAATGAACTGTACTTCCCTAACAGGGTCGCATTTAACTTGCAGTCTCTAGGCATTAAATACTGATTTAGAGACATTAGGAACCGGGGAGACCTGAACGATCATCTTGACAAGGCATTACCGAGCTCATTTTCTTCCTTTATTCGTAGCCGGTTGTCCTAGGATCCTTGATTTGCAACAAGCCACGGCAGGAAATATAATCTTGATAAATATTTAGCTTGTCAGCCATTTTATAGCTGGGTATTACTCCTGGAAAAAAATATAAGGACATTTTCTCATTATTTTCTGTCAAATGGACAGCTTCTCCGGCAAAGGGCTGGAGACCTTGGGGTCCTGCTTTCGTAACATAAACCCCTGGGGCTGTAGGGACGGCAGGCTGGGCTGAGCGGGGCCAGTGTCTGGAGGGCAGGATCAGTCTCCAAACTGCACCTGGCTGGTCCCGAGTGTGCAAGTCGAGTCAGACCGGCCCTCCTGCGCCTGGCCTCACCGCGAGATCCCCGTGCAGCTGCCGGCTGTGGTATGGATGGGGCTGTGCGAGGTGGTACCGTGGGACTTTCGGCGCTGTATAGCGGGGTAGATCTGAGGATGCGATGACCTGCAGCCCCTCCTGCCTGGCGGGCAGTGCTCTGTGCTGACTTTGTGCCCCCGGGGTCGTCTTCATGTGGCTCTGCGGCAGCTCCGAGCTGGGAGAGTGCTCCCAGGACAGCTAAAAGTTGCTGGTCTGGGCAGTTATTCCAGAAGAGTGAGCAAGGGATGACCCTGATCTGATCTTCTTACGGAAAATTCTTCTCAAAGTAGTCTCAGTTAACTAGGTTTAGCACTGCTTTATTAGCACTGGTTTGTTTGGTTTTGGTTTTTTTAGGACAACTATCTTTTTACCTTTAGGAAAGATTGCGGTAGGTCTGCCAAAATAAGACTGAACAGACAGTGAAAGCCTGCTGTCTTGCAGCGTGGAGGCAGGAGTTGTTGCACTTTTCTAGAAGAGCTGGTCCTTCCTGTAGAAAGAAAAGCAAACTCTTGTGGCTGGGCTGCTTGGCTTTGAGAGGTGAGCATGCAGGAGGTAGTCGTTCATCTTCTGTTTCTCAGGGTAGGCTCAGTGTCGTCTTCTGCATCGGTGGGCATGGTAGAAACCCGCCGCCCACATGAACAAAGCGTCAAAGACCCCCCGCCAGAGCCACCTCATTACTTGTATCTGAAGCTGCCGTAAAAGTGATGCGGCCGTGGTGGTTCCCTTGTCTGGGGGCAGAGCTAAAACGAATGCCTGGGTAGATGCTGGCTTTCCATAACACCGTTACTGACAGTGGGTAACCACCCCTCCTTCCCCAAATCTATATTTCAGCTTTCCCAGAAAAGCAGCTGCTTGCCTAAGCAAGCATCATGGTTTAACCCCAGCTGGTGACTGAGCCCTATGCAGCTGCTCGCTCACTCACTCACCCCCCGGTGGGATGGGGGAGAGAATTGGAAGAGTAAAAGCAAGAAAACTCATGGGTTGAGATAAGAACAGTTTAATAATTGAAATACAATAAAATAGTAATACTAATCATAGTAGCATATGCAAGGCAAGTGGTGCACGGTGCAGTTGTTGACCACCCGCTGACCGATGCCCAGCCAGGCCCTGGGCAGCAGCCCCTGGCCAGTTTTCCCCCAGTTTGTGCTGGGCATGATGCCACGTAGTATGGAATATCCCTTGGGTCAGTTGGGGTCAGCTGTCCCGGCTCTGCCCCCTCCCAGCTTCTTGTGCATCGCCAGCCTTCTCAGTCGGCAGAGCATGAGAAGCTGGAAGGTCCTTGCCTTAGTGTAAGCACTGCTCAGCAGCAACTAAAGCATCAGTGTGTTATCAGCGTTATTCTCATCCTAAATCCAAAACACAGCACTAAACCAGCTACTAGGAAGAAAATTAACTATTTCAGCTGAAATCTACAACCTAAATATGCTAAATGAAATATTAAAACATTCTTTTGTATGGGACTTTTAATACTCCTCTTCCCCACTACCTTCCAGTTCTGACTGGGTTTTGGATTTGTGCTTTTTATTCCCCCCCCTTCTGGGTGACTGTAAATGCTTAGTGTCTTACAGAACCGTGATTAGATTTACTCTCCTGCCCAGGTCTGAAAAACCAGCCTCCCTACTTGTGTCTCCACATGTACGCCCTTGGAAGCTTTTTGTAGCAGCCTATTGCCAGAGGAAGAGCGTGCACGGTGTATGTTCTGCTAGTACGGGTTACGAGGAGCATGAAGTCACGCTTGCTCTGCGGAGCAAACAGGGTATAAGTGGCTTTGGTGTGCTGTGGATTGCCAAGTGAATGATATGTGGTGATTTAAGGCTGGGGCTCCCAGCGCTGGTGAGAAATGGGCTACTGAGGACTTCAGTCTCCTCCTGCCTTCTAGATTTTCTGTACTCTACTTCTCTTTGGTTTGCTGCTGGCTGGCAATCCCTTACTGAGACTGCTCAGCGTGCACATTAGCTGGCTGCCAGCACCTTACTCTTCCCCTTTTCTGACCGGCAATATATGTTGTACAAGGCTGTTTTAAAAGGTTTTCAGAGCTGTGGTGTCAGGGAGTTCATCTGTGCAGCTCCCTGCTGCTTTACAGCTTGTTGCACAGCTCCTTTCCCTGTCCCCTCCAAATGCTGAGTGCAACGACTGCGGCTCGCTGCTGTGCTGTCTTCCTGCACGCAGAAGGTAGAGGCCGGCTGTAGGTGCAAAAGGAGGGGTTTATCAGTTGCATCCTTCCCTCCTTCACATGCCTCAGTTGTGTCCTTTCCACCTTCATGTCTTAAACAGAAGGGTAGTGCACAGCAGGTAGCCTGGTAGGTCGCTGCTGCCTTCTTCTAGGGGCATGGAAGTGAAACAGTGGCGGCCAAGGGTGCCAAAGATGCCTGTGCAACTTGGGGGGGTATCAGACAGCTCCAGAATGTGCGTTCGTAATCGGCTGGGCTCAGCGTAGGAAGCTCACTGCTCTCTCTCCAGTTTGCTTATAACAGAAAAGGGGTTCTTCTGCCGAGCTTGGTTTGGATCCGGGCTGTGTTAGCGTGGGAAGGATGCTGTGCAGAAGAGCTCGAGTCCTGCGGTCGAGGGGACGGTCAGCCGGCAGCTCTAGGCAGCCCGTCCTGCTTCGTGTGCTTTTGTAACAGTGATTTCCCTTTAGCATGGCTTTAGTTTTTAGAAATGAAAAAAACAGAATCCCCAGGTAACATGATAGCAGATGTAAATCTTAGGAGGTCCCCTGCTGTCAGGGCCATAGAGAGCCTTTGGGAGTGACAGTAGCACGAAAGACATCTTAAGGGAGTTAGAAAAACTGGTATTCAGTGTGTAAAGTAGCGTCACTCATTTTCTGAGGGTGCTTTTGCGCTGTGGATAATAGACTGCAGGGAACCTTTTATCTCCACTGAAATTTAACAGACTGTTTCTTGGAGTAACCCAGGGGATTTTTGCCCTTTCAGCATTTGGTGACTTAGAAAGAAAAATATCTGGAGTAATTACTGAAGGATTCTCTTGGTGTTGACTTGGAGCAGGGGCCTCAGTGCTTGCACGAGCAAAGGGATGAAGCTTGGGCTGAATTGCACAGAAAAACTTGTTCCGTGTCAATCTGTCAAGAAAACCTCTTGATTTCCTTGGATAAGGTTTAAAAGACCTTTGCTTTGTTTTTTCCTCAATGTGTTTCGACACCTTCTTCAAAATGCTTGCAAGGGGCTTTAAGAAACCCATTTTTAAAGGAGCAAGTGCTACATTAATGGGGGTTTTAAGGTTCTTTTCAGGTCAAAGATGCTCAATATTTTGTTCTAGGAGCAAATGAAAGCAGGAATAGATTTGTGGCTGTTTTCCAGGTGGAAGAGATTTAAATGTGTTTCCCAGGGCAGGTAAAATCCGCTGGGGTCGCAGGCCCCTGCCCCAGGTGCCGCAGGGGCAGGCTGTGCTCTGCCTCCTGCCCAGCCACCCTCTCCCCCGGGTACTGGGGGCAGCCAGGCGCTCCGGCGGGGGCGCAGCACGTAGCAGGTGGAGGGGCTTGGGAGGAGGCAGGGGCCAAACATCAGCTTGGCTGGGAACTGGGGACATGGAGACAACGTTAATCCACCAGATCTGACCCGTTTTCTACACTGGGGTCCAGGACTAGCGGGTTGGACTTAGATGATCTTTAAAGGTCCCTTCCAATGCAAATTGTTCAATGATTCTACGATGAATGCATTTATTTTCTTGGCAGACCTGGGGGGAATGACATGGGAGGCTTTGCTCGGGAGCATGGCTTGTACCATGCGTGTGTTGTCTTCAGAGGGACCTGGCCAACCCTTGTCACGCTGTAGAGGAATAGTTTTCTGTAGGTCCTCACATTACCCTGCTCCACACCCTTGGTCTGCGCTCCTAGCTGTGAAGAGACTGTCTTGTCGCCAAAGTTTTGGGAACATACATCCATGCTAAGCATCATTTTCCATGGGCTGGAGCAGGTTAGGCTGAGCTTGAGTGGTTTGGCCAAGTTTGTTTCAGCTGAAGGGAGGCTGTGAGCCCCGATTTGGTATCTTCCCAAGCCCCCATTTGGTACCACTCCCTGCTTTTCAGGCCCTCCTGGCCCCCCACCAGTGACGGGGAGGGGTTGGATGCTTTGCTTCCCGTGTCCCTCCTGCCCTTCCTGCTTTCATCTTCCATCTGGGACTCCCTTCAGCACTGCTGGGGCTCTTAAATATTCACCTTCTCTCCCCTCTGCTTTCCTCAAATGGCAAAATATCATCGTGGCAAGTCCTGGGTTTAGGGAAAACCTGACATCTGGATGCTAGTGTTGATGTACTTTGGTTCCTAGACAGTCATGTCCAGGAATGATCCCCACCTCTACGCGAGCTGCTGGAGCTGGGGAAGGGTGTATCTGTGCTGCCCAGGTCAGCCCTGGGAGGTTTGCTTGGACTATTTAGCTCAAGGTGCAGCTTGTTAGCTCTTTGCTTCCACTGAAATCTGTGGTTTTTCCCCTAAGTTAGTGTTTTGGTGATGTGCTTGGGTTTTTTGTTGGTTGGTTTGGTGTTTGTTTTTTTTTTTCTAAAAAGGGGGAAAACTAAGAAATGCTCAATTTCCCCTTCCTCCCCCACCAGGGTTTTCCTCATATAATGGAGGAGGGATGAACGGCACAAGCACAATGATGGATTTCCTGGAGGAACCTCTTCCTGGTGTGGGCACCTACGAAGATTTTAACACTATAGATTGGGTGCGAGAGAAATCCAGGGACCGGGACAGGCACAGAGAGGTAACACTTCTTACTACTCCTTGCTGGCACTGAAGGCAGAATAATTAACTTGATGGGGCGAATCTTAGTTCTGATTGCCGCCCTAGGGAGGCGTGCCCTAGAGACACCTTGGATGGAGGGATTGCCCTTAGCTCGGCAACTGAGAGCCTCTCCACAGGGTCTCTAGTTCGAGCTAAAGGAACACTAAACTGAATGTGTTGCAGTTCATCAGTTGCTACTTCTCACTTGAAGGCTTTTATTTAAAAAGCTTTAGTGGATTTCTGATACACATCTTAAATGCCTTAATGGCACACTTTCTTATGCTGTGTTAAACTTGCTCGAGACAGAAGCAGAGCAAAACCTAGGTGCATGCATTATTTGGAAGAATTACATTGCTATTGCATGGTTTGTAATGGAAGAATCCCAGCACCTGTGGTCCTGTTTTTATCGATAAACAGGCTATTTTTCTGCTCATGCCGTTGCACTTGCAAATGATGCTCTTATATTGGAGGTTTTTTTGTGCTGCATGTTTGAGAAAACAAAGTGCAGTTCTTTCAGAATTCATTCCCAGGACTTCACTGCGCTCTGCAATTAAAGGAATCTGCTTAGAAAGCAAGGGGTGCCTTAAATAAAGTACCGATGTCCCCAGCACGCTCCTGATTCACGAGAAACCCTTGCTGGCAGAACTCTTGTAGGGTGATGACTGAACTCACGTTGTCTATTTGCTTGCCAAAATATTCTTTTAATTTTTTTTCCCCTGAGCCTCACAAAACAACTTGTCTCAGTAACAGCACACAAACGGAACGCAGTCCCTGCTCCTTGTGTGAGTACGTACAATACGGTGTAAAGGCCACACCTGAGCAGGTACAGACCCAGTTAGGGGGCTCCGTGCCCCGCTACCTCCTGCCCAAAGCTCTGTTCCTGTCTATGGATTAAGAGTAAGACCCAAAAGACTTCTCGCACGTATGCCCCCACACACAGACGCATGCATACAAAGATGATGCCCATCAGCATGGAACAGGGCTGTTTCCTATCTGCAGAGAGATGCTTGTGTAAAACAACCGCTTCTGTCTGTATCAAAAGAAGTTGAAATCGGGTCAAGGCAGAAGTTTCTGCTGGCCAAAGAGGTGTGGGGTTAGTGCAATGATAAGAGATATAAAGGAGGTAGTTTTGGCACCGGCCCCAACCCCTGCCTTGATTCGGTAGCGGTTCTACTCGTGATCAGTGTGGCATCTGAAAGACAAAAATCCGGAGAAGAAAAACAAACGGCGCTCATTCAGGCAGAAAGGATTCGTACTTTATTTATTCCTCATTTAGTGAGTATTAGTTGTTTGCATTAATGTGCCTTTTTATCTGGGAATAATAGCGGTGTGCCGGAATGTTTCCCTTGGGAGAGGCCGCCAGGGTACTGGGGCACACAATAGCTGCTCTGTCACCCTTTTGTCTGCCTGTCGAGAGCAGTGAGACTGACAGGCTTCAGCCGTCCCTGCCTGCCACAGGCAGACAGGGCCAGAGCCTCTGAGGAGCTGACCCTGCTGGGGCATCTTGGACGGGTCTGAGTCCCGCTTCCCAGTGCCACCAGCACAGCCTGGTTCCCAGCCTGACCATTCCTCTGCGGTGGTATCAAACCTGCAGCCCCCTCGTGCCCGGCTGAGCAGTGGTTGGAGAGTCTCCTCTGGCTAAAGAAATGCCTAGTTTGTGTTTCAGATGTTGAGGCAGTAGCTGGAGGCTGTGAAATGCTGGCAACAGCTTCTCTTTGCTCTCCCAGTTGGTGGGTATCAACGCCCACGAGGCAGTATTGATGAATTGCTGGGGGCAAAGTGCCTGAACGGTTTCTTCAGTGTTCAGATATGCTTGTGGCATCGGGATACTGGTAACTCGCTATTACTAACAAGCAATGGCCTTAAAAGATTAAGGGATGAATTTTGTCTTCGTTTTATGCGGAAGACACCTAGGAGGAGAGCGCTACTTGAGTGCTTTCCGTTTTGCTGGGAAAATGGAAGTATCCGTGACGGTTCCTGCACACCTGACGGGAGCTGCCTTTGCCGTACCAGCTGGAAGAGCAGGCACTGCCTGATGGTTTTTCTCTCGCCCCTCAAAGCAGAATGTCATGACAGCTGCTGTTTTGAATGTTAGGGGCTATCTTCCACTAATGACGTCAGCATGTAGTTTTTAGAGCGTTTACGCCAAAGTAGGTCAGCTTCTTAACAGATTGTTTCTTTTTGAAAAAAAAAAAAAACCCAACTTTTCTAGATCACCAGTAGAAGTAAAGAGTCCACGTGGGCACTGCTGCACAGCGTGAGCGATGCCTTTTCTGGCTGGTTGTTGATGCTTCTCATTGGGCTGTTGGCAGGTAAGAGCAAACCTCAGTTTAAACCTAAGTCCTGGTCCTGCACTGCAGCACTGGTATCGATTCCTCCCACAAAGCCTGGCAGATCGCTGGAGCGGCAGATTTGGCCCTGGAGCGAGGGCCGTGCAAGGGGCTGCGCTCGTCGGTGGCTCTGCTGCTGCTTTGCAGTTTATGGAGAATTATTTTTAAATGATTTGAGGCTGGGTTTGTGTAAATACCCAGACACAAAACTGAGACTGAAAGCTGTCCTGGCTGCTGCTCTGGATCTGCTGCTGGTACAGAGCTCTGAAACAAAAACAGACAAAAACTACACATAAAAAAACCCCAAAACAAAAGACTATTCATGAAAGCAGAGCTGATCAAAACGCTGGGTCAGAGGAGGGTGTCATGCTGTACATCGTCTTTGCCGAACGGTCTTCATTGACACTGGATAGGTTAATGCCAAGGACTGCTAGCAAGATTTTCTTAATCTATTTTTTTACTCTCCCCCCACTATGCTTAAATATAAAAAGTGAGGGGCGTTTCTTGGGAAGTCGGGCTTCTCTCAGAGGTTGACTGGCTGAGGCCTTGTAAATGATTTCAGAAGCAAACTTTGGACCCAGTGCAGCAGAAGAAAATCAGTTGGATACAGATCTTCCCGATAGAAAGCAGCTAAGCATTCATCACGAGGAATTAAGTGAAATCTTGTGTTAATATTTACATAGGAAATCTGCTAGCCAGTTTTTCATTAACTGGAAGATTTGCTAAATACTAATTGCTACCTCTGGAGCTTGTGCTAGCACTTGCTCTGAGAGATCAGAGGTCTTGGTTCCTGGCCTTGGTGTTATTGTGGCATTTTTATTGACAGCAGAGCTGATGGCAGCGTGTATCTTTGGGGCTTAGAGGAGTTATTCTTAACAGAAAAATAAGAAATTGCACGAAGATTCCTCTTTTAAAATCAGAATTACTTTCTGTACTGGCTCTGCTTGCTTTGTTTCACTTGGCACAGTTGTAACTTTCCCTTCCCTTTTTTTTTTTTAACACTGGGATTGGAAATTCAAAGTTATTCCTGTCACAGCCTTAGCGTTGTTGGTGTAACTCCTGGATTCCAGCTCTGCAGCAACCCCAGGCAACGCTCCAGGCCCGGGGCAGAGGGGCTGGGAAGTGCCCGGCGGAGAAGGCCCTGGGGGTGCTGGCTGGCAGCCGGCTGGGCATGAGCCAGCAGTGCCCAGGTGGCCAAGGAGGCCACCAGCCCCCGGGCTTGTGTCAGCCCTGGTGTGGCCAGCAGGAGCCGGGCAGGGATGGGGCCCCTGTGCTCGGCCCTGGGGAGGCCCCACCTCGAGTGCTGGGCTCAGGTTTGGGCCCCTCGGGACAAGAAGGGCCTTGAGGGGCTGGAGCGTGTCCAGAGAAGGGCAGCGGGGCTGGGGCAGGGTCTGGAGCACAAGTGTGCTGGGGGGCGGCTGAGGGGGCTGGGGGGGTTTAGCCTGGAGAAGGGGGGGCTGAGGGGAGCCCTTCTCGCTCTCTGCAGCTGCCTGAGAGGGGCTGGAGTGAGGGGGGGTCGGTCTCTGCTCCCAAGTCACCAGTGACAGGACGAGAGGGAACGGCCTCAGGCTGCGTCAGGGGAGGTTTAGGTTGGGTGTGAGGGAAAATGTCTTCCCTGCCAGAGTGGTCAGACCCTGGCACAGGCTGCCCAGAGAGGTGGGGGGGTCACTGTCCCTGGGGGGGTTCAAAAACCTTGCACACGTGGCCCTTGGGGATATGGTTTAGGAGACCTCGGGGTGTTGGGTTGGCGGTTGGACTTGAGTATCTTAGAGGTCTTTTCAACCTTGATGATTCTATGATTCTTGTGCTGAAGACCCGTGGCACATTTTGCCTGTGTCCTCCAGAAATGCCATACGTCTGTCTCTGCCTCTGCTTGCTCTGCTGTGTTTAATAAGTGCTCTTTTGGTGTAACTGGGAAGAATTAATTTCTAGTGATGCATTTGAACACATTTTGTAATGGTCAACCTTTGAAATACTATTAGGCATGCTTTGTTTCCTGACCTCCTCTTTTCAATATATATATACTCTCTCAAATCTTCCCATTTAACTCTCTATAGAATAAAAGTTAACTCTAGGCAAAAATACCAGTACTGCTGTATTTGTTGGTAGGTGAGTCAAAAATTAGTAGGGCGGATGTAACCTTCAGGTATTGGAGTCTGCATAAGGCGATTATTAACTTTTTTTTCTTTAAACTAGGTTCCTTAGCAGGCCTGATAGACATCTCTGCCCACTGGATGACAGATTTGAAGGAAGGAGTGTGTTTAGCAGGCTTCTGGTTTAACCATGAGCACTGCTGCTGGAAATACAACACAACCTTCACGGACAGAGACAAGTGCCCCGAGTGGAAGAGCTGGTCCCAGCTGATCCTTGGCCATGGAGAGGTGACGTGTGCCTACAACTGGTTTTGCTGCCGACTGTCCGGTTCCCCCGGCCTGTACCATCCCCTGCTAGTGATCTGGGTGTATGTGCCACAAGTGCAAGCTCTAGGTGGCTCGGTGACTTTAAGGTTCACCGTTGGGGTCTTCCAAGGGCATAAATAAACTCAAGTTACTTATGTGTTGTCCTCGGAGGGGAAGCAAAGCACTGACACGTTTACAAGTGCAGTGTTTTAGCCGCGTGTCAGAGACTTGCGGCTTGGAGGATGTTTCGCCCATGAACGTTTCAGAGGAATGCTAGATGAGCTCAAGCCTTGTGTTTCTGGCAGCTCTATCCAGCGGAGCAGCCCGCTTGACTGGGGCAGCACTTATCCCAGTACCAAGTACTTGTGTACCCTGTTTGCTATTTATATAAATGGTCTTTGGAGATATGATTGGTTCGTATCCCCCTAACCCAGCAAACGTAACTCGTCCTTCAAACCTCACACCTGCTGTAGGTCTCTTCATTTTTTGGCTGAGGGATTACCTCCTATTTCTGCACGCTTGCTTCAGCACGCAGATTTGATGTGATCTCAGCTGAAATGATCTAATTTGGGTAACGTTCTCTGCATTTCAGGGGGCTTTTGCATATATTCTCAACTACTTGATGTACGTTATCTGGGCCTTGTTATTCTCCCTTCTTGCTGTGTTACTTGTGAAAGGCTTTGCTCCTTATGCCTGCGGCTCAGGGATCCCAGAGGTGAGTGAGGATGACAGTGGGCTGGGTTTTTTTAAGGTGGGGTAGGGATCCACCATCCAACGGTTACACGTGCCTGCTGTGGAATAATAATTTCTGGCACTTCAGATGGTGGCTTAATACATGGGGCTTTTTTTTTCCTGAAACACGTCTGAAGTACCGAAGTCTCTATGCAATCCCGTTAAAAACTAAAATGTTTTTGGCATTTACTGCAGGAGGTACGAACAAAAGTGCACTGTTTGCGTAAGATGGGCTACAAAAGCTGGGCTCAGACTGTTCTTCAGCAGGCCTAGTGGCCCTGAAGGGAGGACTCAAATGGCTGTTTCAGCCTTTGCACGGAGGGATATTTTTACTGACTCTACGTTACTTTTGATGGCTGGGGGGGCACTCTGAAAGCTGTAGAGGAAAGTTCAGGGCAGGGTTGGGAGCGCCTAGTAAAACAGGAGCTCTGACCAGGGCTTGAATGAAAGCCTGTAGAGCTTTGTGTGCTTGACTTCCAGATCAAAACTATCTTAAGTGGTTTCATCATTAGAGGCTACCTGGGCAAGTGGACGCTGATCATCAAAACCATCACCTTAGTGTTGGCGGTGTCCTCTGGGCTGAGCCTGGGCAAAGAGGGGCCCCTGGTGCACGTCGCCTGCTGCTGTGGGAACATCTTGTGTCACCTCTTCACCAAATACAGGAAGAACGAAGCGAAGCGCAGAGAGGTACGGAGAGACACCGATGTCAAACTGCGGGGGTGGCGCGGGCAGACCGTGCACTGTGCTGTTCTCGGTGTGCCTCAGCGCGGCCCCTAGTTGGAGCAGAAGGCGTCTCGGTTAGGAAGGGACACCACAGCATCTCCTCAGCGCAGGTCAGCGTCCCGTTTGTTTGCCATGCAGCTCTATAAACTATGTTGGGACTGTTTGGGGGACCTGGACTTGGCCGTAGGAGTAGAATGAAGAGCTCCGCTTTCAGGGACACAGCGATGGGCATGGTGTAAGAACCAAGCTAGCGTCTAACGTGAAGCTCAGGAGTGTTTCCTCACAGCGCTGCATGCTTGTCTCTGGACAAGTCACTGGAGAACAGTTAATGTGAGGTGTGTAGTATTGCATTGGGCAGTTTACATTCTGCAAAACCAAGACCTGACAGAATCCACCCTGCGGGCTGCAGGATTTTGGGTGGCCCCGCAGCACCTCTAGTTACACTGTGTTACCCTATTCTGAGAAACAGAATAAATGTGAGACAGGCAAACGTGGCAAAAGTCAGCGTGAAATTACTGCTATTCTGTTTTACTGGAGCTTTATCTAAGGTGGAAGCGTAGCACGAGATCAACTGAAACAGGAAAAAGGGAATTGCCGGTGATGCCACTTCTGCTGTCTTTGGGGTGGGACTGGTGAAATGCTCACACCAGTGTTTTTGTAGCTACTTGCAGCCCTTCTCCCTAGGGAATCGGCTCACTCTGTCTTTTCCCTGCTGCCTTTAAAATGGGTCTGACCCTGGCTTACTGTGCTTGCGCTGGAGATAGAAGTTGTACAAATTTAAGTCAAGGCATACAAAAAGAGGGGGAATGTTTGGAGGGGGGCTGAAAACGTCTGACTGGCTTTGGTTTCTCCCTCAGGTTTTATCAGCAGCTGCAGCTGCTGGTGTGTCTGTAGCTTTTGGTGCACCGATCGGAGGAGTGCTCTTTAGTCTGGAAGAGGTAACATCAGCATTTTCTATTAGCCCTTGGCGAGCTGTTTTATTGCAAGAACTGACCCTGCTGGTTTAAAAATACAGTCCACTCATAACTGCTTGGGTGTGGAAAGGAGACCGTGTTCAATACTGATTGGTGATGTATTTACAAGGCCAAGCAACCTAAAAGCTTATTGGGGTTTCAGGTAATTCTTGCAAATACTGGAGAGTTTATTTTGGATGATGTCATATCCGTAGCTTTGCAATAAACCTGTTGGTTTCCCCTGGTGTGCCCGTGCTCAGCAACACTGCTCACAGCCACAGCCTCTGTCACGTTTTCCGTGTGTCCACGCTCCCCTGACAGCTCTGTCCCACGGCACCTGGGAACAAACTTGTCTGGCTTATCAAACCCCTTTTCTTCCCAAGGAACTTCTAATCCTTGGTGTTTTGATCCAGACGTGAAGTGGATCACCCCTGCTCGCTTCAGGGCTTAGCTCGAAGGAGGAATGGGATGGGTTTGCTCAGCTGAGCAATAGTTGTGGTGGCAGCCATGTCAAGCACTGTTGTTTGGCACTTTTGGACTTTGCAGAGCATGCAAGGCAAATAGTTGTCCGGATTCAGCTCGTAGCTGGTTTGTAACAGCTTTTGCTATCTGAGTAAGTCGCCTCCACTTCAGGGATCGTAGAGGGCACTTGCCGCGCTGGAATTATGCAGGCCAGGGCTCGTCCTGGTCGTTGCAATCCACATTGAACGGGAGCTCAAAATAAAGCCTTGGGGTGCGTGGCTGGAGAGGAGGGTAGGTGGCCAGCACACATCGATCTCGATCCTTGCCTTTACCTCATGCAGTGGTGATTGTGTTACTGGGCAGCCTTCGGTATAGTGACAAGTGTCAAAGTGACTGAGTCTGCTTTGGTTTTCCTTTAGGTCAGTTACTACTTTCCTCTCAAGACACTGTGGCGCTCCTTCTTCGCTGCTCTGGTCGCTGCATTCACCCTGCGCTCCATCAACCCTTTTGGGAACAGCCGCCTGGTTCTCTTCTACGTGGAGTTTCACATGCCGTGGCATCTTCTGGAGCTTGTGCCATTCATCCTTTTGGGAATATTTGGTGGGCTCTGGGGAGCTTTCTTCATTCGCAGCAACATCGCCTGGTGCAGGCGACGCAAGACGACCAAGCTTGGCAAATACCCTGTGCTGGAGGTGTTTGTAGTGACCGCGATCACAGCCATTCTGGCCTTCCCCAACGAGTACACCAGAATGAGCACCAGCGAGCTGATTTCTGAGCTCTTCAATGACTGTGGGATTTTGGACTCCTCCAAGCTCTGTGAGTATGTGAATGATTTCAACAGCACCAAAGGGGATGACCTGCCAGACCGAGCTGCTGGCCCAGGAGTTTACACAGCCATGTGGCAGCTGGCTTTGGCCCTCGTAATGAAAGTCTTCATCACGATCTTCACCTTTGGCATGAAGGTGAGAATCGCCTGTAAAGGAGCTCACGGGGTTCCTGCAGAGAATGAGAAGAAACACATCTTAGAGTTTTATTTGCTCAATAAACAGACATGTTTTCCTCCCTGAGCTCTGTTAAGAAGGGGGCGAGGCGATAGACTGCAGTTACTTCTTCTGTTGCTGGTAACTGAGGGCAGCAGAAACCTTTTAGCGTGAGTGTGAGCGTCAGATGCAGTCACTGAAGCTGGCGTCTCAGGGCTCCACGTCCCATTTTCCAAACACGGAATGCTTCTAAATTGTCCTGCCGTAAGCGTTTTTGATATGTATGCAATATATGTGCAATACCTAATTGCAAAGCAGTCGATCTCTTAATTTGTAAATGCGTACTTATCATAGCTGTTCCTTGGTCAGATGGTTCTGAACTTGTCTGGTGGCAGCCTCCCGAGCTGTGGATGTACTGCCTAGGTCTGAGCTTTCCTGCAGTGGGGCTCAGCGGGTGGAGCTGAGCATCTCCCCTGACCCCAGTCCTCGAGTGGTCCGTCCAGAAAGGTGACCTCACCACAGAGGTTTGGACATCATCGTTGCCGTGAGGTGGTCGCTGACATTCGAGGACAACCAACAAGTCTGTGAGAAAGGTGTACAACGTGTGAGGAAAGCGGTGTGGCAAATGTGTAAAGGAAAGGGGGGGAGATTCTCCGACTTCAAAGGACAGGAGCTTTCAGAGCCCCAGAACAGCTGAAGTGCAGAGGTGAAACTTGCTGGCAGTGGCTCTGCTGGGCGTTGCCTGTGCTAATTCCAGGCACCCTCACTTCCACAGTGGAGTCTGAATCCTGCCAGGGAAGCAGGATGATCCCGCTGCCAGTATGGGAAGCCAGCAGAGTGGGAGAATCCCGTGGGTGCCATAAACAAGTACTTGTGCGGTTGGAAAGGCAGGGGGAGCACTGACGGTGTGCAGGGGAAGCTTTATTATATTCTCTTGGGAAATAAGCTTTTGAAAAAAGGTGGTTCTGTGCCACGCGAACCTCCCACGTGGCTGTTCCTCCCGCTCGGGAAGGAGCGCGTTTCAACCCTGTTGCAGGGAGTAGGAGAGTGCAGGAAGGGCAGCGGTGGCAGAGCGAGGCGTCCGTGCCGATTTTAACTTCTAACTCAGTCCCATTTCGAACGTCCGTCTCTAGTCTTTGCGAAGTCTGAGGAACGGCGCGTTTACCGGCGGGTGTTTTCCCAGGTGCCGTCGGGTCTCTTCATCCCCAGCATGGCGGTGGGTGCTATAGCAGGCAGATTGCTGGGAGTAGCCGTGGAGCAGCTGGCCTATTACCACCACGACTGGGCCATCTTCAGCGGCTGGTGCAGCCAAGGAGCTGACTGCATCACCCCTGGCCTCTATGCGATGGTCGGGGCTGCAGCGTGTCTAGGTAAGCAGGATGTTTTCTGAAGCCCAGGTGGTGGTTTGGGTCGTGGTTGGCCATGTACAGAGGTGTCCTGGGGAGATGCTGCAGCTGTTGTCACAGTCCGTGGAAGCTGGCTTCAACTGGAGAACAGGGAACTCCCTAGTGGAAAACGCAATGTTTTTCTCATCTTGTTTGCATTCTTTTGCCAGCACCACCCTACGGTTGGACATGACCGGTTTCAGTGGGGAGCCTGCTGAATAGGCAGCTAGAACAAATGAGGCTGGCCAGGGACTTCAGATTTTCCTGGGCTGGTTTAATTCACTTTACTTTCTGTTCTGGCCCTAAATCTTATGATGCAACTCTTCTTTCAAGCACTTTGTTTTTTTGGTAACACTTCTTCTGCTTGGATGAATTTGAGAAATTGGGTGCATGTGACTGAACTTGACTTGCACTGTAATTCCCAATCCTTTCCTCCACTGAATAATATGTTTAACTCCTGAGGGAGTACTCTATCAGGAGAAACTTTCATTTCAGGAACAACAAAAGCATGCTACCAAAGCCCCACCTTCGGTCTTTTTAAGGGGGATACACCTTCTTGTTTGCATGTAGTTGATGAAAAATAAATATGGTTCCACTGTTCTGTTTACCCCTGGACAGTACTAAAGGGTTGTGCTCCTTTAGGAGATTGGTTATTGGAGTAAAACTCCTCTAAAATATGTGGGAGTAGCTTTGGGACTTGAATCTCAAAAGCATAACTAAAATATGCTGAGAAAAAATGCTGTTTTAAAAAAAAAAGTCAGTATTTAAGAAGACTCATCTCTTCTCCAAATGCCTCAACTGTTTTAGTGTTGAAAACCTACAAAAGCGTAATGACCAGTAGTTAAAATGTCAGCAAACTCAAAGGGCAGGTTGTCTGAAGCCCTCGCTATTGGGGGAGTTGATGCCAGCAACCAGAGGATGCCCGGATGACACTTGCCTTTCGTGTACGGCTTGTCAGAGGTTGCGTTTCATGACTCTGCCTATGGATAAGGCCCTTCTATGGCATGGCCAGACTGAGGTTGCTTCGGAGGTCAGGGAAAGACCCAGCAAAAACAGGTAGCAAACCCTTAAAGCCAGCCCGTGGCACGATATTCTGGAAGGGAGGGATGGTTTCAGTACTGCGTTCTGCTTGTGTTTGGCTTCCACTGCGATGCTCAATTAGATGTAGGGGTCCAGCAGCACCACCGCTTGCTGAATCAAGGCCTGCTCTAGGTGCGCTGGCAGAGGGCAGCTGTAACAAACCTCAGAACAGCTCTCCTGCCTGCAAACCCCCAAAATTGCCTGTTCATGTCGACTGTCTTCCTGTGCTCTGTTTGCAGGTGGGGTGACCCGAATGACCGTGTCATTAGTGGTCATTATGTTTGAGCTCACCGGTGGGCTGGAATACATCGTTCCTCTGATGGCAGCAGCCATGACCAGCAAGTGGGTGGCTGACGCTATTGGGCGGGAAGGCATTTACGATGCCCACATTCGCCTCAACGGATACCCTTTCTTGGAAGCCAAGGAAGAGTTCTCACACAAGACGCTTGCGATGGACGTAATGAGGCCACGGAGGAATGATCCTCCGCTGACTGTCATCACTCAGGGCAGCATGACTGTAGAAGATGTTGAGAGCATCATCAATGAAACCACATACAGCGGCTATCCAGTGGTGGTGTCACGGGAGTCCCAACGGCTTGTTGGATTTGTCCTCAGGAGAGACCTCATCATTTCAATTGGTAAGAGGCAAGATCCTGCATAGATAAGTGATGCCATCAGAGGCCTTAGGTGGCACCAGCTATACCTTACTTGATGAGTTTAAACACCCAGTGGTGGTGGTGGCTGTGCTTACTGGGGCAGGCATCCCATCCCTGAGCAGCAGGGATCTGCATGCAGTGGGTGCGAAGGACGGCATGGACTGCCCGGCACAATTAGCGTGGCTCTGCTGACTTCATACGCCTTAGGGCACGGTTGTGAAGCATGAGGCTTCTTGTCAGCAAGAGTAAGGCTTCCCAACTGTGTGGGTGACTGGATGCAGAAAGCTTTCTTAACTGTTAATGTCTCAAACCTTATTTTATTTCATTACGGAAAGAAGTCCGGTGGGCCCATGTACTGGGTGTTGGGTCACTTCTGAGGCGGTGCTGTCAAACCTACAAATATCGACACTGATGTTCAAGTTGTCCATCTCCATCACTGAAAGCCAGCCTCGTCCTTCACTTGTGTGCTGGGGGCTGCGAGGCGGGTGGTGTGCGGTGCTGGCAGGACTTGGAAAACCCTGTCCTGGCATCACTCAGATGCAGTTTCCGTCTGTGGTGTGAGTTGAGCTCCTTTGGAAATAGCATTGTCGTGTTACATAGGGCACATTCAGTTTTCTCATGCTCTCCAGTTTCTTAGAAACTGCAAGTGCGGTTTCCCAGCGTGAGACCCGCGTGGAAGTTCTGGTGATGTTCTTGCTGGCTTGGGTGAGACAGTATCTCTTCTCTTGATGAAGCAGGAGACATCTGTGTGTTAGGGTCAAGGGGCACGCAGGCATGTAAGTCCTTACAAACTGTGCCTGCGTTGAAGATTGGGCATGAGGGCACCAAGCCCCACGCTTGTGCCAGCTTGAGTCCCTGTGGTTTGTGCCCAGCTGTAGCTCAGACTCCAGGCATCCGCGCTGGGCGCGGGTGAGCTGGAGTTGCCCAAGGCAAAAGCAGAAAGCGATTGTGGGAACAGGGTGATCGTGGAGCACTGAAGACGCCGGAGCTGTGCGGTGTGTTCTCCAGCGCGTGGCTGAATGCACTTAGCTCAAGCTTGATGACTTTGTGGGTGGTGTGACGGCTCGGCCCTGAGCTAGCTTTGTCCCCTGGCAGAGCTAGAGTAGTTTTTATCACTAAGTTGCCTGTAGCTGTGAATCAACCCCGTGTGTTCCCTCTCTCCTTTAAGGTAAGTTTTCAGTGTCAGTTTTAGGATGTGCAGCACAGTCTTCTGGAGCACGTGAGTGTTGCTGTCGTTATTCTGATAAGTATCTTGCCACATGCTCATGGCAATGTGGAGTGAAATACAGAAAAAAGTGCACTATCATATTATAATTATGCACGTTGCCTTCCTTCCGTAGGGCTGCCTTGTGGTATGACCACAAATCCTTGCATTTGTGTTATTCTCCAGGACTTAAGAGTAATTTTTCCCCCAAGGCACGCACAGTAACGCGCTGTTGTGTGCCATGGGACTTGGCTCTTGATGGCCAGCTCCGAATATCCCGCCTGGCGTTTGGGCTGCCAGGCTGGCCCCTTCCCGGTGAGTCTTGGAGTGCACACACCAAATCGAAGCTGCAGTGTGGCAGATATCCGAGCTGCCCGTGTAGCAGGAGCGTAAGGCACGACTGTAAATATCTGAGTGAGGGCAAGTACTTCACTTGTTTTCTATTCTTGACCCTAGTCGCGGGGCCTGAGCCAGTAGGTTAAGTGCTTAAAAATACTTCTTCAGCGACTCTGCGTGGGACCCAAACTGGTGACTGATGAAATATAAAGCATTTTATCTACGTCCTCTTAAAACCAGGAAGTTAAAGATCTCCAGAATGTACATTTACGTGGCCAGAGCAAAATGCGTGGCAGCTTGATATTAGGCAAAGCGTGTGCTCATCCCACCCCTGGGGGGAAACTTTGGAGACCTTAGAGGTTACGATGTAGTGATCAGAAGATAGGACAGAAATACATCGCACCTTCCGTGGCTCATCCGTTGCCTTGAGAAACAGCGCAGGTGAAAGGAAGGAACGGACTATTCAGGCCATCCCGGTGTGGGCAGAGAAAAGGGTATGCTCTTCGGTTTGGGAAGGGAAAGGAGGGTTGATACTTAATCAAATGTTTCTTCTTGCAGAAAATGCCCGGAAGAAGCAGGACGGGATCGTGAGCACTTCCATTATTTATTTCACTGACCACTCTCCTCCGCTGCCTCCAAGCTCCCCCTCCATGCTAAAACTCAGGAGCATCCTGGACCTCAGTCCTTTCACCGTGACAGACCAAACCCCTATGGAAATCGTCGTGGATATATTCCGCAAGCTGGGATTGCGCCAGTGCCTGGTTACTCACAACGGGTAAGAGCGCTGCAGGCAGAGCCCTGGGGCCCCAGGGTCGCCTGTAGACCTATGTCAAAACCTCCTCTCCCTCGAGTGACCAAAGGCCTCTGGCGTGTAGAGCACTGAGCATCCGCTGGAGCAGCTGTTACCTGCAAAAAAGCAGCTGTGGAACCCCTGAGCTGCTTTCAGGCGAAGCAGTAACGTAACGCCTGTAAGGCGGA
Source organism: Phalacrocorax aristotelis (assembly GCF_949628215.1). Classification (NCBI taxonomy): domain Eukaryota; kingdom Metazoa; phylum Chordata; class Aves; order Suliformes; family Phalacrocoracidae; genus Phalacrocorax; species Phalacrocorax aristotelis. Next base: position 23,839,952 of record NC_134286.1, on the reverse strand, counting down.
GGCACAGCTCTGTCGGGCGGTGGGTGTCTTGAGCTGAGGGAAAGGGCTCACAGCCTCCTCTCAAACCTGGCCACGTGTATCATGTAACTGCTTGAATTCGCTTGGGTGTCAATCAGAAGCAGTGTGTTTGGTGAGGCGGGAAGGAATGAGGGCAAAGATGGCAACGGAGGGATCTGTTCCCCGAAGCGTGGCACCGGCAGGACTCCTCTCCCTGTTCCCTGCTCTGCTGCGTTTGGACCCGCTGATCTTGTCAGCCGCTGATGGGCAGCTGTGTTGCTCAGCTCAGCGTCGCTCCCCAACAGATGCTCTCCCTCGTTCCCCGGCTCCTGGCATGCCTCTCGGTGCCTTTTTGAAAGCATAGCTACTGAGAGCACTGGGGCTTAAAATACAGCGCTAGACGTTCAGGTTGACCTTTTTGGAGGAGGTGGATGTTAATAACAATTAATATTTGCCTTTTGGTTATAGCCTCCTTGCCTGTCATTAGTGTAAAATACTGGCAGAGTTTCTGTTGGGGCTTGTGAGCGCCGTGCTTCGTGCGGAGTCTCAGCGCTGTGATCCAAAAGGGTACTTGAGCTGAAATTGCCCTACGTGAAGCTATGCGAGAGCAAGGGTTCCTCCTGTGGGCGGTGAGGCACTAAAAACGTGGTTTTGTTTTTCAGGAAGCTACTCGGGATCATCACCAAGAAGGATGTATTAAAGCACATCGCACAGCTGGCTAACCAGGACCCAGATTCTATACTCTTCAATTAAAGGCAGACTCGTAGGTATTGTGTGTTCAACACAAGAGGAACTTTATAGAAGATCCTGGATACACTTCTCCGTTTTTATTGAGACCATGGAACTGTTTTCAGCGTTTCCTTCCACGGAGCTGAAGATGATAATTTTTTTTCTATCAGATAACCAATTGCACTACATAATCTGTGGAACATAATCTTCTTTTTAGAAGAAAAAAGACTTTATTTACGTTGCTTTTGTGAAGTTGCATTGGAAAGATTCCATGAAGGAGTAAAAGCAAAATGCTAAAGAATTATATCTCTTATTTTATTTGAACCCTTGTTACTAACATGGGGAGGAAAAGACAAGGTCTATACCTTCAGAAGTCTTGGAGGAGAAGGATGACCTTGCACACAGCGTTCAGGTGGTGGCAGAAAGGTACAGTTGTAACTCAGGGCTGGTGTATTCCCAATTAGCCACTTGATAAAAATAAGGACCTTGTAAAGTCAAAATAGGGGAGGGGAAAGAAAAAATGGGCTAGCTGAGACTGTTTTGCTGAAAGGAAGAGGAAAAAAAAACCCACAAAACCAAAACCCCCAGAAGACCATATCCCCTTAAAACTTGGGCCCAGTTTCTGGTTGGGAAGAAGGTTATTTTGATTAATCTTCTGTGAATGTATTGAGTCAGTCTGATGCTGCCTTGCCAGGAGAACCCAGAGGAGGAGGCAGAAGGAGTTAACAGTTGTATTTCATCGCGATCCCTTCTTTAGACATATGCCTAAGGATTTCTTCGTGATTTCCCTCGAGCGTGTAATTTAAATCGCAAAGGCCACGTCCTAAGTTATCGCCCCGCCTTTACTGCCCTTCCCAGTAAACTCTGATCACGCTAGATATTGCACAACTGCCCCTTTCCTTGATCAGCAGTGTCTTAGGTGGCTGAGGAGGCCCTGCTGGAGAGCCCTGCGCCCGGGACATTCACGTGGATGCCTGTGCTGTTCCCTGCTCCTCTCCTCAGCCCCGCACCCAACTCAGGCCCGGACCCTGGCTCTAGGATCGGCAGCGCTGCCACTTCACATACGAGCACCGCTCGGTGCCTCCTTTTGCCAACAACTATGCAATAAAGCCCTTCCTGACCACTGTCAGCCAAGTAACTCCTTCCCCATCTGTGCTCCTCAAGCCCCTGTCCCAGATCTTATAAAGTTATTTTCCTGTTAATAAAATTGTGACCATTTACTGGAACGTTGAAGGTATATGAATGCTTTCGGAGGTCGATGTTGTCCACCACGGCTTCAGTCTGTAATGGGTGTTGCTTTACGGTCTGTGGCTGAGGCTCGTCGGTGGCAGCAGAGCTTCCTCTCGCCTCTGGCTCGCCACCGAGGCTGCAGGAGGGAGCCAAGCCATTGAGTAACGGCCGAGAATTTGGAAGTGGGGGCTTGTGCTCTGCCTCCTGAGGGACAAACGTCGGCTGCTGAGCAGGTGTCGCGCTTCAGCTGGCCTCAGCTGCAGAGGCTGTGGTAACAAGGGCCCTCATGTCCCTCCCGTGCACTTGCAGCCGCGGGCTGGGGCGTGGTGGCAAGAGGTGACGGGATGTCCATGGGGGGCTGCCGCTGCCTGCGATATCCCTCTTCGGGGGGAGCTGCCTAGAGCTGTCTGGGAGTTTGGTCGATCTTTATATCTGAGAGAGTTTAATAAATTCCTCATCTCTACCTAGAGCAGAAGCCAGCTTGCTTGTTTTCCAAAGCCACCCGACAGCGAGGACCTGCTGCCGCTGCTCTAACCTGGCAGGGAGGTGGTGACACCTTGAACGCTTGAGTAGCTTAAAGCTGAATCAAACCAAGATGGTACCACTGGGTCAGACTCCCTGTGCTCTGCAAAATAAACCCCTTGACTTTGTGGTGGTTTTGTACAGCAGGAGGTGGTTGCTGAGTTGAAACCAAGACCGCGGCGTGCCTCTAAGTGGCTCATGGCTCGAAACGCTTCACGTCCTGCCTTGGCTGTGCCTCTTGGCCACCCTTGCCCAGTGGCAGCGGCTTTACCTTTAAATGCTTTTTTCCTTTGTCCCCTTTGGAGAGGGTTGCCCCCCACTCGCCAGCTGGGTGTTCTGGGCGTCTGGGTCCGAGTCCAGGCAAGAAGCTGCTACATTCCGCTTCCCTGGGGTCTCCGTTTGGGGGACGTCTGCGCTGGGAGGGGTCGGGGATGCTGTCCCATGCAGGCAGGCTTCTCTCCTCAGTGGCGTGCGTGGGATACCAGAAAGACAAAGCTTTTTTCTGCTGTTCTACTTACCTTACAATCTGCAGGAGGGCTCCGGCTTGACAAATATGGTCCCTGCTTCCATTTGATCCACAATATGTGGGAGCCCGTTCCTTGTTCTCGTGGGAAGGCTGCGGCAGCCCGGTGCGAAGGTAAGGGCAAGAGGTGCTGAAAGGGAGACGCGTGAGCGGGCTGGAACGTCGCAGCTGGCCGGTAGGTTACCGCGGGCGCTCCTGGGGAAGCGGCAGGGCAGGGGGCACGCCGCCGAGGGGCACCGCAGCCGCCTGGGCGTGGGAGCGCTGGAAACGCGGCGGAGCTCGGGGCAGGAAACACCTGCCCAGCAGCGCTGGGGCTGTGCCGGCAGGCAAGCTCCCGGCTCCGCGGCAGCCTTCGGCGCCCCTATCGAGGGGCTTTTTTGGGTGGAAGAGGTGTCCTCGGGAGGCCGGCCTGAGAAAATCCTGCGCAGGAAGGTGGGAGTGTGGGAAAACACAGCCCCTGGCTTTGCGGGAAGGCCTGGTAGAGCTGGGCTTTAGAGCGGCTCAGTCTTTGCTCGGGCAGTGTTTTGCGTCCTCACGATGCCAAACCAAACGCGCTGACAATGGACAAGCAAAAGAGAAACGTTGCTGTGTCTTTGCAAGAGTCTTTGCCTCTTGCTTGAGCAGATCTCGCCACTCCTTGCTTCCTTCTAATATGGAAACCTGTAATTTTCCTGCGAACGGGGATGCACGCTTTAACGGCTGGAGGTCTGGTACATGTGGGCGAGGTGGAAATGGGAGCTTGGGGCGTGACTTTGTAGCTGCTCGGTCTGTGTGCAGAAGCCTGCTGACCCCGTTAACCAAGGATGGCCCTAATCAAGAGGGGTTTCCTCTGCCCAGGGCAGTTTGAGCTGCTGCGAAGGGTTTTGCCCTGTCCAACTCTTGCTTTTCCATTGCTTTACCTTCGGAGTGACTCCAGGAGGAGCCCTGGGGTTTCTCTTCAGCAAACAGCTGGTTATACAAGTCAGAGCTGGAAGCGATCCATGCACTTGATAAATAACACCGAGCCTGGGATCTCCTGAGCTAAGCAAGAAAGGTTGCTTAAAGCACTGGGTTGAACAAACAGAGATAAGGCTGGGGTTGATACTCTTGTAAATGCCTTTGTCATCTGTTGCTAAAACCTCCTAACTCCAGGGGTGCGAGGAGGTGGCCATAGGGCACCCTTCTCTTTACCGACCCCCAGAAAAGGCAGGGACCCGGCGGGGGGGTGTTATGATATCATATTTATGAAGTATGATAGTGGGGACCCTTCTGGGGAGAGGCTGGATGCCTGCTCTAGCTGTCGGCCTTCTTAAGGGCAGGATGTGGGTTGGGGTAGTTGACTCTGCATGTCCCCCCGCCTAGCGCCGGGGTTTGAACGGGGCACAAAGTGCACGGGGGAGGTTGTTACAGGGCCAGCGGGTTCTCGCCTACGCTCTGCTGCTCGCCTCGTCTCTGCTGTCGGCGGCGAAGCTCCCATCAGAGCTTTGCCTTAATGAAATGTGGCAGATGAGGGAGCCCTTTCCACCCTGCCAGGTTCCCAGCTGGGCTACGGCAGGAGATACAGGGGTGTCCGTGAGGGGTGGGCTCCTGCGGGGGTCAGGGCTTGCTTTAGCAGCTTTGCCTGGCTGCCCAGAGCCGGGCTCCTCCTGCCTGCCCCACGCTGCAGGCAGTAGGTAAGTGGCATTATTTTTTCCTGGTATGTCCAGCTTGTCTCACTTGGGGAAATAAAGGGGAAAACTGCATGTCCTTCGTGCCTGAGATCCGTAAGTCTGGATCAAGCTGGCTCAGCTGTTTTTTTGTGTACCGCTCACTCATCCCAAGGGCAGAGCGGGGAGTTGTCGGTGCTGGCAGGGGAGCCTGGGACCACGCCAGGCAGCGGCGGTGATGTGTCTGCGAGTCAAAAAGGAGGAATGGCCGAGCTGCTGGCACCGGCTCGCTGCTTCGGCAGCCCTGAGGTCTGTTGCTCAGAATCCAAGGTCTGAGCAGTCGAAGGCGATTCACTCTGGAAGGGGAGAGAAATCACGGTCACAGCAGTGTCTTTCCTATGGGGCTTCAGTGGGTCCTCGGCACCAGCGCCCGTGGGGCTGCAACCGGCTGGGGAGGGCGCTGTGAGCAGCACGGCTCTGGGAGACCGGCATGGACGGGATGGATGAAGGCGGGCTCCTGCCTGCAGCAGCACAGGGGTCCCGCTGCTTGCTCACGCTGCAAGAGCGTTCTTGTTTTCCCATGTAATGCAATGAGCACCCTGCCTCTTACGGCTATTGCAGTCCTTGCTGAAGGAAAAAGATCTGCTCTTTCATTTTCCTCTTTTTTTTTCAGGCTTAATTAATGCTTGGGGGAGAGCCATGGCTGGGTGAGACGTCCCAAGGTGCCCCCAGGACTTGCATCAGGATGGAGCGGTGGGTGCCGGTGGCGTGTGTGTGATGGTGGGGCCACAACCCCTGGCTTGCTTTCTTTGTACGCTTTGTTTACAATGTCCCAAGAAATTATTTCCTAGGGTGTTGACGTCTTTTTTCAGTGTGGATTTCCTCCTTCCCGCTGCGAACTTGTTCTGGGCTTGGGACTTGAAAGTAAAACAAGATCTTGTTTGGAAGGGAACAAAGGACTTGGGTGTAGCGATGAACTGGTTAATAATAACAGAAGGGGGAGCTGGGGGAAGAGTTTTCAGCCCCAGAATTTGTTTTGAGCCAAAGGGCAGCGCAGTTAGGGCTGTAAATGCCGCTGGCTGGCTGGCACATTTCTCTGCATTGAATTGAAAGCAGAGCTTCACGGCGGCAAAGATAAGACAGTCCTTTGGCAGCGACTACAAGGAAGCAGCGTGTGTCTGGAGCAAATAAACACAACGAAGCCATGAGAAATAAGGTCAACCTGAAAATGTTATTAGAGCTGCAGCCCCCCATCACCACACCCCGGCCTCTTTCAAAGCAGCAGGAAAGGGCAGGGGAGGTTTCTGAGCCGTCGCCGGCAAGGACGAGGCGCCTGAGCGGGCTGGGGAGCTGGAACAGCTTTTGGTTTTGGTTGGTTTTTATTTTTTTTTCTCTATGTGGTTCTGAGCTTGACGGGCGCTGTGCTGGCAGAGGCCGGGAAAGGCCCCCGTGAAGCGTGTGGGCTGATCTGCGCTGCCTTTGGCACAGGAAAGGCAAACTGCTTTTTTCCCTTCGGCAGTGCTTGTGTAACCAACTGGCCTGCTGGAGCCGAGGCTGAGCACCGATCCCATTCCCTGAAACCACATGTTCCTGCAGGCAGCGCGGGCGGGCAGCGCGGCACCCACCTTCCCCAGCATTGCCCCGGCTGTGCCCTCGCAGCTGCAGGAAGAAATCACGTCGGAGCAAAGTAACCCTGCCGGGGGCAGCCGGATGAGTAATGCAACAGGCAGTGTCATTTTATACGCTACTAGGTGTCAGATGCTCCGTATGTATTTATGCACACACACTTTATGGCTCGGGGTCCTTGCCTGGTTGTGTCTGTGGCACCAGAAATCCACCCTGAGGCTTGTGAGGCTGAGCCCCAGGTGCCTCCAGTGTGCTCTTACCTGCGGGTCTTGGAGCCTTTTACAAAGACCAGCGTCCGTAGGCACCTCGTGCAAGTGGGGAAGTCGAGGCACGGAGGCTTAATGAGCGACCGGGTCTTCTGGTGAAGAAGTTTAGTGCCCACCTGTGATCTCAGTTCTTGCCCAATGCAATCCGCTTTCTCCATCCCCAGCAGCTGTAGAAAATGAAGGTGCTGAGGGCTAACAGGTTATGGCTGTGACTTTGAGCCCCCTTGATTAAAGATTCCCCGTCCTCATCACACCTCCGGGCTGTTCTGCAGGTATTCCTGAAAAAAAAAATAATCTTTGCATAATGTTGTGTCAATGAGATCTCGAGCAGGGCACGAGCTGGGTTCTTCCAGTCACTGCCTAAAATGAAATGCTGGATTTCTGAGGACGATGCACATGTGGCCGTTGGGTTGATCTTGTCCTGTCATCAGGACTCTCCATTAATGTCAGAATTAGAAAACCCAGGACCTGCTTTTGTACAAGCAAGCAGTGAGGCAGCCTCGCCTGCTGCTGGGAGCATCAGCGCGACTGTGGGCGAGTCCATTCCCCACTGGAATGAAACCAGAGAGTCTCTGCAGGGGCTGGGCTGGGGTGTGCCGGAGCAGGAGGGTCTGCATGGGCACAACACGGTTTTGGCTCCGATGGCGCCTGCTGCTCGTTGTTAAATGTCAAACGAGTTTGGGAAACTGAAAACCATCTTCCAGTTTGGCGCATGTCAAATGTGCATCGAAGTCCTGGGATTGTTTTGCTTTTTTCAGCCTCCTGGGTTTGGTGGGGTTTTTTTTGTGTTAAGCCTCCTCTAAGCTCACGCTGGGAGGGTGAGGTTGCTCTGAGAGGGGAGATGCCCCATGGGGGGAGATATGAAGAGTCAGGACGTGGCGAGTGTCCTGGAGCAGCCTGTGCCTCTCCAACCCGCCCGTGTCCGGGGCGCGCAGCTCAGGGGGATCCCCTCACCAGGCGCCCACGCTGGGTCTGCTCCCTCCGACAGCTCCGCCTGGCGCTGGCAGGCTCCTGCGGCGGGGGCTCTGCAGGAGCCCAGGGCCCAGGGGCCCCTTGGGCCAGGTCCACCCTGCAGCTCCGGAGGTGCTCGGCAGCAGCTGCGGGGCGGGGGGATGCCTCCAAGCCCCTCTCCCCACCGCTGGCCATTGCGAAGAGCCCAGAGCAGGAGACCTGGAAAAGCTGCAGCGCCGGGACCTTGAGAGCACCCTCCCAGGCCAGGGCCAGCCCACACCCCACCTTGCCACCTCTTCCCCTCCCCGGTTTGTGCCGTCTCTCATTTCCCAGGGCCGCTTGGCTCTCACCAGCCTTGCCGAGGCTGCCATTTGGCCTGACGCTCGTGGAGTTTGTCTCCTCCAAAAACATCCGCCCACAAGTCTTCTCCCTTCCAGGAAAGCGAAGCAACCCGTTGGCGCCGAGCCGGGCTCTCCCAGCTCACACAAGGGGCTGCTTCACCTGCGCCGCCGCCGGCTCCCGCTCGCTGCCTTGGCAAACCCTACCTGCTCCAGCGGGCTGGGGGCTGCTTTCGGCCCCATTCCAGAGCAAAACTTTGAACCACCTGCTCCGTTTCCTGCAGCCCCAGGTTGTCTGATTCAAGGCTGAGCTCCCGCAGCTGCTGCCAAAGACAGCTCAGGGACTGGGGGTGTGGGAGCCCGGGGTGAGCTCGGCGCTCCCCGCGGGGGGAGGTTTCGGGTCGGTAAGGATTTTAAGAGCCCTGGGAGCCTGATCCCTGCTGGTGGTGAGCAAGGTGGTTGAGAAAGCAGGTGGAGGAACGAGAGGTGGAAGAAAAAGGGACCATTTCAAAGGTGGTTTTAGAAGGGAGGGGTTGGCGGGGCTGGGTGCGTTTGGGGGTCTTCGCTGAGCGATATCATGGGGGGGCCCAGCTGCGCTGCAACACTTTCGGGTTTTGTTTGTGTCGGGCAAGAGCACAACGCACCGGTCAGGGCCGAGGCTCTCCTCGCCTCCCTCCACGGGGCCGGGGGACCGTGGCTGGGGGGAGCAGGACCCTGCAGCCCTGCCCGGAGCGGGGAGCAGCTGTGTCACCCCTCCTGCAGACAGCAGGACGGTGGTCTCGGTGCTCTCTGGCTGGGTGCGTTTGGATGAGCTGGGAAAGCTGCTTGTGCGTTTGGGGCTGATCCAGGTGCTTGTGTGCAGGGTGACGGGGCCACGCCGTGCCCCTGGGGGGGCTTTTTGTATCATCAGCCTCGCTGGAGCAGGAGCCGGCAGGAGCTGGAGGCTGGTGGGTGGCAACAGCCAGTGCCTGTGGGTGGGGGGACGTGGGAGCCGACATACCTGCTCCCAGCCCCAGCCAAGGATGCAGAGAGGGGGCTCCGGCCTGGAAAGCTGTGGGATGGATAGCGGGAGCAGCCCCTGCCTGGCCACGGCGTGATGGGGAACAAGCCCATCTTGGCACCCTGGGGTCTGGCTGTGCCTTGGGCTGGGCTTGGCAACGGCAAAGCGGGGAGAGGAGGAGCAGGACCAGGATCCCCTGGGGCAGCAGAGCGAGATGTAGCCCCCAAGAGCCGATGGGAGCAGGGGAGGAGGAGGACCGGGGCCGGGCTCAGGTCCCGGAGGGGCTCTGCTGGAGCTGGTGGTGGAGCTGCGTGGGGTCCCAGGGGAACAGAAGGCACCGGGCTCCAGAGCAGGAGCACCCTCCCTGGGAATGCCCCAGGCGCCTGTGAGGGGAAGGCAGCAGCGGAGCCCTTTGAGATGTGCTGCAGATGCAAGATGAGGCAGGACCCGGTTATGGCCTGCAGCCTTCGCTGAGCTCTGTTTGCAGCTCTCAGGGCCAGAGCTGCTGGGAACCGCACGAGCCCGTTCCCCCAGGCCGCCTTGGCACCCAGCAGCTCTGGCACCGCACCAGGCCTGCTCCGCCACCACCGCCGGCGTCCCAGCAGCACCGGGCTGGCGCGGCAGGGCTCTGCTCAGGCAGGTGTGGAAGCACGGCGGGAGGCTGCAGGCAGCCGGGGAGAAGCTGCCCCTCTGCTCTGCCCCCTTGCAGAGCTCCGCTTGCAGCCAGCCTCTGTGCCGGGCCGGGACAGGGAGAGAGGGGGGCAGATAAGGCCGAGCTGCAGCGAGGGGGGCTGCTGGGCCCCAGACCTCAAAATGTCTGGTTTGTGCAGTAGCATGGCCCAGGGCGCTTTGCCTGGGGTGCCTGATGCAAAGAGGTGCGAGACCAGTGCTGGAGTACAGGCTTTATTTAAACCAGCACTGAGATCCCCCCCGCAGCCGTGCCGGCGTGGCGGGGTGTTCGCGTCCTTCGTGGGAGCCTGCGCTGCCGTCCTGTCCGTGCACATCAACAGTCTTAATATGATACAGAGAGTATACAGGTAATTACAAAAGGGGGCTGCGTCCACCCCAGTGTCCGTGGGCCGAGCCAGCTTGACCACGCTGTGCCCTCCTTGAACCCACCTCTTGCATCTGACGTGGCCTCTGACACCGAGGGGTTGGTCTTGTCCCTCCTGGGTCCTGTGCTGCTACCGCCGGGGCTCACCCACGAGTTGAAATCCTGCAAGTTAACGATTGCTGGGGCGAAAGGTGTCAGTAAGCGGGTGGCTGCGCTGGCCCAACAGGGCTGGGAGGACCAGAAACCCCAAGGAAAGAGATGCTTGGCCAGAAGTGAAGGGGAGGCGTGATGGGAAGCTCCTGGGCTGGATGATCCTGTGCAGCTTGGCTTGGGCAAAATGCACCTCTCTGCCACGTGCCTGGGTGCGGTTGTTTGGGCTGGTGATTACTCCAGCTTCATGGTCCTGGTCTTTGAGCTCCCCTGAACCTGATTGCTGGAATTGCTCCAGGTTTCTAATTAGCCTGAACTGAAACTCCTTCACTCCTTTCGAGAAGCTGATGCCTCGTACCTACAGGCTGGCCCCGGTGCTTTGCCCTGGGGGGGTGCCAGCCCTGCGCCCGCGCTCGCTGCACTGCTGCTCTCTGCTAACCCCGGCTTCCGTCCCAGCGCCTCCAGCTCGGGGTCCCCGAGCGCTCGCAGCCTGGCCGGGTCTGCACCTGCCAGGCGTGGGGGTCAGACCTGCAGAGGGTCATCCTGCCACAGGGATGCTTTGTCTTGCGGTTGCAGATGTGATGCCGGTGCCTCTCCTGCAGCAGGGAGCTGCTCGGTGCTACCTGCTCCGCTGGCAGCCAGGGAGGTGATGCGCTACCAGGGCTGGCACGTCCCCCCTCCTGCGTGCCTCCCGTGGGCCCCTGGAAGACCCTTCCTGGCTCGTGGGCTTCCTCCCGGCCGGATGGCGGGGCCCCGTGCGGCACCGAGCCCCCCGGCCACTCGGCTGTTGTCCTGCTGGAATAGCGGCTGCCCCGGGGCCTCACGGGAGCGTCGACGGGCAGGAGCAAGCGGGACGGTGGGAGGCGGGGGCGGCCGTCACAGGTCGAGCCGGAAGGCCCCGAAGTAGCTGGCTGCTGCATCGTTGTAGTCGATGGCCAAGGAGGAGACGGAGACAAAGAGCTCATCGCCGGCCTTCAGCTCGAACAGTCCCCCCTGGTAGAGAGCGTGGAGCCCGTAGTTCGCCTCGGGCGCCCAGCACTTGGTGCCGACCCCTTTGAGCAGGAGGATGGGTTGGCTGTAAGACGTCTTCCAGTTGATGCACTGCACGAGCTGGGGGACAGAGACTCGGGCGCTGGCCCCGTCGCTGGGGTAGCGAAAGTAGATCTGGGAGTAGACGTAGTACTTGCCCGCCTGGTTGACCCGCAGCCGGCCGTCCCGGTAGGTGATGTTCTGCAGGTGTGAGTGGATGGTGCTGTCTTCCCAGCGGGCGATGGCGTGGCGGCAGGACTGGGAGAGGTTCCCGAAGCGCTTGGAGTTTCCTGGGGAGAAGGAAGGGTCACCGAGGGGCGCGAGATGCCTTGGGGAGCACCCGTCAGGGGCAGGAGAGAGGTGGCTCTAACTCCCTCCCACCGTTACTGAGCTTGGAGGGGTGGAGAAGGTGGTCTTGGACTGGAGAGACCTCCCCATTGCCACCAAACGCATCCTCCCATCCTGGTCCCCTGCCATTTGGGGGAGATCTTTCCCCTGTTCCCATCTTAGAAACCCCTTGGTGCCCAGTGGGGCTCCCCGACTCACCCTCCTGGGCCAGGCTCTGTGGGCGGAGGGTGAGATGTGCCGAGGGCTTGCTGGCTGTTTTGGGAGGAACCTGCCCCTCCGAGGTGTTGAAGTAGCTCCTCCGGGCCTCTGCGAGAAAAGGGACACGTGGCTGTGCAGGACAGAGAGCGTGGGGACCCCCAGCCCCGGGCCAGCAGAACAGGCCAAATTTACTGAGCAAGCAGAGTGAGCTGGGCAGGGACGTGCCCCACTGACCCACCGAAGAGGGAGGTTATTTGGGGATGAAAACGTCTAGTCAATCATTATCTAATATTTCTGTGCTGTCCCCTGTGGCCCTGGTTCCCCAGACTCCAGGCAGACGTACATGGCTGTCCCTCCAACCGACTCCCCGGGGCCGTACGCCCTTCACCCGCCCAGTGGGACAGTCCTTGCCCTCCCCTCTCCGGCCCCAGCTCGCAGCACCGTGCCCGGCGGAGTTTGCCCTGGGAGCAAGCGAGCCCCGCCGGCCCGCTGGCATGCCCAGCCGCACGCCGAGCTGTGCGCACGTGGACCACGGCTCCGTCTGTCTGGCTGCAACCCGGCCCCAGCAAACGGGTTGTCGACGCTTTGCGGCGCCGGCGAGCGGCACCCCGGCTGCTACCCCCGGTGCTGGGCCAGGAGGGACTCACCCTTCACCGCGCTCCTGCGGATAACGTTCTCCGTCACCTGGAGCATCAGAGAAGAGAGTCCCAGGGTTAAAGGTGAACCAGGCGCTCCCTGCGCCCCAGCTCCCCTTGCCTTTTCTAAGCCTTCACAGCCTCTTCTTCCACGCTACATGGCTCTGGGCTCCACCGGCTCCTCGCTGCAGGGGGCCGGGCGGCCAGCCCCACTCCTCCGCCCCCCGCCTTAAACCACCCTTGCGATTGCCCTCTGCCACCCCTCCGGTGAGGCAGAAGGGGAAACTGAGGCAGGGAGGCAGACAGAAGCCCCCCCCATCGGCCGCCCCATCCTCCCCTGCTCCCCAAAGCTGGCGGGTCCAGGCTCACCGTGGCCACGTAGGCTTTGATGGTGTTGGCCAGCTTGAGGCAGGACTCGTTGCTGATCAGCTCCTCCAGGCTGGATCCCTCCTGCTGCTGATTGATAACCTGCAGACACCGCAGCTCCTCCGTGCTGCCCGGCGCCTGGGCTTTGAGCTGGAACAGAAACACCCGGACACCCCCTCGTCAAAGCGGGCAGGCAAGGGCGGCGTGCGCGGCTCGGCTGGACGGAGCAGCGGGGATGCCCGGCGGGGTGCGTGCACGGGGCAGCTGCCTTCGGCCCGGCTCCTCCAGCGCCAGGGCCCTCACAGCCGCACCGCGGGCTGGAGAACAACCCCGAGCTGCCCTGGTCCCAGAGCTGTGGGGATGCTGTGCTGGGTTAGGTAGCAGGAAGCTGGGTGGGTCCCAAGTCCTGTCAAAAATCTGTTTTTTTGTGAATTTGACAGGTTGAATCTCATCCTGACCTCCTGCGATCCCTGGTGGAAGCGAGTCTTGCTCATCCCAGCTCTTCAGGAAATACAGAAGCATAGAATTGTTTGGGTTGGAAGGGACCTTTAAAGGTCATCCACTCCAACCTCCTGCAACGAGCAGGGACATCTTCACCTAGACCAGGTTGCTCAGAGCAACATGACAGCCCCTTTCTTGAGTTACAGCGCTGAGCGTGAGGAGGAGGGGAGACGCAAGGACTCTCACAAGCTGCAGAGCACCGGGTAAAGAAAAAGAACCCAAAGTTCCCATTCTCCATCTCCTTCACCCCTCCCTCTCCTGCCGTGGGGGAATGAGGCTTCTCGAGCAGTAAAACCCAGCCTTAGCTTTGAACGAGATGCTCACGGCTGCTGGGGAAGCGGTTGCCCTGCGAGGCTTGGCTCCGTACGGCGCGCAGAGCTAAGAGCTGCAGCTGCAGGCTGAATGTGCCCAGGCAGCCTGGTCCACGCTCGTTGTGCTCTCCTGCTGCTGAGCTCAACTGGGGGTTGCAAAACAAGCTCTCACGCAGCTCTGCCCTTCCAGCTGCCGAGCCGCGCTGGCTGGAGACGGGACCCCAAGCGCTCGCAGTGCTGCGTCAGCCCAGGCAGATCTCAGACACTCTCTAGCCTGTGCTGGCTTGTGGTTTGGGCTGGGAAGCCTTCCCTCCACGTGACGCTGGCTGCTGCACGGCAAGCTGCCCCTTCCCAGGCTGTCCCGGGGCTGACCCGGCTCGGCTCTGGCCGTGGCGTCACCGTGGGCACAGGCACGGCTGGCTGTGGGGTCTCACCACACCGTGCCGCTGTCTAGGGCGCGGGGAAACTGAGGCACAGATGGGACGGCTGCCCGGAAATCAGCGCGCCAGGAGCTGGGAAGGAACACTGGCACCTTGACCGCCCTACCTTTATCACCTGGGTCGTTCCCAGATCCCAGGACGGGACCCAGGAGTCCTCGGGCTTGGCCACGTCGTCACCTGGGGCTTGGCCTCCTCCAGCACCCCGCACTTCCCCCACATCCCTGCTTGCTCCGAGCCCCCACCAGACTCCTGCCTGCCCACCGCCCTCGGCAGCGCTTTTGGGCACTCGCTTTGCCTCGTACCAGCACGCGCTCCTGCTTGGGATCAGTACCGACTCCAGGAGCAGCAGAAAGACTGCGCCAGGTCAGATAAAAAGTGGGTTTTTTTAAATTATTTTTTGCACTATTGGGCCAACCGTCTGCCCCAGCACTGGCGGCTGGACCTGCCAGGAGCGCGGTGGCTGGACGGGCTGCAGCGGCGAGCTCGGAGGGCTGGATGGCTGGCGGAGGGCGCGCGCAGCCCTAGCAGCGTGTTCCCCTGGGCTGGCTTTAGCCAGCCGGGCTGCCGTCTTGCAAAGACCTGCCTGCCCGAGTGGGCGGATGCACGGTGCCCGCCGAGGCAGCAAATCCCCAAGTGATGGGGGCTGTTCCCATGAAACTCCACAACGCGGGTGCGTGCTCGGGCAGCACCATCGCGTGCAGCTCCTCCGTGCTGCCAGGAGCGCTAATTACGGCGCGTGCCCACAGACCCGGGGCCAGCCCTCTCCCGAGGTTCCCGGTGAGGGGGTGGCACGTTCCCGGCAGCAGCATGGGGTCTGCAACCGCGTGCCTCGTCCCTCTGGCTTCTAACAACCGCCTGGCACCGCCTGGTCACGCTAATTGCCTTGATTAAAGCTTGCCGTGAGGGGCTGCGGGTACCACCAGCACCCCTCTCTTTGCAGGGTAAGCCCTCCGCCTGCCTCCTCCGTCCCCCCTCCTGGGGACCTTGTGCTGGGGGGGGTGTTTCAATTAAGGAAAAAACAGGGAAGTTTTGTAAAACTGGAGGCACGGGAAGTACCCCCCGAGAGGGGGTGAGGGTGGGCTGGCCATGCTGAGCGACTCAGTGCCCCCAGAGATGCTGAGCTCTGACTACCTAACCCCAGCACAGATCCCATGCAGGGATCCAGTGCCTAGCCTCTGAAATAAGCCCAAAAAGGTCAATTTGAGTGGCTCTCTCCTCCCTTCAGCTCTTCCCTGCGGCTCTGTCTGCCCGCATTCCCCTCCTCCCTCAGTGCCTTTCATGTAAATCCCTTGCAGTGGGTGCCACATGGGATGTAGGGATGGAAACAAAGCCCAAGTGAGGGCTGGTCTGCTCTAAGGGATGCTCTGCTGGCACCCGACAGGCCCTTCCTCCTGCATCCATGGGCTTTTTACCTTTTTTCCCTGCCTCTGTTGTGGTTTTGTGCAATGCTTGGCGGGACCCTTTTCTTGCTGGGCGCTCCACCACCAGGGATGATCCATCCCTGGAGGAGCCCGGAAGTCCCAAATTTCCCTCCCCCCATAGCAAAGACCTCTCCTGTTTGGAATTTTCCCCTCCTTGACCCTCCTGTTGCTCGGGAATTGCTGAATCAGCAGCTGGCAGGGGGGTCTGTTAGCAGGATACGACTGCATTTGGGAACGGCTTGGCACGAGGGACACTCATGGGTCATGGGTGGGGACGTCTGGATCCCCACTCAGTCATTTGCTGTGTTTAAACTGGAGCAAGCACCCAAGGGCTGCTGGAATGGGGGGGTTTCCCAGCCAGGCCGCTTCCAGCATCGCACAGTGTGGGTGAGGAGGATCCCGGCGGTCCTGGAGTGGGGGTGGGATGGGAATGGAGGGGGCAGGCAGGGGAAGATGAAGTAAGAACCAGAGGTGAATAGGGCCTGGAGCCCCGGGCAGCTCCCCCACCTGCAGCTGCAAACTCCGATGGGACCCCAGGGTAGGGCCCCCACCCCACCCCCCAGTGTGGACCCCCAGCTCTGGACGGAGCCCAGGACAAAGGCTCCTTCTCCACATCTGGAGGGAGCGGCCGCTCTGGGCGGAGCCGGGGGCAGCGTCCACCCCCCACTCCACATCTGGATTGGCGGCTCCCAGGGGAGCCAGGGCAGCGGTCCACCCCCCCCTCCACATCTGGATCGGCGGCTCCTAGGGTAGCCGGGGCAGTGCCCCCCCCTCCACATCTGGATCGGCGGGCGGCAGCAGCGGTAGCCGCCGTCCCGGGCGAGCGGAGGCGCGGAGGAGGAGCGGGCAGACCCCCCCCCCCGCAGCCGCCGGCCCTCCCGGGGGTGCAGCACCCCGCCGGCCCCGGCCCCCCCGCGCGGCCCCGCCCGCACCGGAACGGCTCCGGGGAGGGGGCGGGTGGGGGGGGGGGTAGCGCGGGAAGGGCAAAACCCCCCCTCGCTCCCCCGGGCTCACCTTGGAGATGGCCATGGTGAAGTAGACGAAGAGGCCGGTGGTGGAGGCGATCTGCAGGGCGAGGATGGCCATGACGGCCACGCTGCCCCACAGCGGCCCGCACCGCCGCCGCCGCCGCCGCGCCCCGCCGGGGTCCCCGCCGGGCCCGGGGCCGGGCCCCTCGGCCAGCACACGGACCTCGGAGCCGCCGCTGTCGGAGCGCAGGTACTGCCCGGCGCTGGGCTGGTGCGGGGCCATGGCCCGGCCCGCCCCGCCTGCCGCTCCCGCGCCCGCCGCGCTCCGACCGGAGCCTCCGGCCGGGGGGGGCGTGGCCGGGGCGTGGCGGGGGGGCGTGGCCTCCCCACCCGCGGCGGGGAGCGAGGGCGACCCCGGCGCTGGGGACGGGGTGCGGCATCAGGTGCCCCGTGGGAGGTGGGGGGGGGGGGAGCGGGTTGCGTGGCCTCGGGGAGCCCCCGTGAGACCCGCAGGGCGGCGTGGGGTGACCCTCCCCCGGACACCCCGCCTCCCCGTGCTGCCTGGGCTCAGAGCGGGGGGGCTCTGGGCTGGGGGGACACGGCCTGGCACGGCTTAGGGCGATCCCTGGGGGGGCCAGCAGCGCTCAGGCGGCCGCCCCCAGAGCTCAGACGGGTGGAGCTTTGCAAAAAATGGGGGCAACTGCTGCTGCGCAGCTCCGAGGGGCCCTGCCCGGGTGGGGGGACGAGCCCGTCCTGGCCACCGGTGAGAGCCCACCCTGGGCCGGGGGCTGCAGCGCGGGGCTGGGAGCGGAACAGCATCCTCTGTGCACACCGGTATTTGGCCGCTGAGCCCCAGTGCTCTGTCCTGCGGGAGCGTAGAACTCCCAGTCGCCCTGAAATAGGGGTGCGGGGTTGTTGGGAAAGCAAACAGAAAGGCTGGAGAAACAAACGGCTGCCCCCCGACGGCTGCGATAGCCGCTCCGAGGTCAGGTGAGGCTGTGGCTTTTAGTTCTTTCCCCTCCGAAATGAAAGCAAGATCTTGATGAAACACACGAGCACTTCAGTCCTTGTGGAACCGCTCCCTCTCCTCCAAGGATGGGGCATGGGAAAAGCGGGCTGGCCTCAGCCCAAAGCCCCAGGCAGCTCTGGCAGCCCCGAGCCTCGTCCCGGGGCAACTTAGGATTGGTGGCGAAATCGGGACGCGACTGTGAGTTTGGACCCAGGTGAGACCCATGATGGAGGGAGCTGCCCCGTGGCCACCCCGTCCCCAAGACCTCAGGCCCTGCAGCCGTCCCCAGGCTGGGGCACCGGCCAGTGCCGCAGCCACAGCTCTTCACAGGGACGTGCCACAGGGACGCGGCCGTGAAGCCAGAGCTGCTCCGAGTCCACCAGCACTGGCCCCGCTGCGTGCCACGGGGGTCTCCAACTCATGCTGCTTCCCCTTGGCAAGAGCTGGGAACCAAAGCCCTGCCAGGCTGGGCTTTGATCCTCAAGGGGCTTAGAACTGTGATGTTTAAGCAACAATATCGGCTCAGGATTTGGCCCTTAAGCCTGGACTTTCTGGGCTGGGTCTTGCAGAGCATGTGTCATCTAAGGCCCCCCCACCTGGGGAACAAGGAGAGCTGGTGGGAAGGGGCGCCTCACCAGCACTCGCTTCTCCGGCGCTCTCACACAAAGACTGGCATTATTTTTTTTCTTTAAAAAAAAAAAAAAAAAAAAAAAGGAACTTGTCCTGCTTCACATCCTGCCTGCCAGGAACGGCACTGTCTCCTCCACCGAATCCTCTTGCCTCCCCGAGGCTTCGTGCAGACCAGTTTCCTGCAGGGAGCCCCAGTGGACACAGGGGACGAAGGCGAAGGCAGCTACTCACGGGTACCACTTAATTAAAAGGGAAAGAGCAGGTCCGGTTTCTCTTTTTAATGATTGGTGGGGCTGGGGGAAGCAGCAGCTCTCCCTAATTGCCCTGGGCTCGGGTCGGGGACAGGAATTGTCCTTCCCCTTAGCGGCAATGGCAGAGGCTTGACGAAAAAAACCTCTCAAGCATCTTTCCAGTCCGATGTTTCTGCTTACGCGTTCGTGTCCCCATTATGGCCGGTGTCGTTGCCCACGCGGCGCTGCCAGGGTCTTTGCCCGCTGGTGGAGCGAGGCAGAGCCCACCCTCCCGCAGCTCAGGAGGATGGTGAGGCAGCGGGAGCCTGTTCAGGGCTCCCTCCCCAGGAGATGGAGGAGATGGCCCTTGTTGGAGGCCGCTCGGGGATGAGAGCGGGTCCCCCTGCCCACCCCCAAATACGGCCATTGCTTGGGGTGCCGGGAGCCGAGTGGGTGGCCCTGCTGTCCGACCCACTTTCGGTGGCTCATGGGTGTCCCTGCCCTGTGCTGGTGGCCATTCCTGGCAGCGGGTGTTGTCTCTGCAGCGGCTCGCCCCCATCACGCAGGTGCTGCACCCTGGCACGGGGCTGCTGAGCACCCAGAGAGGGGAGCTGGAGGTCGAAGGTGGCTTTTGCGCAGGAAGAATTGTGCAGAAAGAGCCAGCAGCGATGTGGGGGTGCCGGAGCCCCCTGCCCAGCCCCTCGCCCTGCCCTCCCCACCCCACGTTTCTCCTAGAGCAGGCGCTTGTTTCGGGCGTGAGGGCTGGCTGCCCTCGCCCCTGGGCAGGGCTCCGGGCAGGGTCAGTATCGGCTCTCTCCTCGCTCCTCAGCTGATGTTTGTGCACGCGTCCTTCCTCCCGACCCTTGCTCTCTGGACCCGCCGCTGCAGCCTGGCTGGGTTGGCATCACACGTACCCCAGGAGCAGTTCTGAGCGGGTCTCCTCCACGAGCCTCCCTCCACCCGTGCTTGCTGTGCCACGGGGCGAGCGTGGGGACACTTAATCTCAGCAAGGTGGTATCCTCAAGCCCGGTTTTATCCTTAGGCATGCACAAAATGGGCAGTAGTCCCTGCAGCACCGGCCAGGCATGTTGGGCTCCTGCAGCCTGCTGCTCTGCCCAGCACGCAGAGGAGCCGCGTGACCAGCTATCGTGACCTCCCAAACATGGGAAAGTGGGTAACTACTCACCTTATCTGCTTTTATTGCTTTTGTAAAATACTTTGCCAAGCCTTGAATAATGCAACCTCCATACAAATGTCTTCAGATCACTGATCTAATCGCTCGCTGCACGAGGGTCTCCAGTGGACTGTGATGTGCGAAGGGAGAGGATGGGGGGGATTGTGTGTGTGGAGGAGGCTGGCGGTTTCCTCGACACCTTCTGGGGAGCCAAAAGGTTCTTCCTCTCAGTATTTTGCAGAAAGGCAGCGCCGATGCTGTCTGGGGGCTGAGGTTCCCCACCTCGTGGGGACCTGCACCAGAGCCTAGCCAGAGCAGAGCTGTGGGAGCGGGGCGAAGGAGGTGGGGCCAGATGCGGACCACAGACGTGGAGGCGGATGCTGAAGGGCTGAGGACTGATTTATTACCAGCTGTCCCAGCCAAAGCCTTTCAGCTTGGGCTGCTCGTTGGTCTTAGTGGCCAACCTCATCTCTCCCAACTTTGCTGTCCTCCCCTCTTTCTGCAGGGAAAATGCTGCTGAACTCCTGGTGACTTGTCTTGCAGCGACCTGGGTGGGAAAAACGCTGCCCCTTCCACCCCCCAGGCTGTGTCAGTCAGGATGCTCCTGAGACAAGGGGATCTTCCAGCCAAAAGCATCTGCCAAGTCCCTGAGCGGTTTCTCCCCTGCTCCCTGCCAGCCCGGTGCATGACCCGGTGCCCAGAGCCCGTGGAGGCAGGCGCTGCTCTGCTCAGCACCGGTGCGGGCATCATTCCTGCCCTGGCAAGTCGCTGTTGCTCCAGGTGAGATGCCTTCTTTGGAGTTGGGGAAGGGCACCGAGCTAGGGGAGAGATGGCTCTTAATTTCTAAAGAGTTCAGTGAAAAATGAGCCCTCCTGGTTGTTGTTCTCATTTAAAAAGGCTCAGGGCCTTCAGAGCCAGGTGGAGGGGGAAGAGCTGGAAAAGGTGCATCTGTGGGACAAACTACTTGCAAACCTTGCCCTGGTCTCAGGCAGCAATTCTGCCTGCTTCTGGTGTTGAAGGGCTGCACGCACTGGGGGCTTGCAGGGGTCCCCCCATGCAAGGGGCAGTGTTTGCCTGTCAGAGCAGCCAGCCAGGCAGGGTGGAGAGAGGGCGGACATGGCCAAGCTCTGGCTTTTGGTGGCGGTGAGCTTGAAGAGCCAGATGCATTTACAATTTGGGGCATGGATGGACGTGCAGAAGCAAACTGGGTACCGCTCGTCCGTGCGCTGCGATCCTGGGCCACACGCTGCTCCGTTGGATGGGGCCAGGGCACGTGCGGGCTCTGCTGATGAGCAGAGGGAAGCCTGGAGCTACAAGAACTTGGTAGCTTGGGGCTGTTCTCCGTGCCTCGGAGGTAGGAGGTTTGCAGCGCAGACAAGCCTGTGAGCGAGGGCAGGACCAGCACTGGAACTGTGCAAAGAGAATTGGGTGGGAGCCAGATTAAAAAAAAAAAGCCTCCTGATACTGGCTGAGGAGTTGTTTTTCACTTTTAATGTTTCCTGGTCTGTGCACTAGGAGAGCCGGGTCAGCTGAGCCTGGAAATTTGTTTCCTCAGCACTCAGTGGTGCAGAGCAAGTGCAGGAGAGCGGGAGAAGGTGTTTTGCTGGGGTCTTGCCAGTATCGTCAGTGAGGCACCGGGGTGGGTGGGGGAAACCAGGCGGCGAGCCCCTGCATGGAGATGTGAGATGTGTGCCTGGGATTTTCCATCCCTTGGATTCGCTTCAGCTTTGCTTCAGGCAGCATGGTGGAATGTGCAATCTAGTCATGTTATTTTCCCATGGTTTATGGGGGTGATGTGCGTGCAGGACCTGTTGGGTTAGCTTAGACTGGACCCCTCTTGGGCTGGGTTAGCGACAGGGCATTCGTCCCTGGTTCGCATCCTCTGGAGCAGAGCTCCAGTGCTAGGTCTCGGCTTCCTGAGGCTGTTCCTTTAAGGCAAACCACAGCCTGGCGTCTTTGCTCAAGCAGCCGATGATTTCTAACATGTGTTGGCTGCATGATCTTCAGTCAGGAAACAGCACCCCCCCGGGATGTGAAATCATTGCGTGCAGCTCAGGACAGCCTTCGCTAACCGCCCTGGTATGCTCTCTGAAACGTTTGTCTTTCGATTTGAACTGATCGATGCCCATGCTGAGATTGTTTGGGGGGAAAAACTTCTTCCCCATCACACTGCACTTCCAAGGCTCAGCTGGAAGGTCAGTGCTTCCAGCCGAGGCATCGGGTGAGCTCACCTTCCTGACCAGGTCTGCCCCGACCACGTGGAGAACCCGCTGGGACCTCAGTGCCGGCTCAGTTCTGCCCTCGCCACGGGGAGCAGCCTCCCCTGGGGAGGCAGGGACTGGCTCGCCTCCTTTGGCCTCCTCTTCCATGGCCCAGCAAAGCTGGGGAGGTTCACCCCATCTGTGGGGCAGCACAACATTGCACCTTGTAGCTGTGAAACAGGAGGCTGCAAGGATGTGCCCTGGCCCCCTGCCCTTCTGCGCCTCAGTTTCCCCCCGTCCAGCGTAGGTTCTCAGCGGGCCTTGCTTCCCGCCTGGTTTCCCAAGTGCTTGAGATCACTGGCAGGATGATGCCCAGCCTGGATGATGCCCAGGGCCCCTGGACAACGTTCATCCCGGAGACCGCCGCAAATGCTCTGCTGCAGCAAAGTGCCCTGACTGAGCGCATTTGGCTTTGGAAGCAGATGAGGGATGCTATGAGAAAAGACTTAAATAGCAGGAGGGCTCCCGGAGAAATTATTATGTAGAAAGGCGGGAGAAGGGAAGGCCAGCTCGCCCCCTCTGAGGGTGGTACCACATTCCCTGGGTGATGCTCTAACCCGTGGGTGGAGGCCTGGGAGCTGGTGCCTGCGCACTGTGGATCTGGCCACTGACACGGGGCTGTGGGGTACATTTGGCTGTGAAGTGGGTCAAGCTTTCCAGCGGTTGTGTGCTGGGACCTCTCCTCACCCACCTGTACGGTGCTTTGGGTATCCAGCTGCAGTGGCAGCACTGGGCCTTCATCGCCATCAGCCAGCACCTCTGGGAGAGATGCTGGTGCAGGGTCCTGGGGAAAAGAAGAGCCTTTGCAAAACTGAACTGGAGACGGGTCTGTGGGGACTGGGATGGAGACATGGGATGGAGCAGGGCAGGCAACCTTCCTCTTGGCTGGGGCACCTCTACAAGGCCACTGCAGAGGGGATGCTCCTGGGAGGTGTGGTGCTCAGGTGGCCGGGTGCAGCACAGCTGAGTATCGACCTTCCTGGGGGGATTTTCCAGCCGGGGCCATGCCAGCTCATCGGTGCCTCTCTCTGCCTGTGGAAACCAAAGCGTGGCACTGGGATCAGTCTGGGAACGAGAAGGGTGTTGGGAGGCCCAGAGGGCAAAGGGATGGATGCCAAGAGCAAAATGCCCAGTGTTGGGATGCTGGTCCCAGCTCCTGCAGCCAGTTTTGAGCTTTTCAAGAATCAGTGTTACCCCTTGCCACACATTTCGGAGCAGACGGTCACCATCCCTGCATCAGGCATGGGCAGAACACCCCTGGAGATGGCCGTGGCAGCCCTGCTGCTGCCTGGAGCAAAAAGGGACGATTAAAGCCATGTCTTTTATGTCCTCCCCTACCCAGAACAGCAGTGACTTTACAGCACGTTTAACTTGTGGTGTAATGTGGAGGGACCCATCTGCCTTGGGGTGGTCTGCTGGGAGGTCCTCTTGGTGCTCCAAAGAGCCAGCAAGAGGCTGGGCTGCTGCGGAGGGTCCCACCAGGGCTGGGAAAGAGGGGTCTGCTGGGTCTGAGTGGGGAGAGGGGTGGGAGGAGGACACATCTGGGTTTGCCCTCTGGCCACGGGCAGGCTAGGGACACACAGCCCCTGGGCAGGCTGCGGGCCGGGGGGGCCGGGGGGATGTTGCAGAGATGCCAGGCTGGGTGAGAGACTGATGTGGTGGCCACTTTTGGATGAAATAAAGCCTCAATTCAGAATGGGAAGAACTGAAGTATTTCAGCACAGGGCTCGTGGTGCCCCTTCGTGGTCGCCGGTGGGACCTCGAGGTGAGGAGCATGGGAGCACACGGTGCTGGGCGATCCCGCTGTGGGATCCCCCCGGCAGCACGGCTTGGGGGCAAGGGTGTGCCAGCGGGACCAGGACCGGGTGACCCAAGCAGACATGACTCAGCACCCAGACGGCGTGACTCAGCACTCCAGAAATGCTGTCTGACAACGCCTGAGTGCTGGTGCCGCAGTAACTGGGCACCCAGTTTCTCCCTAGGATTGGCAAAAGTTTGCAGGGTGGGAGGGATCGGTGTCTTTGAGAGATGCCCAGAGAAGCTCTTCTTTCCCAGCTGGATCCAAAATATCCCTCCAGAAAGGGAGCCCCAGTTATGGGGCGAGAAGGATGATGCAATCCTGGCTCAGGGGTGGTCCTGGAGGGTCTGCAAGCATGAGCACCCCACAGCTCCGGGGGTCTGGCAGTTTGGGTCAGGCCGTGCCGATGCTCCCAGTAAGACTTGTGGAGGACTTGTTTTAGGCTTTATGAGCAGTCTCACCTG
This sequence comes from Phalacrocorax aristotelis, assembly GCF_949628215.1. Classification (NCBI taxonomy): domain Eukaryota; kingdom Metazoa; phylum Chordata; class Aves; order Suliformes; family Phalacrocoracidae; genus Phalacrocorax; species Phalacrocorax aristotelis. The sequence goes on along the minus strand of NC_134286.1, from coordinate 23,816,158 downwards.
TCTCACCCCTTCTGCCCTTCCTCCCACACAACCCAAGCACACGGTCGGGCTCAATTCCTTGCCTCAGTTTCCCCCCAGCACCGTGCCATATACCGCATCCTCGCCGCCACGCTGTCGTGCCATGTGGCAGTGTACAAACCAGAGTCCCAGCCCTCCATGTAAACGGAGACTTTGCTTTTCAGCCTTGTCCTTTCCCCTAAAGTCACCTGGGTCAGCCCCAACCTGCCCAGTTTGGGCCGGTCCCTTGGCCAGACCCGTGCAGAGCCCTTCAGCCCGAGCGCCAAGAGGTCCGGAGACCCTGCCCTCCCTCACGCAGGCACAGGCACACTGATGCGGACAGGCGCAGCGTGCTCTCGCTCTGCGAGGTGCCGAGACCCTCTGCTTTGTTCCGGGGAATCTGGAGAACTGTGCGAGCCATGCCGAGGCTGGGGAGGGGGGACGACGGACAGGTTTCAGCAAAGCTGTGGTTGAAACTGACTCAGAGCTTCCCACCGCAGGTTTCCGTCTGGCTCAGGGCTTTTTCATGCCTTCCTCCCTCCCCCTCCCCAGAACTATCCAGCTCCTTGTGAGGATGCTGACATACATTTACTACCCGCAGCGCTGCGAGAGGCCCCTTCCCCTTGTCGAGGCAGCTCACAGGGGGGGAGCATGTGCTCACTGCCTGCCTATATCTTAGTAGAAACACTCTTTCTGGGTGAACCTTGCTCATTCTGGCTTGACGTACCCCTGGCTTTGGCTGTGCAGCGCTGAGGGGCAGCAGGCTTCGGCCCCTCCGCCTGCTCTCAGCCTGCAGCAGAGCTAAAGCAGCCTTTGGGCTGCCCCGCTGCGTGCTGGCTGTGGGGATGCAAGGGGAGGGGGCTGCATCCTCCCCCCCACACCTCCCCAGCCCCCGTCTGCCCATCAGGTCACCCCCTGCCTGCGGCTGGGGCTGGGGTTTGCTTGTCCCCTTTATCACAGGGAAGGGAGACCTCCCCTGCATCAGGCCAGCTGCTCCAGCCCCACACTTTGCTGGGCACAGGGCTGAGGCTGGAGGCTCTGGTGGTCACCCCGGACAGGACAGGATGGCTTGGATGGGCACAAGATGGCCCTCGCTGAGCAGAAGCTCCCACTCCCAGAAGCTCTGATGGAGCTGGTGTGTGTGGCCTCCTGCGAACCAGCAGGATCTGGGCTGGTTCAGCTCAGCTTCTCCTCTCACATGGCACATCTCAACCCCACGATCCGTCATTGCATCCCGAAGGAAGATGCCTCCATCCTAGGGCTGCTCCTGCCATCCCTCAGCTGTTAAGCTGGGACACGGCGCTTGGCTGCTCCTGGGCTTCAGAGGGTAAAAGGGAGCTCCGGGTTGGTTTGACTCATCGCCTGGGTTTTGCAACCTCCTGGCAAAGCAGAGCGCTAACAAAAAAAAAAAAAAAAAAAGAAAAGAAAATTAAAAAGAAGAGGAAAATGGACAGCCAGAGGCCAGGCGAGCTGGGGTCCGGGTGCGTCAGCCGCCTGTGTGGGCCAGCTGTGCCTCCTGCCCCTGGCCTCCGCAGCCCACTTTTCCTAGTCCTCCTTCAAGGCGGCTCTCTCTGCTCTTGCTCTCACAGTGGGAATGCCCAGCAGAAGGCATTAGGGGTAGCCCCTCCATGTCCTGCCACACCCCCCCCCCATGGCATCCCATGGACAGGATTACATCCATGCACATCTCTGCGTGAAAGGAGGGTCTCGTGGTGCAGGGAAGGATGGGTATGAAGGCGCCAGTTTCAAGGCTCCGCGTCCATGGTGTTAGCGAAACGTGGTGGCAAGCTGGGTGCTAGGAGGGGGTACATGGGTGGTGACCAAAATGCCCTCAGCCCCTTTTCTTTCAGAGGTTCAGGCCTGGGAAAGGCTGTTTCTGGGATGCTGGGTGGGCAGCCAGGCTTCTATGGAGCGGGAAAAGGAGACAGAGATCCCAGCTGCCTTCACCCTCCTGCCGCCTTGGGGGTCTGGGCTGGGCCAGGCTACGCTAAACCTTTTTCTCAAGAACTTGCTTGTTTTTAGGTTCCAAGCTTCAAGATCTCCGCAGCCAGACCTCCCAGAAGTCGTGCACGGAGCAGCTTTGTCCTCTCCGCCTGTTCAGAGCTGCGGGCTGGCTGGAGGCGCGCGGTGCCGTGCACGCCGGGATGCGCCCGCAGCGGTGCCTGGTAGGGCTCCCTGGCAGGCACAAGGCAGCCCCGTGACGCCGGCTTCCCTCCTGCCTACCTCCCTTTGCTCCCTGCCACTGCCTTCGTGAGGCAAATTGACTCCCCAAGGAGTAAAAAGGAAATTAGGTGGAAGGTGCTGGGAGCTGCTTGACCCTTCCAGGAAACGCTGCCATCATCTTGGCCTTCCAGCCAGCTTTGTACTGCTTTGCCCAGACAGCTTCTCCCCTGGCCCTCCAGGTCCTCTGTCCTGCTCTGCATCCTGGATGCTCCATCCCACCTCCCCGGGCTGGGAGCCTCCCTGCAGAGCTCAGGCTTAGCAGGGCAGTGCCGGCCGGCTGCTGCCAGCTCGGCGAGGGCTGGGGGAAAGGGTAGAGCTGCGTTCTGCGGCAGCCTTTGCCTTTGATGCATAGAGTCCACTGCTGCTGCCCGTGTGAGCCCCCGCGCCCCGTGCCCTGGGTCTGCTGCTGGAAAGCACCGGGGACATTTTCTTCATGGTCCTTGGCAGCCCAGGTATGGCTAGAGATGCCTCCTCCTGGCTCAAGCACTGGGGTGAAGGATGTAATGCTGGGAGAAAAGGGGTACCCCGGGGGTGCAGGGGAGGCAGCAGTGGCTGGACAGCCCCCACGGTGTGATGCCCCAGGCAGAGGGGAAGCTGCGCCAGGGCCTGGACAGGAGCATGGCAGAGGGTCTCAGTTACCTTGGCATTTCTTCCTCCTCTCCCGTCAGGGCCTGGCCAGGGTCTCGTGGGACATCCAGTCTTAGGCTGAGGCTTTGAGCAGGGACGTGCGCCTGTGTTGGCTCTGCCCCGCTCGTCGCTGGCTCTGGTCATCACCTGCATCCGCCTGGCCAAGGGCACGCCGGCCGTCCTCACAGCCCTTCCTGACCCGCAGGCTGGTGGCGGGACCTGGAGGTAGCTGGGGGTGAGAGCCAAGGGGTAGCGAGGGAGGGACAGCAGGGGCAGGGAGGCTCTGGGGGAGCCGTGCTGCGCCCTGCTTTGCTGGCGGGAGTTGGTTAGCTTGGCAGCGGAGGGATGGATGAAGGGGGAAGACTGGGTCCGGCCCCACAAAGCCACAAGCATCCCCGGGAGGGATGTAGAGCCCTAACGCTGCCGACGCAGCCGCACGCTGCGTAACAGCACAAGGTGGGACTGCGACCTCCCGAGACATGCGTGCCCTGGGCAGGAGCATCCCCAGGGTCAGGCGGGGGGTGAAGGGCCAGTTCTTCCCTGCAGCACCTTCTCTGTGTTGGGCTCCCTCATCCCAACTCTTCGCTTGCCTCCTCCGACAACTGGTCTTCTCGCTCCCTCTAGTGGGATGGTGTCGGGCCTGTGCACACACACGCGTGTCCACGTTTCTCCTCTTGCATCTCGGTGTCTTCCTGGAGATCTTCCTCTGGCCAGGCTGGGTCGGGTCCCTGGTCTGGCCACCCCCCTCCTCCCTGCAGCCCTGTCCCCCCCACTGTTCCAAGTATGTAGTCTGGCACCTATGGAGGGAGCGGAGCATCCTCCAAGAGACAACCCAAAAGCCTTGGGGGTTTATCGGAGGGTGGCTTATGATGTGGTGGCTCAGTCCCTGCCCCTGAGGTTTTGTGCACGCACAGCTGCCAAAGGCTGTGAATTCATGGCCTGGGCAGATCCAAGCTCCCGTTTCCAGCTGGAGCACCCCCCAGCACTGCCGCAGCCCAGCTCACCCGCCCCTTGGGAACACCTTATTGCAGCTACTTTCACCCCAAGTCAGAGGTCCCGGCACAGCATTTCCCCTCCGAGGAGGTACAGGTCGCAAAGCCACTCTCCTCCCAGGTGTACGGACGCTGGTTAACCCCTCGTGGGACAAGCAGCTCGCAGAGCGGACCCTGATAACACACCACCCTGTGCATGGAGGCTGCGTCTGTTCCCTGGGGCGGCCGTGTCGTGACGTCTTGGGAAGCATCTGCTCTGCAGCCCTGATCCCCCACGAGGTGATCTCCGGCCTTGGCCCGCCTTGCTGGCCGGGCAGTCGTGGTGGTGACCACCCGGGCAGCCCTGCTGCCCTCCCACCACCGTTCTCTGCAGCAACCACCTCAGTGTGGGACTGCGGGGAGGCAGAGCCAGAAACCCGAGCGGGTTCTGACTATGCGAAGGCCAACGCAAGGGGCTTTGGGCTAAGCGGGTCTGGAAAAGGGGATAGAAAGCAGCCTGCTCCCTGCCTGCACCATTGATAGGCGTTATCCCCTGGGATGTCTCTTGGCAGAAGCAAGCTGGTGAGATGAATCCTACCTCCATCCCTGAGGAAAAGAGAGGTGGAAAAGGTGTCGGTGTTCGTTGCACTGAGCCCGTTTGCGTGGCAACGAGGACCATCGAGCTATGACAGGGCACGTCTCCCGGCTCTCTCCTCGCATCTCCGCTGTCTCCCATCAGGACCTGTTCAACCCTGGGCACGGCCCTTCTGATATCAAACATAAAAGATGCAAATCCCCAACCACAGCTTAAACTGGCCTCCGAACCCGAGCGCCAGGAGTTTCCTCAGCGCATTTAATGCGCGCACAAGCCTTGCAGAGCGGCACTGGAGGATGTTGGATCAACATCTGCAGCGCAGTGATGGGGCAGGGGCTCTCCTGGCTTTCTCCAGACAGATGCTGCCATGGTTTAATGGCAGCTAACCCTGAAGACCCCAGGCTAACAGAGGACACGGGCCAGGAAAACAGCTCCTCCAGCAGGGCCCCAAAGTGGCTTTACACCGCAGATTTCACTGGGAGCAGGATCAAGGCCAAAGGCAGTTGTACTGCGTTGCGCGTGGTTTTGCAGCTGCTGGCAAGGGTTTGCTGTCCCAGTGGGGATGGCGAGCCCCTTCTTTGTCTACGGGAAGATCTGAGGTCTCCCTTAACCCACGTGCTTTCTGGACTTGACTGAAACCGTCTCTTGGCCCAGACCAAAGCCCTGTGAAATGAGGCAACTGACCGAAAACAGCACAGTTGATTTTGTTGCGTTTTCCTCGACATGCTTTCCCTGCCCTCATCTACTCGGGAGAGGTGGCAGCTCCGGGGATGAAATCACGGGTGCCACAGCCATTCCTCTTACGGTACCAACTGCTGTCATCACATCATTGCTGGAGGTTTCTACCCTTTGGGTTTCATTTTTTAGGCAAATTCTAACTGCGGTCTACAAGGGTAAAGAAGCCAGAGGCCTGTCTGTTCTTCTACACACCTCTGACTGCTACATATATATGTATATATATGTATATATACACACACACTTTTTCAGGCGAAGCTTGCAGCATTGCTATACTTACAGGGTTTAACAGTGTCCTTCTAGTGGTCTCAGCACACAAACCACTATCTGTGTTTCACCAGCCACAGGTTCTCCGGGCTGGGCTTGTTCACAGAACATATTTGCTTCTCCCCAGGGTCGCTGGTTTGGCAGGGAGAGCAGCGGTACGAAAGCACAGCTGGCAAGCAAAGCTGCCCAGACGCTGTCTTGGGGGTCCTGCCCTCACCGTCCTGCAAAGGACCCATGGGGCCAGGGAGCATAGCGACGCCGTGGCCCCAGCACCCTTTTGGACCTGGCATTTGGGGTTTCTGACCGCAGTGAAGGGCTGTCAGAAGAGCAAGGCACGGCCACCTACACCTGGGTGTAACCTGGGTGTACCCCAGGCTCCCCAGCCTCTGCCAGCACCCACGGTTTCTGCAGCAATTATTTTCAGCTGTTTGTCCCTACTCCGGCTGCGCGTTAGCCGGTGCTCGCTCCGCGCGTTGGCCCGTGCACGTTCGCCAGGCGCAGCAGCTTGCGGGGAGCCCCGTTGTGCAGCGGGCTGATGCACAGCTGCCTGGAGCAGCAGCTTTGCGCAGCACAGGCGTGCCCGTGCCGCTTGTGGCAGCAGGTCCTCGCAACCCTTCAGTGCAGCGCGTTTTCACACATTCCGTTTGTGCAGCAGCTTTGTGCGTGTCCAGTTAGAGTAGCATTTGGGGAGGGGACGTTGGAAGGTCCCCCCAGCTCCAGCCCGCCCATCCCACCCTGAAGGCGTCAGGAAGGGACCGAGGGGACCCAGCCATGGCGGGTGTTGAGCTCATTCTGTTTCTGAAGCTGCTTGGGGCCAGGAATAGATGCCGCGGTGGTGTCTGAACCTGCCTTTAACAGGAAGCTCTCCTGCATGTGGGTTTCTCAAACCAGTTTGGCTTGGATTAGTTTTTTTTATATATAAATATCTGCAGGGTAGGTTTCGTCAGACATCAGGCCACGCAAAGCACCGCGTAAGGTTTTGCTGCAGCAAAACATCTCTGTTCGTGCACCCTTCACCGCCCTCCTAAGCTGCTACGGCGATGGAAACAATGTGGGGAAGGGGAAGTAAAAAACCCCACCCGCCTTGTACTTTAACTGATAAACCTGTGGGAGCAGCGGGAATCTCTGCGGCCTCCCCTGGGCAGGCAGAGCCGTTTCTCAGCTCCAGCCCCGTCCTCTTGCGCAGCCCTGCCTCCAGCTGCTCCGGGAAATTATTAAAAACCCGTTCTTTGCTGCTGCACGGGCTCCTCGCCTGCCCTCCGCGTCCTGCAGAGACCCGCGGGGCCAGGGACTATCGCGTCGCCGTGCCCCAGCTCCCTTGTGGGCCTGGCTTTGGGGCTTCTGCACCGCGGCAAGCGGAGCGGGAACGCGAGGGGCGGCCGGAGGCGCTGCTGTGGCTTGGTCGGTGCATGTTGGGTTTGGGCGCCCTAGGAAGGAGAGGGGAGGGGAGAGGAGAGAAAGGGGAGGAAGAGGAGGGGAAGAGGGAGAGGGAAGGAAGAGGGAGAGGGAAGGAAGAGGGAGAGGGAAGGAAGAGGGAGAGGGAAGGAAAAGAAGAGGACGAAAGGAGAGGAGAGGAAGAGGAGGAGGACGAAAGGAGAGGAGAGGAAGAGGAGGAGGAAAAGGAGGAGGAAGAGGAGCAGGGGAAGAAGAGGAGAGGCAGCCCAGAGGCCCGCCTTTCCAGCCCCTCCCATCCCCCTCCAGCCCCTCCCATCCCCCTCCAGCCCCTCCTAGCCCCGCAGTCCCTCCCAGCCCTTCCCAGCACCCCCCAGCCCCTTCCCGCCCCACCACGCCCTTCCCAACCCCCCAGCCCCTCCCAGTCCCCCCAGTCCCCTCGCCGGGAGGGGGAGGCGGGGCTGCAGGAGGAGCCCCGCTGTCCCGCCCGCCCCCGGCCCTTCCCGCCGTCCCGGGGCGGCTCCCGGCAGCGGAGGGTCCCGCTGGCTGCGGCGGAGCTGCCGCCGCTCCGGGCCCGATGCTGCCCCCCCCACCCCTCCTCCTCCTCCTCCTCCTCCTCCCCGGCAGCCCGGCGGCCGGCCCGGCGGTCACCGGTGAGTCGCAGCGCCGGGGGGGCGGTGGGGGGTTGTCGCGGGGCCCCGGGGCCGATCGCGCGTGGGGGCCGGTCACGCGCCGGGGTGGGGGTGGGGTGGCGGGGGGCCGGAGCACCGCGCGTTTTGGGGGCGTTTGGGTGACTTGCGGGGGGGTGCGAGCTGCGGCGGGAGCTGGAAAACTTTCCTGGCCCCTTCTATAAAGAGCAAAGGCAAGTCCCGGACTTGGGCGCTCCTTAAGCCCGACTTTTCCCCGGGCAAAAGCTTCCCAAGGAAGATCGGGACAGGGCTCGCCGGCTTTCCTGTCCCTTGAGCGCAGTTCCTTGGCAGCGATCCGACGGGAAAGTGCCTGTGCGCGGAGGGGGCTCCTGCAGCCCAGTCACCCCTGGGCTTGTGCCCCGGCAGAGCCGGGGGGGGGGGGCGGGAAAGGTCCCCCTGAGCCGGAGCTGGGAGCGCTGGGCTCTCGCAGCCGTCCCCAGCTGCTGGAGCTGTGCGGACACACGGTGGGCCGCTACCGCCAGCAGCTGTGTTTTTCAGGTGAGAGATACGAAGGGAACTCGTAGGCAACCGTCGGGACCTTCTGCCTTTCCATGTCTCTGCTTAAAGCCAGAAATAATTAAGCCCGAGCTTGGCTGTTGGCAGAGCGGCTGAGCCAGGGAGGGTTTCTGCGGCTGCCTCCCAGGTGGGTGAAGTTGAGGCTCTTTAGCTGCAGAGCAATATCTGATTTCTTTTTCAGCCCGCACGCTTTCTCCATGCTACTCCGCTGACCTCAGGCCGGCTTCGGAGAGGCTTGTCTCGGCCGTGGGCTGCACTGTGCTTTTGACAATACCGCCGCTGAATGCCACCGAAGCTGTCTTCTGGGAATACAAAGCCGGCCTGCAGGAAGGAGTCATCGTCAATTATGCTTTCGACAGACCCGCCAACACGTCTCGCCCCTACAAGGATCGCACGAGGTTCAACGAAACGGACTTCTCGCTGCAGATCGTGCTGCAGCAGGGAGACGACCGGCTCTACCGGTTCAGGTCCGAGTCGGAGGCCACGGGCTGGTTCCAGCTGCGCGTTGTCGGTGAGTGTTGAGATGGCAAAGCCTCTGCCAGAGGGCTTGAATCGCTGCGGAGGAGGGTGCTCCGGGTCTGGCGTCTGGGCAGCCGTGGGTTTGAATGCTGACAGTCGCTCTGTCTCTCCCAGAACCGCTGTCGGAGCCAGAAATCGTGGGCAACTCATCGGTGAAGGCAGGAGGCAACACCAAACTGGTTTGCAATGTCCAGGAAGGGAAGGCAGACTTGTACTGGTGGAAGAAGAACGGGGAGCTGCTGCTGGGAAGCGACCACATCCAGTTCGTTGACAATGCCACCCTGTGCATCGTTAAAGCCTCGATGAACGACAGCGGCTACTACGCTTGCGTGGTCCGCAACGAAGTCAGCCAGAACGAAACCTCCTTCCTGCTCCACGTCCAGAGTAAGTGGGGTCTCTTCCTGATGCCCAGGGAAAGAAAGTGGGGAAATAGCCCAAAAACCCATATCCTCTCGCCCGGTGGCTCCATGCCCCTGCGCCGAGCGTAACTGCCCGGCGGCAGGTTTTTGCTTGGAGGGTGTGAGTAGGGGATTAAATTCAGTCTGGCCGCAGAGATTGTGGATCCTCTCCTTCGCAGACGCTGCGAACGTGGTGTTGCCCGTGGTCCTGGCGTGTGTTATGATCGGCTTGCTCGCAGGTGAGTACTGGGGCCGACTCTACCCTGGCTTTTTGGCCGGCTGCTGCATCGCTGGTGGGTGCTTCGGCAAGTGCCGCCTGCGAGAAGGGATGGGGTGAGAGGGTCTGTGCTGGCGGACGTGGCACGTCCTTGCTGGGACCCGGGTGTCCCGTGGGCAGGGGCTGCGGCTTTGTCACTGCTGTCATTTCACGCAGGGTGTCCCCAATCTGAGGAGGTGGTTTTGTCCTCCGTTGCCTTCCCTTTCCTCCCTGCTCCCGGGCGTGGGAGGGAGGGATGTCATGAAAACGCCACTTGCGTGTCCAGAACAGCCACGAGATTATACTTTACTTTCCTTGTCTCGGTCAACCCCCGCCAAGTCCCACGGGCACGGGGGGGTGTCGCACATCCCTTCTAGGGTGAGAGCACTGAGCCCCCCCAGCGTAGTCTGCGGCAGTTTTCTGCCCACAGAAGGGAAATGTGCTTCCTTACCCAGCGCTCTTGCTTTTCCTCCTTTTTTGGAGCTGGAGAGCATTTTTTCCGGCCTATCCCCAGTCCCTGGCAAAGTGGGGAATTTAATTCTCAGATTGCCAACTGGAAACTTGGAGGGGGGAAAAAAAGGAAGAAACACCCAAGTCTGGACCTGAGAATAGGATCTGGCAGTGGAAAATGGAAGTAGGAGGTTCTCCCTAGGTGATTTATATGTATGTTTTGCTATTGCACAAAGTTTTCAGGTATTTCCTGTGAAAAGCCTCCAGGCGCTGGGTAGGTGCTGGAGGAGCTCATCGGTGTGTTCCTGCTCCCGTCATCCCCGTGACGCTCCCCTTGTGCCTGCTCACACCTGGCCAGAGGTGGTGGCCGGCTCCGCTCCCCGGCCGTCGGCTGGGTGGGGGCGATCGGTGCCCGTGGGGTGGGGGATGGCCAGGGGTGGTTTCCTCCAGACCCCAAACACCAGCGCCGCCTCAGGGAGCGCCGACGGGTGCTCCCGGCTCGAGGTTTCCCTGCCGAGCGTTGCCTGAGCACCATCTCTAGGGCGTCTAATGGAGATGACGGCTGGTTTGTCCCCAGGTGTCTTCGTCTGGTGCAGGAGAAGGGACCGCCAGTATCACGATGGCTGTAGGTAAGATGCCTTTATCCCGTCCCTTGGGGGTGGCCCTGCTCCTCCAGCCACAGCTACAAGCCAAAATTTGGCTGGAACTGAGTAAGCTGGACAAGTGGGAGGGCTCGGGCTCCTTTTCCAGCCTCTCCTGGCAGATGTAAGGGGCAGCTGAGGGGTTGCTCTCCCCGCTCTAGGGGCTCAGAGGATATGCTGCCCCCCCATTTAGTCCCCACTGGGATTTGATCTGGGAATACCCTCAATTCCGCCCCCAACAGCCCGATAGTGCTGGTTATCTCCGGCAAAGCAGGCGCTGGGCAGCGTGGGCATCGCAGCTCACCGGCAGCCGGGAGCCTCCCAGTTCCTCCTGGCCCATCGTCCACTTGCTCCATCCCCCGTTCTCCCTCTGCACTGGCTTTTTAATTCCCATTACACATTTTCTGAAGTCAGGTGTGCTGGAGTAGTAAGTGGCAGTCCTGCCCCAATTCTTCCCATTGCAAAAGCAGTCAAAAACTCATGCTATGTTTTTTGTGAGAGCAGAATCTTGCCCGGAGGGGAAATGCTCAGCTTCTCCAAAGCACGTCTGTGGCTCAGACGGGGCCAAACTCTGGTTTCCAGTAATGCTTTCCAGATTGGCGTCAATCAAGCTGCAGCAGCCTCCGGGGCGGAGGATGTGCAGACCCACTCTGAAAAGTGCTCCTTAATGGCTGGGTTTTTTTGAATTCTCCAAAGGGCTCGAGAGGTTTCTGGGAAGCGAGTGATTCTCAAAATCTTCTCAGAGCTTGCTCACTCTATGTGACCACAAAAAGCTCAGGCTATTAACTGAAGCTTCCTGGAGGTGAGGACAACGACACGATCCCCTAAGGGTAGGAAACCCCATCCCACATTGTGGCCGGTCAAAAATAAGAGAGGTCTCAGTTGTCTTGTGCAGCCAGGCCCCAGAAAACCCCTCCGAGAGATAAGTTGGCTGGGGTAGCTCCTGAAATTTGGAGTCGAGCACAAGCCCAGACCTTCTCAGCACTGCCACCGCCAGCACGCGACGCCTGCAGCTGCCTGAGGCCTCGGAGGGGGTCTGAGTGAGGGGCACGTGGAGGATCCACACCCAGGAGATGGCTGGGACGGAGCTCTCTCTTCTCCTTGCAGGTAGAGCGTGAGCGGCTGTGCCCTTGCTGCCTTCCCCTGATGGTGGTGGTGGTGGGTGCTGCGTGGGGAGCCGCCGGCCGTCTGATGCTGTCCCGACCTCTTCTGGGCTCACCTCTGAACTGCTCAAGCTGCTGAACCCCACAGAAGTTTGTAAAACACTGGCTTGGACTATTTCCGTGTTGTCCTGCCCTTCCCCAGAGCCCCTTGTGCATCCCCGGGGGAGAGGTGGGCCCATGCCTGGAGGCCCGGCTGCTGCTGTGCTCCAGCCTGGCTACGTCTCCCAGCTTCCTCCAGAGGCCGTGCCGGGTAGGTGCTTGCACATGGGCTGGAAGGAGCCACCGTCCCTGCCGGACAAACACACGGTCCTGGGGCTGCTGGCGAGTGCCGCGGTGCCAGGGCTTGAGCCCCTCACCGTGGCCGCCTGGTGCGCTGCTGTGCCTGGCATTGCCAGGGCGGCTCGGGCTGAGGCCGTGGGCATTCTGCTCGGTTTGGCCCTCGGAGCGAGGAAAAAAAGGGCAAGATTTTGCTGTCCTGTGCGCTGGGGAGTCCAGGAGATGAGTGGAGCCAGCGGAGGGCGGCAGGGATGGAGGAGCAGCGAAGCAGTTTTGTTTTAGAAAGCAAACCCCAAAGAAATCCCTGTGGCCGGCTGCGTTAGAGCCGTGTCGCAGCCCGGTGTGGGAGGCGTAGGGATGTTCCCGAGCCCACCTCCTCTGTCTTCCAGCCTCAGGCTCCAGTGGGACCTGGAGACATCCCTTCCTCTTCCAAGCACTAGCCGCCTGGGTCGTACGTGTGCCGCTGCAAGCTTGTCCTTCCCTTTTGCCACTGCTGCGGGTGGTGGTAGATTTGATCTGGTTCGATAAGGCCAGGGCAGCCCTGCTTCCAGCCCCTGCCACTGTTGCCTCCCTTGCCCATGCTGCTTCTGCAAAGCTCTTCTGGGTTTTGCTTGTGAAGGGGTCTTTATTAGTTCTTGTAGTTGAATTACTTAGCCTGGAGGCTCAACTGGCATCTTCACCCTGGAGAAAACTGGATGCTCTCCCAGGAATGCTGGACCTCCCACCGTGCCTTGCTCAAGGTCAGGCCGGGGCGTTTGCACCCATCTTTTGTTCTGATGGGGACAACCCCAGGTCCAGCACCCTGTCTGAGCCGGTCCCCAGCACCTCTGTGGGGGGGCGGGCATTTTGGGTGCCCTGGTCTAGCCACTGGATGGTCACTCCTGCCCCAGAGCAGCTGGTGGCTTGGGGACCTCTCCTTGCCCCGAGCCACAGTCAGCAAAGGGAGAGCGTGCTTGGGTCTTGCCTGGAGACCTGATTCTGCAGCAAAGGGCTCTCCTGGCCAGGGGAGCAGCGGGTTTCCCTCTCCTGGGGGTTACCCCTTCCCTGTGGAGAACAGAAGTGCACCTGGGAGAGGCTCAAATTGTATCCCGTGGCGGCAGCAGTCGCTAAGCTGTCCTACGCCACTTTTCGGGGCAAACAGGAAAATTATGAGAGAAACTGGCTCGTGGCTTGACCATCTTGGACGCTGCCTGCTCTGCCCCTGCTCTGGCTGACGGTGCAGCGAAGCTCTGTCCCTGGGTGACAGCCGGGATATAAAGGGGCTGGCAGCAAAGGTCCATCTCTCAGCCTGGGATTTCATGTTGCAGTTAATGCGTTAAAGGGAGCAGAGCAGTTTGGGTGGAGCAAACTAGATTGCAACCTCAGTTTTAAGCCGCGATGCAGGTTGTCAAGTTCCCTGTCGCACTTGCAGGAATAAAACGAATGCAGCCACAGGTTTTACAAGAAACACTTTCCTCAACTTTTTGGAGAGTCATCTGTAAATCATTTTGGAGCTGCTGTGTGTTTTTTAATGTCTGTTGCTACTATTAAAAGTGTGTGTGTTATCCCAGCTGATACTCTCGTGACCTTCAGGGGTGGGAAATAACCCCTCGGGGGTTCCGAACGCCTGCGGTAGCGGAGGGACGTGCTCCCCGCTGCCGGACCCTGCGTGGGCTTCAGACTTCGCTGGCGGGTTGCAGCTGGTGGCAGACCTTGGAGATGCTGGGTTTAGCCCTGCTGTGCAGCCCTGCAGGAAGAGCTGCCGTGCGCGGGGAGGACATTTGCTACCGCTGTGGGACTCCTGCATCCCCATCCCCTCCCTCGCCCCGGCAGCCCGGCTTCTCTGGCGGCGGCCGCAGCTTGGGGAACTGAGCTGGGGTTAAAACCAAGCCGAGAGCCTTGCTCCAAAGCTGGGTGAGGATATTTTTAACCTGTATCAGTTCCCTGAGTCATCGGGACCTGGCAAGCAGCCGCCCTGGCACGGCCCGTAGTCCCAGCAGTAGCTGGACTTGTAAGAAGATGCCAACCAAGTGAGACGGGGTCTGAGGTGCCTCTGGGGTTCACCCTGTGGGTGCTTTTCAGGGGAGGTTTTAGCTTCGAGGTTAATCTGGTGGCCTTTGTGTGTGGGTTCATGCATAGTAGCTGTGTCTGTGATTAGAAAAGCCTCCTCTAGGCTGTAGGAAATACCTCTGTGCATTGTAACAGCTAAATGTAGTGGGGAAAATAGCCTTTGGGAAAGATAGAAAGGATAGGCAGAGTTTAAATGTGCCCTGAGTAAATAGGTCCCTGCATTCGTATACCGGAGCGTGAGATGCGCGGGGACGTACCCGTGGAAGGGATGTTGCCAGCATCCACCTCCTCTGCGTCCTCGTGCCCGTGCCTTCGTGTCCTTCCCTCGTGTCTCTCTTCCCCCTCCCTGGGAAGCCTTGGCGGCGTAACGCACCGCACACCTAACTAGCGAAGCTGCCAGCAAAACACTGTGAAATTCAAACATTTTCCTGTAGCAGTGTAGAGAAAATCTGAGCAAGCACTTGTCCCAGGCAGCAGAAGCATTTTGGCACGCTCAAGTTTGCCAAGCAAACAAATTACTACTGGTAAAGCAAGTATATATTTCAAGTTACTCCCAGAAAAGCAAGTATTTCAAAGTACTCCCTAATTACCACTACAAAAGCAGCAAGTATCTACGTACCTACATATCTGCATCTTCATATTAAAGTGTGTGTATCTATTATTAATTTATCCTATGAATACCTATATATATATGTATTATTTGGAATGTTATGAGTTGCGTGCTCATCACAGCACTCCCAGGAGTGAGGCCAGTCGATGATGGACAAAGGCTCCCTGCAGGGATGACCCATTAGTCGGGCAGGCATCCCCCGGTGGGGGTCCCGTCTCCTGTAGCGCAATTTTTGCAGGCAGAGGCTCCATTTTGGGTAGAAAGCGAGTAGTTTTAATTCCATAGCGACATGAGGGGGCGTAGGACACCAGTGCTTGGAGCAGATGTTCCTATTTCACCCGGAGCAGCCCATAGATGATGATGTTTTCTATTTTACCCAGACCAATCTTTGCTTTCTGGGGCTGTTTCTCTATTCCTCCAGCTGAAGCAGCCACTACCTGTCGCTGATTCCTACCTTCCCAGACTGTTTCTCACCTTTTTTGACCGATTTCCTCCTTTCTGGATGATAAGTTTGTTGTTGTCGTTTCTTGTTTTTGTGGTTATCGAGGCTGTCTGGGGCTGTTTCAGGTTCTCGGGTACCCAGCTACACTTCAGATGCCAGCTGTGCTCCCAGCGCTGCTGCTGGTGCCCAGGCTGGCAGCGCCCAGGCTTGCAGACATCTGCTCTCAGAATTTCAGCAGGCGTTTTCTGTCAGTATTTTTCTCGTTATAACCTTGATGGCTGCTCCCATCAGCTGCTCCCACCAGTCCCCACCCAGCACTGGCACCGAGTCCTTACTGCACATCCCACACAGGATGCAGGGTGAGATGACACAGATAGTTAAGAACAGCTTTAATAGGAAGCTGGGGCAGACGGCGGTGGTCAGGGCTTGGTCAGGCAGGCACTGCTTACACACAACTGGCCCCTTTTACCCTCCTCCACTCGACCCCTTCCCCCAGCCGTTCCTTAATACGTTTTGCACAGTGCCACATCCGCCCTCAAATAACCCGAATCCTCATCTTCCTCCTGTTTCCCCTCTCTTACCAGTTGCAAACTCCAGGTTTGTCCTCTCCCAAGCTCTGCCTGTCAGATCTTGGTGGCCCATCAGTCAGTGGCTTTTTGGTCTTTGGCATCATCTCCCTTCGCACCAGCGTACCTGGGCTGCATCGCCATGTGCTTTTGTTTATCCCGTCCCCCTTTGCGCCGGCAAGGTCCTTGATCAGGGAACTGAAATGAGCTGGGACAGGATGGCTGCAGCTCTGGCCCCCTCCCCAGCACCTGGAGCTCACTGAGAGCCGTTTCACGGGGTTTGTAGCTCGGTGTAAGAAATCCGTTATATTCCAGCTAATGGCTGGAGCTCGCTGGGCTTGCCGTGTCCCTCGCCCTGGTCCCCACTGCGGGGGTACAGTGACACGCAGGCTCCCAGCCCAGTGCTGGCTGGCTGGAAGGATGTCTTCCTCCTTACTACAGGGCAGCAGCCCCTGCTGCCAGCGTTGCTCTGGGGCGCAGCCCTTCCCTGGCCCCCGAGCAAGCCAAGACCCCAGTGGATACCCCAGAGGTACAATCAGCCTGCCCAGCCTTCGCTGCCCCGCGCCTGGCCCTGCCATCACCCCTCCTCCCCATCCTCCTCCTCTGTGTGCTTTGGGTTCAGTGGGGGCAAAAACTGGGGAAGTCTCAGGTCTTGCACCCCGGGGCTGATCCATGGCATCCCAAACTGCTCCCCGTTTGCTGCCTGCAGTTGCACTCTAACAGGCAAGCGCTGCTGGATGCATGTCCCTGCCCCGGGCTTTCCGTCCCTGTCTGAGCCACACCGGCGGAGTGCCAGCCTCCGGCTCCGCCACAGCCCTGCCCGGCTGCGCTGCTGGTGGGAAGGGGTCCCCTGCACCCCAAATCCAGCCAGGGAGAGGGCGGTTCCTCCTCCAGTGAGGAGGGGCACCCGGAGTGCAGCCTGGTGTGCGTATGCGGGGACGAGGGGTGTCCCGATGCAGCCAACAGGGTAAGTGAACGTGGGAAGAGCCCGCTGCTACCCACAGCATCCCTGCCGGCACGGCTTGGTGGGGTGGGGGTTCGGCAGGGCCACGGATGCTCCCCAGCTCAGGCAGGGGAGGCAGGGCTTGAAGTACGGAGGTCGAGGGAGGTGGTGGTGTGGGGGGGAAGCCCCCCCCAGCCAGGGCGCAGCACCCAGCACCCTCCTGTGGCTTCACAGCCTGGACGGTTCCTGGCTGCACCAGGGGAGACCTTGATGCCCATCCCAGCCTCGCAGCGCTCGGCAGCCAGCAAGAAGCAGGTCCAACTACAGGGTGAGAAGCCGGTTTCTTCCCAAAACAGCATTCCCCATTCATTGATGCAAAGCAGCGCCCAGTTGGGGAGCCGAGGGCAGAGGCAGCTGTGGGAAGAGCAGCAAAGCCCTAAACTCACACCTGGGCAGTGAAACCTGGTCCAGCACTCGCCGGGGCAGGGCCCATCTGTGAGCAGGGTTGGGAATAGGATGGAGCTGTCTTCTGCTTGAGGAAGCAGGGTGGGGATACACACAGAAGTGTCTGTGAGAGATATATTAGAGCAGCTATAACAAAGCAAAGAATAAAGCCAACATAAGGTAGTTTTAGAGCTGACATCCCGTCCAAGGGGGATAAAATAAAAGGACCTTGGCAGCACTTATGCCAACTTCACCTAAAATGCTACAAGCTGCAACGGTAACTGCTGAAAGGCTGTTGTGGTTTAGCCGCAGCCGGTAACTCAGCCCCACCCAGCCGCTCAGTCAATCGCTCACTCCCCCGGTGGGGTGGGGGAGAGAATCAGAAGGGTAAAAGTGAGAAAACACGTGGGTTGAGATAAAGGCAGTTTAATAGGTAAAGCAAAAGCCACGCACACAGCACAGGAAAACAAGACACTCATTCCGTCCTTCCCACGGGCAGGCGGGGGCTCAGCCATCCCCAGGAGAGCATCACGCCTAATGGTGACTTGGGAAGACGAACGCCGTCACTCCCAACGTCCCCCTTCCCCCTCCTCCCCCCAGCTCCATGTGCTGAGCATGACACCGTGTGGTATGGAATATCCCTTTGGCTTTGGATCAGCTCTCTTGGCTGTGCCCCCTCCCCTCCCGGCTTCTTGTGCACCCAGCAGAGCGTGGGAAGCTGGAAAGTCCTTGACTAGTAGGGGCACCACTTAGCAACAACCAAGACATCAGTGTGCCATCAACACTAGTCTCATACCAAATCCAACACACATTCGACCAGCTAGAGTGAAGAAAACGAGCCCTATCCCAGCCGAACCCAGGACATGGCCATGGCATGAATGCGAGGTTGGTTAAGAGTCCCGTGGAAGGGAAATCAGCTCAGGCCAATGTAGCTCAGGGATGCTTAAATACATTTTAAAAAAGTCCCAGCCCGAAGGTACATAGGGATGCTGATGGAGCTGCCTTTCCTGGTCACCCTTCCCAAAGGCCAAGCATCCTTGCTAAGGGTGGGAGTGTGGAGTCAAAGCTGTGCCCGGAGGAGCTGGCAGCAGACAAGGAAGGGCAGGAGCGAGCGTAGGACAGACAGACAAGGGCTTGGCCTGAGTTTTCTGGGGAAGGTGGTGTGACACAGGGACATTTGCCTTGCAAAACTGAGGGAAGGCAAGCTAGAGGGGAAGGTGCGATTGCAGAGCGGAGCTGCCACGCCTGAAAACCACCAGCCTGGCTCACTGCACCTTAAAAAGGGCCTTACCGACGCAGACGGAGGAAGGGTGCAGAAAGCAGTAGCACACATGGGTGGTGACACCAAAATCTTCACATGGACAAAGTCCAGCAGAGCTCTGCTGAACGCAAACCAGGCTCAGCTTAAAGCTTCAGCGGCAGGGCAGCTCTGGCAGCAGCACATCTCGGCAGTGCTTGGGCAGCATGGTGCGCACGTCTTGCATGCTGGAACAAATACCGACTGGGCCAGCAGCTGAAGGTGAGAGTTACTCTGATCTTCTGCAGTTGTCTACGCTAAGTAATAGCAGAACCACTCCAGTTGCGACAACTCAATCAAATTCCTTGAACCACTCCGGAGCATCAGCTTTTTCCCTTGATTGACATTTGCCTGTCTTTTTGGTCTGGGTTTTTTTTTTGTTGTTGTTGTTGACTCATTAACATACTAAAAATGAAGGCACATGGTGCAACAGCATTAGTGAGGGTGGCTAACTGCCAGCTTGGAGTGTGATACAATTTCTAGCCCTTGGAAAAGCTGCCCGTGCCTGGATGATGACCAGCACTGGCAAGAGCAGTGGCTTCTATTCTCTCTTAGCCTGGGCTTTATGGATAGAGGGCAGGGAAAGTGAGGTGGGGGGAGTATCGTTTGTCACCTGGACCTATTGCTTGGTCATCTGGGTGCAACGTTTTGGCAAGATTTTTGCCCCACGCTTGTCTTGCGAGTGCTGGGGTAGAGGCAGAGCTTACGGCTGTCTTGCTTTGGCCAACAGCAGCTTCCCAGGTCCTCGGGGCTCTTCCTCAGCTGCCCATGGTGTTTAAGCGCAGCTGCTTGGCTGGTAGAGGGATGGCTCATTGCTCCCTTTCTTGCCTCTGTCTTTGGGTTTCTTCCATCACCTGCTGAAAACACAACGACAGTGTCCTTTGGTGGCATGAAAACGACGGGGAGCTTTTTGGCCGCACTGTGAAGCATCCCATAGCAAGCCGCGCTGCTGGGGGTGGCAGGTTGTCCCAGCCCTGGGACGAGCACCTCCTCAGCACACAGTGCCATTGCATGCCTCTTAAACAACCCAATCCCTCAAACCACCCCAGATACTGACTTGGGAGAAGGCAGTGAATCCCCCACCTCACACCACGACCCCCTCCAGAGGCGGGGGAAGGCTGCAGCTGCACGTGCACCAGTGCCCCCGAAATGCAGGGGTGCAGCGTCAGCCCCTGTGCCGACATCAAGCCTTAGCTCGGCTGCAGGAGAAATAAGGGGGAGCTCCCCTGACCCTAAAATCATTCTGGAGCCTCTGAAGTAAGGAGGCAGGAGACAAAGATGGGGCTGGGGCAAGCCTGCCCCAGCTTCAGTGAGGCTGAGCGCTGGTGGTGCTGGTGTGGGAGGGAGGTTTCTCAGAGGCAGAGCAGGGCGGAAAAGGGAGAGAGTGAAGCGACTACTGGAGGCGTGTGTATTGAGTGCTTATGTCATGGATAAAGACCTGTGGTTTTCCTTTGTGCCTTATTTGTAGGTGTTTTGGGTTACGTGTAGTAGAAGACTATGTTTTTACCCAAATCAAAGTGCAGCAGCCCTGAGAACTAGCTTCCTTGTAATTATGAATTAAATACTCATTATTAATTTAATATTCATCATTAAATAATAAGGATTTGCAATAGTGGGGAACCAGCTAATGGCAGTGAGTTACCAAGCTGTCCATGACTTCTGTGGTCTCGATCATATTCGGGTTTTTCATCACCACGCTCTTCTGCTTATTTCTGTGATCTGTAAATAAAGGAAAGGCCAAGTAACTGGTGGGTTTCCAACAACACCGCAGCAATTCCGGCCACCCCCTGCATCTCATGGGATGGGTGAAGAAAAGCTGGCTGCAGAGAGATCAATGAAAACGGAGCCTTCCACCGCACAGGGTCCCTCTGTTTCCAAAACCAGGAAAGCCCTGCTTTGGGGGGATGGGGGGAGAAGCAAGAAGGCAGCACGGAGAGTGGACTTGTGCCTATGACACCCGCCTTGCCTGCAAGCCCCGCAGTTCTAACCCGCCTCCTTTGGCTGTATGGACTAGGTGCAATGTTTCCTATACTTCAGACTTGGAAATGCTCTGTGCACTCTGGGAAAGCAAGAGAGTGTCCTTTCAGTCCTCCCCTCGAGGGCGTCCCCTCCTCAACGTGCTACTGACCTTCCTTGTCACTACTTCTCCCGAGATGCTACACGTCATCCCGCAGGCTGAGGCTGAGCCAGCATTTTTGGGAAGCCTGCTAGCATGGCCAGCCAGCCCTCGAGTCCAGGCCACCACAGAGCCTGTGCAGGGGGAGGCCAGATACAGCTGCTACTCACAGCAGTGGGGGGATTCACATGGCGAGACCACAGAAACCAGGAATGTTAAAAGGATAAACTGGGAAAACCACTGTAGACACGTGGAAATCACCTGCCTGATCTCTTCCCTCCCTTCTCAGAGCTGGAGGGAGGGAAATGAACTACCCAACCTCACTTGGCAAGCCCCACTTAACTGGGATGACTGGTCAGCGGCTCTCCTGGCTCATCCTGGACTGGATGGGCGAGCCCAGAGAGCCGTGGTGACGGAGCTAACCCCAGCTGGCAGCCGGTCACGAGCCGGGCTCCCCAGGGCTCAGCGCTGGGGCCGGTCCTGTTTAGTATCTTCATCAATGATCTGGGCGAGGGCATCGAGGGCGCCCTCAGGGAGTTGCAGGTGACACCAAGCTGGGCGGGAGTGTCGATCTGCTGGAGGGCAGGGAGGCTCTGCAAGAGGGACCTGCACAGGCTGGATCCATGGGCCAAGGCCAGTTGTGTGAGGTTTAACAAGGCCCAGGGCCGGGTCCTGCCCTTGGGTCACACCAACCCCAGGCAACGCTCCAGGCCTGGGGCAGAGGGGCTGGGAAGTGCCCGGCGGAGAAGGCCCTGGGGGTGCTGGCTGACAGCCGGCTGGGCATGAGCCAGCAGTGCCCGGGTGGCCAAGGAGGCCACCAGCCCCCGGGGTTGTGTCAGCACTGGTGTGGCCAGCAGGGGCCGGGCAGGGATGGGGCCCCTGTGCTCGGCCCTGGGGAGGCCCCACCTCGAATGCTGGGCTCAGGTTTGGGCCCCTCGGGACAAGAAGGGCCTTGAGGGGCTGGAGCGTGTCCAGAGAAGGGCAGCGGGGCTGGGGCAGGGTCTGGAGCACAAGTGTGCTGGGGGGCGGCTGAGGGAGCTGGGGGGGTTTAGCCTGGAGAAGAGGGGGCTGAGGGGAGCCCTTCTCGCTCTCTGCAGCTGCCTGAGAGGGGCTGGAGTGAGGCGGGGGCTGGTCTCTGCTCCCAAGTCACCAGTGACAGGGCGAGAGGGAACGGCCTCAGGCTGCGTCAGGGGAGGTTTAGGTTGGAGATGAGGGAAAATGTCTTCCCTGCCAGAGCGGTCAGGCCCTGGCACAGGCTGCCCAGAGAGGTGGGGGGGGTCACCGTCCCTGGGGGGGTTCAAAAACCTTGCACACGTGGCCCTTGGGGACACAGTTTAGGAGGCCTGGGTTTGTTGGGTTGGCGGTTGGATTTGATGATCCCAGAGGTTTTTTCCAACCTTAATGATTCTATGATGAGATGTTGCCAGACCTATTTCTGTCTGTTTATCACAGAGTTTTCTCCTCCCAGAGCTTGCCATAGCTGAGTTGTTTTTAACCAGGGTATGGCTAGGGAAGATCAGGGCAGGACATTCTGGAGGAGAAACTTGCTTTCCTTGAGCATCTGTTGACAAAGCAGAGGTGCTGGAAAGGACCGCAGACCTACTGTGGCTTTCCTAAAAGGATGGACACCAGAGCTGGGTCCTCAGCTGATTTGGACTGTCCTGCTCTTTAAAAGAAAAATCTGGCTTTTGTCTAACTGAAAACACCTTTCCTCATACCCGCTGCTGGGGGGGGTGAGAGCCGAGCCTGGGGGCTCTCGGTGTCTGAGCAGCTCGTTACGGCTCCGGGAGGGAAACTGTGGGGCTACTTACACCGCAGGAAGATGAGCAGTAGCATTATGAGGATTGCTGTTGCAGCACAGACACAGCTGACAGTCAGATCAACGGCCTCCGAGCAACCTTGCTCTGCCAAAGAGAAAAGGAGGATTTGTCAGCAGCTGCTTCTCTGGCCAACATTCCCCTTTGAACACTTAGGCACCATGAATTTAATCCACCAGGGACTTCCTATGCGACGCAGAGTGGGGATCCCTGTGTTTCAAATCACAGAGCCACGGGGACGAACCTTGCTTTGCTACGTAAGAGCTACGACCTTCCCGCTCAGCACGAAGCTGCCGTGACTGCGTCAGCTACGACAAGGCTTCTTGCAGGACCGGCCACGTGAAGCCACCTAAGGATTCCCTCTGCCCCGTGTGAAGCCCACCTCCCCCAGCTGCCCCACTGCTCCCCAGAAGAAAGGTGAGCAAGGGCACGAGCGGTGCAAACCCGAGCCACCCCTTACCATGGAGCTGCTGGATATTGTAGAGAAAGAGGGTGGTGAACAACAAGTCGACAGCAAGGGTTGTGAGGGCTGTGGAGCTCTGGATGACTTGGTACCCTGGGAGAGGGAAAAATTGCTGATGGATGAGTGGAAAATGGGTAAGGAGTGCAGGCTGGCACAGGGGGGAGCTGCGCTTCAGTGGGAGGGTGAGCAAGGCATAGGCAATGTCTCTGGACGTGCACCACAGCAGCGTGCCAAGCATCTGCTCCCTCCTGTGAGTAAAAACCTACAGAGTTTACTCCTGGGCTCTTATCAGACCTTTTCCACCAGAGGTTTAGATCATAAACAGCAACTTACACATTTTGCTTTTGAAGTGGTAGAGAGCTGCTGGCCTCCACACTGCTGCTGCTCCCACCCAGGTGGTGGCTATTGCTGCAGCAAATGAGAACAGCCCAAGCAAGATGTAGACAGCAGAAAGACCTGCGGGAGCAGAAATAAACCAGAAAGTGAGATGGAAGCTGGCGGAGGCAGTGGTCTGAGAACAAGGCAAGGGAAGTTGGCCTGTGGTGACCCTGCACCCCACTGCTGCACCTGGGAGTGCAGGATCCATCCCCCTGTGCAACGAGGCTGCGCAGCGGGAGCAGGGCTGCAGGCTGCAGCCCAGAAGGGTCCCCATGGCCTGGGGGCAGGTCTGGAGGTGGGACTGGCTGGGCACCTCTGGCCAGGGGACCGTGACCTACAGCTGAGGACAGTTCTTACCCTGGAAGTTGGTAGCAAGCAATATTTATTATAAATGTACACATAAGCAGCAGCTTTCTTTCAACAGAGAAGTGGGAGAAGAGCTGCATGTTTTGGGGGGGATTTCTTTGGGCTTGATTGCCTTAATGGCTGCTTGTAGCTCAGCATGTAGCAAATGAGCACCCATGTCATGACAAATACAGGCCTCAGACTGGGGCAGGGAAGAACTGTCTACGGAGCAGTGTTAGAACAGCTGAGTTTTGTGTTTGTCTCCTGTGGTCCCTTAAGGTCTGGTGGAAGTAGTTTCTGAACTGCTTTTTGATTTTTGAGAAGTCCTGGGGAAGGCGTAGTGGTACCTGAGGAGTGCAGAGACAAATGCAGCCCTTTGGTTTCAAAAGAGCAGAGAAAGAGGAGCCCGCAGGCTACAGAGCAGTGACGTCTAACTGCAATTTCTCCAAATCAAACACTGCTACATCAAAGACTAAAGACCTGGAGGAAAAAGAAAGATAAGACACTGAAGCAATCAAGAACAAAGCACATTAAATTACTCCTACCTTTTTCCTGCATCCAGATGATGGAGGTGGCAAGCAGGAGGAGAGAGGAGATACAGAGCAGCCCGTGGATGGACAGATTTAAATGTTTCTTTGCTTCTTCTCCTGGGAAAAAAGGCAAACGTACTTAGTAGCACACAAACAGGATGGGTGCAGCCTGCAAAGGGAAGATAAACAACAGCACAGGTTTCCTCTGTAAAGAATTGAATCTCTGAGGTTTAGAAACCCTGAGAAGAAAACCTGGTGAACTTTCAAGGGCTTGCTTTGACTTTAGGAGGAACCAGGAGAAACCAGCTGGATTTGGGGTTGTTCCACACTGAACCAGACACCAATTCCACCTATTGAGACACTTTACAACCCTTCTGCTCAAGTTTTTGCCTCCTATAAGGACGTGACAAGTGCTGGATTTCCTCTGGAGACCCACTTGATGGGGGAAAGCCCACATGGCACAAGCTCGTGCTACGAGCACCAGGCACAGAGAGCTCCTCAGGGGAGATTACCTGCAAAGGCAACACCTAATGCCACAACCTGCGCGTGTCCCCAGTGTTAACGCTGAGAGACAAATACACATGGGAGAGCTTTCCTGCAAGCTGTAGGACTTCACCTTTGCTCTCTAGATGGTCTCCGTTATTCTGAGGGTTATTCCTGGTGGGTAGAAGCAGCAGATTACAAAGACTGTGCAGGAGGACTTGCTGTTGGCTATGTCTTTAGGTTTGTTTTCTGTTAATCAATATGTGTGTTGCTTCTGAAATGCCCACATTAACCTGTACGGTACTCTGGTATGGATCCAATGCCATGACCCAAACACCAGTGTGCTTGGTCACCAAAACCCGAGACATGACCTTTGGCCAGCTCCAGGCAGGAAGGCTCTTCCCATGCAGCCTGTGTCCCCTGCACATTTTATTTCTCCCCAGGAATGGGAGAGGACGAGTCATAATTCTTCGTACTGTGACGTTTTTGGCTCCATCTCTCGCAAAGCCATTTGGGATTAGCTGTTTCTAGGGAGTTTTATTCTCTGTGCAAGCTACAGAGACATAAGAAATGCACGAGCTGAGCACATTCCCTCCTACTACCAAAGTGAACTGTACAGGGGAGAGGGAACTTGGCCAGGCTTTCTGCTGTCTGCCCTGTCCATCGTGGGAGAGAAAGGTTTGGGCTGGGGGGCTGGGGTGCAGTCCTGGCACTCACCGTAGCTGTGGTCTCTGGGCTGACAGAGCAGGATAACGAAGGTGATGGTGGAGACGGCGACAAACATCAGTGCAACGACGACCAGCTTCTGCATGTGGTGTAGAGGAGGCGTGAGACCTGCAAGGCAGGGCAGGAGGGAAACCCCATGCTGGGGACAGCCCCGCAACACAAAGTGGCGATCCCAGGAAACTGCAGAATGGTAGACAACCTGAGGGACAAGTCCTGGGGCCTCCTTGCTCAGGAAAGCCCATGAAAGACAGTTGTACCCTGCAGGGTGGACCTGCAGCAACATGATGAACTGCTGGACCCACCAAGGCAGGGCAAGGCTAACCTGTCACCACCAGGTTCCGGGCTGCCTCCTTCCAGCTTATTGCGTTGCTGACGTTGCAGGAGTAGGAGCCACAGTCCGACTTCTCTGCTTTCCTTATCTGCAGCTTGGTGATGTTTTCAGAGAGCAGACAGAACTTTTCAGGGGGAAGGGGATGTCCATCCTTCTTCCAGGAGATGGAAGTCACTGTTCCTTCTGGCACCATGCAGACCAGCTCAATGGGCAAACCTACTGGGTTCAACCTGAACTGGAGCTCAGGCTGGGGCACAGGCTCTGGAAAGAGGAAAGCAGCATGGTAGCACTTGCAAAAAGCATGAGTACTGCCTTGCTTTGGACCTGAAAACTGGCCAACATGCAAGAATACCAAGCCCCATGGGGACTGAGCAGGTCCTTCCCTCCCGATTTACAACCCAGGTCGGTCTGGAGAGAGAGAAGATACTGCAGGAGCAGGGCAACATCTACCAAGTTCAAAGCAGAAAGCGGATGTCCCCATCCCTGCAACCACCCCACCCCTAGGATGGACACTACCAACCCCTGGAGATCAGGCATGGCACCCTGGGCTCAGGGATACCGACCCAAAAGAGCTGCGAGTTGGGATTATGCTGGGAAGAGATGACAGGGACTTTCTGGACACTGGCTGCCATGGGGTGTCCCAAGAGAAGAGGGCTTTACCAACACAGCAGTGGCACAGTGACATATGGGAGGGGTCGAAGAAGTCATGAAGTCCAGCCAAAGAGCGGCAATGTGGGACTCCGCTGCTGCCTGCGTCTAAACGGGTCCAACTCCACGTGGGCCAGGGCACAGAGAAGCAAGCCTTGCATGCTGGAGACCCCTGCCACATGCAAAAGGAGGGCTGACCCCGTCCCTCAGCTAAGGCCTTGTTGCCTGCACCAGGCGCGGCTGCTCTTAACTACACCTGGACTTCCACTGAATAGCAACCACATGCTCCTGAGGTCCTTCATCCCTGGATGACCTACATGCAGCAGGCTCATGTAGTGATGCTGAGCTCTAGGAAAGGGCAGTTCAAAACAGGGCGAGCTCTCATTTCTGTTTATCTTTCAGCGAAATTCAGAGGCAGAGAAAGGCAATGCTGGCGTGAAGGTAGGCAGTCTGCAAGGCCCGGAGCTCCTGCAGGGAGCCACAGATCAGCGACATCTGCCTGGCAGACCCACCCTCTGGTGAAAAGCATTCGTAAACCCAGCTGATCTCAGGATCTGATCCTGAAGGGATTAGTGGGGCAATTGGTGAGGCAGCATCTTATTCTGGGATTGCTGGCCCCAGCTCCAAGGGACCAGCCACAACCTGCAGGTCCTGAGTTTCTCAAATCATTACCATGGCGTTTGTTTTGCTCATCAGATATGAGCAGAAATCCCTTCTCTTGAGGGAATTTTATGCCATACACTTCCTGTGAGTGGCTGTCCATGACAAAACAACTAGATAAAAGTTAAGGCAGGAGGTGTCCCCCGTTCCGTCACTCCAGGATGAAGGCATCATGCAGCCTGATGTCCCAACCAGGAGCTCAACCCATAGCTGGAAAAAACCCTCTGGCATTTCCCAGCAGCTCCGGTCTGTGTCTTTCAAGGCAGCGATGATACCAGAAATCCTCCTCCAGTCTGGGACTTGCTGCTCCAGCTGGATGCACGTAAGCCCAATGGGATTCATCCCAGGGTACCAAAGGAGCTAGCTGATGTTATCACGGGACCCCTCTCCATCATTCTTCAGTGGGCTTGGCCTTGGGAGAGGTCCCAGGCAACTGGAAGCTGGCAAATGTTGTCCCAGTTTTCAAGAAGGGTAAGGAGAAAGACCCTGGTAATTACAGGCCTGTCAGTCTCACTTCAGTGCCTGGACAAATTATTGAGAAGGATATTCTGGGAGCTATTGAAGTACACTTGAGACCCAATGCAGTCATTGGCCAAAGCCAACATGGGTTCACGAGGGGAAAGTTCTGCTTAACTAATTTAATCTCCTTTTACAACAAGGTCACCCACCTAGTTGTCCAAGGGAAGCCAGTAAATATGGGTTTTTTTCAATTTTAGCAAAGCCTTTGATACTGTCTCTCACAGCATCCTTCTGTGACGGGTGTCGCAGCACACAGCTAGACAAGTCCATAAGATGTTGGGTGAGCAACTGATTGACAAGTCGGGCTCAGAGAGTTGTAGTACATGGGGTGACATCAGGCTGGTGGCCAGTCACCAGTGGGGTTCTCTGGGACTCAGTTTTAGGGCCAGTGCTCTTTAATGTTTTTATAAATGATCTGGATGCAGGAGTCGAATACATATCAAGTAAGTTTGCTGATGATACCAAACTAGGAGGAGCTGTGGACTCCCCTGAGGGTAGAGAGGCCTCACAGAGAGATCTGGATAGACTAGAGAGCTGGGCAATCACCAACCGTATGAAATTCAACAAGAGCAAGTGCCGGATTCTCCATGTGGGATGGGGTAATCATGGTTATACGTACAAAGTGGGGGACGAGAGGCTGCAGAGCAGCCCCTCGGAAAGAGATCTGGGGGTTTGGGTTGATGGCAAGTTGAATATGAGTCAACAGCGTGCCCTGGCAGCCAAGAGGGCCAACCGAGTCCTGGGGTGCATCGAACACAGCATCGCCAGCCATCGAGGGAGGTGGTTGCCCCTCTCTGCACTACACTGGCGTGGCCCCACCTCAAGTGCTGTGTGCGGTTGGGGCACCTCAATACGAGAAGGACATCAAACTATTAGAGTGTGTCCAGAGGAGGTGACCAAGATGATGAAAGGCCCCGAGGGCGAGACTTACGAGGAGCGGCTGAGGTCACTTGGCTGGTGCAGCCTGGAGAAGGGAAGGCTGAGCAGTGACCTCATCGCTAAGGGGTGACCTCATCGCAGCATCCACCTTCCTCAGGGGGGCAGCAGAGGGAACGTGCTGATCTCTCTCTGGTGACCAGCGACAGAACATGAGGAAACGGAATGAGGCTGCGCGAGGGGAAGTTCAGATTGGACACTAGGGAAAGGTTCTTCTCTGAGAGGGTGGTTGCTCACGTCACCAGGCCTGTCAGAGGTCGGGGAGCATCTGGATGATGCTTTTAGTCATCGGGTTTAGTGTTAGGTAGCCCTGCGAGGAGCAGGGAGTTGGACTCGGTGATCCTAATGGGTCCCTTCCAGCTCGAGATACCCTATGATTCTATGACTCTGGTCATAGAATGCTGGTTGCCATCTTGTGGACTTGTCTGCTGCACCGACTGGCTAATCCTTGGCTGAGAAAACCATCCTCTCAACACATTTGACTTACTGATAACTTCAAGGAGGGTTGTCCGAGTTTTATCCCTCATCAGATCAACTGTTGCTTTATAGATGCCACTGTCTGCCTCTTGTAACCTCTGCAGGAGGATCGAGCCATTCTTTGGATAGAAAATCACTCTGCCTTTGTAAGCTGGGTAAATGTTCGGAGACGGGCTATCTGCATAGTACTGCAGGATGAACTCAGGGGTGGTGTTTCTTATATATTCCCACTCGGTGAACTTTCTGTTCTTGACATCTGGCGCATGCATCAGTGCAGAGGATCCTTCAGCTGCGACTCTTCTTTCTGTGGTTTCCACCACTGCAGAGGAGCCCTGCAAAACCAGCAACAAGTCTGGAAACAGGAGAAATGCCAGAACAGGATGGGTCAGTTCTAAAGCAAAAGCCAAAGAGCAAATTAATTTGCTTGTACTTCTTTTCTTTTGTGGTTTGGTGTTTTTTTTTTTTTTTTGGTACAAGTTCCCAACTGATTTCCCTAAAGTGTTATGTCACATGTGTGATTTCCTTCCTCCTTTGTCAAGGCAAAAACTAACATTTTTGTTGGTGTGTTATATAAACACTTCATAGCTGGTTAAGACAATTCCTTGCCCTTTGGAATGAAAATTATGGGAATCGGGACTTTTTGGCATTTTCTGCCCATCAGGAGTTGCTAACAGGGACCATAATCAGTGTGGCTTAACCCCTGGATCTCAAGCTGCTCCCTTGGCACCTGAAAGGAAGAGTATTGCTTGGAAAACAAGCTCTGAAATGCAATTTGTTGGGATGTTGTAGTCCTGGCTGCTGAATAACAGGTGTCTGAAAGCTGAGCTTTCTGAATGCTAAAACCTACAGGTGTTTTCAGCCTCGGCCTCACCATCCTCTCAAGAGGAGGGTAAGCCCTGCAAAACTGATGCTCCCGCTCAGTGAGGCACCCAGCGACCCTGTGCATCTGGAAGGTGCAAATTCATCATGCATTCACATTTCCCGACACCTCTGAGTAATGCAACGGCTGGTGTAAAATGACTTAGCAAGTGGAAAGTCACTCTGGTATCTCCAGCCCCTGGATGCGCCAGAGCTGTCATCCTAGAGCTGCTTTTAGCATATTTAACAGTTTAAGCTGGTGGTTGAAGAGGGAACAAGCTACAGGAACAGAGTGCAAAAGGAAAGCTTGTCTAAGCAAAGAGGAAAGATGATGGAGGGGAGGCTCAGGAAAGGGTACCAGAGGGTACACCATGGTGGGAGAGCAGAGAAGAGGCTCACAGGGAAGCAATCCTTAGGTGTACAGTGGAGGAGAGCTGCTTGTAAGAAGTGGTGGTACGCAGGTACGGTGATGCTGCAGCACTGGAAGGAGGCACCTGCCGGGATGGCACCCAGAACACATGCCTTTACCAACACGGCAGCAGAGCAGAGCAGGGATGCAAGAAGAGCACAGAAATGCTGCAGGCATAGGCTCCAAAGGAGGTGCGCAGCCAATGCAATCCCCACACAACTCCCTTTTCATACTCACAGCCTATGATGGCCATCTGCAGCCAGGTTAACATGGTAAAGCCCTGCAGGCTCCTTCAAACAAGCATGAGGGATGAACTCCTCCTGCAGCGACGTGCTCTTGGAATGGCCACTCTAGGCATAGAATCATAGAATCATTAAGGTTAGAAAAAACCTCTGGGATCATCAAATCCAACCGCCAACCCAACACCCCCAGGCCTCCTAACCCATGTCCCCGAGGGCCACGTCTACATGTCTTTTGAACCCCCCCAGGGACAGTGACTCCCCCACCTCTCTGGGCAGCCTGTGCCAGGGCCTGACCCCTCTGGCAGGGAAGGCATTTTCCCTCATCTCCAGCCTAAACCTCCCCTGACGCAGCCTGAGGCCGTTCCCTCTCGCCCTGTCACTGGTGACCTGGGAGCAGAGACCAGCCCCCCCCTCACTCCAGCCCCTCTCAGGCAGCTGCAGAGAGCAAGAAGGGCTCCCCTCAGCCCCCTCTGCTCCAGGCTAAACCCCCCCAGCCCCCTCAGCCGCCCCCCAGCACACTTGTGCTCCAGACCCTGCCCCAGCCCCGCTGCCCTTCTCTGGACACGCTCCAGCCCCTCAAGGCCCTTCTTGTCCCGAGGGGCCCAAACCTGAGCCCAGCATTCGAGGTGGGGCCTCCCCAGTGCCGAGCACAGGGGCCCCATCCCTGCCCGGCCCCTGCTGGCCACACCAGGGCTGACACAACCCCGGGGGCTGGTGGCCTCCTTGGCCACCTGGGCACTGCTGGCTCATGCCCAGCCGGCTGTCAGCCAGCACCCCCAGGGCCTTCTCCGCCGGGCACTTCCCAGCCCCTCTGCCCCGGGCCTGGAGCATTGCCTGGGGTCGGTGTGACCCAAGGGCAGGACCCGGCCCTGGGCCTTGTTAAACCCCATACAGTGACTTGTGAGTGTCCAGGTGGAGCAGCAGGTCCTAAACTGCTTCCTCCTGGATTATGCGGTGTTTGTTCTACTACCCGTCCCTGCCTCCCAGCTCCAGGGGCTGAATACCGCAGGCATAAGTGGTCTGATGGTTAAAGACTCAGGCAAAGAAGGCATCGAGTACCTCAGCCTTTTCCTCATCCTCTGTGTCCATGTTCCCCCCGCATCCAATAGAGGACAGAGATTCTCCCTGGCTCTTTTTGTTGTTAATGTGTTTGCCAAAACACTTTTTGTTATCCCTTACAACAGTGGCCAGACTGAGCTCTAGCTGGGCTGTTGCCTGTCTAGTTTTCTCTCTGCATGGCCCAATGAGATCCCTGCACTCCTTGAGTTGCCTGCGCCTTCTTCCAAAAATGGCAAACTCTCCTTTTCATCTGAGCGCCAGCCAAAGCTCCCTGTTCAGCCCGGCCGGTCGTCTTGCGGCGCTCGGGGACAGCGCGTTGCTGCACCTTTCAGGCGTCCTTCCTGAAGGATTCCCAGCCTCCGGACCCCTCTGCCCTTCAGCACTGCCCCCTGAGGGACTCTCCCAGCCGGAGCCCTGAGCAGGCCAGAATCCCCCTCCGGAATCCCTCGTAGCGTTTGGCTGACCCCCCTCCGCACTTCACTGGGAATCGAGACCTCTGTCACGTCATGGTCGCCGAGGCCAAGGCGGCCTCCGACCGCCATGTCCCCAGCAGCCTTCTCTGTGTGTGAAGAGCGGGGCAGGCCAGGCAGCTCCCCGCTGGGGTCCCCGACCCCCTGCCTCAAGAGGTTTTCTTGTCTTCCACACGCTCCAGGAACCTCCCGGACGGTTTCTTCTCTGCTGTGTTGTATTTCCAGCAGACCTCGGTGAATGAAGTCCCCCATGGGAGCAAGGGCTAGCCACCGTGAGACTTCTGTGTGCTTCGGCGTTGGTGTGCTGGAGCTGGGCTAGCACAGGCACGATGGATGGGCCTGTGAAGGGCACTGTAAAAAGCACCACTGGCATCCACCATGCAGGTGTTGGGAAAGGCAAAGGGTGCTCAGTGCGGCAATGGGGGAGCCCCCAACCTTCCCCGCGTGTCCCCACAGCACTGGCACCTCCGCAGGCGCACAGGCTGAAGCAGGGGGTTGCTGTATGGCAGCCGAGCCCACGCCACTTGTAACAGCGCAGCGAAACCATCACAGTCACATCTGTGTTCAGCACCAATTCACCACAGTGATTAAAAAAAAGAAAGCTCTCCACACAAAGACCAACAAGATCCAACAGCATCAAGACAGGCACAGGCGCGGCAGTTATTGGGGGGGAAGAAGAGTGGCTGGCCACTTTCTGCAGCCCTTCCTGTGTGCTGCAGCTTTACAATGCTAGCAAGTACAGCCCTGCCTCGTCCCTTTAGTATTTGTTTTTGCACCTGCTGGCTGTGAAACGGCCCACTTATTTAGCAAACACCTCCACAGCCTCCCAGGGTAGCAGAAGCCACACGCGCTCACACCTTGCTGCCTACACAAGCACTTTTGTCTTCTCAGGTTTAGCCCATTTCCTCACTTCCTCGAGCAGCCCTGACCCTCGTCCCGTGGCACGGACTGAATCTAGGCTCTGCATCTGCCTTATGCATCGCCTTCACGACTCTGAGAACCTCCATCCCATCCCCTTTCCCACCCTGCTTCTCCAACCTGAAGGCTCCCACACTTTTCAGTCTCTCCTTGCAAGCTCTTGATCATTTTGGCTGCTGTTCTCTGGGTCTTCTCCAACTTTCTCCGGAGACCTTTTGCCTTAGTTCCTTCATGACAGAGGCTGCCACACACCCCGCACCAATCGGTGGGCATGAGGGAGCTCGAGATCGACCTGCCTTCCTCCAACACGCCTCACGATAGGGTGGTATTTGAACAGGAACAGCGCTTGGAGCTGGTTTGCAGACCCAGACAGAAAGCTTTGGCATTTGGACAACAGGGAGTGCTTTCACTGTCGGGTTTTGCAAGGCTCTGGAGCGAGGGGGAGGGTGGAGGACAGTGGGAAAGTGTGCAGTGGGACAATTGTTTGCCTCAGCCGGGGCCAGGGGAGATCAAGATGGCCTGGTTTTAGAAACAGCCTGAGGCTGGTGGAGACTAAAGCAGAGGCCTTCTGAGGCAGCGGCGTGGAGGTGTGTTTAAGGCTGAGCTCCCTCCCGAGAGGCATCACCACCTGGCAGCATCCAGAATTCCTCTGGGGAATCCGGCAAACAGCAGAGCAGCATCTGAAAGGGAAGCTGTCTCCACTGCGGCGCTGCCCATGTGCCCAGCGTGCTCTCCCGGACCCGGCCAAGCAGCCCCCCAGCCCAGACCCCCGAGGCCAAGGAGGGGAAGAGGGAAAAAAAAGAAAACCCCAGAACCCAAGGGAAGAGAAAGCAGCCAGGGGATGTCATGTTCATCCCTGCAATGGAGACCTCCAGCCCAGGCCGTCCCCACCACCAGAGGAGCCAGCTGCATGGCCCTGGCTTCTGCCGTGCTCAGAGGAATTCCGGAAACAAAGTTCTGGAGAGAAACACCAGAGTTAAGGGTGATTTAGCTTCTGTGCAGCTAAAATTTACATTATCTGGGACAGCGTGGCTGCTGCAGGCTGCAAAGCCATGCCAACGCATAGAAAGCTGGCTATTTGAATGCCTTTGTGTCTTCCATGAACTCCTAGTTGTGCTATTCCTAGGTTAGCGGGTACACGGACACCATGAAAAATCCTGTAATTTCTGTTGAAGGATTTCCTCCCAGCTGGCATTTTATCTGCTTGTTAACCAACGGTCCAACTGGAAGTCGAGAACAAGCAGGAGACTACGTCTTCTTCTGCTTTGTAAAATACCTGAGATCCTGGGAGGGGAGTTTGAGAGAGGAAGGTTGCGGGGCTAAAATTAGCCTCTTTTTTTTTTTTGGCCGTTTCTCTGGTATCCTCCTGCTCTTTCAGGCTTGGGCAATAACTGTGGCTTTTGACAGCAAAATGAGAACTATAATTTGTTTTATATCTTACAGGGCTGCTTTAAGGATATAAGAACAATAGCTGTGGAAAAAGCACTTATATGCACTGGAAATGGATGGTTTCCTTTATCCCGTCAGGATAAGGTCAGAGATTTTATCCAAGCAAATGCAAATAGTTGTGGAAATGACCTTTTTCCTGCAGCTGGGTACGACAGCCTCTCCCTGTGCCTATGGAGAGGGGAAAACACTTATCCCAGGAGGTGGAGAATAAGGCGTATTTGGAAGGAGGGCATGTACCGCACCTCCTGCTCGAAGTGCTGCTGCTTTTCTGCAAAATGAATCCCTCCTCCTCCTCCCTTCTCCCCTCCACCAGCAGAGCAGGAC
Organism: Phalacrocorax aristotelis; assembly: GCF_949628215.1. Lineage (NCBI taxonomy): Eukaryota > Metazoa > Chordata > Aves > Suliformes > Phalacrocoracidae > Phalacrocorax > Phalacrocorax aristotelis. Next base: position 23,781,934 of record NC_134286.1, on the reverse strand, counting down.
TCCTCAGATACAGGGCTGGGGAAATGGATGAGAGCTGTCGGGTAAAGAGACACCCACGCAAGGCGGAGGGTGGGTTAGACTTGCCTGCGATCGCAGGGGCTGTTTTATCTCTTGCAGAGAACCTCTCGTCTCACGCAGGGCGTTAACATGGTTGGACATTTGCAGTCTGAGAGGCGGCTGCAAACGCAAACCAACGCTTTTGGTAAGGGGCACATTTTTTCAGAAGTTTGCAGGGAATCTTATGTGAACAGGGAGAGGCGTCGGACTTGGAGACGCACGTACCTAAGGCTGTCATGTTTTCCCCTTGGCCTCTAGCACCATTGCTCTGCTGCGTTATCTTTCATTTTTACAAAATTCACATGGAAAAGCTGAAAGAGAAGCATGCTGCAGCCTTCTGGAGTTTTACAAAGACGTCTTTTTAAGAAATATTTTATGATCTTTGTTACGAGGCATGCATGCGGTACTTGGAAAACATATCCGAGGCACTCCAGCCTCTCATGCAGCCTTTCATAGGATATGCATCAGCTGTTTTTTGGCTGCAATGGAAAAGCTTATTATGTGAGCTGGAGCTATGATATCACTCAGACACCACATATTTCTAAACAAAAATGTCATGTGGGAGTAAGGGAAGCTTCCCAGCACTACAAAGCCCTTCCAATGCTTTGACCACTGTTGAGGACATTAACTGACCTTTTGCTAGCAAGGCAGCGAGTCCTTCCTGCTGCTGAAGAGGGGCGAGAGGCTCCCTCAGGGATGGGGGGGGGGGGCAAAGAAAGGCTCTGCCTGTTTTGTAACTGCCTCCTCATCCTCTGGCGGTTTGCATGGGGCACAGACGTTGGCAGCTGCCAACGGCTAAGCGAGACAAAGGGGCCTGTTGTGGTCTGGCAAAGCGAGCGGCAGCTGTGCAGGGAGCAAGGCCAACGCAATCAGCGCGGACGCAGGGGCTCGGCTGCTTAGCTCTGGTTATCATTTCGCTGGTACCCCCGCAGTCATGCTAAGAGACTAAACGTGACAGTTAAAGAGGAAACATGGTCTTTATCGCTCCCTAATGAAAGGAGGAGTGGGGAAACACTTGGGTTAGGCCTTATCTGAGCACGGGGCGGGGGCTACGTGAGCGTTATCTGCAGGGGCTGGCTGGCCCCACATGGGATGGGGCTGCTCAGAAAATATCTTTACCTGGAGGCATGTCTCCCGAATGAGCCAGTCAACACCGGTTCCTGCAGAAGGGTGCCGGGTCCTCCTGCATAACACATGAGTTTATATTAGCAGTCATTAAAAGGATGCACTTCCCCTGACCTAGGCTAATGGATAATTAGAGCTTGTAATGACAGACCTTGCGATGGGAAGAAAGGGGTGATTTGCAAGGACAAAGGCCGCACATCAGGTAGCGGAGGCACCTGTGGTAACTGGCTGGTACCACCAGGCCCTCGATAACGATGTGTGACGAATGTTTGCTCAGTGACAACAGTGACACTGTGCTCTTCCTGCTTCTATGAAAAGCCGTTACTGCAAAATTATAAGGAATGATGTTTGGTCCTCCCCCATGGGAAAAAAAAAAAAAAAAAAAGCAGCAAATCATCCTATTATAAGTCATCCCACAACTTGGTATGATTAAATATCACATGAGCAAATATGAAAGCCTACTGAGAAATGTCTAGCTATACTCTCAGTCTCACATCTGCTAAGGCAGAGCAAAGCAAATGGCAACAGGGAAACTGCCGCTACTGATGACAAAGAGGAAAACTGTAAAATGCTACTTAGCAGTACTGGTTTGCATGGAAGGGAAAATACCTTCAGCTAGAACCCCAAGTTTGCTGTAAACAGCAGGACTGTCATGAAGGTATCGTCACAGTAGATACGAACTGTGAGAACCTAAAAATTTCACAGATTTGTGCTCAAACCAGAAGTGAGAGCAACGAAAAAAAGAAGCAGGTGTAATACCCATCTAGAAAAAGGACAGTTTTATGCATGAGTGCCAATCTAAATAAACCAAGAAATCCCCCTTCTCATAAACAAATTATGAGTTATTTCAAAGACTTTTTTAACTTTACCCTGGCCTTTTATAATGCTCTTCCCATCCTGCAGTCAGGACAGACAAATTAAGCTCAGCAGAGTCCTGGGACCAAGTAGCCCAAATCCACTTGCAAAAAGCCACCAAACCCAACTGCAAGTGCCACGGTGAGTTCCTCCATGTGCGAGGGGGCTTCAGCCAGCCACTGGTCCGCTACCCGCAGAGCGGCCGGCTCCAATGGGGCCGGTGGCGTGGGTGAACAGGGCTCAGCAGGTAGCTGGGCAAAGCCAGCGGACGCACGGTCGCAGCGGCGAGGCTGCAAATGCTCGAGCAGAGCTCTCTGTGCGCGTAACCAGGGAAGGGATCGGGGGCAGAGGCGCGTTGTTTAGGAGCTATATAAACAGCACCGTAAGGACTTCGGAGAAATCTGCCTGCCTGTAAGAATTTGTTTAATATTTCTGGTGCTGGTTAGGAGGAGAAAGCGGAGCCTTGGGAGCAGAGCCCAGATCCAGGTGGGGAATAACGCCTGTGGCCCACAGGGAAGTGCCCGGGTGGGGAGTCGCCTGGCCCCTGTCTCCTGTCTCGTCCCTCCATCCCTGTTGCTCCGGTAGCCATCCCTATCACTCCAATCCCCAGCACCACCTCTCTAGTCCCTGGCACCATGGGACCAGTATCCAGCCCCCACTCCAGCCCCCCCCCGCCCCCGCTCCGCTTCCACCGCTCCCGCCGCTCCCGCCGCTCCGCTCCCGCTCCAGCCCCTGCTTCCACCGCTCCCGCCGCTCCGCTCCCGCCGCTCCGCTCCCGCCGCTCCCCCCGCTCCGCTCCCGCTCCAGCCCCCGCTCCCGCCCCGCCGGAGCCCACACCGGCCCTCCGCAACACTCACCGTGGCACCGGGGCTGCAGCCCGGCCGGTCCCGGCCCCGCCGAGGGATGCGAAGGGGCGGTCGCTCTCTGGGGCGGGCTGTGCCTGAACCCTTTGCCCCCTCCCCTGGCGCAGCTGCTGGTGATTAATGAGATGTTTCCCCTGCTCCACTGCAACGAGCTCTCCAGGGACCCGAACCTTCAGGTTTCCACTCCACAGGAGACATTTCGGCTCTAGGAAACATCTCCAGCCTAGCCCCGTCCCCCAGGTCTTCTGGCTCGTCACTAGATGCCTTCTGCACCCACCACCGTCGCACCTGGCAAGCTGATCTTTTGACAGTCTCTTGTAGCATCCTCATCGCCAAGTCTGGGTGGGATCGGTGGGCAGTGGGGTGGGCTGAAAACCAGCTGACCAGCCAGGCCCGGAGGGCTGTCGCTAACGGTGCATCCCGGGGGTTGGTAGTGGGGCCGGTCCCGTTTAACATCTTCACTGACGACCTGGAAGATGGTCAGTGTGCCGAGGCTGCAAAGCTGGGATGAGCGGCTGGTACACCTAAGGGATGTGCTGCCACCGAGAGGGACCGCAACAGGCTGCAGAAATGGGCTAGAGAGGGACCTCTTGCAATTCAACCAGGGGCCATGCGAAGTCCTGCCCCTGGGGAGGAACAACCCCAGGCGCCAGGGCACGTAGGGGCTGGCTGCTGGGAAGCAGATCCGCAGAGCCTGGGGGTCCTGGTGGGCTCCGTCTTGACCATGAGCCAGCAACGTGCTCGTGCAGCAAAGGTGGCCAGCGGTGTCCTGGGCTGCATTAGGAGGAGCATCGCTGCAGGTCGAGGGATGTGGCCCTCCTCCTTTGCTGGTGAGTCCCCACCTGGAGCGCTGGGTCCAGTTCTGGGCTCCCCAGCACAGAAAGGACAGGGTTTTACTGGGGAGAGTCCAGCAAAGGGCCACAAAGGTGATTCTGGTACTGAAGCATCTCTTCTCTGAGGAGAGGCTGGGGCAGCTGGGACTGTTCTGCCCAGAGGAGAGAAGGCTCAGGGGGGCTCATCAAGGGAGATAAATATCTGAAGGGGGTCTGTAACGAAGGAGCCAGACTTCTCAGCGGTGCCCACTGGCAGTCCAGGAGGCGATGGGCACACATTACAAAGCAAATTAAATCCAAATAAGAAAGCGCTGTCTTACTATGAGGGTGGCGGCAGTGTGCTGGCACAGGTTCCAAGAGGTTGCAGCGTCTCCAACCCCGTTCAGCGTTCAAAAGCCATCTGAGGACAGTCCTGAGCAACCATGCACCTCAGCATGTCTAGTTTAGCCTGCTAGATTAAATCAAACACACTAATATTTTTTTAGTCTTAATGGTATTACAGAAAAACCAGAGGCTCTGCTGATGGGAGTTATGCAAACAAAGTCAATAAACGACTTGAATTGAGTGCTGCCAGGGTAACAGGAGATAAGGCTCGGAGATACATAGAAGACTAGAATCCTAGAATCGTTAAGGTTGGAAAAGACCTCTAGGATCATCAAGTCCAACCCCCAACCCAACACCCCCAGGCCGCCTAAACCATGCCTTTAAGTGCCATGACTACATGGTTTTTTGAAACCCCCCCCAGGGATGGTGACCCCAGCACCTCTCTGGGCACCTGTCTGGCCCCATCCCTGCCCTGCTCCTGCTGGCCACACCAGTGCTGACACAACCCCGGGGGCTGGTGGCCTCCTTGGCCACCTGGGCACTGCTGGCTCATGCCCAGCCGGCTGTCAGCCAGCACCCCCAGGGCCTTCTCCGCCGGGCACTTCCCAGCCCCTCTGCCCCAGGCCTGGGGCGTTGCCTGGGGTTGGTGTGACCCAAGGGCAGGACCCGGCCCTGGGCCTTGTTAAACCTCACACAACTGGCCTTGGCCCATGGATCCAGCCTGTGCAGGTCCCTCTGCAGAGCCTCCCTGCCCTCCAGCAGATCGACACTCCCGCCCAGCTTGGTGTCACCTGCAACTCCCTGAGGGCGCCCTCGATCCCCTCGTCCAGATCATTGATGAAGATACTAAACAGGACCGGCCCCAGCGCTGAGCCCTGGGGAGCCCCGCTCGTGACCGGCCGCCAGCTGGGGTTAGCTCCGTCACCACGGCTCTCTGGGCCGTGCAGCCAGTTTTTACCCAGCGAAGGGGCCACCCGGCCAAGCCACGAGCCGCCAGCCTCTCCAGGAGGATGCTGTGGGAGGCAGTGCCAAAGGCTTTGCTAAAGCCCGGGCAGATGCAGCCACAGCCTTTCCCTCCCCCACCAGGCGGGTCACCCTGTCACAGAAGGAGACCAGGGTGCTCAGGCAGCACCTGCCTTTCATGAAGCCGTGCTGGCTGGGCCCGATCCCCTGGCTGTCCTGCACGTGCCTGGTGAGCGCACGCAAGATGAGCCGCTCCGTCACCTTCCCCGGTACCGAGGTCAGGCTGACCGGCCTGTAGCTCCCCGGATCCTCCTTCCAGCCCTTCCTGTAGACGGGTGTCACATCGGCAAGCCCCCAGTCGTCTGGGACCTCCCCTGTTAACCGGGACTGCTGGTACATGATGGAGAGTGTGGCTTGGCCAGCTCCTCCGCCAGCTCCCTCAGCGCTCTCGGGTGGATCCCTTCGGCCCTTCCCGCTGCGGGGGCTGAATGCCCCGGGGATAACTGGTCTGATGGTTAAAGACCGAGGCAAAGAAGGCATCGAGTACCTCAGCCTTTTCCTCATCCTCTGTGTCCATGTTCCCCCCGCATCCAATAGAGGACAGAGATTCTCCCTGGCTCTTTTTGTTGTTAATGTGTTTGCCAAAACACTTTTTGTTATCCCTTACAACAGTGGCCAGACTGAGCTCTAGCTGGGCTGTTGCCTGTCTAGTTTTCTCTCTGCATGGCCCAATGAGATCCCTGCACTCCTTGAGTTGCCTGCGCCTTCTTCCAAAAATGGCAAACTCTCCTTTTCGTCTGAGCGCCAGCCAAAGCTCCCTGTTCAGCCCGGCCGGTCGTCTTGCGGCGCTCGGGGACAGCGCGCTGCTGCGCCTTTCAGGCGTCCTTCCTGAAGGATTCCCAGCCTCCGGACCCCTCTGCCCTTCAGCACTGCCCCCTGAGGGACTCTCCCAGCCGGAGCCCTGAGCAGGCCAGAATCCCCCTCCGGAATCCCTCGTAGCGTTTGGCTGACCCCCCTCCGCACTTCACTGGGAATCGAGACCTCTGTCACGTCATGGTCGCCGAGGCCAAGGCGGCCTCCGACTGCCACGTCCCCAGCAGCCTTCTCTGTGTGTGAAGAGCGGGGCAGGCCAGGCAGCTCCCCGCTGGGGTCCCCGACCCCCTGCCTCAAGAGGTTTTCTTGTCTTCCACACGCTCCAGGAACCTCCCGGACGGTTTCTTCTCTGCTGTGTTGTATTTCCAGCAGACCTCGGTGAATGAAGTCCCCCATGGGAGCAAGGGCTAGCGACTGTGAGACTTCTGCCAGCACCTGTAGAATGCCTCATCTACCTCTTCATCCTGGCTGGGTGGTCAATAACAGACCCCCAGCACGACAGCTGTCCTAGTGGCCTTCCTCCTCATCCTCACCCAGGAGCACTCGTCCTTATTACCACAATTGCTGACCTCTATACAATCGAAGCACTCCCTACCCTACAGAGCCACCCCACCGCCTCTCCTTCCCCTCTGAAAGGCTTATGGCCATCCATCACGGCACTCCAGTCACGAGAGTCATCCCACCATGTCTCTGTGACGGCGACTAAGCCATCGCTATCCCTCTGCACAACGGCTTCCAGCTGCTCCCGTGTCTTGCCCGTGCTGTGTGCTTTGGCGTAGACGCACTTGAGCTGGGCTATCGGTTTCAGGCCCAACCCTGGCACACCACCCCATGGCTCCTCTCTAGGGGGCCTGGCTATATCCTCTTCCTCTTCCTCCTTGGACCTAGTTGAAAGCCCTCTCGATGAGACCCGCCAACTCACGAGCCAGAATCCTTTTCCCCCTTTAAGACAGCTGAACTCTGCCACCAGCGGGCCCGGTGCCGTGTAAACCTCCCCAGGATCATAACACGCCCACGCGCCCCAGCGAAGCTCCTTTCCATCCGTTATTAACTAGACATCCTCGTGACACTGAGCTTTTAAGAGGAAGAAAATGTCCTTTATAAACGGCAGTAACTGTCAGTCTGTCTGTGGTTGCTTCCCCTTGGGGCGGCTGTGAGCTTTCCTGCATGCAGAACTGCAGGGCTCTGTTACTTCTGCAGGAATACCTCAGGGGTGGAGCTGAAAAAGAGGCTTTAAAAAGCCGTAGAAATGCGTGAATTCTTAACTCCTACGTCTAACACAGCTGTGATCTCTGGTACAGCAGAGCAGGCTGCTCTCAGGTACCAGCACGAAGCTGAACATCGCATTGGCACCGCGACTGGGAGAGGGCATTTTGCCTGGGATACCTGCTAGGTCCGTGAGCTACTTCGCCTCTGGCTGCTCTCAGCTGCCTGATTTGCTTCGTGCAATTAGCTGCCGCCAAAGGCCCTAACGACCTCTGTGGCCTCTCGCAGTTTGACGTCCCTGAAACTTGCCAAACACTCAACCTGAGATTAAGCTACGCCAACGGCTGAAGCCAGCCACGTAACATCGCGTAGCAGGGGGATAAAACTACAGGGCGCTCAGAGTCTAACCCCCCGCTTTTGATTTTAATGTCTATTTTTGTTATGTCTCAGTCTTACTTAACTCCCGATCTTCAGCTGCATGCTCCTCCTAGGTCGGGTTGTTTGGAGAGGGCTCTGCAGACGGTAGGGTTTCTGCTGGAGGTAACAGGGTTGTGCCCCACGTTCTTGGTACCCGAGGCTCGGGAGCTGCTGCTTCTCTACACGAGAAGGGGGTGAGGGGGGGCGGGCTGAGAAGCGGATGTGACGCTGCCTGTTCGGGCAGGGAAAAACAAAGAGGATGGCCCCAAAAAAAAAGAAATTAAATTAATAAGGGTTCACACTCCTGCTGATCACAAGGCGTGGGACCTCCCCTGCCCCAAGGCGCAGGCAGGACTGGCTCCACGGAGGCAGCATCCGTATCTCAGCTCCCCCATCCCCAGCCCAAAGACACGCCACAGCTGGGTCCCTCAGGAACAGGCAGGAAAACGCAGCAGGGACTGGGGGAGGTAATATCAACATTGCCTGACACAAGGTCAGGGCTTGTGTAGAATGATTTGCATTTAAGAAAATAGATTAAAGGGCAGGCAGGCTCAGGTCTGCTGCTGGCCCCCTGCGCCCCCGTCCTTGCGGTGGAGGGGAGAGCGGTCCCCGGGAGATGCTGTCCCCTACTAAAGGGTGTGGGCGGCGCAGAGGCGTGTGGATTCAGGGGGAGAGAGCCTGACACCCCCACCCTCACCCAAAACATGCCCTGAAATCACCCGCACCAGGGAGCAAGAAGTCAAACTTGGCCGTGGGAAAGGGTGGGGTGAGCGCCGTTGGTTACTCACATACATTTATAAAAAATATGTGGCCTCATTATTGTGATAAACTACTTAGAGAGACTCCTGCAACAATTACTGAAGGTACTTCTCTAGGGCCTGGTTTTAAAGAGAAAGAGAGGGGGGAAAATGTGCATTTGGCCTTCCCTGGCCCTGTGTTAAAAAAACAAAAGCAGAAATAAGTTCATTTCATTGCTGTTTATTACAGGTCTCCCGGAGGCTCAACCCCCGCTGAAACCGAGAACCCTGGACGCGTCAAACCCTGGGAACGACTGAGTTGACTCAGCCAAGGAAGAAACACCCCAGCCGACCTCTAACGGATGGAAACAGCATCCTGTCTGCTGGGCTGAGACATTTCAAAGGACCTGGAAGGAAGAGGAGGTGGGACGTGCTGAGCATCGCTGGAGCCAGGGGCTCTGCCGTGCCCGTCCAGACCCGGCCCCCCCGCACCAGGCAGAGGCGAGGGCTGCGGTGGTCCTTCCCTGCGCCCACCCTTGCGAGGCCAAAGATGAAACAAGACCCTACAAACGGCTGTGGGTGTGATGCTCATGCCTCTGCCTCTCAGGGGGATTTTGGCCAGGGCAGAGGGAAGCTGGCTGAGGCCCATGGGGCTGCGATGCTCTGGGGGCTTTCCTGCAGGGCATGCAGGTTGGCTAAGCCCAAATGCACCCATAGCACAGCTGAAATCCAAAAGCGCTGGGATGAAACGAGTAGGAGTTAAGGTTTAAATGTTTTCAGGCTGAGGCCATGAGGGAAAAATTTGAGGAGTGATTTGAGCAGGCAGTGAAGCGCTTCGCTGGGGGGGACCTCCCCTGGAGCTACCTGCTCTGAGTCTAGGTTGAAATCAGAGGCTGGGAGGGCAGCATCTTTGTGGGGGTCTAGGACTTAAAACAAGGCATGGGATAGTTTCCATATCCCGCTCTTTTTGCTTCAAGACAGTATGAATTTATGCAGAAAAAAGGCAATAGAGGATCTACCTCTCCTTGTCCGCCCAGCTGGAGTCATGTTCCTTCAGCCATCCCTGAGTCGTGTGATCTGCGAAAGGACAAGGCCGTTCCCAGGCATCAGGAGAACGTGCACGAGAGGCACCGAACGCACTGTGCGGGATGTTGTACTTGGGGGATGGTGTCTGGGGCTCACTGGGGAAGGGGAACGCTCAATGGAGAGGTCTTGGGGTCTTCATCAGAGCCATACAAATAATTTTTGAATAATTAAATGGCTGCTTGATTGCGTGGGGACAGAGGGAAACCAGCTCGCTAAATATAAGGCATTCGGAGGGGCAGGGAAATGAAGGAGCAGCGGGACTTACAGCAGAGGAAGATGGCGAGGAGCGGGAGGGCCGACACGGCTGCTGTGCTGACCGTGAGAGCGGTCACGTCCATGAACTCTGTGCATCCTTCTTCTGTGGTGAAACAAACCAGACATCAGCACAATACCCCGTCCAAAGCAGAAGGTGAGAAAGGAGAAGGGCAAATTACCACCATGGAAACACACATACGAAAAACAGAGGTGGGGATGTTGAAAACTAGTTCTACTTTTGCAAAGATTTCACTTCCTTGAAACCCCCAGTTTGTTGGGTTATTTTTTGAGCAGGTCTAACTCCGAATGGCTGAGTTGAAGGGATATCGGGATTACGTATCGCGGACAAGTTTTAACCTCAGTGTGACAAATCCTTGGGGTGGTCCTTGGAGCATCCCCTCTCACCGTGGCGATGGTGGATGTTCTTTAAGAGAAAGCTGGTCATCAGCACCACCGAAACCACTCCTCCAGGAGCCGCGTAGCCCATCGTGCGCTGTGCTGGCCGAGGGAAAGATGACAAAGCGATGTTAGTGTGCGTTACAAGATGCAGATGGGGGTCGGGTATGGAATCCGCCAGCCTGAGTTAGCACAGAATTAGGAATAGTTTTCATGTAAAAAAGTTAAGGATGAGGTTTTGGGCAAAATAAAAAACCCCGTGGACCAGTTTTATCTCCCTCCTTGCCACCCTAGGTAAAACAGCTCACCTGTTTTGCTTTTCAGTTGGATGAGCTTTGTAGGCTGGAAGGTCACGGTGGCGGAGACCAGGCAGGTTACCACGATCACGTATGTAAGGGCGATCTCTGGCAATATGATCGCAATAGAAGGGCCTGAAACAGGACGAGGCCGAGCACCAGTTCTTGCACGTCTGCCACCTTCACCATGTTGTAACCCTCCATCACCTCCCTTTGCCGCCCTCTCCTGACTCCCAGCCTTTTCAACCTGTCCTTGCAAGCGACGCCTCCATCCCTTGATCATTTTAACTGCTCTTGTGCACCTAACTCTGGGAAAGGGCTCTGGGTAAAGGGGAATAACTATATTAACTGTATGGATGGGTATGTAATCCATACGGTGGTCCAGATCCCCACAACTAGCTGAGATCACACATGGGGAAGACGCGTGTCTCCCTGGCTGGGTCTATCCCATGTGTTTAGCTGCTTAACCCTCCCTCTCCGGGCCACTGCCTTCCTCTCTGACCCCCATGAGACTCTACATCTCCCATGAGGTTGTCACCCCATATGGTTTGCATAGCAAGGATTGTTTTTCCACACTGCATCCTGCACAGGGTAAAGGAGTTGGGTCTGCACAGCACCGCTCCCCCCCCACAAACCGCCCCACAGCCACCTCCTACCTTCCTCTCGCATCCAGAGGATCCCGGCGGTGCCTGCCAGGACGGAGGCGATGCACACCAGCCCGCAGGTGTAAGCGCTGAGCCACCTCCACAGCTCCCCCCCTAGACACCCAGAGCAGCGTGGGGTGAGTGCTGTGACCCCTCGTGATGTCCCGCGCCAGCCCCCTCCCCTTCCTCAGGGTGGGATGCAGCCTGTCCCCACCGGGATGCTGCGGGGTAGCCCTGGCCAGGGCACAGTGGATTTGAGAGTGGGTGGCTGGAGAGGGCTCTGTGCTGCTGGTACAGTGTATTATTAAACATACTGTCTTAAAAATTGAGCCTTTTAATAAAAAAAAAGCTCCTGAGAAACTTTTTTTCTATTAAAGTGTCAAGTAATCACCTCAAATCTCTAGAATAAAAACCTCTGGGAAGTAGCAGGACCTAAACTAGCTTGAAAACAGCAAAATCAGTTTTTGCCATTAAATTTTGCCAAGGAAAGTTTCTCTACTCTCCTAAAGACCTGCCAGATGAGGAGAAGATGAGATGTTTAGAGAGCTGGAAAGCGACCTAGCTGACTACCAGCTCTTCCCACAGCAGCGCTCCTTGCTCTCCTCCACCAGACAAGGAGAGTGAGGGTTCGGCTGCCCCCCGACTGCAGACTCACTTATTCTTAGCTTTTCAGACTGGCAGACGGGAAAAATTAATCCCCATCCCGAGACGGCAGCAAAGACCACAGCAACGACCGCGATCCTCAGCACATCTTGCAAGGGAGGGGAGAGACCTGGGAAAAAAAAACCCGAGGAGGCAGGAGTCAGGCCACCGGCAGGACCAGCACGGACGGCTCTGGTGGGCCACGGGGCTTCTCCATCACCAGGGCAGGCTCCCTTTATTTGCCCTCTGGTGGCCAAATCAGCACTTTCTGCTGCAGGCTGTGGTCCATGAAATGTCCAACCTGGGACGTGTGTTTCCCGGCCACCAACCCCCTGCCCATGTCCTGCTCACCATCCCCTTGGCCGAGGGCCACCACTTGGGACCTTCTCCAAGAGGGATCAGCCAACCTCCTGGCGCCCATCCTGCCAAGGGCAGTGCCTTGGTGGTATCAGAGACCAGGAACTGCTGCTCATCATCCCGCGATGGGGCGCTCCTGCCAACAGCAGGCGGCCCACAGCCTCACGGGAGGGCGGCCGGGCCTTGGGGGATGGAGGCTGCGGGATGGGATGAAACCATGCGGGGATCCCCAGGGAAGAGTGGGGAGCAGGAGGAGCAGCGGGAGGTGAAACCCCAGCCGCAATCACCTGCAATGGTGACGTTCAGGGAGGCTTCTTGCCAGCTTATCCCATTGCTGGCGTTGCAGGAGTAGGAGCCGCAGTCTGACTTCTTCGCCGACCTCAGGTACAAAACGCTGAGGTCGTCAGAGAGGTGGAAACCTCTGTCTGGGGGAAGGGGCTGCCCGTCCTTCTTCCAGGCGATGGTGTCCACCCTGCCCTCTGCCACGTCACAGAGCACCTCGCCGGTGGCCTGGGCCACCAGAGCACTGCTCCGGAGCCGAGGGCGAGACACAGGCTCTGGAAAGGGAACAGAAACACCAGCACTTCTCTCAGACGTGACCCTGAGCATCTGTGGTGGCGCTCTGGGCTGCAGTTATCACCGCAGCATCCTTGAGGCTGCAACGGTGCAATCGCAGGTGCCTTTCCCTTGGAAAGCCCTGCTGCACAGGGCTGCTGTGCATTCTGGGTTTGTTTATTTTTCCTTCGAGCTGAGTCATTTATTGCATTAGGGCAAATACAGGGCATTTAAAAATATGTCAGGAAATGAGAAAAAAGAGGAAAAGCAGATCCCATTTAGATTAATGTGTGGTGGAAAAAGTGGGTGGAGAAGGGCTGTGGTAGCATGGCAGCAACAATATTCTAGCAGAGGAAGGATAACACCAAAGCAAATTAAGGGAAATGCCAAGAGCAATATTGAGGAGGAACTTCTGTGTTATTTAAAGCCTGCTCTTATCTCTGTGACAGCGGCTGGCGCCTGCAGATTGTACACAGACTATTAGTATGGTCTGAGGGGGAGATTTTTTTCGTGACTTCTCCATAAAGCCTACCCTGCTGAGCTGTGCTGAGCTGAGCTCCATTGGCTCTGCCAGGTCCCTCTCGCAAAAGGTGTCAGAGGTACCCTCCACAGGTGGCAGGGGGTACATGGCATCCCACCAGGCCCTCCATCCCTGCACCGGGAGTGAAAAACAAGGGAGGAAATTGCCTTTCCAGGATGGAGTCCAGCCCTCTGCCACAGCCAGGCACCCTAGAAGCTCTCCTTGGGCAGCACCACCAGATCTTTTCCCCTGGGGCAGATTGGGAACCTCTTCCCAAAGTCTCCCTGGTGCTGTCCCCATGCATGGCAGGTTCAAACAAACCCTTGATTGGCCCATTAGACTTAGCTGAAATCCCTTTGTCTGGCCGATGATCCATATACAGTCAAATTATACCACTCTCCTGCTTGCATCCATCACCCCGCTCCTCCTTCCCATGCCCACCACTTACTGAGGACTTCCAGCAGGATTTTCAGGCTCTCCCTGTCTCCCACGTTGACAGTGGCTTTGTAGATGCCACTGTCGCTTTCCTGCACACCCTCCAGCAAGAGAGATCCATTGGATGGATGGAAAACGGCTCGTTGTGTGTAGGGCGCGTGGATGGCTGGGTTGTGAGACCCGCTGAAGTACTGCAGGATGGTGCGGGCGTTGGTGCCATTGAGGTATTCCCACCGCATGGAGTAGATGTGCGTGATGTTGTCCGGCCCAGGAAGCAGCACCGAGGATCCCACAGCGGTGGCTTTTCTCTCGAGGGCTCCCACCGCTTCTGCAGCCTGGTGCAAGGACACCAGCAGCCCTGGATGGCGGGAGGAAGGGAAGGTGAGCTGGGGAGACGGAGCAAGTTGGCGTGGCTTGGGAGAGGCTTTGGTACCCCCCGGTGCCAAGGCACACGTGTGGTGCCTGGACCACTTGGTCACAGCCTCTCACAAAGCCATCGCCCGTCATGCTGCCAGGCAGGGAGACATCCCAGCCGGAGCCGATACAGGTGCCTAAATACAGCACAGGGTGCTTGGAGATACCTGGCTGCAGGGCTGTGAGCTTTTTCTACCCAAGTTTTGCGTGCCTTTTGGTGGCATTTCCTCCCAGTCTGTGCCCAGAAGGGACTTTCTAATCCTGACCTAATTTTCATGTCTCATTCCCAGTTCCTGGCCTTGTTTGGGGCTGAAAGTACCCACACACTCCCAGCAGAGCAGGACACAGCTGTTGCCCCAAAACACATGGCAATTTGTGGGCTTGTCATGACTTGGGCTCTAACAGGCGCTTGAGGACTTCAAGAGGAGCTGCTGTGGGTAGGTCACAGTTCCCAGCCCCAAAAGGAAAAAGCTTTCTAGGCAAGCCAGGCAGAAATCACTACTGCAGTCCTACCTTGTAAAGTGGATTCTTTAAAATAAAAAGTTGAGGTTAGAGGTTTTAAAGCAAGGAGCCAGCCCTCGGCAGAAGAAACGCAAGGAAGGCAGAGCTGCAGTTAATTGCCATGGCAATCCTCGTCCTCCCAAGAGGCTGCTCTGAAGGAGGCGCCGGGATTTCTGCTAAAGGTCCTCTTCTCCCCACCAAAGCTGCCGATCTAGCCCTTGCACGCACGGGAGCGTCGGGTTTGAGCCTCACAAGGCGGCCACTGTTGGCAGCGACCCCAGCCCACCCCCAGACACTCGCTACCGAGCGACCGCGGCCACTCTTCCCGGCAAAGGAGAAGTCGGGAACGCGCATTTCCAGCAGCTGCAGCTGCCCCGCACGCCTGGCTGGCTGCGGCGAGGCGTGGGGATGCTCGGCGGGCAGGGGGGTGCGTGCCTCGGGCGGCCAGCTGGCTCCCGGCACACACCCGCCAGCTGCGCAGGCTGTGTTTCCTCGCCTCTCTCCACCGTGATTCAATTCCTGCCCTGATAAGCAGATGTTCACATGCATTTACACTGCCGCCTGCTGCCTCTGCAAACAAGCCTGTCCCTTATGCTCTGACAGGTGGTTTCTCTTGGTAGTTTTGCAGCACGGGTGGGAAAGAAAATAGGTGTAAGAATCCAAGTAAACCAAGCTCGTCTGATGATTTTCATTTCTCGCTCTCATAACCTTGAGAAACAGCTATTGGTTGTTAATTTTGTGCCTTCATGCCCCCCCCGGACTGTAAGATGTGCAGGGAGAAGAAACAATCTTACGAGTGAAAACCCCCTTGCTCTAAGAGAACACTATTCATACGGGAGATGTGGTACCACCAGCACAATGTAGGAGAGAAGACTTCATCTCAGGCATCTTTTACCACCGCACTATGCAAAGCTCATTCTACGGACACTCGAACAGAGCTCACTAACACCACGGCATCTGAAAATCTGGGTATATTGTAATGGGTTTATTTTCTATTTTAGACGCTCACCCTGAAAATCTTTGTACATTTGTGCTTCAAGGCAGCCAGCGCATATAAGGACCGCAGTGAGATTGCTCACCTGAGTATAACTGCAATAAATTTCAGGTAATCGCATATATCAACCCCACCATAAATCTATCTGCAGTAGACTTTTAGCCTTGGCGCCGTGCCTAGCTCTCGAGCCGCTCCTACCTCCTCTGTCTTTGGAGGGCAAAGCAGAGACACCTTTCCCTTTCAGGTTAAGCATTTTGCCCGATCTAAAAAGTCTAACATACATGGACCAGAGATCCCCATGCGCAACTGCAGAAGCCCCAGGCTCCCTGCGGGTTTGCAGCAGGTGAGGATCTGGCCCAGAGCCCAGCGGATGGCACTAGCACCTGGCCCAGCCTGGGGATGATTTACCTGCAAGGAGCGCCCAGCTGGTCCCCAGCAGCTCTGCGGGATGGCACAGCAGCATCTGCCAAGGGAAAAAGGCTCAAAAATAGCCACGCTTTTAAAATAGCCCCTTAAAAGACCATGCTGGAACGAGAATAACAGGTCGGGCAGTACCGTGTGAGGAGTTTTTGCCGTTAAGGACTGGATTTCCGATGCTCCAGGGCAGTGCCGTGGATACTCCCGCCTGGACTGGCTCCAGACTCCCTGTTTTCCTGCCGATCACTCCTCTCCTTCCTCGCTGCCTCCTCTCCTGCCCCTCTGCCGGGGGACCCTTCCGGAAGGCTTGCTGGTGGTGGGTGGCAGCTCCCAGCTCTCGCCCTCCAATGCCGGCAGCGACGCCAGCGGGAGCCGGCGGCTCCCCGGTGCTGCAAGCGGGCAGCTGGCGAGGGCAGAGCTGCCTGACGGCTCCCGGCACTCCCGGCCCGGACGCCTTTCTGCCAGGGCAGGGCAGAGGGGGATCGCGGAGGGGCCACGCTGCAGCCCCACAGGGGCACACGGGCAGAGCTGCAACGTGCCCCAGAAGCAGCCCCCTTGTAAGAAATGCTGAGCTTGATCGCCGGGCCAGACCAGGGAGAGAATAACCCGCCTGACTCCACTTCTGTGTGGGCTTTCCTATTTCAGTTCTCGCAGCAATATAAATTACAGGGGATGTCCCAGATCTTTTCCATGCTCTGGGGCCAGAATATCCATCCTCATCCCTTATAGCTCCGCCATCCTCCATCCCACCCCTGGGAGAGGAGTCCAGCATCCTGAGCGGAGCAGAGTTTGAACCCGTCCTCCAGCCTGTTTGTCGTGGTGGTTAGGGGCTCAAGCAGGCTCTGAAATACTTGTCCCACCACGAGTAGCTTTTCCCCCCACCAAGGCAGATGTGGGCTGGGATCATCCGTGTCCCATAAGCTTTCTGCAAAGGGAATGCCAGTTTAAGGGAGAGACACTCCTGGGCTCAGAGGAGCAGCTGGGGACCAAGTTTCAAGCTCTAGACTGAAAAGCAGAGGGATGAGAGACTTGGGAAGGTTTGAGCTCTGCCCCAGGGCACTGGGGAAAGGTTCCTGCCCTGCCAAGCGCGGCTGGCCCTGTCTGACTCCCATGGACCACCAAAACCAGAGCGAGACGGATGCTGGGACGGGACAGCTGTGTGTAAAGCATTAAGAAGAGGCAGGTGGATGCAGATGTCATCAGGTCCAGAGCACAAACACATTGGCTCCACCAGCCCCATCTATGTGCCCCCCTGCCAGCCGGGGAAAGCACCCAGCCCGCGCCTCCCCCCTGCCAAAGCACAGCCAACCCGTATGCCGTCATCAGCCCGACGCTGACCTTGCCATCCCTTTTCCCACTTCTTGACCCTTCCTTTCTCTACCTGTCTCCTCCCAGACAAATATGCCTTTAGTCACTTTTCCCCCATTAGCCCTCGTTTTGCTACATCCATCCCCAAATTTAGTATTCCTGACACCACTACCTAGGCAATCTCAGCTACAGCAGGTATTGCCAGTTTGGTTTTACTTAGACAATATTGTCCTTGCAAGTTTGCTCCCCAAGAGGGCCCCAGTGCTCCCCGCAGTGACCTGAGAAATTCAGTTGTGTCTCATTTTCCCCCCACCCCTGCCAGCATGAAACCCAGCCTGACCTCACACACCCGCTCTGAGTTTCGATGCTCCTCACGCTGTGATCGGTCCCATCCATGGATTTCAGTAGTTTTCTATGCCCTGGTCAGGCTGCTTAGCCTTAGGCTAGAGCCTAGGTGGTGACTCCGTCATTTCATAGAATGACAGAATCACAGGAACCATTAAGGTTGGAAAAGACCTCCAGGGTCATCAAGTCCAACCGCCAACCCAACACCCCCAGGCCTCCTAACCCATGTCCCCAAGGGCCACGTCTATAAGGTTTTTGAACCCCCCCAGGGACGGTGACTCCCCCACCTCTCTGGGCAGCCTGTGCCAGGGCCTGACCCCTCTGGCAGGGAAGACATTTTCCCTCACACCCAACCCAAACCTCCCCTGACGCAGCTTGGGGCCGTTCCCTCTCGCCCTGTCACTGGTGACCTGGGAGCAGAGACCAACACCCACCTCGCTGCATTTTTGGTCAGGAAGGACAACCACCTTTAAGACAAGTGGAGCTTACAGCTAGCTCAGTACAGACTGTATGCCAAGGAGAGTTTTTGGTTTGGATTTGGGGTTTTTGGGTGGGTTGTTTTTTTTTTTTTGTGCTCCCACTCAGATTCTGCCTTTCATGTTTTCTTGCAGCCAACTGGGCATTTTCATTTTTAATTTAACTTCTCTTTCTCTCCGTGCCCAGCAGAGTACAGGTTTTCTGTTCCCATCCGCTTAGTTCCGCAACGCAGGACCAGGTATTTGCGGGGTCGTATCACACATCCCTTGGCACTTTGTCGTCGCAGCAAAGGGCTGCTGCATTCTGCACGCGGTTTACGTGAGATTGGGATGTCTGAGAGGCTAAAAGCAACAGAAAGCAGTGCAAAGGCATGGGCGCAAGACACGAGCAGGAAAAAGCAATTTATGAACAGGAACAACAGCTCTGTCCTTTCCTCAGGGATGTTCCATCTCTGGAGCAGCACATTTCTTGGGTAGCCCTTGGCAGCCGCGGCGAATGCATCAACGTGCAACAGCAATGTTTGGGGTGACCATCCACCCGAAGGTGGCTTCAGAAAGACACTGAAGGATGAAACTTTCATTCTCCAGGCCGACATTTCATTTGCCTGCAGGAAGGATGAGCTACCATAGACGAGTGTTGCCCACCTGCCGCTCCCACCATGTCCCCATCATCCATATCCACCTCTTCTTTTAACTGCTCCAAAGAGTAACTTTTGTCAGTCGAGCCACGCTGTCCACACCAATCCTTCCAGGTCACTGGAAGGAACCTTTAAAAACATATTCTCTACTTAATCTTAGATAAACTAAATGAAAAACGGAGGCAGGTTTCTGCTAGCGCCTAACTCCTCTCACAAGTATTTTAAAAGCTTTTCCGGCACTTGTGTTTTACCCTGCATCTTTGAGGGGCTGGGAGAGACCAACCAGCGAATACAGCAGCACAAACCTGTAAATATTGGCTGCGAGGAGGTGTCTGCACACCTGCCACTTTGGGCCAGTGCAGCTTATTGTGGTCGGAGGGAGATAAGAAGAGCAGGCAGCCATCAGCAGAAGCGAAACTCATGCCACAAGCTGCCTGTAAGCACAACCCCAGGGCCTTCTCTCTTCCCGCTCCCACGCTGCTGCAACCCCAAAGCCATTGTCAGTCTCTGCTAGAAATCAGAAGCGTGGGGATGAAAAAGTTGCATTTTCCGGTCAGCCCCAGCACCCCAGTTGCAGACAGCAGTCGGAGGCCCCCCGACGCCCAGCAGGACCAAGCCCAGGATGCAGGAGGCATGTGCACGGAGCAGCTGATGGCTGCTCACCCCCTTCTGCGGTCCCCAGGCTGGAGGAGACCAGCTGCCGCCCCCCTACACCCAAGGGCAATGGGGAAGGACTCGTGTCCTGCCCACAAAACTACTGAGCTGGACAGGAGGGTGCTGGGGCGGTCAGGCTTTGCGGTGGCCAGCGTGCTCCTGGCCATCACCGATATTCCTGCAGGCGCCCAGCAGAGGTGTCTGCGCAGAGCTTTGCATACTGGGGGGAGTGTGTGTGTGTCCGTGTGTGTCCCCTAAAATTCTCTGCCTAGGATTAAATGAGAAAAAACCAGCAATCAGTAAAAAAGGAGTCAGATTCACCTGATCAGTCCCAGTGAAGGAGGTGTTGTCTGGAGACCCGGCTCTGGGAAACCAGCTGACAGCAAGCTCTTCCAGCCTGCTCACGTGCAGAGAGGTGCAGCTTGAAGCCTTGGCAGACAACTGTAATCTTGACTGTGCTGTGTTCGTCACTTTAAATCAGCTCAGGTAGCCATGAAATGCATCCCCTAGGCTCTGAGCAACCCCTATACAGGGGACAACTGCGGCACTTTTTCCCTCTAAACAAATAATGCGGCCGAATCCCAGAATGACGGAAGAGCTGAGGTTAGAACTAGTCCAAGCCACCTGGATCACCTAGAGCAGGTTGCCCAGGACTGTGTCTGGGTCTGGTTCTTCAGCCAATTTTCAACCCATGAAACTGATAAATCCACTTATCTAACCTATACTTTGTCAGCTTCTCTGTGAGGATGCTATGGGAGATGGTATCAAAAACCTTACTAAAGTCAAGGAAGACAACACCCACCAAGTCAGCCACCTCATTGCAGAAGGCTTTCAGGTTGATTAAGCAGGATTTCTCATTCATAAATCCATGCTGACTCCTCCTGATCACCTTCTTGTCCTTCATGTGCTGGGAAATGGTTCCCAGGTTTAGCTGCATCATCACCTGCCCGGGGACGGAGGTGCAGCTGACTGCCCTGTAGTTCCCTGGGTCCTCCTTGTTGCCCCTTTCTGAGGATAGGAGCTCTCCTCCAGTCTTCAGAAACCTTGCCAAGTTGCCACAACCTTTCAAAGATTATCAGGAGTGGTCTCGCCATGCTGTCAGCCAGCTCCCGTAGGACTCATGGGCGCATCCTCTCAGGGCCTATTGGCGTGTCCGGTTTGCTTAAGCGCTGCCTAACCTGATCCTCTGCCGCAGAGGGAGTCCTCGCTGTGGGCTTTCTCCGGGCCCTTGGACCGCTGAAGGCCAGACTTACTGATAAAAACCGAGCTGAAGGCGGCCTCGGGTGCCTCGGCCATGTCCTTTGTCGCCACGTCTCCCACCCATTCAGCAGCTCTCTCAAAGGGTGATACTCAGCCACATGGGCCTGGGATGGGTTGAAACATGGAAGAATAAATGACGACAAGCAGCAAGGCTGTTGCGAGGACTGGTGTGCCACTTGAAGTCTTTAAAATACAAGGCTACTGGTATTCAGCCGGAGGAAGCTTGCTCTGCGATGCAGCCAGCGAGCACCTGAGATCTGCAAGCACCAAGCCATTTGCAGCCACAAGGAAAGCCACACTGACCTTTACAAGCTTTAAAGAACAAACAAGGACGGGCCTGGAGGGCAAAAGCCCTGTGAAGAAGCTGCTCAGAGAAGGAAATGAAAAGGCTGAAGCAGCCGGTACGGCTGCGATGTGGGTTAGACACAGGGATGGCAGACACAGCGTGGGCAAAGGCCAAATGTCTTCTGTGGTGGGAGCTCAGGGTGAGCAAAGAGGTGGAGAGGAGAAGGTAGAAACAGCAAAGCATGAAGAGCGTCATGGAGCAAATGTGGCCAGTCTTGTCTCCTCTCACTTTTCTTTTTTTCCCCATTAATTTCTGCAGTTTCCTCCCCGTTTTGCACACAGTGTGCTCTTCCTCCCGCAGAGGCGAGACCCTGGCTGCAGCCCTGCAGGCGCTCGGTCTCTGGAGCTGCAAGAAGAGCTGCGGGCTTGCTGCAAGGACTTCACAGCTGCTCAGCTGCACGAGGAGGTGAGCGCAGGGCCTGCTTTCTCCTCCCCCGGGCTAAACTTGCAGTCTACCAAAAAAGTGCAGAATTTCAACAGCTCGGTGCCACAAATGCCGTTGCCCCGTTACCATATCGGCCAGCGCCGAGGGCAGGTCTAGGCACAAATCTGCACGTAATTAGTACTAAGTGGAGCATCTTGCCAGCAACCAGCAGACACTTGCCTCTCCCCAGAGGTGCATGTACTGCTTTCCAGCCCAGCTGTCTGGTGGGAAGAGCAGCCGCTGGTGGCAAGGGCGCATGGGCTAAAGCAAATATAGCAAAGTTTGGGAGCTCCCGAGCAGGCGTGTCATAGAAGAGCCCGTTTTCCTGGTTGACACATTCAGCAAACGACATGCACATTACACAGCAGCCAGAAAAATGAGTGCAAGTGGCACTTTGCTTCCAGAATCAGGTGCTGAAGTTCCTGTTAAACCCATCGCCCCAAATCCTCGACCTGCAGTCCAGCCAAAAGACAGCCTTCCCCCTAATCAGGCCTGAGACAAGCTGAGCATGGAAGAAATTGAATTTTAGCTTGATTCAAGAGGAAAAAAAAAAACCAAGTGAGTTTCCAGAAGGAAACTAAGCTCAGTCTTCCTATGGGCGTGTTAAAGCAAATGTAAAAACTGCGGTTTTCTGTGAAAAGGCCAGGAAGGTGCTGCATTTGCCCTTTGGTCTAGATGAGCTCACTGAGACCCCTCCGCTCCCTTCGTCTCCACGCTGCCGCCAGCTCACCCAGCCAGAGAGGGGCCAGCCCCGTGCGCGGCTCCCTCCAGCCGGGGCAGCGCTCCTCACCCTCCACACCACTGAGTCGGCCCCAGAGAGGCGTCTTTCAAAAGCCGATGCTAGTTATTGATGGGAAATAAGCCTAAAGAGACAGCAGGTTTCACCCCTGGGAAAAGGGTCGTTCCCAGCAGTGGCTCTGATGGGGCTGAGGGGGACCAGTAAGCCACAAGAACCATAGCATGCCTTCATGCTACAGCTCGTCGAGCCCACACCAGCATCCTCCTCAGAGATAAGCCTTGCACCACAAGCACTTCGTATACAGAAACACGCCAGCCCGTCAGGTGAATTTTGCCCGATAGCTCTGTTTTCCAAGTCCAAAATAAAACCCGTACTAAATCAACTGGCCAGTTTGGCACGACAGCTCGGTGGCGGAGTAATCTCCCAGGCAGCGCTCCTTTATCTATCTGGCCCATCACGTGCTTATATATTTTCACACCGAGCCGCAACAGTTGGTCTGAGTCCAACGTATGAGGTTCCCCTTCCTCTCTACCTCCCAAACTTACCAAAAAAGCAGAAGGATAAAGCAAAATTCTGGAAACTCTTGCAAAACTTCACTTTCTGCTGTTTTCAGCTTATCTCAGGCATAACTAGGGAGAGATCTGCCTTTGCACTGATGGCCAAAGCATAATTTCATTCCAAGAGTGACGTTGCTGTGACCTAGCTGGTCGCTTTAACCCAACTTCCATTTTTATACCCCCAGCAGCCTGTCAGCAGCACACGAAGTGTCACAAGTTTCCCGTAGCCGAATCCTGGTTAAGCAGGACTGTTGGTCATAGCTTACCTCATTCCTGTAGCCCGGGAAGACATTGGAACGGAGGGCAGCCCACTCCGCAGGGGTGCCACAGCGCCTGGTGTGACGCCAAGCCCCGAGTCCCGCAGGGAGGGTTTCATCCCCCGCGGAAGCGCAGGCCCAGACAGATGTCCAAAGCAAACCAGCAGCTCAGGGCGTGCACAGCTCCACGGCAATGAGTTTCCCTCGCCCTCTGCCGTCACTCGGCTCCGCGCGGTATGAAGCAACCAGAAGCACCACTGTGCAAAGCAGAGGAGAACAGCGCAGGACAGGGGAGGAACAGGACGGTCTGTGCATGCCCTGCAACATCTAAAAAGGTTTCCTGCAGACTCACAGAGGTGCAGAGGATCGGGGCTTGCTCCTGTCTCTTGGGATTATCTTCTGGAAGCAGCTGCTCAGCCTGGAGTGTCTCCGTAGCACGTGGGCCGGGCTCCCCAGAGGTGCTCTCTCGAGGAAGGAGAGGCTGCTCTGGGAGACACAGATGCTGGAAATGGGGCAGTTGTGTTGCGGGGTGATTAGTGGACACGTGAATTCAGTTCTAGGTCTCCATTTTTCTTCAGGGCTGAGATTATTTTGTGGCTTGCCAGATGCAGGGGGAGGCTAAGCAGTTATTCTGCTGACCCTTTCACTGGGTTCCGTGGCTGCTGGCAGGTGCTGAGGACCAAACCTGTGCCCTGAGCAGCCCTCCCCTGCCCTTGCACGCTCCCCAAGGATGGTGCTTCCAAAGCCCTTCGGTAGCGGCGCAGAGACAGACCCCCAGCTCTACCGAGTGGACTGTCAGTAAGGCAGTGACCATACACGCTTCAGCCCCAGGAGTGACAGTCATATTTCCTGTGTACTTATTTGCTGCTTCTTTGCTTTTTCAGTACTTTCATCTCTCCTGCTACTTAAGGCCTCACATTAACGACAGCAGTAGATCTGTCTTTACTTAACGCAAGTTTCCAGCTTCTGTGCCTTCACTGAACCACAAAACCCGTCTCTTTTCTGAAGCTGGCAGGGCTTTCTGAGAGCAGAGCAGCCAGGCCCTGGGGCAGGTCTTCCACCCAGTGCCAGGAGAGGGGCTGGAGGACACTCGGCTGGAGATGCAGGTGAGCGGAAAGTGAAAACTGCATGTGCCGCTGCATCTCTCTCCAGAAAAAAGTTTCTTCCCCCGCTAACAGCAGAGAGGGCCATTGGAGGCGGCCTTGGAGCGGCTGGAGGTGTTGGCTGCTCTCTCCTTCCCGCCTGTAGGGAGGAGGGCAGGAGGGAAGGTGGGAGCAGGCTCCTTGTGCTTGGCGCTTTGAACATCGTCTTCAGCATCATCCCTCTTGCACATCACCCCGGGTGACAGAGGAGCACCCAAGCAGGGAGAGAGGCGGCTTCGGCGGACTGTCCGAGGGAGCCCTGCCCCGCAGCCTGGCCCTCTCTGCGTGCGCCGACAGCGGCTGCGGCTGGGAGACACCAAGAGCTCTCCCCCTTTTGTAGCACTCCTTTATTTCTGACGGGACCCCATGCTTTGGTACGTACTAACTGGCTTTCCGTGAAACCCAGAGGGAAGTAAAACCAACGTATGCCCTCGCTGCACCTTAAAGATGCCTGAAAACACTGGCACTGCTGGGCGAGACGCGGCCTTTTAGTTTTACACTAGAATTACACAGCTCAGCCTTCTCCACCCATGCACGCAGCTTTGAGGAAATGGCACTATGTGCCAGGAAAAGCGTTGTACAGAAAGCCCCACCTCCTTCAGAGACACATTTCCCCACACAACAGTGGAGGAACCTGTTGCCCTGGGATCCCGAGGCCGAGCAAATTTCATTGCAGGAAGAGTCTGCTCAACAGTCACTTGGCATACTTATAAAAAATAAGGACAACTTTTCAGGTCAAAGGATCTTCATACATTCTTTTAATATGACAAGACTATTGGTACTGAGCCCGGGACACAGGATTAAAATCCAATTAATGCTCTCCGTTACCCCTCAGATTAAGGTGAGCCTATGGAAGGAAGCTTCCCATGGATGAACTGTTGATCTGCCTTTGCCATAGGCATCTTCCTCTTACGCCGGGTGTCTTTGTACTCTCAGGAAGTCTCAAGGAGAAACTAAAGCCAGCTCACCCCTGAAATTCAAGAGAGACTGCAGTTTGAGGCAAAACTAATGCATTTCTGTACTCAGCTGCTCCAAATCCTTTACAGCCTAGGCTCAGAGTGCGGAGCTGATGGAGGGGGAGCCCCGAGGGTGCAGCATCAGCAGAGACAGCATCAGTGACAAAAACATTGCCTTTGCTTTGAGTAATGACTACTTTCTGCAAAAGTCCCGCTTGAGGCGGCTCCCAGAGTCAAACGAGGAGGTTCCAGCGTCCAGCCTTTGCGGACTAGAAGTTATGGTTGTGTACATGACCTCTGATGTTGGTCTCGGCTGTGGATGTTCAAAGCTGCCTCCAATGGTGTCATAAACGGTTATCACGTTCCTCATCACAGCGCTTTCCACGTAGGACTCCTCCCTGCTTGAGACCTAGAGAAGTACAAAGAAAAGCCCAAAGATGAGAGCCTTCTCCAGGGGCTGTGCTGGGATCAGGAGGGGTCCAGAGCTACTGACTGCACGCAATGAGAAGCTACATAAAGCCCAGATGGCATCACCCGTGACAGTGGTAGGGCCACACTGGTCCCAGCTCGCCCACCCCACGGATGCAAAACGGGCTCAGCCCATCAGGTACACCGGAGGGTGACATCTGCTTTGCCCAAGGACCTCTCAGACAAAACAGACACAGCCTGGAGAGCAGGTGGGAGAGCTCGATGGACACTGGAAACAGGGGCAAAAACCTTTGCTGAAGTTTTGTCGTGGTTTCCAGACCAGAGAGCGCAGGGTGGGGAACCTACCCTCGACCTTGGCTATTTTCACCAGAAAAAAAGTAATCACCAAACCCTCTTTGTGTGAAACAACTGTAGGCTGGCAGGACCTGCAAGACACGCTCTCTGGAGTACTCTAGTACTTCTGGGACACCTGCCACCCCCACGGAGTCATCTTCCCCAGCACTACGTGGTGCGCAGAGAAATGACTTGAGCCATCTCGCTCTCACATCCCCTTCTTGGGTTTCTTTGCCTCTTTCTTTCTGCTTTATTTATCTTTCACAGGTAAAACTTGGTGTGAGATCAGTCACTAGATCATCCACACCGACCCCTGAAGGAGTGCTTTAACATAAATTCATGAGACTAGGAAGCAGGGGGGGATGATTATCTCTGCGTTTCTTTGCCTTCAACAGTTCTGCGTTTTCCTTGCTGCTGCCGGCCAAAGCTGTCCCAGAGCTTCTCAGCCATGAAGGTAAGGCTCGTGTTGGTTTGGGGTCTGACTGGGAGGGAGGCGGAGGGGAAGCGTGCAGCTGGGGAAAGGGCAGGCACTTTGCAGCCTTCCCTTACAATAGTGAATTAACTTCCTAATTTTATATCCAGCACCCGGTTCTTGCCGCTCAGTACAGCTTATCCAAGCCAGCGGTTAACACTACACCCAGGGTGCCCAAGAGCCCTCAGATTTTCCCCCGTACCTGCTGTTCCTTAATGATTCTCCTCTTCTTCTGAGCTGCACCTAGGAAAAAGGGAGTTTTATTATCTGGCAAACATGCTGCTAGTCTTGTACCTTCCTCTCTCCCAGCACTGGAGAACCAGGATTACTCCACTGGCACTTACACCAGGGGGTTGATGTGCATTTTGCCTCTAAGGTGGAGATTTCTATAAGTTCTTTCTCTCAGTGCAAGCAAAATTCCCCCCTTGGAAACAAATGAATTTGTTTCCTGACAATGGCATCCTCGGGGATGAAGGTTTTGAAGACACCGCTCATGGAAGCTGTGGAGATACGCACCTTGTTGCCTTATTTTAAAGTGGAAACACCCCAAGGTATTCTCCCCAGCTGGAGTTTTAAAGTAACTACAACAGAATAGCCATGGCCACCCTTATGGGATGCCTTTCAGCTTCCATGAACCTGCACCTCTCTTACGGACTCGATATGCTGCAGTATCTTGATTGCGATCTCAGCACCAAAAGGTATGAGTTCCCCAGAAAACCATTGCAGCAGCCCCGTGCTGTGCTTCTGCTTCGTTAAGCTGCATTACGAACCTGAACTGCACTCAGCAACTCTTAGGACTGGAAGGAGGCGGCACATTGGAGAGGTGCTCTTACAGAAGGAATAATTTTAGTGTGAAAAGCAGAACCCAGGCAACTCCTGAGCCCTCCACTAACTTTAATACCCAAGAACATGCCTAGGTGAGCTGAGGGATGCAACCTGGAAGGGTAAAAAGCAGGAGCAGATCACTCACCCCGGTGCTGTATGTACCAGAAGATCAGGAATAGCAGAAGGAGGAAGATTGAAGAACAAAATCCAATTACACAGTAATAGACGTAGGCTGGCACCGTGGGGCCTGTTGTTTGAAAGAAAACGGGTGGTGTCAGTGTTTGCTATACAGGCAATTGCAGTGGTTTCACCACATTTTCTAGAGCATTCCTGCTGATTACAGCACTCCGCTTGGCATCGGAGAGCAGCACTGCGGACACACAGGTCAAAGGAAATATTGCATTGCAGAAAGCCCACTCACATCTACAGCTGAAGCATTGCTGAGTTCCCTTTCCTGCACCCACTGCCTGCACGTCTGCCTGCGCTCTGCCCACCCGTGACACCACAGCCCTTGGAGGTGCCGGACCGGGGAGCTGCGGGTGCCCAGTGTGGAGCCCGCCAGGGCTCAGGCTCACAACCTGTCCCTGGGGTTTGCGATGGGCATCTTCCCCCCGCACCCGAAGCCGCGTGGAAGTGCAGAGCCTGTGCAGGAGGCTTCTCTGTCGGCACTGCCGGGGAGGTGGCTGACAGCTTCAGCCCGTGCCGGCCACAGGCTGGAATTTGTGTGTCTGCCCCAAAAATATTCTCAGAGATATTTCTATCATGTGCACATCTCCCGCGCTGCCGGAGGGGATAGGGAAGGGGCTCGCCACTCCCAGCACAGAAGGCGCAGACGTTCAGGTCCTGCATGCAACGATTTGTGCCAAACCACACCAGATACTGCCACAGAGACCATTTCATGTACTTTGTGTGTAGGGTGGCAGCAGGGTTGTGGAAGTCATTGGTACGAAGGAAGCATGCTCTGTTTTGTGCCCTGGGGGGTGGCAGAGATCCAGCCGAGAAGGCAAAACCCAGGGAGGGAACTGGGAATTTACTGAATGCAAAGTTAGGGTTTCAAAACCCCCGCGTTCACTGTGGAGAGTGATAAACCAGGGCAGGGAACAGCAAGAAACAAACACAGCGAGGGAGCGAGATGGGTGTGAGGCACATCATCAGGACTGCGTGGCACTGTGAATAAACACGCCGGACTCAGGCAGGTTGAAGGAGCCTGTCCTGCCAAAGGGACCGAGGCTGCCAGCCTGACTGCATGATACACGCATGATACATGTATCATGACCCCATGATACACGCGCCTCGCACAGGCGTAGATAGCAATCATTTGGTACAGTTTCCCTACCCATGAAGCCAGAGAGTTAGCCCTGAGCACCCTATTCTCCCCAGTGAATACTGGATTTCATCCAGTATGGGACCCAACCACAGGGTTCTCAGCTCACATCGCTCATCCATAGCCATTGGCGCTGGGGAAAAGCAAGGCTGGAAAAAGAGTTTGTCTCATGTAGACACGACCAGCTGCATGGGAAGCCCTTATACCTTGATTAAGGCAGCAGTGCAGGACAGCATGGGTGTTCTGCCCCAAAAAGAAGAGACATAAAGCACCATAGAAGAGACTCCAGGAAATCCTCTCTCAGGTGCAGCAGTTCCCTTTGGGTGGAGGGGTGAATACCCTGCCAGCGCCGCCCCTCCCTGCACACATGGCTGGGGCAGCGCAGAGATGGTTGAGCTGAGCACGCACACGCTTACACTCACCTGCGTGGTCAGGGCGCTTGTGCACTGTCAGGTTGATGTGCTGGGTTATGTGTGGGGGATCGAAGGTGACAGTGTAAACCCCGCTGTCATTGAGCTGCAGGTCCTGCAGCAGCAGGGACCCGTTCTCGGGGAAGAACTCAGCACGGTCATGGTACTTGTGGTGCAGGAAAAACTTTGCAGAGCAGCTGCTGGGAGCCCCACCAGCACCCAGGGAGCAGTTCTCCACCGTGCAGGTGATGAGTCTGTCCACGCTGTCACTGAAACCCCAGGAAATCGACATCGGGAGTTGAAAGTCACCATGAAAACTGTAGGAGACGGGCAGGAGCACGGACTGACCCACGGTGCCGCTAGTCAAATGCTGATGGATGTTGACGTGCACACACAGGTTTCCCCCTGCAGAGAAGGAAGGGGAAGAGGCAGATCAGCGACACGCTTCACCCCGCAGTGTGTGAGCACGGGCTGGACCCGCTGCCCCTTCCCTGCTTCAAGCACAGCCCCGTGCGGGCGATGGCAGCACCCCTCGCCCCAGCACCCCTCGCCCCAGCACCCCGTTAGCTGCAGCTCCACGCACAGAAGCCAGGCCTCAGCAACGTGCAGCTGCTGCGTCCACGTCTTGGGGCAGGGGGGATTTGGTGGGGGACCCGAGCTATGTCAGCGAAGGGCTCTGGCTCTGCAGGGCTTGCAGGGAGCTGCATGGGCTGAGCCTGCCCGCAAGGCAGGGCAGCAGTGCAGGAGTTGACGCAGGACCTCTGGCCTCTGCTCACCACGCCTCCAGCACCGGCTCAGCCGCACCTGGCTGGGCGCCGAGGCAGGCAGCGAGCATCTCCGAGCCGTCCCCTCGGCAGGGAGGAAGCTGGTGACCCTTCCTCAGCCCCCGTGCGCTGCAGGGGCTTTTGCGAGCGTGCCGAGCCCAGGCTTTCTTCCTGCGCGGGGCAACCGCCGCGCTCCGGCTGCTGCGAGCGCTGGCGGTGGGAGCCGGGGAACAGGGGGGTCCCAGCTGAGACCAGCCCAGCTCGGCCGGGGGGGGCCAGGGAAGGGCCGGCTGCGCTCCCTTGCCCTCCTGGCTGCTGCTCCTCCCCGAGGGGAAAGGGTTTGCCAAGCTCCCAGCCCGAGGTGCAAACCCCCAGGCAGGCAGGTTGAGCGCCGGGCAGCGGAGCTGCCTAAGCCCTCCCTGGGCAGGCGGGGGGGCAGGCGGGGGGGCAGGCAGGGGACAGGCAGGGGGGCAGGCAGGGGACAGGCAGGGGGGCAGGCAGGGCTCTCGCAGAGGGTTTTGACCTTACACTTACCTGCGGTGTGAGGGGGGATACACTGCTCGTGCACTGTCAGGTTGATGTGCCGGGTTATGTGTGGGGGATCGAAGGTGACAGTGTAAACCCCGCTGTCACTGAGCTGCAGGTCCCGCAGCAGCAGGGACCCATTCTCGGGGAAGAACTCAGCACGGTCATGGTACTTGTCGTGGCGGAAAACGTCTGCAGAGCAGCTGCTGGGAGCCCCACCAGCACCCAGGGAGCAGTTCTCCACTGCGCAGGTGATGAGTCTGTCCACGCTGTCACTGAAACCCCAGGAAATCGACATCGGGAGTTGAAAGTCACCATGAAAACTGTAGGAGACGGGCAGGAGCACGGACTGACCCACGGTGCCGCTGGTCAAATGCTGATGGATGTTGACGTGCACACCCAGGTTTCCCCCTGCAGAGAAGGAAGGGGAAGAGGCAGATCAGCGACACGCTTCACCCCGCAGTGTGTGAGCACGGGCTGGACCCGCTGCCCCTTCCCCGCTTCAAGCACAGCCCCGTGCGGGCGATGGCAGCACCCCTCGCCCCAGCACCCCTCGCCCCAGCACCCCGTTAGCTGCAGCTCCACGCACAGAAGCCAGGCCTCAGCAACGTGCAGCTGCTGCGTCCACGTCTTGGGGCAGGGGGGATTTGGTGGGGGACCCGAGCTGTGTCAGCGAAGGGCTCTGGCTCTGCAGGGCTTGCAGGGAGCTGCATGGGCTGAGCCTGCCCGCAAGGCAGGGCAGCAGCCCCGGAGGGGGCTGAGAGGTGGGCTCCGAGCCCCCAGCACCCTCAGGGTTATGTGTCCCTCGGCACTGCAGCGCGCCGGGCCAGGTGACGGCCGCCTTTGCCCGAAGCAGCTCTCAGGCCTCGAGCCCCGATGGGAAAGGGGGAGGCAAAGGCACAGCCCCCTCCTGCCCTTCATCCAGCGGTGCGTGGAGCAGCCCCTGGCACCGGGACCCTGCCCGGGACTGATGCCAGCGCAGGTCCCCGACGGCGCACACGGCTGCAACGACGGTGCCGGGGGCCGCGGGCGAGCTGTCGCCGCCGCCCAGCCCAGGAGCCGCGGCAGCACCCCCCTGCACGGCCCCCTTCCACCGGGCTGCTGCTGGCGGTGCACCCCGTGCCCCGGGACCCCCGACTCAGGCCAGACTCACCGAGGAGCAGAAGGAGGGAGCCGAGGCTCCAGTGGCACCGCCCGGAGGACATGTCTGCGTGGGCTGGGGACCAGCCGCGACTGCAGCGGAGGAGTTGGGGCAGGACCTCTGGCCTCTGCTCACCACGCCTCCAGCACCGGCTCAGCCGCACCAGGCTGGGCGCCGAGGCAGGCAGCGAGCATCTCCGAGCCGTCCCCTCGGCAGGGAGGAAGCTGGTGACCCTTCCTCAGCCCCCGTGCGCTGCAGGGGCTTTTGCGAGCGTGCCGAGCCCAGGCTTTCTTCCTGCGCGGGGCAACCGCCGCGCTCCGGCTGCTGCGAGCGCTGGCGGTGGGAGCCGGGGAACAGGGGGGTCCCAGCTGAGACCAGCCCAGCTCGGCCGGGGGGGGCCAGGGAAGGGCCGGCTGCGCTCCCTTGCCCTCCTGGCTGCTGCTCCTCCCCGAGGGGAAAGGGTTTGCCAAGCTCCCAGCCCGAGGTGCAAACCCCCAGGCAGGCAGGTTGGGCGCCGGGCAGCCGAGCTGCCCGAGCCCCCCCGGGCAGGCGGGGGGGGCTGGCGGTGGGGGCAGGCCGGGGGGCAGGCTGGTGGGCAGGTTCGGGGGGCAGGCGGGGGGGGCAGGTTCGGGGGGCAGGCGGGGGGCAGGCAGGCGGGAGCAAGGCTGGGGGGGCAGGCGGGGGGCAGGCAGGCGGGAGCAAGGCTGGGGGGGCAGGCAGGCGGGGGGCAGGCAGGCGGGAGCAAGGCTGGGGGGGCAGGCGGGGGGGGCAGGCGGGGGGCAGGCAGGCGGGAGCAAGGCTGGGGGGGCAGGCAGGCGGGGGGCAGGCAGGCGGGAGCAAGGCTGGGGGGGCAGGCGGGGGGCAGGCAGGCGGGGGGCAGGCAGGCGGGAGCAAGGCGGGGGGGGCAGGCGGGGGGCAGGCAGGCGGGGGTGAGGCGGGGGGCAGCCTGGGGGGGGCAGGTTCGGGGGGCAGGCGGGGGGCAGGCAGGCGGGAGCAAGGCTGGGGGGGCAGGCGGGGGGCAGGCAGGCGGGGGGCAGGCAGGCGGGGGGCAGGCAGGCGGGAGCAAGGCGGGGGGGGCAGGCGGGGTGGGGCAGGCGGCGGGGCCGGCGTGGCGGGGCGGAGGGGTGGGAGGAGGCTCCGGGGCTGCACAGAGGGAAGTGCTTCTCCCCGAGCGGGGCCGCGGGGAGGCAGGGACGGGGCAGCGCCTGTGCCGGGGAGCTGCCGCTGTGGATGCGGGGCCCTGAGCGTGGGAAGGAGAAGCGTGAGCTGCGGACGTGGGTGCGAGGGGACAGCTCTGGCCCCGGGAGCCGCCAGCCCCCTGAGCCCCCGGACCACCTCCTCGGGGCTACACGGAGAACCGCAGCTCCTGCTCCCCTGCTGCGCTCCCCAAGTCCATGACTGCCAGCGCCCGGTTGGCGAGGGCGGGAGCGAGGCGGTGGGTCTGGACCCTCTCGCACACAGCCGCCCCCCACCCCCCAAGAGGCAGCCGGAGCAGAATCAGAACCCCATCTGTCTTTTTACTGTATCTTGGCTGCTGCTGTTCAGAGACGACCATGGCTCTGGGGCCGCAGCCGTGGGATGTGGGTCGGTGCTGGGGGAGCACGGCTGCAGCGGGGACGGGCTACCAACCTCCTCAGGCCTGCTCTCTGCAGAAGCCCTGCAAGACACGTGTGGGGCCGGCTCTTGTCGCCTGCTCGCGCCCAGCGGCCACCCAAGCAGGGCTTACGGCACAGCCGCTACGCCGAGGGGTGCCCATGGGCATCGTGGCACCCGCAGGGAACGGTCAGCAGGGACCCTGCAGAGGCGGCCAGCAGCTCCTGGCAGCCCCCGCTGAGGTGCCTTGACCTCTCTGGGCTTGCCCCAGGCTTTGGAAAATTATCTCCCCTCCTGCCTGGCTGCCGGCACAGGCCTAGGTGATGCTGCAGATGCAGCCTTGGCTTTTGTGGGGAAGAAGCTGCTGGAGGAAGGGGCGTTTCTTTGCCTGGAGGAGGGGGGACTGCGTGGGGAGAGGGGCTTTGACTGCAGGGAGCGGTACAGCGCTGGAGGAAGGGGTGTGTGGCTGAGGACAACCAGGTCACCTTCCCCTGGCGGGGATGGGGCGCTGGTCCAGGGGAGGACGGGTGACCTAAAGTGCTGCTCTGTCAGCGAAGGGCTCTGGCTGTGCAGGGCTTGCAGGGAGCTGTATGGGCTGAGAAACACCAGTCAGTGAGCCTGAGAGATAGTATTTCTTCTCTTCCAGGAACGGGCACAGCCAGGGGCTGGGCCAGCTGTTTTGCATGCCCTGTCAGGGTTAAATTTGTGTTTTCCAACCCATACCAAAAATATGAGAAAGCCTTTTCCCATGTATATTATCAGCACATAGATGAAAGCACAAGAGACCTCCTGAAGTTACAGCCATCCTGGTTATCACCCTTCATGGGCTGTCCAGAGGTTACCAGAGGTAAAGAATACAGCCCTGATAGAGCAGCTGAAGCTGCGAACGGGAGCAGAGTGAATAGCTTTGCTGGGTCCAGCTGGATACTGCTCTCTCTGGGGGTGGCTTTGGCAGAGGCTTGGCAGCGCGTATACGAACCATGTTGTGATGCTTCCCCCCCTCACCCCGCCAAATTTCTAGCCTTCTGGGGTTCAGGGGAGCACTTCATGGTCACCACCAGCTCCTTCCCCTTACCATATCAGCTCAGCATTATCCCAGTGTCAGCTTTTACATCCCCCAATTCGCTTTCTGCCTGCCCCATCCCAGACTTACCGATGAGCATCAGGATGGAGCAGAGGGTGCAGCATCCCTGCAGGGAGCTCCTGTCCTGCTTGCCTTGGAGGTGCAGCGAAGGCATAATCATGAGAAGCTGAGCACCTCTGCTCACCTCAAAATTTGCATGAAAATATGTCTCAGGTAGGAGGTCAGTGGCCAGCAGCTCTGGGGCATCGACTTTTAACCACCTGAGCCAGCCCTGGCGAAGTCTGGCTGCACGTCGGTGCCTCTGCAGCCCCTCTTCAGTTCTTCACTTCAGGATGACATCTGCTGTCACGGCACACAAGGGCTGGGGTGGTGGGATGCAGCCAGCCCAGGGGAGGGCTCAGGGAGGGGCTGGAAGGGTGAGGGTACATCAGAAGTCTCTAGCGGCGAGGCTGGAGCTGGAGAGGTGTTGTCAGAGCAGGCGGGTGAACAGGATGGGGGGCTGTGATGTTCCAGGAGATCAATGAAGGAGCTGCAGAGGATAGCGATGGTCCGGAAAGAGCAGGAAAAGTCTGTAAGGATTTGGGAACAAAAGAAAATTTGAGAGGCTGGCATTTCATCTGAGTATATATGCTTATGTGAGGCAATGCTTTTAAGTGAAAGTGAATCATATTGGTCTTCAATAATCAAACTTTGTGTTAAGCAGAGCTGAACCAGGTGGGTTTCATGAGCCCAGAGAGGTCCTGGGCCACTAAAGGTGAGGTGGGTCCCATTGCTGAGCCCAGGCAGCAATGAGACAGAGCACATACCCCAGCACACGCAGGCACTCTCTGCACAGCCAGCCGCTGGCGGGTGGGCACAGACAGCGAGCGGTGCTTTCACCAGCACCCCCGTGCCCACACGCGGCACCTACAGGGTCACGGAGGATGCAAAGGGCCCGATCCTGCTTTTGCTCCCCAGCTGATGGGGCTCAGAGCTCGCTCAGGGGTCTCACACTCGTTCGCATCACACAAACACCCTTCCTGCGCCCAGCCCCGCTGTCCCTCTTGCACGCAGCCCCCTCGTCCTATTCACCAGCCAGTGTGGCTGCAGCTTTGCTACGGGCTCAGCTACAAGCACAGACTGGAGAGCACCCTCACACAGAAAACAGGTGGGAACTGCCCTTTTTATGCCCCCTCCTCTTTACTTTGCCATGCTTGTTCTTCCCCCTCGACTCCTCCCAAATGAACAGCCCACCCTTAATTGCTTTTCACCCCATTTCGGTACACCAAATTCACTGTTTCCGATGCCGTTACCTAGGCAATCTGGTATCCCTCATCAGGCACAGAGCCTTGCAGGACTGCTCCCCTGCATCCCTCAGTTACCTGGGAAGTCTGACCATTTCTTACATTGCAGTAACAATATCTTGGAGGCGAATGATTACATAGCTCAAAATTGTCTACTGTCATGATTTTAAAGAGGATTTGACCTCTAAGGTCTAGCAAAGCAACTGTCACCTTCACAGATTCCCACCCAGCCAGGATCACTGCTAGTCAGGGGATTTATTAGTTTGAATGTTTGCAGATTATAAACCCAGGAGAGACAGAGTCAAAGCACCCGGTGTTTGTACATCCCCGGTTAAATCAAGGTTCAAGCTAGAACGCTTGCTTTACGTGTAATCACTCAAAGATGCATCCTCAGCAGCCAGCTCAGCCTTATTCCAGTGGTCAGCAAGGTATTGCGCGGCAGTCTCTGTGCCAGAGGATTTCTTACTACAGCACATCTTACTCTACGGTCCTGATTCTCTTTTGTAAGCGCTAGCTCTGAGAGTTGTGGGTTTGTCGTGGGTGGCGTTTTTTGGTTTAGTTTGGGTTTTTTTAAAAACCCTATTAGTATGAGGGTTACAGGAAGTCCAAGCAGATACTCACCCTCTCTCAGCACCAGGGGAGAGGCATTAGACAGGATTT
This sequence comes from Phalacrocorax aristotelis, assembly GCF_949628215.1. Taxonomy (NCBI): domain Eukaryota; kingdom Metazoa; phylum Chordata; class Aves; order Suliformes; family Phalacrocoracidae; genus Phalacrocorax; species Phalacrocorax aristotelis. Next base: position 23,746,225 of record NC_134286.1, on the reverse strand, counting down.
CTGAAGCGCATGAAAACTTCAGAACTTGCCTTAATTAAGGTGGGTTTCATCTCAAAGTTTTCTTGGAGATCTCCGTCGCTGCAGAAGTATAAAGTGCTGTGACTATAAGGGCTTCAAGTTTGCCAACAAATCTAGCCCAAGGAGTTTTAAAGGATGAAGTGAGGGGCAGGTGGACACTTTGCAGGGGTCTCTCCCTCCCTCTGTGTACTGAAGGGTCCCCTTCTCCTTCAGAGCACCTCATGAGTCACATCACAAAATTCAGGTTTGCTTTGCAAAAGCCTCGCGACACCCCAGCCCAGAGCACAGCACTCGACAGCGTCCGTTGCCTCTAGCCTGCTTTGGACCGACGGACATAACAGTCGCGTTGCAGAAGCCCTCACGCACTTCAGAAAGCCTTTCTCTGCTCGAGTGGCTGTGTTCTGCCGTGGGACGGCACCTCTGTGGGTCAGCTTTGGGGAGAGCAGCTGGGATGTAGGGGCAGATATCAGCTCTCTGCAGCTGGCCACAACGACCAACGTTCATCTAGAGAGTCTTTCAGAAATGGAGTTTGCAGCCGCAGCAGATGAGCTCATCCTTACCTCTGCCACCTACAGCAGCCTCCCAGGAGGCAGGAAATCCCTTCCTTGGCACTTTCCAGCATTGACATAGAAACATCCTGCCTACCCTTCGTAGCTTTGTAAGTATTTTTAAAGTAAAGTTTAATTGTATGCGTGTTTCCTCTAGAGACTTTTGTTTCTTGTTTCCAGAGCTGTGTGCACCCTCGGGAGTTGATGTAGCCCAACCCGCTGCAGAAATACCAGAGCATCCATTTCCACGGGACCTGCCTGCACATCCCAGCAGCTGTGGGACCGTTGCTTTGGTCTGGGGGCTCCAATGCCACACGCACACCGACACGGTAAGGCTATTTTAGAGGCATGAGCAATGCGGGGGCAGGAGGTGAGAGTACCAGGGCTGCAAAATGGGCTCAGCGTTGCAAAAGCAGCATTACCTGCCTGAAACATGGCAAGCCTCTGCCTCGCGCTAAGGTGGGGACCTTGCAGAGCACCGGCAAACGCAAGACAAGGCTAATCAGCAAGTGAAAAATTAGGAATTTAAGAATTCCTCCATCTACAGCAGAGCTTGAGAAGCCACACTGTAATAAGGATCTGCGAAGCACCAAGAGTAATAAACAGTGATTAAAAGTACATAAATGGTAAAACCATGACCATTTACAGTAGCCTCCGTGACACCCCTGAACTGCAAGGCTTCGCAGCAGAGCCTGTCACCCCGGGGTGAGCAAGTCACAGCCCGGCTGCCACCCCCTCCTTCTGCACACGAGTGTGGCCAGGGCTGTTGTCACCCCAATTACCGCTGCCTTCATCTGCGCCGCTGGGGGAAAGGTGTCCGCGTGGGGCGGGGGTGACATCCCCGGCTGGGGTTTGCCGTCGGAAGGTGACACCGTGCCCCCCCTACGCTGTCTGTGAGCGGCAGCGGGGGCCCCTTCTCCGGAAGAGCTCAGTGCAGCCAAGTTCAATACATCTCCTCTGCAGCTCAGAGAAACCACCTGTTTCTCTGATATCTGAAGACAAATGCCAGTTAGGTCACTGGTTTCAGGAAAGCACAGCAGAAAAGGTGTTTTCCTACCACAGCCCCACTGGAGATGCCTCCTTTCACACCCCCTGCACTCAGAAATAAACCCCAAACCACAGCTCACAGGTGCTGCTGCAGGGACTCATCTCTAAACTGAGCCACCCTGGACACGACCCCCTTCCCTTGCTCCAGCCCAGGCACCCTGCGGTCCCATGGCCCTGGGGCTCAGACCCTCCTGGACTTACTTGGGAAGAGCAACCAGCACCGTGGGGAAGTGCCCGTGTCTCCTGGCCCTGGGACGTGGCCCTGAGGACGGACGCCGCTGGTCACGGACCTCTGCAGGGCGCGGGAAGGAGCTGGGAGCCACCACTGGCTATTTTCCTCTCTTGGGACAGAGGCTCGCAGCTCAGGGGACAGCAGGATGAGGGGGGCAGGACAACCCCTTGACACCTCTATGGATCTGTTGGATTTTCCCTGGGCAGGGAAAGCTGAACGTCTAACAAAAGGCAACCACAGCCCAGGGATGAGTTACCAGCCTGGTACCCCGCTCCCTGAAGGTCAGAGAAGTGCAGTCCAAAGCCAAGCAGGACTCAGGATCTTCTTTTTGCCCCCCAAAAAAACCAGAATTTGAGCAGACAAGCACAATTTCTCCATAAAGCAGAACTGCCGTATTACACTGGCTGGGGAAGGACTTTGTTTTCCAGCCCTTTCACAGTTACAAATATGAAATACATACAGTTTGTCCCCATCAGCACATAACACAAAGTACATAGGAATGCTTTTTTTCTCTCTGAAGCATCCTGAAATTGACTTAGGATGTTTTTTTCTGAGGGAGGTCGGGAAGGAAGGACCCACTGAAAGGGCTTCACAGACCACAGATCTGGGACCCCAGCCCACAGCCTGGGAAGCGGCACATCCAGCAGCCAAGAGACACCTGTTTTGGGGGAGGACAAGCTGGAAAGAGTAAAGCTCCTCCCCTTCACTTTTAGCCTGGGAATAGCCAGCATAATTAAGATATAACAGTACATTTTGCTTAGTGAGGATCACCTGACAGGACACAGCAGTCTCCCAGCTTCCTCCCCCAAAATGCCCTGGAAAGAGCAGAAAATCCCCCACCCTAGCCCACACCAGAGACCCCAGCTGGTTACAGCTACTCACAAAAAGACACACCTCCTGCAATACTTACTTTCCACTTACTTTGTGCACAGGGGGGAAACCCCCACCACAACCCCCTCTACTTCCCCCTCCCCAAGAAACCCCTTTCAAGGCTAATTTTATGGCCCACAATTCATCAACGCACCCGTGAGACAAGACTGCCCCTTTGCTACCTAATTCCCTTCAAATCCTTTTCACCTGGAGCCACATTAAAGGGAAAGTATTTGTGTAAAATATCGAGGAAGACACGCACAATGGCTGCAAATATGTGGGAAGGACAGAGGAATAAACCGAAAATCTTGTGGAAATCAAGATTAAACCTGAAAACAGGAGGGAAAAGGTTATGTGCATCCTTTATCCAGGTGATTTGCTGCAAACTTGCTGATGCAAAGCCTTGTCAGAGCTGTCCCGGTGCCTGGAGCGGCTTCAGGCTGTGTTTAGAGACCTCATCCCGGTGGCGCACGTGAGCTTCCCCAGATGAACTGAATTACAAGGCCTCAAGGGCTGGGTTGTATATAAAACCCTGCCATTCAAAAATAGACTCGTTTCTTCCTTCCCTAAACTTATGTGGGGAGTAGTTTTGCCCCCTCTTGCACATTGCTGAGCATAAAGTATCGTCATCTGTGACTCCTGTATTTGACATTAATAAACACATCAGCAAAATACAAAGCTCTAGATGGAAGAGAAGCTCACAGACGGAGAGCAGGCAGTCGTCAGCATGGTGTGTGACACCCCCTCTACCTGCTCGCTGGAGGAACCAGAGCAGACGTGCTGCTTGACCCTGAAAAATCAGTTTTATGTATAACCAGTGTTTTAACAGAAGGATTTTAATGCAGGGGAAAGGGCTAATGCTCATTTTCCTGTGTTCAGCCAGCTTGCTTGTGCTCTGTGTCTTTCACAACTCTCTCCCCCCACCTCCCCTTTTTTGACACCGAAGCCTGACTCAACAAATGTCAATAGTGAAACTTCCCCTTATCTTTCACCAGGGCTTATGTAAGTGCATTTAAAAGTGTCCTTAATTGGTGCTGGATGGGGATTGTTAATTCAAACATGCAATATTTTCCTAGAACATAACTCTGTCTTCCAGGAATCTTTATTCTCTATTTCACATCTTCTCTTCTGCTTGGTAGCAACCTTTCCATTCTTGCTGCCTCTTACATCTTCACCTTTCCCCCTTTCAAGTGTTTTCAAGTCCACAGTCTTTATCAAAATCATCTTAGTGAGCATTCCCTCATGGTATTTATCGGTGCGTAATGCTACAAGCTCTGCAGAGACGGGACTGATCCGCTCCAGTGGGGTCCGAAGACGAGCTTCTGCACCACAAAGCTGGTTTTGCATTCAGTTCTTTTCAGTAAAATAATGAAATTCCCTGCCTATAAAACGTTTTGAGGTTTGGCAGTACTGAGAAATCAAACTGCTTTTGAGCAACGGCTTTTTTGCTGAGCCTTAGTGGCTGTTTTTACATAAAACCCCCTTTTTGAGAGCCAGGGAGAATCTCTGTCCTCTATTGGATGCGGGGGGAACATGGACACAGAGGATGAGGAAAAGGCTGAGGTACTCGATGCCTTCTTTGCCTCGGTCTTTAACCATCAGACCAGTTATCCCCGGGGCATTCAGCCCCCGCAGCGGGAAGGACCGGAGGGATCCACCCGAGAGCACTGAGGGAGCTGGCGGAGGAGCTGGCCAAGCCACACTCTCCATCATGTACCAGCAGTCCCGGTTAACAGGGGAGGTCCCAGACGACTGGGGGCTTGCCGATGTGACACCCGTCTACAGGAAGGGCTGGAAGGAGGATCCGGGGAGCTACAGGCCGGTCAGCCTGACCTCGGTACCGGGGAAGGTGACGGAGCGGCTCATCTTGCGTGCGCTCACCAGGCACGTGCAGGACAGCCAGGGGATCGGGCCCAGACAGCACGGCTTCATGAAAGGCAGGTGCTGCCTGAGCACCCTGGTCTCCTTCTGTGACAGGGTGACCCGCCTGGTGGGGGAGGGAAAGGCTGTGGCTGCATCTGCCCGGGCTTTAGCAAAGCCTTTGGCACTGCCTCCCACAGCATCCTCCTGGAGAGGCTGGCGGCTCGTGGCTTGGCCGGGTGGCCCCTTCGCTGGGTAAAAACTGGCTGCACGGCCCAGAGAGCCGTGGTGACGGAGCTAACCCCAGCTGGCGGCCGGTCACGAGCGGGGCTCCCCAGGGCTCAGTGCTGGGGCCGGTCCTGTTTAGTATCTTCATCAATGATCTGGGCGAGGGGATCGAGGGCGCCCTCAGGGAGTTGCAGGTGACACCAAGCTGGGCGGGAGTGTCGATCTGCTGGAGGGCAGGGAGGCTCTGCAGAGGGACCTGCACAGGCTGGATCCATGGGCCAAGGCCAGTTGTGTGGGGTTTAACAAGGCCCAGGGCCGGGTCCTGCCCTTGGGTCACACCAACCCCAGGCAACGCCCCAGGCCTGGGGCAGAGGGGCTGGGAAGTGCCCGGTGGAGAAGGCCCTGGGGGTGCTGGCTGGCAGCCGGCTGGGCATGAGCCAGCAGTGCCCAGGTGGCCAAGGAGGCCACCAGCCCCCGGGCTTGTGTCAGCACTGCTGTGGCCAGCAGGAGCCGGGCAGGGATGGGGCCCCTGTGCTCGGCCCTGGGGAGGCCCCACCTCGAGTGCTGGGCTCAGGGTTGGGCCCCTCGGGACAAGAAGGCCCTTGAGGGGCTGGAGCGTGTCCAGAGAAGGGCAGCGGGGCTGGGGCAGGGTCTGGAGCACAAGTGTGCTGGGGGGCGGCTGAGGGGGCTGGGGGGGTTTAGCCTGGAGAAGAGGGGGCTGAGGGGAGCCCTTCTCGCTCTCTGCAGCTGCCTGAGAGGGGCTGGAGTGAGGGGGGGGTCGGTCTCTGCTCCCAAGGCACCAGTGACAGGGCGAGAGGGAACGGCCTCAGGCTGCGCCAGGAGCGGTTACTGAATGCTACTGATCTTGAAATTCCCATATTAGAACTGTTCTTGTCTCTCTGGTCCTGACAGTTCAGGTGTGAACTATGGTTTTTAATTAACTTCAGGCCCTACATTTTTAATTAACTTAGCTGAAGGACCCTATTAAAATAACTTCTGTATTTTCCTATAGCCAAAAAGGAAAGAAATGAGGAGTACAGCTAAAATGTAAAGCCAGAGGGATGGGACTCATCTTTGATTTTTTTTTTTAATATCAATTTCTTGCATCTTCTGCCATCGTGTGGCCACTGAGAGAATGAACGATGAGAAGTCAAGGGAGATGCATTGGGTTATTGCTCTGCACCTTTATTCCACCTTTGATGGGTAATACTGACTCATTCTCAAGTTCATGAGGTTTTGAGACATATATTTTGTTAAGCTAACCACTTTATCGATCATTTATTCAAAGACTTGATTTCTTAGTTTCGGAAAATGTCTTAAACACATACATTGGGTCACCAGCGTAGGGGGAAGAGAAGGAAGCAGTTTATCATTTATTGGCTGAAAGAATTGGAAAAGCTCGAATACAAAAAATAATCCGATACCGTTACAGCAAACAGGACCTGTTCCGTAACGCGGCACAAGAAACACCCATATCGGACAGCTGGTGACTGCCACGCTGCCCTGTTCCTTCAGGTGAAGTTTTGATGCTCACAAGCTGCTTAGGAAGAATTTAGCCCTCTTGGGAAGCGGGGAGAGGTGAAGCACAAGATTTAAAACAAAGCTCTCTCCACTCCCCATTTTTTTGTTGGGGTGGCTAAATTAATTTGAATAATACCTACGAGGAAATGTGTTCCGTCTACATTCACAGTGAACAATTTCCCCCCAGACAGATTACGCAGTCACCCGGAGGAGCGTGTTGGCTCGGAGCTGGCTCATACAAGGTTGGTGTCTGGAGGCCACAGCCCTCGGCAGCAGCCGCCGCAGCCGGAGGCAGAGCTACAGTCACCCCGCTCCGTGTCAGAAAGGCACCTATGTCACGACAACCTGTCATCAAGACACTTCGGTCGGTTCTCCCTTGTGCTAGCCAGAGTCCTGCAGGCTCCAGCTCAGCGGCACATTTTCAGCTTGCAGCTGATAAAGACAGAGGTCCCCTGAGCAGAGGAAGGTAAAGCTGCTCTCATTGACTAAGGGACGTTTTCCACATTACCCAAGCGCTTTCCCTTGGATCCTGGGAGAACAGGGAGGCAAAAAGAGCTCAGGAACCCTTAATACCCCCAAATAATTTGAGAGAGGGCTCCCCCTGCTCAAGGGTTTCAAATACTGATCAGGGTCCTTTGCCAACCAACACAGAGATTGTTTTCTGTCACCACCTCCTGCCCCATCCCACGCTCCAGGCCACAGCTTCACCCCAAAGCACAGGGTGAAACCAGCCGTGGAGCACACGAGCCGGGCTGCCTGAGAGACAGCGCACGTACCCGCTGTGGTTTGCTACTCCAACGTGATCAACGAGGATTTGTAAAGCTTCACGCCTACGTGGTGCTGGCACCTAAGGAGAACCTGTGAGCAAAATGCGTGACACAGAAAGTAACAGAATATATGCTGCAGGGCTGCTCAAGGAATCCGCTGGCTCAGCCCAGAGGAAAATTCAAGTTCCTGCCTGTGTCTGCGGCTGCCGTTCACAGGCCCTGGGAGACGTTCCTGACAGAAGCCAGCTCACTTCAAGCTTGTATTACCTGCCACCATTGCTCGTGTTTTACTTCCTCACATACCTTCTGATCAACAGCTTCCTGCCAAGCCTTCACTCAGAAACCCCTTTCAACTCCTGATGACTGCAGCGGCGGTTCCCTGCAGACGGGAAATACTGCGGAAGACAGCTCCAGGTAGCTCAGTCCACATGAAGAGAAGCTTTCAAGAGTGTCTCTTAACACTAGGATCTATATATTCAGTATTCAGGTTAAACAAGGGTAACAAGTTTAGCACCTATGCACCTACACTGTGCTTGTACCTGGGACACGAGAGCATCCTGCTTGCACAGAGAAGCCATAAGTGAAAGGGACCAGCCCTGTTTTAAGGTATGGTCAGAGCAGAGCGAACACCCCCAAAGATATGGAAGAGTGAAAAATAAACAAATACAAGAATCCCCTCTTGGTTCTAAAATTCAAATGTTTCTAGTAATGATAGGATTTGCTTTTGTTCTTTAAATTTTGGCCCTTCAGTGAGCCAGACTCCAATTTATCCTCCCAGCTACGAGGAGCTGAGAGGCACCTCTGTGTTCATCACCTCCATATGCAGGGGATTCTGGTGGAAAAAAAACCCAAAAAAACCCCGAAAAACCAAACCCCAACAGTCAGCCTCATCCAGCAGCCAGTGTAACGATGTCCTAACACAAACCCCTTCTTCAGAAAAGACGAAAGAACAGGCACAGTGGGAACTTGTCAGCAAATACTGTAGCTGCTGAGCCTTCGCCCTTGATACAAGCACAGTGCAACAGGCAGAAAGAAGCATTATGTTACTGAACATCAAGGAAACGTGAGAAATACCTCCCTCATCTAACACAGTCATCTCTCCTTCCCAACATGCAGATCTTGCTACTTCCCCCTTTTCCTTCTAACCTAAACCCCTTCAGAAATACCCTAACTATAACCAGGTTCTCTTTCCAGGCCATCTCTCAAGCAGCACAGCTTGCATCAGCGACTCTTTCAGGCGTACGTAGTATGTTTAAGAAGTAGTCAATGAAATATGCCAACAGCCCTCAGTTTGAGTAGTGACATCTTCATCAAGTAGGGACCATAGATTTTCATTTTCTCTAGACGGGCTAAAGTCCAGCCTGGGGTGAGACAAGACCCCAGAGATTTCCATTCTCCTCTGCTAAAAAAACAAAAATTAGAACCACCAGCTGGCAAAAAGGCTGAGCAACAGGGAAAAATACAAAGATTTCAAATCCTGAAGGCACTTGGTTAGAGGAACACTTCACATCAATAGGTGCTGGGAGCACTTCCCGTGGTGTGATTAACCCTTACTCAGCAGAGCCGAGACAGACTAACTGGAAAGACCAGGCTGGGTGCACGGACAGCAAGAGCTGACCATGCTCAAAGGCAGAATATGGTCCCATAAAGCTCCCGTGGCCTTTGGCTTCCACCTGCTCCCTCTCCTGAGCAGGCACCGAGAACTGTTTGGAGAGGGCGGAGGTGTCTGAGGTATGTGCAACATCTTCATCGTGGCGACGCACCAGCGCGGTGGCGCTCGAGGTCTGGCTGCCTCTTCGGAGCGTGGTCCGCGCTAAGCTTGGAGTCCCAGTAAGCGCGCGGTGTTCAGCACATCATCTCTCGTCAGGTAGCAGCCGCAGAGCTGGCGGTACCCTGTGAACGCTTCCCGGCCGTGCAGGACGCGCCAGTTATCTACGAACAGCGCCTGCAGGCGAAGAGAAAAGGCCGTCAGAAGAAGGGTAACCACCGCAGCCAGGGCCAGGACCCTCCGGCAGGACGCGTCCTGGAGCTGGAGAGCCCTACAGACTGGAAGCACGAGTAAGGGTGTGCCACGGTGGGCATGACCCTTCCTGTTCAACACTGTCAGACAGCACATGACACTACAGCCAGATGTTTCATGGGGTCTAGCACAGCTGATTTACCCGAAGCTGGCAGTGCTGCTCTGCTGCTAGCCACAAGTTAAAACGTGACAGCCAGCAAAGCACAGAAACACATTCTGGGCTGCTGCTTTGCTTTTCTACTGGAGAGGTTGCACAAGAGCTCACCAGCAGCAGAAATTGGCCATCTTCAGCCTCTATGGTGTTGCTTCCCCGCCAGGCATTCTTGGGTGCAGAGAGGTGCAGGGACTCCAATATCATCGTCTTCCCTGCTGGACTGTTTAATTTTTGGGGCCCTAGGCTCAGGCTGAACCTAAACCTTGTAGGAGTAAAACCCCTTCAAGCAGGCACAGCTGAAGGAAGAAGCCATGTACTGTAATACCTTCAAGTCTACAACTGTGGCTCTAGCTCTTCAGGCTCCTCCAGAGCTGCACCCAGCATCAGCCTTTCAAACGCAAGGCAGAGCTTTTTCCTCTCAGTACCAAGGTGTGCCAAGGCACCCGAGCCCTTTCTGGGACAGTGAAGATCGCTGGGGTCTCCTGTGATTCTCTGGCAATGTAAGGGTTCAAATCTAACCCCAGAACAGACGTAAGTTCAGCTTCCCACACGTTTATATTTCCATCAAAATAAAAATTTCTTCTGGAAGAAGGCTGGACATTAAGTGTTCCCAGCCTCTCTGCTTCTGAGGGTTCTCATTTCAGTGACTGGGAAGACCTTCCTCCTCTCCCCCAGCTGGGACTAACTGTCCTCTGAGGCAGAGTTTGAATGAACCATTTCTGCCTTATCTGGAAGCTTGTACGTTTTTAGGACAGTAGGAACACACACAAAACAGATGTTTCCCCTTAAAACAGCTGTAAAGAGGAAAACTGCAGCACACAGAGCCTGCCTGACGCATTTACCTTCGTCACAAGCCTGCACACGCAAAGCAGCACCCTGCCACGCTGCCTCCCTCTCTGTACCAAACACACGTGAGCCTCCCAACCCCGAGTCCCACCTTGCCCGGTTTCAGTTTGACCCACAGTTCATTTTCTGGTCTCCTGAGCTCTGTGGTGAGTGTGCGGTGAGCAGCGTACCAGCGATGCACAACGTCGTAAGGCACGGTGTTGATGACAGCACGATCATAGTTATTGTATCTAGAAGTAAAGAAGAGATAAGAGATTGCCCACACGGCTCCACAAGCACAGCCAGGTACTTCTACAGGGAACCTCAGGTGCCTGTAGGATTAGCCAGTATTTAAGGGAGGCTACAGAGATGACTAGGGAGGTTATGCTGCAAGTGCAGGACTTTCAGGAGAATACACAGCCTTGGGAGCAAGGAGGAGTTTACTGTCAAGCCGAAAACTGTTCTTGCTGTTTTTCCATGGAAGGATGCGCCACGACAACGGGCATGCCTGAGGGCTGTCCAGAATAAAAGTGTGAAGCAGTGGTGGACAGCCTCCTCCACTAAGCCAAGCCAGAGTTTCAGAAAACAGGCCAAGTTTCCACATTTCCTTTGGAAGGGGACCAGTCTGCGCCCTCCCTGTTCTCTGTATGCCAGGCTAGTTTCTAGAGGCTCTTTCAGAGAAGGGCTGAATTCTACTGCCTCTCAAACGAAGCGAGAGGAAGGCATGGAGCTGTCAGGAGTGAAAAAAAAAAAAAAAAATCAAAGCTCAGTGCTGACACTCATCTTTGTATCAGTGGCTCTGACACTTCCTCTAAAGCAGCAACGCACAGCCCAGGAAGAAATGCAGGGTGTTGCTGTGGTTTCACACCTGCCTCTCAAACATACATTGGTTTTCAGTTTACAATATCTCCTGGAAAACCACTACCGTCTGCCACCATCCCATAAGCAAGAGGCCTCTTGGCTGATGTTACCTGATCAGATAAAGCTCGTTGTTCCAGGGATAGACGTTGAGGACTGGCCCAACTCCAATCATGTGGTTGTGACAGTCTCCCACGTTCTCAACGTACTCGTGCTTCAACGGCACCTTGCTGAGCAGCTCGAACTGATCAGGGGCTTGCCGGAGAACCTGCTCTGCTGCATAGAAACCGTCCACCAGCAGCGTCCGCCCGCCTGTGCCCTCGTGCTTCAGGCAGTGGAACACCTGGATGCTGCATGGGTGAAAGAATCCAGAGCACAAAAGACCTTGGCTGCCTGTCCTGCGGAGAGAAGGCACTCCCCGCGGACCCGGACAGATGCAGAAGGATGCACCACCCTTCTGATGGTTGTGACATACTTCGTAATACAATTCATTTTGCTAAAACCTGTCAGGGAACGGAGACAGACCATGAGAAATGGCTGTACCTGTCGTTTCTTCAGGCTCAGTCTCACCCATTTCACTTTCCAAGAGAGCTGCTGCCTACACTGCCTCCCAGATCAAGTGACATGATCAGGATCAGGCCTGTATCACTCAAAGTCCATCCAGGCAGTAGGATGCAGAGGTTCAAAAGCATAAAACTAACTTCCCCAGAACATCTCAGTACAAGAGGACAGTTAAAGAAATGCTGGTTGTACTGCTGTGTTCTCCAGGAACTACAAGGGGAGGCCAGGGTGATCCTCTCTCCAAGGCACGTACATCGTGGTCTCCCACAGGCAGTCAGGAGAAGCCCTTCATGGCCACACACTAAAGGCCCTTCAGAAAGCCCGGAGCAGAGGAGTCCCCAGTAAGAAGTCTACCTACAGGGATATCCCCTCAACAGTGGGAAGCCCTTCCATTACTTCTCTGAAGCTTCTCCTTCCCTTCACCTAAGCAAGGCAGGCATTGTGCCGTCAGGAACACACACCCAGGAGCTGCCTTGAGCCACCTACTCCCAATTTTCACAGTGTACGAACTTCACTTGTCAGAAAATTGTGACCTTCTGGGAAAGCCTTTTATCTTCTGATCTCCCTTTGGGGCCTCCTAACCCAGTCCCACAGCAAGTGATGTGGCAGGACCTCCCAGCTCCACCCTCAGCAGCACCTTTTCTCCCCGGGGCGCTCTAACCACCCTCACATCCACAACAGTTTCAGGGTAATTTTACAAAGTCAGTTCACAAGCACTGGAGCGAAGGACACTCCGTGCCTCAAAGGTAACAACCTCCTCCCACAGCTCGAGGTGCTGAGAAAGCCTCTTCTGAGGGCAGGCTCTTCGAGATAAGGTTGCAGTCTTTCCCATAGCTTGAGGAGCTTCTATCCTCCTACCCTTTGCAATAATTTAACTGAGACTTGTCAGACTTGGCTGATTTCAGCCAAAGCAGCAGGGGAGAGCAGACATTCAAATGGACGTATCTTTCTTGAAAAACACCTAATTTCCTTTAGAAGCAGCTCAAAGGCTCTTTTAAGTGTTTTGGAAGCAAGTCTGAAACAGTCTGGGAAGAAGGGATTTCTGGCAGGGACGGGGAAGCCAGAAATTCGTGTTCTTCCTGCACAACGATGGTTTTGCAGACTTGCAAGCATTAACAGTTAGCCCGAATAATTTAGCCCGTGCTGTCATTGCTTGATATACTTCAGTTGGCTGCAGAGGAGAATACACCTACCTGAAGGGAACCCTTCCAAGTGGAGAAGAAAGGTATAAAAATAGCTAATGAGCGCTGTAGTTCTGGCACCGAGGAGTTTAATCAAAGCTCTTTTGTAGGCTGAAGTTCTGATTAATAATTACTTATTTGATTTTGGGGAATATTTTGTGAGCTCCTAAAACAAGTCAGCCAAGCAGGTAACACTGTGCAGCTCACAAAAACACAGGGTTTTGCAGTCAGCTGTTCACTGAGGACAGGGGAGCCGACTGGATCTGGCTGTAAGTGTGTGGCAGGACCTATGCTTTACACATCTATTTCTAGCTACAGAGCACGCTAAAATCCCCTTACTTTGCTCCCGATCCGAGGTCCTTTAGAAGGAACCCTACCAGCTAAACGCTTCCTGCCCGCTTGGGCACAGACAGCAGCGCTCAGGGTGCCGCCTGGGTAATGCCACCCTTCCTTGTCCGAAGGGCTGCTCCAAGACCCACAGGCAGCCAACAGATCTCACCCCTTAGTCCTCCTCTGCTTTTACAGCTCAGCGCCACACACCTTTCCCATTAAGATGTTTAGCAAGTTAACAGCCTCACTTGGGAAGAGCTAATCCTGCCCTAGGGCAGGAGGCGCGGGCTGGAAGACTTCTCTTTGTAGCCCTAGTTCCATAAGAGATCACAGTACTTCCCTCGGTTCTTCCCCAGGCCATTTCCCGATGATTCCCCTCTTGACTGAGATGAAAGCAGACAAAAACAAAATTAAGCTAGAAATTAAGCCTAAGTCTCTTGCGCTTCATTGTGAACCACATTCAGGGCTGCTGCCTCTCTTTCTCCAGCTGTGTATAAAACTCACAGCCCAGGGGCTATATCAGAAAAGCAGTTTGCAAACTCGCATTTAGGAAACAATGCTCTAGCTACAAACCGCTTTTAAGAGCACAGGCAGGTGTGAACTTCGAAGAGCCGGGGAAGCCTGGCTTCTGACTACCCACAGGGCTGCGCCGCTGCCAAAATGCAAACCTCAACCTGTCTGAATGGAGGCAGAGCGACGCAGAGAGCATACGTGAGCACAGCACGTACGTCCGTCACCACTCACAGCGCGGGAGGGCAGAGACAGTTACTGCAGCCTGCGCCAAGGCAGGCTGTTCTCCCCCCCTCCCCGCAGGCTGCCAAGCACGGGGAGCTCAGGGCGGTGGGGAGGGCTTGCCCCAGGCCAGCAGGATTAAGTCAAAGCAAACTTTTGCAGGAACTTTGTACAACAGTTGATAAGAAGCACTTGCTGCCAGAGGAGCTGAGCCTTGCCAGATGTACCCAAAAGACAAATCAAATCAATTGCGTTTCTGTGAGGTTGAATGTTGTGTGTCACTTATGAGACTGAGGGAGATTGCAGAAGAGACTGTCAGATAAGCTTCAGGGCAGCACAGCAATGTCTACAGTGCTGAGCCTTCTTCCTGGCTACAAAGACTACTGCGTGGTATTGCTCTGGTTGAAGCAGCCAGCCATCTAACAGCCAAGTCCTTCGCTGCCTGCGTTCTGGAAGACCTAGAAGTCTCAAGCATCGGAAAAAATTGATCAGCAGACTACCCCACTCCATGGGGATCAGACGGGCCCCAGAAACGCTGTGTAACTAGTAAAAGTACATCCATCACCAGCACGGGAGACAATGAAGCCCGTGCACCAGAAACAGCATTGCTGTGAAGCAGTCGCTCCTGCCTTGTACACTGTGTGTCTGTGAACCAGCAAAAGCACCTACCCGCAGGGCTCCTGGAAGTAGGTTGTGTCGGTGTGACGATCCAGAGCCAGCTTCGTGTAGGCGGTGTCTCCCCGAGAGAAGTCGGAGGTGAAGTACCACATCCTACCGTAAATGGTCTCCCTGCAAAAGGGGCGGGCAGTTATCATGAGGCACTGCAGGGAAGCAGATCCTCTCTTGCAGTTGAGGTTACACCCCTCCATCCTACGTGCGGAGTAAACTGAAGCAGAAAAACTTAACAAAACTCACGCTGTCAAGAGTTGGTGCTTCTAATGCCTCCTCTAGTGCTCAATTTGTCTTTCTTCCCCAAAAGACTGATGGCAGTGAGTATTGCTTCCCCTCCACAAACACTGACCTTCCTTCCACATTTAACATCAGCCCCGGTCAAATCAAGGAAGCCACTGAGTGACATGAGGAGTTGCCAGAGTGCAGCCAGCCCTTGCCTGTAGCTGCCACAGGGTTACCTAATCACCCCACATCTTGCTCCTAGGGTCCTGCGTTTTCACCCACCTCCCCCCTACAACATGCATGGAAGGGATCAGACAGAAGGCAAGGACAAACAGTACTCAGGGGCTACATGGTGAGGGCTCCTGGAGACAAAAGTTGGCTGGATATTCCTTGGAGCCCCTCATTTCTATCCAGAGTGACTATTCATTAAAAGAAATCCCTCCTCTTCCAATGGCCCAAGGCAAGTTAAGCTGTTTCTGCAGCTTGGATAAAACTCAAAAACTCAAACCCCGGCTTGCCGTGCTCTTGGTGTGTTTTAAACAAACACAAAAGAAACATTTCTCAATATTTTTCTTTAATGAGAGCTACAAATTGGTTTTGATATCCCTGGCTCCCAGGGCCAGGGCTGCCCTCCTAACCTTTCAAGTCATAACAGGAAATGTCTCTCCTTGCAAAGCTCTAGTCTTCCCAGAGAGGCTACTTCCCTCAGGCACTCCTCTCTGTCCACAGTCCCACTGTCACAAAAGTCATCGTACGCTCCCTAGGCAGCTCCGTAACCCAGTGACTCCAGGCTCTCCCCTGAAGAGAGGTCAGGTCCCGCAGCACCATATTCCACCTCGGTTCTAGTGGACCGGCCAGAGACCGCAGAAGACCCCGACCTTTTGTTTGCCAGCCAGGCCGCACTGCACAGTCTATAGGGATAGGAGGGCAGCACCTTCCCCAACAAAAAGCAAACAACGGTCTGCCCTGCATGGCTCCTCTACAAAGCTGCCAGCGGCCTTCCCAGGGCAGCCAGAGTTACCTGATTAAGCTGATCCTTTCCGCTAAGATTTGTGTGTCCTCTTTGGTGGGAGTGACGTTCTCTACAAAAGCAATCCCGTATAACAAGAAGTTTTGCAGGAACTCCTTCAGCCCCTCGTCTGTCTCCAGGAAACTCCGGCAGTCGACGGAGGGGACCTGGGCTTGGCGGTAGATTTCTGCGTTCCAGAGAATCCGCGGGTGCATGACCTGCTGCTTCTGCCCCTCATAGCTGTTCTTCACCAGCCACTCCAGCCCGTACCGCGTCACGTGCCCGTCCGGCCCTTCGACAAGGGAGAAGAGTCACCGCAATCGCACTGGACGGCCTGGCCACCAGTCAGCGCAACCATCAGTCTAGGACAGCCCTCACCCTTTTAATTTTGTCTGGTGACAGACCCTTTGCACTGTGATGCCACCCAAAATGTTATCTGGATATAGCCACAAGTCCTAAAAAGCATTGTCGTGGCTGCAGCAACTCCCAATTCAGAGCTAAGTGTTTCAGCTTCAGCGGTTTTGTTTTTTGTTGACAGGACTCCAAGGAGAAGTAAAGCACTGAAGACAAGCCCATAAATAAAGGTAAGCTACAACAGAAGGAAGACAGCAGCTGGGAGGCTGAGGAGAAAGGACAGAAAATGCAAATTCTGATCAGGGACACCAGCTCAAATAGGACAGGGTAAAGAAAAGAAAACCCACCGTTTCTTGACCGGTCTGCTCACCACCTGCATCGCTGCTGTGTTCACACAAACCACTGACACCCAGACACTGAAGTTACACACATCTCTACCCAAAAAGGGCTGGAGGGGAGCGGGAGGAAAGACAGGTGCAAACTTAGGACTGAGGTGTGTTTACAGTAACAGCGCTGCTCAGAAAAGCAGTGTTTAAAACATGCTTACAGCTAAACCTCTTCCCAAAACAGCTACTGATTTAGGGAGGAAGGCTGCCCTCTCTCAGCAAACCTAAGGATGGGATCCAACAGGGCTCCCCCCAAGCTGGGCTGGGGGTCCCTAAGACATGCAGGGTACAGTCACCTTGCTACTTACACGTGAGGAAGAGTGTGGTCTCATCCACTCGGACAGCCTTGGGTTTGATTCCCAGGTCCACGCTAGCCGTGTCCAAGCTGCGCTGGTTCGTCTTGGCATTGTAGCAGGAAGCCGAGCGGCAGTGGTCCCGCAGCCAGACGAAATCGAGTCGCATCAGCGTGTTCGCGTACCTGAGCTCTGCAAAGAAGGACAGGCTCAGAAGATGCGTTGGTGTGAACAGCGAGAAGAAACAAATCAAGAACTGAAGCCGAGAGTCCACAAGTTGCAATCCCCTCTTACAGGGGATGCTGAGGCTGTTACACTTAGCCCTTCTTCACATAAATTAAGCTAGCTCGTCGCACAATGAAGACCAGGCAGAGTATCTTCACAGAAGGCTTGACTGTCAGTGATCTCGCCACGGTTTCCCTTCTCCCCGAGTCTACAGGCAATCTCACCCTGCAGCAGGAAGAAGCAACGTGGCTAACGAACGTGCTGGTCACACACTTACATCTCATCTCTCTTCAACAAGCAGTAAATTCAGAGCAGTGTGGCAGCTGTGGTACACAACAGTGTCGTGTCCCCCCACCACCACATAGCTGCAGACCCCAGCACAGGAATACAGATAAGAGCCAACCAAATAATCACTCCATCAGCCAACCTGCACAAACGTTACAGGCGAGTCCAGACCTCGACGCAAAGCTTCGATATCCATTTAGCATGACAATAAAGCCTCTCCTCCTTATTCCACCCTGGGACAGCTTAGAAATACTTGAAGCCCTTCGGAAGCGGGTCAGAGCCAGCAGAGGCAACAGGAGAGCCCTTCCTGCTCTAGTCCTGCTCAGCTTTGAAATCCAAGTATCTGAGGTCACTCTGCAGCGGGAATACAACAGTATCCTCTCCTGGGGCCACTGTGTTGGATAAAGTATCGAGCAATTCCCTTTGCTTACAAGTGACTTAAGAGTGCCAACATCTAGGCAGCCTGGTTAGACACCACCCAGGCACAGAGCAAACCAAACAGGCCATGGGCAAACACGTGCCTCAGTGGCCAAGTCACCTCCAAAACCAAAAGGACACAAATCAGCATTAGCAAGCATTTATAACTGGCTTGCTGTGTTACTTCACATCAAGACACGCTTTCCTTACTTTTCCTTTCAGCTGCCTCACAGTCAAGTTCCATTTGCATCAAAAAGGCTTTTACGCCCACCCTGCCTCCTGCTGCTCCTGCATCCAGCCGCACAAAGTCAGGCTGCTTGAAACCTGCTTTAACAACTGCGTTTCACACATCAGCCTTTCAAGGAAAGCCTGCTCAAGAGGGGGCAAGAAAGCAGGGCACACACCAAACGAGCCATCCCACCTGCCAATCAGAGCCCCGCACATATCACAGAAGATAAGCGACTGACAGGGCAAGGCTCAGATGCAGTTATTGTTCAGGAATCCCTTGATTTGATTTCCGATTTAGCACTGCCTCGTTTATCGAAGTCTCACCACAAGCCGACAAACCTGCTCCATCTTGCCTTTGGGAATTCCCAAAGGGAGCATGAAACACAGACTCCTGCGCACATCCCTCTAACGCAGGCTGTTTCGGAGGAAAATAAATCACTCCCGGGAAACAAGGGCAGGAAAATCTCACTCCTCTCCCCAGACAGACTCACAAGCAGGTACGCACGCACCCAACGCACCTACCTAGATGGTCACCGTGTAACTGCCAGGCACACTTGAGGGACTCTGGGGCTGTGTGATGCCAGCGAGCCGCAGCAGCGAGGACGGTCCTTCTGTCACGGGGCAGCCATGGCGAGCGACGTCTAGCGCTTCCACTCAGCTGGCACGGCACCTTGGACAGACACGCCAGCCTCCTGCACCACATCCTGAGCAGCCTCAAGAGAGGGAGGGGAAAGAACAAGGTGACTCAGCTGTGCTACCGCATCGCACCCTGGGCTCGATCTCTGTGCTCCTGTGCCAGGCACTGTCAGCACTTCTGGGGAGGCTGGTATTGTCCTGCACCATTTGTGGTTTACTGACAGAAGAGGTGAGCGAGAACTAGTCTGTTGAGGAGGAAGAAAAGTGGGCATGATGACTGGCAGCCTGGCCAGAGGAGAGAGCCACCTAACTCCCAGGCACCTTTTGACAGGAAAAAATAACACAGAGTTTGGAAAGTCTCATATTAAACACCTTCACTGCCAAGGCCGGGCACCGGCGGCGCTTTTGCATCCTCCCAGTGACAGTGCAATCAGGCACGCTGCCAAGCTTTTCCCAGTGCCTGGAATCCAGGCTTATTGTTAACACCACGCAGGCTACACAGCAACCTCCCCGAAACTGGGCGCTTTACCCTTGTTTATACCAGCTGCAGCAGTTACTTTTGTGGGCATCACCAATACCCCGGAGGAAGACCGCGAAGTTGCATGTCAAAACTGGCTGCCCTCAAAAACTGCACATAATGGAAGCAACAGGGAATTAGCTGTTGGGGCGTTAATTAATTTTTTAAACAAACAAGCTAATCCGATCCGCACACATCAGCTGAAAACAGAGGAAGAGACAAGGGTGTCTTGCTTGTATTGTGACCACCATAAACCATAGCAGAAAACAGTCCAGAGAAGAAACAAATGAGATCCTAGGATTTATCAAGGAAGGCAATTCCAGAAGAGACAGCTGTGTGTTCAATGCTCTTGTGCAAAACACTGGCAAAACCTCATCTTCTGCAGGTCTTTTCCCCTCTCTGGCCTTCCCAGTTTGAATTCACCACTCCTGGTCAGAACTACAGGGAGCAGGGAAGCAGAGAAAAGTGACCTTTGTCAGAGAAGCAAGAACTAGAGGAATCCAGTAATTCGGCCAGTTCTAGAAAAAGTATGCAAAACAAAGAGGAGGAAGAAAATCTCTGCCTCCCCTGAAGGACGCAGCTGGCACGGAGGGAAAACCAACCACGGTTAACCTTGGGCTAGAGATTAGAAGGCGATTTCTCAGAGGGAGATTTGCAACAGCTCTTCAATACAAAGAGTGAGGGCGAAAACCTTCCAAGTTTTAAGACATAATGCCACGGTCTGAACGCCCCGTCGTGTTTATTAAGTTCTGGAGGTCAGGTCTAAACCCAGCAGGATTTTAACAGTGCTTTGGTCTGAAGCGCATAGAAAAGCTGTATTGCTGGATAAGACAGAGTCTCGGAAAGCATTTCTTATCCTAGACCTCCAATTTTCCTTCATTTTCTTATCTGAAAGGTACAGGTGCTGGTGCTTTGGCTGTCCAACCTGCTCCTCCACTTCATAGCTGACTCAGTGCAGAGATCTCAGAAGTTGGTAATAACAATGAAATCAGAGGTGCCGTATTCCCAGACAGCAACTTGCTAAGTAGTAGGAATAAAAATAAAATACAGGCAGCCAGCTCTAGGAAACAAAAAAAGCAGAAACATTTCCATAAAGAGAACACGGTTTGAGATTAAGATGCACACTTTTCAGCCACTGAGTTTTGCGAGGCTCTTGGCCACACTTGCGTACGAGTCACTGTCAGCTTTAGCGCTGCAGAAAGGTTTCAGCTCAGAAGTTTCTGATTTCTGCAGCTGCTAAGTGCAGCACTCACTCCTCAGCAGGCTGCAGGGAGCCAGGCTGTCCTGCAAAGTGGCCCGTTTTGGACCAGAAGCTGATGTTTTGCTTCACACAGCAGGAGCGGGGGCACTGGGAGCTCCTTGCCTGCTGCCGGACACCTGCAGTAGCCAAGATCTCTGCTAACACAACCGCCCTTGTTCTTCAAACACTGCTGTGAAGCCCCTGGAACGCTGTTTAGATGCTGACTGAGCTGCAACATCCTGGCACACTCTAACACTCTCACTACAGAGAAACTGGGGCACCAGACCACTTACACGGCCTGAGCCAGAGTTACCGGGCACCCAAAGACTCACAAGGCCACTTACTTCTCCCTTCGGTGGTCTCCAGCCAGAACATCAGTGTCTGCAGAAATGCCAATGCTACGTGCTGGGATAATGCTTTCCAACCCACCCCAGCTTTGAAAATTTAGTATAGGAAAAAGAATTAGCCAAATTTGATATGCAAACTTTGTAACTAAGTGAAGAAAATCTGCAGCTATAGAAAACCGGGAGCTGACCGTGATGATTATTGGCTTTACAAAGCTTAAAGAAATGATTTGGCTTCCTGAACCACACGTTACACCTCACAAAGCTTAAGGCTATTCTTCAAGAAAGACACACAGGAGGGAAGACTCTGTCCAAAAGTTTGGCTTTTGGATATCGAGGATATCCACTAACCCAGCAGAGGGGGGGGGAAAAGAAGCAGCTTGTTTGCACACGCCTGATATCTCCTCACACAGGACCCAAAACTGATAGGAAAAGCTCATCTACAAATCCATTTGGAAAGCGGCCCCTGCCTGGGGCAGCTTCAGCCGTAGTTATCTCTTTCTGCACACGTTCCTTTTATCTCGTCCTCTTCCAATATCAAAACTTACAGGAGAATAAACACAGGTAATGGTAAGTGACCCAGATATTTAATCTAATCAAGGAGACCTCTTGCTTCGCTGCTGTTCTTGCTGGAAGCAGACACCACAAACAGCTCACAGAGAAGCCTTAAATTAAATCTTTCCAAGAGATACTACCTCTAAGAGGAGCTGAAAACAAAAAAATCTATGTGATTAGGCAGGGTTTACATTTTGCCTTTATGTTTGTTTAATCAGCGCTAACAGCTCTCTCCTGGCCAGAATTAGCTCTATGAGCAGCTCACTCTTTCCCCCAGTCCTCCTGTTCACCTCACCTTTAGGCTGCTCACCTTTACTCTGTCCAGACCCCACGCAGCTCACCTGGGCAGGAGTGAAATGCAGCAGCTGAGAGATTTCAAGACAGAATTGCCCTCGACATTCAAAAAGAAAGGGCAGGAGGAAGATGATGTTAAACTACGCTGCTTGTAAACACAAGTGGACTTTGAGAAGGGAGAGATGTTCCCTTACCGGGGCTGCCCCTCTGCCCAAGCAAGACAAGATCCCGTGCAGACATTACACGTGAATACCTTCTGCGTGGCTCATCCTGTCCAAGAGCCCACCGCGAGGTGGATGAAGAACAGGAGCGTGCACAGAACCCTCGCTGGAAGCGACAGGGTGAACGGCAGGAAGAGAGCTGTGGGTGCTGCAGGGAAAGGCAGAAAACTCAAATGTGTTGTGATTTCAGGAATTACCATAAGTCTCTTAAAAGAAAAGAGATGTGCTGTGAAAGGAGGAGGAAGGAAGAGTGGGCCTCCTGAGGGGCTGGTCTGTCCAGGAGACTTCCTGCCTGGCCCTTCAGCAGTTTGACACAAGAAGCGTTTGAATTAACCAATGCTGGTTTTTAAGTTCTTTGATAAAAAGCCACAACCTCCATTTTGAGCAAAGAAAAATACTGAGCTGGAAAAATCAGTAACCAAAGAGTTTCAGCAATGAAAACATATATGGAAGGAGAAACCACATAAGTCTGTGGTCTTCAGTCAAAGCCTTCCACTGGCCCGCTGGCGTCAGGGAAGCCACTCCAATGCCCTAACGGCTTGTGCTGCGAACAGATCTGTTCCGTCACGCGGTGGCATCGTGGCCAGCCTGTTTTCCAGGCTCATTTGGCATCTGAAAAGAATTATCTTGTTTTTCATTAAGCATTTCCAAACATCCAGCTGCTCGCACTCGTGCAGCCTTTTGCATTGCTAGAATCACCTGGCTAAAGGAAAGGTGTCTGATCCATAAGAAACAGGAAAATTTCAGCAGCACAGCAAGCCTTACACTTCAGAAAGAGAGAGAAAGAGAAAACAAATTGGTTTTTGAGGCAGCCTGAGAAATACTCTGCCTGCAGACCTCAGACAGGGCTCGTACTCTGCCGGCCTCCTGGTTACATAAATTTATTCACAGGTTTTAATCTAACATTTCTACCAGCTTTGGAAACGTACCCAAACCCCACACCGTGCCGCTGCTTGAGCAAAGGTAACCTTTACGAAGGGACCACAGATAAGAGAAGTGCTGCAAAGGCTGAGGCAGAGCCGCTGCCTTGCAAGGTCAGTGCCGGAGCCAGATGAGCGAAGCGCCCGGTGCCAGGGCCCCTGGGCCGGCGGGCACCTCCGGCAGGCGCTGGGCTGCCAGCGGAGTTAAAGGTTTAACAGCCGGCGCTGACCTAGCTTACCTATTAATTACAAAAGAAACAAAAAACAGGTTGGCTGTCCCCTGCTGAGAAGGGCTCCTGCCCCCCCGCCGCGGCAGACAGCTATATTAGATCTCAACTGTCAGGAATCAAGATTCCCCTTCCAGCCCTTCCCAGCAAGGGACTTCAATTAAATTAAGGCGCTAATAAAGACATCCCAGACACCGCCAGCTTCACAGCTACTTCATTTCACTAGAAGTAAAGGTAATTATCCGCTCACCCCACATTTAACACCAGAAACACGGCTCCAGACCCCGCTTCCCATAACCTCGTTGCAGTTTCTTCATCTATCTCAAGCAAAGCCTTTCCAGGCTGCGGAGCTTAACAGAAACAAGCTCTATTTTTTTTATTTTATTTTTTTTTCCCCAGCAAAGCAGCCAGCCCTTGCGCTGTATCCCCCGCAGGGATACTTATTGCGGTAAAACCCTATTATTACATCACTTTATTCACCCACTCCGGGTCCTGCCCTGGCAGAGAGGGGCCAGGCAGCTCTCCCGGGCAGGGAGGGGTTGCCTTTCACCACGGAAGGAGAGAAAACAGCTTTGCCCACGAGCTGCCCTTGGCTTTCGCTCGCAAACTAATGGGATCTGACGCCTTAATCGCCGTCTGAACCCCGGGTCAGCCGATGTTACCTGGCACCGTGCGAGGCGCGGAGGGAAAAGCCGGAGCGAGGCGTCGGACGGGCTCAGGACGTTGAAGGAGCTGCGAAGGGGTCCCCGCCGGCGGTCTCGGCTCTGCCCGGCTCCCTCCGCTCGGTCCCTGAACCTACCGGGGCAGCGACGCCGCTGCGGAGCCCTCGCACATCCCCCGCCGCAGGAGGCTCATCCCCTCCTCACGCCAGGAAGCTGTCGCTGCCCGGGAACCGAAGGCTCTTAAACCAGGGTCTCGCTGACCTTTTAAATACCAAAATAAATTTAAAAAAAAGGAGAAAAGTAACAAACTGCACTTTGTGCTCCTAGGTCCCCCAGCGGAGGAGGCCCAAGCGCAGCCCCCGCGCTGCCGGTACCTGCCCCGGCGGGGTCCGGGGTGAGGGGACGGGAACCCCGGGGCCAGGCCCGATCCGACCCCGGGACTAGGCCCGACCCTAGAGCTAAACCTGACCCCCACCCCGCGGAGCCGGGACCCCCGCGCAGGCCTCGTCCCACCTCGGCAGCTCCGCCGCAGCCCGGGCCAGCCCCGGCTCCCCCCGAGCGGCCGTACCGGGCCCGGGGCCGGGCCGGGGAGCGGCGGCGGGGCCGGGCAGGGCCGGGGCCGCCCCGGGGCGGGGCCGCACCACCGAGAGCCGGCGGGCTCGGGTAGAGCGCCGCCCGCCATAGAGAGCGACCCGCGGGGTAGAACGCCTACACCCATAGAGACGGGCCGGGATGAAGCCGTGCACCGGGATGAAGCGGGCCGGGCCAACATCGCGTTCTGCAGGAAAGGGACACAGCGCGGCCCGCACCGGGCGGCAACGGAAAGTGCTACCAAGCGCGGCCCCGGCGGCTACAAACCGCTGGGAGGCCGTCGTGTAGAGTGCCGTAAGCACCATAGAGAGTAGAGGGGGCCGATAGAACGCCGCACACACCATAGAGGGTTGGGAGTCCTGAGAGCGGTGGGAGCAGCGAAAACTCCCTGCGCACGGAGGCTGTCCCCGGAGGGGCTTCCACCATAGAGCCGGCGGGGCCAACAGGCGCGGTATTTCTTTAACCATAGAGCGTCCAGGGACAGGGACGAGACTAGCGAGAGGCACGCTACAGGCTAGAACGCCGCCGGAAGAAGCGGTGTGCTGGGGAGCGCATGCGCACTGCGCTGGGCCGCGGGGCGGATGGGTTTCCGCCGTGTTGGCGGCTTTTTCGGGTATAAAACGCTGATTTTTCATCCTAAGGCACCACCGTGAGGGCGCGATCTTGGCCCTTGGGGTGCTCCGGGGGGTGCTGGGGTGCCGGTCACCGCGCCCTGAGCAGCGGGGACGCGGCGGGGGGCGCCACACACGGGGCGGCAGCTCTACTCGCAGGCGCGTCGGGTTCTTCCTCCAGCACGAAGCATCTTCAGGGCAGAATCGTGGTCCTGAGCCACGTTTGGGCACGGGTGGAGCGGGCGGCGGGAGCGCGCAGGTGGTGGCGGGGGCGCGGGGCGGCAAGATGTGACACATGGTGGCAGTGGAGCGCTGGGGCTGGGCTACGCAGGGGTGGCTTCAGCCCCTCTTAAATACGCTTAGGTGTGATGTGTCCGCAAAGGGACGGATAGACCCCCGCTGCACCTCGCCAGCAGCGTCCGTGCCCCGTCTGCGGTGCTGAGGGCCGCCCCAGACCCTGTCCCTCCCTGCGGTGGGGCTGTCTGGCCTAGGGGGTGTCCCAGGACGTCCCTCGGCTGGGGACAAGCTGTGCTGGCAGGCAGAGGTTAGCCTCCCAGAGCAGGCTAACCCTGCTGCCCCCCAGCACACGGGACACAGCCTGAGCGGTGCGGAGCCCCGGCACCCTCGGACGTGCTGCGTTCAGGTCGCTCTGGGATGGCGGCTGTGTCCTGGGCAGGATCTGCCCTGTCTCCTGTGCTGGAGATGCGCAGGATGAGGCCTCAGCGCTGCCTCCCCCAGCACCTGCATAGACAAACCACCCCAGCAAAGCACTGGGTGCTTTGCTCCCATGTGATATCGGTGCTGTGCCAGAATTTCCATGCAGTTTTCCAAAATTCAGGCCTTTTGAGTCCTTCCAGTTTCCCCACTGTGGCACTCCTGGGTGTGCTGGTCAGGCAAGAGGCCGAACAGCCTCTTCCCGCGATTGCTTTCGTAGCGAGGGGACGTGGCGGTGTGTCACCACAGCTCTCTGTTTTCTGAGAGTGTTTTTTCAGGGAAGGGGTGGGGGTGGCGCCTGGAACGGGCAGAGGAGCTGGCAGGGATCTGCTGCTTCCCAAAAACTCGGTGCAGCTCCCGGGGGAGATAAACAAGTTAGTCACTCGGTGAGCTCACGGCAGAGGCATCTTGGCCTCCATGAGAATTTGTCATGGGCCCTTCCCGGGCTGCCGGGGTGCGAGCGTGCCCCGGCGCTGGCTCCCTGGAGGAGGTGGTGGCTGTGCAGCTGTGGGTGATAACTGGCCACGTGCTCCTCATGCTGGGGCAGTGCCTCTTGCCTGTCCCTTGGTCCTTCTCCCACACGCCGTGGTCCTGGCAGGAAGCCCCGGCCCCTCTCCCACTGCGCCCTGGCACTCACAGCACCTCTAACGCGGCCCCTGAGCCGAGCAGGGACTTGCCCCGGTGTCTGTGGGATCCAGGTGCGTTCCTGTCCCGAGCCACAGACATGAGCAAATGCGAATAAATAGTGAATCAGCTGAAGGGCTGCTGTCAGGGATCTGGGGGAGACTGGGGGGTCTGGGGAGGGATGATCCCCCTCCCATGGCGTCTCCACTGGCTGCATTTGGGATGGGAAACACGGTGGTGTCAGGATGTCCCATGGCTCGCGGGGTTGTTCCTTAGACAAGCCGCCCTTGGGGCTGTGGAGCGTGGTCTCTGGAGCTCACCAGGGTTTGTGGTCCCTCTTGTGCCCAACAGAGCTGAGCCTGTGCTGCTGGGCCGTACCTGCCTGAGGGTCTCGTGAGGCAGGCGGTGCCACAGCCCCGGCCCCCTCGGAGCTGCACTGGCTGCCTGCCGTCTCCCCCAGGTGCCCAGCGCTTCGGACGCGCACCTGCTGCTCGGCCCCGGCACGTGGGATCTCATGTGCTGGGAAAGAGAGCGCCTGGGAGCTTTCTGGGGATTTCCCAGAGAGAGTTGGGATGTGGGAATTTTCTGCGCTCCCCCTTTTCTCCCCTCCTTCCTCCAGCAGTGGCTCTCACTCACAGGCTAGTCCCGGGGTCACAAACGGTTTTAAAAAAAGCAACAGCCCACACAATGCTCTTCCCTTCGCTAGCGGGTGCTGGTGACGAGCTACCGCATCCGGCCCAGAGGACACGGAATTAGCCCTCCGCCTGGGAAAGGCCCTGCCAGCCCCTGCCGGCAGCTCCAGCGCCGTGGGGCTCTGAGGTCAGCGCCGCGTCGCCACGCACGGAGGAAGGTGACTCCGCATCCTACAGATGTATCCTCTGTTGGGCTCCCGCGTTTGCCTCTGGTGAGTCGTGCAAGAAATCAGTCTCCCTTCCCCGCTCGCGGGATTTCTTGGCGGTCGCGGCGCCGGCGCTGATGTCAAGGAGCGCTTTCTGTGACGTACAGGGCACGCGCAGGTTTCTCTCTGTGTGTGGCTTCTGTGCTGGCAAAAATCGGGGGATGTTTCCGCAGGCCAGGACAGGGAATTCACATTTTACCGGAAATGTGGAAATTTCCACAAGAGCAGCAAGAACAAAGGGCGGCCGAGGAGATCGGGGATGTTCCTGGAAATGGTTTGTAGAATAAAAATTCTGAAAAATGTTAATGTGGGTGTAGGAGCTGCTTCATTTTGATGCACATCCAGCGCAACGCACCCCAAACAGCGCAACTCAACACCGCCCAACCTGAACGGTGCAGCCCAGCCCACCTCAACCCGACCCAACACAGATGACCCAACATGACCCAACCCAACCCAAGTGACCCGATCCAACCCAATCAAAGTGATCCAACACAACTCAGCCCAACATGAATGATCCAACCCAATCGAAGTGATCCAAAACAACCCAACGCGAATGCCCCAACATGACCCAACCCAAGTGGTCCAACCCAACCGAAGTGATCCAACACAACTCAACCCAACATGAATGACCCAATGCAACCCAACGGGGATGACCCAACATAACACAGCCCAACGCAACACAACCCAACAAAACCTGTCATGGATGACACAGCACAGCAAGATCAGAGGAAAATCCAGAGGACCTTCCAGAGAGGCCAGGGAGAGGAGGGTCCCTGGGCTGGAGCTCCACTTGCCAGCTGGTCCTAACCTACCCCCACTGCAAGGCTGTTGTCGTGAAATAAAACAAAACGACCTCTGCCCACCAGGACTTCCACTCTAAACAGGCCATGAGCTGGTGAGACGGGGGTGTGTGTTGGCAACCTGAGAGCCCAGGGGTTTTTCTGGTGTGTAATAGGGGGTCGAGCCTCTCTGCTCTTCTGAACTCTCCTTTCATGATGCTTACCAGGACCAAAGTCACCTCCAAGCATCCGTCTCTTACAGGGGTATTGGTCAGTGATTTCAAGGGGACTGAGGGAACAGAGCCCAGCGGGAAAACCTGGAGCATGCAACATGTTAAGAAAGTGAGCCAAAGTCTGAAGCGAAGCCCCTGGTGGGGCTGTGATCCTCCCTGCGGTGTGCGGCTGCCTGTGCAGCGCTTGATCCGAGGGCCGTCGGAGCCAAGGGACACGTGCTGGCTGCAGCGGTGGGCTGCCCGTCGGGCTGCCTGTGGTATCGCTGGCCTCGCTGCTCTGGCAGTACTTCTCCCTGAGGCCAAGCTCCCACTCCCAAGAATGCATCACATCCCCATGGAAACACAAATGCTTATTTATTTGACTTGTTTCAGTAATTTAATTTACTTCTTCCCCCCCCTTCTTTTTTTATTTTTTTTGGTTATTCGAAGGAAGGAAGGAAGCCCAATCTCGGATGTTTGTTTGTTCTCTCCTGGCTGATATTCCCTTGGTCGCGCTCCAGTGGCCAATAAACTGGCAGGGAACCGGAGCACGGAGCACGGCAGAGCCTGGGAAAGGCCGGGACCCCGCTTCCCCTGGCCTTACGTCATGGTTTCTCTCCGATTAGCTTGGCCCGGGGGCCGCATGCTGCCAGCTGCCTTCGCTCCCTCTGCTCCCCCCGGGACAGGCAGCGCCTGCCTGCCAGCACCTTTGTCATCAGCTCGCGGGACCGCTTGTGGTGGGATGTCTGCAAGGAGAGCATCTCCCCGCAACCCGGGTTCCCTCCGCCCTGCTCTGGTGCCAGCTGAGCCCCTGGCCCACGGAGCGGCTGGGACCGGTGGATCACCCCTGGCTGTGGGAGCATGGAGGGGGTGAATCCGCAAGGGATCTGGGCTGGGTGCGAGCTGTGCTCATCTTACAGACCTTCACCCTCTTCATCCAGGCAGGTTCCACCCAACCACAGGGATCCAGTGATGTCTGAGGCCATTACGGACCCCAGAGAGAGGAGGAGGGGGTGCTCGCAGGTCTGAGCAATCAGTGAGGAGCCCGTCAGGAGTGAGTCATTAGGTTGGAAAGTCTCTCCTTCCTCCAAGCTGGAATATGTGCTCAACGTGGCCCCTCAGAGGCAAATATTTATGGGGTATTGATAATGTGCCATGGGTGAGTGGATGGGTGGGGGAGCCGGAGGCTTTGCAGTCTTCTCACTCCCTGTTTAGGGCAGGGTCATGATTCAAAGGAAAGGGGAACGTGCAATGGGGGCTTCATCAGCTCAGGAAACTTCTGAAGCTCTCCTGGGAAGAGCATCTGCCCAGGGATGCTGGGGTGGCTCTGGGGGAGGTGAGACCCTGCCTCATTCCCCAGGGTCCCTGGGGTCAGAGACAGTGCCTGGGACTCTTTCAGGGTAAAACAAGATGCTGGAGGTACTGGAGGGAGAGGCATGGTGGAAAATGCTGGAGCAAGGAGGCAGCAGGGGTTGTCTCTCTGTTAGAAACGGAGCATTTGCTGTCAGTGGTCTTCTCTTTGCAGCAGTGGAGGGGCCCTGAAGACACCGTTTGGGTGCTTCGGGTGTCCCCTCCTTAGGGGAGAACAGTAGGAAATACAGGTGTCCCCCACCGCCACCCAGCTCCTGCTGATGTCCTCATGCAGGAGACTTGAACTTCGCCCAGCCAAGGCAACGCAGGTGGCTCCCAAGCCTCCTGCCTTGTGCCCATAACCCAGCAGCTCTTCTGCCTCTTGCTCCTCTGCCATGGAGCAGTTTTTCTCTGAGCTCCCAGCAAAATTCCTCATCTGTTCCAGCATCTCGGTGCCTTGGGGACGTTGGAGGGGATCGCTCAAATGATGCAGAGTGCTGCCATGGGCATCTGGCTCCAGCGGGGAGAGCGCAAGGAGCTGAGGAGGAAGGTGTCTCTGTGCCCCACTTTTGGCACAATGTCCCTTGCCCCTCCCGTGGTCCCGGCAGCCGCTTGGCAGGCTCCCCGGCTCGGGCTCCCTTCTCCTGACCCCAGGCATTTGGCAAAGCGGCCACCCCGCACCGTGCCGCCTCTCGCTGCAGAGGAGGGTGCTGGGCACGGGGGTCTTTCCTAGGAAGCGAGTGGGGATGCTCTGGAGGGTGCCCGGGCTCTGTGCAAGGCCAGGTCACCCCCAGCACCGTGCGGCGCAGCAGGCACCGCGCTGGCTTGCTGCCTGCTGGCCTGGGCACTCCTTCCAGAGGATAATATATAGCTTTGATGCTGCTAATTGGAGCTCTTTCCCTTCACTTCCTCCTTTCAATCTTCCTCCGCCCTCAGCTCTGCAGGGTCAATAAGTGATTCGCATTAAAGCAGCCTCTCCATCGGCAGCCGGGTCTCTGCCAGAGGGGCTGGGCAGAGGGGGCTGCCTCAGCAGGGTGAGTCCCCCAGACCCTCCGGGGATGGGAGACAAACCCTTGCAGGTCTTCTCCATCCAAACCTTCTTCTGCCACGCAGCTCTGCTGCCTTTCGCTGAGCCCCTGGGGTCCCCCTGCTCCTTCTCTGTCTCCCCACCTTGCCTCAGCCCCTGCCTCTCCCCCGTCTGATCCTCTTGCCCCGGTCTGGCCGTCAGCAGACAGCCGCTATCGATTTTCCTGGGTCAGCAAAATCCAGCAGGGAGGGGAGCGCAAGCCAGGGCCGGGCAGCGGTGACGCACGCGATGGCAGCGCGGTCACGTCTGCAAGGCAGGCACGAGGATGACGGGGGAGCCGTCTGGGGAGAGCTGTCACGGTCCCCCAGGTCCCCACCAGCGCTGTGCCCCATTTTCTGTGAGACTTGGGTGGCTCTTCGTGCCCTGTGCCCTGAGCAGCCCTGGTTCATGAGATCCAGCGGTGGGGACATGCAGCTTCTCCATGGGACCCCTCTGGAAACCCTTCAGTGGGGAAGCCAGAAACCCTCAGCCCTGCCTGCTTCGGGGATGAACGGTCCTTTGCTTTCTCCAAGCAGACCCGTGTGCATCCGGACATGCTTTTCCCAGGGAGCCCGTGATTTTCTCAAGCCCATTCCCAGCTGAAATCCCACATGTACCCCTGAGCTGCCTGGGGACACCAGCAGCGGGGGAGAAGCTACATCCAGCGTCGAGGCTGGATCATTGCCCTCCTTCCAGCCTGCTCGGTGATGACCCCCAGAGAAGATGCTTTGGATGGTGGTGTCTTGGAAAGCCGTGGCCAACCTCTTCCTCTGGCTGTGCCCTGGGGGTCTTCCACACCTCCCCCCTCACGTGGGGGCGGGAAGGATCCTTCCCAAATTACTGCAGACTAAGAATAAGCCATTGCACCTGTCAGAAGGGGTAAACTGAGTCAGGAATCGCAAACTGACTTAATTTCCTGATTTCCGTGAATGTGTGCTTGGTGATTCCTCCAGAAAGGGAGGAGCTGACCAGTGCGGGGAAGGACATGTCCTTCCTTTGAACTTTATTGCCTGTGTGTTTCTTGTGGAGCAGCAGCTCCTGTCCCAGGCTGCTCTCAAACCCTCCACTCAAACCTCACATTGTGCCTGCGGTAAAGTGGGGTGTCCCTGGAGAGACAGACACACTGGGTGCTGGTGCAGGGATGGGGCAGCGTCTGCACCCTCCCGTGCCTCCCCATGGAGGTAGGGGAAAGGTGAGCCTTTATACAGCCAAAATTTCCCCTCCAGTGCTGGGGGTGGAAGCTCTTCCTGCCCCAGAGCAGATATTTGGGGAGGAGGAGATCAGCCTCCCCTGGGGTGAGCGGGAGGAGGTGGGACGAGGCAGGTGGGAGCCACGCAGAGACTGAGGCTGTTAAATCCAGGACCTCAGTGGCTCCTTGTGTCTGAGCTGAGGGTCAGAGCCCCACTAGGACTCATGTCCCCAGGTCTGCCCCACAGCTCCTGCACAGGCTCCCCAGCATCATCCCCGTGCCCGACCCCTGCACGGGGGGCTCAGGCCATGGCTCCTCTCCCACTGCGCTGGGACCCGGGAGCAGCACGGCCATCGAGAGGGGATGCAGCCCTGTACTGGGGCTCCCCAGCTCAAAACTGCCCAACAAATTGCCATGGTCTCTGCTTGCAAGGTGTCCAGCTCTGCAGGATGTGGTCCCTGAGCGAGGGACATCCCCGCGCCACCCACCTCCGAGGCAGGGGACAAGAGGGGTGGTGTGTGCAGGTCCCCCTTTTTGCCAGTCACCATAATTTGGAGCAAGGGCAGCTTTGCCTGCATTGAAGGCAGCATGGCGGCGGAGGGCTGCATGCTAACTCCCCCTGCTCCGCTCCGTCCCGCTCGGGGCATCCTTGGGGTCACCCCCTCTGCTCACCCTCCCCACCCCAGGGGTGCCCTTCACCATGGAGCCACCGCTTTGGCTGCTGCCCAGCCCCTTTCCCCACCCGTCCCACCTTTCCCGCTGCCTGCAGCCGAGCCTGGCCCTGCCCCAGCCTTCCCACGGCCCCTCGGGTCCGGCTTGGAGCAGAGGAATGCAGCTCTCTAGCCTGGGGTCTCTTTGTCCTAATAAGTGTCCCTGGGGTGGTCTTGGTGTCAGGGGCGCTTGGCAGACAGCGTGGTCATCCCGACCCAGGAGAGCCCCTGCGCTCAGCCCCCCACCCCGCGAGGGCAGCGTGGACCAGCACATCCCTGGGGAGCATCCCTGGACTGCCAGGGCCTGCCCGGCCGCTCTGGGAAGCCCTGGGAATAGCCGGGGGAGAGCCCAGCCCCATACAGGGGGCATCAACCTCCTCCTCACCCTTCCAAGCCCATTAAGGGGCTTCAAGCGTCTCTGCTGCTCTCCGTCACCGGCTCTGCAGGGCAGAGCTGGGGCGTGGTGTTGGGCTTCACCCCACGTTGGTGCCGGTGTGAGA
Source organism: Phalacrocorax aristotelis (assembly GCF_949628215.1). Lineage (NCBI taxonomy): Eukaryota > Metazoa > Chordata > Aves > Suliformes > Phalacrocoracidae > Phalacrocorax > Phalacrocorax aristotelis. The sequence continues at coordinate 23,713,522 of NC_134286.1, read as the reverse complement.
GAAGACCCCTCCTCGTCGCGTGCTCAGCCCCAGCCCTGCTCCCCCCGGTTGTGGGTCCCACCACAGCAAGTGCTGGTGGCTGAAGTCTGCAGCCGGGCAAGCTCCAGCCACCACTGAAAGGTGGTTTTTGGGGGGGTGCGGGCAGGTGGGGGGCACTGGTGTCACCCCTCTCTTGCCGATGGGGTCCCGAAGCCTGTCTTGGAAGGTGCTTTTCCTGGGACCCACAGCAAGGGATGGATGAGCTGGGTTTGTGAGACCCCGGAGCAGAGCATCAGCTCGCCATGGGTCTGCCCCCCACCCTCCCCGCTTCGCTGGCTCCAGCTGGGCTCACTTTGGGAGCGGGAGGGGAAATCCTCTGGCTCCTCCCATGCCTGAGGTGGGGGCAGACCACCCCCCTGGCCTGACCGGGAGACCTTCACCCTCCGAGGCGCTGCCTGCACCTCGGGGGCTTGCTTACAGGCTTTGGGCACCTTGTGCTCTGCGTGTGCAATGGGTGGATGTGCCCCGGGAAATCTGGGGCTCACGCCAGAGCAGGTGCCTGCGGGGGGGCGGGAGATGGGCTGTGTTGGGGGACAGCGAGGGATGGGAATGTCAGGGGGTCACAGCCGTGGGGCAGAGCCCCTCTGCCGAGGCAGAGGAAGGCAAAGAGGTGAGAGAAGGTCAGCAAAGTTTTTGCCTGGTCCAAAAGCGCTTAGGCAGGAGGGTCCAAGCCTCCAGATAACCACTGTTATTTAATTTATTTTTTCTAAATAAAAAAAAAGGAAGGAAGTTAATAAATAATGTAAAGTGGAGAATGCATTAATGAAAGAGAGAGCAAGGGAGAGAGAGGAAAAGAGAGGAAGGGACAGGGCAGAGTGAGAGCGTGGGGGAGGAGAGAGAGATATTCCTGCCTGTATCGATTGGATATGATTACATTAGACCTATCAAATATTCATACTACATTCCACAAGAGGTCATTGTGTGTGTTTTTCCAATTTAGCTCTGCCTTGACGCAAGGAGCAGGCTCCGAGTGGGAAAAGGGCTGCACAAACGGCCCCAGCCCCGCGGCCTCGGGGGTGCCGGCACCCCCTCGCCACAGGGATGTCACCGCCGGACGCCCTGGGGCGGTGACGTGGTCCGGGTGGGATGCTGGGGCTGGGGGCGAGTGGGGAGGGGGGTGCTGAAGGGGGTGTGGAGGGGATGCTGGGCTGGATGCTGGACCTGTGGGTCCTTTGCAAAGCCCTTGAGGGCTGTGGGTTGTACACAGGCACAGCGACCGATGCTGAAATAGAGGCATGAGGACACATGTGTCCCAGCTCCAGCACCTTGCACCTCCATAGCAAGCATTTCCACTCCCTCCCTGGGCAAACTCAGCAGCTGGAGGTCACTATTTACTGGTTGCTGCAAGCTGTTCCTTACCCAAGAACATTTTAATGGGGGATTTAACTGGGATGTCCCTTTGCCAGCCGGGAAGGGGTCAGCCCAGGCCACGAAGGGCGGCAGGAGGCGGGTGAGGTGCCGTATGGAGGGCAGGCAGGAACGCGTGGCCACTCTCTCACCGTGGTGCCCGTTTGCCAGGGCACGCCAGCTCTCCTCACCCTGCTCTCCATCCCCTCCGTGCTGCCTTTGCTGGCCAGGAGCCTCGTGGAGGCGGGTGCCCCTGGGAGAGGATCCCCAGGGAGAGGGACCCGCAGCATTAGTGGTCCTGTCTCAGGTGGCTTTCAAGGGCACAGCCGTCCAGTGGCCGGAGAGAGCCATCAGGGTGAGCCCACCTTGCAAACCCCCACACTGCAGCCCTTTGCCCTGGGGAGGCAGCTGAGGAACTGCTGCCCGATTTCACTTCCACGCGAGGCACTTCCCTTGCCCCGCCTCAGTTTCCCCGTACTGCGACGTGGCTGGCGGGGAACACAGCCCCGTACCCCCACCTTCCCGCAGCATCACCGGGGCACCGCTGCCGTCCCTGCGGCCCCCGGCCCCGGCTGCTCCGCTGAGCCCCCTGCTGCCCTCCGTCCCGCTGCGTCCCCGGCCGGCGCGAGCCAGGGCTGCGTTCTCTCCTTACATTAATAAAAATTTTACAGCACGGTGGCAGGAAATGCATTTTCAGTTCATCTGCTGCAGCTATTAGATTACCAGGAAATGGCTGGCTGGCCGGCGGCCAGGGCCTCCAAAGGGCCGGCACACACCCGGCGTGGGGCGGAGGGGGAAGGCGAGCGGAGCCCACCGCGCTGACGGGCACCAGGCTGAGCCGATCAGACCGGTCCTGGTCATCCTGGATGTGCCCCATGGCGTGCCAGGCTGTCCCCCACCGGCTCTGCCCGTGCCCCGTGGGTGCCGGGTGGAAGGCTGCCTGGAGATGCAGGGCAAGGGATGCTCCGAGGCGGCGGGGATGGATCCATTCCCGGCTGTTTTGGGCAGCTGGGGGGAGCCGAGAAGGCAGCTGTTGATGAAGCTCTGCTCCATCCATCCTAAGAGCAGCAGGGCCCAGACCGGCTGCAGCCTCCGCTGAGGCTCGGCTGTGCTGGGACTGGAGAGAGGTGGAAGATCTGGGGCTGGGACAGGGAGGGTGCATGCACCGAGCCGGGGAGGTCTCTGCAGAGGTTGGTTATTCCAAGCTATGGGATTTTGGGCTGCCAGGCTAGGCTGGAGTCAAGAGGAGCATGGGAAGGAGTTAAATTTGTTGTCTTTAAAAAAGCTGGGAGGAGACGGTAGGTGCACTGGCTATAAATACCTCCGAGGTGGCCGTGCTAATGAAGGGAGGGAATTGTGAGCAGCCCCTCAGAGAGGAGGGCCAGCAGCAGTGGTGGCTCTGGGACCCGGGGGAGGGACGTGGTTTTTAGGCTAGGCCGTGTATTTAGGAGAGCCCTCTTAGAGGTGACTGTGGGTGAGTGCTGGAGCTGGCCTCTACAGGTGGGACAGCTTCGTGCTGTGACCGCTGGGTCCAGCCCGGCTGTGTGCCTTGGGTTCCCCGTGCATGAGCATCAGGCACCAAAACGAAGCATCTTCCTTTGGTGGAGATGATGCCCTGGGGCTGCCCCTGCTCCAGCAGCGCTTTTGCACCTTCCTGGGGTGCAGCGGGTGGTCCCTGCTTTTGGGGCACTCCGATGAGCACCTGGGAGTGGGGCTGGGCTCCAGAGGGATGCTTGAGGCTGGGCTCCGGAGGGATGCTTTGAGGCTGGGCTCTGGAGGGATGATTTGAGGCTGGGCTCCGGAGGGATGCTTTGAGGCTGGTCTCCGGAGGGATGCTTGAGGCACCCTGCCTGTGCCTGGCAGCAGCTCGGGGGTCTCAGGCCCTCGCTGCCTGCTTGGCCTCCCACAGCCCCGGACTCTGGGTGCAGGCTGCTGCTTTTGGGTAGGAGGCAGCCCCAGCCCCGTGCTCCCCCAGCCCCGCTGCGGTGACACTCCACTCTGGGCAGCAGGAAATGGGGGATGGCAAAGGGGGAAAAGCAAGGGATGATGGAAGGGAGCAGAGCAAGCAGGGGAGCAAAGTGTGGGCAAAAAGCAAGGTCTGAACCTCGCTGAGGTTTATTAAAGTTTAACAGAAAAGAAACCCTGGTTTGCGTGGAGGGGACCAGCTATTTTTAGCCATGGGTAGGATGTCAGCTCTGAAAATAGCCCGCTACCAGATCCTAATGAAATCCTCTGTCTTTGGCTCTCACCCGGAGCGAGTTTGGAGGGGGAGGATCGCTGTCACACCCGCAGCCGAGGAGCTCCTGACATTCACAATGACTCGCCTTATTTTTTTATTTTTTTATTTTTTTCTCTTCCCCCTCCGGTTTCTCCTATTCTTCGCCGGCTCTGCCTTACGCCGAGCAGAGGAGTCACCAGCCAAAAAAGTGAATGCGGGGGTGGTGCTGCTTAGCTACGGCCAAATCCCAGGCAACATGTGACCAGATTGGCAATTTAATACCAAGCCTTTCTCCCCTGCACACACGCGCGCTCAAGTTAAAGTGACATTGAAACGGGAACTCAAAGTGCTGAAGGCAAAGAAATTGGGGGGAGCTGCCTCCCCCTTCCATCCCTGGGGAATGAGTTTTGCTCAGTGTGGCTTGAGGGGGCTTGGTCCGGAGCGGGAAGGGTGGTACCCAGGCCAGGGAGGATGCTCGGGTCGGGTACCTGGGCTTAGAGGGCAGCAAGGGGTGGAAGATCTGCTGCTGGGCACGTGGGCCAGCTGGTCTGCGGAGAGCTGAGCCCACCTGGGCATCTGCAGGGGGGACACCTGGTACACGTGCTGGGGCTCAGCCTCTGGAAAGCCTGAAGAAGACCTGAAACAGTGGGTGGTGACTGCTCCTAGGGAAGATCAGGGTGGTGGAGAAGCACCGCAGGGAGCGTGGGGCAGAGAAGGCAGGGAGAGGGACGGCCCTGAGGGCTTGGGGACAGAAGAGACAGTTGTGGGGGCATCATGTCCCCATCAAGCCGGGGGCTGGAAGTACCACACAGACCCAGGTGGGGTGGAGAGCACGTGTCCTGCGGATGCAGAGCCAGGCCTGGCAAGAGGGACCGATGCTCCATGGGCTTTCTGGAGACATTCAGGGACTGGAGGGTGCAAACCCTTTGGTGCTCGATTCCCCGGTGGGTGTAGCAATGGGTTTTGTGGGGGGGGAATATATCCCCCATCCATGGCACTCCACACAGACCTCAAGCTGTGGCTCACCAAAGACAGCCTGTTCCTAACGGGAACGAGAAGCCTTCAGCTCTGCGCCCTTCGCCTGCCGAAGGAAGGACCGCACGCAGCCGGCCGGCTGATACGGCGCGAGGGGTCCAGCCCCAGAGCTGGCTGCCCGCACCGCAGGCAGAACGCGTGCCCAGGCACCTGCCTGTCCTTCCAGGGAGCTGGAAGACAGAATTAACAATTTCCCAGTGAGCAAACGCTTGTGTTGACAGGCCCCCCAATACCTCTATAATCAATGCACTGTCCCGCTTTTCCCACCCCACTCAGGGTCTCGAGGAGCTCGGCGCTGGGTGGGCACAGTTGGAGTCACACTTGCTGCTTGAGTCACATCTTTGCTCTGGTTTCTCTGCTGGGAGGGTGATGTGGATTTGGGTGGGGGACCTCGTGGGGGCAAACGTGTTTTCTGTAGAAGAAGAGCCGCTGTGGAAGCGCGGGGAGCCCGTCAATGCACTGGGATGCCCTGAAAGGGAGGAAAAATAAATACACCTGCTTTTATGTTCACCCTCTGGCTGGGTTCACATGCTGGGTTAGCAGCTCAGCCCCGGCGCTGGATGCTCTCCCTCGAGACGGCACCTCCTGCCTCGCCGCCGCCGGCGTGGGGACGGAGCCATCTGCATCAATGAGTCAGCAGGACCCACTTAACACTTCTCCAGCAGGATCTACTCCTCCTGACAGAATGGGCAGCTTCTGGCAAGCTCCGTCAGCGTGTTACAATCTCAGCTCATTAAAGGGACGCATCCTGAACTCTTTATTGATGTTTTATGCTGCCTGGCTCCATCTTCAGAGAAAAACTCACATTGCAGTCAATGACTACACCTCCGCGGTGCTGCAGGCTGAGTAAGAGCTCAGGATCTGGCTCGCATGGCGGGTCGGGCTCAGCTCTGACTGCTACCAAGTTGCGTTGCTGCAAACAGTGGGGTTTTACCCCAAAGCGGCCAGGAGACACCTTGGGGCCAGGATCCCAGTAGGGCGTTTTCTTTCCAGGGACTAGTGAAGGTCCAAAAGGAAAATGCAAGGAAGGAGTTGCTTTTTATTTGCTCTTGCTTATCCCTCCTTCCTGGGCAAAGGAACTGCGTGATTTGGGAGAGAAACGATGTTTTCTTTCCCCCAGCGCTGCCGTCTGTCCAGCTTGAGCCCGGTGGGGTGGGTGTACCTGGCCTCCTACTTACCAAAGCGTGTGTTGGGAGCCGCGTACCCCTCCACCTTAGGAGAATCACCATCTTTTAATAAGTTCCCCAGCGCTTGCTGTTGCTTCTAAAAAGCTAGTGGCACTGTCTGGCTTCAAGTGGCTTTTACATAATACAGACTGTCAGGCTAGATGAACATCATGGTCCCTTCTGGACCTAAAATCTGTGAATCTAAAAATTAGAGGGCACCAGCACCTTATTGTTTCTGGCTGATTTAATCAAGGGAATTGCATGTTCTCTTTATCCTCTCCTTTTTTTTCCTCCTCATCTTTAACTGGAGATGAATTTGCCCTCCCCCTGTGCCCAAGCTTGGCTAATAGCATCAGAGGAGATCAGACATCTTCAGCCTTGCACTGGGATATTCTCCTCTCCGCTGCCCGCTGTGTGCACGGGCAGGACCAGAGGCGGTCAGGCTTGGAGGCGGCTGGACAGCGTGCCTAGGAAACAGTGCTGAGCTCTCCTGGTTATTTTAAAATTGCAGCTAAGTACTTTGAGCTCCAGATATGGCTCTTTTGGCTCAGTATAAACATGTGTGTGTATCTAGAGAAACACTTTTTGAGGAAAGGAAGCAAGGGGAGTAACTCCCCAACTTTTGCCCAGCGTTGGGGATGTGCAGGGGGAGCGGGAAGAGCAAAGCAGGGAGGAATTGCTGGCGACCTGTGGGGATCGCCAGGATGGAGGGTTCCCCCAAGGCAGAGATCGGCAGCAGGCACTGACGACGCGCCGAGCGGGCTCAGCTGGGGTTGGGAACACAGGGATGCGCTGCTGCCATCTCAATGCCCGTCCCTCGGTGCTACCAGCTGTCCCAGGCAGGAGATGTGCTGACAGCCACTAAAATAAGGGCAGAGGATGGGACTCCTGGGAGCTGGTTCTCTCCCCGACCCTTTGGATGGGACCCCAAGGGTGTTCGAGGGGTTAAAAGGTGGTGGATTCAAACTGGGAGGAGGAGTGAAAGCAAAAGACCAGTTAAGAGGAGCTGGGATCGGTTGCAGGTAGCGGCTGGGCAGGGGCAGGGGCAGAGGGAGCGGTGCATGGGGCACAGCGTGAGCTGTCACAGCTCTGCGGGAGGGACACTGAATCCTCCGGTCAGGGGCAGCTCTTGCTCCCACAGACCCCACGAGGGGAGAGGTTATCAGAAATCACCTGCAGTCTCACACCTTGCTCTGACACGGCTCATCTCATGGCTGTGCACTGTCAGGGGACAGCATCCCTCTTCCAACAGCCTAAAACCCTCTGAAAACCTGCCGGAGGCTCTGTCCCAGACCCTTCCTTTGGGAGCGGCTCTAAACTTTTCTGCTTTGCAAATGCATTCGGGTTCCCAGCCCTCCTCTTCAGAGATGCTGCGGTCAATAACTCACCAGGAGGCTGCTATTCTCCCTCCGCTTCCCACCCTCCCACTTGTCTCGGTATCTCTGCATTCATGCCTTTTTGGCCCTCCCTCGGCAGCGGGTGAGGAATAAAGCAGCGCCGGCTGAGCACGACGCAGGCTGCGCTAGGGATGCTGTGAGCCAGTGGAGGGAAGCCTGAATCACCAGCACCTCGAGGTGGGAGTGATAGATTTGGGCTGGGAGAAAGGGAGGACATCACACGTGCTTTTAGGAGTCAGGTGCTCGCAGCCGGCTGGCAGTCGCTCGGAATTGGGCAACTCAGATCCTTTCTGAGCCTTTAGAGACGGAGCTGAGAGCGATGTGGAGAAGAGGAGGGGCTCGTGGGAGCGCAGGGAGATGCAGCGTTAAGGCTCTGAGCTGTAGCAGAAGCTGAGGGATGCTGCCAGGGACTCTTTCCTCTTGGAGGAGCACCTCTGGTGGGATCCTGTGGAGATGGAGAAACACTCAGCCTAAAGAAATGCCTAAAAACGAGCCTGGAAAGGCTCAGCTGGGTGCCCTGCGGGGAGAGTAGAGCCACTGGCCCCTGCTGGAGAGGGCTCCGGTGCTTCTGCTGGCATCAGCTGGGAAGGAGCCACTGGGGTCAGTGGGATCACCCTGGTTTATGCCCATCTGTTAGGGCAACAAGCAGCAGAGCTGGTTTTGCCACCCTTATTGAGGGTCCTTCTCTTCCCTCTCCCCCACCACGCACCCTTCGGCAGCGCACAGCCGAGCCTGGGGCACCTCCCTGCCCCAGGGAGCGGGTTCCCGTGCTGCTCGGGACCTGGCGGGGGTGGCGGAGGGCTCCATGGCTTCAGCTTTGCTTCTTGGAGGCAAGTTCTCAGCCCTCCCCGAGCTGGTAACGCTGCTTTGCTCATCGGGCGAACGCTACCAGAAAGGATGGGTGAGCAACCTGGAGGGGCTGAGAGGGGTAAAGCGAGGGTCTGTGGTCAATGTCATTAAGGACAGGCCTTCTGCTGTCGGGGCTGCCAGAGCGGGTCCGATTTATTTAGAAATGGGTCCGAGGGGTGTCACAAGGATCCTCGGTGCCCCTGAGCGGCGGTCGTTGCCTTAGAGAAAGCGGCGCAAGAAGGGAGCGCGCAGCGACTCAGGGAAGTGTCCGGGACATGAGGGGCCGGATCCTGTTTGGACCTTGAGCCTGAGCGTGCTGTTTCTGGGAGAACGGGATGTGTGTGGGCTGGTTCTGTGGATCTCAGTGCAGAAAAGCCCCTTTCCGGCCTCCCTGCCCTGAGCTTCTACTCCAGGAGCCAGTTCAGGTGTTAGTGTAGATTCCTTGGTGGTAGCAGGGGCGGACGGCATCTGGGCTCCCATTGGTGCCTCCTGGGATGCGCAGGGAGAGGGGAGAAGGTGACTGCGCCCATTTCACAGGCATTTACAGACCGCGCGACGCGCCCAAGGTGACGGAGCCCGATGATCGATGCCAACCCTTGGCGGCCGAACCCGCCGCGCTCCCCACCCAACCTGCCCTGGGTGTCAGGCCGAGCCCATCCCGCGCCGCCGGGGTCGGGTGGTGCCGGGACAGCGCGGACCCTGCGGCCGGGGCCGGCGGCGTGACCACCGCCACCACGACGTCCCTGGGGGGGACGATGGGCTGGGGGGCGGCGGAGCTCCGGGGCGGGCTGTCCCGGTGGGCGCAGGGGGGGAAGCGGAGCCGGAGGCAGACGGAAATGTTTAAATAGTGCCTGCTGCATCCCGCAGCTCTCGGCTCCGTTGCAGTCATTATCTGGGGAGCGGATGCTCAGGGCTCTATGGGGACCGCTAATGGGCCGATTCAATTTCAGCTGGATGACGCCACTTAGGTAAGCATTAAGAGCTCCAGCTCCGGGAAGGCGAGCGGCAGAGCGAGGGAGAGCGAGCGATGCTAACGGGCAGCGATAAATCCCTCCCTCCCTCCCATCCTCCACGCTGCCCCCATTCACAAGGAGCGCCGGGGACGAGCCTGCATTCACAACCCGGGGCCGGGCAGCCCCCCCGGGCTCCCCCTCGCCGCCCCGGCCCGGCCCCGCTCCCGCTCCCCGGGGCGCGGAGCACGGCCCGGTTGCGGGGCCGGCGGGGCGGGAGGCGCCCCGCATCCATGCTCGCCACCGCCCGCCCCTAGGTAGCCCCGGCTCCGGGCCGGCCGGTGCGCCGGGGCTGGCCCCGGCCGGGCTGGGCGCTCCGCGGGCGGATGGACCGGCGGCGGCGGCGGCGGCGGGGTGAGTCCGCCCGCTGCGGCCGCGGGACACGCGTGGGGTGGGTGTGCGCGGCGGGGCTGGGCACGGGTGGGCAGCGGGGCGCCGCCGGGACCGCGGCGGGGGTGCGGGGGTGTAGACACGCGTGGGCGGTGCGTGCCGAGGGGGCGGGGGACCCTGGGCACGCGTGGGCTGCTTGCGAGGGGACAGGGGTCCCTGGGCACGCGTGGGCTGTGAGTGTGCAGTGAAGCTGGGGTTCCTGGGCACGCGCGGGCTGCGGGGGTCCTGGACACGCGTGGGGTGTGTGCGGTGGGGCTGGCCGTGGGTCCGAGTCACGCGCGGATTGCCCGCACGGCGGGGCTGCGGCGTCCTGAACGCGAGCGGGCTGCGTGCGCGGCGGTGCTCGGAGGTCCGGGGGACGCGTGGGCTGTGCGGGCGGTGGGGCTGGGGGCTGCGGGCCGGGCACGGATCCGAGCCACGCGTGGGCTGCCTTGCACGGAGGGGCTGGGGGAGGCAGCACGCGGCGGCTGCAGCCCGGATCCGGGCCACGCGTGGGCTGCGTGCAGAGCGGGGCTGGGGGATCAGCCCCCCGCCACCGCCCCGCTCCACCCCGCAGCCCCCGGGGCAGGGCGCGGGGGTCCCTCCGGAGGGAAAAAGCCCCTTTCTCCCACCTGGGCGCCCTGTGCAGCTCGTCCCCGGCTTGCAGCCACCTCCAGCCTGTAAATAATCATTTGCTTTTACGATCCCTCCTCTGGCCCATTATCACACGAACTTTATATGTTTGGGGCTGGTGGCGGCCATAAAGCTCGCCCGGTTTCCGGGGCTGGCATGCCTGCCTCGCAGGCAGGGTGTGAGGAGGAGGAGGAGGCTGGGGACACGCTGCCCCGGTCCCCCCCAGACGGGCAGGTAGGCAGGGAGGGGTGCAGCAGTGCCTCGGGGATGGTCGCAGCTGTGGGGGGCCGGGATGAGGACTGGTTGCAGCCCTGGGATCGGGCTGGAGCAGGGAGGGCTGGGAGCGAGTGGGGGGTGCTGGGCTCCCCCGGAGTGGGGCGGAGCAGGAGTGGGGTCCCAGCTCTGGTCATTGAGACCGTCTTCCCCCCATCCTGCTGGACTGGAGGACCCACAGCTCCTCTGGCTCTCGTCCCCCTTGGGCCCCAGAGGGACCTTTGCCTCCCCCCGGCCCGCAAGTCTAGGTCCGTATCTAACCCCTGCGCCTGGGGATCGTAGGTCCAGGAGCGGTCGGGCCCCCGTTCAGTGCTGGGGGTCCTCCCAGGACCTCTCTCTTGCCCGGGATGCTGTGTCCAAGCACTGGACCCACATCCAAAGTGTCCATGTTGCAATGCACTGCACGGCCCGATTCCCAACTCCTCTCTGTGCCTGCTGCCCCCGGGGCTCTCCTCCTCTTTGCAGTGTCCCCAGCGCATCTCCTCCCGCCTAAGCATGGCTCACGGGGCTCCTCGCATCTCCCAAATTCCAGGTCTTGTACAGAGGGTTGGGTGTAGCTGTACTGGGTCTGCCCTTTGGCTGCTCTTTATCTCCCAGTCCCATTGCCTCTATCGCAGTGGGACCCTCCGCTGCCTCCGTCTCTCCCTTTGGGTCATGCCTTGGTTCAAGCCCCCCACAGGACCCTCATGGGAGTCTCGCTGGCTGCGTCCTAAAGCCCAGGTGCTGCCAAATCCCTGCGCACAGGTGAGAGGGGATGGACACGGGGATGTGAGCAGCTCCTCCCCGGGTGCAAATCAGCATCGTCCCCTGAACGATCCCACCCCAGGATGGGGTCTGGGTCATGAGGGACGTGGGAACCCGCTGAGGCTGCTCTCTGCTCCCCTCTGCATGGTCCTAGCTGCAGGCTGAGACGTGTCATATCTTGCCAGGGGTCCAGGGGGTTTCAGGTCAACAGCCTGCGCTTTAGTAAGACCTTCCCAGGTGAGGAGCTTGGTGGCAGCAGGGAACAGCTCACAAGAGGGTGTTTTGCCTCTGCGGCCCGTCTCATCCCAGCAGCATGCTCACAAAGCCTTCCCCGGGTCAGCCGTGCCCTCCTGATTCACCTTGATATTTCTGTTGAACAAACTGGGTCCAAATCGATTATGGGTGTCCTGCGAGAGCGATTCATTCACTGTGTGCGTCTCCCTGGATGGGACGAGCATCTCGCTTGAGATCGCACGGAGAGGGTGGCGGCCGGGCTCCGTGCGCAGGAAAAACCCAAATCTGAGCGGTTCAGTTGCCTTTTCTTTCCGGGGAGGGGGATGGGAGAGACCAGATCTTGCTTGAACAGTCAAAGTAAGTTGCCTTTGCTTTTCCCTGCTCTTCAAGGTCAGCCTAGCTAATGAAAATCAATCTTCCCTCTGCCTCTCTCTGCTGCATGAGCAGATTCTACCTGTGGCCCCTCACCTACTTGAAAGCCTCCGCCGGTGCCGGCCGCCTGGCCTGCTGACCATGTGCAAGGCTGGTGGGGAGCTTCCTATTGAAACCGTCTTCCTGTGGGCCTGGGCACCGTGACAATATCTGTGTCACTGAGGGATCACTCATCTGATCTGCCAGAGGAGAATGGCTTTGTCCCGGGGAAGCTGCCCGTACACGGAAAGCACGTATCCGATATTGAAATCTGGGCTGGAAGAGCTGGGGGAAAGCTCTTCGCTGGGGTCTGGCATGCAACGCATGGCTTCCGTCCTCTGTGCACTCCTGGGCAGCTCCGTTTTGCAGGCAGCAGAAGTGGGAAGTTTCCCTCTCCCTCCCTCTTAAGGGCCAAGACCCGGCTCCGTTGCAGACCCACTCCCACCTGCCGCCTCTCCTCGCCCAGCCCCGCGCAGGTTTCGCCCAGGCGCCAGCGGCAAGGTCTGGCAGCCCGAGGTTTTGGCGATGGTGCTGATGCCGTGAGGTCAAACCTTCCCGGGGTGGGGGGGAACGGTGGGGGGGTCCTCCCTGCCCCAGCCCACAGCCCTCGGGTGGGCCTGACCTTCCCTCTGGATAAAGCAGGCGCCGCTGCCGACTCGGGAAGTGCCATTTCCTGAGAACAGCAGCAAACAGCATGGCAGCTTCGGTGCATGGAGCAAGATGGGGCTTGCCTGCTGCGAAGGCTGCTTTCCCTGCTTCACCCTGTGTTTGTGCCGGGGTTAAAGAGAAACCTGCCCTTCTCGGTGTTCGTGACGGGGGTAAATTGGTTCCTGGGCTGTCGCTGGGTTGCACATGGGAAAACTGGATGCTGCAGTGGGAACTGCTGGGACTCGGGGAGTCCGTGGGTTTGGCCTGTCCCTGACCGAGTGTGTGTCTCATTTGTTGCTGATGCTGCCTGAAATGAAATGTGTTCAGCTCCCCTCCATCCCCGTACCCCTGGTGTGCACGGGGTACGGCACCAGGAGGCTGCTTGCGGTGTGCTGGGAAGCCCCAAAACAGAGTGTCCTGCTCTGGAGGAGATGCCGTTCCCAGTTCTGTCACTGGCTCTGGATAAGTCACAGCTACAGGTCTCCCCTCCCCTAGAAAGGGCTGGCACTTTCCCCTGGGGAAGGAGAGGGAGGACAGATGGGGTCCATCAGTGCTGGCAGGGGGCGGAAAATCCTCTGGAAGGACACAAAAAGCTCAAAAGCACGGGGAGATGCTGCGCCCACCTGTTTCAAGGGACGGATCATACAGCCCTTGCCTTTTGGACATGTCCAGCCTAAGTGTCCCCAGACACAGAAGTACTTTGAGTCTGGTTGTTGGACACGTCACTGCGAGTTCTCCAGCCAGTCTTTGCTTCCAGGCTTGGATGGATCGATCCATTATGAAATGTAACACAAATGTTTTTCTCTGTCTTCCTGCCCCATCCTTTAGGATTTTTAGATGTGCCCTGATGCCGCAGGGTCTCCTCGCTCCTGGAAATGCAGCTCTCTTCCAGTGTGGCTGAACTCAGTTGTGACGAGACGATGGACCCACCCGCTGAGGACTTCCAGCAGGTCCTGTCCATTGACCAAATCCGCTCCATCCGTGCCAGCAACAACTACGTGGAGAGACCAGCTGCCTGCTTCCAGCAAGCCCGCTCCAACCCGTCCCTGTCCCAGCCGCCACACAAGCAAGAGTGGTCCCAGGACCGCCTGGTGTCTTCCACCTTCCAGGACCTGCACCGCAGCCACAGCCAACAGCACCAGATGCCACCTTTGCAGCAACACATGAGCCATTCCAGCACGGCCAGCTCCGTCTCCCAAAGCACCACTGCCTCCGACCAGCGCCTCCTGAGCAGCCTCACGCCCTCCCACTCCGGGCACTCCCTCATCCGGACGCAGCCCCAGGCCGGAGAGCTGAAACCGGAGGAGTCGCCGCTGAAGGGGGTGGCGGAGAAGCCCACCCTCCACACCGGCCACCTCTTCATCTGCGAGGAGTGCGGGCGATGCAAGTGCGCCCGCTGCACGGCCGCCCGCAGCCTGCCCTCCTGCTGGCTCTGCAACCAGCGCTGCCTCTGCTCCCCCGAGAGCCTCCTCGACTACGGGACTTGCCTCTGCTGCGTCAAGGGTCTCTTCTACCACTGCTCCACCGACGACGAGGACACCTGCGCCGACGACCCCTGCTCCTGCGGGCCGGGGTCCTGCTGTGCCCGCTGGGCTGCCATGAGCTTCCTCTCCCTCCTCATGCCCTGCCTCTGCTGCTACTTTCCTACCCTGGGGTGCCTCAAACTTTGCCAGCGGGGTTATGATGGCCTGAAACGACCCGGCTGCCGCTGCCAGAGCCACACCAATACAGTCTGCAGAAAGATCTCCTCCTCCAGCGGCACACCTTTCCCCAAGACGCTGGATAAGCCGGTATGACCCTCCCGGGGAGGAGAAGCAGGTGTTACTCCTCTTCCTCCTCCTCCTCTCCCCTCCATCCCCCTCCTCCTTCGGCTCCCTCCGCTCTGCAGTGCTCCCCCCTACCCACCATCACCTCCCAGGAATGAGACGGGTGAACTGGGGGTCCCCCAGCCTCTGGGAGCACGAAGGCGGCTGGGTGGCCGGGGGAGCTGGCACCAAGCTGGTGGGGAATGGTGGTTTTGCACACGCGGGTGAGGGACCTGGAGAAGCAGAGAGAGCTGTGGGTGCCCTCCCTGGCCGTGCCCCACGGGGAAGGGCAACCCGGGGGGCCCTCAGGACTCTGCTCTCAGAAGGTATTGGGAGCTGCCGCTGCCCCATGGTGCGGTCCCTCCCCATGAGGGGAAGGGGCAGGTCGATGCATCCCCTGTGCAAGAGTCCTCCAGGAACCAGACCTCCTCCTCTCTCTCGTCATCGCTCTCCAGCACTTCTCGTGGGTGGCCTTTCTCCTCTCATGTGGCCCCTCTCCCCAAGGGGCTGGGGTGCCACGGGGTCCCACCAGTGGCAGTGGCTTCCCTCTGGGCTTGAGAGCCGCTGGGAGAAGCAAGCGAGCGTCAAAATGAGGTGGCATCGTATTTTTTCTGTCTCAAAGAGGAAGGGAAGGTGTGGGAAGCTTTAGAAACCTTCTGGCAGGGGAAGGAGCTATCGGAGGCAGCCCAGCCCACTCGCTTCTGCCCGACTGCAGCGAGGGAAAGGTCCCCTCTGGGATTTGGCTGAGAACAAGAAGCTGGTTTGAATTTGCCATTCATTTCTCAATGCCTTGAAGGGCTGCCTCCGGAGCGCAAACCCTGGCGGGGTGGGGGCTGCTGCCCAGCTCCATCCCACCACCGAGCAGATGCCACAGGCACCGCCTCCGTGCTCGAGCCCCGATCTGGTACCTTCCACCAGCACTGAATTCACTTTAAAAAAAGCACCCCAAAACCCAACTGCCAACAGCTGCCACTCGCACTGCTCTCCCCATCAATTAGCACCAATCCCGGGGGACTCCGCGGCGGGGACTTCTGCAGCGCCTGCTTTGGGCTGGGGGGAATCAGAGAGCAGAAGGGGGTGTCAGAAGATGGGAGCCCGACCTTCCCTCCCTGCAGGAGCTGCCTTTGAGTCCTCACCTTGCTTTCCTCGGCCCACCGGCGTGTCACACCAACACCAGCGTCACGCTGGCAGGCAAACCCTGCTGGCACTGCTGA
This sequence comes from Phalacrocorax aristotelis, assembly GCF_949628215.1. Lineage (NCBI taxonomy): Eukaryota > Metazoa > Chordata > Aves > Suliformes > Phalacrocoracidae > Phalacrocorax > Phalacrocorax aristotelis. The sequence continues at coordinate 23,698,130 of NC_134286.1, read as the reverse complement.
GGGCATTCTGCAACGCTGGCTGCCTGCGGCAAACCGGAGATGGGTCTGAACCAAGCCCTGGGGCTGGGCCATCTGCAGACCAGAAGGAAACCTGAATCGGGGTCAGTGCTTCGCGGTTTACTTGCTGTGATGGTAATAAGCCCAACCCGTCGCTGCAGTTGGGGGCAGCTCCTCCTGGTCCTGGACTCGGCCCCATCTCTGCTTGCAAACACACGGCGCCAGCTCTCAGCTGTGGCCCTGCTGACATCAGCCGATCGGTCGGGGGAGTTTGGAGCTGGGATGATGTCCCAGTGCTCGGCTCTGCCTGCCTCCGAGGTGTGCGAGTGCAGAGGGAAGTGAATGGTTCCCCTGGAGAAATGTACGCGACATGTCCCTTGGCTTCCCCCGAGACCCCGTCGTCCAGGGCTCATCCGTCGCCTTCCCTCAGCCACCTCTTTACGTAGAGTTCTGTGGATCTATTTTTGTATATATAAATATAACGTTAGGATGGCTAGGTCTATTACTAATAATATTCATGATACTGCTGTGAATGGTGCCAGATGCAAGGTTTGGCTTCCTGGTACATTTGCACATGCTGGAAGATGATTTCCCAGTCTGTTTATTGCTAACCCTAGACCTTTAGTTCCTAAGTAGTCAGGAGAGGGGGAAGGGGAGGTTTTCAGATTGTCCTGGGCTTTGCAGAGAGAAGGTAGGATGTAGTGCTGGCTCTGGGGTGAGGCCTTTCGTGATGGGATTCCTCTTTCCATACATTTGCTATCTAAAAATCGCGGCCGATCCAAGCTCCCTCTGTTGCAGAGAAAAGCGGTTCCAGAGAGTGACTCATCCCACTTGAAAACATTATTCATTAAATTATGTTCTGGCGGTGCATGTCTCCCTTGACCCAAATGGGACCCAAACACTGAACTCGCGGTTCCCTGTGGACGGGGAGATGAATCCCATCCCTGGTGTGAAGATTGTGCCTGGGGCACGTTATGGACATGACCAAAGTCCTCACCCAGATTTCACCTAGAGCCTGAGGGGGGGATGCTGGAAGATGCTTCCTCTGGCCAGAGGTGGAGAGCCCACTTCCATCAGCTGTGGGGAGCTGAGGACGATGCCCCGCGTTACAGCGAGGATCTGCTGGCATTAAGAAGGGAGAGGGCCATGCCTGTGCGGTTTGCACATCCTCTGAGACCGGCCCTGCACCCTGAAATCGTTTGGGTTTTAAGGCAATTGCCCTCTCAGAGGATGCCCTGTAGGTGTGCGTACCCCCATACGATCACTCTCTGTGACAGGAGTTATAAATTATACCGCAAACACACTTATCCATATGCCAATAATTGCTTGGCCCATGCGTCCAGAGCAGGGCAGCGGGGCTGGGGCAGGGTCTGGAGCACAAGTGTGCTGGGGGGCGGCTGGGGGAGCTGGGGGGGTTTAGCCTGGAGAAGGGGAGGCTGAGGGGAGCCCTTCTCGCTCTCTGCAGCTGCCTGAGAGGGGCTGGAGTGAGGCGGGGGCTGGTCTCTGCTCCCAAGTCACCAGTGACAGGACGAGAGGGAACGGCCTCAGGCTGCGCCAGGGGAGGTTTAGGTTGGAGATGAGGGAAAAAGTCTTCACCAAAAGTGTTGTCAAGCATTGGAACAGGCTGCCCAGGGAAGTGGTGGAGTCTCCATCCCTGGAGGTGTTTAAAAGACATGTAGACGTGGTGCTCAGGGACGTGGTGTAGTGGTGGGCTGGGCAGTGACAGGTTAGCGGTTGGACTTGAGGATCTTAAGGGTCTTTTCCAGCCTAAACGATTCTATGGTTCCAAGTGATGTTTGGGGGAGACACTTCCATCAAGAGGCACCCTTCCTTTTGAATGCTCAGTTCACTTTTCTATTGGTGCTGATTAAACTCCTTCTTCTGAAAAAATGTAAAACTTTTTTTGGGGGAAAAAAGGTCCCTTTTTCAGTAAGGATTTGAAGAACTGTCTCACTTCAATGAGAATGTGAAATAGTTCATTGAAACTTTTTAAAGAAAACTAATGAACAGAATTTTCCAACTTGCTCTACTTTGATTTTTTTTTCCTCCTCTTTTTTAAATGGATCCTGCTTGTAAATTTAGTTACCACCTCTGTATCTTTGCAATTCATTGCTTCCTCTCCTGATGGTGGGATGACTCAACATGTGAAGCTTCATCATTTTCACGGCCTCCGAAGTCATGCAAGCAGAGGGTGACCTCCCCCAGGTGCTGGAGATGTAGGATGAGAAGATGGCTGTCCACATATCGGCTCCCCAGAGCCCCTTTCGCTCGGCTCTACCGTGGCGAGGCAAAGCCCTGCGCTACTATTGCAGTGTATTTACCTTCAGTAATCGGTGGGAGGCCAGGACGCCTGCCGGTCACCTTCTACCTAATGGGATTTTTCTGGGTCAGTGCAAAGTCCCGTTTCTACCAGGGAATCGTGCCATAGCCTGGGTGCCGGGCTGAGGAGTCCGGCCAGGTCTCTGGAATGTCTCATCTCCAAGAAACGACAAACCTGCAAGATGTATTTGATGAAATACTGGACACGCAGAAGGGAGTTGGAGAGGAGGGGAGCCCCAGATGGGCACTGAGGGCTGTCAGACCAGTGCAGGGCTTTGGTTTAACTGTGTTGGGGGCAAAATGCAAAGCCACACCCGGGCCTTGCAGCTAGAGACTGCTTAGGGCCTTGCAGCTAGAGACGTTTAGAGCTGTTGGCCCCTACCCTGCTCGTAGGGGCAGGTGGCTTCACGTGGGGTTACTGCTTCCCACTCCATCTGGGGGGCCTCAGCGAGCTCCCATTCTTTGCTCTCAGCAGAAAGGACGGGTCAGGATCTGCCAAAAGCTCTCCGAGGAGGCCAGGTCTGGTTCACTGAGCTCATCTGGTGTCAGGAAGGCTGTGGGTAGCCTCTGATCATGTTTTTTCCTGAGCTTTTCCTAACATCTTCAGACCAGATCCATCCCGCTCCCTCCCCATCTCTGGCTGCCAGATAGTTTGGTTTCCCTGCAGAGAGGACTCCAATTTTGGTTGGGGTTGTGAGCCCCGTTCCTGCCCCACCCTGTAATGAGTCAGATAACATCTGCTCCAGATGTTTGTTTGCAGCTTCTTGTCCTGGCAGTTTGGGTTTCTCTCTGTCCTGACGTGTCTTTTTTGGTTTTCTTATGGGAGAGTCATGTGTTGAGTCCTCCGTTTTCCCTGCGCCCCTGCAATTCGACAAGGATGGATCCACTTTGCAAGGGAACATTTCTCCGTGTTGTGCCTCTCTACTGGTTGTGGGCTCCTTTGCAGGGAACGTGCAGCGCTGCAGGGCAGATTTAGGCAGGGAAAGAGAGACTCAGGTGCCAAAGGAAGAGGAGACAGGAGCTATGGAGCAGGACCTGAGCTCCCCCTGCTCTGCTCCCCATGTAGGAGCTTCCTCTTCCCACCCAGACCTCCAAAGCTCCATCCACGCAAGAGCTCCTGCTCATCTTTGCTTTCTCCAAGGCTTCCCTTGGTCCTGTTCCCCTCCTTCCCTACTGGCAAACGTGTGATCAGTCCCAGCACTGGTGAGGAGGGGGTCACTGGGGGCTGAGGTGGAGTCTCCCTTCCAACCTAGCTCCTCCAAACCTCCTGGTGGAAGAGCAGAAGTGGTCCATGGGCTGCTGTCCACCCATCCCTGAGAAACCTTGGTGCCAGCCAAGTACCTCAAAGAATAGTGGGGAAGCTCTTTGGTCTCAGATCCCCATAAAATCCCATTGAGTTCGCTCTTCCCCGCCCCCACCTGTGAACCCAAAGAGTGGTGGGGAAGCATCATCGACCAAAAGATGCCAAAGCACAGAATAACAGTTTATGAACGGCTGTTTTGGTGCAATAAAGAGGGATGGGCGGCGGGGTGAGAGGAGCAGCCGCAAGGTTCGCACGACTGGACTGCACAGGGAAGGAGCACGCCATGCCCCAGACTTGCTCTTTCCAGCACCTGCTTTCTTAGTTTGATCTCTGTCTCTGGCCCTTGGGTGTTTTGAGGCTGGAGAAAGCTGGGAGGTCTTCAAATATTGGAGGGTCTAACTTTTTATGAGCAGCACGTGAGGAAGGTAGATATATCCCCACCAAAGCCCATTCTTGGTCTTTAATAGGATCCAAATTCAGGCTCGTCCCCTTCACGGAGCCCAGGGAGCCCGGACCTGCGAGATGCTTGCGGCAGCTGGAGGCTGCGGGTCGGCATCTGGTCCATGTGGGCCAAACCAGAGCTGCGATCAGTTCGGGCTCAGTCTGCTGCGGGGTGTTTCTCAGTGAGCATCGGGATCTCCTGCCAACTCTTTCTCCCAGAGTGCAGGTTGGGAGCTTGCGCCGGTGAGATCTGTTGTCTTGCTTGGGGTGATGTTGCAGAAGGATCCCCGGAGGGCGTAAGCCAGGGAGGCTGAAGGGTCCCCTCGCAGGGGGACTGCAGGCGGGGGGGGGGGGGGTGTTGGATGGGTGAGGGGGGGACCACGCGCCTCCGTGGGGCAGAGTCAGTGCGCGAGTGCCGGGCGAGGGGAAGCAGTGCGAGGTCTCGCGCTGGGTCTCGCTCCTTCTGCGCCTTCTCGCAGCGCCCAAAGGGCTTCAGCGCGAGCAGGACCAAATGCACCCTGGCGAGCTGGCCTGGGCACCGGGAGAGGAGGTTTCTCACATCACTCGTCCCAACGGCAGCATCAGCCGAGGGGCGCGTGGTCATCCTGGCGCTGGCACGGCCGGTCCCCGCCTTGCCCGTGCTGCCGCTCTGCCCCCGCGGAGCCCCTTTCCCGCCTCCCTCCCCTTCCCCCCCATCCTGTCCCAGCAGTTCCCTGGGCCTTCGCGATGCTCTGCGGACTGGCAGCAGCCGCCGCAGCCTCCTGCCTCCCCTGGTGTCCTCAGCACAAGGTTCTCCTTAGAAGATGGATCACCCTTGGCTTCAAAGGAGAGTCTCATACCAAGAACCGAAGCCTCTAATTCTCTGTTTAATTGGTACAAAGGCATTCTGTACAGTGTATAAAGAGATCCCTCCCCTGGCTGTCTTTATTTGGGTTCCTTTCTATAAGGTATAATATATGTTTATAACCTGATGGCCGTTTTTTGACAATACTCTTGTATCTTTTAAGGGAAAAAAATAAAATAACCAAAGTATTTATTTGAAAAGTTTATTTTAAAGATAAGAAAAAAAATAACCTATTTATTTTAATGCACCCTCTTCTGTTTGGTTTTCTTCTCTTGCAAAGCTAATAACTGTTACTGAACCACTGCTGAGATGAAAGAAGTAATTCTATGGGTGGCTTCACAAGCCCACTTAGAGCAATTATTCAATAAAAATATATATTAATTTTGAACGTGGTCTCATTCTTGTCTTCGTGATGGCCGGGGCATGACTCGGGCTCCTGCTTCGGCAGGGCTCCTCCTGGCTCTGGGGTGCTGGGTGGCTGGGCTTGGGCTGGCACGGACTGAGCGTTGGGGGATCATTTTTAACTCCATGGGATGATGTCCCCTGGTAGCCCTCTCCTGACGCTTAAAGAAAAACCTGAGAAATCTCAGTGTGTGCTTCCCTGCTGCCACTGTCGCAGATCCTTGAGGAAGGGTAGGCTCCCACCGCAAAAGGGCAGGAGCAAATAGGGGGGGACTGAGGTAAGAGATCCCTGAGGTTTGGGGGATTTCAGTCACTCCACAGAGGTTCCAACACATTCCCAAAGCCTGTTCTACTGCCAGAAGAGATGGGGTGATGCCACAGGGCAATGGACACGTTCTGCAGGACAAGCTGCAGTTTGGACGCGGCTGTCTCTTCCCACCAGCTGCAGAAGGCACCTCGGTGATGTGTTTAGCCCCAAAAGGATGAATCTGGGCCAAAGCACCAGCAACTGCTGGATCAGGCTGGTGCCTCTGATCTCTCCCTGCATATTCCAGTCCAGCGTTTCACACACTTCTGCATGTACAGAGCCCAGTAACGTCTTGGCTCAAGGGTGTCTTCTGTTCACCTAAAGCTCTTCTCTCACAAAGATGGTGAATCTTTATTCAAGCAGTTCCAGGGCATGAAGTCCTTTCACATAGATTCAGTAGCTAATGAATCCCATGGTTGGTGGCACCTCCCTTATTCCCATTTGAATTTGTCGGCTTCAGCTTCTAGCCCTTGACTCTGGCTGAACCTGGTTCCTCTAGCTGCAAGTGTCCTTTCACAGGGTGGTTTTGCTAGGCTAGACCTGTGCTCATGAGCCCTCTAAACCTCTGTGCTTAATGAAAACAGGCGCTCTCTGTGTCTCTCACCATAAAGCCTGTTCTCAGGCCATTTTACAGGTTTTGGAGCCCTGTTTGTACCGTCGCTGCTGTCAGAGCATGCTTTCCAAAACACGTTCCAATGCCTCGGGCACAGCGTTCGGGATCTGCCTCAGGGTTGAGGAGTACAGATGTGAGTCCAGTCCCTGCTGTGACTCACTCTTCCCCTGCTTTTAGAACAAGAGATGATTTTAAGCCATTTGTCACCCATTGGCTCTTTTCAGTGCCAAAGTCCATCTTTCTTGGACACAGCCAACCGTTTCATTCCTAGATGCACAGCCTTCTTTTAACTATGATAGAGCCCTTTTGGTTTGTACAGTACCACCTTCCCAAGCCTGCCCTGACCCCAGCAGTTCATGCCACCAAATCTTACTGGCATCTACGGATCTTTATCAGCCCTGGTCCTGTAGAGGAAGGCTGAAGGGGAGCTCAGGAGCTGGACTGTAACGTAAGATTAGCAGAGAAGCACAGGGAAGTGGCCTACAGACCATGATGGTCTGAAAAAGACGGTAATTGCTTGCTTAGACATTTTCCTGCTCCTGTATAAAGAAAGTCATTCTGGTCCCAGGCATCACAAAAAGTGTTGGTAATTGGGCTTTCTCCTAAGACTAGGTTGATTCTTTAAACTGCACAGTCTTTTCTGTTTTGCATCGTCTAAAGACCAGGGAGCGACTCCGCAGGCTCAAGCACACCATGGCACGCACCGTAGAGCACAGGGCCCCAGGTGAACTGGTCGTAGCAGCAGGTCACAGTCACGTTGCTCTACCACCTGGATGGCTGAGTCACTCTGGCTGGTTTAGCCTAGAATAATAAGCCACTTTTTCTCGGCCAACACAGCCAGGTGTTGGTTCAGAGCTGAAATGGCCTGCACCGTGCTGCCTCAGGACCAGCGTGGCCAGAGCCAGGTGAGCTCCATGAAACCCTCCCTTAGAGGCAAAAAAGGTTTTCCAGAAGTGGATTTCCACCCTTTTGGTGTTGAAATCTAACCTTGCCTTCAAAGTGAGCATAGTTAGGCCAAGCTCAAATTCCTCTGAGGATGTCCAGGTGTGATCCAACCCACAAGAAACCCGCATCCCTCACCAGCCTGGGAAAGGTGCCCGGCATGCTCCAGGAGAGCAAGGGTAGGTGTTTGCAGTCGCGAGGTTGGCTGTCTAGACAGTGGAAAGAAACAAGCCCTCTTAAGGACTCATTCATCTCTTTCTAAGATGGCTAAATAGGTCAGATGACTCATGCCCTGAAAGTGCCTATTTCTCTTCACTGACTACAAAGAGGGAAGGAGCTCTCGACAGCCCTCCACGCCGAAGACATCTGAAGGTAGCGGATCTGAACCTGGATGCTGTGGCAGTTTCAGCAGGTCAGCAGGGGAACTCAGCCTACCCTGAGGCTCCAAAGCGCTGCTTCGTCAGTGACTTCGTCAGTGACGATGATGAGGAGACGAAGGAATAATTAAATGCCAGCTGGTTTTTAATTCACGCTGAAGGTGATATGCCCATAGGAACCTGGGCATTCAGAGTTGGATAGGACCAAGTCGAAGGTGAAATCTAGTTCCCTGCTTTCACCACAGGTTGTAGGGACCATGGAGCAGGAGTTTAGGCTGGAGGGGTTTGCAGAATGGCTTCTCAACACCCATAAGCACTTCCTCACTTGGCCATCGTCATCCTCCATGTAGGGCCGAGGGCAACTTATTGTTCTGCAGACCTCTGACCACTGCTCTGGCCTGAAGAAGCTAATGCTGCTCTGGTCTGGGCAGATACAAAGAGCACAGTCTGATGTTGCCCTCTGGGTCTGCCTTGCCTACCGCTGTTCAGAGCTGCTCAGTGATGTGTGGGAAATGGGGACCTGGAGAGATCGTGGGTTTGGGATTCACCTGGACCAGTGAGGGGGCAAGTGTGAGGGCAGCTAGAAGCCTTTGAAATAACCCAAACAAGAAATGACACCTGCAAAAGGTTCACCCATGCTGTGACTGCAGCCACGGGGGTGCAGGGGGGCTTCGCTCCCCCTAGGCAAGAGGGTCTCAGTGACCCCAATGATGACAAAGTGCCTCAGTCCTTTTGCAGAATGGACAGTTTGCTTATAAGCACCCAGAAATGCCTGCAGTTTATGGCGCTGTCCTGATATTACAGACCCCATGCTTTGGCCCTGCAAAACATCACGAGATTGGCTTAAAAATCAAGATACAGCTCACAGCAGATTCTTGTTTTTCGTTGCTGCTTTTGGAGGCTGACTGAGTCATGCTCACAAGCCTCTTTTGCCAGACACCAGGGCTAGCAGCTTCGCTGAGATAATTAAATGAGCACAGAGATTTTCATGTGAGCCCAGGAGCAGGCGGTTCCACCGGTGCCCCAGACGTCGCAGCCGGGGGATCAGGAGTCGCACTGGACACCCCAGATGCACGTCAGAGAGTGCAGAAACCTGCAATGCGCAGAAAGGCTCCTAAACTGGGGATGATGCACCAAAAGCAGGAGGGACAGGAGGTCCACCTTCCAGTTTTAGTCCAGTCACTGACACGCTCCTTCCTCTGGACACCTCGCTCCTTCCCCAGACTTTGTCCTTGGCAGCTGCTGAGTGCTGATGCACCAAGCTGAGCGGCTGCTGGTCTTCCTGGGGTTAGTACCATACCCCTACGAGCACGACCAGCAAGGTCTCAGCCCTTGGCTTTGCAGCCAACTGCATTTTAAAGTTCTCCACTGGTGTCTAAAGAAGCAACCCTCTCCCCGGGGCTGGAGAGCTCAGCCGGGTGCTCCCATGGCATCCTCCCTCTCCATCTTTCTGGTACTCAGGAAGTGGCTGAGGTTGAGGATATTTTTTCCAGGCATGATCAGAGCAAAATTGTTTTCCTGAAATGAAACTCAAACTCCAAATTCCCCTGGGTAGCCTCTAAAGGGTTTATTTCCTGTATCCATTTCCCCTGTGCCTTACTGTTATTCATAAGGACATTTGCATGAAACAGTAGGATCTCAGTCTTTTGATGTGCAATTATCATCTGCAGAAATGACTAATCAATTAAGGACAGTCACTCCCAAGCTTTCTATTTATTTCTTTCTCATTGAAACCAGAACAAATGTGCCCTTTTTCCACAGGAAAATGCTGTTTTTTTCCAGCCATCGCTGCTGAAAACTCCCCGACGGATCTGAAAATTACATCATGCCCTCCTTGGTCGCTGCTGTTGTCACCATCAGCACTGAGCTGGCCGTGCCGCCGACAGTGAGCAGGCAGGCGAGCAAGCCCATGCCACTAGCCCTGCCAGCTCAGCGCTGCCAGCGGGAGCAGGGACGTGCCAGGAACGGCTCAGATCGCGCTCGGAGGGCAGCTCAGGCAGGTGAAGAGGTGCCCCGAAGAGTAAGCAAGTAAGATACTTCGTCCTAAAGGTGGTCCACCATGAGAGGGTTCAGCTAGAGGAGAGCCTAGGCTTAAACTGCAGGTCTGGACTTCCCCTAGGCATAGGGGAATTTGGGTTTGAAGGGTTCAGCCTGTCTTTAATCACAAAGCACTGTGTGGGATTTTCTGGCAACAGGCAGGAGGGCTGGATTGTCTCTCCGAGACGCATCTGGTGACATTGGTGTCTCCTCCTGACAGGAGCGTCCCCACTTCTCTGCATGGTGCTGTCTGTCTCAGCGGTCGTCCCTGCTCTCTTACAGGGAGCCGGGGTCGGGTGGGCATGGACGGACGGGCAGGGAGCCAGCAGACAGCCCTGGCTGGGCTGCGGAGGGAGCAGGGGCCGGGCAGTGGGGAGGAGCTGCTGGAGGGGCGCAGCATGGGGTCGGTATTGGTGGGAGGGAGAAAAAGGGTAAAAGCAGAGTCCACAGAGGGAATGGGACGAGCCCTGGGACTCGCCAGCACAAACCACCTTACCCTGATGCTTGTCAGGACTCCTGTGCTCTGATGGCTTTAGGGTGTTGCTGGCCTAGAGCTGTGGGCGCAGCTCAAGGGGACGATGCTGTCCCAGATGAAGGGGTGACCACAGGTTGTGACCGGGAGAGGCAGGCTCTGCACTGGGGGACCGAGGCACCTCTGTGTGTGTATGTGTGCACAGAGCTTGGGGAAACTGAAACGAGGGTCCGGGAGGTCCGGGGTTCCCACCTTCATCCTGACTGCTCTGTCTGAGAGAGCTGCCCACAAAAGGAAAGGAACACCCCTCCCGGCCAGACAAGCCTCCTGGTCTGGTTCACTGTGGGCACATGTAGACACCTGAACTGGCCCCATGTTCAGCAGCTGAGGGGGCAGAGGAGCTTCAGAGCAATGAGCCAAGGGACAGAGGAGGTCCAGGGGCCTCGCACTTGCCGCCTAGCAGGTAATGACAGCCAGATGCACTTGGGAAGGATGTTTGCATGAAACCTTTGCAGCTGAGCGTGCTGGGCACTGCCGCTACCCGTGCTTATCGCTGCTGTGAGCATCCTGAGGAGCAGCGGGGAGGCTCCCACCCCGAAGGCTGGGTTTCTCACCTTTTCTCCTCTGCCTGCTCACTCTATCGACGCTCCCAGAAACTCTGGCAAGGGGCACAAAGTTGGGGGTGGCCCGGAAGACAAGAACAAGATGAAGCTGAAAGAGAAGCAGAGCTGTTTTGTAACAGCCTGCCCCTGGGGAGAGATCACACCACACCGGAGAAGTGCCTCCGGGGAGGTGTGGCAGGCACGGAGGTGACCAAATGAATTGACACCAAGCAATTCTCGCTGGAGCTAAAGAGACAAAGTAATTGAAAATAAATGAGGGAACATGACACCTGGCTGGCAGATCAGTTATCTATAGCGTACCTTTCCTGAAATAACTGCCTCCTGAACATCATATGCTGAGGCAAAACCAAGGAGATGCACATGTAAAATAGGCCACTCCAGCAGGGACCTGAAGGCCCCTTTATTTTTAATCGAAGCTGTTAGAAGGGTTAATTAGATGGTGCACAGCAGTGCCCTCTGTCTGGGGTATCGGCTCCCCTTGCCACCAACGGGTACTGCGCGCTAAGTGTAAGATGCCCCGACATTCTTGTCCTTGGGCAAACACTTGGGTCGCAGACCAAGGCAAGCGGGGACTTTCTTGGCTCTCCAGCCTCAAGGAGAAACCCAGGTGCCTTGGGGAAAGCCAGGATGTGGTGCTCTCGCCTCATGGGGCTTTGGGTGATGAGGGGAAGGGGGGAGTCAACAACTCGTCCGAGCTCAAAAATGCCCCCAGAAGTTCTCTGAGAGGGTCATAAACAAGCCACTGACCCCAGGGTGGCAGTCGGTGAGGATCGTTCAATATTCCTGATGGGATGCAGCTTTTGTCCTGCAGAGCATGGCACGGACTGTCCCTCCCTTTGCGGAGAGGTGGAAGCAGAGCTGAGGAGAAGGGGAAGTCTGGGTGGGAGTGGTTTGGGCAGTCGTGCTAACACCGGGAGTGAAACTCTTCAACCAGCAGCCAAAACCACACCAATCAAATCACCCCACTGGCCCTTTCCATTGCTCACCAAGGGTGTGGGCTGATCACACCCTCCCCCTGCAGACACCTGGGAAACGGGAGGTGCTCAGCACCTTAGGGAACCACGAGGTTTAACAGGATTTGGTTGCCAAGTTCAGAGCCCAGTGGCCCAGACTTGCACAGTGGTGGCCAATGGCTTGGCCACGCTCTGTCCTGCACGCCTCGGAGGTCTGGTGCTTTTGTTGGGGAGCAGCTTTTTCCCAGCCATGGCTATGGCACTGGCGTGACATTTGCCCAAGGGAATCCGCCTCTGCCCAAGGGCATCCGCCTCTGCCCAAGGGAAGCAGCCTCTCTGCCCAAGGGAAGCAGCATGCTGGTGTATTGCAAACGGGGCGATAGCACCGTCAGCCCGGCCAGGCCACATGGTCCCTGGCAGCCTTGCTCTGCCGGGACGCAGCACCGAACGCCACGGGGACAGGGCCCACAGCAGCAAACAGAGAAGAGCCTGCAGACACTCGGTAGCTGGCCATTCCTGGGTGAAGAGGTTTGGCTTAGGCTTAACCGCTGGGTTTTCCTCCCTGATGAAGTGAAGCTGGGTTAAATGTCCCTTTGGAAGCAGCACCATCAAAGCCCTGCTGTCCCAAGGAGACACCACAAGATTTTCCCTTTTCATCTGTTCTTCTCCTTGTTCTAAAAATGAAAGAAACCAGGGCAGAAAGCAGGTGCCTGTACCTTTTGCACAGAGGGGAAAAAATATAAATGACCAAGAGGCAGGTCTGTGCCTGAAAACAGAATGGCTTTCAAATACAGTGGCTCTTGACTGTGCGCCCTGAGAAGGCATGGCTCACCCAGCCCCGCAGCGGGGTGCGCTGAGGGGTCCCCACCACTGTGCCTGCGACGTGGGGTGCAAGGCAGGGACGTGCACCCCGGCCGTGGGTCCGCAGCCTTCCTAGGGACTCTTTCCCCAGGGAAGAGGCTTGGCCATGCAAGAGGCTGAGCTTTCGGGGAGAAAAAACAGGTGCCCCTCCTTGCAAAGCCGCAACGTTGCTGCCAGAGCTCTTCTGTGCAGAGTGAGCGACTTCTAATGGGTCCCTCCATGACAAGGGACACAGAGACTTTGCACCCCCAAAGCACCCTGGCTGTCTGAAAGGGACAGGCATGAACAATTCCTTTCTTATACCGAGATGTGCTGCTGATCTTTCTATTTTACCTTTTCAGGCATTCCCATTTTTAGCGGTTCCCTTGCTCACTTTCATTAAATGAGGCAGAGGAGTCAACAGGCAGCCAGGAGCTCTGGTGTCCCAGCTGGACTAAATTTCATGAAAAGAAAGCAAGAAAGAAAGCAAGAAAGAAAGGCTCTCCCTCCCCCTCTAACAAATGCAGCTGAAATCTCGTAATGAAAACATGGCCAACACTCTGCTCTGCCCTCTGCCCTTTACGGTGCAGGTTGCAAGGTCACAGAGACGTGGTCCCCCGGTATTGATCAGGACTCTTTTGGGCTGGCATATGGCACCAGGTTTCAAAGGCTGAGCAGCTAAAAGAGAATTAAGTGGGGGCAAAGAGTGGAACGTACCAGATTGAACTCCTGACACACAGGGGTCAAAGATCACTGGAGATAAAGCGGGTGCTGGAATAGCCTGTGCAATGTCAAAAATAAATAAGTAAGCATTAAAAATCAAACACCCCCCAACGCTCGGGCTAAAAGCCCACTGTGTTTCGGAGGGAAAGAAATGGGCTGGATGAGTCTGATGTGCTAGAGACTAACTAATGGGGAAAATCTCTACCTAGGGATGAGTACAAGGGTGCCTCACCTGGAGAGTGCGCCTATGGACTCTACCACCTGGTATTTTGTGGGGTTTCGCCTTCCTTTTGAATGTCCCTCGGCTCCTCAGGGACAAAAAGACCAACTTCAGAAGGAAAGGGAGAGAGCTAGAAAGTAAACAGAGCATCCAGCACCTCTGGCTGTGCAGGAGCGTCACCTCTTAACTGGCAAGGTGACTGGGATGAGAAGAGAGCAGCAGCTTCAGCAGTCCACGCTCCAGAGCAGGAAGAGATGGGAGAAGTGGAAGAGTCCAAAGAGGACTGAAAAAGCAAGCTAATATCAGAGGTTTTTTATCTCTGCGATGAGCCACTGTGTCCAAAGAGTCAAGCCAACGGGCAGAGTCTTTGGCAAGGGGCATGTAAGGAGGTGCTGAGGAGAGAGAACCAGGTTCTGCTCCCTTCCCTCAGTGGGTCACTCTTGCGTTGGGGGGCACCAGGCATGAAATGGGGTGCAAAACTGACCCTAGTAGTAAGTAAATCATCAGCTTCAGCTACGAAGCTCATGGGGTGCTGTGTCTGGGTTACATCCTCCTGGAGGCCGTGGCTTTGGTATCACGCTGAGAGTCTCTTCCTAGAATCAGCTGGTTGCTTTTCTCCTCAGCTTAAAATGCGTTGCAAATGTCAACTCCTGAGCTACCTTCGAGGCAGAAAACTCCGGCCTGGCTCTTCCTTCAGGTCCCCAAAGAGGGACAGAGTGCTGAGAGCGGGAGAGGGCGTGCGTCCCGGTCACTTACCTTTTCCATCATAGTGTTTCCTGGTTTTCATGCCCTGGTCTCTGCTGACTCTTCGTAGTGTTTGGTAGGACATGGGTCCTCCGCCTCAGACACGTGCTAAAGGGGTCACTGATAGCGACCAGCTGTTTGGTCTCCGAGGTATGGGAGACTGTCAGAAATCCAGCAAAGGACAAGGGAATCTATGGAGCGTTTCTGTGCTGGGTGCCTCTTTCCAAGCATGTTTCAGGGCTTGCACAGGAGCAGGGGGGCACTTTGTAGGATCTGCCACCTCTTCGGGCAGCCCCATTAACAGTACAGACCTCGTGCGAGGGGTCTCACCAATATGTAGCCGTGTAGCCCACCAGCAGGAAGGATGAATCTCCTCTCCGAAGCAATGACTCAGTAAAGGACTAAACAAAGAAAGGATGGGTGAGGTTGTAGGACTTTCTGCAGCTGTCACAGGACTTTGCCAGGCACATCTGTGCTGCCTACTGTGAGTCTACATTTGTCTTCCAGAGCAGACTTACCAGAGCCTTCACCAGAGCCCTCAGCCCCATGCTGGGAGCTCTGGGGAGGAACATACTCAGAGTACATTCAGGATATTACGGGAACCCAAGCTTCATGCAGTCTGGATGGGCTGGGAGCAGGCAGGGCTGGGAAGGCAGCGGGCAGCTCAAGTTTTGCCTTCAAGTTTTGCCACAGGAGGTTGAAGATCTTAAACCTGATTTTCAAGCTCCCTCATCATCTCTGCATGCAGTGCCAGCCTCTGTGATCTTCAGAGTCACACTGGGGGTGAAAGGTACATGGCCTGGAGGAAAAAGGCATGAAAAGGAAGAAACCCCCCAGTTAATGGACTTACCCAGGGCATCCTGTGCTTGTTTCAGTTCTTCCCAGCGTCGCGATGCTCTGCGGGAAGCCACGTGGCCATACTGCATCTTTGTCCCTCTCTCCAGTCTGGGCCATGTAAGAGATTAGGAGGTGCCCTCACCTCCATCGTTACTAAAGCCCCCAAAATCTCTGGTGTTCAGCGCTGAGAGTCCGTGGCTCTTTGAACAAAGCAGTGAGGTCGTTTTCCTGTCTAGTTTTTGTTGCCTCCTTCTCTTCTTTTGCTCTCCCGGAGCCTTTCGTATCCAGCCAAGGTGCTCTTTCTTCCCCAGCTCTGCCTGCGGGACACGCTCTGCTCTGCTATTTAATGTGTCTCCTCTGTTTGGTTCCTGATAAAATGAATTGCTCGGTGTGGTATGCCGCAGGACCGGGTGTGCTCCCAAACAGAGACTGTGCACCCAGAGTCTTGTCGCCATGCAGTTCCAGCAAATAGCTTCCACCATGGACACCAAAGCACCTGGCCGTGAACGTGCAACAGCAGTTTCTCAGAATTCCTTCTCTGAGCGTTTCTAGTTGCGCACTGAGAACAGGGACCTCCCATAATGCTGATCACCTTACAAATATTTTCATTTCCCTGGTTGTCAGGGTTAAAACCCTTCAAAATTCAAGGGGGCTGAGCGGTAGCTTAGCAGCCAAAGAGAAAGGCTTAACACTTGGAGGGATGGAAGGTGCCTGGCTGTGAAGCCCAGTGACAAATCTAGAAGGTTATGCTACGTCTACCCTCCCCACTGACCTCTCAGATGTACCGGACAGGATGGGCAGAATGGGATTTTGTGCCCTCACATGTTCCTGCTACATCTGGGTAGGTGGAATACGCTAAATGGCATATTATCCCTTCCACTCTGCACTTCCCCCTGGATTTGTACTTCCCATGAATGTTAGAAAATGTGTTCTAGAACTGCTGTACGATGAGCAGTCAATGCTTAAAAATGCAGCCTTCTTTTTTTTTTCCATTTTTTCTTGGTGAATTTAGTGCCAGATGGTAGCCTTGCAGCCCTGGGAATGAAGTGCTCCGTAATTGACAGCATAACATGACTAGCAGCAGTGAAATCTTCCTCCCCTCTCTTCCACCGCTGAGACTCCGATGGTGCAGAGTGAATAATTTAGCATCCATCTCTCATTCAGCAAACGCTGCCGGTGAGCTGTGTGAGGATGATTTTTATTAACTGGACGGCTGGATGCAATTTTCCAGCAAACCCTGTGTGCAAACAAATTGTAGCTGACTGCTGGGTAAGTGCCAGTGCTTATGACTGTCTACTGGTATGGAGAGATTAGATGCCCACATCCTGTTACACCATCTCCTCTGCTTGTGAACTGGTTCCCAAGCCCACAAGTAACTTTGCTGGTGAACAGTCACGGTTTCGTATCAGAGTGACTGTTTTCAGCAAGACACGTGTTCGTGATGGTTTTTTTCTTTTCATTCCCTGGGAACACTTGAACAAAATCGCGCTGCCCGGCCTCGTCTGTAAAAGCCATCGCGGATATTGCTGATTGGGCTCATGGGATCTGACCAAGAAAAACATTTATGAGCCCTTTTGTTTTTGCTCCATTTGTCCCTTTCCGCCTCATTCCAGCATCAGGGTGACCGTGTTAGGAGGTGAGAGTGGCATCTGGTCTCACTGGGCCCCTGCGTTGGCACCTGCCGTCGGCAGGACAAGTTGTGGCCATCCGGGGGCCACGCCGGAGCCACGGTAGTAGCCAAAGCCAGGCAGATGCTGCCAGACAGACAGACTGCTTTGGCTGCAGGTGAATCGCTGGTTTTGGTGTAGTCCCTCGCACACCAGGCGTTGCTTGCAACCCGCTGCAGACCCCAGCAGGTGACAGTCAGGGTGAAAGGTCCCGCGAGCTGCTGTCCCCGCTGCGGACGGCCCTGGCGGCTATTTCGAGGTCTTCCAGAGCCTTGCAGTTTTGCGATGGCACATCTAGATGCCTGTTGGGAAGTGTGATGGATATGAATCCCTGCAGTGGGCAGGTAAGAAGACTCTTGCGTTTGTTGGACAGGTGCCTGGAACATTAGGCTGTTATTTGAAACATGAGGCTTTTATGGTAAGTAATTGTAACGTTATTGGGCGTTTTCCTTAAATAGTCCACCACACTCCCATATGCCGGCAGCTGATGCTGAAGGGAGAGGTGTGCACGAGTGCAAAAAAAAAGGAAGGTGAAGGGTTTTTGTTCAGATGGGATGTAAAATGGGGAACCGAGGCAGCCGTGGCGATGAAGGTCTCTCCGGCCCTTTTCCTTAGTGGAGAGGTGCGTGTCCCTGCTGCCCTGGACCCCGTCCAGCTCGGATAGCTCTTTTCCAGCCCCCCACGAGTTCCTGTGTGTTCGCAGGTGGACGTGGTATTCTTCTCCCCTTCCTGCCCTCGGTCGGAGCAGGGAAGCACTTGAAGAGATGCAGGAGATAGCGGTCCCTTCGGCAGCGGAGGCGCGTTGAGGGCAGACAGCTTGTTTTTAGGAGTGGAAAATACCACAGCGGTAAGTCAGGTCTGGAATGGGCTGGTGCTCGTCCGCGCGGCCGGCTGCGCAGCTCCACAAAGCCCGTGCTTGTGAAGCCCTCGTGGCACTGGGAGAACACCGGTGCTTGGTCGCTCCTCGCAGCTTTCTAAGTAAGTAAGGAGATTTGCAGGGACGCAAGACCCCTGGTCACTCAAATTTTGCAATGCCTCCTTTACCCTGCTCTATTCTCCCAGTGATGCGGGTTGTGCACCTTCTACAGAGAAAAAAAACACGCCAGAAATGCAAGCAAGAGTCCTGATTCACTTCTCCTCTTCCATGAAGCAACGTAATCCCAACAGACCCAAATGCTGAGTCTTTTCCAGTGTCCCTGGACACGATGGGCACCGTGGAATGACAGAGCCATAGTCTGAAGTCCCCTTTGGTTTCTCCCTACAGCCTGGCCAGGCTTCACTGCCAGACAGCCAAGCGCAGGAGACGCCACGCTCTCCCCCTCCACCGTGATGGTGGGTCAGAGCTTGCCTGCGGTCGGCAGCTCACCTGGTCACCAGCGGGGCTCTTGGCATCTTTGGGAAAGGTCAGCCCAGCCGCATTCCAATGGCTGTGTAAGAACCGACCCTTTTGGCTCCTAGTGATGCAGCACTGGGTGCTATTTCCCCAAGTCCCAGCCAGGGGAAGCCTTTTTGCAGCCTGGATACAGGCATCTGCGGGGCTTGTGGCACTGCACGTTGTGGAGGCATCCAGGTCAGAACAAGCGGGGCTTTGAGATCATCAATGATGTTGTGCCAATATGATATTCATCCTCCTCTGAGCACCTGAGGAAGAATAAGACCATCCCCAGAGCTAGAACCAGTGAGAACAGCTACGGCAACTAGGCCGCCCTCACTTGAAATAGCCCATGGGGCAGGATTAGCATCGTTTCCCCCGAGGAGCATCCCAAGTGTGACGACATCTCCCCGGCAAATCCAATATTTTCCTTTTTTCTCATATCCAGCCTAAAGGAGGTTCTCTTTGCTCTTCAACCCCCACCCTTTCTGTCTCTGTCTCGTATCCAGGACTGTAAGCAATACCCCAACACTCCTCAGGCTTGCGGCTGGTCCTGGAGTTACTCACAAGCAATGAGCCATTTCTATGTGCACATCGTCACCATATAGTTGTCCCTGAAAGCTGGGCTGCCAACATCTGACAGCTATAAATAGCCCAGAGTTTGAAGGAGGCAGGAAAACACCTTTGAACTCCCCTGAAATGTGATGGAACTGGGGAGCTGCAAAGGGGCAAACCATAAATATTTGGCTAAAAATATACCTGAGCTCTGTCTGCTCGGTGGGCTGGGTGGGGGAGGCTGGAGGCAGCGTAAGCTGGCAGTTAGAGCGGGCAAGTAGCCATTGGGACTGACCGGTCCCATTGCAAGCTCAAATGGTGACACCCACTGCGAGCAGGAGGGAGCTGGGGAAGGTTCGATTAGAGACCAAGAGATGCGAGCAGAAGGGACCCCTCCGTGCTCGACGCGGCATACAGCTGAGTCAGGCCCATGGTCCAGGAAGGTCCAAACCTTCCTGCTGCCGTCTCTCACCTTCCTCCCCATCAGCCCACCCTCCTCCTCCTCCCGTCGTCCTGGAAACCAGAGGCCAGGATGCCTTGGCCCGGGTGACAGCCCAGCAACAAAGGCGGCTTTCAGAGTGCCGGCGGGACGGGGTCGTCCCCAGCGCCCCTTCCTCCCCGAGCGCTGGGGGTGGCCCGAAGCCCCGGGGGATGCCCAGTGCCGGCAGCCTCGGCGGCTCCCGCCTTCCCCCCCTCGCTGCCTCCTCCCTTTCACGTTTCGCAGGTCGGGGGACAGGGTTCATGGGCTCCTCTCGGCGACGGGGCGAAGGTGGATTAAGGAGGGGGCAAGGGCTCATTCTTGTCACTGATGCAGGGTGGAGACGGGGTCAGCTGTCCTCACAGCTCCCTCACACAGCCTGGTGGGTCCCCAAGTGTCATTCAGCGTGAAGGAAGTTGTCCATCAAAGCTGGGGGGGGACTGTGGGAATACCTGCGGGCAGTTGGCAGGCCAGGAGATAGGGACTGTCTCGGGGAGCTGAGCAGAGGGACAGCAAAGCAAACTGCTGGCCCTGCTGCTTTTCCCTTTTCCTTCTCCTCCCGCAAATAGCCGCGCTTTCCCAGGCCCGTCTGACCCGGGGAACATACTGGTGCAAGCCTGGAAACGATTTCCCTGCAGCAAGACTTTGCAGTTGCTTGGGTAAAGCGTGGAGGCTGGAAAGCCATTTCAGGGGAAAATCTGATCTGCAGATAAATATTGGTCTGCCAGGTCTTCTTGCCTGAACCAGAACTAAATCTACCTCAAAGTCCCAGAAATGTCAGATACATAGTGAGGGCAGGCACATAATTTTGGAGGCAGGCAGACCACTGAGGCAGATAGCTTCTCCCAAAAATATGAGGCAAGAAAGAAGAAACCCTCCTCAAATACACGTAGAACCTGTGGGACACACATTGCTGGGCAGGTGGGTGCAGAGCGCTTTAGGAAATACACACCAGCAGGTCTGCCCCTAATTATCACGTCTGCTTTATGTGCCTGGAGACTGGCTGATGAGGGATGTGTGGCCCATGTTTTTTGCAAGCAAGGAGGCTGGGGCTCAGCCACGTCTCCTTGCTGCCACGCTAAGCGGGGGGCATCACCTCCCTGGCACAAGGCAAAGGGGGATACAGGTGCCATGCTGAGATCAGACAGTCCCTTGATTTGAGGGTTTGCCTTAGAGCCTGGGAACTGCAGCTTCAAGCTGTTCTTTTTATTCCTCATCAGCCATGCCTCTTGGGTGAAGAAGCTACCTCCAGCATCATGCTGATGCCACCCAGGCACCAGCAGAGCAGAAAGCTCTCAATCCTGTCCCATGAGCCTGCAGAGGACCTGGTAGCTTGGGCCAGCAGCCCTTGCCAGGCACCCCAGAGACATCAGGGTGCTGCTGGGGCAGCACTTTCAGGGCTGCAGGCACACAGGGAGGATGGGAACCTCTGGGCTCCCTCCAGCACTGGGGAGGGAGCATCTTCTGCCCTCTGTGCCTGGGTCTGAACTCTTTCCAGCCTGCTGAGGTACCCTACTTAGGTGTACTTATGGGCATCTAACTCAGTTGCAGCAGTGCAGCTCTCAGGGTCCCCTAATCCTCTCCTTGCAGCACCCTTCCCCGTGTGCCGCAGCATCGCAGCCCCTTGCCAAGCAAACCTGCCTCACTCCCCATCCTCCCACTGCTTCCACCAGCAGCGGATGGGGGCAAAAGCCGGTGACTGGTGTGGCCTCTGCAGGGGACATACCCCCAGGCTGGGGTCTCACGGGATGCTCTTGGAAGCTCCTCTCCCCCCACCGCCACCTCTGCCCTCTCCCGTGCTGCCCCCGGCTCGGCGCGGGGCCCCTCCGCGGTCCTTGCGTGCACAGGCGGCCAAGCGAGTGTCTTCCCCTTGGGCGGCTGTTTCTGGGAAGCTGGTGGTGTGTGACAGAGGAAGGAGCCGTGGTGGCTGCAGGCAGGGAGTGCTCCTCGTATCCACCCTCTGGCTCCTTCCTGCCTTGCTAAGCTCAGCTTTCCTGCAGCCGGGTCCAAACTCTTCTTGGCCCTTACCTCCTGCCTGCAGTGTCTAAAAATAGCTCCCCTGTGCAGGTCTGGGGAAGAGCTTCTGGGCTGGAGTTCAGCCCTGGAGGAAAAATGAAATAAAGAAGAGGCAGCCAGTGTCCCCTGGACAAGCTGACCTGCAGCGTGCTGGGGCTTGGAGCTGCCGAGCTGTGCTGCTCCAGCCTTTGAGGGCAAACGCTACCTTCTGCCCAGGGATGGAGTGGCCCCAGGGCTTTGGAGATGCTGCCCCATCAGCGTGCAGCCTCCATGTATGGAGGGCAGTGCGGGGTTGGGAGGTCATGCCCACCGGAGGTACCCAGGGCTCAGCCCCTTACAGATCACTGCTGGACACAGCACAGGGGGATCATCAGGTTGGTAGAGGGGATCCACCCCTGGAAACATCCCGGACCCATCTGTGCCCAGTGGGACCTCTTGGGGCACCCGTGCCCTCCTCAGCTGCAGCTGCTGGGTCTCAGCCCTGCCTTTGGGTGCCTGTGGGATCTGTTGTTTGGGTATCTGCACAGGGATGGGGAGCGGGAGGCAGATCCACTTGCAGTCTGGTGGGGTGCTAAGTTTTTTTTTTTGGGGGGTGGGCTTCACTCTGTGCGCTAGCCCACAGCTCATGGTGCCACGTAGGGCGAGGTATGCCCTGCATGGGGGTACCACCTCTCCCTTCCCTCCATCCCTCCCTCCCGCCTTCCCCCTCTCCCTCTCTGCCCCCAGGAACCTCATGCCTTCCAGGAAACAGGGTATTAAATGGTGTTAATGAGCCTCTCTGGCAGAGGTTTCAACAAATAGCTATTCCCCAGCCTGCTGGATGGGAACGGATGGGTTCAGGGGAGGGGAAGGCAAGGGGGCACATCTGGGGCTGATGAACCTCCTTCCTCTGTGCATCGATCAGCTGTCAGGCCAGTGGAGAGGCTCAGAGCAGTAATTCCCTGGCGACAGCCCAGCTCCGGGTGGAGAGGGATAGTGTCCTGGATGGGCTGAGACCCGCTGGCTCTGCCAAGCTGGGTAGGGAAAAGGAGAAGTGGTCTCTAGGGCTGCTGGATGGTTTTATTCTCTTGACACTGGCTGCATTTCTATTTATGCATGTTCAGCATCACAGCCGGCTTGTGAGGAGTGGAGGGTGCCCAGAGCATTTCTGGGGAGGGGAGCAGGAAAACAAGAGGTTGTTTTAGACTGTGGGTAAAGGTTTATGGGATAGCTCTGCAGGTGGACAGCAATTTGACCTGGACAATATTTCCCAGGATGCAAGGTGGTGTTAGGTGTCCCCCGAGGCTCCCTGGAAGATGGGAAAATGCAAAGTTTCATGATCTATCATGAAACTCCAGCCTGTGAGGGGTGCTGCTCCCATCTGCACCACCTTCACCCCATCCCTCCCCTCCTCCCAGCTGCTGGAGCCCCTCTGCTGCTGCCAGGACACCCAAGCCACCAGATTACTCCATCTTCCAGGACACAGAGTGGGAGGAAATTCTCCCATTGCTTCCTCCCCATCAAAATGACACCCTTGGCTGGGGCCAGCAGTGGATCTGA
Organism: Phalacrocorax aristotelis; assembly: GCF_949628215.1. Lineage (NCBI taxonomy): Eukaryota > Metazoa > Chordata > Aves > Suliformes > Phalacrocoracidae > Phalacrocorax > Phalacrocorax aristotelis. The sequence continues at coordinate 23,675,509 of NC_134286.1, read as the reverse complement.
AGTTAACGGCTTTCCCTAGGAGTGAAATTTGGGCCCTGCTGGGCTGATGACCCAGATCTTGTTGGGTTGACGGCATCTTGATGGCAGTTGGGGTGCTGAGGCTCTAGAAAACCCCTACTTCCCCCCCTCTCTCCCCCAAGTTTTGCTGCAGGGATTTTCGTCTGCTAAGCTATGGTTTGGACCTGCAGCCCTGCCTGCTGCCCAGTCCAGCAGGCTTTGTCCACTGTATTGTGGGAAAGAAAATGTTTGAAGGCTCTCCCTTGCAGAAGCTGCCCCTTCATTTCATTTCCCTGGGGTTTATCTCGCTGTGGATGAGGATGCACCCATGCATCTTTCCGCTGGCTGGCTTACACTGGCTGCACGGTCATAGGAAAGAAGGTCGGCCAGTGTCAGAGCTGCCCTGCTCTGCACGGGCTGGCCCAGCCAACGTGCCCGTCCTCAGGCAGGCTGGTGGTCCAGGTGGATGTCACAGGGCCCTGGCACGTCCCATGTCCTGCCCCTCCGCCTCCTGACGCAGCCCCGATCTTTACATAGCCGATGCTTCCTGTTTGTGGGGTGTGCGGGGAGGCTTCTCGCTCCCTCGCTCGCTCCTTTCCCTCTTGGCTGAGGGCAGGAGGGAGTCACTGTCCTGGGAAAAGCAAAACTTGAAAGCAAAGCTGGACTCTTCATTGTCAGGAGGCTTTTCTTTTTTTTTTTTTTTTTTAAATACGTTTCCTTTGGGCCGTTTCCTTTTCATTCGAATGCGGGTTAAAAATATGTTTCCGCTGACATCACCCCGCTGTCCCTTTTCGGAAGAGATCTGGTGCTGTTCTCCATGAACACCCCAGGGCTTTGCATTCCTCTGACGGCCATGAGAAACACGCCTGGAATGAGGAGCTGGGGCAGCTGGTGAGGACAGGGGAAGGACCAGCCCAGGAGACAGAACCCTTGGACTTTCTGTGGGTTGTTAATGGGGTTTGCTCATGCTGCTCTTTGCCTCGGGGAAATTTGGCCTCGTTTGCTGCCCAACAGGTGAAGTCAGCTTGGGAAAATTCAGCTCTTCTCTCATCCCAAGCAGGGGGTCCCATGAAGGAAGACGATGAGAGACTGCATGGTGCCCTGCTGCTCTTGCAACTGTTGTCTGCTGGAGGAACCCGCTGCTGCTCTGGATCTAGTCAGTCCTATGTAGGTGCCGTGGGACAAGCAGGTCCTGAGCAGGTATACGCATTTTGGCCCTCCATCTCTGCCCAAGCCCCATCAGTCATCAGCACAGGTCTCAGTGGGCTGGGGCTGAGGGGTTTGATCCACAGACACTGGTGGGCTCAAGCAGAGTGGTCGCAGGCTCTCTTTCTTCCGGAGCCCTCAAGCCCCGTGGGGCCAGCACCTTGCTGTCTCACATGGATCCAGCCCAGGGCTTTCTTCCCATCTCTCCAGCCTCACAGGGCTCTCCCCGTGCACATCCATGGTGCCTACGCTGCCCAGGGGATCACCTGGCACCTTCTCCACTCATCTACCCTGTGGTGGCGAGACCTCAATGAAGGCTCCCCGTGGAAAGGCTGGAGCTGTTGGCAGCAGGTCGACGGCTCAGAGATGTGTGGAGGGATGAATACAAGGGTTGCTTGAAAACCCAAGACCTTTTCTGCACCCCAGCTGCAACTCCATGGGAGAGAAGCTCCTCTCTGCAGCCCACTGGGGATGGGGGTGAGGCTCAGGCATTTCTCCCTTGGTTGCCGCACACATGCTGAGAGGTCCCAGAGATCCCGGAGGAAGGGTTATGGCCAGCGGCCCCAGATATTTATACAGCTGTGGCTTCACGCTGTTTGCTTTGTGCTGGGTGGCCCTGAACTTCCATGAAATATTTGGTGTGTGGGGCAAAGGGTCCGTGCAACCATGCCTTGTGCTGCTGCCTTGGACAGGGAATAAGAAAAGTAGCTGGCCTGGTCTCCGATGGCTGAAGCTGCTGAGAAAGGATTTGTCCCCGAGCGCTCGCAGTTTTCCCATCCTGATGAAAGCTTTTGGGAAGCGAGAGGCCAAATGACTATTCTGGAGCTGCTCACTCCAAAGAGGCCTTGTTGTTGTGCAAAGCAACTTCAGAGTGAGTTTCAGGAGGGAAAAGCTGTACTAAGAAAAATGCGTCTGTGGAAAAATGGGATGTTTCAACTACTTCCAAACATGTTTTTAATGAGGAGAGATCTCAAGGAGTGGAACAGCTCCAGTCCAAGTGAACCATCATTTTCTAATGAAAGTGGTTTGCTTGGGAGGCTCCCGGCTGGCACAAGTCACAGCAAGTCCCTAGGAACAGCCACGCTGAGCCTCCTCTTCGTGGCCAGATCGACGGTGCAATGCCTCCCTGGCACACACTGTCATCTCACTGCTCCACCTCCTCACATGTGCCACGCTGGCTGAAAAAGGGGCATCTTGCCCCATTTTATTTCTTCCCCCAGATACCTCCTCCAAGAAACCACCTCATCGCTCACCCCCTCCACCTCCACCTTCCCCACGGGCGGACGTCAGCCTCCCACATCCCTCCCTCGCTATTTTCTCCCCCTCAACCTTTCCCGGGCTGGCTGTCTCCTCCCTGCCACGGTGCTTGCAGGCAGGCCATCAGACGGTCCTGCCACCCCCTGAGCTGTGGGGCAGCTCTTCCTCTGTCCCTGATGCTCCTGGAGAGTTATGAGGTGCAGCCACATCCCAAAATACCAGCTGTGACCTGTGTGGTTCCCAAGGCGAGCTCCACATCCCAGGTGGGATCTCGGCTGCCGGCTGAAGCTTGAGGGCACTTGGGCATGAAGAGCTGAACCCATGCTGTGCTGTCAAAGGCATGTTCATCCCCAGGAGCTTTGAAGAGACCTGACATCTGGGGATAGAGACACTTCTGGGTGCTGCTCTGAAGCTGCACCCATCTCCTAGATGCAGAGAGCCCAGTGGTGGGACAGACCACGGTGCAGAGGTGGGATGTGGGCTCAGGAATATGTCGCTGTGTTGGTTGCTTGTGCAGAGAATGTGGTGTCCCCGGGGGAATTTGAGGAGCAAGTTCCTCCAGACTGGGGTATCCCCTGGGGCAGGGACCTGGGCCCTGAGCAAAGAACTCACTGATCCAGGCTAGAAAAAATCCCCGCCGCTCCCCAAAGACAGGGCCGAGGACAGCCCAGTGGTTCCCAGCCAGGAATGACAAATAGGGCAATTGCTCCATCTTGTGACCCAACCTGCAAATGCAGCAAAGGAATGATAAAGGGAATTAACGTCGAGGCTGCTCCTAGCTCGGCCTCTCCCTCACCAGGCCCATCGGCGCTCCCTGTCCCATGGCTCAGGCAATGAGCTGGTGAGGGGGCATGAGCCAAACTCTGTTCTTGGGTTAGTGTTAACTAGATCCAGTTCCTGATCTGTCTCGTCATATCGTAGAAACCACTGAAAAACCTGTGTAGGACAGGACCTCTGCAAGCCTGAGGGCCACCCTCTTCCTTTCCCTTATTCGACTGGAGTTTTCCTCATAGCAGTTTTTGGCCGCTGACCTTCTGCAGTGTGCCTTTGGGAGCCTGGCCCCATCCTATCTGTGGTGCCCCGTTAGGCAGCTGAAGGCACCAGTTAGATTCCCTCCCTGGACTTATTTTCTCCAGGGTAAGAAACCCTGTTTCCTCAGCATCTCCTTGTATCCCATCTGCTTCATCCCCCGCCCTTTCTTGATGGCCCTGCAAACCCTGGTAGCCTCCGGACAAGGCGAGAGGGAGGGCTAGATGAACAGTTGGGGCACCTGGTGTTTTGGGGAGCAGTGTGGGCTTGTGCTGAAGCAAGGTAGCGTGTGCCCAGAGCCCGTGAGTGGGGTAACAGCCAAGGCATGCCCTGTGCTAGCTGCTGTGCTGACACCAGGCTCAGGTGCCCTGGTGACAGCCGGAGCGTAGGGACATGGGGAGAGAAAGTGCAGAGGAATTACAGAGGTGGAGGCTGGTTGCAGACCTTGCAAAAGGATGGGATTAGGAGGAAATGCATTGCTGCTGGTAAAGAAAATGATAATACGGTAACAGTAGTGAGCTGGGATGGCAGAACAGGAGGAATCAGCCTCCTTAGTCCAACCCCAAGGGGCTGAAGCTCAACATGTTGCTGTTAAAAATGAGATGACTGATTTCTGGTGAGGGATGGGGTGGGTTGTTTTATGGATACAGAAACCTTTCATGGATGCAGAAACCTGTCTCCCCGGCAGGGTGTTTCTCCCAAAGGGCTGGTCTTGTTCAGCAGGGCTGACTTTGGTGGTGGCTGAGCTCCAGGGGAGGCCAGGAAGCAGCATCCCAGAAACCGTGAAGCTTTTTGCAGCCTCTCCGCTGCAAAACAAGCAGGCCACCTCCACGGCGTGGCTGGAGAAGGGGCCGGTGCGCTCACCCCTTACGGCTCTGCTCAGCGCGGGGACCTCGGGGTGATGAGCGGGGCAGCGGTGAGCAGGCAGCAGAGGCAGCTCAGCTTGCAGGAGCGGTGGAGGCGCTGGCAGGGACGTGGGCTGGGGTCTGGTGGCGTGGTTAGCCCTGCCGGGGATGCCTGGCCAGGCTGGCAAGCCTGTCACGGTGTGCGACGCTGTTTGTGGTAAGGATGCGTGGAAGTGTGCAATGAGCACCCAGAGCAAAGGCTTGAAGCTGATTTTTATACTACCTGAGAACTGACTGTGATCTGAACAAGCTCTTCGATGCAGATGTGAGGGCTGGTGCCCCCTTTGGACACATCTTCCCCATGTCCTGGACTGTTAATTTGTAGCTGGGGGTTGGCAGTGTTGGAGATCAGACGCGTGCTGCTCTGCGGGAGATCACACCTCTCCAGCAGCCGTGTTTCAGGTTCCTCTGATTCCATGGCATGGTTTTGGCAGTGCGTGTGATGTTTGAGCTGGTCATGGTGTTTAATGACCTCAGCTTTCATCTCACTGGAGCCCAAGAAGTTTATGAGAGTGAAAAAGCCGGTGGCTCGCTAGTAAGGGTTGTGTTTGAAAGGCACCATGGAGGAGAGATCCTCACGCCAGTGCTGCTCTCAGGCTGCCAAGCTGATCATATCCAGCCTTGCCTCGGCTAATTCAAACCAGATTCATGCCGTTAGATTGTACCAGGACTGAGGGGTTGGACAAGACGATCTCTAGAGGTCCCTTCCAACCCCTACCATTCTGTGATTCTGTGGTCCCTGCAGGCTTGTGACCCACCAGCTAGTGTGCCTCTGAGCCACGGCCCCTGCCTGCCCGGTGCTGCCTGCCACACAGGCAGCGTGAAACAGTGGCTCTGGCTGTACCTGATGGTTTGGGATGATTTTCTCCATCACCATCCCACAGGGGTGCAGAAGCCATGGTGGTGCGGCTGGGAATGCAGTAAATACCATGCTGGGAAGGACCCTTGCTCCCATAGCCCAAAAAACCCTCCCCACCTGCAGCTTTCGGTCCTTCCTCTCCCCAGAGACGGACCAGCCTTTCCTTGTCTCAGAAGGCTGCAACACAACCATCGCTGCTCGAAATCCGTCTCTGCAGGGATGCTGTCCATGCATGCCTGAGCACAGCGCACCTCTGCAAGCTGGGGCCGAGCCCAAGGGCGGAGGTGTTGGAACGCGGCGGCCCCAACAAACCAGGGATGCCCCAGCAGGCGCAGCAGCGTCTCCCTTTAAGATTTCACTACCTCCTTCCTCCTGCCAGTGAGAAACGATGCCGTGGAAGAGGCAATTATTGGGCACCAACTGCATCTGTCCGTCTCCGGCTTGGACCTGGGAATGATCTTGACCGGCAATGAGCCTCCTCGGCTTTGCTTTAGGGCTGCGCGTTAATGGGAAAGTAGGAAAAAAAAAAGCTGAGAGAAGCCGAAGAGCTCTGTGGGAGAACCAGCAGCAATCTGTTGTGCTATAGATCACGCCGTTCCCCCTCCGAACATAAAAACAAAAATTAAAACCATTTACGAGAAAAGTCACTTCCTGGTGATTTATAGCCCTTGGCTCCGGAGCGGCCGGGCGGAGGGGTTCAGGGCTGCGGCACGGGGGGATGTTGCTCTCTCCACCTTTCCTCCTTCCTGTAGTATTTTAATTTGGGAAAGGCGCTGCCATTCAGATCAGCCCCCAAATGCCCATGGCTCACACTCTTCAGAGGGAACCTTCCTGCCGGAAGGGTTTGCGAGAGTAATTCAGAAGTCATTTAAATCTGCATGGTTGCAGCTTGCTGCGGGGGCTCTGCTTGCTTTGGCAGCGGGGGAAGGCTCAAACTAAATCTGCTCCCGATTCCTCTCAGTGGCGTGCGAGCCCCGTTTCGGGCTGCCGGGGTGCTGCTTCGGTGGCTCAGGCGGGACGAGCCACCGAGAGCAAGAGGCTGTCGCTGATTTACTGGTGGGTCCGCAATCCGAGAGCGAGGACACCTCTAACAGAAAAGCAGATAGGAAGGAAAGCAGCTTTGCTCTGCCCCTCTCTCAGAACCCAGGACTGTTGTGCTGCCGCCCAGGGGGTCTTCTGGAAAACCTGACGCTCTTTTTTGATGTTGTTTGCACAGCTTGCCCAGCGCAAAGGTGGGGAAGAGGCAGTGAATATAATCAGGACTGTTTGTTGAGGCATAGGAGGGTATTTCTCTTAGTTTCATGCAGAAAGCACCAGTCTGGGGCTTGGGAGACCTGGCCTCAGCCCTGCGCCCGCCCCACACTTCCTGCGCGAGGTGACCTGTCCCCGAGCCCTGACTGCCACTGCCGTGGCACACGGGGAGTCGCGCGGCCTTTGCTGGGGCTGCTGCGGGCCTCGGGACAGCTGGAGCCCTGGTAACCCTTCCTCCTCCCCGCAGCCAGTCCTGGGGGCCGGGGAGCACTGGTGGCTATGGGGTTAGGTCAGACAGCCCAGAGAGGAGCAAACCAGAAAGTTCAAAAGCAGCCATTGCCGCTTCAGACGTGTCTGTGGATTTTTTTTTCTTTTTTTTTTTTTTTAAAGGAAAGTGCCACTAATGTGTTTTCTCCTAGGAATTATTGCTGCCTGCTGGACTGAGTGCCGAAGCCATCACCCCCAGCAGTGATGGGCGTCTCGTGGGAAAGCGTGGTGGAGAGGCAGCAAAGCAGAAAACCCAGAGGTGTCACGGTGCAGAGGAAGGTGGCATGCCTCATGCATCACAGTCCGGCATGTCACCGGTCTCATTGAGATAAATGGGGAGGTGGCCCCGGGAGAACTTGGAAGTCACTTCCACTTAGCAGCTCGCAGAAGCTGGCCTGAGACGGGCCAGCAGGAGACAAATCACTCCATGGTGGTTGCGGCTCAGCTCCTCCTGGAAGGGAGAACCTGTCCCACCCCGTAACCCAGCTGGGCAGGCAGGGAAGGGACCCTGGGTGTCCTTGTGGGCAGACATGTGAGCCCAAGCAGCCCTGCGGTGCCGTGCTGGAGGGGCAGAGCGTGTGCTTGGGGACAGTGCCGTGGGTCACAAGAGTGAGGAGGGAGATGTGGCATGGCCAGGAGATCACGCACGTGTGAGCTGTGACACGCGGTGACACACCAGGGCACTTTTGGAGGGGTTCGCTAAGGACATGGCATGTAGAGGGTGACCTGGCTCTCCTCAACTCCATCAAGACCCTCTCAACGTGCCCTTAGGACACTTCATGGGGCTCTCAGGCTTCAAGATATGGGAAGAATCTAAAATTTTAATGCATCAGCATAAAAATCAAGACAGGCCAGGGAAAGATGGCAGGCAGGGTGAAAGGGCCGGGTGTGCGGTGCTCCGAAAGGACGATGCGTCAATTGCCTCTCAGCAAAATGGGTGCGCAGGGAGGGAAAGGACATGTCAAGGCATAAAGGGAATGCAACGAAGAAGAATGGGGCTTTTAATTTAAAACGAAATGCCCAGGGAAACCACTTGACAGAGAGTTGTGTCAGGCCATGGAAGATTACCCAGGGAAGCGCTGGAGATCCCATGGGGGACACTGGAAAGCAGATCAGAGGAGAACGCTCTGGTCCCAGCGAGGCGGCCAGCACAGCCAGCAGCAGCAGTGAGGGAGGGAGCGTGGCCCCTTGCAGCCTCAGTCACCACCGTTTGCCTCCAGCTGGGAGTGGGGTTTCCGTCTGAGCAGTTTTATCACTGTTTTAGGTTGTGAAACACCAGTCTCTTTCATCTTTGGACCGAGCTCAGACATTCTCCACTTCACAGAGAAACTCATGAACTTAAGAGCTGCCCATCCCCCATGGAGTTGGGTTCTCGAACATGAAGGAAAGTCCATCCTCGTGGAGGATCCCCGGGGAAAGGGAGATGTCACTTCCCCAGCCCCTGGGGAACACATCCATCCAGATCCTGCCAACATGTGGACCTGGGCTGCGTTTAAGGCCTGCATTTCTATGTGCCTCCTTTGATTCGACTAATTGGCCGGCGAGCTGCAGGGAGACCCAAGTGCCGTGTTAAAAGGATGAGATGAAATAAGAGCGCAGAATAAATCATGAGCCAATTTCCAGCATTTTCTTGGCTGAAATGGAATGGCTAATCATTTTGATGGCAGAATTAACATAATTACTCTACCCGCTGGCCCAGTCCAGGCTGAGCAGTGAGAAAAACAGGCTGCTGTTTCAAAGGGAGATGTTTATGGAAGTGATTGAGTGAGTCGTGGGACTCGGATCTGGGAAGAGAACTGGCTTGGTCGCGGGGAGCCACGACTGCTGTGCTGGGCCTGAGCGTCCCGTTTGCTCTGTGCAGCTGTTGCTTCTTAGACAGAGCCACACAAACAGGATTTCTCGTTCAGTATTTCCACCCTTCGTGCACAAGATTCAGCGAGTGGTGGCTGCAATGAGAAGGAATTTGAAAAACAGAATTAAAGCAGAAGAAAGTTGGCAAAGTTGTGTTGCACGGGTTAGTGCAGTGGGACCTCAGACCTCTGCTTACACCCGGAACAGCCAAAGAATTTGAGCCCAGAAAACTTTCTTGAAGGACCCAATCTTGCAGGCTACTTTGCACCTGCATCTCCTGCTCTCAGTAATGTTTAACTTGATTTTACCACAAGTAGGTGCTATCTTTGTTTTCCTCTTTTTTCTGATGTCATGCCCCTATTTTTCTATACTTTATGCAAAACCATCACGGACTCCATAAGGGCAACATAGCAATTACCATGACTTTTGGCAAATACGGTGTTTGTAGGACTTTGACTCACCTGAAGTGGGAAGGTTTGTGCTGCACAAGAGTCCTGTTTTTAGTTAGGCTCCATCTTGAGACCATCAGCTAAAAATTAACAGCAATAAATTTCACACTCTTTCTCACCCAGGTATTTTGGGCTGGATGCTTTATAATGAAATCTTAATCTGCATCTTGTGTCTTTCCAGATCTCCCATTTGAGCATCTGTCTCCTGCAAGCAGCCGGACTGGGTAAGAGCTTTAGAGAGCTGTAAGCTCCGTTAGCTCAGGCAGGAGAAGACCATGCAAACAGATGCAGGGGCTCCTGGTTTCACCTGCCTTCCCAACAAGAGACGTCAGGACATTTTTGTGATGGTTTCAATCCTTTCTGCTGCTTGTTTCCTTGCTACACTAAGACTATCTAAGGCGGTGAAGCTACAGCCAGCTTGGCTTCTTGACCCTATTGCCTTGGTGCTGAACTATAGTCTTAGGGCTGAAAATATCCCTACCCCCTGAGGAGCCTTTGGGGGTTCTAGGACAGCCCCTGAGATGCTAGGAATTGGTCCAGTCAAGCCATGGGGTCCTGTGCAGCCCCGTGTTTCTCTGATCCTACTGTAATATTTAAAAGAAATTCTCATATTGCTTGGGGAAAAAAATCAGATCAGCAAAGCAGAAACCTTTTAATGACAATCTGAGTTAATGTAGTAACAGAGCCTCCAGCCACCCGAGTTTCCTATGAGGTTATCGATTGTAGAACAACACTTGTATATTGTGTTAACATCGTTCATAAGGAGGACAATCCTTGTTTACTTGTTTTGTTAACATTGGAAGACTCCAGGGCCTTCCCACACACATTCATTTGCATGTTTCTTCCAATGAAAAGTAATAAAATATTAATATCATTAAAAGAAGGGGGGAACGAAAGAGGCCTTGGACTGCTCCTCTGATTGAGTGAGTGGGTGAGCTGCATGTTCTCCAGTGGAAGAGCAAGGGAGGTTGGAGGGTAGTGGTGCGCACAGATTTCAACCCGGTCACCCGGCCCTTGTGAGTACGACTGCAGCAAAGACTTGCACAGCACCCTGCAGCGCCGCGCCCGCCGTGCCACGTGGCTGTGCTCCAGCAGACCTGGGTAAGACAGGGTGATGGTTTGCAAAGGTTCCCCTTCCCTGAGCCACACGTCAAGACTGTGGCTGTCTGAGGTGGAAGGAAACAGCTGAAAGTGGATCTTTGGGGCCTGATTTCTCTCAGTCTGTTTCTCAACTGGAATGAGTGGGTTGGACCCATTTTACACCCTGCAGCAAGGCATCAGCTCATGCCTGCGCCCACCGTGCCACACTTACCAGCAGGGAGCTCCACAGGGATCCACGGGGTCGTGGTCCCTCCGTGCCAACGTGCTGGGTCCCGGCTGGCCACCCTGCCCGCTGCGATGGACCACCTGCTTTTATTTCCTTAGCGAGGAGCAGAAACACCCTGGACTCCAGGAGCTGAAGTCATGGGCTAATCAGGATGTATAGCCAGCCACTGAGGCCATGTATATTTAATGAGCCCTGTTAAAGGATTTTTAGAAGTACTCTCCCCATGGACGCGACGATGACTTCTTTGTTTATAGTTTTTTCCCCCCTTTCCTGTTGCCACTAATCACTAACCCTCTGCTCCTTAACGGCACCTTTGGGGAGCTCTGGGGATGACTTATTTATTTATTTGCTTGCCCCAGACTGGAGAAAAAAATGCCCTCCCTCCCTGCCGCCGCCAAGGGCGGTCGCAGGTCTCGAGGTCCATCTGCACAGGAGCCTTCTCCAGGGCAGGGACTCCAGGTTGTGGTGGGCTGTCAGAAGCAGGATCTGGATCCATCTCCCACCCCCAGCTGAGAAAGGCTGAAGTGGCGAACGGAGAGGAAGAGGAAGGGAGAGCTCCTGAGCTGGAAGGTGGCTGCAGGAAAACAGGCTCCTTCCTCCGGGGCACCCAGGCTGGGAGGTGAGCGCTGCGGAGAGCTGCCTGAAATCCCAGGTGATGGCCCCAGAACACAGGTGGATGTTTAAAGTTTATATCTGGTGCCTGTGAGATGGCACTATGAATGCTAGGCCCTGCCAGTGCAGCAGAGTTGGTCCATCAGCCTCCTCTCTCCCTGCCTGTGCTGCCCACCAGCTGGGGTACCCCGCCACTGCCTGGCCCAGGGGACGGGGTGCCCCTAACCCCAGTCTCCTGGGGTCTGGGGCCCTCCTCTAGGACTCTGGCGCCTGCCTCCTCCTCCCCGTGCCTCCCACAGCCGGAGGCGGCGAAGCCCCGTCCCGTCTTGCAGGCAGCAGGCTCCATCTCCAGGAAATTCCCCCCTCTCTGCACATCATGAGGGTCGGACCCTCTGCATCTCTTCTTCTTCTTCTTTCTTCTTCAGGGCTTTGCCAGTGAGAGGAAGGAGCAGCTAGGTCTGGGGGGACCCCGGGGGAGGCGCAAGCGACTCGTAACGTTAATGTTAATGTTAATGTTAATGTAACACCAGAGCGTCCCGTTTCGCTCAGCCAGCCTCTTGTTGATGTGACCTACTTTGCTAGAGATAGGCTCATGCACTTGGTGCTGTGTGCGTTGTGAGCCTGTCAGCTCACGGCCTCTTTGACCACGTCCCCTTTGACCACGTCCCTCTCTTGCAAGGTTTCCTTGGAGCCCAGGGAACCACGATACCTTGGTACAATCCACCTGGGTTACGCTTTGGTGCTCTGAGCTTCAGTATGACATAAAGCCAAGGGTATGTCGCGGGGGATCATCGTCCTCACCCCCTAGGAAGCTCATAGGAGGCTGCTGTCCATGTTCCAATGCAGAGATTATTGTAACCTCAGGTGGGGACCCCATCTGTGGCAACTCTGGGGGCTGGAAGACCTCACTGCTGGGTATCTCTCTGAGCTGAAAGTCCCAGGGAGAGTCTTCCTTGATCCTGAATCTGCAACTTTGGGGAAAAGCTGGAATTCAAAGGCTTCAAGTGAAGCTTTGCTTCAGCCCAAATCAGGCTGGGAAGAGAGGTGTGGGAGCATTCGGAGTTGGGCATCACCTGTGTAGTGCTGGTTATTCTTGGTTAATTTGGATGAGTACATTGTGTCATCCAAACTCACCTGCAGGCTGCAGGAGGAAGAAGGGAGCTCTCTGGCTTTTGGGATTCAATAGTTTTGAGCCATCTCTGAGTATTTCTCTTCCTCTTGGGCTCTTGGACTTGTATCCTTTTGCTACAGCTCCAGACCTCTGGACAAGGCATCTAAGAACTAGATGCAGGGGCACATCCTGCACAGGATGGAGGAGCCAGGGCATACCTCAATTCTTGGCCCAAAGACCCAGATGACAGCCCCGATGGTGACCCTAGATGGATACGTGTGTGTGATATTTAGCTTCCTGGCCTTTTTCTGAAGCATCTGAAGGTATCTTGTGTCTCACACAGCCTTGAACATTGCCAGTTGGGCCTGGAAATCAGTTCCAGGAGAAAAAGAAATGCCTTTTTTTTCTAAACTTAGAATTTTTTTTTTTGAAGGTGGAAGGCAGAAAACTCTGCCTGCTTTCAGACAAAAGTGTTACATCTTTAATTTTGTGAAGAAGAGCCGAGAGCTGAAACTTGCTGATGCAGGTTTCCAGGCTTCTACCATTGATACTTGTGCCCTGGTGTCACTCAAAATCTTCCTTCTTGCGAGGTCACACGTGTCAATTTGCTCAGGAAGGCTGGTGGTCTGGACCTCCCTCTGGCCCCCTGCTAGCGCGGCCCGGCTGACGGCAGTCTCCCCCAGTCTCATGTAATGTAATGCAATTAGAGCGAAGCAGAGCCGGTCCCAGCCCCACGCTCTTCCCAGCTGAGGTCGCTTCACGTCGGGGCTGCTCAGGCTGCTGAGTGGCAGAAAACTCTCCTTCCTCTGTGCATTAATTTGCACTTGGTTCTATTGCTGGATCTTCCTCCAAGCCAACTGGTAGTGCTTTTTAATTGACCGGAGGGTGCCAGCTGAGCCGAGGAAGGGCTCTCCAGAGCCCCAGCCTCTTGCCTCTGTAGCCTTCTTTGCTACTGGTAGGTAGAGCAGCAGGAAACCAAGATGGGGAATTGTGCTGGCTCTCCTCTGTGAATGCTCCCATACCTCTGCGGTTGGAAACTGCTTTTCCAGCCCATGTCTTCATCCCTCTATCTGGAAGGGAGTGCCCCTTCCCCGGTGCTGCTGTGAGAGGTGTCACAAGGCAACCAGTTACTATTCCCAGATGTCCTACTCCTTCCCAGTACACTGCACTGTAGCAGGGAGCTGTGGTCAGTCGGGACAACATTTTACCATCAGGTGAGACAGATCTTTCAGTATTCCTGAACTTACTCTGACCCTCCACATCTGTCTCTGGCCCCACACTTGTCCCTGCCCAGGGATAGCTGCCCACAGAAGCCAGATGTTGGTGCAGGGACCAGCCATGCGCTCAGCCCTCGAGACTCCCAGGAGCCAGAGAGGTCATCCATGACCCCCAATCCTTGGTTTAGCTTGTGGACCCCTTTCCTGCTCTCCCCCAGCCCCTGCTTTGGGGAGATGAGGTGGTCCCACTGCCCGGGGAGCTTCGTTTACTGGGGCTGGGACCAAGGATGTGGTGGCAGATGCCACAACACGGCCTGGCTCTTGGGCATTCAAATCCCGTTCCCTGTGTGAGCTGCCTCATCCAGTCTGACTTCTGTGCACTTGGTGCCTGAGCCATATGCCAACCTATCTCAGGGTGAGAAACCATGTCTTGTTCCAGATGTGACCCTGGTGGCACTGAAGCAGAAGGCTGGAGGATTGCCCCATGCTCTTTCTCTGCTCCCAGACTAGTGCAAGGCCATCTCATCCTGCAAAAAATAAAGGCAAGAAGCATCCAAATCCTGGCCAGGAATTCTCCGTGTGTTTTACCCTGCAGATTGCATTCCTGACCCAAGGAGGCTGGAGAAAGGGCTGCACCTGAGCCCTGACTCCCAAGGCCCTGCCTGCGCCTGCGTGTGTCCGTGCGCGCATGCCATGCACGGAAAGTTCTGCAGCGATGCTAATGGCATGGAGAAAAGCTATTAAAGGAGGAAGAGTTGAGGTTACAATATTGTGCTGAAAAGTTTATTGCTGCCTGTAGAGACATCAGGTCTGTACTTCCAGGATCACTCAGTGCTTAATGCCGAGCGCCTGCACATTAGTTTTGCCGGGAAGCCCATTTGGGGTTCTTCCAAAACGGAAAAATTAAAGGGCTTCCCTAATAAATGTGCCCTCCAAAAAAAAAAAGGCTCCAAACCCAGCCTAGGAACCCAAATCGAAGCAGCCAATGTGGGAGAAAGGCAGCACGCTGGAGCCTTTGGGGGGGAGCAGTGCTGCTGTCTGGGCTGCGGATGGAGCAGCATTTGCAGCTGGCATTTGTGGGAAGGAATATTTGTACCTGCTCCCTTCCTCTGTTAGGGTCTTCTGAGACCGAGCTACATAGGGATAAAGTGCAAATTTACACAAGAGTTTGGGTGCACAGCAGGTAGATTTGCTTGGGAAATTATTTTCCCTATTTTACTGGCAAAAGGAAACCGAGCTCCAGAGACTCGCTCATAGCCTTGCTCTCCATCTATTCTCTGCACACAAGAATGAGAAACGATGTCTTGCGAGTCCCAGCCTTACATCCAGGCTGTTGGGCCACTCTTTTCCCAGCATTTAACGTACATCTGGGAAAACAATTAGTGCTTGAAATAGATGCAGACTAGATGGTGTGGCAGCAATGATTTGGGGAAGCGGTAGTATTTCAGCCCTAAGTCAGGTGGTCCGGCTCACTTCTTGCTCCGGTTCTGGCACCTAACTCCTATCTGAAATCAATGAGAGTAAGGTGCCAAGATGCAAGTTAGACTCCGTGTCTCTTTACAACTAGTAGATACCATAACTTCACATAGGCACTGCCTGGAAACCGAGTCGAGTGCAGACCAGCAGTTTTGTGCTGTTCTCAGTGGGTCTTTAAACTGCCTGCATCAACAGAAAAGCCTTGTGACTCTACCTTGTGTAGGTTAGGGATGCTTCGTCTGCTCCTGCCTGCTCCAGGAGTGATGAGGTGGGGGAGTGCAGGGATGTACGTCTGTTCCTAGGTGGGGGTTTTGGTTTAGTTGGCCATGGTGGTGTGTCCTGGGGCATGGCTGCGTGGTTCAGCTTGCCGTGGGAGTGGAGGGTGGGAGCCCTGCAGCAGCCCTCTGCTCCCAGGGAGGTTTATTCTGCAATGTCAGCTCTTTCACTAAGAAATGTCCTCTGCACAGAGGAGTTTTCTCTTCATGGTGTCCCAAGAAGGGAGTTAATGGTTTGCCTCATTTGCTGAGCCCCTGGCTGGGCCATGCGATGGAGCATCTTGTAAGACCTGACCTGGCTGATCCGTGGGACTTGTTGGGTACCGATATTTGCTGCCTTCAGCTGCAGGGCTGGGAAGACAGCTGCAGCCCAGCTGTGTGCTGCACTGCAGCTGTTGTTGGCGTTGGTTAAGTACTGCTGGTGCTCAGGCTTAAGAACAGCTCGAGGCTGTTCTTGTTTTGCAGTTGGGTCATGAGACAGACAATTCTCTCACTTCATTTCCATTCCATTTCAACATATTTTTTCCTCCAAATAAACCCCGTTGTCCTTGTTTCTGCTTCAATCCGTCTTTAGCAAGTCAATGCTAGGAAGCAGATTTGCACATATGCCATCACCTACCATTCCCAACCTACCTTTCCAGTGCTCTGGAGAGCTATCAGAATATTCCTCGTGTCTCTGTACTGGAGGAAAAGCAATCAGCATTGCACTCATCGGGTCTCCCTTGCAGAAGGTGTTTGCCTCCCGTGGTACTGCCACTCCCTGGCGACGTCTCCTCTCCTTGCCCTCCTCTCCCACACGGCAGCATGCTCCTGGTGGGGATGGCGGGGCAGGCTGAGGTCAGGCAGGCATTACAGCCTGTCCTGGTCTTCAGTCAGTCCCCTGGGAAACCGCTGCTTCCTAGTCCTTCTGCAAGCTCTGTGCTCTGCCACCTCCCAGCAGGGGTCCTCCAAGGCTTGCTGGGTTTCAACCATTGCTCTTCCAAAGGGCTTAGAGGGAGGACCTGCTTGGTCATCCCCTCAGGCTGCTTGTTCCAGACCTCTCCATCCTTTCCCACTAACAGATATGAGCATTAATCGTTTTGGTGAGCTGTAGAAGCTGGAAGTGATCTATCTGAGGTCATGCACCCACTGAGCTCTGTCCTCCAACCTGCTGTCCTCATCAGTTGGTGGACTCATACATTTATTGGAGATTACACATACTTTCAAAGATTTTGTGGTCTCCAGAACCAGAGAACCAGGTGTGGGAACCAGATGTCTGCTGTCCTTTCTCATACTCACCTGGGCATTCCTGAGGCTACGTCCTTGCCCAGCACCCGGGGAGCTCCAGCTGCCTGCAGCAACTGGGAATCCGTCCTTCTGGTGCAGTTTTTGGCATAGTTACTGTGCCAGGGACATGGACTGCAGTAGGGCTGGAGAGATGACATGTCAGGTAAGTCAAGTGTGAGGATATTTTGGGAAGAGCAAGGAAAAGCAAAGGAAGAAGAGAGAGCAGAGCAGTACCGGCAGGGAAAGCCCAGCTGGCAGCAAGGCACTGAGTGCCTCCCCGTGCAGAGATGGGGCAATGCTGATTTGCATCACCGGGGTCAGCTCCACTCCTTGGAGATTACTTGGACTGCTGCTCACAGTTCTGTGCCCAAGAGTGTGCAGAATGCCCCAGCCCCCTTGGGTGGCCTGTGGGAGGGCAGACAGAGCTCAGCCGCTGCCCCTCACCCGCAGAGCAGCCCATGAGTCCCCTGCTCCAGCTGCTGAGGGGCTCATGGGCTATCAGCCCTGTCTGAACAGGGGCTCAAAGCTTCCCCTGCCACAGGCTTCCTTGGCTTCCCTCTTGCTCACCCTGTCTCAGTATACCAGGCACCCCTGAAGGGCTGTCCTGAACTCATCTGGAGGGCTTCTGAAGGCACCAGCCCCGACTAAAGCTCCTTCAGCAGGGGGAGAGCTCACATTCAGAGCCAGGCTTGGCAGGGTGGATGCTCACCTGGAGCTGGGTCTGAATGTCTCCATGAGCTATGTTTATTTCATCTTTAGATTAAATAAGAAGAGAGAGAAGCCTACTGTGCCTGAAGTTAGTAGAAAAGAGGTGGCAGCAGAAGTTGGGTGGGTAAGGTTGCAGGTTATGGGGAAGCAGTGGAGCTCTGGGAGGGGGAAGAAGAGTATTTTAAACTCAGGGAGCTGTGAATTTCCTTGCAAGGACAGGAATTGAGTATTCCAGGTTTCACTCTTCCAGAGTCTGGGTGCTCTGCCCACCGAGGGATCTCGAAGCCCATCTGTGTCTCCCTTTTTAATGCCTGAGGTTGCATTATTCTCCATTTACAAATCCTGCTGGGGAGAGCCGGGAGAGCAGACACTTCGCACTCCCCCAGGCGGGGGCTTGGCACACAGATCCATCTGCATGGGGGCAATGCCAGCTTTTCTCCTCACCACAAATCCCTCTTCTGCTCTCCCAGGAGAGCCGCTCAGTTCACTCTCCGAGCCGCTTGGGCGGTAGGTTCATTAGTGCGCATTAGACAGGTCTGGTCCAGAGCTCAGGGAGTGAGACAAGGAGCTGCGAGCCCTGGGGAATGCATTCTGGTTTCTCCACTCTTTCCTCCTCCGCAGCTCCTTCCCCGGGCCTCAGTTTCCCTCCCTGTGCAAAGCAGAAGCTGTCTAACCTCAGTGCCCCTGGCTGCTGTTTAAATCCATGACTTCTTGCCCTGTCCACCATGGACTATTGCCTCTCTCCCTGCAGGAACACCTTGCGTATTTATGCATATTAGTGTGTCTCCTCTCTGGTCTTGTCTTTTTTTGCCATTGCTGTTTTTTTTCTTAGATCTTTTACCTTTATCTCTGGACTTTTTCCAGTTTATATCTCTTACTAGAGACACTCCCGTTTCTACTTCCTAGGGTGGTGGTTCATCAAGACCGGTGGCAGCCACAGGCAGAGCTGGGCAGCAAGAAGGGAGGGGAGGTCAGTATCTCACTTTATTAGGCTACATACTGCCTAGGGAGGGGCTATCGTGGTTGGTAACCCTGTGACTGCTATGAGGAGGTATTGTGATGGAGATTATGGGTCAGGAGATGGAGTTAAATTCAGCCTTGAGAAATGGGAGAGGACAGGGGCCTGAAAGAGGAACGCCAGCAGAAGTCACAGCGTTGGACAGTCAGGGGTGTGGAGACAGCGCGTATGGGCTGTGGGACAGGGACCCTTCTCCTTTTTGCCATCCAAAGGAAACCCTTTGAGAATTACCACTGAGCACTTTCTGCTCTTCTTGGGCAGGTGATGTGGTCTGTTAGCACCCGAGGAGATGAGTTACAGTGAGTTCAGCCCATCTCAACTGAAGAAGGACTCCGCATAATTTCCCACTGTGATCTGCTCCCTGGATTAGCTTTTCCTGTTTCTTCCTCAGCCAAACTCCCCATGGGGAATGCAGGAAGGTTCAAACTGCAGATGAGCTCAGGCCCAGAGTATGAAAACACAGTGGATAATTCCCCTCTGTCTAAAGCCTCGACTCCATCCTTGCTCCCTTCCCCTCTGTACCCTGGGATCGAGCAGGGACCGTGTCTGTCGGCAGCTCGTAGCCCTCCGGGAACTCTCGTGCTGCGTGTTATAAATTCCACAGGGGAAGATAGTGTTGTCTTTCACAACTGTCAGCTCTGCCTTCCTCAGGAGTCTCCCAGCCAGTTCTCTGATTAGACTGATGCAAATGAGCTTTTAGCATTGACACAGAGCCTGAGATTTAGGAGAACAGGATGGAGTATCTAGCACGGTGCTTGAGAGCGGGACTGCTTACTGGCCTCGTGACAGTCAAAGGGTTGCCCTGAGAGAACGAGGCAGGACTTGGGCTTGTCTTTTCTAGTGTTTCTCCATCATTTTTACTCAGAAAACTCCCTTGCCTTTGGAGAAGAAGGTCTGTTGCTCCTCTCCTGGCTCCTTTCTGGGTCTGCTCTGCTGACCACTGCAGAGGGTCTGCAGGCTGCCAAGGCTGAGTAACTCCAATCTATTTGTCCATGGCTGTTTTCCAGTCTCTCGCATTTGGTACTGCTGTGGGGCAAGTTCCTGGTGGACTCGTGGAGACTGGCTGGTCAAAACCAGCTCTTTCCACCTGCAAACCAAGGGCCCCGCGACACAGAAGTCATCCACAGAGGGGAAAAATATGAGGAACATCCAGTCTTGTACCACTGCTTTTCTAACCAGAACTGCACTTTAAAACCAGGCGTTTCCTTTTTCGAGTCAAACACCTGTTTCTGCTAAAAAGCCACCCACCACTAGTCTCTCTGACTTGAGAGGCTAGTATTTTATTTAGGGCTGATCCATTTTTCTTTTAATTCAGATCAATGCAGGTTAATTGAGAGCAGCTTATTTTTACTTCTGCTGGTATCTGCCTGCCAAGATCAATACCAGTCATTTCCACTTAAACCGTTGTACCTTTACTGGAACTACCAGAGCACCCAGCTCTCCACGCAGCAGTGTATTACGGACCAGCCCCGTTCATGTGGTTCCTCGTGTTATAATTGAAACCGGTCTCTCGTCAGTCTGGCTGCAGCGGCATCCTCGTAATGCTGGAAGGAAATGGAGACATGCTCACCCTCAACCAGGGGATATATATCACAGCACAAAACATTTGCACACTAAAAATACACAGCGAGGGGCAACCGTTCATTGATCTCTGCTGCATTAATGGGGCCGCAGAGATCCCTCTGGCCACCCTTTGCCACTAGATGGGGCGATGCATCAGCAGCTGCAGCCCCAGAGCCGTGGCCTGAGAGGTGGCTTCCCCTTCCCTGTCCCAAAGACACCCAAGGGATGGCTTTGCTCAGCCCAGGGGAACAAGGAGCTCTGTGTTCCCGGACCCACAACCTCTTTTTTGCAAGGGCTGGTTGGGTGCAAAAATCCCCACGGCGTCCCCGGGATGCGTTGGGCATGGGTGGGCTTCCTGCGGGGGTTGGAGGCGGCATGAGTGCTCTGTTGCTGTCTGTGTTTCTGTATCTCCCGAGGTAAATCCTCACAGAGGGACCGATGGGGTGTGGGTTTGGGAGCAGCCTGTTGCACCCCAGGGTTTGTGCTCACCAATAGAAGAAGTGGAGCTCGCTGGGGAAGGCCCAGCTTTCCCAGCAGCGTGAGGGGCTGTGGCCGGGATGGGCAATGCCGAGCTGCGCCATAGGGAAGGGGCAGTGCAGGAGGAGGGAAATGTTCTGCGTCTTGCCATTTCTGTGGAGCTGGGCCCCTCAGACACCAGCGCTGCTGGGGCGGGGTGCGATGGCGGGGTTCGCCTCGCGTCTCCGGCCACGCAGGGATGGTGGCAGCAGGATGCGTGGCCACAGACGGGTGACACAGGGAGGACCCGACCTGGAACGCAGCTGGACTTGACTTTTGCTGAGTCTCACACAGGGTTGCAGGGCACTCAGGGCAGGCGTTAAGGGGAGAAACCAGAAAAAAAATAATTCAGGTGGAGCCCTGTCCCCCGCCCTGTATCATTGTAGCATCTCCTTTCCCACCCTGTGCTACTGCACAGGGGTGCAGAGAGACGAACAGCCACAAGCTCGTTATAACCCCTCACCCTGAGAAAGCTGGATGTGGGGATCATCGCCAGAGGGTGGTGGGACAGGGGTGTATCTCATCTACGTGGAGCCAAACCCGGGCAGGCTGCAGGATTTTGTGGCGCATAAGGCACGTGTTTAGGACAAGCTGCGTAACTTACGACTTGCATCAAAGCCTGTGGCCAGCGTGGTGGCCCAAACGCAGCGGTCTCCACATTTGCCGCTGTCCCCCCGATCCGCCCGCTCCCACCTTCCTTCTCACCCGGCCTGGCCACCCTCCCTGTGTCACCCAGCTCACCGTCCTCTCTCCGCTCTCACGGGGGCTGAGCACCCCCTCCTCTTGCATCAGCTGCGGTGGAGGGGCCTGTGGAAGCATTTTAAGAATTATTTTTGGCATTTCATTAGCTGAATCGTTAATGGAGAGCAAAATCGGATGGACACAGGGGAGGCAGAAGATCCTCTGCAGCGCATCAGTTCAGTGTTTAAAGGACCTTTTCCTCGCAATCTGCTTATTGGGCAGAGGCTCGCTGTGCTGGAGCAGCTTTCTGCTCCGATGGCAGTCTGTCCGTCTGTACAGATGAGGGCCAGCTCTGGAGGCTGCTGGGTCTTGTCCACATGGGGTGGAGGCAGGTGAAGCAAAGGGAGAAGGAGCCATCGAAGCGACTCACCTTCCCTTGCAGCAGTCCCTGCCGTTCGCTGCTCTTCCCAGAGCGGGCAGGTCGAGAGCTCCCAGCACAGCTGCGGTGGCTGATGTTTGGGGGAGAGGAGAATTACCAGTTTCCTGATGGGTAAAACTAGCGGGCTTATGGAAGCCATAGGGACAGGGCAGTCAGCAAGCCTTGGTCATAAATGTCAGAGGATAATGGCTTTAGCCCATACCCCTCAAGCAGAACTGATTTAAAGGGTCATTAAAAACTGTTGGTGTCCATAAGGGTGGGACACGGGGGCTCCAGGCCAGGTCTTTTATTCCCTCTGGCTGTATCCGTCAAGGCGATGGACCTGGAGAAGCCATATGCCAGCTCAATGTGTCTCTGTGATTTGTGGATCTGCATGGAGTGTAAACATTTTACCAGTCAGAGAGCAGCTGATCAGGAGGGGAGGAAAGGCGGTGGTGGGAGGGGAAAGGAGGGCAGAAAGTCTGGTGTGAAGCTGTCCGGGAGTCTTGGAAAACGACTTTTGTCCAGACCCATCAAACCCCAATTTACTCCTGTCCCTCCACGGGGTTCCCTGGTAATGGAATCACTCCCAGGGCAAAAGTTAACTCCAATTAGAGGGTTTGAAGGAAGGGTTTTCAATGCCCTGTCTGCCCGCAGGAGCCGTGTCAGCTCATGTTATGGAGATGGGCCGGCAGCGGGCAGGGGAGCAGCTGGGAGCAACGTGTGGACAATGAGGGTTGTCCTGGGAATCCTCCCCGTGTGAGGATGCAGCCCCCTCCTCCTCCTCCTCCTCCTCCTCCCCTCTCCCAGCGATGGGCAATGGGCTGCGGACCCGCTCACACTCGGCTTGTCGCTGCTCACCTTCGGGGAGCCCTGGGGTGGCGGGGACGGGGGGCACACACCGTGCAGCCTGTGTGCACCCACCCTCTGCGAGGGCACGATCTCCCCCCACATTGTACCTTCGGTGCCAATTTTGTGTTCCCAAACTGGCAGACGCCCAAAGACCCTGCCTCTTTTACTCACCCCTCTGCACAGCCCCTCTTTTTAACCCCTTCTTTGCCACCTCACAGGTGAACCCCGCTTTCCAGCCCTCTGTGTGACCGGCCACTCTGGTGACACTGGATGAAGCCTGATGGGACCAAAGAGGTAAATGGATGAAAAGGCTGATGCTGCCGTGGAAAGCTGATGGTCAAGAACTGGAGAACAGGTACAGGTGGTCAGAGGCGGGATGTGGGAAAGGGCAGGCGAGCGTGGGAATTAACCTGTTGGGTCACTGGGATTTTTCTGGAGAGGTGGCCGTGAGGCGAGGAGGAGAAGGACCAAAGCCACAGCATCACCCCATGTGAGAGCCCCAGTGGCACCTGAGACCCCCTGGGAAAACCTGCCCCCAGTGTCACCAACACCGCCAGGCTGGTCCCCAGGATGCCACTTTCTCACCTCACCTCTTAGCTGCCACCTGGTCAGATGGTAAACGGAGGCGGAAAACCAGAGATCTTTCATCCCTCAGATTCCCTAGATTCAACTTGCAAGATTTTACTCCAGAGGCACAAGGAGGAGGGAGGTTTTGGGGGGTTACCTTTCTGAGCACGAAAATTAAGGTCCCTAAGAAATTTCCTACTTCAACTCAAGAAATAATCAGCTCTAATGAGCCTTTTGATAAAACTGCAAAACCAAGCAGATCTACTTCTTTTACACAATATTGTGGATCTTTTTGTATTGGAATAAAACACAATGACTTTATACCATGTTTTTCTTTCTTTCTCATCTCCAAGCCTGTGTTAAGCAAAGCTTTCACTTGATTTGGATTTCATGAACACGTTCACCTGAGCAGAACTGAAACCCGTTCATGAAACCCAAGTTAAGTTCAAGGAGAAGCAAAAGTGGGGAAATTATTGATTTAGGGGGGAGTTGGGTTTCTTTTTTCTTCAAAATGGTGATCTGGTTCTTAAATAGTCCTAAACTGGGAAATGACAGGCTGAAAACCAGTAAGAGCTGAAGTCCAGATAACTGCCAAATGAAATACAACATTCGGTTCAGAAATAAGGACAGGCATCTTTTTCATAGGAACCTCATTTTTTCCCTAAGTTGGGAGAAAAAAATGCAGCCTTCCTATGTATCCAAACTGAATCTTTTCCCAATGTGACTCAGTGGGTTTCGCTGTACCTGTTCGCACAGGCTGGGGCAGGAGCCGCGTTTGCAGCGTGCACATGTGCTGGGTGATACCTCCCTGCCGCCGCACCCCACGGAAAAACCTGAGCTTTCACCCCCTCGCATTCCCCCAGCCCGGTTTCATCGCCGCCGTCTGCGTGTACCCTCCGGCCACAAGATCCAGGGTGGGTAATTGCGGCGGGTGGCTCTGCCTGACAGCTGACGCCGGCTCCGGTGACCCCACGGGCCCCCGTGCCGCGGTGGTGGCCCCACGCTGCATCCCGCCCCGCGTCTGGCGCTGGACCGCCTCGCCTGCAGCCAGGGCCGGGACGGGCGTTGCGTGTGTGCTGGGAGCGGCGCCCGCCGCTGCCTCCAGCAAACCTGCCTCGCCAAAGCTTTTTCAAGCCTGGGCTGAGGCGCTCAGGCTGCCGGCTGTCAGGCTTGGGGATGGGAGAATAGCTCTACACGGCGAATACCCCCGGCTGGAAATTGCCGGCAATATGGTGAGCACGACAGGTAGCGGTACAGCCCCTGAGCAAGGCGGCAGATGGAAATCCCTGTGGTTGAAGCAGGCAGGAGCGCAGCAGCCTCCAGCACGCACCGGGTCCAGCCCTGGCCTTCCCTGCGATGGGCTCGCAACGGCCTCCCGGGTTAAAGTGCTGGCAGGGAGGATTTGGGGCTGGGTTGGGATTTAGTGAGAGCAGCTGCAGGTGGAAGTGTTGAACCCCCCTCCGCAGCTCTCCCCCACCTGCTGGGGGAGACGACTCCTCTCTTACCCTCCCAGCCATCCGCACTGATTTTCATTCCAATCTCACTGAACCACCCTCCCTCCTGGTTTGAAGGTGAGCATCTTCTGCTCCGGGAGCCACTCGTGCAGCAGACGCCGGTGGAGAGCAGCGTGCAGCGCAAGGCATGGACGTGCATGGCCACCGGCCGCCCCGTCACGCTGCTGCCTGCAGGCAGGGTCACCGCTGCAGCTGGGACGGGACAGCACCCCATGCCTTGGCAGGTTGCTCCATCTGTCCTGATATAACTCCCATCAATGTTAGGAGAGCATCCCAGGCCTGTGTGGACCCCTCGCAGTGCATGATGCATTTTGCAGAGCGTGTGATGCCCGGACCCTTCCTGGAGTCACACCGTGACCATGCAGTGGTGGTGCAGAGCCACATGGGACACAAGACGCCTGCAACAAGGGGAAAGGCAAAAGGGGAGCTGGAAGTACCAGGAGGTGTCTGTATGGTGAGATTCCCAGAGAAATGGAAATGTCAAGGCTTTTTTGCCCCCTGGGATTTGCAGCCCGGCAGAGTCTCGTATGGATTACACAGGGCTGCTCCTGCAAGCGGTTTCTCTTCCCATTGCGCCGCTGGTGGATGTGAACAGGCTGTAGTGGGGCGGGAGAGGGATGTTCAGCCCCGTGACCTGAGCAGCTCATGGGGCAGCAGATACCATGGGGCTGGGACATGTCACCCCTTGCCCTGGATGCTCAGCTGGGCTCTTTCACCCTCTGGCAGCTGGGAGACTCAGCTCACTGGGGATCTGATGGTCCTTAGCTTTTCCCAGCTATCTGCAACCTTTGGCAGTGCCCAAGCACCTGGGGACAGGGGCAGGGACCTTCTGCAACTGCAGTTCTTGGGAACAAGCCTTCTCTGAACATCTCGTCCTTCCTCCCCGGGGAGCGCAAGCCCTCATGCCCTGCAGCAGAGGAAAACTGTCCCACACGTGTCTGCCTCTGTCAGTGGGGCGAGGAGGGAGGAGAGCTTGCCTGGGAGTTTGAGGTCTATTAAAAGAGGAAAGCTGCACCAGTGAATTCCTTGCTGCTAAAAGCTGTCTGCAGAGGAGCTGTGCCTGGTGTTAGGCAGCGCAAAGCCAAAATAATACCGCTGGCTTTCTGCAAGCTTTGGAAAGGAGCTGGTTTTTTGTAGCAAGCCCCGACACGTGCTCTCCTTAGAAGAGGCTGGACACGGCGATACCAGACAGGCAAAGGCCAGCACAACGCTTCAGCTGGAGCGAGACGGGGCGGTCACAGCCCTTCTGTGGCGGTTTGGGTGCCCAATTCCGCAGCAGGATGCTGAGGACAGCGGGATGTGCCATGCCGCCACGAGGAAGACCATGGCCCTCCAGCTGGAGAGCGTGGGGACCGTGCTGGGGGGGGCGGGGGGGGGTGGGAAGGGCAGGGTGCGAGCGAATGGCTGCTGCAGCATCTGCCCATCGCCTACTGCGCTTTCAGAGCTGGCGGGGGGGAGGCGAGTGTCAGCCGGTCCCTAAGAAACCAGGCTCTCGTTTCCTCCCCAATAGACATCTATTGGCCGGGCACCAGATCGTGCTCGAGGGATGCGTATCGGGTGGCCGCGGCTCGCATTATCGGGCGGCTTCCCCGCTCCGTTTCTGTCCATGTGTCCCTGCCGTGGAGATCAGGTTACGGGACCCTCACAAAGCACCAGCCATCTATTATTCAGCCGCCGCGCGCTACTGTATATGTTGGCGTGCAGAGCTGAGCCGACCCGGCCTCACGCCGGCTCGGGCAAGGTGGGCCCCCGTAAGTGCCTGCGCGGGGGGATGATGCTGTAAATCACCCGCTGTGAATTATCAGGATGCGAGCAGAAAGCTGGCGGAAACCACCCGGAGGTACCTGGCTCCAGTAATGCTTTATATAGCGTGAGCGAAACCCATCCCGCGAATTCCCGTCAGAGGGACGGGCGGGCGAGGCCAGCGTCCCCCCGCGCGCGCCGCCGAAACGTGGGGAGCCTCCCACCGGCTCAGACCATGGGAGATGGGTCTGACCTCCCAGACCGCTGGGCAGACCGGGCGCAAAAAGCCCATCAGTGGGATGAACCTCAGCCTCGAGGGGCTCCGGGCCCGGGAGAGCCGGGAGGAGGGAGCAGTGACCGGGCTCTTGGCCGCGGCTCTTTGTTCAGGGCATCATTCACGTCTCCTGGCTGTCAGCGTCGAGGACCCGGAGGCATTTAGTGAACAAGAAATGCGCGGGACAGAGCGAAAGGAAATATTTCTGCACTGTTCCTAGGGATAAAAACTCCCCCTGGGTTGTGCCTTTTGTGGGGAAATGTTGTTTTGTCGACAATGAATTCGGGGCTGGTGGGAAAAATCTGGATGAAATTTCAGTGTGGAAACAAACAGACAAATAAAACCGAGCAGAGTTGATGAAAATGGAGTTCTGCTTTACTACAGTTTGAATATAATAATTTTCTTTTGCTTCCATATCAACTTTGTTCTAAATCATCAAACTTATTTTGCTTCTAAATTTTTCTTCCTTTTTTTAAAGCTGAGTAAAAACTTACGTATTACAGCGCTTTCAGATTGGAATAGCCCATTCAATCCAAATGCCAAGCCAGTCTCGCCCCTGCTCCCTTTCTCCAAATACCATCTTCTACAGGAAAAGCCAATCTTAGCTTTTTCCATCAAGCAGAAATTCAAGTTCCTGCATGGCTCTATGTTTTTCACCAACTCACCTGTAGAATTAACCCTCCCAAGTAGCAAAGGCATAAGAAAGCATGAGGCCTCTGTGCAGGATGGGGGGTCTCTGCAGCCCCACCGGTGGAGAAACGCCTCGCTGCTTCCCAGTTTATGCCATGCAAGTTTTGGGCCTGATCGGTGCACCTTTCGCTTTCCGGCCTCCTCCGTCTCTCGTTCCATTGGAGGCTGGGATGTGGAGTGGGAGAAGATGGAAAAGCCAGCAGGATACCCTGCTTTGCAAGGTTTTAAATGCTGCTGGAGGTATGAAATCCCGGGGAGGTGAGGCGTCTCTAGATCCCCAAGCCCATGGAGAAATGCCTGCTTTTAATTGATGATGGCTCCCCCAGGATCTAACAAAAACAGACCCCCTGCTCTGCTCTCCCTGCCTCCCAGGGGAGCCTGGCGGGGCTCGCCGGCTCCGTCACCACCCAGCTATCCTCTCCCACCCTCCTGCTCCTGCGCCAAGGCTCGCGCTCCACGTGGACCTGCGCTTGCAGAAGGACCGAGCTGCCTGCTCCACGCCGTGCTGCTCAACTTCCCTGCCCGAGTCTCGCTTGCCCTGCATTTTATTTCTCAATGGACAAGCTTAACAGAGATGCCTTGGGTTTTTAAAAATAGTTAATATTTAAATATTAATTGAGCCATTAATTACATCTGAGCCCCAGAACAAAACAGCTGTGAATAATTAATGAGAGGGCCTATGGTAAATGCCTCTAATAATTCACAAAGCAACAGAACCAGGTATTTTCAGAGCGTTCAGTGAGAGGAGAAGCAGGGGAGAGGGGAGGCGAGCAAATGCAAGAACGTCGAGGGAAGGGGCTAAAAGGAGAGATGAAGCATTATGGGCTGCTTGGTGATGTTCCTCCAAGGCTTTCTCAGCGCGTTCACCTCCGCCCGTCCAGCTACCGGGGAGGGCATTCCCTTGGTGATTTGTAGTGGGGGAACTGAGTCATGGGGAGGCTGAATCTCTCCCAAAAGCAGGCTTAGGAAGATAACCAGGACTCCTGAACACTCTCCCACAGCTGCATCTCAGGCGTTTTGGACCACGGCTCTCTGAAAAACGTCTCTGGCGGAGGTGTTGCACTGCACGGGGGGGGCTGCTGCCTGAACCGCCTGCACTGCAGAAGAAACCGGTCCGTAAGCAGGAGGGAGGTTTTTATTCACGCTCTCCCGTTCTCCCTTCTCCAGGGTGTTTCAAACACGCACTCTGGAGGCTGCAGTGAAGAAGATGATGCTCTGCAAACACATGCCTGTACTTTGCAGGGCCTGGTAACGGACCAACATAGGATATTTGCGCTTAATAACTGTAATTCTTAATTACAAGCGGTTCAAGCATCAAGTAAGGCCGAGGGCTTCAGCACTGAACACACATGGCCAGATGATGGAGATCCCCTACCTGCCTCCTGGAGCTGGGCATCCTAATGGTCTCTTTGTGCTTCAGTTTGTTTGTGCGGGAGAGTGTGACTAATGACCCCATTCACGGACCAGCTTCTCGCTGTAGCTGGCGAGGTCTTCGAGGCAGAGCTATTTCACCTCCGGTAACCGCCTGCGAGCCCCGCGCCTCAGAGGCGATCGCTGGCTCTCCGTCCACGGCTGCTGGGGAGGGGGTTTGTCACAGCTGCCTTGGCGAGGCACGAATCACGCTCTGGCAGCGCCGATCTCTTCCCCGTAGCTGGAGAAAGCCCAGGCAGCGAGCTCGGACTTACCTTTAGGCACTGACGTTACAAACAGGGGAATCCCACCTCTCACTCCGCAACAGGCAGCGCAGGACAGCTTCTCGCTGCTCTCCATTGCAGTAATAATTGCATCACTGGCGGAGAGCAGACCCTTATGTATGTTTTACGATCCCATTTTCCAGTACTCTGGTCTCTGCCGTTGAGTAATAACCCCGTCCTCGCTCTGTGGATGATTGACAACCATTAAATGAGCGCGGGTTGCTGTCCTCTTGATAGCCCTACAGATATACGACGCGCACCCCACTGTTACCAAAGCAGCTTCTCTTTGCAAGGGATGAAAATGATACAACTCACCATGTGCTTGAAAATTGTGACCCTCTCAACCATATTAAGAACCGTGTAATCAGCAATCATCAGGACCTCTCTAATGAAGTGGTGCCGTTCTCCCCAAGCCACATAAAGTGTTCGCTAAATGTGTCTTTGTTCCTTTTAACAGATGAAAAATTCAGTCATCTTCCTTAGCTTATTGACCTCCTACAAACACAGGAGAGAAGGAAATGGATCCCTTTCTGTCTCTAATAGCACGATATTCACAACTTCGAGCTGTATAGAGAATAACAAAATGTATTTGAATAATTACTGTCAATGTCTACTTCTCTCTCTGTGTGGATGTAGCATTTATAAATTAACCAAAAACACTTGCAAATCTGCATAACCAGTTACCCGTGTTCCTAATGCTTTCAATTTATCCTAATAGACATTTAATGAATACTTTATAAAGCCTTAGATGGGGAATTTTAAAATCAATGGTGCTATTTTATTGCTGTTTGTATTATCTTTATTTGGATGGTGTCTTAGCACTCTGATGCCCATCGATTTCAGGCCTTGATCAATGAAACAAAGTCTCAGCTTAAATACGTTGAGATGCAACCGAGGAGCTGGGTCTGGGGGTACGGGGTCCTTTCCTGGGTGAGGCATGGCTGAATTCACGCTCACGGCTCAGGCTAAGAGAGCGTGTGGGGCTCCTAGATATTGTCCTTGCACGGCTCCCGTCTTACCTTGCAGCTTCTGGGGCAACAGCAATTAATTACCCTCAAAGCAGCCTTGCTATGGAGGGGGCACTCAGCAGATCTGTGCCCCTTCTTTTGCTCAAGCTGAGCCAGTCCCAGGCTGCTAGCGAGGCTCGGGTGGTTTATCCGCGTTCAAATCATGGGTATTCTCCTAAATACCTCTGAAAGCCTTGTGCTAGTGCTAGCTCAGCAGCACTTACGCGTTGTGGCGACTATGCCCAGAACTGATGGATAGATAGACGCTTGACAGCTTCTCCCATCAGTATCAGCTCATTCAGTTCCACATCCATCGATTTCCCCTTTCTGTCTCTGGTTCCCTCCAACGTGGCTGAGCGTGGGTGAACCCTGCAACGAAACGGGTGAGGCCCACAGTAACACCAGTGCTTTTTTGCATGGGTTTTGGGGAAGGGCTGTCTGAGTGAGGGGGCATCGCGGAGGTTTTTCCTTGGATTTGAAATCAAAAACAACTTTGCAAGGCAACCTGGGATTTTTTTTCCCCTGGCTGGTGGTGACGGTGAATTCCACTCAGTTTGTCAAACTGAGAGGACGTTGGACGAAGTATGACTGTTTATTACATGATTTATTATGATTTTCCATTTAAAGAATGGAAAGATACAGAATTTAAAGCTCTATTATGACAGGTTCATGCAGCTTTGCTTTCAGCCCATTCTATCATCCATGCAACAGCTGCGAGCCCTTAAAACCACTTCTTGGCAACTTAGGAGGTGCCCTGAATGGTTTTCAGCAACAGAAATTTCAACTACAGGCTGGAAATCAGGTTTAAACAGCAAAATCAGATCCCCTCTCTTCTTCTTGGCTAGCCTGGGGCTATAGGATTTCAGTGTAAGGCGGGTACCATAAGCCAGAGCGTTGGTCTGGACAGCATTGGGGTCTGGATGTTTGGTCTTGCTCCCACTGTAGCAGGGAAGTTTCCTTAAGGATTTGTCTTATATCCCGCTTTAAATTGCTTTACGCACAGTGCTGGATCTCTGGGCACGCCAGGCACTGTGCATTAAGGCAGTGCTGGTCTTCCTGGTAACCTCGTGGCTTCAAGGGAAACTGGAAGTGCTCGTGTGTGCTAGGAGCAGCTTCCAGCCTTCACACAAACCTGCTACTAATGCAGGGAGAGCCCGCGTCTGGCTCCAGCCCGCATCAGCTGGAGAGCTTATTCCCTTTGCTACAAGGCAGGCTCAGGTGTGTTTGCACGAAGGGAAGCGGATATTGTCAGCTGGGGAAAAAGGGAGGAAAAATCTTTTGGGAGCTAAAACCACCAAATGGGGTAGGAAGAGGTGGGTCCCTTCCCACCAGCCACAGGTGAAAGTTCTCACTCAGCCAACAGAAGCTGCTGCCTTCTGGGACCTGAATCCACATTCCCCCTTACATCGCACGAGGTGCTGGTGATGCACTTTCCTGAGAGATCTGCTTTATTTTGTGTCGACCACTTGAAAATTCACAGGTATAAGGGCTGAAGGGGAGATGTCTTACCACCTAGACTCAAGTCACAATCACACCCCCACACCGTGTGGATATTGAATTGTTCCCAGCCAAGTGGAAGAGGTTTCACAGGAGTGGAGAGCTCAGAGTCCCAGAATAGCCTGAGGTCAGGATTTAGCTCTAGCATGAGTGACCTGAGTTTAAGTCCCTTCAGGACGTGATGGGAATCATACTCAAGGCTTCCCCTGGGATACTGAAGCCTTCCATCATGACAAGACAATCTTTCTCATCGTTGCACTTGTGAACAGCACGTACCTAAGTCCTGCCATCCATCCGCCCGCCTTTGTTTTTGTGAAACTCGTCTGCTTTGCTTGGCCATGCTGTTTTTGCTTGACTTGGGAGGTTTTCAGGTTCAGGCAAGAAAATCCCAAATCAGATCATACCCGAAATCTCCCTTCCACTCTGCCTCTGCAATTTCTTAGTTCAGCCAAGCAGCCACTCTCTGTAGAGCCCTACTCCCGTGTCAGGGCTGTGGCTCAGCTGTACCCCTCGTGCTAATGCATTGCTGAGGGCACTAATTAGGGCTCCCAGGAACTAGAGCACAGCAGGTTCAGCCCATCGCACGCCCATCGCACAAGTCTTAGTGTAAGCACTCCCTGACCTGTGAGCAGCAGCTTTTGCACTTACCCCAGCCTGGCGCTGAGCTCCTTGCTGTCTGCCTGGCTTGTGCAGCTCCAGGTTTGTCCACAAAGTCCCATCCCAGGGACTTCTGCACCTCCTCGTGAGTCGCTGGTGGCCTTGGGGAATACACGAGCTCCAAGGACTGGACGTCTCTCCCTCAGAGCAGAAACTTGATGTACCTGGTTAATATTCTCCACCATCCCTGCACATCCTCTCCCCCTCCAGCCCGCTGGACCTATTCTCCCTCCAGCCCTTTTCTGCCTCCAGCACGGACATCCAAGCAGTCCTCTGCCCTTCATCTCCACAGTGCCTGCGGGGCATAGACCAGGTTAATCTGCTGGCTGCTAATCTCCCCAGTGACAGGGGATAAGAAAAGGGACAATATGGGAAGGTCTGTGGGTCAGCCCATGGCCTGGAGGGCTCTTAACCCTTTCCTCCCCTGAGTCCCCCGTGTCCTGCCTGGAAGAATTCTGCCCGTCAGAAAGGACAATGAAGATTTATGCACGAAGGTCAGATGAACCACCCCACTCAGCTATTCCCCCATCACGTCCTCCTCCTCCTCCTCTCTGAAAAATGTTCTTTCCTGTAGGGCTTGTTAGACACGTTCCTCTCCTATGGCTGCAGAAGATCTCAGGGCATCCAAAGATATTTTGACACCTTATTGTTCTTGCTGTTTTGGTGGGAAGTTAGAATTCTGTGTCTGTTGTGTGTCTAAGCCTAAGTGCCTACCACTGCAGTGGAGACGGCCGTGGAGGCTTGCCTGAAGCTAGCCTCACCTGGCCTGAGCCTTCTCGTTGCCATCATGCGGCTGCTGAACAGGACAGCTTGGAAGTGACTTGCATGTTGGGTGCAAGGCCTGAGCCCATGTCAGGTGGTTTTCTTCCAAGCTGTGCATTGCTTCTCAGCGAAGGCAGCTGTCCTCGCATGGTGCGTGAGCTCCTCCAAACCCAGGGGGAGATGCTATGGTCGTAGGACCACCCTACAGGTGGGCAGTCCCCTCCGGGCTCTTCACCCGGCTGCTACAAGGATGACCACGGCTGGAGAGGAAAAGCGCCGACCACCAGCCTCTGAGCGACCAACGCACCAGGGAGCGCACTGGGAGCGCTAGGACCAGAAACATGGGGTTAAAAATGGGGGGATAGGTGCAGCGGGAATACGGTACCTGAGACACAGGGCTGCTTTGATCCCATTCCCCGGGAGATGTGGGTACACAGGCGCTGTGAAAGCACGGACAGCTTTGTCTCCTCTGAGAGGAAAGAAAGCTGCCAACAGGATAAACTTTCCCTGCTTTAGATGCCTCCCCTGTGCTTCGCTGACACCCTGTGCTTGCTTCCCCCTGGGGAGAGGGGACAAAAGCGTGCTGCTGTCACCAGATAGCCTTGCGAGGACGCTCGGCTGCCCGTGTGAGCAACCTGCCGGGCCTCATCCCGCACGGCTGGAGGCACTGGGGAGGGTTTTATTTGCCGACAGGCACGTACCGCCTGGGAAGCCCGGCTGAACTGCTGCCCAAGTGTAATTTTGGCTCAGCCCCTCCTTTGTCCCCAGAACAAAACCAGCCCGCACCGTACAGCTGCTGCCGCGCGCTCGCGGGCCGTGGTCGCCCACAGAGGGGCTCTGGGCTAAAATCACCTCTCGTTTGCCACCCGCGGATGTTGGTGCTGACCCTGCACCTCCAGAGCAGTCTGCTCGGAGCACTCGCCCCCTCGGCCCGGCTCGCAGAGCATCAGGCTGGGCTTTTCCTGCCCCGTGACCTCTGCTGGTGTGAGAGGAGGGGGAGCAGGGCTCGAGGGGCGCTGGGCAGGCGGCAGAGGGTGGGGGCAAGTCTCTGGGACAGCACTGACAGGACACGAGTGAGTTGTGGAAGTTTCTGCGACTGGCGGAAGAGAGACTCATTTATTCAGACGAGGTTTTCTGCCTGCGGGTCTCCCAGAAGCAAAGCAATTTCCTCAAGTGGCTTTGACACTTGGAATTAATCCTTGATTTGCTTTTGGTAACTTCCCTTCCCCACTCCAGGAGGGTCAGGATTCAAGGTGCTCAGGGGGTTCAGCGGGGCTCCCAGCCCAGCCCGATGCAGCTCCTCCAGACTTTGCTGTGCTGAGTCCCGTGGGCGTCAGAGGATTTCGGCTTCGGCCCATGGTGGCGATGCTCGCTGGAGGCATCGTGTCAGTCACAGCCCATGCTCTCCAGGTGAATGGAAAACTGGTCCGGCCCGGGAAGGAAAGACGTTCTGATTTCAGGTGGTCTCGGTGATGCTGGTGTGGGTTTGGCGTTGGTCGGTGGCTGCCGGCTATGGCCAAGGGGGCGAGGGCAGGGCACGGGGAAGCGATGCAGTGAGGCAGGGTTTGCCGTCGGAACCGTGGGGGAACGGCTGCCCACCTGCAGATACACAGGACACAGCCTGGCTGCCTTCGCTTAACACCCCTTTAATGAGACGACCCCTTTCTGCACTGAGCTTCCATCCTGTGAACATCAAGGCACAGTTGTCTCTGTGGAAACTGGGGGATTGTGCCCAAATCTCGCCTGAATCCAGGAGCATCTCTCAGGGCTGTGGACCTGGAAGTGCTCTGGATTCAGAGCAGAGGCAGTGCTCTCGCAGCCAGGCAGAAATGGTGCAGCGAGATCAAAACAAGTACAAGCAAAACCCTCTGGATGAATCTTTGCCAACTCAAAATGCTGCCTCAGATGCTCACATGTCCGGGTTTGATGCTTTTCTCGATAGCAGATGTTGACATGTTTTTCATTTCCCAATGACTGGTTGAAACAAAGCCTGCTGTTTCTGATCATAAAAATATTTCCAGTAGCTGGAAAAAGTTGAAATGAAGGTGGTGAGTTTCAAAATTATCTAATAAGCTTCATGTCAGTCCCTGATGATTTATGCTTAAGCCTTTTTTCATGCACATTTGGCTTTTCTTTTTTATTCTGTTTAGAAACTGGAAAAAAAAAACCCCAACCCTACCAGTTTTCCTAAGGAATAGAGAATCTGCTTCTGGCTCAGAGGAACGCAAATTATGTATAAGGCTGAGATATTTTTGCCATGAAAAGGACCAGCGTGATGTGTCCAATGAGCACCAGAGCAATGAGTATTGCTCACGTAAAGATTTTTCTTCTGGTCTAGTTGCGAGGTGTAGTGAATAACCCAATATTAGAACTAATCAGGAAACCCAAATAGTTTTTACTTTCATCAGATAATCACAGACTGACATTTCTAGAGTAATTAAAAACCCAAACACAAACAATTACAGAAGAAAGCTAAAAGGAAGGGAGAAAAAAAAAATTGTGGGCTGGAGGTAAAAAAACATTAGTTTTTAGGTTCTTGGTTTTCCAGTAAAGAAAGGAATTTTTTAAGGAATCGGAGTGTTTCGCATGAACGCTTCTGTTTAATCACAAGGGCATTTTAATGAAAATTAAAACAGTAGTGGAAAATTTTTAGTTTCCCACTTGCACAGTTTCTTCGGGGGCTTGGTTTGGAAATAACCAGCTTTCTAGAGGGAGGGCTGGGGACAATCTGGCTGTCCTTGCGGCGGGGAGTGGCTCCCTAATGCCAGGAGCCAGGTCTTGAGTCCTGGCTGGGAGGTTTCTGAGCCGGGTCCGTTGCCATAGGGCGCAGAAGGGCTCCCCACCCTGGTGTGTGTGGGGTTGTTAAACCTGACCCCGAGCTGGTGTCAGCAGGAGGCTGACGGGGATGTTCTCCTATGCAAGGGATGCTCTTGTATGCAAAGATGTCCTGGGAGTGTCCCACACGGACCAGAGCAAAGGTCCTCTGATTTAAACCCATGAGCCCTGCTCCCATTTTTGGCACCCTACCCTTCGGAGGGGATCTTCCTCCTCCCTGCCAGCCTCACCTCCCTTCCCCCATGGCCCCCTCCTCCCCCCCCAGGAGCCGTGCAAGCCCCAGCTCCTCCGAGGGGTAATTGAAGCAGCACGTAGAGCATATGGCCAAGCAGGGATCCCTGCTGGTGCACCAGCTGTGAACTGGGTGCTGCGAGAGAGCAGGCGGCGAGAGGCTCCCCTCTCCCTGTCTGGCTGCCTCCCTCTGCCCAAGCGGTTATTCAAATGACACCTCTTAAGGAGGTCTGCGGTTTGGGGTCTCGCTGGCTGGCTGGGTGCTGGGAGTGGGGGGGCCTGAGGTCAAGGTTTCATCCTGGGCAGCCCTGCCTTGCTCTCTTCCCCTCACCCTCAGGACCCCCCTTGATGGTGTTGCCCCTCCTGCCCCCCCAGCCAGGCTGCTCTGCCCCCACTCCTGCGATGTACCAGCTCTGCTGTGGGGCTCAGGGTCCCAGGTGGTGCTGTGGGGCAGCTTGTGGGTTTGCTGGGCACCTGCCAGCAGCCACCCAGTTGTGGGTCCCCCTGCACTGGGCTGTTTCCCATCAGAAGACCCTGACTTTGCAAGTGAACTTGCTCCAGCTGCTGAAGACCCCCTCCTCTGCCCTCACAGCTGGACCTTGGTCTCCCCAAAGCTGTGTCCTTTGCCCTCCCAGGGATCCCTGAGACTCTGTGGGGTGCAGGGTCTCAGGGCAGGAGCTGGGGTGGCACTGCTCTGCCATGGGAGTTGTGTCCCTCTGAGGATGGTCCTGCTGCTGCAGCTCAGGTCACTCCCCTCCTGCCACATGGGCTGAGGTGGTGGTCCTCCATAAAGTGCTTTAGCATGACATGGAAGAAGAAGCCATGTGAGATGTCCAAAGTCCCCTAGTACCCTTGCATTTCCTCCCCAGCCAGCCGGGGGACTGTCCTGGCTGGGTGGGTTTTCAGCCCCTTCGCTGCTGTGGTATCATTTGACAGTTCCCTGCCTCAGAGATCAGCTGAAGTGGTGATACAGTGACCCAGCCTTGCCCCACATCACCCATCGGACTAGGAGCTGGACAACCTCTCACTACACCCCAACCCACAAGGTAGCTCGGGCTGGCACTGGGGCTCAGCTCAAGTCCAACAGCTGCCGTGGTGCTTCCCTTCTGCAGCTCAGTTTTGGGATGAGCCAGACAACCCTGGGGAGATGCCTTGTCCTTAGGCACACGCTCCAACAGGTACTGACCAGGCAGGTGGGATCTGAGCGCGAGCCCACTCTCACCTTGCTCTTCCCCACATGGATTTCCTTTTGCTATTTCCTAGCCTGCTGCAGGGCTGGAGCCTTCATTTCCTATTTTCCCTGTGATGTGTCCCACGAGGCAGCTACCTACCACGAGTCACATGCTGTCGTGTATCCTCTTGCGTGTCTCCTCAAAGGTCCCCTATAGGAAAGACTGAATGAGAAATCACTCCACTCAGAGCCTTCCTACCCGCTCTGCGCAACCCTGCAGCCATCCCTCTGCCATGTGGGCTGACGGGGGGAGGGAGACCTGAGTATAGGGGCCACGTGGATACGACAAGCTCTGCAGGACACACTGGGGAGCATCACTCAGAAACACCCCCATGGGACCGCCTCAGATAAGGCAAAATCTGTTAGCTCAGAACCAGTTTTGGCAGCGCAAGAGATTTGCAGAGATGGTGGGAGCTCTGGAGCCAGATTTACCATTTCTGGGACATCTGGTTAATATGGGTGCTGTCCCTGCATGGAGGGGCTTGGGAGGTGGCCATCCTCCAGCGTCCTGCCCTGTCCTCTGTGCCACTCCCCACTCCCCAAATAGCCTTTCATCTTCAAGGCTTTGCCCCAGCCTTAGATAAGGACCCGTGGAAGGAGACCAGC
Organism: Phalacrocorax aristotelis; assembly: GCF_949628215.1. Classification (NCBI taxonomy): domain Eukaryota; kingdom Metazoa; phylum Chordata; class Aves; order Suliformes; family Phalacrocoracidae; genus Phalacrocorax; species Phalacrocorax aristotelis. Next base: position 23,638,090 of record NC_134286.1, on the reverse strand, counting down.
CAACAGCAAGTCCTCGGGGCAAGGAGGAGGGCAGCCCTCCACACGTGGAGGGGGTGCACTGAGGGCTCTGTGTCCATGGAGGCTGGAAGGACAGCAGCCCCCGCTTGCTGCAATGAGGATCCAATTAGGGCAGCGGGTGGAGAGGAGCCCTGCCCTTCTGCCTGGCGGAGAGGGGGATCACGCTGTCCCTGCAGGGGCCAACTGGCTCTCTGGTGCCCATTCTCAGGTGTGACACTGGGGAGGGAACAGCCGCTCGGTGCCACTGCTCTGCCGAGATCCAGCCACCATTCAGCCTCGGAAAACCACAAGGGTTACCAGTGGGTGGCATTTTACCACCAGCATGTCAAATGGTTTGAAAAATCATGGGGAAGATGGGGAATGGGTGAATCCAGACACCCCCAGACCTCAGGTCTGCCAGCACTGGCTCCCCTCCAGCCCTAAACACCTCGCTGGAGAGGACCTCTGGGCACAGAAGGGTTCAGGGGAGTCAGACTTCCTTCTAGTCCAGAGAGCAGGTCCTGACCTCGCCCATCTTCCTGCACGGCTGTGATGGAACAGTGAGTTGGTTGGTCCCATCCCGAGATGGGACATGTTTATATGTGGAGTTGGGGATGGTGTTGGTTCCCCTTGTGGGGGACCTGGCTTTGGAATCTAGGATGCTTGCAGGTGGCTGGGCAGCGTTAGGGCTCCTCTGGCTCCCCACGGTGCTCATGGCACCTGCCCTGATGTACATACCCATCTCCTCCTGTATCCTGCTGCTCCCTGCCCTCCTCATCCCTTAGGGGGTCCATGGGGGGTCTGCTGGGCACTGACACCTCCCCTAACCCCTACCTCTGTCTAGACAAGCAAATACTGTGAAGCCTTGAGTGCTTGTCTGTCCCACTCCTGTGGCAAGGGGAATAAGGTTCGTAGGGTTTCCCAGCGTGACGAAGGGAGGTCCCTGCTCACAGCTGCTGTGCCTGTTTTGTGTTGTTACAGCCAACGCCATTCAGCCACCAGGTGCTTATGAGCCATCCCCAGGAGATACACCCTACCTGAGGAGGTGTTGGGGAAGGATGTCACCACCCTACGTCCCCTCCATCACCACCCTCACAAGCTGCATGGAGAGTGAGGTCTGTGCAAGTGCTGGGGTAGGAAGGTATGAATTTGCCCTTTTCCCTGAATCCTCCAAAGAACTTGCAGTTGTATTGTCCACGACAGAGACCGAGTCTTTCCCCACTCATTGCCCTGAAACCAGACTTGGCTCTGGTTCTCTTTCTATCCCACGCTAAGTACATTGCCAGCACTGCCTTTGATGGAGAGACTCACCATTCCTTCTGTTCCAGGGCTGTCACAGCCTTCCACCTAGCCACTAGCAATGGCTTCATCTTCCCGGTCAGGTCTGGGCTCCCCCAGGCAGACGAGATGTCCTTCTTCCAGCTTCTGTCTCTCCTGTCTCTTCCTGTCTCCCAGGACCGAGGACCAGGGAGGCTGGGTCTGCTCCCCTGTTTCTCAACTGGCTTGACTTGGGAAGGGTGATCTGGTGTTTCACCACCTCCATCCTTGCTCCACCACCGTCTGGGCAGCAACGACCCCCTGGACCTGGGTACATGTGATATACATTTAAACTCACAAGCTGGTGGTGCCATGGCCATGTGGACTATGAGATGGAGGTGAGTGGTCCAAGACATCCAGGAACCGACCCTGGACCACCTGCTTTACAGCATAACTGGGATTCCCTCTGAGATGGAAACATTTGGGATGGGACATCTCTAGCTTTCAGGATCACACCTCCGTGTCCTGCCAAAAGCTGAGGAGGCAAAAAAGGCTCCAGTTCCTCCAGCACCTGTCAGACTCACCTTATAAGATTATTGCAGAGCTTCTCCCTCTGGGCGTAAGGACAATGTCCCAGCTTCCCATGCTGGGCTCCCACTTGGTTCCCCACACAGGGGAGGGGTAGGGGGAGAATCTTTATTGAAAGGAAAGGGGCTTCATTTGGACTAATTATTCTCAAACTGAGGTGGAGGAAGCCGTCATTTCAGCGCTTCCCTTTTTTTCCCCTCCTTTTACATTTGTTGTGTGTGTTTTTTAACACTCTGGCAATGGCTGAATATCACACAAGTGCCCTGTCAAGAGATATATTCAATAAACACTTGACACCCAAGCTCAGGAATACATGGCCCATGGCAAACATGAATTATTTAAATGGAAATCAAGATAATTTTGCTTCTAACTCAGAAAACCAAGACTCTCTCTTTCCTTCCTTATTTTCCCTCTCCTCATTTTCTTCCTGTTCTTTCTTTCTTTTTTCTTATCATTTCTTTCTTGTTCTTTCTTTTTCCCATTCTCTCTTTCTGGAAATCCTAACTGCATTAATTTCTAGGGAACTCCCGTTGCTGAATAAACCAAGGTGAGGACCAGAAGGAATCTCCTTGGGGTGAGGAAACAGTCTGCGAGGTTGTCCCCTGTGGCTGCTGTATCCCTTTGGCTAGGGCTCGCGAGCAGCGGGACCCCTGCGGCCGGGTGCCATTGCAGCCAGACATTGGATCATCCAGCCAAAACCCCACCTCTTAGTCAAGCGTGGCTTCTCTGGGAGAAGCAGGATGTCACAACTGGCCTTTGGGATTACTTTCCTGCATGACTGGGCCTTTCCTCTGCTCAAGTAAGTCTCCTGCTGGCTGTGGGAGTTGGTCAGGATGGGGTGGGCTTGTGGTAGGATGGGTTTGGGGTGCTGGGGTTGCATGGGCAGAGCTGCCTGGGGATCCCTGCTCTAGAAGGACCTGGGTTGGACTCATGAGACCAGGGATTAGCAGTAGGCTGAAGAGCTGAAAGACTGTAGAAGGACAGGGCCACAAAGTAGAAATTATAGTGACGACCAAGGCTAGAGGATAGGAAGGAACCTCTATTGCTACCCTTATTCATTACCTCCTTTCCCCTTCCTCTCTCTCCTTTCTTAGAAATGTGGCCTCAAGCTGATCAGCACCAGCTGGTACCAAAGGCATTGGCTCATGGCGTCTCTTCTCCAGCCTGGGACTGAATGGGATGCTGAAGCCCTGTTGTTTGCCAAGAAGAGCCAGGGGTGACTCTTAGGAAGGCTGTAGAAATGGGATGCCTTGACCAGAGCCGTGGACAGCAGAGGGGGCATTGTCCTGTTTCTTCCCACCATCTGGAAGGTCTCTTTCCAGCTCTTCATGGACTTCTCTTCCATAGACGACTTCTCCGCTGACTAATGACGTGGGCTGAGATTCTCCACCAAATCATGGTACAAGAAAGAACTTGAAGAGTTTGCCTCTGCACAGAAACATGCTGGCTTTTGATATGGTGCTCTGGCTTACAAAGGCATACAACACCCTTGAGCCCTCCGGGTACACAAGGGACGGTTCAGAATGGCACTTCTGGGCTACACAGGCTTTGAGGTGCACAGACACACGTAGCAATGCTGCTCCCGTCCGTGTCTGCAGTGCATTAGGAGCCACGGGGGGGTGCAAGATGGGTCAGAGGAGAAGCAACCCCACCAGCAGCCCACGGGGTCTCATCCACCGGGTCCTGGCAGACCCTGGTAGCAGGTAGGACAGCAAAGATGCTTTCCACAGCTTCCATGGCTGCTTTCATCCGGCCAAAGCTGTTAACTATTTTACGGCTCCTCTTCCTCTCCTCCCTGGTAACATTCCCCCTGGGTGGCAGTAGGCTCCAGCCAGCTCCATCCTTCCTTCCTCTCCCTTTCTCCAACCGTGCTGGCAATGCCGGAGTTCCCCTGCTCCTGGTGAATGGCCGCGGTTACTTGTGAGGTTGGGACTGGCTGTCAGCCAATCACAGCCCAGCAGCGGGGATCTAATAGCCCCGGCGCCAGCCATTTAAGAGGAAGGAGAATATAGGTCATCAGTGACATCATCTCTCGGAAAGATGGGGGGGGGGGGTGTTGAGAGGAGAGGGGGAAGCAATCGTTTAAATTTGGAGAGGAGCTAACTGGAAATTTGGGCCATCAGGAGAATAATGGGCCGAGAGGAAGAGACGGGGATATTAATAGAGCTGGTTTCTGTAAGAGCTGGAGCAAGCAGCAAGGGATAGAGAACCACAGAGAGCCTCCGCGTCGGCAGGCGTGTATGTGCCGGAGCAGGCTGGGAGTCCCCAGGGGCCCAGGAGCACCAGCCTGGATTCCTGCGTGGCCACACTGTGTGAAACCTCCCTCTGCACCCCAGAAGCCCAGCAGATTTCTCCTCCTCCTCCTCACCCGGTGGTCTTCCATCCCCCGTCCACCCCAACCTGACCGGCTGCCCTTGTGTCCCAGCCACAGCAACCCTGAGAAACCCCCGTGGGGTCATGGGGACCGGTGTGGAGCTTGGTGTGGGTCTCGCTCCTCTCTGCCCAGCCGCTGGTGCCATCTGAGCCCAGTTCCCTTCATCCCCAGCCCCGCAGTGTTTGCTGTGCAACACCCGCAGGCAAGTTTTGGTTGCATTTGTAGATGAAGATCCTTGACAGCCTCTCCCTGCTCACTCAACAGGGGCCCAGAGTGACCATGGTACCTCCATCCTCGGGGATGTTCAGACCTCACTGTATAAAGCCCTGAGCAACCTGCTCAAACTGGCCCTGCTTCAAACAGGGTGTTGGGCTGGACACCGCCATGTATCTCTTCCAAATCTGGGACTCTGTGCGCCTTCAAAGGGCAGAGGACTTGCAGACCACCCCTCCCGGGGCACGACTGGGACATCCTTTCCCAGAGCGCAGCACAGCTCTGCCTTACCCCATCTCCCTCACCGAGAGGTACATCTCAGAGCAGGGCTGTGTGTCTGGCTGAAGAGTGCTGGGGAACAGCCCTCCTGGGTGCCGAAACTCTCTTGGCAGCATCTTATGCTATCAGGGCACTCTCTGGAGTGGTTTGACTCGAACCAACTGGTACCCTGCGACAGCAAACTGGGAATGTCCTCGGGGCGTAGTGCAAGCCCCAGAAAGCAGCCGGCACAAGGGTGTCCAGCGGTGGGGACACAATCTGTTCCACGTTTTTCCACCTCTGGACCAAACACCCTTCACAGGTACATCTCATGCTCTTCACTCCTACCAAGCTCTCACTGTGCCTGGGCTGCGGCCACCTCAGTTAATTCCCCACCGCCCATGAGTCTCCGTGCTGCTGCAGGGCTTTGCTGCACCGCCTGGCGCTGCAACGGAGGAGGGCCGGAGAGGGAGAGGGGCAGCGCGGCCAGCTGAAAGAGATGCAGGAGCTGAATATGCATGAAGAGGGGAGGGAGGAGGGAAGGGAGTGTTCCCCTTGTTAAATATTTACCATCCCAGGCGGGTGATGTGATATTTCCTACCCTCTAGGAATTCCTAGGGACTGGCAGGGTTGACCAGAGAAGAAGAGGGGCTTTCTCCCAGCCGTATCTGAGCAGCAAAACCTTGTCCCTATGCCAGAGGCATTTGCGGTCCCAGGGGCACTGCTGTCCCTGGAAAGGTCTGACCTTTCAGGTGGGGCACGGAGGCAGTTAATCCTTTGCTTGCCAAGGCAGCTGGTGGTGCTGGGGTGGGCTTGGACAGGCTCCAGCAGAGCTGGCCAAAGCAGGGACCTGGGATTTCCTCCTGGAGGAAGAAGTGCTTCATTCCTTGTGGAAGTCTAGTGGGGCAGAGTTCATGAATTCACCTTTCCCTCTTTTGCAACCAAATCGCTAAGGCAGCCATTGTGGACTGTCTTCTGGGAGCTCTTCCTTCTTTGGCTGAAGGATGAGGTCAACCACCTCTTTGCTTTTCTTCACCAGCATCCTCCAGTGACCCCCAAATGCTGTGTATCAATACCTGCTGTTTGTTCCTGTGCCCGGGTAGAGCTGGTGTTACAGCTGGAGCTGCCCAGACACGTGGCGGGTCAATCATTTTTGGCCTGCCTGCAAGTAAAGTACTGCTAGCATTTTTTTTTTAAGAAAACAGTGCTACCTACTGTATTCTTTGGTTGCCTCGGGACCTGCGTCGGTTATTGTGGGTCTTAGTTGCTGTTTGTTGACCTCAATGTAGTTAACCGTGCTCACAGTGAGATCCCAACGAGCACTGCTGAATTCCCCCAAACCCACAGTCTCAAGGACAGTCCACTTGGCAGCCTCAGGGCATGACCAGAAATGCTTCGGTCGGTGGTTCTGCTTGGTAGAGGGGCAACAGGGGGTCACTCCATCTGTGATATCCAGGTCAGACTGGCCAGGAAAAAGAGAAGAAGGTTCCCAAGCTGAACAAAAATGCTCATTTGCCTCTTTGCTGCTAGGGGAGTCTTCCTGGTCACTACATGGGGCTTGCCTCATCTTTGGTAGCCTGTTCCTGGCTGCTGCGTCCCTTTTTTCCAGCTCTTAATTTCATGGTGTTTCGCAGAGGTAATGTTTTGAGGTCTTTGCTGCTAACTTCAGGAAGGGGGGCAGGACTTGCAGGTCCTGGTTGATGTGCTGAGCTCTAGAACTGCTTTCTGGCTGGAATTCAGGGAAATTGCTTAGAAAACGGAAGGGAGATGGTGGGAGCCGGGCTCCCCAGCTGGCTGGTGCCGCAGCCATTTGCTGCGCAGGAGTCACTGAACCAGCTCCCTGCTCCAGGAGGGAGGAGGGCAGGCAAATCTCGTTCCAACCTGGATTTTCCTGGTGGTGCAAATGTGCCCGAGACAGTGGCACACTGCAGAGGAAGAGATGCTCTACAGCCCCTTCCCACAGGCTCTGCCAAATTAATTGTGCTACAAATACACACAAATGAGGAAAGGGGTGTGAATATCCCCAGAACCAAAATGGTCCTCAAAGGGGATCATGTGAGGTGACTTTGCTTGCTCCTTCAGCATTTCATCAGGCAGCAGGATGAGTCTCCTGTGGCAGCAGAGACCCTTAAAAGAGAGGTCCCCTTACAACCAGGGAAGCCTCGTGCATATTTTCCCTCAGTTTTCCAAGCAAACTGAGCTGCTGAACTGTGCAAAGGGAACAACGTGAGCTGGGGCAGGTCCCCAAGTCAGGAAACAGGCTTTGTGAGCAGCTGAGCATCTCCCAGGGGCAGATTGCCTAACCACTTTGCTGTTCTCCTCTCGCCTGGGCTAAGGGATGCTTGTCTTCTTGGGAACAGAGCTGCCAGTGGCAAAAGCTGGAGTGGAAATATCCAGGAGCTGTGCAGTGTCAACCACTGATCTTCGGATGAGTTTTCAGGCTAGGCTGCGCTGCTGCATGGGGGACCAGGGCTGGATGTGGCTGCGGAGGGCAGGAGGGACCCGGTATGCCCGTCCCAAGGAGGAGAGTCAAGGGGTGTATGGGGCAGGGGTATGACCTCTTGCACCTCTCCTTACATCCCTCAGTCGTACCCAGGTCACTGAGTTTGTCCATTCTGCACATTAATAAAATAAGAAAAGCTGTAAGGGGCTGGGCTGGGGCTGGGCTGCACAAGCTGGGTGTGAACTTTGCAGCCCATCTCTGCTGCCCTTCCCACATCCCGTGTATCCCCATCCCGCTCACTATCCTGCAGCCAAGGTTTGGGCCAAGGCCAGACCCTCCTGTCACTGAAGGGCACCTTTGCACAGCCGCCGTGATCTAGGGCCGGGAGCTGCCCGGGGGCCACCACCTCCAAGCCATGGGCACAGCCGCGGCAACAGCAAAGACTGCTTTTCCTGCTGGAGTGCTGAGGAAAATGCCCCCTCTGAGGCACGGAAAGGGAAACTTGGGCTTCTTATGTAAAATCAAACTGTTGGTACAGGGGAAGAGCCCCTGTTTTCCAGTGGAAAGCACACGTTGCCACAGAACACAAGCGCACCCTAAAAGTGGGCTAAAACATACCCTTTGCAGCCTGCAGGGGCTTAAAACGAGCGTGCTTAGCACCGGTTACACAATAGAATGGGCTCAGGTACTCTCTGGCTGCAAATACATTTGATACACTGAAAGGGTTGCGGGAGCGTATCAGACAAAGTTCCTTACTTTGCTCAGGCAGCCTATCAAATATTTAACGGGCTGCCATAGGCAATTACATTAGAGGAGATAGTTAAACACCCCCTACCCTAGGGCACCCCCCTGCAATGTAAATCAAACAAATTGGACTCTTTTCACAATTGACACACACGATTTTACTTACTGTAAATAATTTAGTATTAAAAAGTCGAGCTACACTTTGCCCCATCTGGATTTTCTTTTCTCTTGCTCTCTCTCCTGCTCCGCAGAGCTGAGCAGCATGGACTCGGGGCTCCTAATGCAGTAGATGGAGTGGAGGAATTTTGCTGCCTGGGTGAGCTGTTAAAAGATTCCCATTTCCTAATGGAAGAAACCACACTCAGGAAACTTGTGAAGCTGCCCATTTAAAACAGCCAGAGATGTTCCCTGCCAGCTAACAAGGGATGGGAAAAATCCCTCCCTCCGGAAGGAGTTTAGTCTATCGCTGGTTGGCATCTCCTGGGGTCGTAGCAATCTCCCATAAAAGTTGGCTGAATGGTTGCACTTTTTAATTAAAAGCTATCTTTCACGATTAGGCTCAGCGGGGTTTTAATAAGGATATTTACAAGCTGGATTGCAGCGCTGGCCTGCACGGACAGTCTTTCTTTTACACCTAAAGTGCTAGACCTGCGCATTAAAATCCGCTGTGCTGTTCAGGCTAAGGAAGGGCTCTCGTCGTCATCAGGAGCTATTTCTGTATTCCTCTCCCAGCCTCCAGAAAAACAGGCATTTTTGAAAGCAAGATATTTTGAACCGCGACGTGACGTCTTTTCCTAACTCCAGCGCAGAATTTGGGCTCCCCTGAGTCTTCCGTAACGCCGCTGGTCGCCACGGAGTCGCGTGGGGCATCCCTTCGGCGTGTCGTGAGCGTGTGGTCGGTCTCACACCAAGTTTAAGTCAGCACAAGCACCCTGCGCGGGCGGAATGTGCTCCTCGATGCCATGGGCCTCTCTCAGAAGTCAGACAACTTAGAGAGTTTAGTTAAAACACGCTTGGGGCTTGATTTTCCTTTCCTGCACTCAAGCGGGTAATTTAAACCATCACCCGAACACAGCGCACGGGCCTCGGGCAGGTAGAGCCAGTTACACATTTTCTGACAAAACTAATTTTCATCAGAAAATGTCAATTCTGATGAGATCGAAGCATTTAATCCCCAAACATCTTAATTTTGACGGACGGACCCTCCCTGGGGTTTCCACAGATGGCGGCGGGCGGTGTCAGAGCTGCCAGGCGGCCGAGCAGGGCCGAGGAGACGTGCTAAGAGGAGCCGTGGCCCTGGGACAGCGAGGATGCTGCCGGAGGCCGGGCCGAGCTGCGGGCAGGGACTGGGACGGCTGCCGGTAGTGAGAACCATTGACTGTTTGGGGCTGGAGTGAAGTGTAAGCCTAAAATTTCCAGTGCACTAGAAATCCACTGTTTTTTGGCTACTTCCACCTGCTCAGGTCCTGGGACGGACCACAAGGAAAGGGGAGGGGGGAGAAGGGTCCCCTTACCTGTCACACTGACCAGATGGGGGGATACCCTCCACACGCTGATCTCCTCATCTCTGCATCGCCCCACACAACGTTTTCCAGGCAGTCAGCCCATACGGATGGGTAGCTGTCCCCCAGTGTCTCTGCCCACACTTTGGGGTGACACCCACTCTCGGCTGCCCACCGGCATCGACACCTTCACTGTCCCACCGCTGGAAGATGTGTCTGAGCTGGTACAGGGTGAGCCTGGGACAGCTGAGCCGGGCCTCCGCTGATGAGAAGAAAGTGGCAGCGGTCACCTGGGGACAGAGCCATTTCCAGCCAACACAGCTGTCTGCCCGGGAAGGGCCCCTGTGCTCCATCCTTCCACGGAAAGTCGTGTCCCTTCTCCACCGGATCCTCTCCCAGAGACCTGGAAAGCCCTGTCCCCTCTGCTCCGTGTTAGTGTTATGCTGGAAGCTGTTAATCGCTGCCAGCGGGTTTAATTGGTAGCTAGAACACACAGACCCCATTAAAGCCCACGAGGGTGCCAAAGGCTCTCATTCAGGCACAAATGAAGGAGCAATCAAACCCACTTAGGTAATAAAAACAGCTGGAGTCTGGAGGCAACTGCCTGAGGCACCAAACCACATGGCAGGCAGGACAATCCTCTAAAAAGTCTGCATTGAGCTGTCCTTTGATTGAAAACGTGGGGATTAGGCGGAGTGTTGCAAGATTTTATTGGTTAGAGACAGGAGGCCAGCCAGAGAAACTATGGGTCATCTTCAAAAAGCAACAGAGATGGAGTTTCCTGAACACAGACCTTGCTGGAGAGAGCCTCCAAGATTAGTTTCCAGTGGGAATGAGAAACGAGAGCATCTGAAGCACTGGCTGTAGGTGTCCTGATACCCACAATATCCCTGGGCCCTTTTGCTAATTTTTCGTGCCGCAGCAGATAACCACAGCATCTGACCATCACTAGGAGCGACGATAACGTGATGAGCTTTCTGGCTCTTCATTTCTGCGTGGGGATTTATCTCAGAAAGGATTCCCAAAGCCACCAGCCAGGCTGGGATGCCAGCTCTTGGCTTGGAAGCTGGGCTCCCCCCAGAAGGAGTTTGTTTTCAAAGGATTCAGATCATGAGGCTCTTTATTCAGTTTTTTTATTTGGTCTTAATAGAAGAGATCCTGGCTCTCCTCTCTTTTGTCCTGATTCTGGTGAAATACCTCCTGCTTCACAGATGGATAAGAGAGGGGAGTCTGGACTACTGCGTTGATGGAATGATCAGGGATGAAATCTAGTATACACGTGAAGAGACTACAGTGAGCATGGCAGAGCTGCCCCACATTACTCAAGAAAGCCAGAGCTGAGCACTGGCAATCACCTGGAAGTTTGGCCCATCCCTTGCAAAGCACATTCTCAAGATTCAGGAGTGCGAAGGGTTAAAGAAACAACTGGCACACCGTTGCTGTGAAAGTAATTTACATGTTAGTTATTATCGCTGCTGTAGAAACTTGGTGCTTTGCTCTGGTTTTGCACATCTTGGTTATAAGGCACCACTTTTTTCCCAAGCCAGGAGGAACCTGATAACTCCTGAGGCTTTGGGACAGTTGATACGGAGGGGACCCGCTCCCTCCCCTGCCGGGGGCAGCCCACAAATCCATGCAGGAGCTGGTAGGAGGACAGGTTCATCATGGAAGAGAGCTGGGAGGAGGTTCCTGCTGTCACCGTGGTGGCCTGCTGTGTCCCTGCTCGTGCACGGACGTGTGCCTATGCGCGGTGTCCGTGCTCGCGTGTGCAGAGGTGCCTTCGGGGATCCTACCCTGAGGACCTCTTGCTCAAAAAAGTTTGTTGGCAAGGTAAAGCAAATCAGGAGCTGGATGCTCAGGGGTGTGACGAGGAGAGAGTCAAAGGGTGGAGGCCTGGCTGTTTGGAAAAGAGGTCTGCTGAGCTCTGATGCACAAGGGAATGAAAGGGAGGGAATGCCATTTACTTCATCTGTTTCTTATCTAATTTTCCTAGAGGAGCACCCAAGACCCAAGGCTAGTTGGGTCTTTGGGCTGGCCTGGCAGAGCTGTTCCGCTGCTCCAGCAACCATTTCTGTGGTTGCAAGTGTGGAAGACGAGATCAGAAATGGCTTCGTGCACTAGAAAATGTGTTTCTGCACTTCCTGCTGAGCTCGCTAGCCTTGTGCTGTGCTCGGGGGTCTCGGTTCATTCAGGTCCTGAGCTTCCTGGAGGTGCAGAAAACCAGCTGCTGAGCCCCTCAAAGAGGAGACTCTCATCTGATTTCCCCCTGCTCCAGCTGACTCTGAGAGATGTGCAGAAGAGGAGCGTGCCCAGGTCTAATCCCAGAGTCCCCAACCTCCTGGGCGCGTTCTGGGGCAGTCTGGAGTCAGTTCCTTGCAGCAAAGTGCAGCTCGGGACAAGGTTTGCTTCCCTGGGGAGAGTTAAATCCAGGCCTAGGAACTGCTTTCTGCAACCTTCCTTCTCTGAGCTGCTGAAATGCAGAGAGCGAGGAGAAAGAAGATAGAGGGGTCACCAAGAAGAGCCCAGCAAAAGAAATTATGAAATACCCTGACAAAAGCTTCTGGCTGCCATGAGAGAGTTAACAAACCCAGGGGCTGTCAGCTGAAGGGGAGACAGAGTGCCTGGGCCCACTGCAGAGCACCCAGGAGGGACAATTCCCCTTTGCAGTAATTCTGCCTGAGTCCCCGTTGTACAGAAAGCTTCCAGTGAACCTCCCTGGCAGCCGCTCTCCTCTGCCCATCACCTGATGCTGCAATCTCTCCGCAAGCAGCAGAGGGGAGACCATGACTCAGAGAGCTGTGCTGATGGAAAGCAGAAGGGGAAGAGGCTTCAGAGCTCCTGCCTGCTCTTGCCTGTGGGTAGTCAGAGGCACGGCACGTTGGCGGGCCGCGCTGCTGGGCCCGGTGGCCTCTGGCACATGTAGGATGCTTTAATGAACAGGAAGGGCAGCCTGGACCATGGTGTGTAGGCACTGCTCGTTGACCCTCTCCCACCTCTCAGGCCACCAGGGACGGGGCTTTCCTGGCCGCACCAGAGTGCCGATGCCGTTCTTCCCCCAGGCAGACCACTCCAGAGTCAGGATTCGGCCCCCTGTGGCCTCTCCTCCGTCCCTCCGCACGAGCGATGCGCTACACGGCTCTAGTGCAGAGACCTTCTTGCTGCAGAAGCGTCTCTGGTGATGGTGCCTGAGTCTGGGCAGCAACGCAGGTGGTGGTGGTTGCTTTCAAAGCTGTTGGTGCTCTGGCCTTTCCCTATGCATATCCAGACCTGGAGAACCACCTTTTGGGGGACACTTCAGCCTCTCGGGTCAGGCTGCGATGAGGTCGAGATTCTCCTTTCCTTGGGACTCTGCTGCCCCTGCCTGACCCAAGGACCCCCGTGAGAAGGGACATCTCAGAGGATGCCATGTGCAGGCTCTGCAGAGAAGAGGGTGGGTGGGAGAGGGGCCAGGAAGGCGGGTAATAACCCTGCCTGCTAAAACAACTGCACCGTGTAAAATCATCCTTAAAATGCATTGCTGGGGATGCATTTTCTGGGCTGGATAAAAACACACCGTTCCCTTGAGAAGGGGTTTGCTCTGAGCATGACCGAGCACCCTCCTACCCTCCATCAGCGCCGTGGCCGCCATCCCCCTCTCCAGCAGATGCGGGGGTCCCCCTCCATGGGTCCCCCTGCTCCGGGCTGACGGTGCTGCTGTGTGTCACACTTCTCGCCCGCCTTTCTGCAGCCGGAGCAGCCGGGGGGCTGCGAAGCACCCCTCCATCCAGCACGCAAGCACCAAACTTCACCTCCGCACCTTTTTTGCAGCGGCAGGATGCGGGCTTGGCAGCAGGCAGGGACGGGAGGGAGGGAAACGCCACGGGGCCACATGGAAATTCATACGGGTGGGTAAGTGGGGAGGCAGAAGGACTGTCAGACAGCGATGGGCTGGAGAGGGGAGGCTGGAGAGGTTGCAGAGAGGCAGACAGATGGATGTGGAGCTCGTGGGATACTGCTGGCAGGAGAGTTTGGGTACCTGAGCCAGGTAGCTCCATCGAAAGAGGGCAAAAATAAAGTTGGTGAAACTATTCTTTATTTTGTTTTTCTTACAGATTTTAACCCAAGGTACTTTTTCCCTTTGGAAAGCAAGAACAGGGGTCGGGAAGGCTCTGGTTCACACTCGGGCTCAGATCTGCTCTGGTCCCCAAATCGCCCCGGGGGGGAGCCAGCCCGGGGTGGCGGGCAGGGCTGGGCAGGGGTCGGGCAGGGGTCGGGCAGGGGTTGGGCAGGGCGGGCAGGGGTCGGGCAGGGGTCCGGCGGGGGTCCGGCAGAGGCCGGGCAGGGACCGGGCAGGGGCCAGGCAGGGGCCGCGCAGGGCGGGCAGGGGTCCGGCGGGGGTCCGGCGGGGGTGGGCAGGGGCCGGGCAGGGGCTGGGCAGGGGCCGGGCAGGGGTCGGGCAGGGGCTGGGCAGGGGCTGGGCAGCGGCCGGGCAGGGGCTGGGCAGGGGTCGGGCAGGGGTTGGGCAGGTCGGGCAGGGGTCGGGCAGGGGTCCGGCGGGGGTCCGGCGTGGGTGGGCAGGGGCCGGGCAGGGACCGGGCAGGGGCCGCGCAGGGCGGGCAGGGGCCGGGCAGGGGCTGGGCAGGGGCCGGGCAGGGGCCGGGCAGGGGTCGGGCAGGGGCTGGGCAGGGGCTGGGCAGGGGCCGGGCAGGGGTCGGGCAGGGGCTGGGCAGGGGCTGGGCAGGGGCCGGGCAGGGGCTGGGCAGGGGTCGGGCAGGGGTTGGGCAGGTCGGGCAGGGGTCGGGCAGGGGTCCGGCGGGGGTCCGGCGTGGGTGGGCAGGGGCCGGGCAGGGACCGGGCAGGGGCCGCGCAGGGCGGGCAGGGGTCGGGCAGGGGCTGGGCAGGGGCCGGGCAGGGCCGAGCGGGAGGGTGCAGCCGGGGCTCCCCCCGACCACGGGGCTGCTCGACGGCGGCGTCCCAGGGCAGGAGCGGGGCTCGGCGGCCGCAGCCCCCCGCCCCCACCCCCGCCGCCGGCGGTGCGGGCTAGAGGGACCCCGAAGCGCCCCCCCCACCCATCCCCGCGATGGAGGGGTGCCCCGGGGGGGTTCGGGAGAGCGGCGCACCGGCGGGGACCCCCGGGGCTGCGCAGTGCCGGGGCTGGGGGTCTGGGGGTGTGAGCCCCTGTTTTGGGGGGGTCGGGGGTACAACCGGGGGGGGGGGGGTGTGAGCTCACTGCCCGGGGGCGGGCGGTGGGAGGGGCCTCCCGAAACCCGTCCAATGAGCGGGCGGGGGGGCGGGGGGGCCGGGCTATAATGCCATTGATGCCGGGCGGCGGAGCCAGACAATACCGCGCCCCCGGAGCCGGGCTGCCCGGAGCGCCCCTGCCCCGCTCCTCTCCCACCATGATGTCCATGAACAGCAAGCAGGCGTTCAGCATGCACCCCATCCTGCACGAGCCCAAGTACCCCCACCTGCACACAAGCTCCGAAGCCATCCGCAGAGCCTGCCTGCCCGCCCCCCAGGTAAGCCGCACCTCGGCGGGGCTCCGCGCTGCCCCCAACACCACCCCAACATCCCCACCCCGCGTGGGTTTCGGGGTGTCCGCACCCGCGGACCGCCCTGCGCTGCGCCCTCCCCAACTTTCTTAGGGAACCGACGGTTTCCGTCTGGGTTTGGCTTTTGGGGGGTCCCCTCCTTCCTCCCGGGCGGTTGGTCCGGCGGGCTGGGGGCTGTCCCTGCCGCCGGGGGGTGCTCGGAGCGGGGAGGGGGGCTGGGGGAGCCGGGGGCAGAGCTGGGGGGTCCGTCCCGGGTTGGGAGGGAGCAGCCGTCCTGCCCAAGCTGGCCGTGCCAGCCGGCGCAGCAAAGGCTCTGCGGGACCCCCGGCGGCTCCCCCCGCTCTGCGGCTGCCGTCTTTTTTGGGGAGGTGGCCCTGGAGGGACGGGGGGGGGCCCGGGGGCCGGCACCCTGCTCCTGGCCCTTTCATTTAGCGGGGGGAGCTGGGCTGAGCCTCGGTTCATCCCAGCTGTCCCAGGCACCGCTGGAGGGGCAGAGCGGGATCTCCGTAGCGGTGCTTTCCTTTTAATCCTCTCCTGCTCTTTTGGTTTGTTTTTGCTCCCACTTTTACCACCCCACCCTCCCGCTTCCAACCAGATCCAGGGTAACATTTTTGCGGGCTTTGATGAGACCTTGCTGCGGGGTGCTGAGGCTCTGGCCGCTGTGGATATAGTATCGCAGAAAACCCACCCCTTCAAGCCGGATGCCACCTACCACACCATGAGCAGCGTGTCCTGCACTCCTACCTCGTCCTCCGTCCACCTGCACCACCCGTCCGTGCTGACCACGCACCATCCCCACCACCACCACCACCAGCCCTCCCAGGGCCTGGATGGCGAGCTCCTGGACCACCTCAACTCCGCTCTCCCACTCGGAGGGGTGCCGGGCCCGGACGTGGGCTCCACACCTTCGCACCCTCACTCCCACATGTCGGCCATCAACCACATGGCCCACCACTCCCAGCCTATGAACATGTCCCACCCCCACGGCCTCGCTTCCCACGCTGTCATCTCCGGCCCCGAGACGGAGACGGACCCCCGGGAGCTGGAATCCTTCGCCGAGCGGTTCAAGCAGCGGAGGATCAAGCTGGGGGTGACCCAGGCGGACGTGGGCTCCGCATTGGCCAACCTGAAGATCCCGGGGGTGGGCTGCCTTAGCCAAAGCACAATCTGCAGGTTTGAGTCCCTCACCTTGTCCCACAACAACATGGTGGCCCTCAAGCCCATCCTGGAAGCGTGGCTGGAGGAGGCCGAGCGGGCTCAGAGGGAGAAAATGACCAAACCTGAGATCTACACGGGGGGTGACAAGAAACGCAAGCGCACCTCCATCGCTGCCCCCGAAAAGCGGTCGCTGGAGGCCTATTTCGCCGTGCAGCCACGGCCCTCCTCAGAGAAAATCGCTGCCATCGCCGAGAAGTTAGACTTGAAGAAGAACGTGGTGCGGGTCTGGTTTTGCAATCAGAGACAGAAGCAGAAAAGGATGAAATTTTCTGCCACCTACTAAAGAAGGGGCTGGGAGGGCAGTGGGGGGGGGGGGAGCGTGCCTGCCCCCCCCATCCGGCCCACCATGGTCCTGGCCCCTGGTCCCTCCAAAACAGGCTGGGTTTGGGGTTGTTGGCTTTTTTCTTTTTGTTTGTTTGTTTAAAAAAAAAAATTGGTGGGGGAAAAAAAAAAAAGATAAAATAAACCTTAAAGGGAAAAACCTGCCCAAAGCAAAGCGAACAGTTTGGTGCCTGCTCCTCACCCCCCCAGCGAGGTGGCCCCCGCTTGTACGACTGGTACAGACTGCTTTCGTAGGTAAAGCTGGAAAAAAGATGGAGAAAAAGGAAAAGACAAAACGAAAGGCCAAGGGGGGAAGTTTCGGGGTGCCCGGAGTCAGGGCAGCAGCAGCGAAAGCCTGACAGGTCTTTGTTGCAGCTCCTCGCCCCGGGTCGCCTGGGCAGGCGGGGGCCGCGGCACCGCTCTCCCCTCGGTGCCCGGTCCTCTGCTTTTAAAAAATTAAAAAAAAAAAAAAAGAAAAAAAGAAAACAAATCAGAAAGAAAACGAGCTTGAAGCCGCCCCGGACGGCTGTAAATATGGAGGTGCCGGCCCGCGCTCCCCGCGCTCGCTGCCAGGGTCCCCGCGCACACACATGCACACACACGCACTTGCATGGTTTTGTTCGCTCTCCCCTGCCCCCAGCAAACCCATCGCATTTTTGCAATAACGTTTCTGTTTCTACCTCATCGGCTAAATTAAAAAAGAAAGGAAAAAAAAAATTAAAAAGAAAGGATTTTAAAAAAAAGAGAAAATAATTTAAAAAAAAGAAAAAAAAATTGGCACGTCCCTGGAGTCACGGTTTGTTCGGGGAAAATGGAGATTTATTTTGCTTTGGTTTCACTCAAACTGTTCGATATTCGTATGATTTTACTGTAAAAAAGAAAAAAATACCCTACGCTTCGACAATCAAGTCATTCGGGCTGACGGGAGCGGCCCGGCAGCCCCGGCCCTCGCGGGCGGCTGCGGGCGGGTGGGAGCTCGGCACTTTCTAAGGCAAGAATACTCTTCTTTTTTTTTGTTTTTTTTTTCTTTTTTTTTTTGCTTATTTAATAGAGAAATTTGCCTCCTTTTTTTTAATTTTTCTTTTTTTTTTTTTTTTAAATTAAACGAGATTTCGTTTCGCTGTGTGTGTGCTGAATGAAATTTGGTGTCTGTGTACGCTGCAGCATTTCAAATAAATCATGCACGTTTTACCTCACCCTCCTGCCTCCTGGAGTTACTGCGCCGGCCGGGCCCGGCTCCGGGAGCCCCTTCCCCGCCTTGGGGACCCCCTTCCCTGGCTTGGGGAGCCCTTCCCCGGCTTTTGGGACCCCTTTTCCCGGCCCGGGGCGCCCCTTCCCCGGGGCGGCTCCTCCCGCCCGTCCCCGCCGCCTCCCGTCGGGGTGGGGGCTCGGCCCTTCCTCCTCCGTGGAGAAAGAAATGAAACGAAACGAAAGGAAAAGGCAGGGGTTCGGAGGGCAGAGCCCCCCTCCCGGCCCGGGGGGAGCGTGGGGGCCCCCCCCCAGCAGCCCCGCCGAGTTTCAGCCCCGCCGGCGGCTCAAGCCGGGTCCGGAGCCCTCGGGTGGGTTTTTTTTGTCCCTTCCCCTGCCGGGACCGACCCAAACCCCGCGCGTTCTGCGGCCCCACGTGTGGGTGGCGGGGTGGGTTTCGCTCCGGAGGCCGGACGATGCCCCCCCGGGCGCCGCTCGTTGCCGGGAGCGGGGGGAGCGGAGCCCGCAGCGCCCGGGCTCTCCCGCAAACGGCTGCGGGGCCGGGCTGCGCCCCTCGCCCTCCTTCCCGGCCCTGCCGGAGGGGTCCCGGCAGGGAGCCCCCGCCACCCCCCGGCCCTCGCCGGGGTGCTCCTGAGTCGGCCGGGAAAAGGGTATTTTTAACTCCCGGTTTTGCTCATCGCGGAGTTTCGCCCCTCGCAGCCGCCCGCATCGAAAACTCCCCCGAAAGGAGGGGAAACCTCCCGGCGGCGGGGCAGCGGGGGGGGGGGGGGGCAGGCCCTCGGGCTGCCCCTCCGTGCGGGGGGTGCGCAGGGAAGAAAGAGGGGGGGTCCTTATTTTTTTCCTCTTTTTTTCTTTTTTTTTTTTAATAACTTGTTTGGGGAAAAATATATCCCAGCGCACGGAGCGT
Source organism: Phalacrocorax aristotelis (assembly GCF_949628215.1). NCBI lineage: Eukaryota > Metazoa > Chordata > Aves > Suliformes > Phalacrocoracidae > Phalacrocorax > Phalacrocorax aristotelis. The sequence goes on along the minus strand of NC_134286.1, from coordinate 23,619,528 downwards.
GGGTGTGCGGGGAGAGCGCGGGTGCGATGCTGCACCCCGACAGCCGAACCCGCAGGTTTTCCAGCGGGAAGAAAAATAAAATAAAATAAAATAAAGTGAAAAGAGGGGAAAACTGTGCAGCGCCCGAACTAACCATCGGAGGAGCCGCTTCACCTGCGGGAGCGGGGCACGCTCGGGGGGTGGCCCGTGGGAAGGGGAGCGGCACCGACACCGGCCCCGGGGGTCACCGGCCCCGGGGGCCACCGGCCTCGGCACCCCCCGGCCGTGGGGCTCTATTCCTGGGCCCTTGGCAAACCCCATCCCCGCCTTTGTTCTTTCGCTCCGTTCCTGTTTTTTCCATGAAGAGAAAAGCGCATTTTCATAAATAGACCTTGGCCAAGTGCTGGCGATGAAATTTTAATGAAGGCTGGATGCTGAGTGCTGCCCGGGGGGGCCTTGGAGAATCAGCTCCGCGCAGCATTAGCAGGGCCCTGTTCGCTCTCTTCCCCCCCCTTTCCCCGGCTCTCCCTCACAGACATAACCCACTCCAACCTGCTGCTGCCTCACCGACCCCCCTGTCAGCCCCCTCCCCGAAGCCCCCAGCCCTGCCCGGGATGCGGTGCAGGGTGCCACAGGGTCGCTGCTCCGGGCCGGGGTCGGTGCCCAGTGCCGGTGGCTGGCAGGTGCCGCGATCTGCCCCAGCTCTTTAAAAGTTTGTGAAGGCGAGCGATGCAATATTTATCACCCGCGATCATAAAAAGGCGAGTCGGTATTTCCCAGGCACAAATGCAAAGGGCTTAGGCAAATGCACGCTCGGTTCGGGAGCTGGAGCGGGGCTGGGGCTCGCCCGCGGGTGGGGAGCAAAGCCCCGCTCCCCGGACGGCGCTGCTGGCCGCCAGGTAAGGCTGGGGGCTCCGGCCGCGGACTAGAGCAAAGGACGGGGCAGCCTCAGACAACGAGCAGCGGGAGCCATGGCCAGCGGCTCTGGTGGCTGGGAAGGGTGGGCAGTGGCTCTGGGAGCGGTGATGAGGCCTGGTGAACTCATCACACACGGGGGACTGGGCAGGAGGTGTCCCAGGGATCCATCCTGCTCCTGCTCCAGTAGCACCCGCTGTGCCCAGGCTGGGCCGGGTGCAAGGATCTGGGGTGCAATGAGGGGGCAGCTGGGGGGAGGGGGAGAAGGGCCCCTTTTGCATCCCACCCCCCGCTCCTGAATAGGCACCTCCTGGGCACAGGTTGGGGGGAAGCTGCTGGTCCTTCCCGGCAGAAGGTCTGGGAGCCAGGAGAGCCTGGGGACCGGTCCCAGCCCTGCTCCAGCATCTCAGGTTCTGTGCCCGGCTCCTGCTGCTGCTCGCCAAGGTGCCAGGCTTGGAGAGAGGCTGGTGGGTGGGGAGAGGGGAGTGAGGGGAGCCCATCACCGGGGCTGTGGGGCTTCCCAGCTGCCCCTCCTCTGCGGCATCACGTGCGGGTCTCCCCCAGAGCACTCAGGCCCAGGTGAGAAACCTAAAAGCAACCCAAACCTCTCTGAATTCAGCCTCTGCAGTTTGCTTTGTGCAGGGTGAGGTTGGGGAAAGTCCAGGTCAAGGAGAGTGGGCAGAGCTTTGGGAAGAGGAAAACAGAGGTGTCATGGGCACCCGGGCAGTCCCTGTTCCTGGAGCGCAAAGGACACCCCCAAAGCACCACCCTAGAGCCAAAATAACATTAAATGAAAGGAATATTGATCGGACTGGACACTCAGCTCTCATCGTTTTTGTTTTCTTTTGAGGTCTGATACATGAGCTACCCATGAGATTTAGCAAACCTGTTGCTTTGGCAGCAGATCCACCCCTCAGGGCACCTGCTCACCCACCTCTGAGGCTGGTCTAGAGCTCCATGAGAAGGTGCCGGCCACCCTAGAGGACCTGATTCCTAATCTACCTCCAAGCCGGTGGAATGAGTGGGGATGGGGTGGGCCAGGCCTTCTCCCTTCCTCCAACTCTCCAGCCAGGAAATTGTTCATCCTGGGACCTCAAAAACATCACACACAGCTAATTCACCAGGGATCTGAGCCTTGATACAGATGCATTTGTGGTCTTCAAAGCAGGGGTGCACAGGTGAGCGTAGACCTCTAGACTCCAGATATGGTCAGTGGAGAGGAGCCAAGGAGTCTACAGTGCAATTCATCTCTTTCTAACATCGACTTCTGGTGTAGGGCAGGTGAATGGTACTCTAAAGGCATCTTACTCACCTTAAGGACTATGAAGATGCTGCATGACCAGCTCAGATGGAGACCCGTATAAATGGGGACATGACAGCTTAGCAGAGATGAGTCCTACCCCCGGTGCTGCAAAGGCTTCCTGAGGAAAGTTGCCCACCAGCTCTGGGCTGCTGAAGCAATCAGACATCACTTCTTGGAGCTCTGCCCAGCGAGCCCTGGGAGCTGGTGTGTGACCCTGTAGCAAGGAGCTCTCTTGCAATACAGCGCTTACTTCCACGCTGTTTAGTTCCATGCCTCTGTCTTTTATATTTTTTTTTCCCTGCTATAAAAGCCAAGACCCTACAAGAATTTGGTTATCTAAGCCCCCTGAACACGGGGAAATGGTCCAGGCCAGTGCGTCCATGCCCCCACCCACCAAAGTGTGCAGGAATGTGTTTAAAGTTACCCACGGTCTGCTGAAGTTGAGTCTGCTAACTCCAGGCAAACGCAGACGTGTTTGAAGAAATCTTGGGGGAAGCACTGTCCCTCCTTTATGTTTCAGAATAGAGAAATTAGGATGGAGTCTGGCTGTAATGCTGCACAGCTCCCTTCCACCCCACCTCATTTCACAGCCACAGGGCCCGACTGTGGTTCCTGAGCAGCAGGATGACAGAAAATGGGGCCAGAACAGTTCCTGTGTCAGCACCACATCGCCCAGCCAAGGAGCTGATTTCCCCGCCGGGAAGGGAAACAAGGAAAGGAAGGGTGTTGCGAGCCGGACTGCCTGGGCACCGTCAGTGGATCCCCCCTCCCCATCCATGCGCCTCGTAGCTCTAGTCCTCATGCAGAGCTTCAGACACGTGGGGGATCAGCCAGTGGGCACCACTACCAGCCATCCCCAGTGACAGCAACAGGCGTTGCCTGACCCCAGAGGAACAACTCCAGACTACACGAGCGTTGCTGCAGCCAGCCCGTAAACCAGAGGAGGGATATGTAAACCCCCTCGTTCAAATATTACCAGCACATCACAGCTTTGCACTCGGCTCTGGGTCTGGGGGAGAGAAAATGCTCCTTGTTCTTTAAAAGATTCCTGCCTTTGAAAACCATACAGGTAAAGGGTGCCCCTGCTGACGGACTCTCTTCTATTATTCTATGTGTTTTAGTGCAGTGCAGAGCAGATGTATTTTTAAAGAGGCCGATGCTTGAAGTAGGCTCTCTTCCACTACAGGGGAAAAAGGAGTAAAGCAGTAATTACAGGCTTCATAGGTGCCCGAGCAGGGAGGAGGACAGCGGGCTTGAGGGGAACCCAGGAAGAAGGCTAGCAATTATCTGTCTTTGGAAAGAGTTTGGGAAATGGAGCAGGGTATTGCACGGGGCAAACCCCACGGCTGACCGCAGGGTAGGGGAGCAGGCGGGACATTCGTCCCCCTCCCCAACTGATCAGTCGCTCTTCACAGGTAACAGGTCCTCGGTCAGGCCATAGGTTTCCCGTTTGTGCTCTTTGCTGTCTGCTACCCAATCCTTCCCCCGGCCTGGGGGAGTTGCTGGGGATTTTGACCGTGCAGGGAGTGCAGGATCAGGTCCCCTATTGTACGTCCCCACCGGAGCTCAGCTGCACCGGGGGAGGAAAGGCCTTTCTGTGCTGTCACATCGGGTCAGGGTATGGTGGCAGGGGTAAGTTGGTGACCTCCTCTGAGTAGAAGAGGGAATATCTTGGTGGGCAGAGGAGATGCCCGGCCCAGGGAAAGCCTAGGGGGGAGCTCACGGGGTGGGGGGGAGCTGAGATGGCCGGGCTGGTGCATGTTGCTGCAGCCCGGCACCCACATGCGGGTGAATACTCGCAGACCTCAGCTTTTGGTCACCCGGGTATCGCGTTCTGCACTGCAGAAATCAGGCCACTTTCCCCCCAGTCGGGTCAGAAGAGGGTGGGAGCTTGGAAAGCAACAGAAAAAGCTGGTTGCCCCCCCCCCGTGAGGTATCTCCTGGTTTGCGCTGCCAAGGAGCAAATCCTGAGTTTTCTCCTCTTGCTGCCAACATCAGGAGCTGGGGCGCTCAGCCTGCCTGCAGTATGAGCAGCTTTAACATTTGACTCTAACGAGCAAAAATAGAGCTCCAGGCTCCACACACACACCCCGGTGACAATAAGGGATCCCAATAAAGCTAAAAGTATTTATTTTTTTTTAATATGTGTTAAAGAAATACTTCTAGAAATTTAATCTGGCACTTTTCCCATGCAAAGATCAAGGTCTTGGTCTCACCAAACCCCACCTACGGGAACAGCCCTCTGCTTACCAGGAATCCCACTGAAGTCCTGTAGGAACAGTCCCTCGCTTTTAGCCACGAGCCCTAAGGAAGGGCTGCGGGGTTTGGCTTTGGAGCATTGGGTGGATCGGAGGGTAGGGAAGCTCACAGGGGATTTCAGAAACTTTGGGATCTTGGAGATGGAGTGATCAGAGCTAAAATCTATATTTCATCTGCAGCATCTCGCCGACGTTTCCAGCAGCTGTAGGAAGAGAAGAGCTCTCTGAGAAATATGAAAATGTCAACTAAGAAAGATGTTTTATTTATACCAGGCGAAGAAGGTATTTGTTTCGCACAAGGTCGAAAAAAAAAGCATGTGTGTTTCTACAAAATCTTGCTCAAGTGCCCTGTGAGTGCCCAGCTGCTACCTGTGCATCAGAGGGCGTTTGTTTCGCAGCGAGGTACGCCGCAACCCCTCTCCCAAACCAGCCAGCAGAAACTCTGCCTCGGTCATCACCAGCTCCAGGAAAGCACTTCCCAGCCTCGCTGCACGTTGCCGCTGGCTGAACAGCGGAGCAAAGCCACGTTTGTCTCTGCCACAAAACAGAGCGCCCAACTCGAGGAGGAAACACTCGGGAAGGGAGGTCGAGGAGGAAACCAGCACAGCTGGTCTTGCACGCCGATGGGGGAGCATCCGCCACACGTGCTCGTCCGCTCTGGACCTTGTGACCTATCCAGGCTTTCAACTGGTTTCTAACACCAAGATTAACGTTCAGTGCAGATTTTTTTTTTCCTGTGGTTTATCAATATTTGCACTAAGTACCTTGGGGTCCCATGGGAGATCAGCATTCAGGGTCCTCAGATTAGGAATGACAAATTCATTGTCCCGTTTTTAGCCGTGCGCTGCTGACAGTAAAACATGAATGTAGGGCTGGGCCAGGGTCCCACTGGTGCTAGTGGAAGTTCAGGGCAGGAGCGTTGCTTTCATGCAGCCACCAAAAACAGTTAATATCATTTTGGAGGCCCCTTTCTTCACTTTGAGTCACGCACGAGTGAATCTGTTCCCTGTCATACCCCCCTTTTCTTTCTCCCCCTTCCTCTTCTCCCTGCACCCCCTCCCTCGTCTCTTCTGCTCGTCTCTCTCCCTCTTTCTATGCAGGACTCTCAGTCCCTGCAGTCTGCCCTCTCACGTCTGGCCCAGCCCTCCTGCTCTAACACCAGGGCTCTTGACGAGCCCATCCCATGGGAAATGGTGGCAGCGCGTCCCAGGCTGAGCACGGCTCCCGTCGTGTCACCGGCTGTGCTGGCTGAGCCAGGAGGGGAGGGGGTTTCCCTCCCAAACCCACCCAGCCTTCCCAGCGTGGGGGACACTCACACCTGGGGGGGTTTCCCTTCTCCTGCTGGGAGGACCATTTGCTCCTTCAGGAGGACCCTTCAGCGCAGACCCGCTCGCATCTCCTCGCGCAGAGGGAGCGGACGCTGGACGAGCCTGGCCCCTGCCCCGCTCCCCCACCTCCTGCAGCAGGAGCTCCGCTGCTCCGCTCCGGCAGGCAGAGCGGGACCCAATCGACGGCAGAGAGGCACCGAGGGAGTCCCGGGCTCCAGGCTCTCCCACCAGACCCCAGACCTCCCCGCAGGGAGCCGGGGAGGCAGCGCAGCCTCCTGCGCGCAGGCTAATGGCTTCTGATGACTCTTCCCGGAGATGCTTCAATTGTGTTTGCCCGGGTTTCTCCCGCGCAGGCTGCTCCGATCAGCACCTCTCACATACTGTTTCAGCACTATGTCTCTCTCTTGCAGCCGGCATATGGGAGTGCTGAGTACCTCCGGGTTCTCGCATGGATTTTTTCTTACCCTAGCTGTGCTGTTTGGTTCAGATCTAAGTGAGCTTTTCAAGCGTGCTGCCTGTATGTCTTTATTAAAAGGCACAGCTTAAAGAGGGGGTTGGGGGGTGTGTGGAATGGATCTGCTCTAGATGCACTCTATAGCCAAAACCATGGGAATCTTCTGCTCTACAACTGTTCACAGCCGCCAACAGCTGCGCGGTACGGCCAGCCAGAGCAGCAGGACACGGGGTCAGTTCTCTGGCCATGACTAATTCATCACGAAGTGCGGCCCCTCTGCTTGTTACCCTTGTGCTGCTGTCTCCTCTGGTGTAAAGGCAGGTGGACAGACAGGGACGTGTCCCTGAGGGGTGTGAACCAGCCGTGGGTGGAGGGGGGCAGCGGGCACGCCGGTCGGGATGCTGAGTTGTTATTCCCCATGGCTCATGGAGGAGCCCAGTTCTGTTGTGAGGCAGGGGATGGAAAGCGGTCAGCCTATTCGTGACACCAGCTTATGAGGCGTAGGTTTCCCTTGGGAAACTTGGAGTCCTGGGTCAAATTTTGCTCTCCGCTACCTTGAAATTGAGGCAATCATTCCAGGCAGACCTGACATTGCTGAAAGCCAAGTCTCTGGGAGCCTCTCTGCCTGTCACTGAGATGTGCAGCTGCCTCTGGAGTGTAGCAGCAGCACCCAGCGCTGCCTGGCCCCTGGGAGCAGGGAGTGAGCAGGCTCCCAACGCCTGGGCATGGACCTCCAGCCTTGGCTTCTTGCAGAAGTTGCCAGGAGCTGTTAGTGACTGCAAGGGATCGCAAAAGCAGGCTTGTCTTTCACCTGAGAACTGGTTTCCCACCAAAACAACATGCTGACCAGCACGGTGCTGCACCAGCCCAGAGAAGGACAGACTCAGATGCAATTATGCACCCAACCCTGTGATGTACCGGCCCCCGAGCCTCAGCCAAAGGCTTTTCACCTTCTGCCGCCCCAAATCGACCCTGCAACCCAGTTTAGACGTAATGTTTTCCTTTGCTCCTTGTCTGGCAGCGTGCTGTTAAGCAGCTGCTGTGCTCTGCACCAGAAGCACCTGCATTAAGCACTCCTCTTGCTGGTGGAAGTGGCTGATTTTTGCCATGATGGCTGTGCATCCCCCCCCCCCGTGAATGACTGGCTGCTGTAAGATACTAACTGAGCCCACATGCTTCATAATGTCAATTGTAGTTCGGTGTTAATTATTTATGATAAAACTTCATAATGTGCTGTTAAATGGGCTGCAGGATATTTTGGTTAAATTAAGGAAACCTTAAAGCTCCCTCTGTAGGGCCTTGCTCTCTGGGCCTTGCTGAGAGCAAAGGTTCAATTAAAGCTTGGGATTTGTGGCCTCTGCCTATGGCCTTTGATTATTGAAATTATGGGAGTGTGGAGATCAATTCAATAGCTCAGCTTCACTGTTTCCAACAGTAAACTTCTAGGTGAAGTGTTTACCGAGAAGGCTTCCAAGCCAGGTCTGCAGCGTCTTCCTGAGTCTGCAGAGAGCCTGAAACACCGGCTCTGCTGCCTCCTGAGCTTGGGCTTGCCCCACGCACACACCGCATGGCCGCAGAGCTGTGCTTCAGCGTTCCTGAGGGCACTGCGGGGGCGCGGTGCCCTCACAGACCTTGCAGTGCCTTTCCGTGGTCAGCTTCGGGAAAGCAAGTTGGCTTCGGTCTCCTACAGGGACCAGTCTGGCAGCCTGAGCTCTGGCTGCTCGTACACCCTGTGGATGCAGAGAGATGAGCCAGCCTGGCAGGGACGGCCCTGCTGCCTTAGCTGATGAAGGGAGCTGGCCTCCGGGCCACTTGTCCTGCCCTTCCTGGGACACAGGTCCTCCACCCACCTCCCCAGGGCCAAGCTAGGGAGCGGGCACTTGGTCTGCTTGGCCCTGCAGGGCTCACATGCATCCTTGCACGGCGGTGGGGTGGGGATGGAGCATCTTCCACTAGCCCTGAGAAGCTGCCTAACTGGTACATTTGTTCATTAAAATTCTCAAGTGATGTGGAGTCCTTCAGAAGCGGGAAAGGCCGAGATGTGGCCTCCTCTCACCACTCCGCAGGCGAGGGGAAGCACAGATGTTGGGCAGCTCACACGGGACTTACCGAGCCCCCAGAGGGGATTTTATTCTGACTGTAAGAAAGTTGCAGAGACCAGCAAAACCAGACCTGTGATCAAAAACACTGCTCAGGGACCAGACCTCGCACTCGGAGGCGGCCGGTCTTACATAGGCTTTTCTTCAGTGCCTGCTTTCTTTAAATGCGGCTTGACCCTATTTCTGAGCAGGGCGGACAAGAGCCCCGAAAAGGAAGGAGAGGTTCTGGGTGTCTGTCTGTCCTTCCTCCACAGAATTGCTTTCCCAGAAGGATGAGCTTCACACCCTGCACCCTCAGGCAACCCGGGACCTTCCTGCACGGTGACTTGCGTGGCGCAGGAGCCGGCAGGCTGGGGAGGTCTGAGCATCAGCTAGCTGTGCCAGGGCAGCTCTTCTTCTTGACCAGCACTCTCTGCACAGCTCCGAGCAAAGACAATCGCACCCAGTCTGAAGCCAAGTCCCCACAAGCCTCTCCACGCTCCCTGTCCCAGCTTCCATCCCTTGCAAACCACCCAGATTCCTTCCTCAGCAGCACTCACGCTCTGGCCCTGCTGCCCCTCGTCCTTCAGGCTCTGCACAGCTCTCACGCCAACTGCTTTGGGGACCAGAGCCGCCCCTTGGATGGCCCCTGAGAGGAAGTGGATGTTGAAGCTTGGCTCTCTAACACCCCGCCGTGCTCTAACTGCTGTGCTAGTGCGTAACAGTGCTGTGCTTTCTAAAAGCAAACGGGTCCTGCTCAGCCCTGCCAGATAATATTAGTGTGTATCCAGTAAGGAGTCCTAACTGGGCTGGCTTAGCAGAGTCCCTGGCTGACGCTCTGCTAGAGGTGGGGTTCATATACGGCCCTGGGATGGGGTTTCTACTCCACTGTGTCTCATCCTGACACCTTGCCAGGACACCCTCCTCAAGTGCCTGAATCACTGCACAGACTCAGGAAGCCCAAGATGCGTTTGGGATCTGGCTGGGCACCAGATGCCTCATGGTGAGGTACTGTAGCACTTAAGTGCTTAATGGGACCCTGTACCCCAAGGTTGCACAGGGAACTTGAACCTAAGCAGGGTCTTGAGGCCGGCTCCCCTGCTTCCACCCTTGTCTTCACTTAATTTTGGGGGTTTTTACCGGCTCTACAGCTTGGAAGGGCAACATTGCATCATGCCTTTGGTGACTCCTGACTTCACCAGCCTTCTGCAGGCTGTGTAGAGGGGCCAGTTCACTCCCAGTCTCTCTTCCTCACTCATGGGCAGATGCACTGGGTTTTACTCCAATCAAGTGCTTCCAAGTGAATGGTTAAGGAGCTGCTTGCAGGGCCTGTAGCTCCGTTTGCTTGCTAATGGTGCTTTGCTCTGTGTGCTCGCCCGATGGGTTAGACCGTGATGTTGCAGCTCCCTGCCTGGAAAGGGGCCAAAGCCACAAAGTCCTCTCAGGGTGGCTGGGTGAATGCACCTTTCATCGATCTCCCTGCAAACTGGGCCAGGCACAAGTGCTCCCTCTGCTCGCTGGAAAGCCTATGGGGATGCAAATGAAAACAGCAGTGAACCCCATGGTGGGCTTTACTTCTGCACATACCTACACGTTTTCACAGCGGCCTATTTGCTCTAACAGAGAGAACCGTACCTAGACGTGTCTTTAAGCTACCCTAAAGCCTCCACTGGGCAACCACCTGTACTGCAAAAACTTATCTCAGCCCCCACAGCCCCCTCCACATAGAGTGCCTTCACGGGATTTTGCTTTTGCCCCCGTTTGTCCCCTGGTCCTGCTGCATGTTCAGTACTTGTGCAGCTGTGTGAGGCTCAGAGGAGACCCTCTGGTAGCTGCCCCAAATTTCCTGCACCCCTCGTCTCTCTGCAGCCCATAGCTGAGCACAAACTCACCTGATGAGAAGAGTAACCCCTAGAGGGTCTTTGACATCATGTGGTGCCAAGGAAGGTATCTCTGCAAGGTATAAATACTTTGTGGGTGGTGTTGCGTGCCCACGGCCTACGGCAGAGATGAGGATGGTTCTTGTAGCTCTGTTTGGGAGAAGGTTGACTCTGAAATCAAATTAGGCTTCTCCAGTAGCATAGCTCTGACTCTGAGAGTTGGAGGGAGGAGTGAAGCTTCTAGTACCTAAAGACTAAAAGCTTTTCTTGCTTTGGGTATTGTTGAACAATAGTTTAACCTAAATAGGTCCCTTCCACTCACAAGCCCCTTGCCATTCAAATCTGTCATCCTGAAAACAGCATGTCCCTGCTCGGCTTGACCACCTGGCTATCGACGCTGGGTGTGTGTCAAGCCTTGAATTTCCTTCATCGCATCAGATAAAATAATGTCACCTAGCATCAAATTTTAATGCCCTCGGCTCTGTGTGTGCACGAAAATGGGAGAAACAGACTGCTGTGGTGGCTCCTCAGCAAAATCAGGCCTTAGGACAGCCCCACTTGGGCAAGTCACGGACTGGCCGGTTTGCCCTCTGCTTTCAGGTCTTCCACAGCAGACAGGAATCACCCCTCCTTTTCCCACTCCTGAGATGCTTCTGGAGCTACCACCTCTCTTGCTTCTCTCCTGTTTAGTGCTTTCAGAGGTGATGCCCAAGTCCACTGTGTCTGGCTCTGTGGAGTCCAACTCTGGAAGCATCCTCTGCCCTGCTGACACAATGAATCAATGATAATTTTCAGGGTCTGCTTGTGACCTCTCCCCTCTGCAGAAGGAGATGAGCTGGCACACAGGGAAGCTGGAAAGGAGTGTGAAAGCGAGAAATAAGCTCCTGTCTTCCTGTGAGGGACCTGGTTTGATGAGAGCCATGCTGGGCTGGCACAGATTTATAGGGGATGGAGCCCAGGCATTGAAAAGGAGAGAGGATAGATCCTTGGTTTCATGAGGGAGCACCACAGAAGACCGTTTCTTCCTGCAGCTGTTCCCAGCACAGTAGCCTTCCTTGTGCGTGTCATTTTGCTCACCTGAAAGCCTCGTCCTTCTCCTGCTGCAGGTTACACCCCATGGAGTTCTCAAGGTCTGGCAGCCTTTGCCATGGGTTTTCCACGGTAGCAGAAATGGATCCAGTAAAGCATGCCATGTTCCCAGCTGGAGAGCAGGGAAGGAGATAAGGTGGGGTGGAAGGACGCTAAAGGAGCCTCTTTCATCAGGTCAGTCTCACACTCCTTCTCCAGTTGTTTCCTGCCTTGGACTATCTCAAGCCTACTATGAAATAGCGGAGGAGCGGCTCCCACAGGCATCTGTCAGCAGTGCCATCTCTTGACCCCGGAGGCGAGACCTTTCTGAGGCTGAGGCTGTTGCCTTGGCACACCCAGGTCTGCAACCGTAGACTTGTCAGTGTTCGTGCTTGTGGGTCCTCAGCAAGAGGCGGTGTTAAAAAGGCCTGATCTGGCTGGTGTCAGAGGAATAGCACCCCGCCTGTACTGCACGTGCTGTGGTGGCTACAGCAATCCACAGTGATTTTTAGATGCTCTAGACAGACTTTTTTTTGAAGAAGCTGATCCTTTTGTTAAAGAAGCCGATTGACTCAACTCTGACAGAAGAGGCATTCTGAACTCTTACCTGAGTATCCCCTTCGGCCATGCTGTTTCTTCCCATTCTCGCACCATTTATTACTAATGTATCGTATCGACGTGGCTTGCTATACCACTCATGAATGAGGGAGCATCTCTCTCCCTTGACTGATGGATCAATGTCCTTCCAGACCAACTTTCATGCCTACGATTTTTGCCAACTTTGCTGTTTCCCTGCTCTTTCTACTGCCAAGAGAAACCCTTGATTAGTAGAGGTTTGGGTCTAGACCATGATATGAGGCCTCCTCTGTGATGAACTTGCCTGGGGGCCACTACAGTGCTTGCTGGTTTCCCTATCCCACAGTAAAGTCCACACACCCACCTTCCCCACTTCTTGTCGTGCCATTTGATACTGGCATCATCAGCAATCAGACAGTTGACCCCAGGTATCACTGGTTTATGAAGTACGTGAAATTGCACACATAGAGCAAACCTAAACAAGTTATCAACTCTTCTGCTATTGCTAGAGTAATTGCACCCAAAACATCAACTCTCCCCACAGCTACTGATTGCAGAAAATCCCTGTAGGTGCTGTGCAGAGTCATCATCAGCAGAGTGCCTTGCAGTGCCCAGGGCCAGCTCGCTGAAGCGTCTGATACAGCTGCGCACTCAACTGCCTGAGCACCAAAGTTTCTGGGAACAACAACCCCAGAAGCATGGGCAGGGCAGGTGCCAGTGGTGATGTCTCAGGCTTGAACCAGCCGTGAGTCTAGTTATTCTCAGACAAGAGCATCTCTAGATCATGTGCGCTCCCTTTGTCACATCAGACTTTATACGCTTCCTGAAAGACAAAGTCCCTTGTGCATGGCACTGTATTTTCTTCTCAAGTAGCCTCACAGTGCAAAGAGAGTCTCTTCTGACAGGCCATAAATATAAATAAGGCAGTTGAAGAATGATGACCCTTTGGTGTTACCGCACTTCTCTATCTGACCCTAGCAGATCTCTTCAGGCTATCCCTGTGAAAAACTCTGTTTAGCTCTGCTTCAGCTACGTTTTCCTCCCTCCCTCCCACCTCCACTTCAGCTCTTGCCCAGGTTGGCAGGTCCACTGCAGTACTCCCCAAGATAATGCAAGAGCATCTCCGCAGCCACTGGTGTTCACCCACCCGCTTTGTCTGCCGTCAGCAGCAGGGCAAAGGGCTGCCGGTGTCTGCTGAGCTCCGGCTCCTTCTCCTGCTGGGCTGGAACTGCCCCTCGCGGAGGAGAGCGGGTGATGGGGTGGCATCACTCGGGACAGTGCCAGGGTCTGACTCGCCGCCTGTGACCTGGGGGCTGCGGCCCGGGGAGGGCAGGGACAGCGGGGGGGTCACCCTGCGAGGAGCGCCGGCGGAAGGGAAGCTGCTGGTTTGCCTTTTTTTAAGCACTGATGACACACAAATGTTTGGTATCTGGGGACAGATCACAGCGTGCCGTACTCCTTTTGCTGGACGAGGTTGGAGTCAGGCAGTCACTTGCGTGGTATAAGCCATGACCACCAGCATAGAGGATTTGATAAAAACCCGCTCCTGGGCATCTTTCCAAAGGCAGGTGGGTGGAAAAGAGAGGACTTGGGCTGACTGGCAAGGAGTTGCTTTCTGTTCCCAACACAGCCTTCCACTCCAGCAAGGCAGCTGGCTCCTTCAAAACAACAAGCACCTGAAAAGCCAGCACAGATACAGAGAATACAAAAACCCACTTAAACCAAAGCGGGAAGGAGTCGTGAACAAGTGACTGTGCACTTTGCAGGGAATGGAAATGCAGCTTGCCTCCGCGCCAAGCCTTGATGGCTTCATTCTGCTTCGTAAGGCTCTTACCTCCCGTGGGCTGGAGCCAGCCTCCCGCTGAGGGCTGGGGAGGGAGGAAGGTGGCCTCCTGCAAGCCACTCCAAATATTAAACTCAGTAAAAAACTCTCCTGTTCAGGGATCTAAATTCTGCTGCAGGTTATCATGGCAATAGATGCTAATGACCCTCGGAGGGATCCAGGTGTAGCTAAACACCACCATAACCAAATGCCTCCCCAGTGCCCCAAGTCCCACTGAAAAAGCACAGTCACTGCCTCCATATTAAGTTTTTCTGGAAATAATAAAGCATCCAGCAAATGTTTCCATACGAAGATCTTCTGCCTTCATGGTTCCCTTTGCTAAAATCCTCAATAGATAGCAATTTTCCCTGATGGCCTTAATTCATCAGCTCTGAAACCTTCCTGTGAATAAAAGGAGACCTTCAGGAGTGTGATGCTAGGGGAAGAGAGCTGGGCATGGCCAGTGCTGGGGGATTTTTGCTGCTGGGCTTACTAACTGCACTGTGTCTCAAATTGGGGTTCTTGCTGGTCCCAGGCAGTTTTGGGGTGAAAGCAGCCCCCTGAAACGACACTGCTAGCCCCCTCCTGTCCTCGCTGCAGCGCCGGGTGGGGGATATACCCCCAGGGATGTGCCTTCAGCATGTCTACACCACTGTGACTACGGTTTGCACCGCCAAGCCCGAGCCCCGCTGGGGACTGAGGTTGCGCTGTCAGGAAGGGCATGGTCATGGAGGCTGTCCCAGAGGTGGCCGGTGCAGGAGGAGATTTGTGGCTGTGCCAGCTGTGTCCAAGCCTGTTGAATAAGCTCTGTTGGTTCCTCTTATCGCAGAGATGCTCCTGATCCAGCATCTGAAGTCCTGGTTTATCCCTCTTAATCATGAACCTCAGAAGATATGGATAATTGGGGAGGGGAAGGCAAGGCAAGGCAAAAGTATTCCCTGACCACTGCAAAACAAGGTTCTTGTCTTCACCTTTGCCTGGAAGCGGGGGGGGGCCTGTGCAGCTCCCCATCTGTGCTTCCATGATGGACAAACCTTTCCCTCCACCCCTACCTCAGTGCAAGAGGACCCAATCCTGGTAATATTTTAGCACCTCTGAGTACAGCACAGCCCAGTCCGACAGGGACACCTTCTTCTCTCACCATGCCCAACTTCAGGCCTCTCCTGGCTCCTTCCTACTGAGAATATTTGTGTGCCTTCCGGAAGATGAGCTCGGAGTACGGGCAAAGGCAGCACAAGAGCTGCCTGATTTTGATTCTGGTTGGAGAAGAGCAAATAGCAGCTGCTCCAGCAACAGCCCCTGATCAGTTCTGTGTGTGCCTCACCCCAGCAATGGAAGGAAAAAATGCTCCCACTGTCAGCCTCAGCTCCCACCTTGTCAGAGGTGTCAGCCTCTTCTGATTTTGGAGGGCTCTTTCCTTTCTTTCTCTCTTGCCTTTTTTTTTTTTTCCTCAAGCTTTTCTTTTCCTCTTTTTTTCTTTTTTCCTTTTTTTCTTACTCCCCCCCCCCCCACTTGCAGCCTCTGTTCTTCATCCATTATTTAGGCTTTTCTGACTGTAACAGCAACATTCGCCTTGTATACCTTGTGTGGGGTTTAAAATATAGATAAAAGCAGAAGGTCGGACTTGAAACACAGATTCTGACGGTTGCTGCTGACTTTGTCTGGAAGCTACAAAATCTGGAGCTGTCTGTGCCCAGCGATGGTATTGGTACAGTTGGGTTTTTTGTTTTTTTTTTTTTTCATCTGGTTGATATTCCTGCGAACTGTCCTGGTGTTTGATGTTTTCATTCAGCCTTTCAGTTTCTAAAAGTTCTGGGGCCTGGCTGGCTTCAGGACAGGGGAGCTGGACTCATGCAACTTTTGCTTCGAGGCTGCAGCTCTAATCCTGACCCAACATGGCAGTGCCTGCAAATGACTGCTGCTCTCCTGTCGAGAAGGAGCTGGGGAGGAGGAGGCAGGTGTCTCCATCCAGGATCCATCAGTCTCTAATTGGTACCTTCGGTAGGAGATTCAACAAAGCTAAGGACCTTCCCGTTCAATTATAAATGCCCATGTTTCTTTTATGTCTGATTTCTTCAGCCATCGAAGCAATTGGATTTCGAGGACAAATGTTTGCGGGAAACAAATTTCAAAGTCAATACTTGAACAGTCCCAGAAAACATACTTTCTATTTGAATGGGCAACAGGGCAGCCAGGGCATCCTTCCAACCAGGAGAGGGAGAGATGCCATGTGATATAGCCAACCAATGCAAATGAGCTGCAATTTTGAGTATCATGATGGATCTAAAGATCTGCTGATGAGTACAAGTGATGAACAAGGAGACGGCTCACCAGCTAGGGACGTTCCTCAAGCACAGAAAAAGAGGTGAAAGTCAGTGAACAGGACATGGTCAAGCATTACTCACCAACGTTTGCAGTTCAGAAATACACAACACATAACATTAGGAACCAGGAAGTCCGTCCTCCCTCAGCTTAATATCTTAAAGTTACTTGTACATGATTCCTCTATTCACTTTGCTGATACCTGAATGCAGAAGCTTCATGGAAGACATCTGTCCTGCAGAAGGACCTCTGTGCAGAGTCCCCATCTTTTGATGGCTAGGTGGGGTCCCAGGGAAGAAATCACCTGATAAGCACTACCAGATGTCACAGCACTGAGCAACATTTAAGGGGAAGGACAGCCCACCAGCAGCAGGGACCACCCAAATGAAGACCTGCAGTTAAAACACAAAATATGGTGGTTTTGCTGTAGCAAGAGCTGGGTGGCTGGTAAGTAATAGATGTCTGGCCGCTTGGTCTTCAAGGCATTGCTTGGCCTCCAGGATGGGGCAGCAAAAAAAATGCTCATTTTTCATGTCAGTAAGGTCCATGCGAGTAGAGAAACACCCCGAATAAGGGCAGGAATTGCTCTCGGGATTGTCTGAAGTGCCATTTAAATGAAGACAGCGATGGAGAAATGCCAGCCAGCATTTACCAGGAGCGGGGGGGGGGTGTGATACGCTGGGTTTTGCCTGCTAGGAGGTTAACGGGGCATATTCTTACTCTGCACATAGTATTGACAGAGAACAAAGGAATCAACTCACTTAAAAACAGACCCAAGCCTTCCACTCACAAGCCAAAACAGGAGCCTTCTCTGTCTCTCTCCATGACCAAGACCCGCACCCTTTATTATCTCTATCCGTTGGCTTAGGCAGTGCTTGGCGTTGCAGGGATCTGCAGCTTGGGTGCAAGCTTCAGCCTGAAAGCGCTTAGGTGGGTGCCAGCAATCATGTAACAGAGCTAGATATTTTAATGGCAGGTATTGTTAAGATGTCTCCATAGACCATCTGGCACTCTCAAAATAACTTTTTTTCACTCTAGCCCAAGGGAAAATGTATCTGTCAGGGTAAGGCTGGCTGTGGTTTCCTTCCAGGCACTGCCTTTATCCAAACAGGATTTGGAAGGAAACAGAGAAAGACTCATCAGATTTGATGGTCATCGGATGATATGGGGCACCACTGACCCCAGCAAGAGTATGGCAGTTGGGGTGAGTGAAGAAGGCTGGACAGCCTTGTCCCTCAAATCTAGCAACTGCAAACTTTGTGTCTGAAATACATCATTCAGCACTCTCTAAAAGTCAAATTGTGCAGTAGGAGGGTGACATTTGGGGCACGGATCCGTCTGTGCTGTGTGGTTACATCAGCTCTGGGAATGGCTGACGAGACACGGTCCGTGAGCAAGTCCGTCACCAGGGAGCCATACTCTTCCTCTCAGCTTACTGAACGTGGAGCATTTCCTTCACTGTGCCTACAACTACAAGTCATCTGGCAGAACATCATAGAGAAGATGCACAAATACAAATAAAATCATTTACAAGAGGAATTAAAAAAAAAAAAGCATTATGAAAGGGTATCCCAAAGACGTGCAGCCGCTGGCGAGCCTGCGTCTCGGGATTGGGGAACCACAGCAGCATTGCATGGATTGAAACTGGCCTGTTATGGGTTTATGGGGCCTTCAGAAAGAGCATTGAGGAACATCTCTAAAATCCTTGAGGTGATATCTTTAATTAGTCAACAGGTTGGCCAAGCCAGGTCCACAATTCGCTCTTCCCAGGATCTTAAACAACAAAAGGAAATAAAGAAATAAGACTTCCAATAGATCCAGGAATCACAGCACTGCTAATCAGAACTGATTAAACTGGCATCATTAAACTCAGAAAGTTTTGCACTAGGAGTACAGGGCTCTTTATCTATACAAATGTCTCCCTTCAAATCTTACTAAAATCCTGGCCTCGGTGGCAGGCTGGCACTGAATAATTATCCATTTTTAAAGTTCCTTCTTTCCACTGATGTTCAGTACATTTGGGAATCCATTTCCATTCTGATGCTTTGAACATTCGCCTTCTGACACCTAAAGCTATCTGACTATCCTCATGCTTAAACACTGAAATATAAAAATCAGTGAATATCCTACTGCTCCTGACAAGGTTGACGAGAACTGCAAGTCTGTGGTGCTCTGGGAAGGGAACCAGAATTTTTACCAAGAGGACTTTCCTCTGGGTTTTGGTGACAAATGTCCAGTGTCCCAAGTTCAGCCTCATCCTTTTCTACTTCTCCGGGCCCTGACAGATACCGAGCGCTCGATGCTCCCGCTGATGGCTGTGGGGACTGAAGACGCTCCAGTTTTCCAAGAGCAGGTCCGCTGCGTGCAATAATCTCTCAGAAGCCTGATAGTTACTCTTGTTTTCTTCCACTGGTACTGTCCATTTTGCCTTTGGCAAGCATTGATTTTCCACAATTCCCCGAAGCCCTTATAAAGCAGCTGCCAACACGGCTCCCTCGTGGGCCACTTCTTTTATTTGTTGAACAAAAGAATCATCAACATTGTCTTCGGTGATGCTTGGTGAGTGGAGTCTGGGACTAGGATGCCGAGCTCCCTCTCCTGGCTGCCGGATCAAAAAGAATAGCTGAAAAGTCCTGCGTACCTAGCAAATCTGAACCGCCGGGCTCTGGCTGAAGGAGGAAGAGCCCTTCCAGCTGTTTTGCAGATTTTCAGATTTTGACATTTTTTTTCTCCCCGTGAAACGTGTTGGAAAAAAGTTCAGGTGGAACATTTTGGAGAGAAGTATTAATTATCTGTGTCTGCTGAGCCTGCTTCCCCTTTTCTCTCATCTATCACTGTTAGCGAACAGATCCCAATGGGCAAATAGCACCGAGGGTCTCTGCAGAAAATCCATGGTTGCCTCTCACTGTCAATTATCAGTGAAATGTTACTCCACGGGGAGCGTGCAGAAAAGGACACCCACGTGTTGATTGTCCTGGTTTGCCAGGGCAAAGAAAATCCCTACTTTTCTTCAAACAAAGAACTTTTTCCTTGGTTCCTGCCTGGAATCACGCCAGCTCTTGTGCACAATGAAGAGCGAGCAGAGCACAGGTCAGGAGGAAGGGTCTGGGTCAGCCTATCACGAGATATGGCCAGTGAAGGTCAGGTCAACGTGGCCCCGATGGGTGCTGAAGGGCTCGTGGGTGGCTCTGCCAGAGAGGCGGTGTCTGCAGGGCGAGCATGTCCTGATGGGAAGCAATGAGCAGC
This sequence comes from Phalacrocorax aristotelis, assembly GCF_949628215.1. Taxonomy (NCBI): domain Eukaryota; kingdom Metazoa; phylum Chordata; class Aves; order Suliformes; family Phalacrocoracidae; genus Phalacrocorax; species Phalacrocorax aristotelis. Next base: position 23,600,299 of record NC_134286.1, on the reverse strand, counting down.
ACTCAGGGCTCACAGCAGGAGAGCAGGGAGCTCAGCTGGCTCAAACACTTAAAATCTTCAAATCAGGGTCACAGCAGAGGTAGTAGACACAGTTTAGTTCCATGAGACCATTCAATATCTCCAAGCGACCTTTGCTGTCTCCAGATCAGGACCATCTTCCTCTCTCTTTAGCAATATGTAGTGGCCCAGCACATGCCGCGGACTCGGGAAGCCTGGTTTTAGTCTTGAGCTGGGATCCTGGAGGAATTTGGTCTGAAAAGCTCATGGCTCTGCTGTCTGACACGCACTGATGTCTTTTGAAAGAGCATTGTGAGACCTGTGTGTCCACCCTGTTGCACCCTCTGTAAGCAAAGGTGTACCACAAGCCCAGTGTTAAAATTCAAGAAGCCCTGGAGAAATTTTAGTCTCCCCACAATGCAATTACGTGACCCTCCATGCTGAGTTGGGTCTAGGGAGAATAATAGTACTTGCTATCCTCAGAATTGGTGAAAGTCTCCTTTAGTGAGACACATCTGGCAATGCCCCGGGGGCACCGTGTGGGTTTGCCCAACCATCCTAGTCCCAACAGTCCCCATGAATTACATTACAGCTGCCTCCCCTCTCCAGACTCCACACCCAGGCAAAGCCAAGGAGCAAGTAAGTTCCCACCATGCTCCAGGAACAAGTGCCTTTATCCTGGGAGCTGTTTAGAAAAGGTTCAGGCCAGGACACTGCTCAGATTGTCCATGGCATAAAAATGAACCACCCTCATCCGCGAGCATTAGGTGAGCCACTCCATCCTTCTGTTCAGGACCATTTGTCATCGTTGACCACAAGGCATCAGTCTTGGCATAGCCAGAGGATGGGCCAGTGCTCTCCTGGTCACCTCACATGCATCAGCATATGCATGAGCGGAGAATACCATGAGAGTCTACACCTTAGGTAGACCTGTCATCACCAGCTCATTTGCTGAAATCTTTTATTTCTTCAAAGCAACTTCACTGCTTCCACCCCGTTCTCAGACAGGACCTAGGAGAACAAGGAGAGGTACAGAGATAATAAAGATGGACAGAGGTACACAGTGGTGGTCTCTTCAGAGCAATGAAGCTGCCATCCTTCTTCCATCAGTTCTGGTAACCTTGTGGCATATGCTGCCCACAAATCCTCCCACTCTTCTCCTGCGATGTCTGATACCCTACACCTCTCAACTCTTCTCCTTCCACTGGAACAACCCACCCGTAGCCACCTGCATCATCCTTTCTAGCCCACCTCAGGGGCTTTGGGGCAGAAAGGACCCAATGAGAGGAGTGCAAGCTGGAGGCAGATGGGTGGTCGGGAGAGGGGTACGTGCTGGCCCTGGAGCTGGGCTCAGGCACGGCAGACCATGTCTCACTTTCTCCATCTTCAAGACAGATCCAGGGCAGGCAGATCAGGTGGTGGATGCTGGTAGCATGAGCTACAACACCCTCTCACTGGTGTCTTTCATGGCCAAATCCTGCTTGAGCGAGACTTGTTCTGACAAGACGGGAAAACGAGCTTCACAGCACGGTGACGAGCGGCTCAAAAGAGGAAGAGGCTTCCTATGTAAAAGGGAAACGAAAGCTCAGCAACAAGGTCACCTCCACTGCCTCAGGCAATGTGAGGGATGACAAAAGTTGAGACATGTAGCACATCGGCAGAAGACAAAAGCCATCCCTGGAGGGCAGAAAGACAGAGGGAGTGCACAGCATACAAGAAATCTAATGTAGGGAAAACCACAAGGATTGCTGCCATTTAAAGGACAAACTCCTGTGTGTGGATAAAGGAGCCTTGACCAGGGCTCTTCAGAGCCATTTATGCTCCAGACCTGGCACTGAATCCTTGCCGCCCCTGATGGTGGGCGGATGGCCAAGTGGCACCCAGGAACACAAATAACTGTCGGAATTTGGATCTTGTCTTCAAGCCTACAACTTCTTTCCTCCCTGCCCACAGCATCCGAGCCCATTAGGGATGGGTGGGAATTGGTAGTGAATCAAAACGCGAGGCTCAATGAGCCTTTCCCAACATCTGAGCTGTGCCAACAAGTACACAGGGAAATAGTTTGCCTTTCTCTAGGAATTAGATTATTTCTCTTTGCCGAGGACTTGTGACTGTCCCTTTCACAGACCCAACAGCTTCTAAGACCAGAAGGGTCAGGGCAACTGCTTGTTTAGCCTAGGAGAAGTGCAAATGGCCTTAAAGCCAACAGCATGTGAGATGCAGAAGGCTCTAATGCGAGAGAACATCTGGGATGTGCACAGGTTTTCCAGAGACATGAGGGGAAGCCAAATGGAGGGTGGCTAGACCCGTGCTGCGAGTCCTAGGAGAGCAGAAAATCGGACATTATTCAGTGCAAAGTGCTGGGCACAGACAGAGTAACTGGGAATATGTATCAGGGTAGTACTGCAGACTGCACCAAGGCGGTGCATCTGGAGTCGGCATCCTGGGCACACAGGATGGCCCTCATAATTTTATCCCTCATCCGAGCTCTGCTCTAGAGCATTGACGATAAGCAGCCTCGGAGGTGTTAGTTCAGCGCTTGACAGCCATGAGTGCTCTGAGGGCAAAGGAGAGAGCGAGGAGAAACCAAGCCCCAGCTCTGCAGGCTGCCAAGACATCCTGCACCGGGGGCCAGTGCCTTTCTCCAGCCTCCCAGGGCTCAGCTGGCTCCAGGCTCGCTCAGCAGCGCTGAGTGAGCACCTTTCGTCCGTGGCTGGGGTGGGTGCAGTGCGTCAGCACAAATGTGTCTGCAAAGAAAAGTAGCTTTGGGTTTCTGCTGGAAGCTCTGGGGTGGAGGACCTCCCCTCACAGCCGTCCGAGGACAACGGTAACGGCAAGACTTGCGCAAGCGGGTTGGATTCTGAATAGCTGTGGTGTTTCAGGGGAATTCATTCAACCACACGGATGACTAGGAAGAACTAAAATCTTCCCATCCTCTCCTATCACCCACATTCTTTTGCAATCCCTCTCCTGGGTGCCTGATTCACTTGGGATCCTTGAAGGCCCCACCGTGGAACAAAGGTGTCTTTTGGCTCCAAATAAAAGAAGAATTAAAGTGATGTGCGGGCAGCCTGGAAGCTGGTACCACAGCAATATCTTTCAGTGAGGCAGCTGTACTTCCCTTTCTATCACACGCATTTAAAAGCTTTTAAGAGAGCAATCTATCCCCTCTGCTGGCAAACCCAGTGCTGGGCTGTTCTTTGGGTCCTTAAATCATTTTAAAATACAGAGCAATATTGTTTTAAAAGCCTTTGCTCTCTCCCGGCTGCAGGAAACCTCAGTGCAGCTCAGCAGAGCTCTCTGCACTTATGAGACACCAGCTCGGGGGGTTTCTGGGGATCCATTACAAGCCAGGAAAGGGCTGGGCACTGCCTGACAATGACAATGCATTGGTACAAGCAAGGATTTTCTTGCTACGTCATTTCTAGACACTCAACAAAACTGTACAGTATCCCAGACACTCCTATTTTTTGCCATTTAATATATTAGATCTCTGTGCTCAAGCCTAGTATTTTATATTTGCTAAGCTGCTTAAGGACAAGGATGGATGGCTCACCTGCAAAAGTCACCTTTGGGGAGTGAATGTACCCAAATTTCTGGTTATTCAGGCAGGTTTTTGGCTGCATTGTCCTTTGTCTTGACATTTTCACACAGGCTTTGATTTCAAGCCCAGGTAATTCAATTTTCCCACTTTATCCTTTGGGCAATACATTGCCATGTGCTCTCAGGCAGAGGAACCAGGTGAACTGGAGACACTGGGAAGACTCAGAGTAGTCCCCCTCATAGTACCCCCTATCCAGGGATGGGAGTTCAACTCTTATTTCATCTTCCCCTTGCCAACATCTGAAACTCTTGGCCATTTTCATTCCCCTTGGCAGCGCTCAACAGGGCAGAAGCCAGCGCGCTCCCCCCCCGGAGGGTCAGCCACCCCTCCTTAGTGCTGGCGGTAGAGCCAAAGCCCAGCCACTGTAAAAAAAAAACCAAAACATTTTGAAGACTTCTGGATATACTTTTTGCAGGCTTGTTGTAAGCATTTTTGGGACCTGTTTCTGGCCAGATTAAACAGCAGGGATAACGTCTGTTGCTGGTGGGTTTATATTCTGGGTTGCCAGGGCGAGCCTGCATGGCTGCTGCCTCCTGGGGAGTCGGGATGCCTGTGCAGCGCAACAGGTGACCCTCAGAGCAGGACTGCCATTGCGGAGAGGCAAGGGAGCCTCTGTTTGCATTTCGTTTCCCACATCACAACCTCCTCGGCTTGCAGAGGGCAAAGCTTTATCACTGGAGCAGCAGTCCAGTGAGAAAACCACCGTGGCTATGGGGTGCAGCATAGAACCAGCCCACCTTGGGCTGGAAAGAAGGCAGGAGAAGCCCTGAAGGTTAACAAGGGAGAGGAGCAAGAGGACACTTCTGCCACGTGCGGTCAGAGCTGCACTCACTAAATCATCCCTTAGCAGGGAACGAGGAGTTTGCTGCAGACGCTGCACTGCACGGTGGATGCAGAGGGTCTCTCCTGCTCACCCCTGGGCTTTCCCGCACCCCAGATCGTTTGCTGCGTGAGGCAAGGGCCCCCTTTCCTTCCTGCCCCCATCCAAAAGGGCTTCGAGCTGGTCCACCTCTGCCTGAGCCCATCTCCGAGTTGCTGAACTTTCCCTGGGCTCAGCCGTGCCGCTGCCAGAGATCCTCCCTCTGGTCAGCGCTCGCCGCTTCATTTATCTGCAGGATCAGTTGTAGCCGTATTGATTTTTCCTCTCTCCCTCTCCTCTCTGTGTTTGCTTTTTGAATTATGCAGCGGTGCAGTTTTTCCTCCTTGCGAGGAGCGAGTGAATTGCGGAGGATCAATTGAGCCCTGCCATAGTTTAGTCAGGAATCCCCAGTAGGGGCCAGAAGAGAGAAAGGAGAAGGGAAGATAATGAAGACAGGGTCGATCAATCCAATCGCGGTGCAAAGGAAAGAAAGGGAAAGAAGAGAGAAATGGGTTTGAATAATCAGTCAGTTTTCCTCATGCAACCCTCAGATCCCCCAGTCTCAATCAATAATCAACTTTGACACTCATTGCTTCAGAAACAAACACAAAAAATCCCTCTAAACTCAAATAATGTTGTGCTTTATAGCATGAGAATAGCCAATGATGCCCTGGTAAAGATGAGGATAGGGATAAGATTTCTTCCCCTTCTTCCTCTCCCCTTTTAAAAGTAGATATTATGAAGGCTGTCTAGATCTTGGCTGAGCTGAGATGAAAGGAGTGCAAACAGGGCTTTTAGTAGTTTTGTTGTTGCAATTATTTTGCCAATAGTAATGATTTCAAGACAGGACAGAGGATCTTTGATGCTGTGCTGGTGACGTGGAGGGGTGGACAGAGAGTTGGCTGGGTTTGTTCCAGCAACCGCATGCAAATCTAGGAGGCGACGAAAGCTGGCGGATGTAGCCAGACATCAGCTTTGCTTGGCTTAGAGTATGCAAATGAAACACAAGAAAGCCCCTGACCGAGGCACCGGGACCGTCTGCACGTTGGGACAGCGCACAGCAAGGGACGTCCTTAACCATCTCTCTCAACGCCGGAAAGCTTCACCAGACTTCCCTGCCCACCAAGAGTTTCTGTGCTAAGCCTCCACAAGCAGGAAAAGAATTTCACAAGGTCTTTGGAGATTCTGCTCCATCCGTGTCATCCCTTATTCCAAGACTCTGCCCCGCAGCCGGCAGTTACCCCCCCTCCGTGGGCAGCCAGCCCTGGGGCCAGGCTGTGCCCTCCACACTTCCCTGGGGCTTGGGGGACCAAACCTCTGAGTTCTCCAGGCTGTGGAAATCAAACCTCCCCCAAGCCCTGCTAGGTGACCTGTGGGAGAGCTTACCTGCCTCGGGGCTCTCTTCTTTCCAGGCTGGTTCTGGTTCTTCATTTCAAACAGCGCAGGTCAGGTCAAGTTCAGTTCCTAAAGAAAGCGTTATTTAGACCTGGAAACTCAAGACCTGGAGCTTCCAGCCCATCATCTGTTGTAAAACTGTGGGAAAACTTTGGAGGGCCACCAACATGCAGGTGTGGGACAGAAATCTCTGCAGCTCCACTCCTGAGTTTTCAGTCCCATTGAGAGCAGCTCCCAGTTTGAATCCATATGTGCAGTTACCTTAAGCTCACAGTGGCACCAAAAAAACAGGTAAGCATGGCAGGCATGGATGGGAAGCCTGAATTATTGACCATGGATGCTCGGTGTCTATATCAGGGACTCATGTCAGAAGACAACTGAATTTCCCACGCTCCAGTGCTTGAAATCAGGACAAGCTTTTCTTTCCCCAAAATAATTTTAGCCAAACAGAATCTCTCTTTTTTCTTTTTCTTTTTTTTTTTTTTTTTTTTAAAAATGCTGGGAGAAGACCTTTTGCAATTTTTAGAAGAAACTTTGATAGGGATAATTATTTCTTCCCTTGTCATCCATACCGGGCTTGACAACCAAGTTATATTACCCATCCCATTCAGGGTTACCCATGATGCCAAAGCTAATTTAGTCCCTCTCTTCTATTTTCACCTATAGTTTGTAGGAACATTATAATCCTTGAGACTCCTAACCCCAACAGCCTGACTTCAGCCAACAGGTCCTGAAGTTACTAATGAGAAAGGCAGAGCCTGGCAGACACAAGGTCAAAAGCTATTGATGAGAGGCCAGGAGTGGAAAGAGAGTGGAGCTAGCAGAAAAATAGTTCAAATTCAATGGCTTCTGTGATTAGACTCAGTTTAATCTCAAAAATAAGAAGTAATTCCTAAGGTCTTTGCTTCCACCACCGTTTGCCCCATAATTTTACCGAAGGATCAGCACAAGGATCAGTCAGCTGTAACAAATCAACCCTTAAGTTAATAGGAACGGAGGTTCAGCTCAGCCTGGTAGGGATGGAGAGCAGCTCAATGCTCCCTGGCCCCATCACGACGGCAGGGGAGGGCTGAGCCTGTCTGCAGCCCCTGCAAGAGGACACTGACCACAAGGACAGGACCAGGAACGCCCGTGGAGCACGTACCCGCCGCAGCATCCCCAACAACCCTGCTCCGTGTCCTGCAACCCAAGCAAAGTGACTGCTCACCCTGGTGTCTATAAGGTCGTACCGTGTATCATATATCGTATGGCTTCGCTGGTCCGTGCCACCCTGGCCACAGCTGACCAGATGGATATCACACATAAACTAAAGACGGGAAGGACATACTTTATGCTGCCTCCAAATACAAGTGGGTAATGACGCCGTTGAATCAATCACCAGCGGTTTGCACAGGCACGTCTGCGTGGGGAGGCTGCACCCATGAAATCATGTACCTTTGCCCGTGCTGCCCACCGCATCCTCGGCAGGCCTTGCTCTCCCGTAGTGCCAGAGCTGAGGTGCAGGCAGGGAAGACCGAACCCTTCCCTTTCACCAGGTTAGGCACAGGGACCTTTCCTCGGACATCTCCTGTCACGTTTGGCTGGTGCTTTCCCTGCTGGTCACGGTCTTTGGAATTTAAGATGGTTCAGTCTAAGTTGCTACATAGCTGCAGCAGGACTTTCCAAGTCAACCTTCCTTCTTAGCTAATTGTCCTGTCCCTCCACTAACGGAAGGTCACCTCCAACCCATCCTGGGAGTGTTAATCCCTGGATTATGGATGCCTGCAGAAGGCAGGAGGCCATGCTGGTCCTTGAGCAATGTTACGGAAGTAGCTCCTTCCTCGCCTCCTCCCAGAAGTTGTTCCACATTTTCTGCTAATAAGGGCATGGGGAGAGAGAGAGACAGAGAGAGAAGAGGAGAAAAACTGCTCTAAATTATTCATCGACAATATCATTATGTGTCATAACAGTGTGTCTGTGATGGGAAAGAATGAGTGTGGCAGGGGCTGGGGTAGCACAGTCCAGGCTGCACAATAGCGAGATCTGATTAAATATTGATGTGCACTAATTGGCTACAGGGTTTCAGGACAGCTTGGGCTTTGTTGGGATCATTTGTATTCTTGCTTTGGAAATGGACCCCCCCCACACACATAAACTCAACATTTTCGTGTGCAAGTCTTCTCCCTCCTCCTCCTCCTCCTCCTCCTCCTCCTCCTCCTCCTCCTCTTTTCATCCACCCTCCCTGTCTCCCTCCCCTGCTTCCAGTCCTCCCGATCCCCCTGTGTGTGTACAAATTAACATGATCTTAACCTCTCCTGATTTTCTACAGCACTGACATGCTGCCAACACCTCTGTGCAATTAGGCTAAGCTTGCAGAACTGCTTTTTGGTGCAGAAAACAGGCCTTGTCCTCATGGACTCTCCTCTCTTTGCACTTGTGTCTGGCCTCTTCTCTGAGCCCTTTTCCTGCTTTTGCCCCAGAGCAGGTGGAAAGTCCTTCCCAGGCACTTTTTCCTTCTGTAAATGCTCCTGTCCTGGATGTAGAGCCTCCCAGGGCTTACGCTCATAATCTGAGTGCAAGCCTGGCAGATGCGAGTAGTGTGAGGGGTAGCAGCTCGAAGCTTATAGGCCAGGTCATTTCATGGTTTAACTTACACATCACAAAGTCTCCAGTGTTTGGGCTGCTCTGCCCACAGCTCCAGCTGTTCCCAGTGTCTCCAGGTGATCCAGCAGCCGGTGGTACAACACTAGGCTCCCTCTGCCTCTCCTCGTGCATCTAACAAGTTGCCACCACCTCACTCCTCTGCCCACGGGCTGTTCCACGCCAAAAGCTCCTCCCAAAACATCACCTTTTCAGCCACAAGGACCACCCCTTCAGGATGCCCCACTGAGCCTCGTGACTAACCCGAGGTCCTTTCACCCTCTGATACCTCGATAAGCGGCAGGTTGAGTTGTCTGGAGACAGTAGCTGCTCCCAGCAGAACAGACTCAGAGCAAGGGATGCTTCCTGCGATGCTTCATGCTCTGCTAAATACCTTTATCCAGTCTTTTTGGCATTTTAACAATGCTGTTTGCAAAGAACATCCAAGTGAACATCCCGAGTATCGGAGCAGATGAGCCAGAGACCTGGCTAAGGAATTAACTGGAGCTGATGACTTTATTTTTTTAGTTCTCTAAGCTCCTGTTTTTTGATAGTTATGATTAAAATTTTAAAGAAATAATGACACGCATGATCTACGCAATCTTTCAGCTGAATGGCTGAGAGGTATAGTTTGGGGAAAGGTATTTGTTGAAGATATTTCCCAAGCTGCTTTTAAATAAATCAGGTGGCTCAGAGTGAGGTGAGGACTGGACAAAGCACGCTGTGGGCTTTGGTGTGTGCTCTGCTGAACGCGTCCGGGAGCACCCTGCTGAGATCTCACTCCAGCGCATGGACACGGGACTTTCCAGAGGGGTCTGGTTAACCCAGCACAGCAAGAACAAGACATATGTTAACAGGAGGATGGCGTATCAGTCTAAATCAATTTGTAGGACCAGATCTTGGAGTCCACGGTCATTTTCACCGAGGGCTTGCTTCCACCAAGGAGAAGGAGCCGGCTCACTTTGATAAAGCACACTGAAATAGGATTCAGGCCATGTGGGCTCAGCTCTTAGCTTTGTCACTGATTTGCTGGGTGACCTGGACATATGCCTAAATTCCGTAGTTTCCCTAGGATTTATCTACCTTGCAGAACCTGGAATACCTACAGGCCAAAGCTATCCTGTACCTGATGGCCTGAGGAGTAATAGTCTGAACCAGCCAGACACAGTAATCTAGTAGGGGGAATTTCCCCACACATGTTATTACCCGTTTCTCATGCTTCCCAAGGAGAGCAGCGCTACGGAAATGTCTCTATATTCCACAGAAACCGTCACACAGAAATCATATTAATATTGATACCACTTACCCCTGGACCTGTGCGGTTTCCTGTGCGGGAGACATACCAAAAGCTGAGATGCGCACCCCAAAACAGCCGCTCGCTCTGCCTGTTTCAGCCCCTGCCCGGAAAGCAGCGGGCTGCAGTTTCAAATCCTGCTTGCTGGAATATGCAAGAGACCCATACATCGCCCAGACGAACCACAAAGAGAAGGAGTTGCTAATTCGTTAACACCCTCTCAGTGTCTTGGCGACTGCCAGGCACTAAATGAAGGACTTTAATGTTGCCTGCAAATCTGAACAAGGACCCAGAAATTATCTCCTCTCCAGTAAGAGCTAATTAAGGATTCGCTGAGAGATGTATTTTGCACAGGCAGCCTGAGATTATCTTGAGGAAATGAGTAGTGAGTACGTGGGTCTGAAAAATGCCTGTTGTGCTTTGCAAACCTCATCCTTTCCGTCAAAAGCTCATATTGTTGATTTTAAGGCCACCCTCTGCAAAGCGTTTGACCCTTCCAAGGCCACGCATGGTTCTGAAGGAGAGCGATGCAGTTTTTCAGACCAACACAGACAAAATAAAAAAGCCTCCTGAGCGATAACTCTGGTAAATTTTTCCCCTCTGGTTTTTCTATAGAAAACAGAAGATTGGAGAAAAGGGAAGCCTCATTGGAATAAAGAGAAAACACAAAAAGAAAGACCTAATGAAATAAAAAAAAGAACACTAGCCTAAAACACTGAAAAACAATGAAAAATTCCGAACAATTTTACTGGGAATCTGGAGAAGAGGAAGCCAGTCAAAGTACTTGCGTCGTAAGGCATTTTTTCTACTACTTAAATAAATGAGATAAACTGCTAAAAAGCCACGATAACGCTGGCTGATTTTTTCAGTCCTGATTCCCACCGTTGTACCCTCACCCAGTACATCCAACGAGAGGACACGAGTTTAAGCAGGTCTCTGTGGAAGGAGAGGTTAGTGCAAGCTGGCCTGGTGGAGAAGTTGGTGTTTCCACCCTTCCCTCACGCCGCAGGCAGAACAAAGCCCTGGTCTTTCTGGTCAGAAGCCACTCTTTATTCTGCCCTAACCCGAGAAGTCTCATTCATTAAGAAGCGTCTTACCAGGAGATAAAGTCGCTTACCGCTGTCTTGAGCGGCTCGTTCACCCCAGAGCCTGAAGTGACTCCAGCTCCAAAGAGGCGAGTTTGAAAGGTATCTAAACAGTCGTGGGAAGTGGTAGATTCTCCATCGCCCGAGGTCTCCAAATCTGCCATAGTGCTCTGAGGAAAGATATGTCAGATCCCGGTCAATGGTCAGGCCTTAAAGGGCAGCTCCTTTGGTCCTGCCAGACCCAGGACTGGAGCCGGGACCTGGGGAGGTACCAGGGGAGGCGGGCAGAGATGCCTCCCCACGGCACTATCCCTGCCTGCAGCAGCGTTTGGCTTGGGCGCCTTCTCAGGAAGAAGTGTTGTCTTTATATTTAATTCTCCCCAGTGGATCCCTATTGACTGATTTGGCTGATCACCTTCCGAACCCATGCAAACCTTTACCATGAGCGCTGCGGCTTCACTCTGCCACGTGAGTTACCGTGTCCTCTTGTCTTCAACCTGCCACCTGCATGTGAAGGGTCACAGATTTCTCTTAGGAGGGATGGTGAGCAGCCATTCCCACGTCCAGCCGGTCACTCTGACGGTTCACATGGAAAAGGAGAGGTCAGGTGCTGTGTCCGCGGGGGACTTGGCCAGCCACCGGCTCACCTGGGCGGTTCCTGAAGCGCCTCCGCTCTCAGGATGAAGCTTGGACTGTTTGTTCTCTTTGCTATAATGATCCTTCCCCCTCTTCTTTGAAACCCTTTGCATTATTCCTTACAGGAATAAAACAAAAAAAGAGTTTAGTAAGGGTTTTTGTTTATTTATTTAGGACTAACCCTTCCCTTCCTTCCCACGTTGAGTAGCGCCCGCTTCAAAAGGGGCCACGAGCAAGAGTCTCTGGTGGATCCCACAATGTGGGAGAGATGGAGAAAATGCCTCATTGATCATCAGAAAGGAGCTAAGTGAGATGAAAACTAGAGTGATGGGATTCATTTTAAAGGGGAACAGGCCTATCTCAGAGACTAAAATGTCATCAATTTTTTATTAAACAGAATCTTTTCAATAGACAAAATGAGCTCTTCTATCCTTACTCATTCACTTGTGTTTTCTCTTTCTTTCCCCCATTTCTGCTTGCCAGTGGTGCCTCCCACATGGGGAGATTCTGCTTTTCCTCTTTCTTTCATGCTGTGGAGCTTGGTAAGAGGTGCGGGGTTAAACTCCAGATGTCTAAACATGTGTTTAAGGCTATTAGTGGTCCACCAAGCTTTGAAATGTGCCTAAAGCTACGGTGATGGCTTCTCATCAAAAGCCCTCTACTCTTTTCCTCTGGAAATGCTTTCCCTGATTGACACAAAGAGCCACTGGCAAGGCTAGGGCTGGGGAAAGCAAGGTGTGCACTCCACATCTTCTGAAGAGCTCCTGGGTGACCATTAGCCACTCTTTCCTGCTCCTGCTGGTGGCGAATGAGATTTTCTGTCTCTCATCTCCTACATCTCTTGCCCACTAATTTAACAAGACCAAGGCCGCTAAGGGAAATTTTGGATTTAAAAAACTTTTGAGACGTAATTGTTTCTTCCTCTGTGTATCTTGCTACCTAGCACAGTAGAGCTCTGGGGCACTGAAGGCTCCTTTATTATAAATACTTGGATGTGAGGTTATCCCATTCCCTTGCTCTGGAGCAAGCTCGTCATCTGGAGGATGGGAGGGAGGATGTGCCGCTTGATGCTGCTTCTGAGAAGGCGGGGGATACTGGGCTGGCACTGGTACTGCTGTGGCTGACGGGGGAGTGTAGGAGCAGCAGGAGCTGCTGCTGCACTGGAAAGCACTCGAGAAAAGCCACAGGAATGATCACAAAACATAAGGACTGGATGCCCGGTGTTCAGTGTGGATTATCAAAGAGACATTGCAGAGATGAGCTGATCAGGTACCATGAGTGCCCACAGCAGAAAATAAATGCCTTGGTGGAGAGGTGTAAGTTATAGCTGAGAACAGGGAGGGAAACGAAGGCTGATGCAGAGATTAGTCAAAATATCCTGTCACCAATGTGAGTGACAGCTGGCATCCTAGCACACATCACCAGGTCGTATTGTGTGCCCCAGCGTTGGTATAAATGTCAGAGGAGTAAGAACAAATGCAAAGTCCTGCCCCAGTAAGGACGAAACCCCTGTGGCAACACAGGCTGGGAGGGACTGGCTCTGCTGGAAATGTCCTGGGGTGCTGGTGGACAGCAAGGCGGGCGGGCGCCATCAGGGCGGCCAGCAGATCCAGGGAAGTGCTTCTCCCTCGCTGCGCAGCACTCATGAGACCCTCCAGGACAGGAAAGACAACAAGCTGAGCCGAGTACAGTGAAGGACCACCAAGATGTTCGGGAGCTGGAGCACTTGCTCTCCGAGGAGACGCTAAGTGAGCTGGTCTTGTTGAGGCTGGAGAAGAGGCGGCTTCGGCCATCTCAGCAGCTGCCATCCTGCTGATGGCAGCTTCCTCTTACCTACAGGGAGGTCACCACAAAGGTGGAGCCACGGTGGTGCATGGTGGGAGGACGGGAGGCTGCGGGTGTAAGATGACACAAGAGAAGTTCAGACTGGATATAAGTTAAAAAAAACCCCAAAATTATCACCGTAAGGTTCCACAGCGAAGTTGGGCCATCACTCAACACCTGAGTGGATCAAGCCCTGAGGGTCATAGCTGACCCTAATTCAAGTAAGAGTTTGGACTAGAGACTTTGTGAGGTTCCTTCCAGTCTGAATTATTCTGTGACCCTGTGAAGGAAAGCTACCAAGCACCTGCGGCTGCCGCAGGGACAGAGGTTGTGCTTCGCCAGGCCAGCTGTCGGTCAGCGTGGCGGTGATCAGAGCTCCTGGGGGAGGATCTGCCCTGAGGAAAAGGAGGGGAAGGAAGAGGCTGGTGTTTGGTCTGGGGTGTAGTTAGGTAGGGGAGACATGAGTTGCGGCGTTAGCGTGGAGGGGGAAGGAGTGGTGGGGCAAGCTTTCAAGACGGGAGAGGATCAGGGGACCTTTCCTTCGTTAAGAATAATTTGGAGGCTTGCAGCTAAATCTTGCTGAAGGGTTCCTTGTGCCTCAAGGCAGCCGTTCCTGGGAAGCCGGGAGCTGCAGGGCCATGGCCAGAGCAGTACGGCTGGCTGCGGCTTCCCGAGCCACAGGGAGGCAGCGAACGCGGTGTGCTTGTGTCGGGGGTGCAGAGAAAGCGCAGGAGCCGGGCACAAGATCCAGCAGGTCGGAGCAGCAGGAGAGATGACCCTGCAAAGCAAAGCCGAAGGCTGGAAGGAAAGAGGCAGCAAACAGAGGTGGCAGAGGCATGGGGGGCAAAGAGAGGTGGGGATGGAGAAACCTGGGCGAGGCAGGCAGAATAAACCAGTTTACTTCTAAACAACCCAAGAGAAGACTGAGATTCAGAGCAGCTTTGGGCTCAGCCGTCATCACATCACTGGAGATGCTTTAAAAGTCACTTTCCATGTAGTGTAAAATATACATATAGTGCAGCTCCCCCACCTTCCTTGGCACCACGTTACAACCCGTGCAACAGCTCCTGCCTCTCTCCTAACCTCTGCCTCACTCCCCAGCGGGATTTCTTTATCTGCAGGTTTAGAAGCAGGTCCCATCACCTGGGCAGCCCAAGCGTCGCCCAGCGCCTGTGCTAAAAGGTTAGCAGAGTGCCAACAACCTCCACCACCGGTACAGGCTAAGAGGGGCTTTTATAATCCCCCCCACCGGGGCATGTCAGAAGAGCTCGACACTTCTCCGTTCGTCTGCAGAGACAGCTGTCCGTCTGCAGCAGGCTGGCATCTCAACGGATGGCTGCATCCGGGCTGGTGCCCCTCGGTCTGTCCTACGCGGGTGGGCAGAAGACGACTGATTCAGTAAAAAGGCCTGTGTGCTTGACCACGATTTATTCTAACCCTTGCTTAAGTTTATAAACCACCCCACTGGTTTTCTGACGCCCGTGGGTGACAAGGAGCCACCCAGCCTCTGAGTCGGGTCTGCCTCTGCAGCCACCAGTGCAGCCTTTGCTGCGGGTTGCATGGATCGACGCTGCATTTATATGCTTGGTTCGTTACTAATTGCTACTTCGCAAGGAATTTAATGAGAGAGTGTCGTCCATTTGTGTTAGAATCACCAAAGCAGGAGGAAAGCGGCTTGGTGGCAGGTGTACGTATATGCATACGTGCTGAGCTGGAGTGTTTGCACTTGCGGCTGAGGAAAGCCTCTGTGCATGTACGTGAATACAGGTTTGTGGCCCTTTAGCCATGTGTGCTGGCGCGTTGAGGGGGTGTGTTTGTGTGAAGGTGCTTGGGTGCACGTGGTTGTGCCTTTGAGCGCTGCTTCTCAAGCCACGGGGGGACGGGGACGCGGCCGATTTCAGCTGTGTGCTATGTATTACGTGTGTGTGCAAGTGCTCCGTGTGTGTGTTGTGGGTATTTGTGCACGTGCAAGAGACATGATGTATAAGGAGGCTGGTGTTTCTCACAGGGGCTGCCTCTCGTTTGCTACAGTACAGCTTTATCCATGAGCTCCCGGCGTGGAAACCTTGCTACGACTCCAGAATGTACCAGGGAAAAAAAAACCCACTGACAACAATGCGTGTTTAGGATCCATTTACCAGGGGGATTTTCCCCCCCCCCCTTCTCTTAATCCCTCTTGAGCTGAGCGAACGTGAGCAAAAGAATAAAAAAACACACACAAAAAAGAAAGGGTGAGAGTGAGGGAGAAAGAGGATTTCCTTCAAATCTGCTCTTTCTGCCCATGATGGAGTCTCATTCCCATAATCATTTTGACAGGTGTGCAATGGTTGAAAAGTTAGGGGGTACGAGGGCGAGGCGGGGAGGGGGAGCACCAGAAACCCGCTTTCTTGGCGCGGGCGGCCCAGTGCGCCCAGCGCGCTGATTAGACATGACAAGCACACCTGCCGTCTCCGCGGCCCTGCAATTAAAGCCTCTTTGAGGTCCCAGGAAGTGACCGCATTAGAAAAGCCCCTCGCAGCCAGCTCCTTAGCATATTTCCAGTGTCATTAGCAAAGCGGCAAAGGCAAGGCACATCGGCGGAGGGCTCTGACATGACCCGTGCTCCCTTCCCGCTCGGGGAGGGGATGCAAAGTGACTTTTAAAGAGGAGTCTTTTTTTTTTTTTTCTTCTTTTTCTTTTTTTTCTTTAAATTTTATTTCCAAGCCCCTCTCGCTGCTCCCTCCCTCCTGCTCTTGGAAATGTTCCATCTTCTTCGGGGTCGGCAGGGGGAAGGGAGCCAGAATTCATTAAAGACAGAAAAGGACTTTGCTAAAACTGGGCAGCTTCTGGGAGGAAAAACCAATTCTGGATTCCAGTGTGCATTCTCACTCTGTTCCCTGCTTTCTCTTCTGCCTCCTCTTTTCTGCATCCTCTCCTCCGTCGCCTCCCTGTCCCCATCTCCTCTCCCACATCCTGCTCTCGGCGTTCCGCCCCCGGGTGCCCCTTGCCTGGCTGCTTGCGGCCACCGTGAGCGGTGGGGAGCAGGTGGCGAGTGCCCGGTGCACAGCGCGGAGACCCCGGCGGGAGCCGGCTCGCCCTTGCAGCACCGCGTGAGGCCAGTGGCCTGGGCACCCGCGCCAGGCATCCGTCCATCACCCCGCCTCCAAGGGCAGTCCAGCCTAGCAGCTCCTCTCCAAGAAGGGAGAGGAAGGGCCAGGGCCAGACCTCCAAGAAGGTCCCCAGGGCTAGAAGCCTCTGACGTGGGTGATGGGCAGGACTTTTCCTGAATGTCAGAGAGTCACAGAGTCACAGACTGGCAGGGGCTGGAAGGGACCTCTGGAGATCATATCCAACCCCCTGCTTGAGCAGGGACACCCAGAGCAGGGGCACAGGACCGTGTCCAGGCATGGGTTCACATCACTGTGCAGATCTGAAGGAGGTCTGGGAGCTTGTTGTGGCCCCAAGCCCTATTCCCACATGAGCTGGGAGGTCCCCAGAAGGAGTTTGCCCTTGGTCCTCAATGTTCATAAGACCTCCTGGGGAGGGAGGCTGTACCCCTCAAAATTCCTCAGTCTTCATCACAGGTCAAGTCCTAAACCCATCTCCTTTCTTACTCAATTCACCCTCCCTCCTTGCACCTCCCAAGCTCATTCTAAAGACAGGAATTCCTCCCTGGCCTTCAGACGCAGCACTTCTGCCATGCTGTGGAAGATGCTTAGAAGAAGATGCTTTCTCTTCCCTCCGCAAGCCCTCCTCACTGTCCCCCTTCAGCGTCTGGCCTCGCTGAGCACGTTCCTTCACTCCCCTCCTAAAGGAGCTCTAACTGTATCCCCCCTCGCTTGTGTAGGCACCCGGACCTTCTTGTTGGCCAAGACCTCGATCCCCCACGACCTTGCCAGGCTCATACTAACCCCTCCACCACGGCAGGACGGGGCCGTGCCCCAGCAGCACCGGAGCTGCGAAGGCACCGTATCACCCTGCGGCGCGCAGCCGGCAGGTGAGTGTGACTATTAAGTGTAACAACCCTGACAATAATAAATAATGGACACAGAGCTTTCCTGCGAAAGCGTTCAGGGTTGTTAGACTCGGCTAAGAAGCCCAGGCCTCGACAGCAGAACAAAAGGGTCCCTCAGGGACCGTTGCTGATTCCTTCGTGAACAGTGGGGATTAGCAAAGCCGCTTTAGCAAGGTACCGATAGGTCCTTCAGCTCCAGAGTATGCAGAGGCTTGAATGGATTCAGGCACGCAGCTCTGCAGAGGTGGGGCAGGGGCTGCCTCCGTTTTGCGCAGGCCAAGAGGAAGCACGTGGCAGGTTAAATAACTTCAAAAGCAGAGCCCCAGGGCCGTATCCTGGCGTGACTCAGGGCCAAAGCAGCAGCCGGTACCACTCTACCCAAGGATGCTTCTTCAGGGGGTGGTGCTCACGGTGGAGGAGCATCCAAGCCAGCTCCACCTCGGAGGTGCCAGTCCTCTGATGATTCACACCAACCCAGATATTCCTCCTGGCGATCTTGGTGGCACCTGAGCAGTAAGACAGGACTGCACAGTGCTGTGGCGTGTCCCCAGCGCCACCAATTCCTCAGCCGGAATTAAGCACAAGGGTGTCTGGGGGGAATTATTTTGGTAAATGATGTGCCTGGCTCTGCCTAACAGCCGCTTTGGGGCACTGCGCTGCTTCCAGTGACACCGGCTGTCCTTCTGGGCCCTTCTCCTCCAAGAGTGAAGGTAGGCTCGGAGCAAATTGGCCCATTGGTGGGGTGGGAATGAGGGGCAAGGAGGCTCCCTGGGCTCTTGTCTGATCTGGGGATCATAACAGGAAAAAAGAAACAGAAATATTGATTTGTTGAAAAGCTTCAAGTTCAAATATTCTTCCTTTTTTTTTTTTCCCCTCAATTCCTTCCAAGTGTCTTTGCAGAAATCTCAAAAATAAAATACTTCAAGCATCTCCCTTGAGGCTTTGCCTTTGTGCCACCATGGCATTGAGGACAGCAAGCTCTGGCTCCAAGAATAACAGACCCAAACCATGCTGAGCTAAAGGAGAGGAGGGAGAGCAATAGCTGTGGAAAGGAACATGGCCATGGACCTAAAATAATGGCACCAGACAGCTGGTCTTCAGCAGTTTTGGCTGTCGGACAGGCCTGTGCATCAAACCCTCTGTATCCACTTTGGGTGCAAAGGTCTGGATTATGTCCTTTATAATGCTCATGACAACACCACCAGCCAGCTAGTACACCTCCTACTCCTCCACCTCTGACCTACAGGCTGCCTGGAGGGGTGTTTTACAGTACAAGGATAGCAGAAGAGAGGAAGGTCCCTCTGCGAATGGATATAGCTCTGCAAACACCCCATGTGATGACACTCAAGTCCTGAGAGCTTCTCCCGACCCATGGTGTGTGGATTCCAGCCTTATAATGGTATCTGATTCCCAGCCCAGGCTCCTCCGAGAGCAGGCCAGTGCCCGGGTGCTCCATATGCCACTGCCTGCAAGCGTGAGTGGAAGCCAGCACAGCAGGTCCCCCAGAGCAGCTTCAGCTTAGCTGCTTCCAGTGGTTAACAGTCCAAATCTAAGTTGGCCAGTTCCCTTCTTATCCAGGGAGAAACAGCTGCAGGGACTTCCCTGGGGAACCCCCTTAGGACGTCCCTGCAGTGACTGCTCTCTCCTTAGGTGATGAAAAAAAAACAAAACAAAGCAGGTTTAGCTGCTCACACACATGCCTTTGGAGGCAAATCCCACCCTGCAGGTCCACGGCCACCTCTTGTCACCACCACCGCTGTGCGCTGAAAGCTTCTGCGAGGAAGCTCCCTTAGGAGCACCCCTCGCGCCGGTGCAGAAGGGCTGCAGGGATGCTCAGCGAGCGGTGCCCGCCAGCGTGCCGCCGGTCACAAGCGGCGTTACTCCACGCTGCTGCCCTGCCTGCGGAGCACGAGGCCGGGGCGGCAGACATGCCTGTCCTTTGCCTGCTGCCCAGAGCATGTGGCAGCAGCGAAGGGGGCGGAAAGCTGCACGGGAGCGGGAGGTGGAGCATGAGACGAGCGGAGAGTAAAGAGGAGGATGAGGAAAGAAAGAGGTGAAGGGAGAACGAGGAGCTAGAGGAGGGGCAAATACTGCAGGAGGAGTGAAGCAGAGCCTGAGGATGAGCTCTGAGCCCACTTCGTCACTCCAGGCTCCCCCAGGGGACAGGTATCCAGTCTGCGGAGCAGGCGAGCGCTGTTCCAAAGTAATGGTTAAATCAATGTGTTTACGGATGATGACACTAGAGTGACACACAGTGGAGAAGCCTCATGAAAAAATAAACAGGTAATAATCACACTGCGATGTGCACACTCCACTTCTCATTATTACAGAAAAAAAAGCCCACCAGGGTTCAATGCTTGAGGAGATTAACCATTCCCTCCCTGGATGGGACCCTGCCCAGGGGGTGCTTGCTCTCAGGGGGTTCCCCAGCTCCTGCCTCCCCCATCACAGAGCAAAGGGGTGCAGCAGTACTTGCAGGCGGGGAGATCTCTCTTAGCACAAGTTGAGCGATGTGTCTTATGGGGAAGTGTGGGGAAGAGGCGCTCACAGCCTGGGTAAGCAGGAGAAAGGCTCCAGATCTAGAAGAAGGTGGCAGCTCCAGTAAGAGCTTGCTGGCCTCACACAAGAGAAGCTTCCACTGCTATTTCTGCACAAACCGGCTGCTGCTGTGGGCATTGATGACCTCCACATCTCCCCCAAAGCCCATTTCTGTACCCATGGCTTCCCACGCACACACGGGCAGGCCCTGGGGACCTGCTCCCAGGCGGCTCAGTGCAAGTACAGACCCTCTGAGCCAAGTTGTCTCCTCAGATCCTGCCCTCTGCCTTCCTGCCACAGCTGCCCCTGAGGTCACAGGGGAGCTCTGGGCAAGTAAAACCGAAGGGGATCAACTTTTCAGATGTGTTATTTAATATGCTCATTTGCAGACAACTTCAGGAGAAACATTTCATGAGCAAATGGTGAATAACGCCACTTGGCTGGGTCAGCACAAGCAGTGACTCATCTGCGAGACCCTGGGGAGAGCTGGTGGGTCACGCAGGGCTCTGCAGGACCTCCAACACCAGTGACAGGCTCTCTCCATAAAGCAGTGTCAATCCAGGACACCTCCTCACCCAGACCTGCCAGACCACGGCTGTCTGTGGCCATGGAGAGAAGCAGGAGTGTCGACTTGAGGTTGTGATCACCCATAGAAAAGGGCTTGACCTGTTGGACTGTGCTGCCTTTCATTGACACTAATGGGGACCCAGAGCCTCTGGGTGTCTGGGTGACTTGCTGCACCAGCCACAGCCCTCACTGTCACGACCCCAGTGGGGAATTTACAGCAACAAATATGTCCTACGCTCTCCTAAAATGGATTCACAGCCAAGTGGTTGCTGCCGCTGCCCTGGGCTGCTCATTCATTCAAACTTTGACTGATATATAGAGAAAAGGTGGGAAGGGAGCACCTGTACCTGTATGTGCCTCAGTGTCCTTCACATGCCCCTTCACTGGGGCATGATGGCAGGAGAAGAGACTTGCTTTGATTCCCTCACTCTTCAAATCTCCACAAGAGACAGGAAAACCCCTACAAGTGTGTGTTTCATGAGTTCTGGGGAAGATTCCACCCTTCCTAAATCTGTTCCAAGAGCAACCAAACTCTTCTTTGCTGTGCACTTTCATTGCCTACCCTTTCTGTGTTTGACTACCTGATCTATGCCCCCTGTACAGGAGTATCTCCCAGTAGTGTCAGTAGTGGCTAGGTAAAGTAACGGAAAAGCCCTAGAGGGATCTAGGAAGTGGATTCAATACTGGGAAAATATTCCTGGGAAGACTGAACTGATCTCTTCCCTCTCTTGCAATAGGAAAGTTTGAAAAGAACCTTGCCTCCTCATAGGAGCAAGAGATTGTCTTCATCCCTTCCTGCTGCACGTCTCCTAATCTGTTTTCTAGCACCTCCTTACCTCCTCTGCCAGATGTATTCAGGAGTCGAAAAGTGCACAGAGGTGATGGAAGCTGGTGTTGCATCAAGTGGGCAGAACTACCCCTAACTTGAGCTGGAGAAGAAAGCAGCACCCAGTAGCTGGGAGAGCAATTTGCTGTGGCTGTGCTCCACCCTCGCCCACCACCGTTCAGAGGTGAGGTCTCTCAAAACAGCTCAACACCCTGCCGGGGTGGGAATTGCGGCCCAGAAGTTATCAGGGAGGAGAGGACAGAATACTTGTCCTCGTCACTGTGCCTGTCAAAGAGCTGGCTGCAGATGCGAGGTTTATAAATCCAGTCCTGGTGCGGCTGGAAGGAGCAGGAAATCACCATCTCCTACTTTACAGGATGCAAACAAGGGACACTTGATAAATTTATTATCAGATAGTTTAAGAAAAACAGTTGTTTTCATGCAAGAGGGGAACTCACTGCTGCAGGATCCTGGCGAGGCTAGACGCATAAATGACTTTGAAGATGTTGTTGGTGTGTTGGAGAGAACCGGTGCCACAGGGTAGAGTCTGTCCATCCACTGCTCAGCCTTGCCAACACAACTGCTTCCCCGAGTGCACGTATCCGTGAAGGCGCTGGCTGTGCGGGTTTTGCACCTAGGGCGACAGCCAGCTTGGGGTTGCGGTTCACCATTTGCACGCTGAGAAAATGGGGTATGGAAGCAAGGCTGGGAAGGGACACCCAGCTTGGTTCAGCCTTGCTTAGCTGCACGCAGTCATGTAACCGGTCCTGCAACCATCAGAAAAGAGCACATCTCCTCATCCACAACAAAACCCACCTGTTCCGCAGGCTTCCCAGCGCTGTCCCGCCCTCCAACAAGCTTAAAACTTGCATAAAATAGTTCAAGTCCCCAAATCTTTGTGTTCCAGGAGGAAAGCAACGGAAACTGAGAGCATCACAGTTACCCTGGGGCGAGACAAACGCTGACGCTTCTTACACCGCCCCTCCACCTCTCTGCCTGCTGTGATTTCAGGATACGAGATCTTTACTGTGCCAGGGTACCTTTAGATCTTAAATGTTTAGAGGAAAACATGGAATAGCCACCCAGAAGCCAAGCTACATGGTGAGAAAGGGAAAAATCCCTCCTGCCCTCAGAAAAGATCAAGAGGAACACTGAAACACGGCGTTAATGCAGTAGAAATGAGATGTGAAGAGGCGGCAGTCTCCCCTTCATTTCGCCATAGTGCCTTTGCCGCTGTTACAAGCTTTCCCGCAAGGGGCTGAGGTTTGGACAGCAGAAGAGGGAGCTCCCGTCCCTCCCTCCTCCATCTCCTGCCTTGGCAGGGCAGGAGCTCGGTGGGGTGGCTGGGGCAGAGGGGCGGGGGGCAGAGGGTGACAGCAGCACGGTGACAGTGCAAGCAGACACAGGACGGAGGGAGGGAAGGGGCTCTCTCTGAGGCACTTGGTCTGCCCAGGCATTTGCCCTTCAGCCTTTCGAGAAAGAGCAGTGAGGACTCCAAGGTGGTGGGTGCTGCTTCTCAACCGCTGTCTCCAGAGGGCCTTCAAGCACCAGATGTGTCCCCTGTCCACATGGCAGCTTTTCAGACAGGCGTGTTGAGTTAGGGGAGGGCATCACCCCAGCCTCAGGAAAGCCTGTCTCCTGTACAGCCCATAGGCAAGGTCTGGACGGCATGGGACGGGGGCAGGAACCACCACCTCCATTACCTGCAGTTCCCTCTTTGCCTCCAGCCAGAGAAAGCCCTGCTGTGGACACAAGCAAGGGCACAAAGCCATCTCGTCCCCTGCCCGCAGCCGGCAAGCTGTGTGCCCGTCTCCTTCCACTAGTCTCGTTTCTTGAATCTGTTGACTCTGGAACAGCTTCAAAGTGTCAATGCTGGCCATCTCCCAGGGAGAAGGAGCGCTTTGTAAAATGTTAGCCGTGTCCCTATTCATTACGAAGACGTGAAAGGCCGGCAGCACAGACCAGTCACTTCGCTGCTGCGCGATGGGAACAGCTTCTCGGCTTGGGCAGCCGAGACGGGCAGCTTGGCCTGATCCAAGGGGCATGCAGCCCCTTCCCTCCAGCATGCACAGCACCCTGGGCATTGCCCCCAGCCCCTCGGCACCCTTGGGGCGGCCCTCGGCGTGGAAGGATGGATGGAGAAAGCAGCTGAGCCACCGCTCCTCCACCTGGCAGCGTGTGGGTGGTGAGGGAAAGGAGGGGGAACCAAGGAGGAGGATAAACTACAGCTCCTTGTTAGTTTATCCAAGATAACCAATATTAGACACAATATTAGTTCACTGTGCAAACTGGCAGCCCTGAACTAAGACGTTCAAATGCCATCATGGCGTGCGAGGGCTTGGGATGCATCCGTAAGTCCATGCACAGGCCACACTTAAACTTCTACCTGCCACCAAACATGTATATGTGGAAGCATGCCCTCTGCTTGCTCGGCTCCGAGCTCTGCTCACGCCCCCGACAGGCACACAAACAGGTTGGCTTCGTGCGAATTCTCAAGACAGGTATGTTTTGCCCCAAATCATTGTTAGTTTCCACTTCCAGGCAGCAGAGCTGGCTCAGTTTTGGCCGCAACAGAAAAACATTTTGCATGAGGAACGTGGATCTTGCCCTAAATCTGCTCAGGAGGCGGCTCAGATCCAAGCACAGGGTTGCGCTCCTGTATGGGTGCAGCCTAGGCTGCGTGATGCCCTGGAGGATACAGACTATTGCCCTCTCCTGATCTTCCTGAAGGGTTGATCTCGTTGCCTGAGGTCCCCTCTGCTCGCTGCATGGGATCCTTTGACTCCAGCCCCACACTTAGATACGGTGGGGGAACCCAGAAGCCAACGGAGGGGTCTATGAGCCACTGAAAAGCAACTGAATTCCAACCCCACCCTCCCCTGAAGCATCTATGTAAGCTCCTTTTGGGAAGGATTTTGTTAATGCAGGGGGGATTACATCAACAGCTCCCTTCCGTGGCACTACTTTGTTTGGGATGTTGGACAAGCAAATCAATCAGCCTCAATCCAACCCTGAGGAGCGGATAAATGTTTCTCGCCTTTATTGTGAAGGCTGGGAAACTGAGGCACATAGGGATTTAAGTGGCTTTAAACGAAAGAAAGGAAAAAAAGAGAAGATAATCACAAAGCAAGTCAGCCACAGAGAGGGGGATTGAACGCAAACCTCCCGGGTGCCAGCCATCAGCTCAAACATCTTCCGTCTCACGGACGAGGCTCCCCGTTCCTGCCACAGCTGCAGAGCGCTGCTCGAACCGGGGCTGCGCACGGGGTCCGGCCTCTGCACCTCCTTGAGAGATGGGCTGGGTCACGGGCAGGTGGGCAGAGGGCTCCTGGACAAGGACACAGGGACGGGCAACACAGACGGACAGGAGAGTGAAACTCCAGCTCTGCCCAGGCGGGAAGGGGAGGTGGGGGGAAGAAGACAAGCTTTTGTTAAGAAAGTGGCTGGACCCTCAGGACCGAGAGCTCATTCATATTTCAAATACCAGTTAGACAAACAAAACAAGAACCAGAGAGGCAAGCAAGGAGCCCGTTTGTCATATCAAAAGGGGTTTCAGTGGTACCTTCCTTGCCCTCCTGTCCCCTTGAAGTTTGTAGCTGGGGGGGAGAAGGGACAGCTCCCTCTCCAGCTGAATGGCTCCCTGCCACAGCTGGAGACGGCCTGTGTGTAATTAACCTCCAAGCCAATCCCCCAGTGGTGGCTGCCAGGCAGATCAAAGGACTCACACATCTTTGTCTGAAACCGGCAGCCAAGGGGAGCTGGGAGGAAAGCAGAGTAGGGGTGGGAGAGAGAGCGAGAGCGCGCGTGTGTGCTCCTAATTGATAAAAAGGGAAGAGCGTCTTCCTCCGAGAGATCTCAAGCCCCATCAAAATGCAGGAGAAGAAGAAGAAGGGGAAAGAAAAAAGATTTCCTTTCCCTTACAGGAACATGCCAAAATCCAGCTGTTTTCAACAGAAGAGGTGGTCACTGCTATGGGGGGGCCAGGTCAGCCCCCAGCCAGGGCTGGAAGGAGAGGGCATCGCTGGCTGTGGCATTGCTCGGTGGGCGTGTGAGCCAGGGTGCTGGCTTCCACCTTCGCCCAGGGTGGGGAGGATGGAGGGGCTATTCGAGGTTTGCTGTGGGGCTCCTTTGCAAGGCGAGGATCTGCAGCAGCACTCAAAAGGATGAGGTCAGCCGCCTGCCTCATCTCCTGCACCACCAGTAAAAAGAAGGATGGAAACCAGCATGGTTTACACGTAACCTTGCATCTTCTGGCATGGGGCATGGCCAATTTGTTTACCACCTAACTGCTTCTTTTGGAGAGTGGCCCAGGCAAATGACTAGGCCAATGACGAGCTCCGGGCTGGAGCTCAAACTAGTGGTCTTGACGAAGGAACCACCAGATGTGACAGATGCCAGTGTCAGAAGAGGACAGAATAAAAACATCGTTGTGAAGGATAGCTGGATTTTGCAGGTGGTTAAAGGGGATTGACTTGAGAAAGGGTTGGACATAACAGATAACTGGAGGGACTACTGAGGGACCTCTGGGTCTGACTTAGGACAAGAACCCAAACCTCTTGCTCTGACCACAGCACAGGGGTCTAACCATAGAGTCATCAAGGTTGGAAAAGACCTCTGGGATCATCAAGTCCAAGCACCAACCCAACACCCCCAGGCCTCCTAAACCATGGCCCCAAGGGCCACGTCTGCACAGTGTTTGATCCCCCCAGGGACGGTGACTCCCCCACCTCTCGGGGCAGCCTGTGCCAGGGCCT
The DNA here is from genome assembly GCF_949628215.1 of Phalacrocorax aristotelis. Taxonomy (NCBI): domain Eukaryota; kingdom Metazoa; phylum Chordata; class Aves; order Suliformes; family Phalacrocoracidae; genus Phalacrocorax; species Phalacrocorax aristotelis. Next base: position 23,574,307 of record NC_134286.1, on the reverse strand, counting down.
GACCGCTCTGGCAGGGAAGACATTTTCCCTCATCTCCAACCTAAACCTCCCCTGGTGCAGCCTGAGGCCGTTCCCTCTCGCCCCGTCACTGGTGACCTGGGAGCAGAGACCAGCCCCCTCCTCACTCCAGCCCCTCTCAGGCAGCTGCAGAGAGCGAGAAGGGCTCCCCTCAGCCCCCTCTTCTCCAGGCTAAACCCCCCCAGCCCCCTCAGCCGCCCCCCAGCACACTTGTGCTCCAGACCCTGCCCCAGCCCCGCTGCCCTTCTCTGGACACGCTCCAGCCCCTCAAGGCCCTTCTTGTCCCGAGGGGCCCAAACCTGAGCCCAGCATTCGAGGTGGGGCCTCCCCAGGGCCGAGCACAGGGGCCCCATCCCTGCCCGGCTCCTGCTGGCCACACCAGTGCTGACACAAGGTGCTCCTTGGTCAGGATGACCAGGAGGGAGCAGGTTGCCTTCCCTGCTGCTGGTAGCACACCTGATGGGACAGACTAAGCATCCTGGTGTCACCAGGCATCTTCCTGATCAGTTCTAACCCTGAGGCTGCAGGACAGAGGTCTTTCCTAGAGCCTCATGGAGGAAATACACCTCACACAGCTTCACCCATCCCAAAATGAGGCATCTGAGTCTAAGCATCCCTTTGCAACTAGTGGAGAGGGACGGCAGCGCTGCCCAAAGCTGATCCACTCATCCTGAATTTGAAGTGTGAGGTGGAGGGAAAAACCCACCTGCCAAAGGGACCGGCTGTTTCCCATCAACTGCAACAAAAACCTGGACTCTGAGCAACTGGAAGGTACATCAGACTTTTCTGCACCACAGTCCAAGGGGCTTCATCGGGTTGCTCCTGAACTGTGTCCAGCAGTTTGTGTTTGGCTGAAGCACAGTTTTAATAAATAGCATATTTCTTGATCCACAGGCTTCAGTGAGGTTGGCCTTTTCTTGACCAAATGCCAAAGGCTACGTCCACACCAGAGCGTAGAGATGAAAATACAGACATCTCCGTACGGCACGTCCTCAAGGGCAGGGCAGTTCTGTAGCCAGGGGCATCCTTGAATAGTGCATATATTTACCCCAATAACTGCTCACACTGTTGTTTACACTGTGTTGTTTTGCTGTATGCAAAGTCTCACTTGGGAATAAAGCAACCTGATTCGGTTAATTTTTAAGTCATATTTTAAAAAATGCACTAAATAAAAGGGTTGAAGGAAAAATTTCAATTATTTACTGTAATGCAAATCGGGGTGAGCACCATCACAGCATCAACCCGTTTCAGGCAAGTGAAAGTCAGTTCATGAAGAAGGCGAGGCCAGATTTATCGTTTTGGCTGGCTACGGTTTCCAGTCTCATTGCGGAAGCCTCCCGTCTTGCTTTGTTTTGCTTTTAACTCAGGAAGAGAGAAGTCAAAAGAGAAACTTGCTGGTGATCAGGCGATGTAGTATTTAGACTGTCAACATGGGCATAAGTGACTGAGAAGGGAGGAAGCGGGAGTTGTTTGTAGATATTTTGCTCTGGAAATATGCAAAGAACCTTCAAAGGGACTGCAGGACCTGATAAAAGAGCCTATTAAAACTGGGCAATATGTCAGGTTATGTGCACAATGTGTTCATCAGAAGCCTTCCACGCCTGGACCGGTGCAGCCAATATGGAAGAAGGGGATGCCAACACTCTTTAAAACAAAAGCAGTGGTCTGAAGGCGATGCAGCCCTTACCACTTGGATCTGAAAAGAAACAGAGCCTGAAACGAAAAGATGCTGCTTACAGAATTGCACAGCTGAGTCTTCAGCACGTCCCTGTGGGTGCACAGGGTTATGGGGCACAGCTCACGTACGGGGTCCCTTCCTCCAGTGCTTCGCTTTTCAGCTGGAGACACCCACAGGTCCATTCTGCGCCTTGTGGAGAGCAAAAATGCCATCGATGAAACCCCAACGTGCACGGCAGATGCGGGGTTGATGGCACACTTCAGCTCTTGATATTTGACGAGATCCAAACTCCCAACTTGATCTGGAAGAAAAGGCATTTCCCAGCTCGGTGCTCTCCAAGGTGTGGCAGCTGGGCTTGGGTGTAGTGCAGCTAATCCAGTGTGATAGCCACGTCCCAGCCCAGACAAAAGCAGGAAACTATATCCTCTTCTTGGTAAAAAGAAGTGTTTTATTGCTCATATTTTTAGGACAGAAATAATTGGGGTAATAAAAGCAGAAAGAGGTTGGTTGGGGTTTTTTTTATTCCCCAAGCGAAACTGCCATAAGAGATCCCCATCGGGGGCTGGCTCAGTCCTGGAACACCCAGACTGCAAGGAGGAAAAGGCAGCCCAAGTCCTGAGGGCTCCAAAATATTGCATCTGTGCCCGGGAACGTAGCAACTCCCCAAACTTACCATGTCTCAGGTGGGAAGCTGAGGTTGCTCTGTGCTGATCGGGGGAGAAGAGCCGCCTTCAGAGCTTTGGGCACCACGGGATGCTTGGCTTCGCCCCTGCAGAGCTGTCCTCATTGTGCCCTGCGCCTGGGGGCTACGGGATGCACCCGGGAACCGCCTTGCTCAGACCATGGACCAAGGTGAAGCTCACGGGTGGGACAAGGCATTCGGGACCCGGAGCCTGGTGTTCATTTCCAGCACCTGCAGGACCCACCAAGGGAAAGGAGCTGGATAACAGACATAATCAGTGGGAACTGCTTTTAGCCGTAAGATTTCCACAGACTGTGCTTTTGCTGTCAAAAAATCTTTCTTGACCTACTCAGGTTTGAGTTAAGCTAATACTCTTGTTCCTTCAAGTCCAGAGCAGCTAATGAGGCCGTGTTCTTGCTGCTTTTTTTTTCTCCAGTGCTCATCCTGCTAGTATCTCAGCCCCTGTTCAGTTATACTGCAATAATATATACCGTAAGGCTTTCCTAACCCTGAGATTCCCCCAGGCAGATTTTGTAGAGTATCCATTTAAAATGGTATTAATGAAACAACTTTTACTTAATTAAAGCCAATTATTGACTAACCCACACGCCCAGCGATGCTCACTTGCTGACCAGTATAAAATGATTGGATTTCCCATCTCACCACCTGACTCTGAGCAAGGATTTTAGATATTAGCCGGCTTTCTGAAAATCAGTGTGCTGTTAAATGGCAAGCAGCCAGGCTTGTGGCAGGCCAGTAGCTCATGGCTGTTTTTACTGGGTGAGTTTTTACCGGGCACTTCAATGGAGGTACCGGGGTCAGGTAAGGGCAGGTTTTTGCAGAGCCGAGAATTTAGGGCTGCAGTTTTTCTACTTTATGGCAAATTTGCAGTAACGTCGTTACGAAGCTTCGTCATGAACTTCAGTAAAGCTTATTTTTGGTCTGAAGACATGTCTGTGGAGGACAAGAAGACCTGGAGGCAAGCAGTCTGCAGGTTATTGTAGCAGATAAGATTTTGGGTTTTGGGGTGGGTTTTCTTGTTCCGTTGTGATTTCCGGAACTAATTTTTATGCCCTAAACCAGCAAATTCCAGGGATTCCTTCCCATTCGCACCATGGAGTTATTTGGCTATTCATTTAATCACATTTCTTCCCCTGAACGGGACTCATACTACCGCAACGTCTCACTTCAGCGTTTCTGTTAAAAAAAAGAGGGTTCCTATTTCTCGGGCACCCCCTCCAAGCAGCCTGAGTGTCACCTCCCTCGCCCAGCCTGAGGGCTCAGCACCCATCCACGCAGCCGCGTCCCAGACGTCGCCTCTGCTGGTTTCCAGCGGGGCTGTCAGATGAAAGAGGACCCTTGTTCCCACCATTTTGTAGCAGCACCCTAAATCCTGTCATGAATCCAGCCCTTTGTTTCCGCAGCTCGTGCCTGCAAAGAGATGAAAGGTGCTCCAAGAAAACAAGTTACTCCGCAAGCAGAAGAACTAATGAAGCCCAATTCCCCGCAGGTTTGCCTCTTGTAGTTGGATTCTCTGATGTCTGGAGCGGTGTGAACTCAGACTAGAAGATGCCCCCCACCCAGGGCCTTCCAAGCGTCTTTCTTCTCCCAGGTGGATTCTCCAGTGTCTCATTAAGGTTCAACACATGCTGCAGGCTTGCCCTCTCTCAGGCTGTTAGTAGGGTTTTGGTGTTACACCCAATTGCTTTATTTCATCGTATCTTTTCAGACCGAATTTATCAACCAGAGCTAAATGTGGTTAAAGCTGGCCAATGAGTTCAGGTGTCACTGGGTGGAAAGACAGGTAGTAGATGCACAGACAAAACTCTGTGATTGCATACAGCTTTCTTCTTTGGAAAAGAGATTAGAAGTAGGCGTTCTACTTCTAGGTGCCTCAAACTTGCAAACGATCCCTGTTTCAGGATGGCCCAAAACCAAATGGACACAAATTTTCAGCTCAGTCCATGAATATAAGACTTCCTTATCATGAACAAGCTCAAAGCATGCTCCACTCCCTCCCTCCAGCCCCACGGGGGATTGCAGCTCAAGCGGGACATGAAGGTAACGGTCCAGAGCCCCGTCTCAGCACCGGCAAGTGCAAGCGCACATGGTAAGGCACAGACATGGGCTCAGGAGAGCAGAGTAGACGAAGATCAGTGAAGGAAAGACATGTATGTGTGAGGGTGCTTGCATGAACCAGCTTGCACGCACGCAGTAGGTCAGAGCCGATATTCACCCATACCCCTTGTGTCGCGGACGATGCAAAGTCAGCAATGGTCTAGACTGGTTGACCGTGCTCAAGAGACGTGACCTGTCTCGTGAGAAACCAGGGCTGAATTGCAAAGCTGGCTGAATCTTCTGGTGAGAAAACAGAAGCGCACGCAGCTTTCAGTGGCAGCCTCAGCTGTAGTGGTGGGCTGCCTCTCTTGCTGGGGCAGAGCAACCTGGCTGATGCGTACGGTGCGTGCAGATCAGGAGAGAGCTCGCTGTCACAGGCAGCGATGCTGGGGTGTAGCCCTTCCACTGGGGAGGAAGGAATCAGTATCAAAATCAATAGCTCTTCTTCTCAGGCAGGAGAATTATCTAAGCAGGGAGAAGTGGTTCCCTTGCAGCTGGTTGATTTTGGTAATCCATTATTAATGCTTGAGTTACAGGCCTGGCACTCTCAAAGGTCATGTTGGTATAAGAGCACATCAATTGTTTCCAAACATTTCACCCTGCAGCACCTTTGCCGTGGCCAGGGGAGCTAACGTGGCAATTCTTGTTAGCCTTTGCCTGTGGTTTCTCTCTATCAAGGTCTCCAGAAAGCCTTCTTCAAAATACCATGATAAAATCTGGATACAAGGGCAAATATCAGGACACACCTCATCCCTTTGGGGCTGCTTTTCATCCCTGTCAGAGAGGGGAACTGCTGAGCAGGCTATCGCCTTCCTTGCCACCCTGGGGTGCTGGTTACTGAACAGTCTCAGAGGGGATCAATGGCATTATAGACAGGAGACCTGAATGAAAAACCGAAGGATGCCATCAGAAGGAAGGATGTTGAATTTGGGTGAGGTCGTGGTTTAGTTTAGGAGTTGTGATACTGTTTAGATCCAGGCTCAACAGTCTTGACATCTAGTGTTCATGTGGCTTTGAAGCAGATGGGTGAAGCTACCTTACATAATTTCCTCCCATAAGATTTCCACCACTTTGACAGTTTATCTCCCAAGAACATCTCGAATTTTCTGAGAACAGCTGTATCACAGCATGGAATAGCCTTGAGCCAAAATCCCAAAGCCAGATCCAACTTCAGACACGAGCCTGCAGCTGAAACCTATTTTTACTATTGGCCAGCCCCAAAGAGCCTGAGCTCTAAGAAAGGTTATCTGATGTTTAGTTTAGAAAGAGATTATAGGCCCTCAAAGAAGCTCTTGACTAATAAATAAATAAATGAAATCAGTCAATTGTCTAAGGAACTCTTTAGAATTACGCCTGAAGCCACAATGGGATACTAGAGAAGTTCCTTCACTATGTTTTACAGGAGTAAAAATTTGCCCTAAGCTGTAAGACTCAAGAGAGGACAGAAAACATTTGGTTTTGTACCCACCATCACAACCAAATGTTCTCCTCCAGTCAGGCACCTTCTCCGTGGTGAGCACAGGGCAAGGCTCGCTTTAGTGCTCAAGCTTCACGCAGGGCAAGAGCTTCACCCAGGAAGGACACTAAAGAGAGGGCGGTGACGTCTTCAGAGTGAGCAAACGCTCCTCTGAGCCACCAGATAAATGAAGACTGCTCTCCGATGGATGCGCCCTGTGTGACTGGAGGCTCCAATATCTAATTAACTAGAAGGAAAGCATTTTGGGTGTTCAGCGTCGCTGCTGGGTAGATAGTCAGGTGTCTCACGAGGGCTGAACTCAGTAGGTTAGTTCATGAGACCTTTTTCTCCATATGGCTGCGAGTTTCCTTGAAAGCTGTAGGAACACAGCCTTGTGAGATCCTCATGCTTCTGCCAAACCTGTGAATTTGGCATGTAATAACTGTTATTCTGGCGGGGCAGACAGCCGTGCTTGCACACGCACAGAGATGGCATCGTGACGCAGGCAGCGCTCTCACAAAACCAGGATTAAAAACTAGCACACTTCTTGCAGGAGGGTTTGCGAAGACGCAAACTGCGCGCTCCGAAGCACGCTTACAAAGCACGTATTTCTGTGGCGAGCCTTCAACGCAGCCGGGGCGCACGCGTATTTCTCTGCAGGAGGACTTTCTCAGGGAGTGGGCTTGTGCCCCTCACCCTGTTCCAGCTGAAAAGGGCGGTGTGAAGGCCATGTCCCGCTGAAGGATTCATTTCAGACCAAGTGGGGTTTAGCCATTGTATTTCAGAAGGGCACAGGCTGGCATCTGAGAGCCCCCTTGCACACACCTGAAGATGCTGGAAGGCAGGTCTAGAGAGCAGGGATGCAGTAAAGGCTTGCAGCACTGCAGAGCTTCCAGGACTTAGTCCACCTATAGGTCAGACTGAAACTCTCTCCTGGCTTAAACTGCACCTCCCCACACCTCCTGCACAACTGTTTCCGCTATGCTAGGAGCCCTCTCCCTCCCTCCTTAGCCCAGGAAGGCGAAGTCTGTTTAGTACAGCGTTTTATGTTGGTATCATCAAGCTGGACATTAAGTAAAGGGCAAATCAGCCAGCACCGAACTAGGCTGGGCACAGATGGTGGGCAAGGTCACCTGTGGGAGATGCTGAAGAACAGGCAAGACAGACTTTTAGCTGGGTATGGTTTAGGCTTGATCCACCTTCATAACAAAGGACTAACTTTCTGAGGTCTCCACCCAGCATCATTTACCAGAATTTTCTTGAGTTACTAAGTTCTCCCCCTACAAAAGCTGTGGACAAATTCCATCTCCATCAGTGTTCCATGCTTTATGCTGAAACCCTTTATTTCACAAGTCCATTTGCTTCAGGAAAAGCTGAGTGGACTCTGCCTATGGAATCCATCTGGGATGGGGAGACAATCTGAAGACACAGCAACAAAACCCCGCTTTTTCCATGGAGAAATAGAGAACATAGCTGAGAGTAAATCCCAGCAAACTATACGAGCAAGGGGGCCCGTCTCCATTTTACCAGAGGAGCTGGTCACTTCACCAATAGCTATGCTCAGAAATACGCTTTTATCAATAGCTGAATACACTCAAGCCAGCATTTAAATGACTCGCATTAGTGTCTCTATTGCCCCTGTACCATGTCATGAGGTCACCTATTGCACATGTTAATGACCCCTAGGGTGAGAGAGTGGTTTCTGGTGTCTAGCCCACACTCCTCTTTATTCAGTCCCTGTGCATGCCCTAGGTTTTCGCCCTTGTCACTTATTTTATTCTGAATCCAAACACTGCCACACAATGCACTTGACCTTTGCCCTGGAGGGAACACACTTGGGATGAAGGAAGAATTCACTCTTTATTCCTTTCTAATTCTAGTTGTTACTATACCATCACGGACAAATCCCCACTTACACAATAGAAATCAAGTCGTCTGTTCTCGCTAGTTCTGGGACTTTGGACAGGGGTTCCTCCTCCTGCCACAGACGGTCCAGCTTCTGCCCGCATCCGGTTTTCACATTCTACATCTGTCCCGGTTAACCCTTGTCACGATGTGGCAGCAGCTGCAGAAGGGATGAGCGGGATGGGTTTCCTGCCCCTGCCACCCTGGTTGCATGTGACACGAATCTGGCAGAGGCAGGTAGCTGCCTTGCACTGCGTGTGTGGCACATTTCACAGCCCAGCACATGTTTCCTTGCTTTTTTGGGGGTTTCCTGGGACTATTCATCTGTTGTGGATGTGTGGCCCGTGTAGGGTGAGCTCTGGGCTGCCAACGTGGGGTGAGGGACATCCAGCTTTCAAAATAGGCACCCAACTGCACAAGGCATCCATCTAGCCAAACCGTGTGAGACCTAAGGAGAAATGGCAGGTCCAGAGGTCCAGACTGCCAGCAAATGGCCATCTCAGCCTATTTCCTCAACAGTCCTGACTCCTCCTGCTTTAAATTATACACTTTCCTGAGCAGCCACTCTGCCTGAGGCTTGCTTTCTGGTTGGAAGTCGATTCTGTCCCTCTAAGATACAAACCACCCTCGGAAAGTGCTCCCATTTTCTGGATCTGGCAGGATCTCCAGGGCATCCTTTGTGCTCTTCTTTGGGCCACATGCTGAAAAGCAGACTGGAAGAAGTTGGCCATTTCGCTGAAGCCAGCAGAGCTCCTCCAGGGTGATGCTGCTCTGAAACAGAGTAAAGGCAATGGGCTGGATGCTGCTGATTATTTGAGTTAAACACCTGAAAACTGGCCAGGAACTGCAGCCAAGCACAATGTTTCAAGCTGGTTTTTCAATGGAAATGAGTTCCCAACATTTGAAATATAGAGTGAGATGTGGGGGGGAAGAAAAGAGATTTTCCTCACACCCTCATTTAGTTTTAATCAGCTTTTAAAAGTGCACTGAAACCTCCAGGTTTCCTTATTAGCGGGACCCTCCCTCCCTGATTTCATGGTCAGAGCTGGGTTAGACCAGCTTTCCCACAACACACCTTGCTCTCAAACCAGCAGTAATTTGTATGGAGTCCACATGCTGATCCCATGATAGACTCATATTTACTTACTGTGGCTGGGACACGGATCTGCTCTCAGAAATCTCATCTGTACAGATGCAGAAGGCTGAGGTCAGGCTTGGCTCATCTTTCCTAGTCTCCAGTGTACCTTCAGACGTTCAACTGCTCCGGGTCATTTTTGTATCGGCGATTCCAGTGGGTAACTGGGCCCCACATCTTCTTGTTACCTATTTGTGTTGATTTACTGCCTTGAAGTTGCATAAGTGGACAAAAACCTACCCTGAGCATCTCAAATCCTGAGTGCAGCGATGACTCCTAGACCAAAGAGCATCTACCCAAATGCATAACAAAAGGCAGCAGATGCAAGGAGACTGGTTTGTAAAAAGCTCAACCCATGGAGACTGTAGTCAGTCTGGTGAGCACAGTAACAGCACAACCACTGTCACAGCTCCTGGGAAGATGCCCAAGCTCAGGGTTTGCAAGAGGAGGGAGCCTTGGGGGTGTTTACGGAGAGCTCCTCCAGGCTGCTGGGACTCTTCTATCTCCACATCGAATGGAGCGGGGTGGGAATGTCCCAGATATCAGCCCACAGCCTGGGCCATTCCACCTGCAGCAAGGCAGCTGACGAAGTGCCTCATGCACTCCTTGACTTCTTAGCTGTCCATCATCTACATGGGACACCCCAAGGGAGACTCAGCTGGAGCCAAAACACTTAACCCCCTGAAAGACCAGTCCCTGTTTTCCCAGAGAACCAGAGAACAGCCTTCTTCGTCTACGAGCATTTATTCATCCTTTATTTTTCTTCTTTTTTTTTTTCTTCCTGTTGTGTTAACAGAGCATCTAATGTGACTAAATAGGACAACCTGCTCTCCCATCCCCATGAAAAATAAATGATGTGCTTTCTCTTGACTACCTTCCCCCCCCCGCCCCCGGCACTTTTCCCACCAGGCAACTCTTGGACCTGTCCTCCCTTGGGCAGAGCTCACGGAGGGGCCTGGGAACCAACCCAACCGCACGACCGCAGTGGGAGCCATTGGCTTGAGCCAGCGAAGCATGGTGGTGGCAGGAGTTTGGGGGAGTCAGAGGAGGGTGGGGGGAAGGACAAAGGGGGTGGGTGTGTGTATGTGGGGGTGGAATCTATGTGCAGAAAGCAGCCAAGTGGCAGCTTACCCTGTTAAATATTAATCACCTCTGCTTCTGCAATTTCGGCAATGCGTCTAGGCCCACCACTGCTGAATATTTCATTAACACCACTCACTTCCAACTGCACTTCTCCCACTTTTCTTTCTCCCATAGACCCCTCTCCCATCCCTGCCCCCCCTCCGTCCCCTGCCATTGCCAGTGCCAGCCACGCCGTGACGTCCATCCCCTAACCCCACATCCTTAACTCCCCAGAGGTGAGCACCAGCCCAGCCCTGCTCTGTCCACAGTCCACCGGTCGTGGTGTCTGTGCAGGGAGACGGCGGCAAGGCCATTCAGGGGAAAGAAGATCATCAACTCCACTGGGAGAAAAATATAAGTGCGCATCAACAAGTCCCGTGCTAAATAATACATGAGGCAGGTCAGGGCAGAAATGCTGACTCTGGGCTGGGAGCTTTTTAAACCACGTAGTCTATGTTTCTTCATCACTGGCTTGCTCTGTGCGAGGACTTCGGGAGTGCAGTCAAATGTGCTAGGGTGAGCTTTGTTGGTCCTGAGCAATTTTCACCTCAAGCTCCTAATGGCAGCTTCCCCCTGCCTGCTTCTAGCCACCGATGGAGACGAGCCCACGTGGTGTGCAGCACGTTGGGTGGCCGCAACCAGCCAGGGCAGGGGCAGGAACTGGGACCAGAGAAAGGACCTTGCAGGAGATAGGAGGGTCCACCAGGGAACCCAAAGCAAGACAATGTGCTTATGCTCTAATCCAGACTTAATGGTCACTGTGCAAGCTTACCCCTCTATTCTCCCCAGATGTAGGTGCCTCTTATTAACACCAGCTGCAAATCTCTGCCCCTCCCTCCTCCAAGCCCTTTCTTTTCCGTCCATTCTTTCCTTCTGTTCCACCCTTTCTCTTTTCTCCATTCCCAAGCCTTACTTTTTTTCCCCTGTATATTATTAAATTACTTTTAAATCTTAAAAAGTTATTAGAAAGTTCAGGTTGACCTTTGAACATTGCACTTCGGAACAATTACCTCCTCCCACTGAATTCAGGTTTAAAAGTTCATAGATTCCAGTGTGATTATGTGGAGGGGGGGGAACCAAAACAAGCTAATCTGGGTCCAGACTATCTCTCCCCATGGCACACGCCAGCACCCACTTCACTGGTGGAGACTTGTTATGCTGAGGGGGAGATGCGCAATACGGATGGACTTACAGCCTCTTGCTCTAAGAGGAGGTGGCCGTGGTGGCATAGAATCGTAGGGTTTGGGTTGGAAGGGACCTTTAAAGGTCACCTAGTCCAGTCCCCCTGCCATGAGCAGGGACATCTTCAATAGATCAGGTTGCTCAGAGCCCCGTCCAACCAGGATACCTCTGTCCTCACTGAAACGTCTGGCTGCGAAGCATTTAAGTCGGAGCTGGTCCTCTCTCCTTCCCTGCCACCCTTTGTAATGAGTAGAGAGAAAAAAGCAACTTGCAGCTCGTGACCTTTGCAGGTTCTGCGAGTCCCGTTTCTCTCCACTGGCCTGGGATGTCTAGCTTGGATTTGTACGTCTAATTTTCACGATAAACCACCCCGAGACCATTAGCCAGAGTGAAAAGAGGCAAAAGGGAGCAGACAATTATTGTATCTGAGGTAAATGAAAGGCTCTCTGCCTGCCATTGCCTCTATGCGATCAGCTGGAAACAAAGCTAAGTTAGCCACCGTGGTATGTGTCTTGACGTCATCGCTGATGCTATATGACAGAGTTAACGACTCACTTGGAGGAAGACACTCAGGCATCGGCTGGAATTAGTTGTTCCTCTTCCAGCTACAGAAAGTGCAAATCCCAGGCAGGTTTTAATGTTGGTATCTGTCAAGAACAAAAATATAAGATTTTGATCAATAGCCGAGGGAATGCCTCAAGCCAACGGTACGTTTGTTGCAAGGGAGGGTTTTCTATGCAAATCTCATCGGGGGATCAAGATATTCCTTTTGTGTAATATATTAAATAAAATGTGCACTAAAGGAATTACTTGAAAATATTGAACGCGATAACTTCATCTGATTAACGTAGCGTGCTTTCTTTCCCCCTTTTTATTAAAAATTCACAAGTCTTCCCGTCCCTTATCTCAATTAAGCAACTTGTTTGTCAGGATTATTTGTTACGCGTTTTCATAAACATTTGATGAATTATATGCAAACATCTCACTAATGTATTAACAAGACTGAGGTTTTAATTACACAACACTCAAGGAAAGTGGGCTTAAGGCTCCTCCAGTGAAGTTAATTGTGCTTCCTTGTGTCTCTGTGCATTGCAACGGGAATTTTCCTCTGGGGGAAATCACATTGCCGTCTGCAGTGGCAACAGACCCGCCTAGAGCCTCTGCTAGCACCAGCTGGATGAGTATCATTCAATGCTACCGCTTCAAGAGCTTCGCTAGCCTTTGCTAAAAGGCTGCCGCTTCAGCTCAAATTTTGGTAGCAAGAAGAGGAGCTGGGAGACGACACCATCCGTTTTACATGAGTTCTTATTCGTTATTTGCCACAGGGAGGTGGCATTTTCAAGGGACGTCCAGTACAACAGCAGAAGGGTCGCGCTTGGTCCACTCCCTTGAGCTTCTTGGTTTATGAGGACGAGGAAAGTTTCAGGCTATCTGCTGTCCTGGTCTGCTACGTAGTCAGTGCAGAGATTCAGGCACCACACCAAAGGTCATCGCCTTCTGCAGATGGTCAGCCTTCAGCCCTAAGGCCTCCCCCTTGCCTACACAGGGAGCTGGGATATTTTGATGTCAGGATAACTCACGACCTGCCTGAACTGGGCTACTGGTGTCAGTGCCTGGGTGTTTCACAGCAAGCCTAGCTGGCAGCCTGGGTGAGGTTCACAGGCAGGCAGGCAAGGAAAAAGTGGTTGTCCGGGTCTGACGTGCCAAGAAGTGAACAAGAGAAGCCAGGTCTTCAGGTCAACAGATTGACCATGGCATCACAGGTCATTCATGTATCTGAGAGCATTCAGACCCAGTGCTGATGCTATAATATTCTTTACTTTGCCCGTCTGCACACCGAGATTGATTTAAGAACTGTGAATGGAAAACTGGACCTGTTTCAGTCAGTGTTAGCTGCTGCTTTAAACTATGTTGAACTCAACTGCTTCGAACCCACTCTAACCCTGATTTTCTTCATTTTTTTGAGACTTGATGACCAGCACCTTCCAGAGCTCCCCCGCAAGGGACACCCATTGTGCGGCTGTCCAGTTTATATCCACTCAGCCAAGAAGTACTGGCATCTCCAGGGGTTCCTCCGTCCTACATCTGCCACCAGAATGAGGTGAATTTGCAGTTCCTGAGACAGGTCTAAGAGCTGTTCCTACCCCTGAGAGCGTGGAAGGTCAGAGGCACGATAGCCCCATGCCCTCCCTCCGCCCCCATTACCACCGCCTGATTCAGCATCCGCCCCACGTTGCTGGGCAAGGCGAGGCCGAGCAGAGCACTGTCCTGCTCCCGCCGCAGCTTCACCCAGCCACGGTCTTTCACAGCGTAGGTCAGGGCTTGCACCATAACTTGCAAACAGCTGGATTTTCTCATGATCTTTCTCCTGAGGCAGGATTTGTCTCCATCCATTCCTCCTGGCATGAACAGGCAACGTAGAGGGCCATCTGCACGGAGGACCTGTGCTGCTGTACAACCACAGGGTCCCAGAGCCCCGTAAATCCCTCACTCCTTGGCGTTGTCGTGAGCATCGTGGAGGTGCCCGGAGCAATAACTCACCAGTGTTCAGGTTCCAGCTCTTGAGCAGAGGCAAAGAGCGTTTGGTTCAAGCCAAAGCACTGTCAGAGGTTAAGGAACCCCCCCGTTATCGCTGCACACTTCGATCAGTCTGGGGCAGAGGACAGAGCCGCGCTCTTGGTCGTAGGTACTCTACGGAAGGTTTAACAGACCTTGTGTCAAGGAGCGACCACCATGGCCCCTGCTATACAGTCATCAACCTCTCACTTTACATTTTCCCTTAGAGATGGTAACTTGAGCGAGGAGGAGGAAGGGGAGGATGCTGGAAGGAAGGGAAGCCACGGAGCAAGCCAGGGCTGAGCAACGGCTGGGGGGTTTCCTGACACATGCGCAGAAGAGAGGATTTCCCCCCTAGCTCCTCTCTTAGTCAAACTCTTCTTTCCTCAGCCCTCTTTCCTTAAGAGAAACTCCTGCACAAACCTTTCCTTGCTTCGCCTCACCTCCTTTCTGTGTCTGGACAGCACTTCTTGCTTCGATGGATGTCTCTAAATAGCTCATCATTGCCTACGCTGCAGCTATTCATTAAAGGTTTCAATATCCGTTCAGCTCTCTGCTGGGATCTGGGCTCCTAGAAAACCTCAGCACTGAGGTTTTCCTTCCTCAAAAGCCCAAGTCAGACCTGAAACATTTTTGCAAAATCATTGGATTTTGATTTCCACTGGGTTTAGAATATTTCACATCCTAAAAACAATTTAGAAATCCCTGAAAATCCACTTGAAAATTACATATTAACTTTGTTCTGATACTTGTGAGAGCATTATTTGCTCAGTATCGTTTCTTTATGTTTCTGTTGGAGCTGTGCATACCTCATGACTTGTTAGCATTAACGGCATGTCATGACATATTATGATACGATAGGACGGCCGACTATACTATTCCTTCTACTTTTAACATTACTTTAAAACTTCTGATTTTATTTTCCGTTCTTTTCACTTTGCAAATTGGACCATTTGCAGTGTTTGATATCCTTATTTCAGCCAGGCAACAATTTCAGACTATTTTTTTTTTTCCTAAAATCAGCTGCTACCCTAATTAGTACTGAGCCCTTCTCTCTTTCGGAAGTATTAAAACATCAAACTGTTTCATTAGGCCAGTGAACGTTACTGCCTTTGATTAATAAAATAAAGTGAGCATGTAATGCTAATTAGAGTATTAGCCGTTCATTACTGTGTCATTTATTTTGTGACATGTAACCAATAACGGGTCTTACAGGACTTGTTCTAGGCATCACTCATTTCTCCTGCAGGCTTCTCACGATGGCACACGCGCTCAATTCAGTTACAACATTAAGCCTAAGGAGTAAAATTTGAACGGCTCTTTAGACAAAATTGAAAAGAAATAAATCGTTTCAAGACTCGTCTTCCATGGACGAGGAACTCCCCTCTCCGAGCACAGCAAAACCAAGTTTTGAACCGCCTGGGCTTCCCTGCCAAAGGATATCGAGCTCTAACCGTGCCGGTGGCGCCGCCCGCAGTTCTGCCAGCACGGCGGTGCCTGTGAACGCCCCATCCCGCCGACGCCTGGGACCGCGGGACGCGAGGGGCAGAATCGGTCCTTCCCGCGCCCCTTCCCGCTCCCCACCGAGGGCGACAGCCTCCGCCTAGGCGTGAGCTGGTTCTTCTTTCCCACTCCCAAAGTGTACCCGGGGTAGCCAGTGAATACAAATCAAGGCAGTAGCGTTAATATTCTCATTACATTTAAATCTAATGGGCTTTTTTAATATTCAGAATCAAAGGCACTTCACCACCAGTAGATTTTTTTATACTTTTTTTTTTTTTTTAAAAAAAAGGGAGCCCTGCATCTCATTCCACTCTTCCTCCTCCTCGCCTTTTCTTTTTTAAATTTTTTTTAAAATATTTTTTTTATTTTAAGCCAGGCTAATCCACCAGGGAAGGGCCGTGCCTATAAACAGATGCCACTCACAGAGGGTCTGGGAGGCCTTCACATCATTAGATGATGGTGAACTTTGAACTTGTGATTTGGAGGCTGTGTTTGCGGAGGAGGAGGAGGCGGCAGCGGCAGCAGGGATGAGGCCGGGGCGGAGGGTGGAGGGAGCTTGACGGGGCCTCTCTGGTGAATTGCTGGCCTACCCAGCACAGGAACGCTCAGGACTTCAAATCGGCTCCAGTCACTTTGAAGCTCCTCTCTCTTAATCTCTCTCTCTCTTTCTCTCCCTCTCCCTCTCTCTGTCTTTTCCCCCCTTGCATCTATGAATCATTCATGCCTTTTTTTTTTTCCCCTCAGAGGTTCCTTTAGGAAAAAAAAATAATAAAAGAAGAAAAAGAAGGAAAAAAAAGGGAGAAAAAAAAATATACACACACGCTCACACAAAGCCCTGCCTGTGTTTATGTCCTTATTGCTCTGTGTAGCTTATTATCGCCAATGTTGAACAAATTACTTACATGGTGTTTGCAATGTGCTGCCATCCCTCAGAGCGATGCTCGTGATAGGGCTGACTATTTTATTTTAAATGTTAATGGGGGCACCAGGTTCAATGTAAATACACGGTGAATAGTATTTACACAGTGCGGGGAAAAGAGCCTGGCCCCAGTGCTGGAGCTGCCAAATGCAAAGGTGAATTTGCACAGGCATTTGCCAGAGCCCAGGAGTCAGGGACTAGGGCGAGCACAGCGACCGCAGTGGGGTGGGAGAAATGCTTTTGGATTTATGTAGGTCCATACGTACCCGCGGGAAGGGTTTGATAGCCTTTGGGAAAGTACACGAGTTTCAGTGCAAGCACACAAACCTGGTCCTGAAAATTAGATGCTTTGACTTTGAGAACATACCTCTGCTCCCAGGCAAACCCAGGAAGGGCTTGGTCCCACGTCTGTGGTTGCACCCGCGTTTGCTCTTGGACTTTGCTGAAGAGAAGGGTTGAACCTGCCTTGCCCGTGGGAGCAGCCCCTGGCCTGGGCCACCCCAGGTGCTCCTTGGATCTTGTCTTGGAGAGCCCCGGCACACACGAGGCCGAGCAGGCCGGCAGAGCATGCTCACACATGTGCAGTCTGACCGGCTACAAAGCAGAACAAGTGAGAATTCACCGCGTCTTCACCGGGACGGGGGTCCAGGCGTGCATCCTATGGGGACTGCTTCCCCCCGAGAGCCAAGCGGAGCCCAGGACTGGCTCCCGCACGGAGGCCGGGGTCGGGCACAATGGGAAACGAGGAACAGCAACGGCTGTTTGCAGAGGGACGGTCACCGGGAGGGGCGGAAAGCCCATCATGTGAGGGAGAAGGGTCGGTAGATGGGATTGGGGGGGGGACCCATCACCTCCGAGTAGGTGAGCAGTGGTGTTACTATAGCAGCAGGGGAGCTTTAAGGAACCAGCATCGGTTTTCAGAAAGATCCCTTGGGTCTTGACCACCCCAGCATCCGTGGATTTCATTTGCCACCTCTTGCGGTTGCAACCGATCTGCTCCTGGCGACCGGCACGAACGCTCCCACCACAGCAAGCCTGAGCTCGGGAGTTCACGGAGCTGCAGCAGAGGCAGACCTGGCCCAGCAGCTGCTGCTCGCCACCCTGAAGAACACAAACATCTTGGATTTACTGGAAATAGCTCCCTTTCGGAAGCCCCACCGCCTGGCTGAAGTCATCAAACTAGTCGCACCGGCTCACCGCCACCCTGCAAGACTTGTTCAGACCCCGCCACGGCGCTCGCATCGCTCACGCTCCCCTTCTCCGCTCTCGCGCGTGTCTAACGCTTGCAAAAGCTGCTATTGCAACATCATGTTTGACTCCTGGAGCGCATCTCAAGCCCTCAAAGCAAAAGGACACCCCGGGGTGGGGGGGGAAGCGGGGGAAACCGACGCGTTGAAGGGTGGGCGTGGGTTGCTCGACACCACCCAGCTGGTTAGCGGGGGTGGGAAGAGAGCCAGCGCTGGAGCCTGCTGTTGCGCCTCGCACTGCTGTGAGGTTAGGAGTAGGGGCTTCGCCGCATTTGGAAGGAAATTCAAGGAGGATACCCAGCCTTTCTTAGCTCCTGGAAGGCCTAAGTAGATTGATGTGGGGTTAATGCCATTAGATGGGGATTTTAAAATGCAGGGGGCTTTGTACAAGGCTTGTTTCCCCCCGACACCTGGACTTGGCAGCAGATAGGTCCTGCTGCACTTAAGCATCCAGCTAACTTCAAGATTTCAGCCTCTGCAGCTCAGGAAGCTTTGTAGATATTTGCTTAATGATGTCTCTGAAGGGGGAAAAGAGCATTTGCTGTCACCACGTGGCTCCCAATCACTCCTAGGATCCCAACGGGCTGGTCGGTACAATCCCATTTCTAGACTGAAGCCCAGTCTAGGGTAAATGGTTTATCCATCCTGACACAGAGAATCCCTGGATGTGCTGAGACCTGAACCCGCGTTCCCTGCTCTGAGCACACCTCCTGGTCACATTTCTAGGCCACATCTTGGGAGATGCCAGGAGAGGCCACACAGTTATACACGGAGGAGTATAACTCTTTCAGCTCTCCTGCAAATCTCGCCGAAGGCTATAATTTTTGCATACCACAGTTTGCCCAGCCCTAGCAGGAGCTCCTGTGTTCCTACTCTCTGTTCAGACCTCCAAAGCAAAGCCCTTCTCCAGCCCAGCACAGCCAGCACCATGCACAGAGGTTTTATTAGATGAGATATATGACCTATTTAATATGTAAAAAATAAACATCTTTGGTATTAATAATAAATAATTAGGGCTCGTTCCAGCTGTAGCTCTGCAATATACTGTTTACCATTGATTTTGTTTCCGAGGAAAATACTTCTACTGGTGCAATGCTTTGTACATCCCCAATGCCTTTTTTCTGTCTTTTTTTTTTTACAGATAACAAATTTTCTAAGAATTTTAGGGTAATAAGTGTTATCAGGAAAAATGTGAGAGGCCGCCCACCTCACCGTCCAGGTGCGCGTGCATCATTTTTCTCCATTTCTGATTTAAACCCTGAATCCCAAGCGCGAGATCCAGGCTCACCAGCCAACAGAGTCCAGAGAAGCCCACGTAGCGGGGCTGATTCATCTGGCAGCAGATTTAATTAAACCAAAGGCGGTGCTTTGCCACAGCACGAGCACGCCCTCGGGGGGACGCCGTCACGGGATGCGACGCCGTCACGAGCAGCGAGAGGACACGCACGTTTGGGGCAGAGACCGGCAATGTCCCCAGCAACCGGCCGGCACGGGACACCCTGAACTCTGTTGCTGGAAGCTAGGAAAACATCAGGAGGGTTGCCTCTGAATACACATTTTCCTTTTACCCCTCTCTGTGTAGCTGTGACCCATGGCAGGCACGGGGAGACCTAGGCGGGGATGCACACACCAGGGGCACGGCGGGAAAGGGGACGGGCAAGGAGAGCTTAGCTCAGCAGGCACTGGCTGGCCTGTGCTTCTAGACCAGGGAACAGCTCCTGTCCTGTGCAGGTGAGGCTCTGAGAAGAGACAAGGAGGCACCTGGAGACACAGGACAGTCATTTTAAGTTAACTCTGAGCCTGCACTAGCTATCGGCATGTCCCCAGTCCCCCCGGTGCTGTCACCAGCAACCCGCCTGCTGCCTCCAGCCTGCAGTGCAGCATCCAGAGCTTTCCTCTCATCCCTTTCCTCTCCTCCAGCACCTTCTCGGTGGGGCGGCTGCGGGGCCACCGACGGTCAGCCTCGAGCTGTATGACCCCTCGTGCTGCCGCCGTAGAGCCTGGGGGCCATTTCCCACCTCTCCCCAAAGCAGAGGCAGCTCCTCCTGACCTGCCGGTCCTTGGGAGAGGGCGCGAGCATCCTGCACAAGTGCCGGGGTGCAATCCTAGCCGGGAGCCCCACGGCAGGGCTCACCGTGGTAGAAGATGCTACACCTACATCTCACCGTTTAATTCCCCAGCCGAGCTCGGCAGACCGCTGGGAGCAACAAACAGCCCTCCCTCAGCCCGCAGAGCATCGCTCGAGTGCTTTTAATCACAGCTTCTGAAGAGAAAGCCCTGCTCTCCCCATGCTTGCAGGGGTGGGCAGCTACCCCCAGCCCCAGCCATCTGCTCTGACTGCTGGGCATGGCAAGGGAGGGAGGGACAGACGGACGCCTCCCGCCGAGCCGCTTTGGGCAGGGCTGCCTGCGAGGCCCCGGCAGAGCAGAGGGCACCAGCTGCGGAGCCGGCTCTAAAGCCGAGTGGGGGCAGGGAGAACAAAAGTGCTGTTTGTCCTCGCCCCAAAAATCAATAGAAAAAGGGTTTTCCCAAGAGCTGTCAAGGAAAGGTATTCGGGTGCTGGACCTGAAAACCAGTGCCTTCAGCAGTAGGGAGTTACTGCCTTCCCCAGCCCCTCGCCCTCCCAGTTACTTTAATCTAGAAGGAAATTTTGGCACAACAGGAGGTGTCACTAGGTTAAAAAAAACACCCTAATTTTCTTAGACTTACCTGTTTAGACGGGAGCCAGGCACATACCTCCACAGCATGCCTTTTCGGGAGGAAATGTGATGCTCTGGGAGGGTGCACTCTGCAGGAACCGCACCCGCGCCTTGGGAGAGCAAACTGGACTGGGGGAGAGAAGACACAAGGGTTAAACACCAGACTTTAGGGGAGGCTCCTAAAACTTCCCCGCTCTCTGCACAGAGTCGGTAAATACAGGAACGGCACGTGGAAAAACATCCGATCTTCCCAGGCTATTGATTTTTGACTTTCATTCTCCCGGACGTCGCCCAACTCGTTAGCTTCGGATCAGGCAGACTAATCTGACCTGGTTCTTAGATCTTAGGCTGACCAGCCTGAATAGAAGTCGCCTGCCCAGCCCTAGTGCACCGTCTAATGGGCCATCTGCACGCCTCCAGGGACCGGGGGATTGCCGGCAGCTCCGTAGGGCCTTGGGAAGGATATCGGTATCTGAGGGCTTCCAGCGCTGCGGAACAGGTTTCCCCCACGCATTTGCAGCAAGGCACGAGTTTGAGTCAAGGTTAAAAACAGGCTTTGGAAACGAAGCTTCGGGTTCAAGTGCAGAAGGGACTCTGCAGGCATACACTGGCTTCCAGAAGCCAAAGGCTGGTGCCAAACCCCGCTAACACCCGCCGTCGCTGGGGGAGCTGGGGCTCGGGCACCCAGCTAGAGAAAGGAGCGTGAGCAATCAGCTGGAGGCTTATTTCTTGCCACAAACCCGCAGCGTTCAGTTGCACTTATTTTTAGGTAGAACCAGAGCAGATTGGTAGATTTTTTTGGCAGTTTGATCAAAAAAACAAGAAAAAGAAAAAAATAAGGAAATAGGCTGAAAGGAGCTTTGGTGTATGAAAGCAGAACAGCATTGGTTTAGACCAAGCCTAAGCTCCGCATCCCAGTTTGCTGAACTTTCCAGGCAAGCAACATGCAGACCACCTGCCCCTTTTCCAAGCAATTAATTTCTAGCCTTTGTGCCTCAGTTTCCCCACCCACCAAACAGAGATTGCCCCATGGGGTCTCCTTTTGCTCTGTGATCTTGAGAAACAACTCTGTGAGGCTCTTACTCTTTTTATCAGCAAGCCATGCCCTCTGTGTCTCTCTGAGCCCTGAACAGGCTCGTGGACAGCACTCTGGCCCCTTTGCCCTGTTGATAGCGGCTGCGGGGGGGAGTTTGCCAGCCAGCGGGTGCTGTCGGCGAGCTTGCCTGAAAATTTGGACCAAGGCTGGAAAATTGGCTATATTGCTTAAAGCGAGCCCAAAGCAGAGAGCTGGGGGAGGCAGCAAGCAGGAAAGGCAGAGGAAGGAGGGGAGGGAAGGGCAGTCTGATGTGGCCAAGGCAATCACGTCCCACCAAGATATTAGGGCTGGAGGGCAAAGGAGCCCCTGTCCTACTTGAGCCACACCTTTTGCCTTCGTTGGTCAGCTGTGCTGAGCATCAGCCATCCCTGGAGGAGCCTCTTGGTGCGCCCATCTCAGCCCACCCCTGGCCCCATCCCTGGGGCATGCTCTGATCCTGCGTGGGCACGAGGAGGATTTTCCTTGAGTCTTGGGTTATAAGTCTGCATCTGCGCAACCAGTGCAGGTGAGCCGAAATACTTCTGGATCACGAGAAACTCTTGTCCTCTCCCTCTATCCAGGGCTCTCTCCTTCCCTTCCCCACTAGCTTTCAATTATTTAATTTCCCTTCCCCCCCGCCCAGCATCTGAAAGCCAAGCGTCTTAAATACAAATCACCTCCAAATCATTACGTGCAGGACCTTTCGGCCCTCTTCAGAGCAATGGGCCGTGAGTAATGAGCTCTGCTGAGAGTTTGCTGGATTTCACATACAACAGATGTAAAAGATGGGGCTGGAGAAGGGGGAGGAAAGGGGGAAGGAAGCCAGATCCAGCTGGGGAGATGAAATATTTGCCACTCACCTTTTCCTTCATCTGCAGCAGGGCAGAGGACCAGGTCCTCCTGCAATCCTGCTGTGCAGCTCCCGAGCTGGGACCAGGTGGACAAACAGGCAGGGTGCAGCTTGAAATTCAAGCCTCGAGCCCTCCAGGTGCTCAGGCATCCTTCCAGGGTGGGGGTGTCACCCCGGACCTTGCCCCCAGCAGACCATGAGCAAGCCCTCGTCTTCCAGGAGTTGTCCTCTGCTTCCTGCTGCTGCAGCAGGAGACGCTGAGGCGCAGGGCGTGGGGTTGTCCGAGACGCCACGACCTGGGCTTGGGTCCAGCTCCTCTTGCTCTGGCCAGGTGATGCCCAGGGTGGCAAAGCCTGCACAGAAACCTCACCGCTGAGACACCGTGGGCAGGGAGAAGAAAAGGCCACAGGCCAGACAAAGCTCAGTGCAGAGTTGGATTATCCCTGAGCTCACCCGAATCAGCCAACTCCACCTTTGAGGGGACTCTCACGGACACCCCAATGGCTGGGTGCCTCTCACACATCTCCATCCCCAGTTCCTTTGGTGCAGAGCCAGCTATTTTGGGGTGGAAGAAGCCTGGTGGAAGCGATTCACAACATACCATCCTGCCCTCCCAGGCTGCATCTGCGCCTCCCTTGCCACGCATTTTGCAGGTGAGCGTTATTCCACGCAGCACGCGTGCTACCACCCACAGCACCCCACGAACCCGGGGGGCAGGATGCCATGTGGCTCAGGGTCACCAAGGCCAAGAGAAGCTTTGCACCCCGATCTAGGACGCTACAGGCTCAGGTCCTGAAGAGATCAGACGATGCATGGGGTGGTTTCACCTCTGTGCACCAGCTTCCAGGAGAGAGCAGAGCACAAGATAACCAGCAGGGACCCCCGCCACGAAAGCAGCTGCCTCTGTGCCATGCCCCTCAGCTCCTGGGGGCTCTCAGGACACCAGCAGTACCAGGCAGGGACCTGCTGTCCCCATGGAGGAGGAGGAGCACAGCTCCACTGCCATCCCAGCCCCTCCACTGCCCCTTTTAGCACCCATGCCCAGAGCACAGAGTTTGCTCCCTCCAAGCGCTCTCCTGGCCCCTGCCACCAGCCACCATGGATTTTGCTCCTGCTCCAGCAGCAGCGAGTGCCAGCAAGCTCCCACACACAGAGCAAAACACCCTTCAGCATCTCAAGCAAGACCCCAGCCCCTGGCGCTGGGAGAGCCAGACCTGGCCAGGGCTCACCCTCCTCTTCCTGCCTGGGGAAAGTTGGGGATGGAGGGGATGGGGGGGAGGAGAAAACCAGAGCAAACCCTTTCACCGCAGACTTCAAAGTCATCGTCAGCAGGAGCCTTCGGAACAGTTTAAGTACAAAATGAATTGTTTTAATATTTAATCAGTCTATAATAGGCCTGGGGATCCCAGTGGAGATGGTTTGCAGTTGAAAGGATGTCCAAACTGAGTATCCCCCCCTCCAGAAGGGACAATGGTCCTGTAGGAGCCTCTGCCCCCAAGACACATGTAAGGACAATCTCCTCTCCACCAGCTCCCCTTGATGCTGCCCAGCACCTGGGACCACCTCCCACCCACTCACCTGACATGTGCTGTGGGCTTTGAGAGCCATAACCATAAATCCTCATCCTGGAGGATAATGATTTCCTTCTCTGATGAGCTCAGAATAAATTCCAGCCTGGTCCCCTCCCACCCTCTAACACCCTCACAGAGGAGCCAGACCCCCCTTAGCCCACTCACTCCCCCTTCCCTGCGGATTTGTGGATCCACGCAGCCATTCAAAGGGCAGAGCCCCAAATGCTGGCGTTACTCAGGCTCCGAAGCCCTTTGCTTTTCCATGAATTGGGGTTCTTGGATGTGCAGGGAATATAAACCAGATTCTGCTCAGCTCAGCCTCTCTCCTCCAGGCTCAAGCTGCGGCCACTGCTGGGCTGCTGCTGCAGCAAGGCCAGGTCACACAAGCGGGGCTCAGCTCCGGTCCTGCTGCACAACCCCCAGTAGCCTCACCTGAAGGGATGCCAAGGGACAGGCAGCACTGGAGAGGTCCTTTCACTGCCAGCAGGAGCACCCAGACTGTGTACTGGTCCCCTCTCCCTTGCTGGAGTTAGAGCAACACCTTCTGGCCCTAGAGCTGAGGGCTCACTGTGCATGGGATGGCCTTATCGCATGCGAGCCTTGCGGGTGGTCCAGGAACAGAGCATCACTGCTCCGTTTTGCAGGTTGGGAGCTAGAGGCATGGAGCCCCGGTCCCAAGCACACCCCTTCCTCAGTGATGTGTGCAAGAGTCCCCAGGCACAGGGTGCTTCTGCCACTTCAGCTGCCTCCTTCTTCTGTGGGAAGAGGGAAAAGCTTCTGTTCCGACCAGGAGGCACAAGTAATTTGCTCAGTGCCAAGCCCCTGATCCACCATCACGCTCACTGTCAGAGGCTCCTTCATTCCCAGTTAGCACCCGAGTGTGATCCTAAAGCAGCTTCCTCCTGGTACTGGGATTCAGCCACGTGCTCCAGCAAACTGGAAGTCTCACTCCTAACTTTCTGGAAATCTCATATTTAAATTGTCCCAGCTTGGAAGACTGGAATAACAGACCCAGCACAGAAATCACCTGCTGTGCAGCAGCTCTCAACACACAGCTCCAAATACAGCAAGCTCTGCTCTTGATAGGGGCCGCTAGGTATTCACAGAAAAGCCACTAGCGGGCTGAGGATGCGATAGAGCAACACCGTACGCGGACTAAAGCAGAGCTCTGCTCGTTGCTCTGAATACAGCTGTTTGGATGTTGCAAGGACTTTGGCAGCGAGAAACGCGTCCCATCTACAGCAGGGTTAAGGGCTGCGCGCTGGCATCTGGGAGGGAAGTGCGGGAAAGGGTGCTTTTTCCATCCCAAGCAACATTCAGGAGCGCATCTCCAAACGTCAGCAGTATCATAGGCTCAGCCCCTGCAGTCCTGCTGCCCGGTTGCTTCGGGCCATAGGGGGTTGCCACCGGCTCAGGCTCCCAGCAAGCCCACGTAGGAGCATCGATGGGCGGAGGAAAGGAGCCTTCCCTGCTTCTTACCCTGGTGCAGGAGCAGGTTATCCGCCCTGCAACAGGAGCTGGGATCCCTGCAGTCACTGCCAGCGGGCAGGAGGGTCAGAGCAGCCACGGTTTGAGCAGCAGCAGCTGGAGGGACCAGAGATGCCGGTGTGGCTCCAGAGCCTGATGCAGAGGTGACTTGCCCCCCGAAGGGCAGTGCAGCACAGGCGTGCCCAAAGCTGCAGCAGAAACAAACAATTCCTGCCTTTTCACAGCCTTCACGAGAGGAACACCTCCACCCCACAAAAGACGACCTTCCCCAGGATGGGGTGTCCCCCCCGTTTGCTACTTTTTTGGGGAATCCCCAGAGCTACCCCACCATGGGGCAGCCTGGCCTGGCCCAACCGTTCAGGATGATGTTATGAGAAGGATCCTGGGGAAAAATAAATAAGTCTAAAACCATTATCAATCAGGGTTATGCTTCCATTAGTTGCCCAGAGAGTCCTTTGCCCAGAAGCAGCCTTTGCCTCACAGGTTTCGAGTTACTGCAGTTTAGCTGTCAGTAACTTGCTGCATGTAATGAAAAACTCTGTGGGCCCCGCACGGTAGATCTGGGACCATTAAACATGTTGAGTTATTTTTACAGCGTTTCTTATAGGAAGGAGGGGTGGGTTGGGGGGGTGGGCGTGAGTGTGGGTGTGAATCTAAATTCTCCTCTACCGCCAGGAGTGGAGCAAGGTCTTCAATCACTTTCCTACCAGCACCATCTTCTGGCCAACAGCAGCCCGTTGCCCTGAGGCTGGAGTGCAGGCAGCAGCCCAGGGCCCTGCCAGATGCAGGCAGCTGAAGGGTCAGGCTGGAAGGGCTGTGTTGGCTCCTGGTGCTCTGGTAGCACACGGGATTGCAAGTCATCTCCCTCTGGGTTGGGGACCTGGGGCAGGGTCCCAGCAATCCGCACTGGTGCAAAGGAGGGCCTCCCACCGTAGTTGCTCCAAGCTACTGTTGGGTTTGTAACACAGTAGTCCAGTCGCTCCACCCCGGTAACACTGACGGGAGCCCTGGTGAAGCCTTCCGGGGTGCCCAGAGGAGATTCCCAGCTGTGCTTATCTCCACATGCCTGGGCAAGGAAGGTCTCCTCACCAGCGGGAGCCGAGCACCAGAGCCAGGGGCAGCCCAGGCTGCCGGGGCCGCCCATGGGGAGAGCTCTGCCATCCCACGGGGACCTGCTCTGCCTCTGACCCACAACCCCACTCCCACTGTTTGCAAACGTGGTTTTCAGACGAGACAGCCCAGGCAGCTGGCCCTGCAAGGCGGCTGTGCAGTACCCCTAACCCTTCCCTAGACAGCCCTTCAGTCAGGGACGGATGCTTTTATCTCACCGTCACTCCTGTAAGGGAACAGGCTATGAAGCAGAGCTGTTTGGGTCCAGCATCAAACAGCATCTTCCCTCCTGCTAGGTGAGAGCTTCTAGTCTCCTCTCTTGGATGACTTCAGGGTGCAGCAGCCCCAGGAAAGGACCCACATGGCCACTGAGCCAGTCCCCAGGAGATGGCAGCAGCCAGCAAGGGAGCCATCCCCCAGCCAGAGATTCCCCCTGCTAGGGGCCAGGAGATGGACCAGAGCTCTGGGAAGACCCTGCATCCCCATCCCCGGAGCTGCGTAGCCTCCGGGAACCCTTGAGCCAAGTATTTTGTGCTGTAGCATTTCACAGGCCAGTTGCAGGAGCTGGAAAACTCCAAAGCTGAGAGCTCAGCAGTACCGTTATGCAATGAAGACACAAGGCTGGAGCAAGGACTTTCTCAACATCCAAAAGAAACCCGTCTCAAAAAGCACGGTTGTGCCGGGTCTCCCTCCTCCCCTGCCCAGGGCAGTCAGCTGTCTCTGGTCAGGCTTTCCTTTCATACCGACGGATGGGCCAGTTACCAAGGCCTTGTACTTCGTTATCCTCACACCACGTTTGAGGTCTACTACACCTTGCTTAAGGTGGGAGAATAAGCATTTCATTCTGAACTACAGTTCTCACTGGATTTTCAAACCCTGGTCCTGTTAGTGTTGGACTGGAGTGTCCAGCTTTTTCCTCAGCTAGAAACACCGTCAAAGAAATAGAATTCAAAGCCTACAAATGCTGACTTTCTTCCTAGAAATAGTATGTTAACATTCACGCCCATTTCCATCTCTCAGCGGCTCCATACAGGCACCAGGAAGGCAACCAGCCCCTTCCTGAGCAAGCCCTAGGGCCGGGGCTTCAAGGGAGCCCCAGTGGGCTAAGTCCAGCCCATTCTCCCCAACCGAGGCACTGCAGAGGTCACCAGCAAGTGCAATTGCACTCCTGCTGCCCTGGCTCATGGGGCAAGGACACCCTCTGTCCACCTCCTCCTGCCCATGCTCCCGGTCACCGCTGCCCCTGGGAAAAGCCAAGAAGCACCCAGCGATCTCTTTCTTTGAGGCTCAGGAATACAAAGTCTCCTTTCCCTCCTACATCCATTTTCCCTTCAGGAAGTCAGTTCCTGACAAGACCAGGGATAACCACCTGAGCGAGGTGATGACCAAAGCAGTCAAGCCAGCGCCAAAGCAAGCAGCAATGGTCTCAAAGTAGCTCCGGCAGCATCCTGCTTTCTAAGGGGGAGGGAAGGGCTCCACTTCCCACCATGGCAATCACAGAGCAGCTCTTCCAGCTTCATGGGAAGAGCTGGAGAGGAGAGGAGAGTCTTCCCACGTGCTCCACTTTGGCTTAGCGCTTGGTACCCCTGGCACACCAGCTGGTCCCTCGGGGACCCCATCAGTCACTGCACACCCTCCAGACCAGCTGTCCTTCAGTTTGAGACTGGGTCTAGAAGGTGCCATCTTCAGCCCTATGTCCTGGCCTCACTGTCCTGCCAAGGGCGTAGGTACAAGGGGGTCTTTGCCAGCTCCTTGGTGGGCCCTCAGCAGAGGTGCCCAAGGTTGGTGTAGCTGCCCAGATGACATCAGGCAACAGCAGCGGCCAGCCTCAGCTTCTCGCCATCCCCACACAGGGGACACCACGCCTGAACCAAGCAGCTCTGTCACTTTGGAGCAGCAGCCATCGGCAGGTGCAGAAGGCTCCAGACTGCCTCATCCCTAGTCCCAGCTGCTGCAAGTGCTAGCAAAGTTTACAGACACACACCATAACAAGCTGGTGCCAGGGACATTTTTCCAAGCCCTGAGAAGTGGCACAGCCTGATCAACACAGCTAGACCGTCTCCACAGCAAGGTCCATATCTAAGCTGCATGTTGAGACCCTCCTGGACCCCACCAGCTCACAAAGCAGACCTGGAAATTGTTTGGATGCTGTTATTTAATCCAGGCTGAAACCAGGCCAAGGGCCATCTCATCAACATAACAGTTGCCTTCTAGGACCTAGAAATATTCATTAGCACCATGATTTGTTAGTACAGACACAGCCAAAGCCTGCGGCTGTGGAGCATAGAGAAGACCATGGATTCATCCCAGCATCTGAAGTATCTCTAAATTTTGACAGGTCCAATAGCAAAGGGAGTTTGCACTCAAACATTTCAGTTTAGCTTTGTTTTGCCTGGGAACACAAATGCTGCGGTCCATCAGTTTGTTCCTGGTAGGGCACTGGCTCTTCTCTTTGGACACCTGCTCTGGTTTTGGTACAAAACCCGCAATGTTTCTTTCCCCACAGCCCACTTCGGTCATGCCTGGCCCTGGTCTGGGGTCTGGGGAGCCCTCTCCGCACTCCGACAGAAATGAATGAACGGATGTGATTCGTCTCACTTGAGGCAGACTCCAGGGCACAGGGACAAGAAAGAAAAAAAATCACACCAGCTAATAGAAGGGGAAAAAATGGGCACAAGTTACATACAAAACCCCGTGGTTGTGTGTTTGGGACAGACTCTACACCCACCTCCCTGAAAGTCAAAGCCAGATGGCTGTTAGAAACTCCAGCGGCCTCCTCGCTTGGCTATCACACGCTGTCATTTCGGAGGATAAAGCAGCTTTTGAGTCGTCACAGGCTGTGGTTAGCCTTTGCAGCCCAGCTCTGAGAGGAGCCCGAGCCACAGAGTTGCAGCCCAGCACGGTGTCCACCAGTAAGTCCTTACCAGCAGCCTCTAACCATCGGGCGGACACGGTCCTCCATCCCCTCGGAGGCGGTCGTGGTAGGCAGCTCTCCAGCGAGCCCCCAGCTGCAGAGCTGAGGACAGAAGGACTCCACTGGTTCCAGAGGATGTCCAGGCATAACGGGCCACACTGAGAACAGAGCAGTGTCTTACACCACAGCAGGGCTGTCGCACCCCGCCACAGCACGGCCCCCGCCACAGACCTGCGCTCCCAGTGTAGCACCTCCTGATGCGCCGGTATCACATCCTGAAGTTAGACAGATGCAAGGATGAGGGGAAAGGCAGGGCACTCATAGCTGGCTGGACACAAAAGACAGCTAAACCCTCTCAGGACACAAAAAAAGCACCATCAGAAATCACGCTGTGCTGCATAATCCTGCCGGTGTCCTCCCCTGCCACCAGATACATGGAGGGAGGCAGGGGGGATGTGGGGCTGGGAGCCCAGTAGCTCACGTTCGGTGCAGCGTGCCAGAACCTCGTTGGTTTGCTGCCACTGCCACCACCCCCCCACCCCAAGCAGCTGGCCCTAGGAATCATTTTCTCCTTGTTCGGTAGCAACAACATCAATAGTTTCAAGGAAGGGAGGGAGAAGAAAGGCACAAGGAGTTGTTGCACCACCCTTCTCATGCGCGCCGTGTGCGGGCTCCATCCATCCAACACACACACACGAACATACCGTAGAGACACTGGGACTTACAGCAGTCTGGGTCAGTCTATGTCGACGACCCCATATCTTTCCATACAGACAGGCAGGATATGAGCAAACCGGCGGCTTGGAAAGAAGTTAAACTCTGGGCAAATGTTCTGGAGAAAGAATTCCAAAAAGTCCTTTCTTCTCTGCAGTTCATTGACACATCTAAAGGCAAGACTCATGTATTGCCAATAAAGCTGAGATAAGCCTTGCAGACCATTGCACTTTCAAGGAGGGCTTGGGGTGACATTATTTCACTTGAGTTTTGGCTTCTGCATTTTTCTCCCATCACGCGCCTGTGGCCCACTGAGGTGCTTCTGCTCCTGCTCGTTCTCTCTCTCCACTGCCCATATTTTGCCCCAAAGTTTCCATGGCTGCCCAGCTGCTCCTAGGAGAGCTAATGGGAACCAAGGTGTTCAACAGTCCCGCTGGAGACTGTGGTCACAGGGTCAAATGCTCTGTCTGTACTTAGCACTCATTGACTCATCCCAGGCTGGGGTACCAAGGGAAAACCCTGTAATTCCTGTAACAAAAGCCAAAAAGACACCGTTTGGTGGCTCAGCTTTCTCACAGGGGACATAACCTTCACCCCTGAGAGGAAGGGCCAGACCCCACCGAGGAACGGCAGCTCCCAACAGCTCCGTTGGACGCGTGGGACTCTGCGCCTTGCCCACAATTTGCAATGCCCACGCAGTCTGCGCTTGGTTGCCGTTCACCTTGACCGTCATGGGAAAACAGATACCAGAGACCTTTCTGACGGCAGCAACTCCCACGGAAATCACCCTGCGGAACCACCACCTCACGCTGAAGCCAATCTCCTCCCCGGTCCCACGCAGTGGGAGCAGCAGGAGGTCGTATTAACGCCCCCACAAATTTCTGGTTACAGATTGGATGCTGTTTGTGGGCACAGCTAATATCATGCTAGTGTCCGATGAACTGACTGACATGGGGCACACAAATTAGCTAAATGACACCCCAAACAGTTGTGGCTACAGGTTGGATCCCCAAAGGCATGAGCTGGGGGAGAATCCGCCAAAATGATGCTTGCAAGCCCAATGCCCCGCAGCAGGCATGGAGGAGGTGAAATCAAGGACTGCCTCCTCGATTTCACCTGCAGGCAACATTTGAGGTAAGAAGGGAAACAAAAGCTGATCCAGCAAAAACAATGGGTAACATTTTTTGCTCTGTTAAGCAGGACAACGGGCAGCTGTTCCCTTACAAGACAATCCCAGGCATCTGGGGCGATAGCTGCTACCACTGCCCACGGAGAGGGTCATTGCCAGGCAGAGCAGACACTGCCTCCGCTCCTCCCCATGACTGTGGGTGCAGGGGGGCAGCTCTCCAGGTCTCTACCCTCCCTAGACAATCTCTCTGACCCTCATCCAGCCCTTACCTCTGCCATGAGCATCCTTACCATGACAAATTGCGGTCCTGCCTGTTCCGGCGGCAGCCTGGTGCCGGGCTCTCGCGCTCGGAGCCACGCTGCTCCCGTCTCAGCATCTGGGATGCTGGGCAAACAGACTGCCCTGCAGCCAACACCGCTAGGCATCGCGCGATGCCACGAAGCCGTCCCAACACAGAGAGACCCAAACCACTACCCTCCTCTGTTTAATGGGCATCATTCAGAAGCCATGCAGGGATTTGAGCCTGGCAAGGCTGGAGATGTCTCCTTTAACCCTGGGGGTGGGTGGTAGAAGGGGCTCCTGGGCAGGGAGGTTCTTTTTGGTCTGTGTTTCAGGGCAGAAGGTTAATTAGGTAGCAGGGTAATGAGGAGTCATTAAATCCGCCTGCATCACGCTGTTAGCATAACAAGGGCAGACAAAGAAGGTTAAAGCTGGGATTCTTGTTTACCCATTGCCTTCAATTAACCTTTCCATGTTTTTGCAGCACTCTGGGCCCCAGAGATAGGTTCTGGGTGCCTCTCAGAGGCTGTTAATTAGAAGAACAGAGAAACAAACTTTTCTTTTGAGTTACTAAGCACGATCATTTTGGCTTTCAGCTTAAAATAAACAGGCAGGACCCAGCTTACCCTTTGAGCAATGCCACTGTCCCATCAAAGTTTAAGAGGGTGAATAAGGTTCCTGGGGTTTATTTCAAATTGTTACTCCATTCTTGCTTTCACCTCCCGAAGTGGAAAGTGCTGGGGGCTCATCTCAGACCCTCCCCCAGCGAGAGCTCTTTACTCTGCCCCCTGCAGCACTGTGTATGCCAGGCACAGCTAGGGCAGCGTCCCCTAAAACTGGAGGGTGGGCTGTTGGGAGGAAGGTGTTCCCACCACCTTATTCAACACACCTGAAGTGGTCGGTCCATCAACCTTCAAGAGCCTGTGGGGTGCCCACAGGGCAGTGTGCATCTGTGGGACGTACATGAACAGCAGGCGCGTCCCCGGGAGTCACGATATGAAAGGTCTAATCCAGCACCTGTGGATGATTACCCTGACTGGGACAACGCAGCAGGCACACCACACTGCACAGGATGGGGAACAAGCACCTGGCTGCAGGGTTCCGTTCCTCTATGTTGACTTTTGCCTAAGCTTATGCAGAGAGTATCTCCCTCTGGGATCTTCAGAGACTTCATCCTGCCTCTATAGACTGGAGGCAGGCTCTTGCTCTGGGGGAAACTCCTTGCCCAAGTTTGGCAGGCTGCAACCTGCCATAGGAAAAACTTTGAATGAAAAGGCTTGTGAAGCACTTGGATGCACCCTCTGGATGCCAGGACGTCTTCAGCCCAGTGCGTTGTAAGAACAAGATGGACAAACCCCAACCAGTGGGTTCGGCAGGGCTGACCGTGGGTGGAGGCAAAGTGACAGACTCGATGCTTTCTGGGATTCCCTGTTGCATAAGATTTCTTACATGTCATGAAGAGCAGGTGAGGAAGGTCAGAGAAGTCTGATGGAAATTTACAGTGAATGAGACAGAAAAGAGTCTGGAAAGGTCCAGGTACTTTTCTTACTGTGATCAATAAAGATCCTGGCTCAGGGTAGGAGGTGTTGGTTTCTCCCATAGCTTTTTACCAGAGCACCAAGACACCTTTCTTCCACTTCACCTGCTCTCTGTTGGTGTTCTTTCCTTCTTCCATCTTTGATCTGCTTACAGATGGGTGGTGAAACTCTTGGGGCATCCCAGCTCTCTGACCCAGGTCCTTTCTTCCATAGGCTGTCAACAGAGCACACAGGGCTGTCTCGCCTGCTTGCACAGCGAGCATTTTCAGTGTCCATGGTGCATTCATTGCTGGAGAGCCACCTCAGCATAAAGGAACCTCCCATCATCGTATGTTCAGCAGCTAAACAGAGGGCATCAAATACTGCCCATATGCTGCTTTCCTGTCTTAAATCCCAAAGGAGAGCTGTGGGTGACAAATGAGAAGCATTCACAACAAAAACCTTCTCCTCATCAGTCCATAGCAGCAAAAACCACGTTGCACAACTCCCCAGAAAACATTTTAAAAAGCCTAAGAAGGGAAATTGGGAGCATTTTTAAAATAAAGCCCTCCAAACCCCCCCACATTTCCTTTCCCTCTCTACCTCTCCTGCTTGTGGAAGTTAATGGAGCAGGGAGAGGCTTCCTGAGACAGGATGTTCCCACACACGCTGTCCGTAAGTCCACCATCAAGATGGATTGGCCATGGTGGGGCCCCGCGCTGGGGTAACAGTCCCCAGTCACATGCGCTGCTTGTGACCCGGCAGGTCTCCTGGGACGTGCAGCCCTTCCACAGAGGGCCAGTGTCTCCACACAGAGACCCTATTGAGAAGCCTCACATGAAACCAGTCAGTCCTAACATGCGTGACTGGGTTTTGTCTCCAGGCCATCCTTAATTTACAAGGCAACTCCTTTTTTTGTATTTTTTTTCCCCTCCTTCCCCCTTAGAATTATTGCAGCTCCACTCCAGCAGGATGAAAACCTTCTCTGAGCCCCTCCGTACACCCATGTCACTTGACTCACCCTAGACTCTGGGGGCAAGTTTCACGTTGCCTCTCTCAGCACATCCCCTCCAGCACGAAGCTAGCAAGGACGAGCTGGCCACTCCGGTTGGAGCCGGCGCTCAAACACGACGAGAGGGACACTTAAGGGTTACTAAAGGGACTTGGAGGTTAGTGGCATTAGAGGACTGCTATCTGCTGCTGGCATGAAGATGACCTTCGGGCGGTTAAATGAGATGTTTAGTTCTGTGGATGAATGGATTTTTAACTGACAGTTAATTTATAAAGCCAGATTCGTGCATGTGCACTAAATGCTTTTTCCACCCCTTCTTTCAGGATTACCTTGCAATTACTAATAGGGGTGAGAAGGCTCACACCAACTCTTCTTTCTCAAACTGCTCTGGGGACATGAATTTCAGGTTCCCAGTACCTGGCCCAGAGAAGACTGCCACGCACCGTGGTGTGGGGTTGCCTGCCTGCAAGGCTCTCACCACCAGCTAGAACCATCCTGGTGGCACGATTCAGCCGGTGGTGTGATGCCCTCGCAAGGCTCCTAATGCATCTTCCACCCCTGATCCTGTCACCGCTCTGGGGTGGCTCTACAGCTGGCAGAGCAATAAAGCTCAGCTGGTGTTATGCAAAGCCTCCTCCGTATCACACACCCCACACCTCTTAATAAAAGGGTCAGATGCTCTTTTGGCAGTGGGGACTTCCCGGGGCAGAGATTTGTCAAGGTTCTTTGATGGCATTCATGACCTGCTTTTCTTCTAGCAGGGTCCAGTTTCAAAGGGTGAATTTGAAGCCAGCACATACTGGAACAGGCCAGTTGTAAGTTAGCCACCATCTACATTAAATTCTGGTTATCCATGGCTCGTCCCTGAGCTGGCTACCGAGCTGTTGGAAGTTATCGGTTATCAGCAAAGCCCAAAGTGAAGAAGGCCTTGAGTTCCTCATCTCTCTTCGGCTTTTACTCCCTTTCCCCAGGGATAACCAGAGCTCACGCTATAGGGAGAAAGCATCCTCTATCAGAAGTTAGGGGAGGTGACACACACTTGTGTTTCCCTCTGCCTTCTCTTACTCCCAATGCATTTTTCTACTGGCTTTGAGGCGTTTTCCACTTTATCCTTTCTGACTCTATCGCTGGTGAACAGCCAACCAACACTGTCTGCAAACCGCAGCGAGGGGGGTGGTACGGGTTCAGTGTGGGGAATCGCCTCGGTCTTGCTCTCCCCATAATTCTAAAAAGTCTAAATTACATCTTGTTTACCCCGTTCATCTCCCACTGTTTTCTCATTCCCGTTTCCTGGAAAGGTCATCAGTCCTTGAAGAAGATGAAGCCTGCATTGGTGACTCTTCAAGAAGAGGCCATTAATCTTTATATAATTATCCGCAGTTATTTCAGGAGCAATAACCCATTTGTCCAAACTTTTCTCAGGAGCTTGTTAAGCAGGGTGAGGGAATGGAAGGTAGGAGAGATGGGGAAATAGTCCAGAGAAGGCACCACTGAGCTCCTGGGTACTGCGGCTGTCGTCGCTCCTCTGCTGGCATTGTCCTGCCAAGGTCAACGAGGATTTGCACAGCTGACCAGGCTCCAAGTCCCATGCTGGCAAGACCACAGGAGGACCTGGTGATGTCCCCAGATCCTCTGTGGGCTTTACAGACAGTGGCTGTGCCTACATCTGTCCTGACAGTGCTAGGATTTACTGTAATTTAACTGACTTCTAATACCCCAGGAAGATTGTTCCAGTACTCAAACTGCTCACATCTTCCAGTTCTCGATCTGAACTACTTAAATGAAACAGATCCCCCAAAATATATAAAGGTAAACAACATTCAGATATTAAACAAAAACCCAAATCCACTTCCATTTTCTATCAAATTAACAAAGATA
Source organism: Phalacrocorax aristotelis (assembly GCF_949628215.1). Taxonomy (NCBI): domain Eukaryota; kingdom Metazoa; phylum Chordata; class Aves; order Suliformes; family Phalacrocoracidae; genus Phalacrocorax; species Phalacrocorax aristotelis. Next base: position 23,538,550 of record NC_134286.1, on the reverse strand, counting down.
CCGCATAAATACGCAAAGGATTATTTAAAGGCCACAGCAATTACACAGGGCAGCAGAGTTCGCTCAGCTCTATGAAGCCCTATGATATTGTCAGTTTTGCAACAATATTTATTGTCAGTTTGACAACAACATTTAGAATCCAGTCAAAGAGCTGGTAAAGGGAAAGGAATATAATAGTGACATCGCAGCTCTGCTGCCACAGGAGCCTGCCTTTCATCAGGCTTGTTAGCTAACAGCAGCAGTGCTTCCAACAGAGGTTTGTATGAGGTCTTCCCAAAACAGCTCAGGGAAACGCACCTTGTGACATATACCATCCAGATGAAAGAATGCTGGCAAAATAAAAGAGATTTCTGTGTCAACGTACTAGATTTCACCCTCTTTCCTGTGCTTCCAAGTAAGATTTTTGCCACAAAATACAGCCAGGGCAGCCTGGCAGGTGTGATTTGGCAGGACCGTCTGTGCTCACAAGCAAGACGTCATTCTGTTGTTCCCTTGAATAAGCCACACAGAGCTAGAGGATCCCCCAGCAGGGAACGCCTCTGAATCCACACACCTGATCAACGCAGTCATTCAGGCAGCACTGTTATTTAGTCTGAGTCTGCAGAGGTTATCCAGGCACACATGCAGAAGATTAATCCTCTAGCGTATGTTATCATATAATACCAGTTCACGCATCCACAGTCAGCCCATCTCCTCTTTGCCCCACGCCCCTGAAGCCACGTGCACATCCCAGCAGCTCCCCTGGCTAGCCTGGGAGGGCTCAGAAGCTGAAGCTCAAATGCTACCTGTGCCACACTCGCCCTTCCAAACCATCCACCAGATCGGCTACAGACCAACCTAGGAACCACTAAGGGAACGGCAGTTCCACGTCTCTCCAGGACAGCAAGCGCGTCCTCGATCGGGGCGCTGCGGCAGAGCCCCGGGTGAAGCGGGGTGTTCCTCGGACAGGGCAGCACCAGCACTTTGGGGGATACTCTGTCAGCTAAAGTCACCCCCAACTCTGACAGCGGCAGCCCTGCCCTTGTGGTCCTAAAGGGAGGGTCTGCACTTGCAGACCGGTACTGCTTCACCAGGAGGACCCAAAACTCTCCTTTCCATCCACCTACAGCCACTTTCTAAAAAAAAACCAGAACTAGTTAAAACGTGCTGTGCCCTCTGGCAGAATGCTTCACCGGTCTCTCCAGCTCTGCTCATCCCAAAGTCAAACCCAACAGGGGCGTAAACCTTTGGAGACACCCAGAGAAGATGCTACCGTGGGCTACTTTCTGAACGCATTTAGACACACCAGCCTTATGGATGTTTTTTTTTTTGCTGAAACCGTCACACCCAAAATGAGCTGGAAGTTTCCCTCCACCTTCCCAGGGAGGAGAAGACAGACCAAAATACCCCTGCTATTTACTTTTTGTTTATTGCTAGGAAACAGCTACCATCATCACAGGATTTGGGGTTTTTTTCCTGTCTTGTGCCTTTGGCTGGTTGGTGCCATCCGTTACCTGACCAAGCCCGGCACGGCCAGAGCTGGTTTAGGGAACAGACCTGCACAGCAGCCTCCGTTCAAGTTGCAGGGCTTCATTATCAGGGCAAGCCATGAAAGACCTGAGGATTTCTTGTTCTGGGATGCCAGGGGATATATCTTCTCGCCTTTGATATTGTGAGTTTTGCCTACTTTTCACAGACTTTTCCGAACTAAACACCCCTGACCTGTGCCCCTGCACTGGGCTCAGCGCCCATTTTAGGTTTGCGTTCTTGATTTTGTAAAAATGTCAAACCACAACGACAACTCACCCAGCTGAAGAACAAGCGTCCTGAGCCCTACTTGTTCACCACCTACTACGCACGCCAGGCAAACAAGCCGCTTCCCCGAGTCCGACCAAAGACCCAGCCCTCAGGCCCCGGCTCTGGGGGCTGTTTCCCCACTGGGCTGTTCCAAATAGGCCTTTCTCATCCCCTTACTAGCACATTTCCTCTCAATACGGATCACTGAGTCGAGCAGAGAGCCAGGCCCGCCACAGGAAGATGCGAGTTCAAACCCCCGGCCCAAGCTCAGCAGAGGACGTGGACGGGGGGAGCCCTGCCTTCCGAAGGAGTGCGGCACGCACAAGGCTACTGGATTTGCTCTCGCTGCAGACCACAAATGCCAATGGGGACAAGAGGAGCATTGTCACCAGTCCTGGAACACTTCCACAGAGGGTTCCAACTTTGACAAAAAAACAAGGCCGTGGCGGTGGTGAATTTTAAAAAATGAGAAAACCCAAGTTAATCCAGATCTTCAAAAGGTTCTAACAGAAAATCCCTAGTAGGTGCAGTACAGAGAGGACACTGTTCTCACATAATTTCCTATCCAGCGCTTTACTACCTCCCTCCCCACAGAGCTGGAAGGCCGGATGCTTCTCACTGGCAATGCCAAGCTGACTCGGACACCAGCCTGGTAGATGTGTCCCCCCCCGTCTCTGGAGAATCCTTAGGATTTGTGGGGTTTCTGGAGAAACAAGTTCTCTTTCCACCAAGGTCAGGATTAACATCTTCCCATCACACCCGTTTCAGCAACATCTTTGGAGTACAGAGATGTCCGCAGTTTCTGGGACTTCCTTAACGGCTCCCTCCGCCCACGAGGAGTACGGTTGTCCTGAACTCTGGTGGCTTGCAACCAGGGCCTTCTTCTAAGGCATCCGAAGACGACAGGAGGCTTCTGCTCATTTGCAAGCCCCAGCTTACCAAATGTCAAGCAGGAAGTCACATATACACACGCACGCTCAGACTTGACACTAGGCCATAATGGACAATCTTCAAAGAGAAGCAGCTGGCAAGCATCCCTTCCTACTTGTGAGTACTGCCATGAAACTCCCCGTGCCTCAGAAGTCATTGCTGCGACCGCCCTGTCATCCCCAGCCAGCTTGACCTCGGTTGGCCTCAGCTGATAAGAAAGTTACAAACAAAAAAACACACCATCGAGTGCAGGGTCAGCATGGGCTCGTGGGAACGGCAGCGATCTGGCTTTGCAGGGCAGTGGTGCCTTCTGAGACATCCCCTCCTCCAATGGCAAGGAAGAGTCCCGGCACCCCGTGTGCTTTAAATAAGGCTATTCCTCCACTCACACCCCGACCAGTGGGAAGGGACGCGGCTGCGAACGAGCACAGACACACGGGCAGACGCAAGCACTCAAAAAATTAGTATTTTCTAGCCCTTCGCAAAGGAGCACATCAGCTGAGCGCGGGGGGATCCAGCCTGGAATCGCTGGAGGCTTTGCAGCGTGGGGTCCACGCAAGGTTGCCTGTAGTTCCTCTCGGGCACAGGTCACGAGTAGGGCACTGACAGAAGTATGGGGGAAAGGGGGCTTTTCATCCCACCGCTTCAGAGCTTTCCCAAGCCAACAGAGCATCTCTTCAGACCCACCCCTAAGAAGGGAAATGAGTGAGGGCAGGATAGGCCTGAGCACCGTCATTTGCTCTCTTTACTCTCCATTACTACACTGGTCGTGCCAGGGGTTAAAAGTGGGGGATATCAGCCCAGAGAGGGGAAAGGATCTTACGAAGTTCAGAGATCAGCAGCACCAGAGCGCTTGACAAGAATGAAAACGTTTGCTGCAGAAAAGCACCCCTGGAAAGATGCCAGAGCTGTGCTCCAGGACTCCAGATCTCTCTGGCAAAAGAGGCAGGGTAAAGCGAAAGCTGGCAGCAAGATTTAAGGATCACAAGTAGAAATGCAGGAATAACATTTTTGGTTGTGGGGTTTTTTTGAGTTTTTTGTTTTGTTTTGTTTTTAAATAATGCCAATGAAGATGTCTGTCAGTTTCTGAGCTTTCAAAGTCAGCATTCCCAGTGCCCCAGAACTAAACCCAAGCCTTCCTGGCGGATCACCAAACACAAATACACTGAGCATTTAAGTTGGATGAGAACAGGCCTCCCCAAAGCAGGAGGATTTGCCTGCTTACAACCCTAGAGAAGCATATTCCCAAAGGATTTGGTCATGCAGGTCCCCAGCAGTCTCCTCTCCAGAATGTTTTACCTGCTTGAATTCCTGAGGGACTGTCCCCAGGTTTTCCTCTTTGGGTCCCAGAGGAGAGCTACTGTACCTGATGTCTGCAGGAACATTCTCTCCTTCCAGCCATCCCTGCTCTACTGTATGTTGCTTCCTACAGCACGGTCCCTACATTCGGGTAATGCAGACTCACCCCAGGAGATATAGGGGGAGTAAAAAAGCAGACACACCCCGCTGGCTAATTTACAAGACTAATTACAGCCAGGCTCAAGTGATGTTGACTGAATTATATTGCTTCCCATGGGCACAATAACTTCTCATCATGTTGTGTTTTCAAGCAGAGGACGAGAACAGATGAGTCAAGACCAGAGGCAGAGCAGGACCCGTGCGAGGGCACATGGGGGCAACCAGAGCACTGCAGCAGCGCAGGAGGGCAAAGGAAACGGGAGAGGAGAGGTGATGGGAAGGAGCTGGAACAGGCAACGACATGGTCGCAGACTCCCATTTCTTCCTCGAGGTGAGCCCAGGACGCCAGCTTGGGTGCAGCTTTCCCCCTTAGAGATCGGCTTTCCCCCACCACCACTCAGCCACGCTCCACATCCCTGCTCCCAGACTTGCAGCTCTACCATAGGGCACCATCCCCATCCTTCAGGCACCATCTCCATCCTCCCGGCACCATCAAGCCCAGCAGCTCCCTCAGGGACATGGAGCCAAGGGGACACCCAGCCAGCAAGGCAGAGCCTCACCAGCCAGGGCCTGTCCCACAGTACCTGAGCAAGGCGAGTAGAGCAGGGCTGGAGAAGGCAAGCCAGGTTCAACCAAGCATTGAAGTCATTGGGTAAGCTCAAGGTGACAAGGCACATTTTGAGGTCAAGTCAGCCCATGGGTCAAGGTCTGGCTTAACAGAGCCCATGGCTAAGCAGGAGCATAGCTGGGACTGAGCTGGAGACTGAAACTCCTAGAGCTGAACTGAAATAGTGCTCCAGGGCCCATGGGTGGGGACGGAGGTGTCAGGTGAGGCTGATCAGGGCCGTTACAACCAATTAGTGCCCTAAAGGTCCTGACAGCCACCTCCAGCCCAGGCCTGAATACATTTCAGGGTAAAGAGCTGCATTCCTTTTGCATAGGGTGAATGAGTGTCTGTATGTCCGTACGTTAGGGGGTGAAAGATGAACCTCTTAAATTATTCTTCCAGATATTTCTCTGCTGTATGACCATACCTGTATGATCTGAGTCCTCTCATATGACCACACACAAAAACCAGAGCACAACTGACTCCCTGTGGGACATTTTTATCTGCAGGTTAAATCCAGTGATTCAGGCTTGAAGTAGAAGCAATTATTTTTGTTTATCGATGCTTTAAGGACTGCTTTGACTAGAAAGCCATCAACGTGTTCCCACAGTTTGCAAACCTGTGAGGGATGGATGCCCTAATCTGTGCCTCTCTGCAGACCACAAAGATATGCCGATCACAGCCGTAAGCTGACTTGTTGCCGTGCCACAATATCATGGGACTTGGCTTTATTTTGGTGTTGCAGCTTTAAAAAGTTAAAAGTTAGCTCCCAGGCAAAGCCATGCACTGGGATGACTTACTCCAAGACGAGCAGGAGGGCTGCAGATCAAAGGCCAGGAGCAAACTCTGTTTTAGCTCCAAGCTCCGGAGAACTACTTCCTATATCTCAAACTGGGAATGCTGGACCTAAAGCTACTGGTCCAAGACAGTCCCAGAGCACACAAACAGCCCAAAACTTGGTTGCCATTCACTTTATCTTGGGCTGACCTCGTCCATCATAGTAGCACTCTTTCGGTTATGCTCATTCACAAGGTCTTTTCTGTGAGCTAAGAAATTCATGCTTCTTAGGTTTTACTTATTAGCCCTTTCTCTTGTGATAGTTGAGTTTCATATGGACAGGAATAGGTTAGGTAGGAATAGGGAAGAGCAGAAGGCTGTTGAGTTGATGGCCACCAGGTGACCCGAAGCCTGTGCTAAGAGGGACAAAGGGATGTAAGAGGACGAACACAGGACAAGTCAAAGCGATGCATCGAGGCACCTACACTCAGTGCAAAACTGTGATTTTTCCACACCTTGGCTTCTTGCACAGAAAATACGTTGTAGAAGCCGTTAAAGTTTAGCTGCAGAGGTAAGTTTTCAGAGCGCATCCTTCCAGCAGCTCACTAAGTTAAAAGCAAAAGCTCTGTGCTCTTTCCTGTGACATGATAAGGCTGTGGTATTTCAATTCAACACAGACCTGTCTTTCTTCTCAACAAATATGACTGAAGCATTAGCAGGAGACACGGACGGACGGACTGTGGTCTTTAGCAGGATCTCATCCAGATGCTCTCTCGAGGACTTGAGAGTATGTCTGATTTCCAAATGAAATCTTAGCTCCAGGCTGCAGATCAATCGACCTGGCGTAAAGGTAGCATGAAGACAAAGTATCAGTCTCCTCATCCAATATATCAATGAGGAGTCCGTGATTTTCTGAGCTATGGCTCCTCTGAGCTTGCCATGCGAAGGACTAGCGGATCTTGCCAAGACACCTTCTGTGCTGCTTCCATGGGCATCGGTTAAGCACAAACGGCAGCAGAACACCAAATTAATGATAGCTGACATGTCATCTCTAAAATGTAAGGGCCATCTGTGTAGAACGGACCCCATGAAGCTATTGCTTGCCTGCACGATGCTGCATTACTAGTTGCTGCTGGATTGTACCGTGGCTTAATTCAGAAGTAGTTTCTCCCTTCTGACAATTTAAGTGACCCTTAACATCAGCCTTGAAACTGAATTTTGTTTCAAGGACACTAGCTGGCTGTGCAAGAAGATTGCTGTTTTCCTGGGGGTCTCTGAAGGGGGCTGGAGCCGTTCTTTGTCTCCAGCAGAACAGAAAAGCCCATTGATGCCTCTGTCACATGCAGAAACATGACTGTCCCAGAATAGGGCTGCAGGATCCCTCCCCAGTGGGGCAGCAGCGGAGGTGCCATGCGGACTCGTGTGCTCTGGGAAGAGCCAAGGGGAAGCTGCAGCCTCCACAGGCCAAAGGGTTAACGAGATGCCATGACTTCTGCCCCAGGCGGAGATGAGCTATTTGAGGTGCGCATTTCCTGAGCTGTCAGGGGACTGTACGAGTGCGAGTGCGGAGGGGCAGACTCTCTTAGGGAACGGTGGGAGGTCACCTCCTGATGCCCTTCGAAGACACCCGCCGGTAATGAACTTGTTTGCTCCCTCCAGACCGAAGGGCCAGCCTCAGTGTCACAGGCGTCCCCCAGGACAGAGAAACGCACGGGGAGATGGGAGGGCGGCCGATCCCTAAGCTGGGCTCTCCGGTTTGGTTTGCTTAACAGGATGAAGAAGGTCTGGATGGCGGTTTTGTTCTCCACTCTTCGGAGTGAGGAGTCGTCTCCCATAAACAAGGGTATGCAGTAACTTTTCTATGGATTATCCGCAGCTCTGATCCATCAAATCTTCATCAAATCTTCATCAAACCTTCAAGGAATCATGGAAGTGAGTCAGCGGAGAAACACAGATAATTTGGTTTCACACGAAGAAGGACGATATCTCCCAAACAACCAATATAGAAAATCTCTACCCGATTTACACATCTGGACCACCGAGAAAAGCTAGGCTGGTCAAATTCTCAGTGGCATCTTTGGCCAAATCTCAAGATGAGAGGGAGTCTAATCCATTCCTGTGTCTGGATCCACTCAGAAAGAAGGCTGTAACGGGGTGTACACACAACTATTTTATTGTGAACTTCCGCAGTTCTCCCCTAAGTAGCAGAGACCCTGCACAAGTTCACTCATGATCCCCGTGAAAAGGGCTGAAAAAGGGTAACCACAAATTTGAATGTGTCGGAGTCAATTATAAACCAAGGCAAAAGCAGCATTTCCACTATCATGTTGCCTGGCAAATGCCAACAATAACACCGGAAAGTTTTCCCTGCTGAGAGTTGTCTCAGTTGTCATGGCTGATCTTCATTACCTCTTGAAATTAGAAGTCCTTTATTAATTTCAGGATCTGTCCCTCACTGATTTAGTTCTACTTACGCTTCCGCACTAAGTTATTTTGTTCTTTTCTCGGTTCCTAAAGGAGACTTGATCAATCTCTTCTGTCTCCTCACTTCACCTAGTTTAAAGACTAAGATCCATATCAAGACTGGGACAAAGTTTCTCAGAGTCAGGGAAGAGATTTACTTGCACATTCCACGTTAATGAGGATTTTTTTTTGTCTGTGCCTCCAAGGTATCTTTGAAAAATGTCATCTTACAGGTTGGATAGCCTCTTGCTGTGAGGTGGTTTGCAAGGTTGCGGTCAGGTCAGGAGTCCTGCTCGGTGTTTGGCGCGGCGCGGATGGACTGAGGAGTCTCCGCAGGGAGGGTTTAGGAATTAGTACTGATTTTATGAACTCGCTGAATCCTGACATCTAACCCCCTAATCCTTCTGCTGACAGGGCAGGAGGCGGCCACCGCACGCAGACGTTGTTGCAGCCTGGCTGGATCTTCTCCCTGGGGAGCAACAAACTTGTCCCACAAATAAGGTGACAAACCAAACCTGGGTTCTTACTGGTTTCTGCTCCTCCCCCTACATGCTCCCATCACAGGAGTGTTTGCCAGGGTTATTTCTGGGTGCAGAGAGGCACGTACCTCTGCACTGACCAACCGGCTGGCTGGCCCCAGCCAGGCCAGGCAGGGGTTGAGCTCTGCTTGCCTTCCTGTAACTGGTGATACTGGTTTGGGTTTGTCCTCACTGCTGTGCCGGTGGAAGTACAGTGGAAAACAAGTTATCTCAGTGAAGTTTGTAATTTGAAACATTTGATCAAAACCGAGATTAAATTGACTGGAAAGAAGGACACATGAATGAAGGCGGCACAATCACATAAACCTGATTTCTTTAAAGAACAGACCAGAAATAACTACCATAACCTCAGTCTGATCACTTGTAGCCTGGGAATTGCCAAGGTTTGAAAGCTTGGAATTACCCCAGATGTTGGTCAAGGAAACCAGACGCTACTCCAGGACCTTAGGAAGTCACAAAAACCCCAGGACAACGGATGCTTGGCCATCTGCGCTGGCAGAAGGAGGGCATGCCTTCCTAACAGAAGGGCTCTTTTTCAGCTGAGGGAGCAGCTGAGAGAGAAATCTGTAGCCATGAGACACAGAACAAGAGAACGCCCAGGATATTGGAGGTGAGAATGTAAAGTCTGAAGAGATCTCAAAAACAAAGGAAAACCAGCAGGAGAAATGTGTCCAGATGCTTTACCACTGCGAGCCGATCGATCCGCTTCTTGTGTTGCCTTAAGAAAAGAGTAGTCTTATAATTTCTTGCAAAATCCTCAGTAAAAGCTTTAACTACTCTGTGCCGTCAGAGTACTAAATGGTCAAAGAGCTATGAAAACGTATTTTAATATATAGTAACTGAAGACCAACAATGGCCAACAGGGCTGAAAACAGCTGGAGTCCAGCCTAGCATTTCCAATAGGGAGCAGCAGAAAAATCTGTGCTCCAAACACAGCAACTAAGAGGTTCCATAAAGACACAGTGCGGGCGCCTCCTCAGCTCAGAAGCTTACAAGGATCGGAGTAAGACACATTGGGTCTAAACTCAGCAGCCTCACGATTGTCCAGGAGGAAAAATATTAACTGGGGCTGGACGTGGGTCTGCAAAGCCAGGATGGATATGGGCCTCTCCAGCCCCAATCTCCTTGCCGCCCCCAGCCTCCGGGTGATGACTGTCACTCGTTTTCCTCTGGGTTTTGATGAATCAAAATTATTTGTCGCTTTTGTATTTGTTGCTGTCGTGCCGCACAGGCTGAAGTGGCCTGAGGACGGTCAGACAACACGAGCACGTAGCGCGGAAGTCTGTCTCCAGAAGTGGGTTGCAGCAGATTTGCTGCAAAAAAATCCTCCTACAGGATAATCAAGGACGTAGGAGTACCTTTGCATGACTTTGCTGGTTTTTGAACTTACTAGGCTGTTATAAAAAAAAGTACTTTTTTTTTAATAACTTACATATGCTCCAAAGTTTCAAAATTTCAATCAAGGGGTAAGAAAAAAAGAATAGAGTGGAAGGGAAAAATAATAGAAAGGAACAAACATTTTATCTGACATTTCCAAAGCCAGGCATACTTAAGCAGCAAGTACATTTTGAAGACTGGTAATCAAAGATATAGTAAGAAAACTGATCAGACAAGATCATGGCTTGAAGATAAAACAATATACAAATAACATGATACAACAGAGAAAAGTTCAGAGGTGGGTAACAAGGGTGAGCAAGGCTGTGAGATGCCGTCCTACAAGAGATGTACTTTATTCCTCCCAGGGGCAGGACTTGGCACTTCCCTCAGTTGAACTTCATGGGGCTCCCGTCAGCCCATTTCTCCAACCCGCTGAGGCCCCTCTGGCTGGCGGCACGACCCTCTAGTGTGGCAGGGAAACGTGGCCTTGTTCCGCGTGAGATGCCTTCAGTCTGAGAGGGAGCCTGAACCTATTCATCTGCCCTTGTTTTGGGGCTAAAAGGGCAAAGGCATTCCTGTATCAAAGTGAAGTTGCCCCGACTTAGCATAGCTGTGCCATGCCAGCACATTTCTGAGCCATCCAGGACCCCAGAGCAAGGTCATCTGGCATTTTTTTTAGCCTGTCTCATACCAAATAAACCTCCCGTTCCTGAGAAGAGCTGGGTTCACAGCATGGGGAGGAAAGAATCTTTCCTCTCCAAGCAGGTGGGCCAAGTTGGTTGGGAGAGGCTTTGTCCACGGGTGTGGAGCAGCACAAATGGTCTATGGGTTCGTATGGTTTGGAGAAAGACAGGAGGATTCTCATGAAAGCACTGCTCATGATCTGCTGTTCAAAGGCAGGTGGAGAGCAGAGGGGAGTCTCTGAGCCAGGAGCATGTCTCGAGACCGGGCTGGTGGGGGAGGCTGGCGTGACCCTACGGCACCACCGGCTGCTCAGCCATGAAGTGTTCTGCTCTGCATCTTGAACAATCGGATGCTGCTTTTCAGGCCGTTACGGATGCAGAGAAACCACAGCAAACTAAAACAGAGCTGGTATGTGAAAAGGCACCAGTGCAACTACTTGTAGATGGGAGCATGGTCTGAAACCTGTTCCCAACCTGCTTCACCTAGACCAGGGCTTGGGGAGACCATGTTAGAGGGAAAACTGAGGCTTGTCCTTCCCCAGCACCTCAGTAAGGACTGCTTATACTCCATCCTCTCTGCAGACGGGAAACCACAGGTCCCCCCCCACCTCGCCTGCAGTACTCATCTTGCCCCCGATCCCCCCGCCTCGCCCGCAGTACTCATCTTGCCCCCGATCCCCCCGCCTCGCCTGCAGTACTCATCTTGCCCCCGATCCCCCCTGCCTCGCCTGCAGTACCCATCTTGCCCCCGATCCCCCCTGCCTCGCCTGCAGTACCCATCTTGCTCCTGAACATTTCCTCACAAGCTCCAGGTGGAGCAGCCGGCTTCACACACCCTGGGCAGAGAAGGTCTCTTTTCCCCAGAGGCGCCCAGGGCTGCAGCTTCCTTCACCAACGCGCTGCCATGGGGCTCCTCTGAGCCCGTCACTACAGCATGCCACACAGGCACTCTCTCTGCGGTCAGTGGCCTTCCCCCAGCTCCCTCCCTCCGCCTCGAGCTTTATTTGTTTATTATTTTCATCTCCTTCACAGAGCTGTCCCGCGTTTCTCCTGCTTCACCCTCCTCCTACATCCCTGTCCTGCGCTTCGCCTATTGGTTGCAGGGGCTGTGCTCAGGGGGAGCCCTGTGATTTTCTATATAACCCACCGCTCTGGTCAGAGGGACCTCAGCAAGTCGCGAGAGGGAACAAACATTCCCCTGAGCACGAGCCCCCCCACAAAAGCAAACTCCAGGATCTACAACGCTGCGGTTCTCCCAGGGCCTGCAGGACATGCCCAGCTGCCCGTGCAGTGGGAAGGAGCTGGTGGAGGGAAAGAAACTGATCCCAGGAGCATCCGAAGTTCGCGGTTACGAGGAAGGTAACTTAACTCCAGCGAAAAGCTTTGCCGTTCCATGCACTAATTTGCAAACAAGATGATTTCCTCCTTCGGGGTGAGTTTTTGCACGTCTTTCGGATCCCCCCACCCGCCGCCACCCTGGGGGAGGTGTTGAAGGGACCACGGTGCCCGCGCAAGGTCTACCAGCTGGGCAGGGAGAGGGCACAGGAGAAGAAATCCAGCACACCTGCACGGGGAAGGTCTCTCCGCTTGTGGACCAGGCTGGGTTCAGGTCAGGGAAACAGCTGGGGATGTGGTGTTATCATCTGCCTTTCTCCCCCCTTTCCCTCACCCATGGCATTTTTGCTGCAGGAGATGTTTATCTGCGGGAAAGGTTTGTTTTGCGCTTGGCAAGGTTAGTCTGGCAGGAGAGCACACGTGGAGCCGCTCTCGAAGGCAGCCTGCCCTGCTACAGGCAGGACAGCCGGCAGCGCGCCCTGGCTGCAGAGGCTGGCTGGAGACGAGGGTGCCGCCGGGGAGGTGGTCAGCAATCCTGGGCTCCCAGGCAAGCGGAGTCCTGAGCCCCGCGGCCCAGGCGGGAGCGGGCTGCGCAGGGTTAGGGCAGTGGTTTTCAGTCCTGTCTCCTCTCTGGGAATCATTCTCTGATGCCCACGTCATGGTTTCAGCTGCGATTTGGACTCAGCGTAGCACAAAGGGCATCTCCACTTCCAGGTCTCTAAGCTATTTGCTACCAGAAGAGCCCCAGCTGGGCAGGTGGGACGGGGATGGCTCCTCCAGGCACCCCAGCTCAGCAACATGAACAAAGCTCAGAGGATTTGGGGTCAAGCAATGCTGGCTTTGGCTTCACTTCTGCTGGGCACCGATGCTTCTTGATGCTCCCGTGCCTCAGTTTCCCCCACACGTGAGAAAGGGTTATGCTTTCAGGCACTCTGAGATGTGAGAGGCAGCACAGTGGGCAAGAAGTAAATAAGCTGTTGAACAGGAGAAAACAATGCTTTTCTTTTACTAAATTGCCGCATTTTAATGCCAGATGAGGGAGAAGTGCTTTTTTTAACTCCATGCTTTGCAGCCGTGCTGTGGAGGGGACGGGCAGCGTCCCGTGAGCCGTGTCCTGTGATACTTACTCACATGAGCTCTCCTGCCAAACACCCGGGGGCTGCGCAGCCACGCCAGGCTCCGCAGTCGTCCGGCGGGGGGGCAGACAGGAGCCACCCGCTGCCGCAGAGGGCCCAGCACACAACTTTCCAGGGATGCTCTGGTACCCCTCTGCCAGGGGCTGACTCGAGGAGCCACCGTCTTTCTCCAAGCCCCCAGACAGCCCTGAGTGGCAGATATTTGTCTGTGCCATCCAGATCTGCTCCCCCATGAGCTGCCCAGACCCTCCAGGATCCCAGGCAGGAATTCTGAGCTGGGTCTGCCCTATCCTATGAGCCCCAATCCTGTGGGCATAGTGGGGAGGAGAGGAGGGCATCGGTCACGGCACTCACCCACCAGGCAGCTGCCCCTGGTGTAGCTTGGGGCAGGATGGAGCGCTGAGGGCCATAGCGAGGGTGCAGGCTGAAGACCCTGCCCCATGTCAGAGCAGGGATTTGCACGCAGGTCTCCAAGTCAGGTTTGTGCTCCTTCAGGTTATCCATCCATTCTCTCCCTTCTGTTCTCCCCCCGCCTCCCAACATAGCCGGGTGCCCGGCACCTGAGCAGGAGTCACGGCTGAGAACACCAGAACAGGTCAGAGCAAAGTCCACCCTGGTGAGCTGTCTCCAGGACAGCAGCCGGAGCAGATGCTCAGGTAAATCAGGAAGAAGGTGGTGTTGGAGAAGTTTCTCTGGTCCCAGACTTGGCAACCAGGGATAAAGGATGTGCTGAGACCAGGGAGGTACCAGGGCTTTTGTAGCCACCAAGGACCAAGGTTATTCCAGCAAGCAGGTGGGAACGTTCCTCTCCACACACTGGCTGGTGACAACGTTATGAGTCCTCAGCTTCGACCTCTGTATCTCCAAAGGGTGCTTTGCGGAAGGAGGCTCCTCCTAGTCTGGGCCCCCTAATAACCAGCTACTCTGCTGCATGGCTTAGTCCCTTCCCACAGTATTTTATACCACGCCACATCCCACCATCCCCTCCTTAGGGATTAGCTCTGCCCATGCAGAAGGGACAGTACGGGCTGAGGATTTCCCCAGTTTTCAGAGCACGTTCACCTGCAGGTACCCCTCAGTGACAGGAAACCTACGTACCCCCGAGAGCCAGACAAGGGTTGTTTCCCAACCATCATATTGAGAATCTTCTCTAAATGCTCTTCAGGTCATTGAAAACTGCCTTTTCTTTATTTTTTCCAGGCAGAGGCAGGCAGATAACTGCGTAGTTCCTGTTCTGGCTCACACCAAAGCGGCTTATCTGGAAGATAAGTTTGTAAAGCTGTTTGAGTCCGCAAAGATAAAAGGCACAGGGAATGCACAAGATTGCTAAGCAACAGGCATGAATATTTTAGCAGATAGAAGCATGCTTAACTTTCCTGTGGTGAAACATATCTAAGGTGCCGTTATATGGATTATATGGATATAAGGATTCAAACTAGAAAAGAAACATCTTTACAATCTGGTTGTTTTAACAGAACTGAAAACTCTCTAGTTCATGAGGTCTAAACTGCGATTGGAGGGATTTGGATATTTTCTTGCCTATATTTGACACGTAACTGGGAATAAATTTTAGGCTTCTTCCTAACTGTTTATAGTTTAAAGTCCTAAGGACCTGACCAAAGGACGTAAGAGGGTGAGGAAGAGATGAGCCTGATTTAGATTTTCTGGCAAAAGCAATAAGGTGAAACTGAGAAAAGCCTAAGTCTGGCTAGGCTGGTTTGTTGGGAAAGAGTCTAACTTCATGCTGATTACGCTTGGAGTCTTCCAAACAATAGAAAGGCACAGATGTTTCTGCAAAGCCTGGCCTCAGCCCCGACACGTGAGGAACGCAGAGCTGTATCTAGAGAAGCTACGGTTGTACCTAGCAGGACTCAAGGCTGCCTTGGCCGTGCCTTCCCAGGGCGGGAGCAGCAGGCTCCCAGCACACATGCATTGCTGGGCCTGGCGTCCCCCCGGTCCCGGGCAGGGGGAACTGTGCTACAGCCCGGGAGTGCCCTGGCTGAACGGCCCTGGGGAGCAGATCCCTGGCGTTTGATTTGGGCTGGTTTGGGCTCAGATCCCAACTCTGCCTAGTGGAGTCAGACTGAGACTGAAGTCCCATCTCTAATCCCAGGCAGGCCCCCCGATCTCTGCCTAACTGGCTTCCCTGGAGCACAGCACATCCCAGGGAAGTCCAAAAAGGTTTCCAGTCTAGGCACAGCAATTTTTCCTTCCCTCAAAGCTGTATAGTTTCATAGTTTGTCACCCACTCAAACCCGGAGACCCAAGCTCTGTCCCTGTCTGGGGCACAGACGGTGCTGGGGCACAGACTGACAGGGCACTGACATCTTCCACTCCCTCTCTGGGCTCACTTCCCACTGGCGGCCACACCTGGATCATCCAGAAGCCCCTTCCACAAACTCACATCATGCCAGGCCAGTGCTACAGCCACCCTCAGCTTTCTCATGCGGCTGTGGAGCAGCAGCTTGGCTAGTCCTGCCTGAAAACGTCTGAGATTTGCAAAGCAGAACCCACTCTGCGGATATTTATTAGCAGTGCTCCAGCCTTGGTGAGCTGGAGGGGCCTTTTACTGTGCTCAGCAGTCAAAACGGCAAACAGCACAGGGAGATTTATGTCAGTGAGCATTGAGCTGAACGGGCGCAGTGGATTTGGCAAGGAAGTGGTTCAATGAACGACGATAAGGATGGGGGAGGGGGGGCCGTTCTGCTCGCACATAAATTGGAATAAGATGTCAGTTATCGATACAGCGTTTCTGGAAAAACCCTGGTAGTATTTTCCCATCGTGGCTCCCAGCAAGACTGTGCTGAGCCTTTTCGCTTTGCCCGGAAAGCTGGCGTACGGCAGACACGGGATCGGCTGAAGAGCGGGATGTTGGGCTTGCAGCATCGCCCAGGTGTGCACGTGTCGACAGGGCAGGCGACCCAAAACCGCTATTCCACACAGTCAGAAGCTGAATGAGACATGTGGGGTGGGCATGAAAGGCGGTGCTGGGCAGCAAAGTCAGATTGGCTGGGTGAGCAGCACCACCAACCTCAGAAGGTGCAATAGCTGACTCAACACACCTATTTAGAAGAGGCAGGTGCCCTCCTTTGCTGAAACACTGTGTAAGAGGCAGAAGAGACTGCCTGTTTTCCTTTTAGTTTCTATTTCTGAACAGGCATGTTTAATTTTAGCAGCAAAGACTCCCAGCCACAGGGGTCAGCTGCTTTGACCAGATGGGATCTAGTCTGTGACGATGGACTTTCTCCGGCAACAGCTTTCATTCAGTCTCATCTTGGTCCTCCTTCCTCTGCCAACCGATTTCTCTCCTTTGTCCCTTTCTCCATCTGCAGGTCCAGCCAAGACCCGAGCAAGGACGTCCCATGGGCGCTGCGAGGACTTCTGCACCCAGCCTTGCCGTTCAGTCCTCCATGGCGAGAATCTCTGCTCCCACCGCTCTAGCCATTTTCCTGACTTGCCTCTTCTCTGGGGCACACGGCCAGACCCCAAGGGCTTTCCAGGAGAGCACGGTCCCCTTTGAGGTGCTCAGCCAGGAGCAGGCTTACAGTCTGGTCCAGGCAAGCCTGTTCCAGGATGCCAAGCTGTTGAACCACTCGGAGAGCCTCCCCAGGAGCACCAGCTCCGAGCCACCCCTGCTGCCCGTTTGTGTGAAGCCTGCAGATATCAGACACATCTTCAAGTACATCAACACCATCGTGTCCTGCACCATCTTCATAGTAGGTATCATCGGGAACTCCACGCTCCTGAGGATCATTTACAAGAACAAGTGCATGAGGAATGGGCCAAATGTCCTCATTGCTAGCTTGGCGCTCGGAGACCTTCTCTACATCCTCATTGCTCTGCCCATCAACGTATATAAGGTAGGCTCCATGTGGCAGGAGGGCTGCGGCAGCCTGGCGAGTGCAGGGACGGTGTCTGCTCCCACCTCGAAAACCTGAACAGCAAGGCCCCTCCAATATTTGTCCCCAGTCAAAACCAAGGCAGGGAAGATTTACATTTTAATCCCGCTTTTGCCACACTTAATGGGAAATGCACCCTTTGGCCAGGGAAAGGGTTTGGGTCGTGTAATGCATGTTTAACAAGAACAGGGTGACAGCAACAGCACAATATCTGGCAGACCTGCCTCCATGGGATGCAAACGCTTCTCCACTTCGGGGGATCTGGACTGCAGAGTCCGTCTGTCGTGTTTATATCACAATATCGGGGTGCTTGGGCTGGTTTAAGCCTGGCTTCCCAAAGAAACAAGGCTTATACAACAGGACTGTGAGGGCATGGGTCTGACAGCCCTTCCCTTCAGGAGCTGTTTGCCCAGTTCTGCCACATTTCACAACTCTGTTGTAGGAAGGTTCTACGTATCATAAAAAAAGGGGATGTGGGACCAGACGGAGGCTGTAGGAATGACCTCACTGAGGAAAGCTGGCAGATAAACCAGTCAAGTCACAGCTCAATACCCAGCTCTGTGTCCTGGTCAGCCAAGAACTGGGGTCGCAATGGGCTTTGTGCAGAGTTCATGGCTTAGACCAAAGACCTCATCCACAGGACACCTCCTGTTAACACGAGCTGCTGGCTTGGAGACACACTTGGCCATCTCTTGGAGCTGCAACTACCACAGTCTGCAGCCAACACAAAGAAAAGTCAAGATATTTTGTCCAGTCTAAGGATGGCGTCTTGTACTGGTGTTGCTTGTCTCGTAACTAGAAAACTGGGTCAAATCTCCAGAGCTGGGACTCCCTGCTCTGGCCACATCTACACTGGTGTTTCCTGACTAATGTTCAGGATTTCCCTAGGCCACCTGAGCAACCCCTCTCCCGTCTGCACCTCGCCCTTCCAGCCACCTCCTGGAGGGGGAATTGTTGCTTGTTTGAGAAGCCCGAGCTGACTATGAGCAACCTGGTCCTAAGAGTAGGCCAGTTCCCTCACGGTGTGTCTTGCTCAGGACACGGTGGCAGATGAGATGGGTGGACTACCCAGGTCTGCAGACCAAAGGAAAGGGTAGGGTTGGTCGCTTGCCTTCGCCTGAGACTCCGATTTCCAGGAGAGCTTCTTGATGCTGAGGCTGAACTAAAGAGCTTGCACGGGGCAGGCAGTTCTGAACAGGGGTAACCTTAGGATGGGCTCCAGGTGTCATGGGGATATAGGGGCTGGGAACCTGGGCTCGCTCGCATCCTCACGAGTGAGTGGCCTGGATTTCTCCTGCCTTCAGGGCATCTTGTCCCCATCGATACCCTCTGCTTGCCGCAGCTGAGCTTGGGGCCACAGTGAATGTGTTCTATAAGGAGTCTAGGTGTGGTAGAGGCTTAGAGTATGGTAAGGGCTTAAGACTACACGGCTTTGAAAGCCACCTGAAAGAAGCTGTCCTTGCTGGATTTTGGCTGTTTCAGAGAATGACACCCACTTTCCCTCTGAAAGTGGCCCAAAGCCCATTGTGGTGTTTAGGATTCAGATCCATTCAAAACCACCCATGGTCTGGAGTCACGACCTGGTGTCTGGACCATCCTTCCATCAACTCATGTCATAATAAGCCCTTGGGGAAACAAATGGTTCCCAGTACAACACAAAGTACCGGAGAGCACAGACCGTGTAATCCCAGCAGAGGTAACCTCAGAGTGCTTTCGGCTGCTCTTTGTGGGCTTCTTGCACCTTGTGGGTAACCACCCGCTATTACGGGAAGCCGGACACGCTTTCCCAAAGCGGCCTGTTAACCCTGTGGTTCTTCCCCAGCTCTTGGCAAAGGACTGGCCCTTTGGCGTGCAGGTCTGCAAGCTGGTCCCCTTCATCCAGAAGGCCTCAGTGGGCATCACGGTCCTCAGCCTTTGTGCTCTCAGCATCGACAGGTAAGAAACAATTTCTACAGCTGCACTAGTGACCAGCGACAGGACCCGAGGGAATGGCAGGGAGATGTGCCAGGGGAGGGTTAGGCTGGGCATTAGGAGAGGGTGGTGGAGCCCTGGAACAGGCTCCCCAGGGAGGCATCACGGCACCAGCCTGGCGATATTCCAGAAGCACTTGGACAAGGCCCTCAGAGACACGGTGTGAATTTGGGGCTGTCCTGGGCAGGGACAGGAGCTGGGCTCGATGGCCCCTCCAAACTCAGGACTTTCTATGATTCTGTGATTCTAAAACTGCCCATATGTGCCTATAGCATGTCCCTTCACTGTGACCAAATGGCAGCCTGTGGGGCGGCTTGGTCCCAGGCCAAACTCAGAGACGGGGACAGGGTGCTGTCTGTCGTGTAGAGCTGAAATCCAACAGGAACTGACTCTGGTGACAGAGTTTAAATCCTGCTGGAAAAGGTAAAGGAGAGGATCATGATGTGCTGGACCAACTGCTGGAGTGGTGGGGAAGGGTGGCACCTCCCCAACGGCAAGTAGACGATGGCCAGGGATAGCTACCATCACTTTCATCCACTGAGCCCCTGCTTCAGACCTTTCCCATTCCACTGAAGGGGAAGGTTCAGGGGTGGAGGAAGGCGTAAGGGAAAGGGCTTCTGGGGACAACTCCAATCTGCACCTTCTCGGCCCCGTCCTGACGGTTGCTTTTCTCACTCCGACCTGCTCCTGTTGCGTTCCCACGTGTTGGGCAGGTACCGAGCAGTGGCGTCCTGGAGTCGGATCCAGGGGATAGGAATCCCCATGTGGAAGGCCGTGGAGGTGACGCTGATCTGGGCGGTGGCCATCGTGCTTGCAGTCCCCGAAGCTATAGCCTTTGACATGGTGGAGCTCAGCTACTGGGAACGACACCTGTGGGTGTGCATGCTTGCCTCCGAACAGAAATCCAGCTTCATGATGGTATGTACTCTGTCCCACCCTGGCTGCACAGCGAGGGAGAGGGAGACACAGCAACCAGGGCATCCTCCCCCCTTGATTGGAGGGCTAGATGCTTCTGTAGATGTCTTCTTCTAGCCATTAGGGTGATCACAGAGAGAGCAGAATCAGACAAAGCACAGAACACCCAGCATTGTAGTGACGTGGGGCAGACTTGCTTTGAATGGGGGGCCAGAAAACAGGCAGCTGGTCTTTAAGCTGTGTCGTATCTTCACCATCCACATCAAAAGGTCATGACGCATCTCGGGAAGCCTCAGAACATGCAACGCTGTCCCAGCAGGCCAAAGAGAGCCTCCGCAACCAGTCTGCATGTGTAACCTTTATCACAGGGTCAGCTGAGGGTGAGCAAGGGAACGAAGACCCTTTCAAAGCCTCAGAACTTATCCCACCGTGTCTGCCAGATGAGCTCCTTGCAGCTGTTCCCTGCACAAGAGTGCTAGATCAGCCTGGCAGCCAGATGTCAACCAGCCTTTACTTTAGGTTAAACATGCACCAGCCTCCGGGGAAGATAATCCCACGCGCACTTAGCACAGGAGCTGTTACACTTCCACACATCAGAAATGTCTGAAACAGCATCGCTGCCAGGGACAGGGTCAGTTCACGCCCCAGTTACCCTCCCTCTTTGCCCAGTTTCCAGCTGCTCTTTCTTTTGCATGCAGTTCTACCGTGATGTGAAGGACTGGTGGCTTTTCGGCTTCTATTTCTGCCTCCCCTTGGTATGCACTGGCATCTTCTACACCCTCATGTCATGCAAGATGTTGAGCAAGAGAAATGGCATGAGGATTGCTCTGAATGACCACATGAAACGGGTAAGAAAACCAGGAGGGCAGAAACTCTGGTGTTTCCCAAAAGGGGAGGGAGCACGGTAGAAGGGGAGAACATGTACCTGTCCTGTAAAGGACACGTATGAGCTGACATTGCCTCACAGTCGCCAACAGATATTGGCACACTGATGCAGATGCATGGATTAAACCATGGAGGTGGACCTGCAGCTCTACAATCTCCAGCCTCAGAGACAACCCAAACCACTGGCCTTATGGCCGTGGACCAGCTTGATTTTCAGTTTCTTATGGCTGTTTATCTCTGGCGGTGCTGTGCCAGCCCAGATCCCACCAAACCGGACCAAATGCTGAATGTACCGCATCACAGACGAGGCATGCACGGAAAGGAATAGTTTACCGTCCCCTCCCACACTTTGCAGACCAGCCAGTTGCCACGATCGTATAGTGTGACAGGTGGATGGATGAGGCTCCCGTATCCCAGGGAACATCACCCCAGCGAAGTCACCAGGAGCAATGGTGGGAAGGGACGTGAAGGACTCTGGTCCATGCTGTGCTGCTGGTACCCCACCCGCTTCTGCAGCCTGGAGCTCAGAGTCCTCCTCGTGATGCAGGAGTTGGGACCTGCAGGTTGTGCTTTGGACTCAGGAGGGTGTCACAGAAATGACTTGAAGGGCCCTTACTCAGCACGGGTAGACGGTGCTTTGCTCCACCCGCTCTCCAATACTCAGCCAGACCTTCCCTTCTCTCCCGCCCACCTTCTCTTCGCAGCGCCGGGAGGTGGCCAAGACTGTGTTCTGCCTCGTGGTGATCTTTGCCCTCTGCTGGCTGCCGCTCCACCTGAGCCGCATCCTCAAAAAGACCATCTATGACCAGACGGACGCCAACAGATGTGAACTGCTCAGGTAGGGGCATCGGCAGGAAGGCACCGTGCTGGGAGCCCCTGCGGGCACGGGCAGAGGCTCTGCTGGGCTCGCTGCAGGCTGGCGGAGTTACCTTCCAAACACCTCGTTTCAATAGCTCCTTTCTGGATGGCATTGCTCTCCTGATAGGCACAGAGCAAGGGCGTGGGGGAGCATAAGAACAGGAGAAATTAAATTTCAAAATGTGTCTATAAAGCTATGGGTTAAAGAGGTCTCCTGGGCAGAGAAACATTCCCTGCAGGGCTAACGGGACTGCATCACGTCTGAGGGCTGCGCACACTTTCTGCCACTTGGCAGGTGTCTGTCCTCCCCTCTCCTCTTCACCCATCACGCCAAAATCCAGTTCAGGCCAGACACTGTTACTGTGCTTGAGTTTGAGAACATCAAAGTCAGCAGGGGAAATCAGATGTCCTGCTTTTGGTCTCCTCAGGAAACGCTCCTCGCAAGGAAAACTGTCGGGCAATTGCCCAACTGCAGGAGGGACTGTTTTGTGCTCCCCAATATGCTGTCACTGCCCCTCCACAGAGGCAGGTTCCCAGGCCAGGCAGTTTGGAAACCCTCCCTCAGTTCTCTGCTCAGCGACCTTCCAATACATCCACCCTCTTCTCTCCCCTCCTCTCTCAGTTTCCTCCTAGTGATGGATTACTTTGGGATCAACATGGCCTCCCTCAACTCCTGCATCAACCCTGTGGCTCTTTACTTCGTCAGCCGGAAATTCAAGAACTGCTTCCAGGTAGGGTTGAGCCTTCCAGAGCTCCTGGCTACGGTGACCGTTCCCAGACGCCGGCCCCGGGGGCACAGGCTCCTGCAGACCAGGCACGGTGCAGCCAGGAGCACCCCCATTGCCGCGGACTCGGGTACTTACAAGATGAGGGGAAAGGTGGAGGATGGTTTGGCAAACAAACCCAGCCAGCAGCGGCAGGGACAGGTCTGGACCTCACAGCTCCTGGCTCCCAGACAGGTGCCCCGTCAGGGACACGCTGGGGCTGCCAGCAGCCCACAGGATTCCCCTATTTGCTCATATACGGATCATATTTCCCTCCCAGATTTTTCCCCTGCTACGGGCCTCTCTTCCCAGCTTCAGATACTCGCTGCCCCGCCATGGGGAGGCTTTTGCCAGTGCAGGACCTAGACAAGCCAAAAAAATCCCTGCAGTTCTGGATCAGAAGCATCCTGATAAGCCGTTACACCAGGGCCTGGGGCTACTTTAAACTTTGAGCCCAAGATATGCAGAGATAAATTTTCCAGAGTAGTGGAGCCCTGAGAAAGGAAGGGGATGGGATGGGATGGGATGGGATGGGATAGGATGGCAATCACCTCCCAGCTGCTGTGGCAAAAAGAGTTGAGCCCAGCTAAGCATTATCTGTATTTTCTGTCCCCCAAGGACAACTGCAGAAGGTACCCAGGATTTTGGTACCTTCATTTGCAATCCACGCCAGCCCTGTCTTGAAAAACCTGCTCCCAGCAGATCTGCGGGACAGCGAGGCTCAGAAACGCTGCGTTTCTCAGCCTGGCACTGTGCAGGTTGACTTGCCAACATCAGTAAGGGAATATTTCCTCCTCTTTCACCTTATAACCCACGCCCGTAACTGCCTTCTCCACCCTCTTGTCTCCTCGCAGTCCTGCCTGTGCTGTTGGTGCCAGAGACCGGCCCTGAGCATCACACCAACAGACGACAAGGGCTATGTTGGGAAGTGGAAAGCCAACGGGCAGGAGCTTGGGCTGGACCGGAGCAGCTCCCGCTTGAGTAACAAGTACAGCTCTTAGCAAGGCCGTGGCACCTGCGGGGCCGAGAGGAGAAGGCACTGTGCCAAGACGGCAGCACCCCTCCATTTCTCTCACGCAGCCGTTTCCCGGCTGGGCCCGAGCCGTTTTTGCCTTTGTGTCGTAACCCACCTGGAAGGAGCTGCAGCATTTCGTGGACCCCTGGGACTAGCTCTGAACACAGCCACCGAACCACGCTGATCCGTCCTCCGGTCCGAGTCGCCTCTGGAGGAGGGGGAAGGGGATTCAGATCCTTGTAGGATTCTTCATTTCCTGCAGGAAAACCAAGTGACTTACGGCCCTTTGTCTCGGGTGGAAAGGTGGGGTGGGGAGATGTGGTGAAAAGGGAAGGAAGGTTGAGATGTGGTCACTTTGAGATGGCTGTGGGATGAGGTGGAGAGGGAGAGGACCGTGAGTGACAATTTCCATCTGAAAAAGCCAGAGAAAAGCTTTGATAACGTCCCTTATCATCTCCCACTGTTGCTGGGACAGTTTGTCCCCGGGCATAGAGCCAGGACAAGATCCAGGCACCATGTATGCCTGGTAGACCATCAACAGCCCGAAATCTCCTCCTGTTCGTGGCAGGGAGAGATGGGCAGTTACCTGGCGTCATTGTGTGACCAGCCTGACCTGGGGAGCCCTAAAAGCACCCCCTCCTCTTTACCTTTTCCTGGGAAATCTGCCCCAGGCTCCCCACGCAGGGGCGATGCTCACCCCACCTCTGTGTGGCACAAGTGATTACACGTGACTGCACAGCTTGGGGTACCAGGTGTCCTTGGCAGAAGCTGGCGGAGCATCCAGCCAAAGCACCGCTCCAGCTTCCCCCTCCGCAGGGACAGGCGAGCTCCTGGCTAGCCAGGCACGTTGCTGGCCCAAGGGGCCAGGGGAGGGTTTGTAAGCCCCGGAAAGGGAAGGCAGAGATGGCTCAAATCAGGATGAGGCTGGGACCAAGGAACCGGCCCGCACCTTTCCAGCCCCCTGCGTAAGCTGGAAGCAGCCGATTCTCCCCCCTGACATAGGATGCAAGGGAGAGGATCCAGGAGATGTGCCCTTCCAGAAAAGCATCCGGCCTTCAGCAGCTGTAAAGCCCACAGCCTCCTCCCGCTGCTGGCTCCTGGGCCGGGGATCGCCTGCAAGACCACAGCTCTCAAGGGACAAAGGGGGTGCCCTGCATTTTGATACCTCTGGTTCGTCTTCCCCCAGCCAACAAGGCTGAGCTCCAACGGGGCAGTGGGGCTGGTCCCCGGTGCGTCATGGCCACAGCACCACGACACCAAGGTTCATCCATCTGTAAGGGAGAGAGATGCTCGTCCTCATGGTCGAACTAAGGTGGAAAAGGCAACGGGGAAGGTCCGATCTCAGCTGAAACAGCTGCTGGAGCTAACCGAAATATGGCAAGGAGCTTTCACAAATTTACTGTTTAAAATAATTAAGCCCTGAGTGCTTTTCCAGCATGTTTTTTCTAAAAAAAAAAAAAAAAAAAAAATCACGCTCGCACCTCTTGCCAAAACTTTAAGAAAACCTATGAGAAAGTTTTAGTTACCAAGTTTTTGGTCATTTTGCTGTTGGTTTCTTCTTCCCTCTTCCCTCTCTCTCTTTCTTTCTTCTTTTCATCTTGTCATGGAAAAAAACAGAGAGAGGAAAAAGGGAGAAAAGACCTGCAACTGAAGCAAAACGTTTTCCAGGCGTTGGGTTTTTTTTTTAGCTTAGCTTTCACTGAAGTGCAAACGTTTTACCAACAAATCACATTTCTGAAAGGCAAACGGGTTTCAACGAAAACAGGAGGACTGAGGAATATCTAGAGCAGCACGTTTTCTATAAACTTACCTACCCACCAGAGCGGATTTGCCTGGGCTCGCCTCGCAGCACTGCTGCTGTGCTCTGCGCTAGAGCCGGCTGCGTCTTGTTGGCGGATGGGCAAAGTCAACGGAGAAAACTGATAAAGACTGAAATGTTCCAGCGCAGACATCTTCGTAGAAGGATTTTTTTTTTTTAACGATTGTACTTATAAAAAAAAAGAAAAATCTGAAATCTATGTATTTCTGTATTTGTCCACATTTACAGGCAAATGGATTCTGTGATGTCCAATCAACACCTCACACCGCTCCTGGGACATAGCAGTGGGTAAGCCAGTGGCACATCAAGCCTAACGGAACGTCTCACGCAGATCCTGCCCTACCCCAAATTATGGCAAATTCAGTTCCTGACGGCCCGGCTCCGTGGCGGTCTCCTGCCGGGGCGAGGCTGGCCCTCTCCTGCACACCGCGCCGGCCCTGCCGGGCTCGAGCAGCCGCCACGGAGCGATTCGCTTCAGGCTAACACCTCCGCCGTTGCCGCTCTCTTGGCGCTCCCTAAAACTCGTGCGAGCTCTGGGTCTAGCGTGCTCGGGAGGTGCCAGGGCAGCTGCAAGGGACGGGGAGGGGAAGAGACAGGCGGGGTGCGCTGGCCTTTCCATCTGCTGCTACATGCATCACCAGGGGTTTTCCACTAATTACAAACCTCTCATCGCTTCGAACAAGGGTCTGTGTGTCGGGCCACGCGACGGGGAGGCCCATGGAGGCGCTGGATCACTTGTCAGAGAAAGAAGTCCCGTAACAGGCAGCATTTAGGGCGCTAGTGCCAACTGGGACGCTCTGACCCTACGGCTACAGCTCCCCTCCCGCTCACCTGAAGTGGCTGGTGCTTTGGGCACAGGTTGAGCCAACATCTTTCTCCCTCGGGGTCCTCAGTGCGTTGCACTGGCCTGGAGCACAGCCCCGACTCGGGGGGACCCCACCGTGGGAGTCACATTGGTGAGAAATGCTGTGTAAGCAGGGGACTTGCTGGCTGGGGGCTGATTTGGGTGGGTGCCCTTATAGCCTGGACAACCTGGAGAAGTCTGACAACCCTAGCGAGCAGAGGATGCTGTGGGCCAGATCTGGAGATCTGCCAGGTGAAGCTGATAAGTCTGGGTCACAGTAGATAATTCAAGGCCAGTAGATGCACGGAGCAGGGCTAGCTTCAGCCCCGAATCAGCACCGAGCACAAGCTGAGGATGAGCACGCACACAGACAGGGAACGTGACTTCCCCTGTCCTGTCCATCGCTGCCCCCCCGGCACAAACACGGCCCCTCTGCCGGCCCAGGCGCTGGGTTTCAGCGGGTTTGTTCCAAGCTGACCCTGTGACACCAGACACAGGGCTGCGCTTAATCGCAAAGAAATAGCACCAAATAACCAGAGTTGATCCCGCGGGCAGTCAGGGGAAGCAGCTTTCGTCAGAAACAAGATCATTCCAGACCCGGGAGGGATGTGGGCACCAGCTTGTTGTACCAGGACACAGGGGACGGCCATAGTGTTCTCTAGAGGGCTGAAATACTTTGGGGACACATGAGCCAGATAAAATGGACCCAGTGCCTCAAAGAAGCAGGAGAGAGCATCAAGCTCCGCACGTCCTCCTGGTAGAGAAGCCACAAGCGTCAAAAAGGTGAAATAGCAAAGAAAAAAGAGAAACGTAGGAGTTTAAAGCTATAGAGCTGTCCCTGGCTGTCGCCGCCCTCCTTACTGCAAAATAAAGTTGGTCTGGAGTGGTAAAAGTCAGCCTTATCATGCCAAAACAAGAGCAAACGCAGCCCTGCAGCGCGGTGCCTGCCAGCAGCCGAGCAAGGGCTGTTTCCGCCTCACGCTTGCCCAGCGCACGGGAACCCGCACGTTTCAGTGCTCAGCTCCCATGCACTTCAGCGAGGACCGAAGCATCCTGATGGTTTCCCAGCAGTGACCTTTGGTAATGCGGTAAGGAGCAGCATCCCCAGCGCTGAAGAGGCACGATCCTCTCCCAGGGACAGGCAGAACAGCCAGGACGTGCTAATATTCACAAGACAGATACCAGTTACGAGCACGCAGGGGAATCCTTTTACCTTACTTAACCTCCTGGGCCCCATGTGGCTAACGTCTCTTTTTATGCTCCAGGAGCAGATTTAATCATATCTGCATTAGCAGCTACGCTCAGATCAACATTTTAGCCTTAAATGCTTCAAAACCAACCAGCGTCAGATCTGCACGTTATTAATATTGCAACAGACTGCCGTGAATTCATCCCAGCTCTGGACATTGCTATCGCTTGCTGCACAGCTGTTTAACAGTGACTCCAGCCTCCTTTGGTATCGCTTTCCCCTCGTGTTTTCCTCCCAGATGTCTCCCACGAAAACCAACATCACAAAGTTTGTCCAAGAGTGAGAGGGGAGGGAGAGAAGAGAGCTGAACTACCAGCTGGAAATGGTACCCTTTTGAAGCTCTTACATTGTGTTGGCATCCAAACGGCACTTTCCCAGCCCTAGGAGGTCTCCCTTAAGCCACAACCAAGACTAAGACCAGCAAGTTTCAGTGCAGACGGAAAGTAACGAACAGGAGAAAAGGAGGAACGCAGGCACAGTCTCATTTTAGCTGCTCATGGAAGTGCAAATGCAAAGGCAGCTCCTTGCTGCCAGCTCCTATTGCCCATCCCCACGGGAGAGCTGTACAGTTACGGGCACTCTCATCCTTTCCCTGCTCCTCAGGCAGCGCACGTCCAGGAACAGAGCGGTCCTTGCAGCCCAGCTCAGGGAACACGTAACCAGCCCACAGCATCCCCTGATGTTGGAGGAAGTGACCAGCAGGTCAACGACCAGCTGGCTTCTGAGACCTGATAAATAATCTCCGTGACACCTGGGCTGAGATTGAACCCAGGTGCACGAGTCAGCTCATGGCTTATTCACCCCTTCACCCTTTACCCACTGCCCTGGGGAAAATGTTTTCCTGCTTTTTTATGTCTCCCTCTTGCTTGGGCTGGGGAATTCTCCAACCAGAAAGTCCCCCAGCCTGTGTTTGCTCCAACGCAGCGGGGTGAAGCACTCCCCAGCACCCACCAGGCGCAGCCCCTCTTCCCCACGCGCCCCTGCTGCATCGCAATCCCCGTGTGAAAGCACGCTTTAGCCACCCGCGGGTTTCAGCGTGAAGCCAGAACAGACAGGATTAGCCAAAAGCAAACCCAGAGCAGGTACCCACTATGGATGCGGGACCACGTTGGCGTGGGCAGGATGAATCCATTGCAGCAAACTGAGAGGCAACGGAGCCGTGCTATGAAACGCAGAGCTCAGCTGGCTTCTTGGCCTAACGCCGGCGAACACAACCCCGCCGCCAGCCTGTCAGAGAGACCACGTCTGTCAATTCGTACTTGAAAGAATGAATTCATAGAGAAAAACCTGACACTTTACATCCTCCCTCTTATTCCTCTGTATGTTAATAAAACATGCTGGTGTTTGAAAGGAAAATCTCTGGGTGTTTCTTATTAAGCAGCGGGGGGTCTGCAAAGTCTGCTAAATACTTAATTGAGTGTCAGCAGGTTCCTTTGGTAACCGCAGACCTTCACCGAGGAGACAAGCGGTGTCCCCCCTGCGCAGAGCGAACCGGAAAGGTTCACAACCCTGCGCCCGGCACGGAGCAGAGAAACTCCTGCAATTTCATGCCACGTTACGCTCGACAAAAAGGCCCTCGCTTGGCTAGCTGCCAGCGGGGCCGAGCAAGGCCAGGCTTCCAGTGTTGTACCCTTTAAACCTGCTCACGAGGAGCTGCCTGGGCTCGCCTTTGTCTGCTTTCTTCAGGGGGATGAAAAAGGCAAGTGGATTTTTTACTCATCTCAGCCCCCAAATGAGCAGAGTATCGTTTTACAGTGATGTGTTTAAAAAGGAAGACTGGCCCTATCGGTTGAAGTCAGCTGCACTGGTGCCAGTAACAGAAAGACTTAAACTGGGAGAAGGCGCTGCCTCTCTAAAAGCTTGATGTCACACAGCCCTGAACCCCTCTGCTCCCCGCGGGCTCTGGGGCAGGCTAATTCTGAGCACCGGACTACCTGCAAACTCTGCAATCTGAAAATCCTGGGCAAGAAACAGCCACAGCACTTGGAGAGGGAAAGAAATAAGATGGAAGAGTGAAAGGGCCACCTTCTAGCTGTCATATTCCATACCTGTGTTGAGCTGAACGCAGCGTCACCTCCGCGGCACCAAATTTCATAAACTTTATTATTAGAGAAAATACAGGTTTGCATCAAAGCAGTCATAAAAAACAGCCAAACTCTTGGCACAGGGAACGTAACGCACGGACCTTACACGCATCCATGGGGACTGCCATCCCCAACTGCTACTGCATCTCTTCCTCCCTCTGGGCCCTGTATTCCTTCATGCTCCTCTGCAAACAAGAGCAAAGGACACGCGTTAAGGGCATGTTTGTGACTGACTCGTATACCACAGCGCCACCACCCTGGTCTGGGCTGTGACTTCTCTGTCCCGTGCCTGGAAAGGCTGAGGGACCCGAGAAGCTCTGACAGAGCTCCAGGTACTTTCAGAAGTGCCTGAGCTTTACGGTCACTCCAAGGGAAAGGAAGCCAGGCCGTGCCGCAGGTCAGGCAGAGAAAGGCTGAAAAAACTATCAGGATTTTCATGTCAGAAGTGCCTACAACACAGGTCTCAGCCCATTCCTCTCCCCTCTGAGACCAAGAGATGGAAAACGCCCCTGAGCTCCTCAGGAATAGTCTCACCTCAAAGGTGTTGAGCACGTGTTGGCAAACACCCATCAGGTCGTTCAGGCCTTTCCGGAACGGCTCAACAGCAGGAAGGGCCCCTTCAGGAAAGAAAATGCGTTAGTGAAGTGGGAGGTGGCTTCCAGAGGGGTTGGTAGCCCTCTCCCTCGCTGCTCCAAGGCAGCGCGGCCGTTACCACCATGCCCAAAGGCAGTCCCCGTGATGGGGAGAGCCTCTTAACACCAGGTCCGTGCCCACACGCCCACCGCCAGCAGGCTGAGAGCTGAGCACAGTGCGGTGGCGCAGGAAGAGCAGACACTTACCCGGCAGTCAGTCCCATGGGGAAGGGGTTCCCTTGGCAAGGCAAACAGCCCGAGCACTAATTAGTTTTAGGAAATTAAAGAGTCAGCAAGCACAAACTAGATACTTGTTTCCAGAAAGTGGCTTCTACGTATCTGATGCCCAAGGGAACAGTCCTATGAGGAAGGAATGAAATAACACCGCCCCTCTAGGCAGCGGACAAAGCTGCAGGGCCTGGATGGAGGGCAGGGGGCTGAGATGAAGGGGTAGCTGTGCTGGGGGGAGTGAGTGACTGCAGGAGGCTCAGAGCTCTCAGTGCTATCTATTATCAGGGAACAAAGTCCTCTCTGGGAGGCAAGTCAAAAGACAGCACAGACTGATGAGGCTTTTCAAAAGAGCATTGGGCAGAGCCTGATGACCAAAGCTGCAAGACAGCAGAGAAGGAGAAGCAGAGACAAATTATCTCGTTGCAGCTCTCTGCCAGCACACTTTGGCTTTGCTTTCCAATCCCCGTGCTGATCAAGGGGCAGATGGAGCACCCATCACCTGTGACAGAGAGCAGCCTATCTGCCCTACCCCTGCACTAGAGCTGGGTGCCTGCTGCCAGCCAGCCCAGACACCTGGGGCCAGGCAAGGCTCCTCGGGCCTCAGCTGCCTCAGCCCTACAGCTGGGAAGCACAAGAGCTGCAGCATAACGGCTCAGAGCAGCCTCTCCAGCCAAGAAACAGGGCACTGCAGTTGCAGGTGGCTAGCGGAGAAGAGGGAATAAAGTGTTTTTCTTTATTTCAATGACTCATGGTGGAAATCTGACATGAGCAGGGGCAATTACACACGCAAAAAAGGCCCCGGACACAAAGGAAATGCGCGCACCCATACCTCTGGTCTGGATCCGGAAGTTGATCTTGCTTTCAGAGGGGTGCGTGATGCAGTAGCCGCAGAACTCCACGTCAGGGCTGCAGGAGAGGAGAGAGGGGAAGAGAGCAGTGAAACCCACACCTATCCACAGCAAATCCCAGGAAAGTCAGAGGCTCAAGCCTCCAGAGACCTGCTGGGGCTCAGCATGTTTCTAGAATGACTGAGGGTCTTATGGGAGGGATATGCTGAAGGGAAACCGCCTGTGTAACCCTATTCACATTCCCCCATCTGTCTCTGAGCTGCAGCTGGAGCTTTGCAGGGGAAGGACATGCCTGGCATGATCACAGGCACCATCCCGGCACCACCAGCCGCCCACTGGCAGGCCTGCAGAATTCAAACAGGGGATCCCGGGCGCTTGGAAACCTCGCTGTATGCAAACCTGTTGCAGTTCTGCTGGGCAGAAGAGGCTGATGGGTCTAGGGTGCTGCAGGGATGTCCTGAGGTGGTCTCCAGGCCACGTGGCATCCACCTTCGTAAGGTGAGGTGGTTGGTAGAACATTTGTGTACCCAGCAGAAAGAACAGCCCTTTGCAAGAAGCCTGCTGTTTTTCTTGTCATGGTGACTTATCAGAGGAATTCGTATGACATTTGCAATGCAACTGTCACTTCAGAGGGTGCACTGAACTTCCTGCCAGAATTCTGCTGAGGCTTACCAGCAGATCGTCGCAAACCCTCAGCGCTGCCCAGTTCGAGAAAATCGGGCAACTGGGGTGAACCTATTTGTATATTTTGATGGGGGCAGCAGGATAATTACTTTCCAGCATTAACTCCTGCATCTCCATGCAAGCATGAAAGATGATCAATTTGTTTAATACTGGCTGTTCCTACCCTCTTTTCTGACAGTGCTGGTCTCAGAAAAAAATAGATACCGCGCGACCACATGTACTTACGTGGAGTCACACATCATTTTACCCAGGGCCAAATAAGACATTCAGAAGTCTTCCACATGTCAGATGTGACATTTCCTCCACAGCTAACCATCAAGGAGCAGCGAGGGCTGGCTGTTCCCTAAGGGATGGGGAGCTGGGGGCCATGAACAGCACGAGAGCTGCCATGCCAGAGGCCTCACTAGCTAGCCCACAGCACCCAAGCGAGGGGGCAGGGTGGGTGGGTCAGCCAAGGGTCCAGATCATCGGGAAGGTCTGTGGGGACGAGGGAGGTCTGAGGTCAGGCCAGGAAGTCAATCTGCAGGTCAGTGTCAGGTTGGGTGAGGGTAACGAGGGTCAGGCACTACCCAGTGATCACCAGGCAGGAGTAGAATGACGAGGAAGGGCTGATGTCAGGTCAGGAAATCAGTGCGTGGGTCAGCATCCAGGTGAATGGAGTCCACAGCCCAGGCTGGGCTAGAGACCCATACTCTTCCTAAATAGCTCAGGAGGACTGAAAGCCCTGAGCTGAGCTTAAATGGGGTGCCTGGACCCATGGGCAGGGTGTGGGTGGAGGCCCCGGGTGGGGCTGGTCAGGCCCACTATGGCCTGTTAGTGCTCTCAGCACCCTGACACTAAGAGCACAAGTTAAAAGCGAATCATGTGAAAAGAGGTAGTAGGTAAGGAGCCTTTGGTACCATGTGTGATATAAAGACTCTAACAGGTGTACACAGAGGTAGTTTCTGATTGTTTGCTCTGTTCCAGCAACACCTGAGCTGCAGATCAGTATGGAGAAGGCCAGAGCAGGCGCCAGAGGTACCCTCAGTGATGCCAAGCACCGCAGAGACTCCACTTACTTCTTCATCACCATGTATCGGAGGGAGTTGCCGAGTGTGTGGTCCTCATCGTGTAACACAAATGTGACGCAGTTCCCATCTGTCCCATCTGCCTGGACCTGCCATAAATGTGGAAAGAAGAGGTGCTGTAAGGCGCTCTGAGGTAACAAACACCAGCCACAGGGTGAACTATTGTGCTCAGCTTCACCAGAGTTAACTGGGAGGGCTTGTAGGTCTGGCTGGGCCACCTCTGTGGCTTGCGCCACGGGTGCTGCAGTGTGACCGAGAGCACCTTCGCAGCAGGGGGGAAAGCTGTAGAATTACAGACTTCAGAGAAACCTCTCCCCAGTTATCAAAGCGCCTGTGCGTCATTCCTCTTCACAGGAGAGAAGAGGAGCCCAAAGCAAGCTGTGGCTTTGGGACCCGTGGTGGAAAGAAGCTGGGAGTGGCTCTTCAGGTTGGTGAGATCCCAGGTCTTGCCACCAGTCCGTGGTTAGACAGGAATGAGAGGGACAGGCAAAAAATCCCCAGGGAGGAATGCTGTCTGTCAGCAGGGAAATCTTATCCCAGATCAAAACCAAAAGGAGCTGTAAGCCCAAATTCACATGCTTAGGGTGAGCCTGGGGAGCCTCAGGCTGCTGAGCCCCACACGTAAAGAACCCTGCAATGCCAGCAGCCAGCCCCTAATCCTCCTGCTGCTTTTGGCTCCGGCACCCAAAAAGAGCTTACCAGCTAACGCTTCCTGAGAAGGCTGGTTTGGGATCCTCTCCAAAGCCAACAAGTCGCTTAATTAATTGCTTAGCTGTGAGAGGGCTGCTGAGCCTCTGACCCTTCCCCAGGCTCAGCGTAGCCACCGTGGAGCCTGATGTGCCCAGACAGCCCCCAACCACTTCCCCTCTCGGCAGCAGAGAGAGGTTTCAAGGTTAAGTGCGGAACTGGGCTAAGACAAGCGTTGATCTCTTCGCATCCTGCCCGTGGCCAAATCCTCAACTGCTCCAGGGGTTTTATAACCCTTCATGTTTCCCCTCGGGTAGTAGTATCCCCTGAGCAGCCCCGCTCCTCCTGCTGCAGGTACGGTCGCCACGGGGAATTGACTCTCCAATTCAGAAGGAAAGCACAGACTGTTTTCTGCAGAGGAAGAGATCACCCAGGCCTGCAGCACAACTCAAAGGCAGGCTCCCCGCGTACCAGCTATTGCGGAAGGGAAGGTGCAATGCAGATGTCTGACTGACAGGATCTCCCTCACCTCCCAGCATCTCGCAATCCACAACCAAAGCAGTAAGTCTTGCTGAGTGATTAAAATAAGGCAGTAAGTGGCAAAACCGCCTTCCCTTGGTGTGGAAGGACAATGCGTAAGGGACTTCCCACAGGTCCCTCAGGCAGCCAGTGGCAGGGATGAGACGCCCTGCCTGCTCTCCCGCTTGCTAGACCCAGTGCCCTCTTCCCAAAAGCAGCTGCTGGCCTCAGTCTTTCCTACCGTGAGGCCTTGCAAGGAAGTATTTATTAAAATCATTAGCACCAATCGTACTCAAGAGCTCTTTTTATTCCAAAGATTACAGGCCCAAACATGAGCAGACAAACTCAGGAGGCACCCGCATACCAGGACAGGTCACCTGGCTCCCAGTTTGCCCGCTGAACCCAGTCACAGGGTTAGAAGTGTGCCCAGGGGCCAAAATCCCAGGCGTCCCCTGCACCTCCATGAGACAGGCACAGCTTTGGTCACTGGGCAGTGATGCTTCTGCAATTTGGTCACGCGATGGGACTTAACACCTTAGCTCGGGTGTAGCTCTGCACACACAGGGGCAAAGAGATGCTTTTCCAGACAGCAAGCAAATATTTACAGCTCAGTTACAAATGCTGCATAAAAATTATTTGAAAAATAGGATAATGGGGAGTTCAACAGGCAGCGCTGGGAGCTGCAGCAATTTCAGACTCCTTCCCAGAGCTGAAGGAACACGTGGGTGTAGGAAGGGACGGACGCATCTCTGGCGCGGTGGCTGGGCCAGCTTGTGGAGCTGCAGCAAGTGCCTCTGAGCAGCAGCCCAATGAATTTAAGCTGCCCCTGCCCCTAGCACAGCGCGAGGGCCACGTGCATTTGTCTGGCAGATGAAAGCCAGAGCACGGCTCTTTCATGCAGCTGTAAGGAACACATTGTGCTGAACCTGTCTGCTCCACAGAGACTTGATTTCTCTGTCCTATTCCCTGTGGATAGTCCACAGATACAATTCTGGATCTCAGCAGGACCATAAGCTTCACTGCTTCTCATCAAGCCGTCGGCCCACCTGGTCAGGTGTCTGGCACAGACGCTGTCCGATGCTCCTGAGGAAAACCGACATGTTCCCCTGAAGGACAGACTCTCCCCTGTTCCTGCAGCAATCGGGTCTGTGCCCTGAGGCAGACGGCTGCAATCTCTCAGCATGTTTCTGAGCTTCATCTCCAAGGTGTCCAGGTATCAAACTATTCATCACAAGAAAACTTGTTCTCCTATGAGCCAACTTTTTTAAAAAAAAAAAAAAAACAAAAACCAAACTGAAAAAGCCCTAATGCCCTGGAGTAAAGAATTAGGTTTGCCTGGAGTTTCTCCTCTTTGGTTACACACTGCTTTGCTAGTCTCTACCAAATTGTCCTTGTATTATGGTAGAGGCAGCAGGAAAAGCCGATGAGATCCTGAGGCAATTTTAGGATTGATCAAATTCACTTGAGCCCCTCAGAGACATCAGAAATGGAAAAGCCTGCACCTCCCCCAAGACGATCCGGGTTACACCCTCCCCGCGAGGTCAGGATACGGCCCCTGCGACCCAGCTGCCCATGCATTGGCTGCCCTCCTCCTCCACCAGCTCCACGAGCCTAAGAGCTGCAATCTCGCATCATCCAGAAGCTCTCCCGCTCAGAGGGGCTGTGATTTATGATAATGAATTATTTAACGTAGTATTTGGTGCCTGGGCAGTGCTGTGGCGGATACATTAGCAGAGCACTGAGATGGATGGGATCAGCTAGACGTGAAGCGGGTGGGGAACAGTCCTGCAACTCACTTGTTCCTGCACTTGCTGCAGTTTATGCATAACTCGTCTTTTGTGCCAGAATATTTAGTCTTTTGCTGGTCTTTGTAAGCCAGTATCACTTTCTACACGTCCTCCTGTTTTCTGTATGGTACTGCATTCCTCACAGTTTGTTGCCAACAGCCCCTCTAGTAGCTGCAGCTCTCCAAAGATCAATTTCACTCATCACATCAGACTTGCAGGATT
The DNA here is from genome assembly GCF_949628215.1 of Phalacrocorax aristotelis. Classification (NCBI taxonomy): domain Eukaryota; kingdom Metazoa; phylum Chordata; class Aves; order Suliformes; family Phalacrocoracidae; genus Phalacrocorax; species Phalacrocorax aristotelis. Next base: position 23,502,489 of record NC_134286.1, on the reverse strand, counting down.
AGGATTGTGCTTCCTGGTGCAATCATGGCTTTCAGCCTGTGGCTTGCACAACTAGGGAGAAGAATACAATCTACAGAGCCTGGAGAAGGTGACTAGCAGAAACCAGGGTAAGAGGCTCTAGGGTCTTTTGTGCCACTAGGAAAAGTTTCGGGGCTGTAGAATGACAGTCTATGGAAAACCATTGTATTAAACCTTCCCCAAAGGCAGCTTTTAAAGCCAGGCGACTTACAGAGCCCACTTGTTTCTCCTGTGTGGCTGCCCTGGAGCTCAGCTCCCCCTGTTTTCCACTGACAGACAGACAGACCGGTGCAGGGAGCACCCGACAGTCCTGTGTCAGCTCCCCCTGTCACCGTGTCTCGGTGGAGCTGCCAGCTGAGAGCCCAACAACCCTGTTAGCATGAAGTGCAGTGCCACCTAGTGCCTTCTGCCGCCTGCAATGGGTACCGCAGGTGGGGAGAGGGTCCGAGAGCTGCTGCCGCGGGGCTCTGCAGCCTGAAACGGGTGTCAGAGAGGAGGTGAGGTGCGCTGCTGGGGCCGGCGGCTCACAGGGAAAGCTGCCCGAGGCCTGGTGTTCTGCAGGGCTCGACAATTCATCTTTAAAATGCAAGGCTTGTTGTAGAAAATGTTAGTCCTAAGCAGTTTTAAAACAGGTTAGGCCCGACCTCTAGCTGCTTTGGTTCCCTATAGGACAATCTCATAGAATCATTAAGGTTGGAAAAGACCTCTGGGATCATCACATCCAACCGCTAACCCAACACCCCCAGGCCTCCTAAACCATGTCCCCAAGTGCCACGGCTACATGTCTTTTGAACCCCCCCAGGGCTGGTGACTCCCCCACCTCTCTGGGCAGCCTGTGCCAGGGCCTGACCACTCTGGCAGGGAAGGCATTTTCCCTCACACCCAACCTAAACCTCCCCTGACGCAGCCTGAGGCCGTTCCCTCTCGCCCTGTCACTGGTGACTTGGGAGCAGAGACCGACCCCCCCTCACTCCAGCCCCTCTCAGGCAGCTGCAGAGAGCGAGAAGGGCTCCCCTCAGCCCCCCCTTCTCCAGGCTAAACCCCCCCAGCCCCCTCAGCAGCCCCCCAGCACACTTGTGCTCCAGACCCTGCCCCAGCCCCGCTGCCCTTCTCTGGACACGCTCCAGCGCCTCAAGGCCCTTCTTGTCCCGAGGGGCCCAAACCTGAGCCCAGCACTCGAGGTGGGGCCTCCCCAGGGCCGAGCACAGGGGCCCCATCCCTGCCCGGCTCCTGCTGGCCAAACGCTGAATCTTTCAGACATTCGACTAAAAGGCAGGTCCCTGCTGTCTCTCCCGCGTCTCCCCGGCTCTTTCCTCCCCGTGCCGCTCGCAGACACCGCAAGGGAGCGGCGGCTCCACGCCACACACGGCCGGGCGCTTTCAGGGCTTGAAAAAGGCGTGCGGGGCCGCGCCGTGCCCGAGGGTCGCACGGCCGGGCCGTAAGGCAGCGCGGGGCCGGCCTGCAAACCGACCTGTGCCGCGCCCCGCTGCCGCGATGAAGCCCCGGGATGCGTTTTTGCCTTGGATCTACCCTCATTATCGCGATTTATCCCGACGCCGCAACAGCGTTCCTCACTGAGCCGGCGCCCGCCAGGCCCGGGAAGCGCCGGTGCGGCCTCGGCTGCCGGTGCCAGGGGAGAGCCGCGCCGAGCCCTGCCCCGTCCCTGTCCCCCTCAGCGGGCAGCCGCCCTCCCTCGCTCCCTCCCTCCGTCACTCACTCACCGTCTCCAGCGCGGCCTTCCTCTCGCCCTCCTCCGCCATGGCCGCCGGACTACAACTCCCGGCAGGCTCCGCGCGGCCGCAGCGGCACCCCTCGACTCCCGACAGGCACCGCGCGCGGGCGGTGCGGGCGGGAAACTACAACTCCCGGCAGGCAGCGCGCGGCGCTACGGCCGCCGGCGGAAGCGCGTCGCGGCGGGGCCGGTACCGGGGCGGCGGGGCCGGTGCGGGGAGGAAGGAGCGCGGCGGGCGGCGGCGCCCTGCGAGCGCTCCCTCCTGCCGCGGCGGCCGGTGAGCGGCGGGACGGAGGGAGGCCGGGCCCTGCGGGGGAGCCGCCTTGTTGGCCTTCGAGCGGGCGGTGCTGTCTCCGGTCCCCCTCTCCGGGGGGCGGCAGGCCGCAGCGGGGCCGGGGCTGACTGACCGACCGGGCCGGGCCCGCCATGGCGGCGGTGGGAGCGGGGGGGAAGCCGGGCGCCGGCGGCGCCTCCCCGCAGACGGAGGGGGCTGGCTGGGCGGCCCCGGCCCCGGGGGTGGGCCGCTCCCCGGGCCGCCGCCGGCGGTCAGGGGCCTCCCCTGGTGCCGGGCGCTGCGGGGAGGCGCTGCGGGCCCGGGGGCGGATGGTTCGGGAGCCTGGGAAGCGGGTCAGTGGGAGCACACGGCCGGGAAGGACGGCCGTGGCCGCTGCGCTGCGCTAACCCCCGAGCGGCGCCTTACTGGTGTAACTGGGAGCCAAGGCTGGCGCGGATTTTAAAGGCCGGACAGCGATGAGCGATCGCAGTGACGCCTGCGGTGGGGTACCGGGGCGGGGGGACCCCGCAAGCAAGCGTGGTCGAGGGTGGACGTGTCTCCAGAGAGCTGCTGACCCAGCCGCTGTTGTATTCTCTTCCTTTACCCCTCCTGAAGCGCGTTCTGTTGCCTTCCAGGAGAGGTGACGGGCAGGGAGGAGAAACTGGATTAATGTTATTTAGCAATTGTTCCCGTAACGATGAAGCGGAGGTACCTGAAGTAAGCTACACGGGCAGGGAGGAGGCTAAACTGTTGAGTTGGTGCATGAATGTCACGTTTCCCAGGCTTAAAGCGAACAAATAAACTACAGGGCTTAATGTTGGACTGTCCTTTAAAGGAATAATAGCTTGCAGATGCCAAGGAAGGGTTAAAGGGAAGCCTAGGCTACCTTCTGCTGAAGTCACCGTACTTAAACCATCATCTTATTGCAGGCAGGCGGTTTGCAGCTCGCAGGGTTGCATCACCTACGCTCGTTTGGCGTTTAACGCCAGTGGTAACGTGATGCCCCTTGGTTTCTGTAAAGAGGATTTCTGGGAATATAAGCAGTAACGTCCCCTGTCACTTGTTGGCACCGAGCCTGTGAGTCGTCTGGTCAAGGCGAGGAGCTGGTGAGGGCAGTGCTGGTGATGGAGGGCAGGCCCAGTTTTCTGGCCCCGCTCCTTGCCCCAGCTCTTACATCTGCCGTCCCATAGTTTATTCTAGATCCTCAGTGAAGTCAGAGCAATGAACGAGTTATTTTGTGTCTCCCTTGAAAACGGTAAATCATCCCTCCTGAAGTTTTAAACAGCCCGCTGAAGACTGAACCTGCGTTTCTGCCGTTCTCTAAGAAGCTGCAGGTTTTCTGGGCCCTTCTGTCGAATACCACGAGAGCCCTTGCAGACAGCAGCCTGCTGCGTCTTGCAGCACGACTTGCAGTGAGTAAATAGACATTGCGATACAAATGCAATACTCGACTCGCCTTTGTGCTTCATCTCTGTTAGTTGCCAAATGCTTCTGGCGCTGCTTAAGGAGCTCGTTGGATCCGTGGTGTTTTCTGGGTGCGCGAGGAATGCGGCCTTTCCCCCCTTTCCTCCTGATGCGGAGCCTTTCGGTGCCAGACCTGCCTGGTAGCTCTAAGTTGGGTTTTCTTCTAGGAAGGTTTGGTCTTGGTCACTCCCGGCCATCCAGTATTGTAAGTTTAGATAGAAAACGGTTGTGATCCCCAGGTTATACAAAGGGGTTGATTTTAATGGATTTAATTCCTGACTCTCTTGTAACCTCTGAGGAGAGATCACTAGCAGTTTAATAGATTTGTATTACAACAGTAACACATGAGTTTTCCAGGGCTGTGTGAGACCCTGCTTATAGAGGGAAATATGGTCCTTGTTAATCTGTTTTACTGCATTTAATCCATTCTGCTCGAAGCTGGGGGCAGGTGTCGCTGCAGAGTACATGGCTGTTGCCTGCGAAGTGAGGCTGAGGGCGGTGAGTTCCGTGAGTTGATTTCCTTGCTGTCGCACGGTGGGATCCTCCAGCGTCACCTCCCTTGTGGTACCAGTGAGTTCTCACCTCGCTAATGTCTGTTCTGCAAATGTCCGGTATTGAAAGAATGGAGACTTGTAGAAGTTGTCTAAACCACTTTATAATCCTCAGTTTGAACCTGGAGTTGCTCTACTCAGGGAATTAAGGTGTCTCTTTGCTCGCGTGGGCTTTCTAGTTCTGAGGGCAGTTGCTCACTGCCTTGCAGCCTGCTGATCATCTGCAGTGGGTGTGGGGGGGCTCGTGGATGTTTTCTCTTTTACAACTGCTCCTCTGTGTTGGCCCCGTTGGCCGAGTGACTGCAGTGTGCAGAGACTGAGCTCTTGATAACTGCCAGTCACCTGATTGCTCAGAGGCTTAGTCCTGTTTGTTTATTTTTGGCTGTGACCTGGTGTCCTACCACGTGCTGACGCAGTTCTGGTTCAGTTGCTGGGCCGGCCAAAACATCGCAGGCGACTGTGTCTTGGTGGATCTGAGGGGATGTGGTTGTGTAATAAATCCCTCCTGGGTTAGTTGTGCTGTTGTAACTGTTCACAGATTGAGTTGCGCTGCTCAGTGGCTGGGAAAGCTGGGGTTGGCGGCACCTGAAGAAGGTCGGGTGTTGAGTGAGTACAAAACAGAATAAAATGCAGTTTGTGTCGTTTTCATCTTCTGACTAAGTTAGTCAAGGCCAAGGTGTGGGATAGGGGAGGAGTCTGTGCTTGTAGAGGATCACTTGTGGAGGACTGGACAGTTGGATTTTCTTGTGGCCACAGGTATTACTGTTTGCTGGCAAAATGTTCTCTCTCTGTAGCCTTGTCAGATGGGAGCGAGCTGCTGCTGTCTCTTTAATCAGGAGAAACTAGGAACAGTGGCGTGGCAGTTAATCATTTCTTTTTGCAAAATCAGAATCGGCTGTGTGGCTGCCCTTGCCTCTAGTGTGATAAGCATTTAACTTGAGTTATCCAAGGTTTAGTTCTATTTCATCTTTGTCTATGGATGTGTTGGGTCTGGGGATTTGCTTGGCTTCAATTCTGCTCCAGCTCCTTCAGGTGGAGGTAGTGGCTCCTCCGGGAAGGTTGCCAGGAGTTACTCATTCCTTTATGTTTTAGCTCTGGGTAATCCCTGCTTCGGCTCAATGCCATGTCATTTAAGATAGGAGTATTTGGACACTGTGAGCATCAGGCTAAAGCTTTTGGTCTCTTCAGGCCTGTGGAGGCGGGACTCGTGATTAGTAGTAACTTACTCAGCTTGTGTTTAACTAGAAGGAGGTGAGCCTTGGCTTAGAGCACCACAGGCTGCACTTTGTGACCCTCAGACTTGCGTGTCTGTAGCACTGTGCTTTCAAGAGCTGAGAGCAGCTTTTTAAGGCCCGAGGCAGCAAAATATCACTAGAATCTGTGACTACTTTTCCTGCTCTAATGAAATCAATGTGTGGTTGACACAGCAATTTAAGGCTGGCTTAAAAAATAAATGGCAAGCTGTGCTAGGCTGGCCACTAAGTCTTCCGTGGCGGGATGTCAGAGCTCGGGGCTGGAGCACCCCCAGACGGTTTGTGTGTACGCAGGTTGGCCTGTCTGTGGGCCCTTCTAGCTACAGCTTGCTGGGAGGCAGCATGGATTTTCTGCAGCGGGGCGGCTCTAAAACGCTCTCAGCATGATGTGATCTGGCAGGCCGGTTCGGTGCTGCTGGGAGGAAAAGGCTGTGGTCATGCTCCGAAGAGGCTTTGCAAATGACTTGGCTTTCTGCTTGTTGTGTGACGTTCTTGGTAGTTCAAGTGCTGCAGGAGATGACAGGATGCTTTGGAAGCGGGTTTTTAAACTCCTTTAACTGGGAGCGCTGAGACTTTGTAGGCTTTTGTGTGACTCTGACTTGTTCCTGTAGAAGAGCGGCCCTAAAGCTGAAGCACTGTGAGAGTCATAACCTTGGCTGGGGCTGGGCCGTGGGTCTGACTTGGCGGGCAACCTGCTTTGCTGCATGAAGATATTATTTCCACAGTATTTCTCCCTGGAAACAAATAATCATTGGAGTAAGTGATTCTCTGTGCTATGAACGGCCATAGTGAGTCAGCCCGAAGGTGGGACTGGCTCTGGTGCCTGGGGAAGAAACTCCTGATGAACTGTTAGGCTCCAGCGAGCAGCCGCGTGGGTGATAATTGTTTAATAGTGATTCTTTTCCTACATAAACTTGTCAATTATCTTCTGAACTGTGTGAAATCCTTTCCTCTGCGATAACATGTGGGAGCGACCTTTGGAGGACACACTGTGTGAAGAACTACTCTCTTCTGCTGGAACCTCATCTTGAACTTTCTTTTCATTTTTGTGTTACAGATCGTGAGTAATCACGACTTCTCTGCTTTATGGTCTTTCTCCTTGGGTATCTTTGTGCTGAGGAGTTTCCTTAGAAAGTGTGAAAGGCGAAAAACTGTTATGCTTGTTGTTGCATGTTCTGTGACTTCCACAGTCATCTTCACGTGGACATTGGCATTGTTTAATTGACCACAATAAGCACCACCTGTCCTTATGTTTAAAGACCATCTCCTCTTAGAAAAACACACCCAAATTCTTTTATATCTGTAATGCTGACGGGCTTGATGTTAGAGGGCAGTTGTGAGCTGCAAGCCAGAGTGCCTGTGACTGTGGGAGGAAACAAAAACAAACCTAGATGTTTGTTACCTCTTCACGCCGATGTTTTTGAATGAGCTGGAGCTTGCTTGCTTCAGTCTGGAGGGGAGGGCGGACAAGGCAGGGGAACGACTGTTTGCAAACCCCAGTTCCTTTACCAGTAGCGAAAGGGGGTCCGCCAGCGTGGGCACTCCTCACCTTCCTTATTCCTAAGGGGTTTTGTGCAAGCGTGTCAGCTGGATGTAAATCCTGTTGAAATCCCTGAGCTGTGTCCCGATGAGGTTGGTGTCTAGGTGGGAGTGGTGGGTGAATGCTTGGATGCGGTGAGCGAGGACAAGGGAAGCTGTCATCGCAAAAAGCAGCAGGTAAACACAACAAGCTGCCGCTGTTCCGAAAACAGGTCTTGCTCTCAGAGTAAAGCAGCAAAGCAGCACAAGGGGCTTCACCCGTGCCCTTGGTAGAAGTGCAGGGGCATGGACGTGGGTCGGAGGAGTGCCAGCTTTAGGCCAGGAGGAAGCGAAAGTAGCAGATCTGTTCAGGGGAGCTGCTGCCTAGTGCTCTGCTGTTTCCTCCCCCCTTCAGTTATTGATGCCCTTTTGTTGCGTTACTAATCGGGAGGAGTGAAGGAGAACAGCTTATCTGGGCACTTGGGTCTGCATGGTGTGAGGCTTTGTCTGGTGGGTTCTCCCTTCCCCTTTCCTGGCGCTGTTAAGGCTCAGGTTTTCTCTAGAGTGCGCTTGGCTGGCTGCTCCGCTCCGAAGCAGCGTCCTTGGAGACGCCTTCCTGTCCTGCTCCCACCTTGCTTGCTGTGGCCCCTTGTCAAGCTCGTCCCCTTCGGCAGCGCCGGCTCTGAACGGCTCGGCGCTCCCACGTGGCTGTAGCTTAGCCGTGGAGTCTGTTCTCTGAATAAATCCACGAGCTTATTCTCTTTCCCCTCCAATGTTGAGCACTTAGACCTGTGGGAGGTTTCGGGGAGTACCAGATCGTTGCTGGCCACGCCTGAATCTGTCAAGCTCAGACTGACAGAGTGAGGGCCGATGCGGTGGGGCAGTGATTGTATCTCCACTTCACAGCCTTGTTAACAGCTCTGCATTCCTCTGCCACCTCTTCCGCTGTTGCCGTGGCTGTTTGTGCACCACTTCGGGGCAGCTCTGTCTGCACAGCGCTCGGCAGGACTGACCCCCGCTACAGAAGAGATCGATGGGTCCCTGCAGCCGGCGCCGGAGGGGTGGGAAGTCTGGCTGGGTGTAGCCTGTGTTCAGTCCTCCTGCCTGTGGCCTTCGGATCCTGAAGCTAAACCGCTGCTTCTCTGCTGTTGTACCTATTTCTCGAGAGGCCTCCGAGCTACTTGGCTGCATTGAAATAGGCGTGTGATCTTTCCAGCCAGAATGCAAAGTGGAAAATAAGATTTTTGGGTTTTGCAGGGTCAAAAGCCTTCTTAAGTCTTTCCTAAGCAGAAAAGAGGCGTATGGATGTGCTGGATCAGCCGAGCAGATGTCACAGCTGTGATCTGACACGTGGTTTCACATGTTAAATCTTGGGTCTGTCGGTAGATTAATGTGATGATACTTGAGCTGATTAAGTGTGTCCCTTTATATGACAGCAGGCGTGTTTTCCCAGCTCTGGAGACTTCACAGAAGTCTGGCCCTCAAACACATGCACACTGTAACCTGTCCAGTTGGATATGGATGCAAGAACGTTGGCGTGTAGAAATGGCGCGGTGCTGAGGGTAATCAGCTGGTGAATGTGCCGAGTGGCTTTGAGACGCGCAGGTTACGCGCTTTCACAGAAGCCTTGGGACAGCGTACGCTCAGTGAGCGTCTCTAGACCATGAACAGGAGATGTGTGTGGTGTGACTCTAAGCAAGTGGCGGGTTTTCTGCTTCAGTTTGATAGCGATCAAAGCCAAGGCCTCACCCCCGAGCAGTCATGTGTTAGGGATGGTGGGCTAGGCCTGTATAATGAGCTGTTGTTGACAGAGCTGCAAGACAGTTACTTCCTTTCTGAACTGGAGCTTGCTGGCCGCAGGCACTTTTGTCAATAACGAGCAAGAAAAAACTTAAGGGTTTAAGAGCAAAAAGAGAAGTATTAATAGCTAGAAATCTAGGTGGAAACAAGGTAGGCAAAATTCATGATGGGATCACTGACTGTAGGACGCCGTGTAGTTGCAATAAGAAAAACCTTCTAGAGGTTATTGTAGCCTTGGTGTTGTTCTGAACAGAACCTAAAAGGGGAAATGAGAGCAGCTTTCTGATAATGGTATCCTGTCGAAGTATTGAACAACCTGATGCCTCCCTCCCGTTCCACTGAGGGAATACTGTGAAGATTGATGCTTTCTCGGCCAGAGAACGCGAGTCTAATTCTTGCAGTGTTTTTATTTCCAGGTAGCGTGAAGTCATGGCTATCCTGTTCGCTGTCGTGGCGAGGGGCACAACCATCCTTGCCAAACATGCCTGGTGCGGAGGAAACTTCCTGGAGGTGACAGAGCAGATCCTAGCGAAGATACCATCTGAAAACAACAAACTGACCTATTCACATGGGAAGTGAGTAATGCTTCGCTCCTGGGGATGGGAGGAGGGACTAGTGAACATGTGCCAGGGCAGGAGCAAACGGAGCGTGGCCAAACGCAGATTTGGGTGCCTTGGTTTGCTCGCTGAATGTGCGGCCAGCTCAATAGCTACGTTTCCCGCCCCCCTCCAGAACTTTGCAGCATAGCCAGGGTTTGAATTTAGCCTCAGCAATAAGTACCAAGGCAGCAGATATGAAATTAAGTTTTCTAATTTTATATAACTCCAGAGTTGGAGGATGCTCAGCTGTGGGTAGTAAGTTGTTGGAGTCTTTGGGGTTGGGCTTGTTGAAGACTTTTGCTGGCTTTTCTGAGGCTTGAGCATGGCTTTAGGTAAATAGGTCTCCCTTCTTAGATCACTTGTGGGTCCTGGTTGCTTTAAGGCATGCTGACGGATGTTGTAGTGCCATCCTGAGCTACCACAAGTCTGGTCTGTGGGTCGGAAGGGTTTTTGCCAGGCTTGTATAGATCTCTGAACAGCCCTTGGTCGGCGTTGGTAGAACGGAGGGATTAGATGTGACATTGCCTGAGACTATGCTGACTTCTTGCACGTGTAAAGTAGGTAAGTCAGTGTGCTGGTGTGCAAACCAAAGGAAGAACTGTGGAGAAAGGAAATTTAGAAGCGTGGAGCCCACCTCGGCTCTGTCTTTGGAATGGGCAGTGTGGCTGGAGTCTCGGTATTGCCCCAGCTGTTGCTTTAAAGCTGTTTTGGCTGCCTGAGGATTCAAAAGGTGAGGATTGGGGCAGTCTGCCCACACCTTTCCCTGGCTCGGAAGCACTAAAGTCCCTGGGGGAGAGCGGTGTGAGCGAGCTGCCTGCCCTGGCATCTGAAGTACTTCGGATGCTGAATCTCTTTTTTGTTTTCCTACTGTAATTTTAAGGGTACAGTTATTTTCTTTAACTGTGCCTTGAGTGCTGTTCAACCAACTACAAAGCTGAGTTTTAGGAGTGCCGTAGAGCATTTTTATGGATGGAAGCTTGAATTGTGGTGGAGATTGGTTTGCTCTTTGCCGGGGAGCACCGAGGTAACTAACACATCTACACTTGCAAAGCACGCTGTGAAGTGCAGAATCTTTTGCTCGTTACTGACTTTCCTTTCACGAGGCTTTAACAAATGTGGCAGAAGATCACTGCAGTCTGTGGTTGTTCTGCTTTGCATTGTGCTGTTAAAACGCACAGGTGGTGTTCTGCAGCTCCGGGCGCTGAACTTGGCATCAGGGTGTCGCCTCTGCTGAAGTTGGTCTCTTCTGACAAGTCTTAGATTGCCTTGTTTTCTGTGATTTGGACAACCACATCTTCGGTCAGAATCTGCCAAGCCTGCCTTCCCTCTAGGAAAGGGGAAGGGAGAGTTCCTAGCCCTCTCTTTGGGGGGATTGGGCATTTTCATAGACACGTGCTTGGAGCTGGCAGCTTCTTCCTGCTGTCAGAAAGCAAGGTTTTGGGTTTGCAGAGATACAGAACAGCCTCTCTTTTTTCCTTGACCGTGATAACTGGGCAGAATGTGAAAGCTGTGAAGCTCAGTTGAGTGCAAGGAGTTGTCGCTCTTCCTGTCTGTAGGGTTTCAGGGATCCTCCTGCCTTGCAGGGTTCCAGCCTGTAGGCTGGAAAAGAGCCCTGTTATCTGTCTGTCTAGGATCGCTTCTCCTCTTCTGAAAGAGGAAAAAAACTTGAGTTTCTCTAACTTTGTTTGAACTTCTTAAACTCATTTAATGAGTTCTTTTTGTTTGTAAGAACTTCTGTCTTTTATATAATCGCCGAGGAAAAGCAGCCCTCTAGCGTCAGGATTTCTCGAGGATGTTCTGTCTCTGCTGTTGAGATTCTTCTACGAGTCACTGCAGAGCCTACAAAGTCGTACCAGACAAGCTGTACCTCTGTCCTTCCAGGAAGGAGAGGCAATGGCTGCAGATATGCAGGGGCTTTTTTTTAATGAGACCAGATCTTCCGGGCAGTAAACTACTGTACTTCTAACCCACCCCTAAAGCTTATTTCATTGTCATCTTATTTATATAATACCAAACCTGAGTTTGAAAGCTGCTGAGCTGCACCCTTAGAGCTGCACCAGGCGACTGCTGTGCAGCACATGCACGATCTTGCTTTTATTCTGGAGTTTGCAAGAGGGTCCACGTGCTTACTGGGAAAGTTTTGGGCGTACACAAATGTCAAAGTGAAAGGATCCACAGGGTTTTTAATTAGGGGGGGGGGAAAGGATTCGTGTGGCATTTTTGGAACTCTTACTATTTTGTCCTGCCGTACTCATCGGAAGAATGCATCACCTACTGGAGCATCAAATGTGGCGAGGGGGCAACGTGATAAAAAAGCAACAGCTAAAGCCAGTGAGCTGAGCTAAATGCTCTGAATAGCCCTTGTTTGGGTTTAGTTGTGTTTGAACTAAGGACTTTTTTTTCCTGGTGGGCCTAAAATAACAGCTTGTTTTAATTTTGATAGGAGAATATTGCTTTGAACTGGTTTGTGCTGTTTTTCAGGATACTGAGGGTTGCATTAACTAACATCTGTGTTCGCTCAGCACCACCGAAGGCGTCTTTACATGAATAGTTAACCTCGCCACATGGTTCAAGCCTGTTTAGCCTGATTATTGTTCTAATTCATTTTCTGCTGTGGTTACTTTTGCCTCTTTGCCTTTGCAATGAAAACCTAAGGCAGCACAACCCAGTGGCCACACACAAGGCTAAAGAAGCAGGTCGCTACCAGCGCGGTTCACTGAAGTATTGTCTTTCTGGTCACTCTGATCAACTGCAGCTCTTGTCGCACGTGAACTAGTGCAGGGATGCTTGTACGTACATCGATGAGGATCAGACACAAATCTTACCCCAGTATCCCGGCAGGGTTTTGCATTTACAAGCAAGTGTCTGGCGGAATGTGGAACTGAAGCCGTTTGGCAGCTCCGTGTTCCACGGAGTTACTGCTGCGAAGTACGCGAGGGCAGCGATTCTCTAACACGTAGGCGGTTTCTCATTCACTGTAGCTTGGAGGAATGGAGATGCTTGCCTTGACCAAGATGGCTGGGGCATGGAGGCATCTCTGTGATTTCCTGTAGAGTACCTGGAATTTGCTCTTCTACTTCTCCAGCCCTTGAAGGCCCGGCAGGCAGTAGTGTCTTCTAGAAGATTAGTCCTGTGGCAGCTCCAAATGACCTCTTTTTTTTCCTTTTTTCTTTTCTGCAGTTACCTATTTCATTACATCTGCCAAGACAGGATTATATACCTCTGCATCACAGATGATGTAAGTATTTTGGTTACAGCTATTGCACAGACAGGTTTTGGCTTTTTTTGTATCTGTCTGTGTGGTGGGTTGGTGCTGGCTGGATGCCAGGTGCTCCCCAAAGCTGCTCCATCCCCCCCCCCTTCCTCAGCTGGGCAGGGGAGAGAAAGTATAACGAAAGGCTGGTGGGTCAAGATAAGGACAGGGAGAGATCACTGGGCAGTTACCAGAGTCAGTTTGGGGAAATTAATTTATTACCAGTCAGATTGGAGTAGGATAATGAGAAATTAAAACACCTTCCCCCAACCCCTCCCTTCTTCCCAGGCTTAACTTCACTCCTGATTTTTCTCCACCTCCTCCCCCCGAGCAGTGCAGGGGGATGTGGAGTGGGGGTTGTGGTCAGCTCATCACACGCCGTCTCTGCTGCTCCTTCCTCCTCAGGGGAGGGCTCCTCACACCCTTCCCCTGCTCCAGTGTGGGGTCCCTCCCACGGGAGACAGGCCTCCACGAACTGCTCCACCGTGGGTCCCTTCCCCGACTGCAGCCCTTCGGGAACAGACTGCGCCAGTGTGGGTCCCCCACGGGGTCACAGGTCCTGCCAGGACCCTGCCCCAGCGTGGGCTCCTCTCTCCTGGGAGGAGCCTGCTCCAGCACAGGCTTCCCACGGGCTCACAGCCTCCTTTGGGGGCATCCGTCTGCTCTGTGGGGTCCCCACGGGCTGCAGGTGGATCTCTGCTCCACCCCTATCCTCCATGGGCTGCAGGGGCACAGCCTGCCTCACCATGGCCTTCACCAGGGGCTGCAGGGGAATCTCCACTCGGGTGCCTGGAGCACCTTCTCCCCCTCCTTCCCTGCCCTTGGTGTCTGCAGGGCTCTTCTCTCGCATGTCCTCACTCCTCTCTCCAGCTGCAGTTGCACAGATTTTTTTTCCTCCACTTCTTAAACGCGTTACCCCAGAGGCGCAGCCACCATCGCTGATGGGCTCGGCCTTGGCCAGCGGCGGGTCCGTCTTGGAGCCGGCTGGCGTTGGCTCCATCGGACGTGGGGGAGCTTCTGGCAGCTTCTCACAGAAGCCACCCCCGTAGCCCCCGGCTACCAAACCCTTGCCACGCAAACCCGATACAGGATATCAAAGAAAGATGATAGTAGGTGCTAATCTGAGGTGCCTTTTTCCCTATTGGAGCTACTGTTTGTGTTCTCATTCACATCAGTCACAGCTCTGAAGTTTAAGCCTGGAACTCAAATGCACGTGAATAGTTAGTTTTGAGCTTAAGTTTTTGGTTTTGCCTAGTTTCTCTCTTGGCAGCCCCAGCGCAGTAGAATCTAGGTGGAGAGGCTAGCCTTTAATTGTCAGTGAAATATGCATAATACTCCTCGGTTCTCGAAGTGTTGAAGCAAAAACTTCTCCCTCACTGGAAAAAGGTACCAGGCACAGAATTAGAACTGTGGATACCCCAGTAAAGTCTGGTGCAGCCAGTGTCTGGGAAGCTGAGACTGAAATCTGGCTGCTGTTCAAACCCCAGGATAACCAAAGCCCATAGTGTTACATGCGGCGTTGCCTGGTAAGAACTGATGATCGCAGTTTCTCTACAGCTGGCTACGTGCTCTGTAAACTGCATTAGTCCTGATTGACACAGCTCTGGACGTGGTCTGCTCTCTTCCTTCCAGGACTTTGAACGATCCAGAGCCTTCAACTTCCTGAACGAGATCAAGAAGAGGTTTCAGACCACCTATGGCTCAAGAGCACAGACAGCCCTTCCCTACGCAATGAACAGCGAGTTCTCGAGTGTCTTAGCGGCGCAGCTGGTGAGATTTGTTGCTAAATGGGGTTTCCCTAGGAAGCCAAACTTCTCCCCAGAAATTCTCCTTGTATTTTCTCACTCGGAACTGAAGCACCGTGCCGAGTCGGGGTATAAAGCCGGGGAGTTGGCTGTTCTCCCCACGCTTACCCGGCGGCTGGGTTGCTTCACTATGTTGGTGGTGAAAGCGGGTTGGGGTTAAGAGTGATGCATTAACTGTTGGTACCAGGTAGCGGCACTGGAGATTAGATCTTAATGGTAACATTTGAAATGTCAGACCTAGTTCCAGTTGACTGCCCAGGGCAAGCTGATGTCGCTGTCACGAAGAGCAAGACAAATGCATGTTACTTCATTTCTGTTAAACTAAACTCTAGAACTTGAGTAGTAATCCCTAACTGCCTCTCGCTTCTCTCCTCCTTGCTTCAGGGTAACTCAGTGGCACGCTGCTGGAGTGTGACAGCGCCTTTCCTTACAGCACTGCGTCCCTTTTGGGGGGAAAGAACTGGGCCGGGGTTACAGTCGAGTGCTGGATTCTCCAGCTGGCTTGCACAGAGGCTCCGAGATTGCTAGGAGGTTAAAGAGTAGGATAAACGACTTGTGAAAGGTCCCACATTCTCTGAGCTGAGGTCTGCCTTGGACCCTTCAAGCCCCCACATTAAAAGTGTGAGGGTATTGCAGAAGTGAGGGGAATATCTATTTTGCCCTCAGTTTGCACTTCTCAGCTGAGGCTGCAGTGGTGTTTAGGACGATGCTGGATTCTGAGTCTGGGCACTGTAGCCTTTGCTCCACCAGTGTGATCTGGTCTGGAAGGAAGATAAAGCCCGTGTGAGCGGGGTCTGTGCAGGCACCGAACAGCACGTGCGAGCCTCGGTGCGGCGCTGCGAGCTCAGCTGCAGCGAGGACGGCTGCCGTCGGGGGGCTGCCTGCGGCCTGAGGCATCTCCTTGCCCACTGCCCCAGTGGTCGCCGGCTCCTGGCGCAGGCTGGTGTCCGGGGGGGGGCTGTTGGGGCACCCCTCTCCTCGCTGTGAGAAGGGAGCCATCTGCCCGAGCTTTGCCACTGGCAGCGTCGCTCGTTGCTGTCAGCCGCTGGCACTGGGTGGCACCGCCATCCATACGTGTTCCGTGTGCTGGCCCTGCTGGCAGCTCAACTAAAGCCGAGCTCAGAGTGTTGTTGTTAGGGCACGTACAAAACACTGTCAACCGCCTTTTTAAGACATTTCCAGGTTTGAGAAGATTCTAGTCTGTTTCTCTAGTCTCTCTCTCTAGTCTCTAGCTACTCTGGGTCTGTTCTTGGACTCCTGAAGGGAGAGGTTGGGCTGGACTCCGCTTCCCTCCTGAAGCGCAGAGGAGTTACGGGCTGATTTTGCTCAGCACAGGAATCGGACGCAGCCTTGACGCCACCGTCCCGCTTTCACAGAAGCGCTTTGCTTGCCCTCCGTTGAATTTGAGGTGTGGCAAAGCCCACGGCTGCCAGACAGCAGAGGTTTGAAGTAGTTGCGTTGCTTTATGTATTTCACTCCCGGCAGCGTAGGGGTAGAGCTTCCGAAGTACTTGAGTGCACGGCAGTGTGTGCGTTTCCGTCCAGCCCTCTATAAAATGAGATGCGTTTCACAGAGCACTTTTTCTTAATGCAGTGCTGACTTGATGTGTAACCTGGGCCTGCAAACACCCCCCGCCCTGCTTCAGAGGGGGGCGTTTTGTGGGGGAGAGGAGGAGAAAAAGCAGGGAGCAGTTGCTCTAGGTGTGGGAATGGGCTGCTCTAAAAATAACAGGCTGTTAATGTAGGGAAATGGTGCAGTTTGCACATCTCCCTGATGTTTGACCTGCAGTGGTACGCTTGCAGCACCTGCAGAGAAAACAGGACCGTGGAAAGTACAGCTCTGTTGCTAGATGTAATGTCAAATTGAAAGAAGTCAGATGGAAAATAGAGGAGGAATAACTAACTGCCCTGTGACTCATATGGTCAATAACCTTAGTGCACAGAACCTCAGGCTGTACAGTCTATAAGGAAAGTGTTCTGAATCTTAACTCCTTAACTGACTACAGACAACTTCATAACCTGAGCAGTGTTGGTTTGGGGTTGTTTTTTTTAGAGACGTCCCTTGAATTAAAGATAAGGTGTCCTTGGAATATTGGCTTTCAGAGCTTGTACCCAGTCTGTACCTGGGGCAGCTGCAACCGGTGCTGTACCCACAGCTCTCGATTTGCTCCGCTCTGGCTGCGAGTGTGTCGGCGCTGCTGCTGTTCTCCGTGAAGGGCTTGGCTTTTTTCCTGCTCCCCTACTGAAAGCGCCAGGTTAGGTGATGTTACAGGCGCAGGAGGCCTTTGCTGGTGACCCATGAGCGCAGCCCTTGCCTCTCAGTGTAGAAACCGGGCGAGCTTTGTAACGCTCCCCAGCAGCAATAGTAGCGTGCTGAGGTGCGGGGTGAAGCCAGGGCTCTGAGGCGGGCGAAGGCGAAGTGAGGGCTTGCGCTTGCGCTGTTGCTGCCTGAAGTTTGTGTTGGCGTTTGAAAGGAGCCGTTCGTGCTGATGCCCTCAGTGACTAGCGGAGGTGGTTTGGAGCGTGTCGAGATGCACAGAGTTCAGTGCAGAAACTGTTCTTTGGCTTATGCAGCAGATCGAAAGCAATGAATAATAAGGACCCAAAAGGACCCAGTGCATTGCGCATGAAAAATGAGATTAACTTCCTATGTGTGATAGGACTGAGTTTTTCTTCTCTGCCAAGCTTTGATATGTAGAGACTGAAACTATATGAAGTGATGACTCATCAAATTGTGAGCTATTCATGGCTGGGCTAAGCTTAATGAATTGCCTTATCGGAAGAGCCAGGCGGTCTTCAGAGCCCTGGTGGTGATATTCCTCTCAAAATCCCAGCCTTTCCGTTTCTCTAAAGCACGAGAGGAGCTGCCTAGCTTAGCTTTTGCATATTGATAGAAACCCGGGCATCAACTAATAGAAGTCAGCGATGACGACAAGCTCTTCCCTCAAACGGCTCTAAAACTTGCTGAGGTGAGAGATCAGGCACTACACGTAGCGCCAGAGCAGGGCTGCTACCTGGGTGACTTCTGTAACTTAAGGAGTTTGTCTAGTGAGAGGCTGAGGATGGATGAGGAGATTATCTGGCAGTTCAGAGATCATGCTACAGCTCAGGTGTAGCCCACCGATAACACTGAAAAGAGAGGCTGCGCTTCCAGTAAAACCAGTGACCAGTTTTGACGGCATGCCAGTTCTGCACAGTCTCCTAAAAAACCAACCTCTGAGGAGAAGGGTCAGAGGAGGTGTCGCCTCAGTGCATTAACTGTGACCTGAGTATGTCAACGCTGTTAGTGTTAGAGGCTCTCGCTTCCCTCGTTATCAGAAATAGATGCAAATCAAATGCTTATTCAGAAGAAAATTGGGGTTTAAGTAGCCGCATGTGTGGTCAGGAAGTAAAGCAGTCGCGATCTAGTCCTGGCCTCTGCTGTCAGCCTCCTTAGGTGGTCCCTTACTGAAGTAGGGATGCCTTGGGAAGGCCTCAGGTGTGAGTGCCACGGCTGCCAGCTTAGAGAACAACCGTTTCTCTGAGTTGTGCTCTAGAGACCTGTTTCCCTGGGTGAGGGTCACTTACAGGGAGTGGGGTAACGGCAGCTGCGGCTCGCAGAGCTGGACTGCAAAGGGCCTGTGGTGAGAGCGGTGACTTAAAATCAATCCCGGAGTAGCAGAACTCAGTAATCCAATGCTGGCTTCACCTCAATTTCCCTCCTTTGATTCTGCAAGCACCACGAGACTCCTTTTACCCTGGGGACGTTGGCTGGTGCCTCTCTCGCCTACCAGCCTGCGCTGTGCAGTCACCGAAGGTTCGCTTGTGATCCCAAAACCTGAGGAACAGTGAAGTCCCTGTCACCTCTGAAGGGAAGAGAATTAAGGGTGAGGGATAACGTGCACAGGTTACGTCGTGTCACGTGTTTTTCCTCTGCAAGGCTGCAGAACGGAGCGTGCTTCTGTGGGTATCTGAGAAGGTAGCAGGTGAGCTTGCTCCGTATGGCCGCGGAGCACGGCACCGGGGTATCGTGCGTGCCTCTCCCACTCGCTGTAACGCACCTGAGGGCTTCGATATCGGCAAAGCTGTCGGCCTGTGGCTTGGAGGTGGAGTGTGAAATCCTCCGGGGTGGGTCTAGGACGCAGCAGTCTGGCTCCTGCCTGCTTGAATCCTCTCTCCAGGAAGAGCAGTTAGGCAAGACCTGGCCGTCCTCAGCACCTCCCGGCGTGGGGCTTCCAGCTCACAGGCCCTCCTTGTCTTTGTGGGAGCTCCCTCTGATGCTCACCTACAGAGGCGGCTGGATGCTGTCTCGCTTGTGAAATTGCAGTGTTCCAGAGATAAGCAGAGAAGGTCATGAAGGTGTGTTGCCTTCCTAAATAGCTCAGAAATGAAGTGCGGGAGCAGGAACGCTGATGGAAGCCCGGGCGTTTAGTGAACCATCTCTCGCAGGTTCTTGCCTTATCTTCCCTTCCTTGCTGCCAGTTATTTAGACTTTGAAAGGGGGCTGTTATTTCTGGGGACTCTGGAAGCCGGAGGCACCTGGCTGCCGTGCGGCTCCTGCGGCGCAGGAGCGGATGGGCGTCTGTGATCCGTAAGTGGCTGAGAACGTCAGATTTTGGTCTACTGCCCGCTTATAGATGTCTCGGGTAATTTGAAGACTCACATTTATGTCTGTGCTGTTCTGTAGTGACTGAGAGTTTCCTTTTTTTTTGCCTTAAGGAACTGCAGTGCAATGTGGAGGGTCTCTGCTTTCACTGACTATTCGTTTGTTACAGAAATACCACTCGGAGAGCAAGGGCACTGACCAGGTGGCAGAGACGCAAGCTCAAATCGATGAACTTAAAGGAATCATGGTTCGAAACATAGGTATCTGGCTTCCCTCAGTGCCACGCGTGCGGCGTTCCTCTGGGCCGGGCTGGCAGTCCCGCAGGGAGAGGAGGAGAGCGAAGCTGGTGGGGGGGCAGCCTCTCTTGGGAGGAGGAACCCCTGAAGAAGGGGCTGGGGGAGCTCCGAGTTCGCAAGCTGTTCCTTGCGTGGAGCCTGGCCGAGGGCGGTGCGTGGGCGTGAGGAGTCCTGTTTGAGATGAGCTTGCACGGCTTGTGGTGGGGCAAAGCGTGCTCTGGGCTTGGTCTGCTCGTCGCTGTGGCTTTCCTGCAGCTGCCGGGAGGGAAATGCTCCTCGGTAGCTTATGTTTGGGGCTTTTGTGTCAGACTCTGTTTTGGGTTTTGACAAGTCTGGCCACTAACCAGTAGAAGGTTAGATCTGGAGTTGACCAAAACTGAGTCAGGTCAGTCCCAAACGTAGCCTGTGTGATGCGAGACTGTTCCTTAAGTGCTGTTGCCTGGGAGTCCCTGAAGGGCTGAGAACTACTTGGTGTCTGATAAGCTGCTGCCAAGAGCTTGCAGTTGGGTGCGGGTATCGGAAGCAGCTTTTTGCACTGGGATTCTACCAACAGATCTGGATTTTTATCTCTTTCTCCAGACCTTGTGGCCCAAAGAGGGGAGAAGCTGGAGTTGCTGATCGATAAAACAGAGAATCTTGTGGATTCGGTAAGTCTGGGGAAGAACTTAGAAATGGGGAAATAGTGTTACTGCATCAGTTGGGCTCATCAGGGAGCAGCAGAGGTGAAGACCAGCATCTAGAGCTGCTTTTAAGCAGACCCTGAAGCATCTAGATCTACAGGGGATCCTTCCCTGCGTCAGGCCCAGGTCCTGTCTGCTCCTTCCCTGCGTCAGGCCCAGGTCCTGTCTGCTGTTCCCCAAGCTGCATCCCAGCCTTGCAGCTCCTTTAGGAGAGCAAAGGTGTCCCGTGCATCTGTTCTGTATCCTGCCGGTGGGATTTGTGGGTGGCTGTTACACAGCGGCAGCGCCACTCCCCATCCTGATAAGGAGCCAGCTTCAGCTTCCTCCTGTTCGCTACAACCAGTGCGCGGGCTGACACGCTGCCAGCACAAGCGGTGGTGTTTCATGTCCTCAACTCTTGCACCCGCTCTTTATCTGGGGCGATAGGAAAGCTAAAGATCATAATTAAAACCTCTCCTCCAGCCTGGTCTGCAGTCAGCTTGGTGCAGGTAAACTGGAAAATTGTTAATCTGTAGAGTTGTTCTAGTTTACCAACAGGGAAAGTGTAGTGCATTTTAATAAAAAAAGCTGAGTTGTTCCGCCTAAATAACCTGTAAAAGACTCTGGACCTTCATGGGGTGTTTCTATGTGAGAAAAGACTGCAAGAAACAAAAATTCAAAGCGCGATGTTATCTAGTAAAGTGGGACGCTCTGGAAGCTTTCTTGTCTCTGCTCTGGGAATGCCTAGACCTGGCTCAGTGTCCCCCGCTGCAGAGCCCTGGTGTGGTGCCCAATTCCTTTGGCACCTGACCCTCAGAAGGCAACCCGCGGCCCAGGAGAGCGCCACTATCTCCCGTACGGGGCTTGTGGAGGTCCAGGCGTCACTAAGCTGGCAAAAAGCATTCCTGCTTTAGAGAGCTAGTGGAGATGCCTGGAGCTCAGCCAGTAGGGAATGCTGTCCTCCAGCTGTCGGGTGCTTAAACCTTAGTGCTTCCTCCGGTGGTGGCAAGAGGTGGTCTAACCTCAGGTGATGCTGCAGCTGGGCTGGAACGTGATTAGGCTGAATTCATGTACGGGCTCTCCCAGGGAGTGTTGGTTTTTGGAAACCATGCAGAAAATGAAGGAACGGGCTGTGCCTCTAGTGATTGTCTTGCAGCCCAACGGTGAGCGTCCTAGGAGAGCCCGGGCTGAAGTTCTCAAACTTCAGGGTGGCTGTTTTATCACTCCCGTGTGAGCCTTGACCACCAGAATATCGTCCATAAACCAAACGTGTTAGAACCCTCTTAGCAACAGCGGCAAGGGCCCGCTTTGGGGAGGGAGGCCTGAGGAAGCTGGTGGTGGGAGTAGCCCTGTCCTCCGGAGAACTAGTCTGGGCTGAGGCGAGGCGTGCTGGGATGCAGCAGTCTGCTTCCACGTGTAGAAACTGCACAGCCGAGCAAGAGGCGCTCCTGGAGCTCAGAGGGTGGCTGAGCACGGGGGTCGGCGTTAAGTCAGAGTCGCAGCTTGTGGGGGTCGGCTTTAAGTCAGAGTTGCAGCTCGTGGGGGTGCGGTTCTGCCTGGTGTAGCCTTATCTGAAAAATCTGGAGGGGGGGTTTGCGGGGAAGACCTGAAAATCACCAGCAGAGCGTGCTGCTGAGTTGGCTCGTTGTGGGTGCTGCAGCCTGTCCCTCCAGGCCTGTCCTTGCATGAGCCGTTGAGGGAAAGCGGGTGGGAGTAGTGGCACTAGTACAGCCCGCTGGGTGTCTGAGGTCGTTCGGTGACCAAAGCCTGCTTTGAATGGGTGGCGTTGCAGGATGCCGAGAGGAGACTTGGGGCAGGGCGACCACAAGCGTTCCGTAAAACGCAGCAAGCCCAAATCCTGGAGGAAAGTTCTAGCACTGAAGGACTTGTCTAGCCCCTGTGGAACTGCTGTCAAGAGTAGCAACATGGGTTGCCTCATTTCAGCAGGTGTATTTACAGTAATAATGTCATGTGTAATATGTTGGTGATCAGATCGGTAGTTCCATAAATATTTTAGAGCATTTCAGTTCCCAAAAGGTTGGAAGCCAAACAAGAACCCAACCAGAAGTGCTCTGAGGTAGGCTAATCCTACAGACCTAGTGGTGTTCTGTGTTTAATCCTCCCGAGCTGAGCCTGGGAAGGCACAACCCTGAGCTGGTTCTGGACTTACCCTTTATCTCGCCCCTGAGGTAGTGCGGGAGGGTTTTCTCTTGATGCCTGCTCGGTTTTGTGGGCAGGTAACTGCAGGAGTTAAATGGCTCTGGAGGCAGTAACTGCGGCGGTTTGGGTTATTAGGGAGGCGGTAGCTGGGAAGAGCCTCTTTATCTGGCTTCTTGGGGCGCAGCTGCCTGTGCAGCAGGTACAGGAACTCATTAGTTGTTTTACTTTCTCTTGTAGTCAGTCACTTTCAAAACTACCAGCAGGAACCTTGCTAGAGCCATGTGTATGAAGAACCTCAAGCTTACCATCGTCATCATCATTGTATCAATTGTAAGTATGGAACACGATAACCTTCAGCTCTTAAGTCAGGCTTAACTACAGGAAAACTCTAATAGCGTATTACTGTCTTAAGACCTGCATGTACTCAGCTCTGCCTCAAGAGTCTTAACTGTAAAACAAGCGTTTTCATGGTCTTGTGCAAGGTGCGGAGAGAGGAGCAGTGTGCCAGGCAGCTTTTCTTGTCAAGGCAATAGGAAAAGCCTTCCAGACAGCGCCGTCTAGCTTCTAAGTGCCTCCCACAGCAGCTGCGTTGCCAGCTCCATTAGAAGCTAAGGCTACTCTATCTGTAATAGCTTTTTAGGCCTCTTAGTCCTGTCGGTATCTCGTTACTTAACTTCGCAGTAGCTTTTTTGGATGCGATGGTGTACCTCCGGCCCGTGATAATCACAGAATGCCCTGAGCTGGAAGGGACCCACAAGGACCATCGAGTCCAACCCCTGTCCCTGCACAGGACAGCCCCAAACTCACACCATGAATTCACAAAATTCATACCATGGGAAGAGCAAACAGTGCTAATGTGAGGCTGCTGGAGTGTAACTGCAGGTCAGATGTGCCAAGTACTTTGTCACCACTGAACCCTCGTCCGTGTTTTGCCGGAGGGTGGCTCTCATCCCCACGTTGCTGCAAGGGCGTGGAGGAAGAGCCCCTGGCACGACGTCCTGCGGGCATTTGACATGTTATTTGCGGGTGTGATAGGCTGGGGTTTCCAGGTGTGTGCTTTGATTGCCAGGCCAAGGCAGCCGTTGACAGAATGATGCAGGTCTGATTCTGTACTGAAGTGGCTGTGTTCTCTCTCCAGGTTATCATCTATATCATTCTCTCGGCTGCCTGCGGTGGGCTCGCGTGGCCAAGCTGTGTGCAGAAGTAACAGGAGGCAGCTGGTGCTGGTCATTTGGAGATGAGAATCACAGGAGTGTGAAGAAGCAACCTACAGAATAACTCTTAATCTTTCACTACTGACACCTTCTCATTCTTCCATCCCTCCAGGACTTCAGACTTTTTGCCTTATCACCCCAAACAGGCCCAGCTGGTCACTGCTTCTGTGCAGCTGTAACCTCGAGAACGGGCTGTTTTAAATTACTTGAAGGGATATTTTTTTTTTGTTTGTTTCCTTTTCTGTCCCAGCTGCAGCCTTCTCAGCTGGGTGGGCGGTATGTCCAACCCTGGAGGGTTTCGTGCATGCTCGCCCCTGTGTCCGTGTAGCTTTGCACTTTCCTGTGAGCGTGCAAGTGGAGGCCAGTCCTGCGAGCGACTGTCCCGCTGTGGGGATGGCGCTGGAGGCTCGTTCCGGGTGGGCTGAGCCAAGGGAACAGGGGAGGGACAAGATGGGCGCAGGTGAATTTCCACTTTCTACCACTACAGGAGATCCAGGTGCCTCTCCCCGCATGTCTGACCTCAGGTCGCTCTGCAGTGTTTCAACACGTAGAGGTTGCAAGTGTAATACTGGTAGGAACGGAAGGAGTGGCTTTTGGGCTGGGGCTTTATGCACTGTAAGATGTAGGTGCTGCTTCTGTATGAAATCTCCCTTTTCCTGGAGGTCTTTCTGCAGGTGGTAGGAGAGGGTGTTGAGTCACCTCAGCGTCTGGAGATGGCTGCCTCTTCATCCTCACTTCTTCCTCATCTCCCCCCCCTTAATTTGTGGCTAAATCAATACAGTAAAGGAGACAGTTGCATATAGTTAAGGTTGCAGTAATGTATCTGCTTTCTCATGTTATTTCTCCTGTTCTTCTTTTGAGGGTGGACTAAAATGAATACTAATGGTATCACTTGCTAAGGTGAAACTGGGGGCCAATCTGTTGATCTGGCTTGACGAGGTGTCAGGTATCTGCTGCTCGTGCTTCTACGCCGAGGGTGTGCGCTAAAAACCAGGGACAGAGAAGGGACGGAAGGTCGGAGTTGATGGATGTTTACTTTCTCTATGGCCTGAAGACGAAAGGCTCTTTCAGAGGACGTAGTAGCATGTACTCCTCTGAAACGAAAACTGAACCAAACCCGAGGCTAATAACCAAACGTAGGATGAGGTACGCTGACGATGTGCTGCTGTCAGAGGACAGGGAGCGCTTGCCCTGCTGCTGGAAGCTGTGAATGCTGCGTTTCTGTCCCAGCCGGACATGGGCACCGTCAGGCCGCTCCCGGCTGCTGGAGCCGCGGCTGCTGTTGCCTGGGGTGAGGGGCTTCTCCTGTATCTTACAGGCTCGTTTCCAAGAGAATAGAAACAACTGAAACTTCACAAAGGCATCACGTGGCCCACAAAGGAAGCGGCACCGTTTTGGCCCAGGGAAGTGGCTCCTAACGGCGGGTGGAAGCTGCCGAGGTATGGGAGGGGGAGGCTTAATTTGGTGGCCAAACTCAAGCGCTTGGTTGGTGCCGGGGCTCCCTGTGCCCGGCAGCGCCAGCTTGCCACAGGCCTTCACTGGCTTTTCTTGGGGTGTTACGCTGGCCTTGGAGCTTCCCAGCAGGTGCCAGATAAGGAGTTAGCCTATAAAACTTCTGTGCTTATTTGGATTTGTTTTCTACTAGGCTGAAATTTAACTAAGGGTGATCAGATCTTGATACCCCGAAAGCGTCGGTGGTTCTGAGCAGCGCTGCGGTCACTGGCAGCGGTTGCTACTCGAGTTAATTGAATGTAAAGCTCAGAGAAAGGTTTCCTTCCTCCTACCTCCTGCTCTTACAGCCACCCACCGCTTGGTGTACGACTGTGCATGTTTTAGGGATTGTTGATGTTACCGTGTTCATTCCTACGATTTGTCATCTTTATGTACAAATATTTTTAAAGAAAAGACTTCCTTTCCTTTTAAAGGATGCACTGAGGCATTAGTGTAAAAACAAAAATTACCTTGATTTAAATAAAATCACTGTACAGAAAGCGGAGTTCTTTAGTTTTGTGAGAGGTGGGTCTGGCACTAGGTGTAGGCCAGTGGTAGGACGCGCTCCGTGAAACCAGCGTGTGCTGCGTGTGACGCTGCGGCGCTTGGTGTCCCCCCGCCCGGCGGCTTGGGGCAGTTGCCCGTAGCAGTCCTGCTGTGAAGTAGCTTCCACGCCGGCTGCGCAGAACCTCTCGGCTGTGCAGGGATTTGGCTCAGTTTCGATGCAGGTGCCAGAGCCTGTTGTGACTTGACAGGGGCTTATTTCTGGTGGGGGAATGACTCTCTGCTCCTCCTGGTTGTGAATTCGGAGCCTGGGACTCGCTGGGGGACGCGGTGCCCACTTGCTTGGAGCACTCGTGGGTGGAGAGGATGCTGGAGGAAGAGCGACACAGGCAGCGGCGCGGTGGTGTTACTTGGAAGTTACGTGGAAGTCTGTGTGAAAACTTTTAAGGCGCTTTTCTGGGATACAAACCCCCACGGTCTTGAGGGAAATCCTTAGCAAGGGAGGCCTTTCCTCTTATCTCGTCATGGCTGGGGAGGACCCGCCTTTGCTAGAAGAGTTTAGTGCACAGACTGATTCGCCATCGTCCACGGAGCCTCTGTAAAAACGTTGTAGCCTTTCATCTCCCTCAGGAACACGAAATGCTGAGGTAGCGTTAGGTTTTGGAAGGAGGCTCGTGCATCAGTGTGAGGGAGTCGGATTTCCTCTTAAACTTGCAGAAGCTTTGAGTTCAGTTGATTGTTATCTTGGTTAGAGGCAAAGCTGCATTCTGATGGTGTCTGCTAGGGCTCAGGACGATACAACTATAAAAATCTGAAAGATGATCACTTGGTGTGAGAACAGCTGAGAGAAATTAAAGGACTAAACTTAAATTAACACCTCATTAGTGTGGCAGTTATTACAGAGCTGGGTTTTGTGCTGATGTTCCTGTGGCCCTCTCCTGAAGTGGGACGGCCACCTCCAAGTGCTTGTCAGCGTCAGACTGACACATGAAATGCCCTGGTTAACCTTCTTGCTTACTCCTCTCTTCAGCCTCTGCTCTGTCTGGAAATGGGTGTCCAAACCTGTATCTCTGTGGGCATCCATTCTGCAGTTCTTCACAGAAATGATACCACGTCCCTGATAAGCTTTGACTAGAACCTTAAACTATTTAAACATTTTACTTTTCCAGAAAGCTTTTTTTCTTTACTGAGCATTAAATATCTGTGAAGTATCCACTAAATAGCAGCAACTGTCTCAACTTAGGAGGCTGTAGAGAAACACACTGCCTGGAGAACGCAGGCATGCGCTTACCTTTGGAATGCAGACCACGGCAAAGGCAAAGGAGGACTCGCACACTAGAGAGAGCGGACTGAAGCGTTGCTGGTCTTTCATCCTTCCGTGCACTGGGAAGGTAAATGAGTTCCACGTGACCAGGTTCCAGCTCTTCTACCAGGCAGAATTATTAGACAAGAACCTTCGCCCTAAAGGAAAGGCCCTGACAGGACAGTGCTGGAAACCTGCAGAGCTTTATCAGGGGGGGAGAGAAGCCTATTTGTGTAAAAAGTCATCTCTGACCCTTCCACCTGAGGAAGGGAGGTGTTTGCATGCAGGGAAGGAGCAGCAGCCCCGGGGCTGCCTTATCTGCCTCTTGTGACTGTAGCGGTGCTCTGAACAAGGACCTTCCTTCTTTGCTGGCTGGGAGATCTGTGGAGCTGCTCGGAAGTAGGAGAGGGTTATTCCAACTTCAGGAAAATGGTGCTCAGCTCCGCCTTCAGAGTGTATAGTAAAACAGGGGTACACGTTTGCTCACTCTAATGGACTACGAGAAAGAAACCCTTGCTGCTTTTCAGTTACAAGCTTACAGGTGCAGCTCAAGGGGTGACAAACCCAGCCTTGGTCTCAAAGCTCCTAGTGTGTGACTAGTACTGCACAAGGGGTGAAGGGTCAACTAACCAGAGTCAGACTCTTCCCCCTTTTTTTTTTTTGCTTCCTAAAACAAACCTGGTGTGAAAAGTGATTTCTGCTATTCACCAGCCCGCAGGGCTCCCTATCTGTGAGTGTTGTCGCCTGTATTTTGTTCTGCTGAGGCCACCTGTGGATGTTCTAGGAAAGACGTGAACTGAGTGCTGTGAATTGTTTTCCTTTCCTTAGATTTTGTAAGAGTGGGGTGGGTGTTAGCAGATTAAAGGTAAATATCAATAGTTCCATCATAAGAGGCTTCCTCTGGTGACCTGTTTACCTGTGCAGAGCTATAAGAGCTGTAGTGTAGAAGCAGGCTGCTGTCCTGTCGCGAGAAGCCTCATTCCTAACACAAAAACCACTCACAAGTCAGGCTCGCTGTTTGAATAAAGCAGATCTATTTCAGCACCATAACATTTTATTAAACTACACTATCAAAATCACATTGATGGCAGGGAGAACATCGCTATCAGTGCATATTTGCCTGTACTAAGACTGTATTCATAGCATCCAGCACTCGCTGAGGAAAAGGACACTGAAACAGAATCCTTCATAGCCAAAGAGACAGTAGAAAACTACAAAACCAGGGCAGTTAGGGGCTAGCTGAAAGAGATGGGAGACACTTCAGGTCGAATCAGTCAGGGAGGGTTATTTTTAAAAAGTGTCCTTCTAACCCGTGTTCGTTAACTTCCTCATCTGAGCTGTGAAGGTGCTGGTAAACAGCAGTTTTTAAAGGGCATCCCCTGTCCCTGCGACTGCCTGTTCCCAAACCCACACAAATATTGTGTACTGCTCCTCCACTTGTGAACCGTGATGCACACACTCGAATGCAACAGCTTGAAGTGTACTACAGTTATAAAAACCAGCTTTGTCTTCTAGAACAAACAATAAAAAGTAGCAGAAATACATTCTATACAGAAGTAAAAAAAAAAAACCAAAACCAGCTGAGTTTCAGACAAATATTAGAGTACATCAGGTTGAGTTTAAAAAGTCTTACTTCTAACATCTATGTAACTATGTCTAGTCTCCCCGCGCCACAGCAACGCTGCTTTCTGGCACAAACAGCTGCCTTTTTAAGCAAGCGCCCTCAGGAGCCGGTCACCTAATGTGTCGTTTGTGATGAGCCTTCCCAAGGGCTGCAAGTGGAGGTTTACGTGAAATAAGGCTATTTTCAGTCTTCATGTGAAGACTCGGATTTCAGTAATGTTTTGAACAGTGGAAACGCAGTAAAGCCGTTGTCTGTTCTGCCCCTAGGAGGTCAGGCTCTTGGCAGAGCAGCGGAAGGCGAGGAGAGTTAGCGTTTGAGGAGAGGAACTACGTACATCAGGCTGCAATCTGATGGGGCTCTCGAGTTTCAGTTTCAAATAACGTTCTTACGCCCAGCCAGCTGGGGGTCTGCTTCACAGAGGTGGTTGGGTCGTCAGTAACACCCGTCCTTCCAGGACTCGTCCTGAGTGGCCTGCGCTGACTGGGGAAATCTGGTTTGAGAGACAAAAAGAGAAGTCACCCAACAGCTACAAGCAGCGAGACCCCCCAGTGACATGTGGATGTACGCAGGAACGCGTGTCTGAGGTTTTAGTTTAGGCCGGGCTTCTGCAACAGCTCTCTCTTGACAATGCCAACATCTGCCTGCCTCAGGCGAACTGCTGCCCTCACACGCGTGCCCAGCTCGCACCGCCACCGGGAGGGCAGCAGAACAGCACCGCAGCAGCGACGGCCGGCAGTTTAGAGAAAGTGACTATTACTGGGTACTCAGCGACACGTGTATCCTGCGCTGCGAAGTTATTAACACTGCTCTGGGTTTGCCCCATGACTGAGTCCAAGAGGAATGTTTTTCCCTGCGAATACGACTAAAGATGTGAAAAATAATCAGGTTGTATGTAGAGTACTACTACAAATAAAGAGTTTAAAAATTCCCTTTTATTTTTTTCTAAAGTCAGTAGATACAGTTCAATTTGTTGAAGGCTACAAGGGGATGTTAAAAATCAACTAGTGTGTATTGGTCTGATACTGACTCAGCTTAACTTCCCTCAATCGTAACAGTTTACACTATAATTGCACTGCAAATAGCTCTGCAGTAGCTTTTGGCAATTTGGTTGTGGATTTACCACACACACAAGCACAGCAGATGCCTTTGGACACCGGGGTAAGAGCACGCTTTGCTAAAATGGCATAAAACAGTCCATGGCTGTAGTTGTTGGGCACATCTTAGAGGTCTTATTCTTTAAAGAGACTGAACTTGTTCTAACTGAACAGCTGTTGCTTTAGACAATCTACAAACTTCAGCTGCCTGCTGCCGAAATACTTGGGAAGCTAATCAGAAAAGCTAGAAAGAAATGTGAAAAAAAAAAGCCCCCAAACCCACAGCATCTTTCTGGATTAAGCTGTGTCCCCTAGATCGGTTCAGACTTGTGCAACAAGAACACAAATGGCACGTTTTTGGAAGCCATATATGCATGTTCTGTTTTCACCCTTTGTATGAAGTTACTATAACGATACAGAATCGTGCTTAAGACAGGCCTTGTTAATTTGTCCTACTTTTCAAGCCCTTCTAAAAACTCGTTAGGCCTTGGACAATGCCTACTTAGGGTCCTAACTACAGGCTAAGGAAGAAAAACACCCCCACCAGACTGATGTGGGAGACCTGGGGGTGTTGGGTTGGTGGTTGGACTTGGCGATCCTAGAGGTCCAACCTCAATGTTTCTGTGATTTTAGCAGTAGCAAAGCTACAGAGGCACCAAAGCAGGTCATCTAGGAAGATTATTATATTAACAGTAAAGAGTTTATTAGTCATTTGGAAGAGATGTTTCCCTTCCCAAAGCCAGATGTACACACCAAATAAGTGTCTGCCATAATGTTCATTTCTCAGACAAACAAGTTTGAGCCTATGCCTCTTTATTTCCTGGATCGTTAGCTTTGTCAAAAAAAAGTACTTTTTAAAAAAAAAAACCAAACCAAAACTGATGGACTTCTGAAAAATTGAATCGTTTGGTCACAGATTACAGGTAAAAAGGGGTATCTCACCCAGAAGCTGGGGAGTCCCAGCCTGTCTGTTCACGCATACATTCACAGAATTTAATTTTAGTGGTATTTAAAGGAACTGCAACCCCTTGCAGCTCCCTTCTGATGACAGAAGGAGCTCCTTGACTAGGGGCAAAGTACTTACTGTCCATGAGCCTTCCAGCTCAGCACCACCCTTTCTTTAAGGGCTGCCCAACCACAGCCCTACATCTAAAGTTTATCAGGAGCTCTGACCTGACTCTATGCCCATGTCACACTTCAAAATCTGAGATGAACACCACTTTTTTATAAAGTGTTTCTAATCCATGAAACAGAGGCAGATGTTGGAGTCTGCGAGGCTTGGGGACTCGCACTTACCTCTTGGATGGCGGTGTCGGCTTGCTCTTGGGCACCGAGATTCCTCCGAGGGACGTGCGTGCTTTAATGGGTGAGTTTTTTGCCACAGTGACCATGTTACTGCTTCTGGTAGTGCAACTGCTACTGGAAGAGCCTGTACTAAGCGAAGGTGCCTGTGGTTTTCGAACTCCGCTAGCGGGACTTGTGTAACTGCAGGCTTTCACTGGCTGCCTGGGTGTTAACAGAGAGTTTGTGCATGACCCTGCTTTCATTGGCTGGCGCACTGTTAAGGGAGACTGCCCAGCACCGGAGGAATACCTGAGCTTACTGGGAGCCAGACCTAGAAATGGAATAACAACAGGAAGGATAACCCAGCTGGCAACGGTATTTTAAGAACACTTCAGGATACCGGGCCTTTTAAGGGCCTCGGGTTTAGTCGGGTTGGTTAAACAGACAAAAGGAGATTGGCCACAGGGGTGGGTACAAAGGACATCGCACCCACCTGCTGACCGCTGCTGCGTTCTTGGAATTCGACTGCTGGGCACCTGCAGATCTGACTCCAAGCTCCGACTGCTCCGTACAGACTCCAGAGCTCGAAGGCTCGTCCTGGCCAGGTTGGGCATGCTGTGGCGCATCTCCTCTGAAATCAAGAGCAAATTCTCTATTTGCTGGTTCTGGTAGCAGTGGAGATGTATCACGGTTTAGACTATCTCTTGAAAAACGTACGTGCTTAAAAGTAGGCAAGCGTGTAACTGATACTTAGCTTCCACTAAATAACAGCACTTTGAGATGCATAAGCCAACATCGCTTTCATTGACTCACCTCAAAAGCTCACAGCTCGCTTACCTTCGCTGTTGGCGTACTTGAGCCGGTCTTGCATCGGGCTTTGCACAGATCTCCTTGGGGGACGGATACGGGAAGTAGATGACCTGCCATAATCTGCACTGGATGAAGGGGACTGACATCGGGGCGAACTGAGCGGGGACGGAGAGTATCTGTGAGCGCTGCGGTATGACAGGGAACAATCATAGTCATCCTCATCCTCCAGGCTGTACGTGTCGAACTCCTGGTCACTGTAGGTACCTCTTCGCAGAGAGTGAAGGGAGGCACTGGAACTGCGGCGTGATACAGAAGCAGAGCTGGAGGCACAATCCTGACGGAGGCCTGGAGGTAGAGGGCAACATGGCTCAAAGTCATCGCACTTCAAAATAGAAAATCCTTACCCAGTTGCAACGCTCATTCGGAAGCAATGCCTTTCTCAGTGATTCATTTCACCTTGGAAGGAGAGTCAAGTTAATAACTCCAGCACTCGCAGCATATGTAATCTCTAAACTGGAACAGTGTCACCCATATCAGTACTGCTTAATTAGAGCAAAGAGTTAATATTCAAATTGACCTGAATGACTCCGTATGTCACGTACACAAGCAGCTGTCACTGTGGACTATATATTGCCACGCAAGCTCAGTTAGGTTAACGAGGTATAGGAGTCTAATTTACAGTATTAACTTTTTAGTTCAATTAACCACACACCCACCAGCATTTCAGCAGGTTGAAAAAAAGATTTGAACTTCTGCCTCCAAGTGAAAACAAACCAGCTTCTTACTGATGCCTGCAGTGCATCTGTCTGCTTTATTTACAGGTCCTTCCCCAACTTAGGCCTTCATTTAAGCCCTCTTGCCTAACAAAATACGAGCAACTTCTTACCAAGAACTAACTTAGCAAAGTGGTTGAAGGGACTTTTGAGAAAGGCGTCAGTTAAAGCTCCAAACACCCCTCTTCTCAGTGCAGGCTCTTCATTGTAGGGATTAAAAAAAAATACCAAGCATTCCCCACTCTGCTCCCTTCACAATGCAAATACGAAAAGCTTCCATCAATCTGAGGATGAAGCACTTTTCATGTTCCACTGGAAACTTTGTAACGTGACAGGACTTCCTTGAATTATTTTTTTTTTAAAGTGATCACAAAGCATAAGAAAATATTCAAGTTTAGAAAGAAAAAGGCCGTTATTTGCTTTTTTCAGTTTAATATAACTTTTCCTCAGCTGCACTCAGGTGCAATATAACAATAACAAGACCTTGTGTCTTTTGCTCTTTTTGGTCTCATATTCCAATTCCTAGATCCCAGCACTTTTTAAATTTATAAAGGCACTGTACTAGAAGTAAGCAAATGTTCTCCGGAAGAATAACAGAGAACATCATTCTCTATTTCCTGGAAATCAAATTAATGATTAACTTGCACAGAAAAAACAGATCCAGCCACTTTGTTCCACCTTGATGTTCAATCAGGACCTCACCCAAGTCACAGTGAGGTCGCTCGAAAGCTTACCAATGATTTAACGGGAACCAGCTCAGGGCGCTGAAACCCCCACGCACCGGGACACAGACGTGCTTGATGCTGAAGTTAAATTTGCAGAGCTGTCTCTGAGACCCTTACCAGAGCAAAACTTAAATTGTACCTTCAGCTCTTTCAGTTTTGGTAACTCTTGAACTCTTGGTTTTACTCAGCACAGCAGCGAAATACTACTTGCATCTTCCGTGGAATAAACAACTGGTAAAATTTGGTCCTCTAGACAGCTTCCAGTATGATTTCAGGCTGCAGTTAGGCAGCCTGCTCAGAGAAACAAAGATTTACAAGCAGAAGAATTTTGCTGGGTTATTCTTCCTGCAGATCAGTTCCCCAAACCACTACACAGTGCAGTCACACAGCTGCAGGTTGTCGCCTGTCCGGACAGGCGGCTGTGAGCTGCTGCTGTTTGAACTGCCACTAGTGTGAAAGAGTTACTCCTAACGCTGCACCTGCATTTCAGAGACAATCCGGGATGGAATAGTTTTGAGTATTAAAGGGCGCTTACATATTTAACAAAGCAGGGTTGTGGATAATACTTTCAAGACTATTCTCTGCTTTGAGAGGCCTAATCTTGAGAACATTATACAACTGCTACGTTTAAGTGGCAGTTTGGGTCTGTAGATTTTTAAAGGAAGCCCCTGCAAATAACAAACATTTCAAATGATCTATTAAATTCTTTTTTTTTTTGTCAGGGAAAGGGGGAAATCCATCTACAGATGGTTGGAATCCATCTACATTTCTCTGCAATTCTAGAAATGTAGCACAAAGGAGACGGCTGTCACGTACTCTCTTCCTGAAGGCGTGCCATAACCTGGACGTCAGTCAAGTCCTGCAGTTTGTACCCCATGGAGATGGAGTCGTCAGATGTACTCAGCTCGCTGTCCACAGATGACTGAGAGCTCAGTGCAGAATGCATGCTCAGGTAACCTTTAGGAGGGAAGAGGAGGGAGGAACATAAAAAGCATTCAGACATCCAAACACAAAACAGGAATGAGCAGCAGAGTATGCATTCCAGTAATAAAATCAGGGCAGCTGTGAAGCTGAGGTATGGTTGCTAGAAATAATTAAGAAGTTGGAAATTACTTGAGAACACAACGCTCGGTATTTTAACCTGCGGTTTTCAGGAGGCAGAGTGTCTCTGTGAGGGGAAAAAATTGTGGATTTCCGCCCCAAAGGTGGCAAAGGGATGGCTGGTAATTCTGAGCTTAGAAACACGCTTTAAAAGATCAGTGTTATTTCTGCCTATTTTGAGAAAGGGGCAACTATTGCTCTAGATATTAAGCAGCAAAGTTGTACTTGCTAGGGTATTGGTGAGCACTCACAGGAACAAGAGGATCGAAATGGCTTTCCGAGTACAGTACCTCAAACGTCAGCCATGCGATCTGCTTATGCAAAGTGGAGTTTACACTAGATTGCCTCCTCCCCATTCCTGAGCTTTATCCATTTTTTTCCTCTCATCATAAACTAATCTCTCTCTTACAGGGAAGGCTATAGCTTGGTCATTCAGCAGGTCATAAAAACCAAACTGGAAGGATCTTTCCACCAGGAAAGTTGTTCCATAAGTCAGGCATTAGGAAGACAAATAATTTTCCTTTTCAATAATAATAATAACAATATCATCATCATCAAGTGCAAACTTTTACCTGTTACTACTTTTTCTTAAGTCAAGCAAGCCTGTATTTTCCATGGCATAAGAGTACTACTGCTTGCTACTGAAACAGGGAGATGAGAACAAGCCAGGTGACTTTGGGGTTTGAAGGACCAGTACCGGTATACGTGGGAGGCTTTAAGTAGCCCCACGCACAGAAACGCGGCATCGCAGGGCCTTTGGTTCTCCTCAGGCACTGCTCGTCCTGGCGCCCGGGACGGCTGTTACTGCAGGAAGGCTAAGCACCCCCAGGAGCGAGCTTGTCTCCCTCTGCAGGCGCAGGCAGATGCAGGCAACGAGAGGAGAACCTCGCTACCGCTCCATCAATGCTCATTTGGGCTGGGGACAGTGTCTCTGAGAGAGAGCACACAATGGTGAGCGTATCTCCATCTCCCTTTCCCATTTTATAACTACTATTTGGCTTTGTATTAAAAAAAAAAAACAACCCACCAAAAACCCTACATTAGTAGAAAAATTTCTGGAAACGCAGAAGGATTAGTGAGTATAAAACCTCGACGTGGCAAATGTGCTCATCTCTGCCACACATTACAAAATCCTGTAATATGCTCCTAGCATAACTAACCCTCGAACACAGACACGTAAGACCATATAACTTACGGAGCTATTTGAGGAGAGGGTACATTATTACCTTAAATTAATTCCAAGACATGGTTGCAGTTAGTACGATATAGATTTAAACCCATCAAAAAAACCAAACCCCAAAACAGTTAAACCTCACGATCTGACAGAAGATCAGATAAAGCTGGTAGATCTGCAAGAGCCTAAGAGCACTTATCACTTCCAGCTAGAGCAGGCTTAAGAAATACAAACCCCGCTCAAGCAGGGATTCGAGTTCATCACTCCACTGAAAAGCAACAAGTGGGCTGCAGCACACCGGCCGACAAATCACCAATGTGAGCCGGCCTCCCAAAGCGCCTACGTGATGGCCTTCACCACCGTGTTACACAGATGCACACCCCAAGTCAGGACCCTCCAGTACCAAGACTGCGCGGCTGCATAAATAATCCTGTTTCTTTGCTTCGGGTGTCAGGAAAAGACACTGAACAGTTGAAATAAAGCCAACACGAGGGCAGGGGTTGCACCTGTAGGATGTAGGATAACGAATAAGCACAGGCTTCCTGCTGTAACTAACACCTTCTTTAATACTAAAAGGGGTATTTTTATACAGCTGTGTCTTGGATACAGCTTTTTAAAGCGCACAGCTCCCAGTTCAGGTGTGCGTGCTCGGTCTGGTTGTTGCATTTTGACTTGCAGGCCTATTTAACAACAGTCAAGGAGGGGAAGGAAAACATCCATATTTTTTCATCACTAAAAGCTGTTGCGGCTCAACATTGCGAGATGAGCCGATTATGGTTTTCATTACAGAAACTTCACAATATACCACATCGGGATTCTGGTTTTGGGTTTTTTGTTTAGTTTTTAAGGGAAGTTACTGTGAAACATTTTTCATTTGAACGGTAGGGAAGCTCTGTTTTTCTTAGAAATAAAATTAGATTGGAGTCAATCAAGCTGACAGTGAACTTCAAACTCAGGCACACGCTTACACAAGTCACAAGGGAAGAGCCACCAAACAGCTGAAGTGACTCTCGTGTATAATCCTGCACGGACAAAGCCTGCTCTGTACTCGGCTGTTCATTTGGTACCCTTGACTACTTCAGCACATGTACAGAGTGAATGAAGAAGTCGAAGCTGCACAGACACCTTGGTTTTATGCTTCAGTAACTGCTTCTGTGTGAAAAAGTGGCTCGACACCTAGAGTGCCAGCCGACCTCGTAGTAAGAGCAAGAAATTGATTTAGAGGTTTTCCCCTGCAGAATTCAGCTTGCAAAATTAATCCTACATGTACTGTTTTGATTGCAAAATAGAGATAAGGGTTAATTCCTATTTACAGCAGATCTCCAGAGCATACCTGCAGCTGTGAAAACATCCATATGCACCCCTTTTATTTCTTTAAAAAAAAAAAAGTTCATTTAATGTCAAGTTTCAAGCCAGAAACTGTTAAACGTGCTTTATGTTTTTAAACATGCAAATTAGGATATAGCCATTTCAAAAAAAAAAAAAAAAAACCACAACAAAAAAACAAAAATCAGGGCAGACTCCTTTAATAACAAAGCCAAGAGGCAAAGCATTTGTACCGTGAAACAGAGCACGAACTGCATCAAGGATAAACGAAGCTCCCGCGAGAGCCTACACGGACTCCTCAGGCAGCAGCGCAGACGCCGAGGCAGACCGGAGGCCAAGCCGTTCCGCAGAAGCTCCGTTATCATGCCTACAAATACAGGCTTCTCACAAAATTGTGTGCGAGTTGCCTCTCGGGTAGGAAATCCTTCTCCAAACACAATTAAGTCTGCTGGAAAGCTTGTGTTATTTTGTGTTTAGCTGCCCGCTCAGCCAATTTAAAGGCATATCCCGGAGACTACGCTGTTTATCTTAAATCACAAGGCTTATTTCTGTTGCCTACATTAATCAGTATTTTCAAAAGAAACTTCACAAACTCTCAAGCCAGAAAACTGAATCCAAGTAACTTTACAAGAAGTTCACACCTACGTATGAGAACATTATTCTAGAGCAGTATTTTTTTTTCCTCAATAGCTGTTTTCTGTTTTAAGTCACTTAAAATTAGTACAATTTATAAATATCTACAAAGAAAGTTATAACAACAAAACCATGAAATAACTACAAGACATTTAGAATGCAAGGAGGTTTTCTCCCACATAATAGATGAAACCTGGGTCAGTA
Source organism: Phalacrocorax aristotelis (assembly GCF_949628215.1). Classification (NCBI taxonomy): domain Eukaryota; kingdom Metazoa; phylum Chordata; class Aves; order Suliformes; family Phalacrocoracidae; genus Phalacrocorax; species Phalacrocorax aristotelis. Next base: position 23,465,263 of record NC_134286.1, on the reverse strand, counting down.
AGTGAGCAAATGAAAAGGAGAAAACCCCATGGTTGGAGTTGCATCTCTCGATGACTTTTCCCTGTGTCAATTAGTAATACTCCTTGCATTTTAAACACTACAGGTTTGCACTGCTCTACTGACATGCCATACCTGAGCTGCCACAGGTTAGTAGTGCTTTGTTAGTCGATTTGAGATGCCCGGGAGAGTTTAGTGCATTGCTACAGGAGCCTGCCTCTGTATTCAAATTATGTGCGCTTGGTGATGCCAATGGACTGCAATACAGGTTTTTCCATCTACTGGCTAGAAGGAAAAATACAAAAAAAAAGCCATAAAGGTTACAAAATTATTTTTAAAAACAAAGACCACACGATAAAGGCATCAGATCAAACAAGATTAAATATTCTAACAGAGGTACGTCAAGCAAGACATCTTGATGGTGTCGGTCACAAGCTGCAGGAAGCTAATGCTCCCCTTTAACCTGTTCTGTCACTTTGAAGAATTCCAAGAGTAACTACTGACAAACTTAAAGAAGCCATACAGCGCTGAAAGTTTCAGCCCTGGTCTTCAGAGGTAACTGTTTTCATAAATATCTGTCACTCTATACCCCATTTCATTTTAAAGAACTCCATTGAACTTTATGTTTACACATCGGTTATTTTGAATTTTTAATGATGGAATCAAACCAGCATTAAACCACAAAAGCTGTGCCTTTAGATTAAAAGGAGAGCAAATTAATACGAAAAACAACCGCTCTGAAATATTTATTCAGCACACAGACTCGTGTACGAGTTAGTGAAACATTCAAAATAAGACAGGTAGCAAACCTTGGTGCATCCGTGCTTGCTGAAGCTGGAAACGAGCAGCTACCGCGCTATGGAAACGACAGCCTATGAGCTGGATATATTGAAGGGGCTGCTGAACTCCCCACCGAACCCTTACCACTGGGAGAACAGGAGCTAAGAAAATAATCAAGATTCGCTATATAAATGGTTTTCTCTTTTATTTCCCCCCAAATAGAAAGCCAGACTATTTTAGTTAAAAAGGACTGAGAGAGCACGAATAAAGCCTGACACATTTCAGACAGAAAGCAAAGAGTTAATCAAATAAATCTTCATTCAAATTTTTAAGCGCAGATGGCTTATAAAAGTAAGTGAAGGTTGTTCTCAAACTACATTCTGTTATCTCAACTCAGGAATTTCAAGGCTAAACTCCAAAGAAGCCTGATTACAGGCAGTGCCAAAACACTGTTCGTGTGTAAACTTAAAAAATTTTTTAAAAAAACAAAACAAATCCCCAGACCCCCAGTGGCCTCTCAGACTTCACACCACTGGTCAAACTGAAATCAAAATAATTGTATTCCCGCAGAAGACAAAGCCACAGTTCAAAACACAGGCAGGCACAACTTTTCTACCAAGCTGGGGGTTGTGTTTTCAGCAGTTAAGAACATTGCTGAACTTCAGAACACGAATCCTCCCAGAAACTTTGCTTTTTCAAACGCTGCCAACCACAGCTGCTGTGCTGAGATGTCCCTGAGTCACACCAGGCAGGTGAGGTCGCAACACGCCCTGCTCTGCAATGCTTTTCAGTGATGTGTTCGTAGAAAGGAGTAATGAAGCTAGCCATCCCTCCAGCTGCAGGGGCAGTCACCGCTGCCTCCACAGGAAAGCTGTATGGCACCGAAAGCGCTACAATACAGAAAAGGATTACTTATGCACTTCAAACCCCTTGGCTATTGGCAGTTCAGCCCAGGACTCGCACGTTTTACCTATGGACAACCCTACCTGGACCTACCTGATGGGTTCCAGGGGATGCACTACAGATACATAGAACAACCTTCTCAGTTTTGTAATGAAGTAAACTATGCACCTCTTCTAACAGCTCTCACATCAGTGAGAGGCTAACAAGGGATTGGTCCTTCTGTGCTCTGAAAAGGAGAAGATGACACACAAACCTACGCCCCCAGAGTACTGCTGCGATGGCGGTATGCGACTACCGAGCAGGATGCGCCGCAGCGTTCCTGTTGCAGGCAGATGAAGATTAACATTTTCCCTCAGTGGCTGAGGAACACAGCTGAAAGCCACCAAGAAGTGCTTTTAGGGGATGATAAAACTGGAAGCAAAACTATGTTTCCATTGACACCATTTCTTCAAGTTACAGATTTTATCATTTCATTATTGCAAGCTTTGAGCATCAGACAACTGTTTTATCCAGGTAATAATACTAAAGGTGAGATATGGTAAGAATAACCACCTTTAGAAACACTCAACAACATTAGAACTTTTCATACAGGAAAAAGTTGCAATAAGAGTTCCAGATGATTCTCTCCCCCACTCCCCAGAAGCACATTTGTTCCTTTATATATTTTTACATTAAAGATGTTTAAATATTTAAAAAAAAAAAAATCAAGAGCCTGAAAACACTAAAACATATTTTAGTTTAGTGTTTAGGCTCTGAAGATTTTAAAAAAGACCAGAAAGCAAGGTGGTCAACTTGGCAATTAATTTGAAATGCCTGGGTTTGTGTCTTAAAAAATACATAGAGGTAAAATATCACAGTTCGGTTCGTTTGGTCTCTTACTTGACACCAGCACAGTGTTTACAGAACAGCCTCCTACCTTCCTCAGCTGAGGCTCTACCAGTGTAAACCAAGAGCAGGGAGGTTTTCATACAGTGACGAGCTTGGCACCAAGAGCACGACGTCCGAAGCGCGAGCTCTGCAGGTGTTCTGCACTACAGCAACTGCAAACCGGGCGTCTCCTTGGCTTTACCGCTTCTCGGTAACGCAGAGTGCACGAGCGGAAATCGGAGACGCTTGAAGCAGCAATACTGATAGTTCACATACCTTGATCAAGTCGGTTTATGAGAGTTCGGCACGCTGCCTCTGTCTCGGGACTGGGATTATCCAACACCTGGCGGTACCATTTTAAAGGTGAGTCCGTTTTCAGTTCTGTAGATTTTCTTGGGGACACGTAGAGCCTTTGCAAGGATTGAAAGGAGACAGTAAAAAAATGCTCAAAGCCCACAGCCACCAAAGTAGCGTTTACTGAAATGTACTTAACAGTAAGCAATAGAAAAGTTATCCAAATTAAAAATGGAAAACAGTTAAAGTTTAAATTGTATACTCTGACTCAGAAGCAAAATTTACTATCACAATAGTAAAATTCACTCGAAGATGGCTTGACAGAGAAAGAGAACAGCTCCTGCAAGGCAAGGTTCATGCCTGGGCTGTTGGAATACTACTAAAGTTAAGTTGTTGGTATAGTCACCATCACCTCTCACCCCTGCCTCTCCCTCCACTCCTCCCAAAAACAAACATCTTGTGACAAAGACAGCAAGGGTGAGGGGGTGGCTCTAACATGAGACTCAAGGTGATCTCTTTTGAGAAGTCTAACTGTTCTATTTTCTGTTAAAACCCCCACGGCTCTGGATGTTCCCCCTGTATTGCGCTGCAGGCACAGCCTCTCTCCGAGATGCTGAATGGGTAAAAAGTCTATGCACAGATTTCAGGGATAAACCATTTAATTGGACGATTCAGAAATCTTCAGACAGGTAGGAAGTATGACTGTATGCTGCCTTTCTTTTTTATTGTAACATTAGATAAGTTCTCATAAAGCCTAAACTTTTGATAGTTCTAATATGCCTAGCATGGTTTTGCATATACGTGCAGGATTAGCCTTACGTACAGACAGACTTAATCATCTTATAGTCTTGGATTATTTACAACTGATTGTGTGTAAAGTAGCATCTTAACTGTATTTCATAAGTAGAAAGTTTCTCTCAAGAAAGGTCAAAGGGTAGACGAGCCAGATCAAAAAGAACTCAAGAATTTTACTTGTGTCACACATTTGCATTTTTAAAGTCAAAAAATCCCAACAGAAAAAAAACACCCTATATTTTAACATACAAATAGGAACACACTTAAAACTTGTGAGGGGAAAAAATATTAGTATTGCGTACATGTAAAAGTTGAACAGTTTTTAATTCTTGCATGTCACTTAGAGAAGACCAGCCCTCAGGTAGAAGGCATTGAGATCTCAGTCAATGAATAGCACGAGAGAGGTGGGAACAGAAACAAGAAATGCTGTCATTAACCGAATCTGCCCGCAGACGACACCCGTCCTGCATGCAATAACATATACCTTACCTTAACGTCAGAGCCCCAGCTAAGTGGTCTTAATACACGTGCTAATATATTTACTGTGTGATGAATGCACTGCTGCAAAAAGATAGTTAATATAGTATCCTGCTGAAGTCCAAGGATCAGAAAAAGGACTGACGGGGAGGAAAGCAAGCTCTGCGATGACGAACTTAAGGACCTGCCTCTGTGCAGTTTCTGGAGGAGTCTGAGAGGTGATTACCTCTGAACTCAATAAAAAGCAGCAGGGAGATTCCTGAAAGCAGAAACTTTTTTGATCTTGTAAACAAGACCATAAGAATCTTCAGCTTAAGTTTCAAACTACTGACTTTGTCCACAAATTAATTTCATAGAATTAAGCGTACCAGAAGAAGAAAACTTCCAAGTGCAAAACTTGCAAGTTCACCTTCCTCAGTGCAAAATCCAGTATTTGAACATAAAATGATCATGAGGATGGGTTTAAGATTTCAGGGAGTGTCTGCATGCGCTTCAGTTGCCTCCTACTCTCTCTTCTAGCAATAACTTTTGACATGGCTGCAGCAAGACACAGCAAGTCTTTCTGCTCCAGTTACCCATTCTTACACAGACACCTCATATTCAATTCAATTCATAAAACACTCCTTTCTACAACAAAACTAATATGAGCCATCAGATACCAATTTCTAAAATACCCTCAGGTTTAAAATATATAGAAACATCCTATGGGACTCTCGGTTGCGAGGTGACCTATCCACAACAGCAGTACTTGGCTAAAATAAAACATACAAACAGCTGGGATATTTAAAATACTGTACTGGCATCAAAATGTCCATCCAACCTACCACCCTGTCTCCTACCCTGCATCCAGGGAAGGGTAAGTACGACACAACCAATCCAACAGCTGTGCTGACACAGAACGCTGTCCTGGGCTCCCACAGTTTTGCAATGCGGGGCTATCAGACTGGGCATCTCTGCCTGCAACAGCTCTCAAAAGAGCACCTTTCAGCAAAGGCATCTAATCCTGTTTTTGAATGCTTTTAGCACCCACAGCACCCTACCGCAACGAGTCCCGTGACGCACCGGCGTGCAGGGTGAAGGGCCACCTCCATTCACCCGCTCTGAAAATGCTGCCTGCTATTTACTCTCGATATTGTCTGGTCCTTGGGGGTTGGGATGCAGGTAGGAGGTAATTATTCTGTACTGCCTCTTGACATGCCACTCATGACTTTACAGATCCTAATAATATTCCTGCCCCTGGCCAGACCCATCTTCTTCATTCAGTCTCTTTAGTCATTTCTCACACAGAAGCTTTGTGGCACCCAGCTTTCCACAAAACCACATGCAAATTAAAAAAAAATCCAAAATCTAATTTGCTATCGACAAAATAAACGCTGAGAAACACGAACACAAAATGTTCCTGAATGTGCAATGTTATCTTTTATGAAAGACCCCACAAACACATCTTGCTGCATCTCTCCACGGGGAAGCGAGCATTGCAACCACTCAGAGCCGGTAAAACAGACAGCAAAGTGCTCTCTCTCTGGATTTATTTTACAGTTCAGACGAAAAAAGCAGCAATAAAACCATCAGACAAAAAAGAGGCCAACAGCCTCCTTAGGGCAGGTCACGCTGTTCTTCACATATTTTAGGTTAAGGGAGAAAATCCCAAGCTGCTCTAACCCAGCTCCTTCCATGCTGCTACGCAGGTTTCCGCCCAGGACTGCAGCAGCTGAAGCTGGTAACGCTTGTTCGATTGCTGGAACCGTTTCCTCATGGAGCAGAGCCACCTGCTTCCCAGGGCATCAGGCCCCTCTGCAGTCTGCCACAGCACCCTCATTTTCCAGCTGACAAGTCCATTGGCAAGAGATGGCCTCACTTACAATTTCACTAAACTCAATTAAGTCAGCACAACCCCATTTTTCAGAGCACTGACAGGTCACTTATTTAAAAAAAAAAAGAAAAAAGAAAAAAAAGATTAATTCTGCTTTGATTTCACAGCGCCAGGTTTATTATTTTCCTTTTTAAGTAGCTTTGGGGAAGGGGTCAACATACTTAACAAGCTGACTTCTCCGAATATGTTGGCACAGCTTACGCTTCTGGAGCACTGCACACCATCAGCTGGTAAACTAAAACCACCAGCCCCACAAATAGAAGGGAATATTTTTCTGGCCACAGTATTAAGACCCAAAAGTCACCCTTTACTAAAGGCCCCCGTTAGCCACCGTGGCACAACGCCGCAGCGACAGAGGCCGAGTTAACATAGTATCACATTTCTAGCTGAACTAAACCAGGCTTTCTTCTGAAAAAGGTTTTTGTGATAAGCTAAACTCCCTCTGCTCTGTTTACAAATATGCAGAATTTTTTTTCTGGTAGTTTTATCCTCTAAGGCTGTTTGATTTTTCAGGTTAACTTAATCCAATAAGCATTGGAAAAAATGTACTCAGGCACGCCATTAGCCATGCATACGCCTGCCAGTTCACAAGTCAGCCAAAGTCTTTCGGGTTTAACAAATACCTGATTACTGAATAAGCTTTACCTTGCATTTTGTTCCTACAGCTCAGCAGTCTGGGTGCGAAGCGCACTCTGTTTAAATGGCAAGAGGTTATGCTTTGAATATTTTCTTTTGTCAAATTGCAAATTATTATTAAGAAGTCATTTAGATAGTGACAGGCCTAATACAAAAGTAAGCAAGTAAACATTTGGGCATACATTCTCCCTTTGATGTTTTGGGGTTTTGCTGCATAACTTGTTAAATATCAATGGGGTTTTCTTCAGCTTCTGTGAGGAAACCTTCGGATAAAGCATCTTTCGTTTCTCCTTACTAGTGTGTACGTGTTTCACTTCCCCATATGAAGTATTTTATGAAATGCACCTCTGGTAAGAGCCAAGTAGTTCTAGCTGTGCAGCAAGCACAAGATGAGATTTTTCTTCCGTTAAGAATGTAGGCACACAAGAATAAATTCATGGGATTCTTTGCACTTCATTCTGACATATTCCAACGTACGAAAAGCCGAGCATCTTCTAGAGACGCTATTTTTCTTTTGGGGTCAATGTCACAGGAGGATTTATGGGAGTTAATGGCCGCTATTGTTTGATTTTGAAAATACTGCTTCAAATAAAAATCCCAAGAACCTAGAAAATACTATGACAACTTTCTCAACTTGCACACTGCACTAGGGGAAAAAAAAAAGGCATCTTTGCAATTCAGTAACTCATCAGATCAGTGATAAGAGTGCAAGCCAGCATTGCCTGAGAATTTAAGATCCTGGTCACACAGAATATTTGTACGAGGAAGTCTGTAGATCATAAGAAGAGAATTCAGGCTGCAGAAGGCGCTCTAACTAATATGTTAGGAAATTAAACTGAAAGTAAAGTGAAGCTCAGTTTTTAAGACACTTGCTTGGTTTATTATACACCTTCCGCAGCACTGAGCGCCAGTAGCTGCAGCGGTACCAGAAACGACAGACATTACACCGATGTTCAAACCTTTGAGTTATATACATCAGTGCGCAGAGAAAGAGACCTGAGGTAACTGAATAAGTTCGAAGCAATTTAGGTTTATAAGCTACGCCTCCGTAACATGCCAAGAAGGCAGCTAAATTCTTCTATAAAGCGTGTATTTCAGATAATGCATTCATTTTCTTTTCCTTTATACATCAGACTTCAGAGAGTTGATTTTCAGATTTGTTACTGTGCTCATGCTGTTCTAATCTCAAATCTAAACACTATTGTTGAACAGAAATGCCAACACCAACAATCCAGCGTTGTGGAAAGCAACAGTGGAACAATACTGTCCGGGTCTTGAAAGGACAGAAACATAAAAGAAAAAAAAATCCTGTGGAAAACAGTCCACACAAAAACATTCTAGCATTAGCCCAAGTAGAGGTTTGAGCCTTTAATCCCACAAAACAGAAACTGGGAAGAGGGAAAAAAATTATACTGCAAAACCCAGAAGAGGCACGATTTTTCCATGTCTATCCAGTGACTCATCCCGCTGAACAAAATACCAAAAATCTAGTCACTAAGTCACAGATGCCCTAAACATCGCATGAGCTGAATCTGATGACACAGCCAATAGTCTGCACGGTGATGAAAAGGCACCTTGTGGGACAACTTAAGAGTCGTATCACAGGCACGCTGCACCCGGGTGCCGCGCAGCATCTGTAGCAATCTCACCGCAGCAACATAAAAAGGCTTTCCTCCCCCTACTCTGGCAGCGCCACCGAGCACAGCGATTACCGTGCCTGCACCTCATTTTACAGGGGGATCTGTGAGCCAATACCTCAAGCATTTCAGTAAGAACTCAGTCATTTTAAGCCTCTGCCATCAAAAGCAATTTAACCTGAAAGGTCGTATTTTGCACACAAGTGTCAGACAAGCAGGTAGATTTTTCCTTTCCGATTACTCCACTCCAGCACTGGCAATTACTGGCAGCGAAGACTGTGGATGGTAATGCTGTCTTAAAGCTGCATAGGAGGGACTGAAGGCGCTCATCTACCCAGAGATCGTGCCCAGCGAGACACGTTGCACAGCGTGTCGTAACGGCTAAGTGCAGCTAGCGCAGGGGTTAACACACCATCCAAACAAGCGGGACAATCGGGAAATGTTTCTGGTAAGTCATCTGTGCGTTACTTAATGCAAGAGGCCTAACTGATCCAGCATTAAACATACCTCTACAAGGTTTTCATACGATGATTTGCTGGTTTTGGCTGGGACGGAGTTAATTCTCTTCACGGTAGCTGGTACGGGGCTGTGGTTTGGAGTTGTGCTGGAAACAGTGCTGATAACCCAGGGATGGCTTCGTCCCTGCTGAGCGGGGCTTGCACAGAGGCAGGGCCTTTCCCGCCCCTCACCCACCCCACCGGCGAGGGGCTGGGGGGGGCACGGCCGGGACAGTGACCCCAGCTGCCCCCAGGGCTGCCCCACACCACACGGCGTCACGCTCAGCACACGGAGCTGGGGGAGGAGGGGGAAGGGGGACGCTGGCAGGGATGGCGTTTGCCTTCCCCCGTCACCGCTAGGTGTGATGGAGCCCTGCTGTCCTGGGGGTGGCTGAGCACCCGCCTGCCTGTGGGAAGGAGGGAATGAGTTCCCTGGTTTGCTGCGCTTGTGCGCGGCTTTTGCTTTACCTGTTAAACTGTCGTTACCTCAACCCATGAGTTTCCTCACTTTTACACTTCTGATCCTCTCCCCCACCCCGCACCGGGGGGCAGCAAGCGAGCGGCTGCGTGGGGCTGAGCTGCCGGCTGGGGTTAAACCATGCCAGATGACCAGTCTGAGAAACCAAGACCATGCTAATTACTGTTTCCATGTCACGCAGAGTCTTGCCAGCAAGGAAAGATCGCAGGCAAACTACTACACGGCCTGTGGAAATGTACGAATCAATTATGTAAGGTTTAGGGAGCTAGAGTTCTCCCCCAAATTAGAGCCACAAGGTGCCATATTTTTCATGACGCTGTATTGGTGTGCCACCTGCATTTTTTGCAGAACCACATCCTGTTTTGGTGGAACTTGTCCAGAAAAGTTTTTCCAACCTCTGATGGTACAACAGGCTAACAACAATGATATCCTGCAGCATGTTGAATTAAATGCCTTAAGACATTAACACAGGAGGCCACTGGATGTGGGGCTAAGGCTGAAAACATACACTCCCAAGAAACTCCTGAATAGTCATTTATTTGAGCAAACCATGCTCCTTCTTCCTACAGGGACTATTTCAGGGGCACCCTGTGTGCTGTGTCGAACTCCTGGATTCGAGCGGCAGACAACACAATGCTGAGGTGAAGGCAGCACGACCTGTTTGCGGTTGAAAGACAGGCTTTTGGGAATGAAAGCCATGCAAGGCGTGGATGGAGCAGCAGCACAGGGATTCACCCGAGTGACATGGACTCCTCCTCACGCCACAAAACAACAGGACCACGTAAGGCTGAGTAGACCTGGACATTCATGTACACACCCATCATATTTTACATATTCTTCTAAAAGGAACTCAACAATTCAGAAGAAACCTAAAGGTTCCGTTACATGGATTTGCTTGATTGTTATGGTGTGTTTTGGGTTGTTTGTTTTTTGTTGTTTTTTTTTTTTTTTAAAAGCAGAAGAACATACATCAAAGCTTATCTGAAGCCCTGTGTTAACTGCTGGCAGTTTTGCCACTGGGATCAAGCTGTTCAGCACCAGCGATACTGGGGAGACATGTACAAGGGCCTCCCTCCTTCCTTCCTTCCAGGAGAAAACCTTGATGTGTTCCAGGTGAGGGATGGACAGAGTTTGGTGCTCATCCCATCAAAGGAGATGGAGGCAAAAATAGTCTAATCCAGTAAAAAGGAGAAAGAGTACTGAAAACGTGTAAGGGTTTTCATTTCTGCCATTTCTTTCTCTCTCTCTCTCTCTCTCTTTCATCCAAAGACACATTACTAAAAACACTTTATAGTTCAGAGGGGGTTGGAATTTTAATCATTTCATCATAATTCCCAGGCAAAATTCTCTCTCCCAAGTCTTACCAGTAAAAACAACTGACAATTGGCAAAACACCAAACAAGTAGCATAGGAATGCAAAACAAAATGCCAAACACAAATCACTGCATGAAGAACAATCAACTGAACGCACAGAAAACCACAACTTAATTCTTGTACACGGGGAGTACTTAAGAATGGCAAACACTAAGGAAGACAAATAAGGTAACGCCATCACAAGCATGCCTTGTTTGTTCGCTTTCTGCTACAGCTCAGGAGCTGACCTGCACTGAAGCAGAGCATCAGGGAGTAAACTGATAACCAGCAAGGGGCAAACAGCTCTGAGGTCTAAGCAAAGCATCGTGCTGAACTCCACAGCCCAGAAAGCCAACTTCTGCTTGATTGGGCCTCAAGGATATTTACAATTTTGAACAGCTATTTGAGAAACTGACCTAAGAAAGCAAGCGAAGGGACAGACACCAAAGTAGTACAGAGTTACAGCTACTGCAGGTGACCCGGTACCTCAGGTTTCACAGGGGTTTGGTCATCACAATGTTGTTTTTAAAAACAAAACCTAGACCAGGCAAATCTTGCTGAAGCCAAGGGAAGCTGCACAGAAACATTTGCAAGTTTGATCCAAATAAACCCAATAATTTCAAAACAGCGCAGAAACTGAGGCTCTGTCTGCACCTGCAGAGAACAGTAACAACTCCTCTAACCCGCTCCTTCGTGCTTCCGCCTTCACCCTCCTGGGGTGATGGTTTTGCTGTTTCCACTTGGGCTCAAGGGGCAAAAATCCCCACGGTAGGCTTCACCAGGGGTTTCAAACCTACTAACAAGTCATGGGGCATAAGCACAATACCACAGCAGAGATCACCCTAAAGCTTGGACCTGTTCTTAAAACTAGAATGACATGAAGATATAAGAACTAAAGCCTCTTTTTGACAGCTTCCCGCTCCCCACCCCCCATTTTAAACACTTTCAAAAGTGTTTAAAAGGAGTTCTAAGTATTCTTAAAGGCATAAAGCATCATCCCCTCTACTAGATAATATTAAAGAAAAGGTCAGCGAACCAAAATTGTTGAAATTTATCAGTTCAGCAGTGACAGGAAAAAACAAAGCCACTCTGAATTTCTCAGAAATCACCAAAAATCCTAAGTATCAGAGTACACAGGATATGTTCCAATATTCACTAGAGGTTTTTTTTCCTAATGTATAATATTAAATAAAGGACTGCAAATATAGCAATACGGCAAGCTATTCGCTTTGGCTAATACACTGCTCGACACACTTGGATACTACTTCCACCCAGGTAGTACAAAATTCCCCTCACTCAGCAAAGCCCCCTTACTAAAGTTGATCTTAAATCCATATAGCATTAAGGGGAGGTTGTTGTTTTGTTTGGGGTTTTTTTGGGGGGTGGGGTTAGAGGGGTGGAGTGCTTTTGTTTTCGTTTGGTTTTAAAAAAAAAGCCTCCCCTCTCCCCCTCACCACTGTTTTCTGGTTACTGCCGATAGGAATGCATGAGTATCTGCACGGAGAGTGTGTGAGACGGGCTCATGAAGAGAATTTAGGATATTTGGCAATAAGCAGAGCCATGCGCTCTTGATTGTACATACATTATTCATTCCCCACCTTCAGTTTAGCTGAAGAGCTCTGGAACAAGAAGCTGTTGTAAAAACGGCTTCTTGTTTTACCACGTTTGTTTGACAAGAGGAAAACAAACCAGCAGAAGCAACGCACCATGATCAAAGGTAATTTATGATAATGGCACTTTCACAAGAGCTCTGTAGTACCACCTTTATTTAAACTCATTGGGGCACCTCTTTTTAATCTGTAGCCTCTATCGACCAAATTTGACAAGAAAACAGAGGTATCAAGACCACAGAGATCCTACAAGGTCAAGTGAGGAGGGTGCCTGGTAAAGAACCACGACCTCATAACCCAGCTCAAGGGGAGGTTAATAAACCGAGCCTGTGGGTGCAGAATCTCTCCTGATTGCATGGGACAGAATTCACTGCCCGTGTAAATCTCAGGCTCCGCCCGGTTTCTTTACCAAGGCAATACAGGTGGAAGAATCTCTCACATCACACTTTATATAAACGTTAACATAAACCTAGTTGTTTTCATTAACATGGAAAAAATGAAGCCTGTCTTCCAAATTAAAATTATTAAATATATTCCCTTATCTTTTAAGAAACCAGCTCAAAATGCTGTTTAGGAATGCTGAAGAGTTTCAGTGATCATGTTAGAATCAGTATTTGGGTTTTAAAAGAAACTTTTACTTGCAATTTACTTGCTTGTAAATTAAAAAAAAAACCACGACTGGCAGCAGAAGTTAAAAACAAATGAGAAGTCACTTGTACCATCCGCAGTCAGGAAAGGCATATGAGCAAAGGTTCTGAACGCACATGAAAAGAACACTTAAGAAGAAACTCAGTTCTGAGGAAGACTTTTAACTTTATACATTCCTTTTTGGAAAGGACTAATGCTGAAAATCAGCCTTCCCACATCTGTTATCTCAAAAATGCTTTCCCCTGTTTTTAATATAACCTTGAATTTAGACTAGAGCAGACATCGTTACATTACCGAGCTCCATTCCATTAAAAACCAAAAGTTTACCTTCACTTATAACCACTAACAAATTTTTAGGGTTTAAGACTTGTTTTGTATTCAAGCAACAATCCTCCAACGCTGTCTTCGCTGCCAGGTTAATCTCTAGCTATGCGATTTTGAAACACAATCTGCAGATCCCCAAGGCTGTCCTACAAAGCCTTAAAATTAAGAACTCCATGTAAAATCTCACATCACAGCTATTGCAGGAGCCAGAATTAGCCTCAAACTTTAACTAGCTTTGGAAGGGCAAGGGAAATTAATCTGCTGATTTATAAAACAAGTTCTAAACAAGGCTGCTGGTGAAGAGTAGAGTCCTACAAAGTAAGGTCAGTTCAAGATTACAACATTGATCTGTTTCAGTTCATGTCTCTCAACAAAAGGAACAGGTTAAATGCAGAGAAACAGTATCAGGAAATGGAAGTGATTCACCATCTTAGGTACTAGCAACATCCACAAATTCCAGGTGGTCTAAGGTCTCAGTCTGTGCTTTACAAGATTCTTGTTTAAATACAGTATTTGACAGTTATGCACAAAGTTTAAGAACTCCACTATTCACTCATCTGTGTGCATTATATGTAAATAAACTAATAGGGAAAGGGAGGTTTTGCCTCTGCTTGTTACAGCAGCGTCAGGAAGAAAGGGGGAAAGAGAAGCCTTATAGTTCAACTGAAAAAATAATGCTCTGGCACAATGGTCTTAAAAAGAAGAACAGCCAACAACGAGAACTGCGTTCTTGCTGCTAAAAATCAAAGCACTGTATAGAAATCACTTTATGCCCTTAAAAATTATCAGCCACCTAAACACAGACACTCCAACCACAGCCTAAGTTCCATACTTTACCGAAGTGTGGACATACGTACCAGCTATCTTCTTCTCCATCGCAATTTTCAAGTTCTAACACTTTCACTTCATCCAGGTCTGCGTTATTCAGAAGACTTTCTAGATCTCCACATTTTTCACTGGGATTTTGTTCATTTATTTTAACTGAGGAATCAATACCTGCAGTGACCAAGCTTCCCGTCAGCTCTGTGCTATTGCTCGTATCCGCACGCGAAGGACATCTACTGTTATCATCAGTCTTCGTTCCCACCTTACACGTGTTGGAAGACAAATCTGCTGTGGCACTGTTGAAACTATACTGCATTTGGGCATCTACGTCTATTTTTAAGCAGTTGTTCTCTCCTTCCTCTTTCCTTATTTTGCTTAACTGGGTGCGCAGATCTGCCATTATTTGCAATTCTTGCTTCTCAGTTATGGCATTGATGCTATTATTAATTTCCATCTCATTAAAAGCAGAGCCATGGTTATCCACACCAGTATGGATCTCACTTTGCGTGTTTGTCCCAAGCATGCTCCTGCTACTCTTCGTTCTTGCGTGCTGATTCTCGATCTCCAGTCTCCTCACCAGCTCCCTCAGCTTTCGCACCTCCTCTAGCTCTGGGCCAACCTCCTCGGATGCCGGCTCCGCGTCTGGGCCCATGGCAGAGCTCTCTGTTGAGCCTCGTCCTAAGTCAGGCTCCAGAGCATGATCCTGCTGTATGACTGGGGCATTTCCAGGCACTACCATCATCCAAAGTGCACAGCTGTTTCACTGCAAGACATGAAAGAAGTATAAAAGCTCCACAAAGATGCACAATATTTTAAACAAACCGGAACTAAACACCAAAAATTGACTTTTATAAGCATAAGCTAATTATATTGGGGTACAAGGTGACTGAATTTCATCAAAATCTGTCAAAAAAGAAGAACTGAAATTAGTATGAAACATTTCAACAAACGCAAATTACTCGTTTTAAACAGCTAGGAGGTGCAACTATTATGCTACAAATTAGACTGTATAGAAGGAAGGTGATTTAATCACACACAATAGTTTAGTTTCCATCTGTTTACAAACAAAATACATGAGAAAAGCACTGATTGACCAAAGTCAGGAAACATAATTAGCAAGGTGCTGACGTCAGACAATGACAGCATGAAGAAAATGGTAAAAACATCCTTTGTTCATTACCAGGTTTATCCTGGAAAAGCAGAAAAAAAACAACTTGAAAACATTTCTGTGTCAACTTATACCAAAGACTAACGACAATGGCTAACGATGGGAACCACAGTTACAGTGGCACAGGCAAATAACCATAACTAATGTCTTTATTGCCATATTTTCCTGTTACAAGTGAAGAGAGAGGCAAGCTCTCTGATGCAAACACGGTGGAAAAACAGAAGAAGAAAAGAGACATACATATCACACCGTAGATTACATATTCCAATAAGTTTCATAAAATGAAGCCATCTCTCTGCTTTTCCTGTCTGAAGCGCTGCTCTCCACCCTGCGGTCGTGTTGGCCAAGGAAGAGCGTGCAGAGCACCGCCGCTCGGGCAGCTTTGAACTGCAAAGGTACTCTGGCTTCCCGAAAGCCATAAAATCGCGCCGGTGCATTTAACGCACAGTTTTACCACACTCAGAGAATAACACTTACAGCAAATGCCGATTTTTCCCTATACCGGTGATTTACACACGTTTTCAGTTTCAGCGCAAGCGTTCATTTCTGAATCAACTCTTCACTGAAAAGCCCCTGATATGAGATTAAAGTTCTACAGAACAAGTAAAATAGATTCCCCTAAAAGAATTAGAAATCCTTTTTATTTTGCAGACGGAGGGCCAGCAGACAGACTGACAGACAGAAGAGGGAGTCAGCCAGCACAGCCGAAGTTGAAAAGATTTGATGCAGGCATTATGACTACAACTGAAGCCTGAATTTTCATGGCTGTAGATGTTCTTCTCCCCTCCCTTTGCTGTCTGAAAGTTTCTCCTGTTTTTAAGGCCAAACTGCCAGCAAGCAGAGGAAACCATAAAAATTAAACATCACATGAACTACGCAAGGCTGAAAACACAGACATCCCCCCATGAACACCTCGGCATCTCCCTATTACTTACTTATAACAGCAATAGTCAAGTAAGTTTCCTAAAAATATATAGTTTGGGGGATTTTTTGTTTGTTTGTTTGGATTTTTTTACTTGGCAGGGTTGGGTTTTTTTTAAGTTTTGGTCCTCTACATGCAAGATGAAAATTGTAGGCATATGTCTGAATTAACAACAAACACGAACAGCACTTACAAAGAGCTATAAGCAAACACAGCCGACCGCAGCACACTTTAAACACAGCTTTCAAAATCACGCCTGTAAGAAGCACTGCTGAAGTCATGTTGACTTGGGGAAAAGATATTTAATTTGTAGTTACCAAGCGATCCGATTCCTACTCGTATGCCCACTTTGAAAACCTCCCTGCATGCATCCCCCCTCCTACAGAACCATCCGATCTCTCGACGAGTAACAAAAGTGGTTCGATTCCCAAAGACATTTCAAAGCTATTGCTCAGTCGCTTGCTGCGGATGCGCCAGCGGGGAGTTTAAGACTTCTACTGTCAAAGCAAAACACAGCGACCCAAGGAAGGGGGAAAGCAGCGAGGTCCGTCACCCGAAAAATCAGCTCCCCACCAAGGGTGAGGAGCATCACAAATTGCGTTTTCATTCACCGGGGGGTGAGGAACAAACAGATTAAAACCGTTTTGCCTTTTCCCACGAGCAGTAAGTCTAAAACCGACCCAAATAAAGCCACAAGGATACAGGAGGGGAAAAAATATAAATCTGCAAAACTTAATTTCACTGTATAATGGGCGGGTGTGTGTCTGTCTGTGTGTGTGTGTGTGTGTGTAAAAGAAAGGAAAAAAAAAAAAAGAAGGAAGCCACATTTCAAGCCATTACAGCGTCGGAGACAATAATTTGGACTTTTTCAAAAAGACATCCGGGTTTTTAACGGCAGGTTAACGGTCCCCGCTCAGCCCCGCCGAGGAGATGGAGGCGCGGGGGGGGCACGGCCGCCTCCTGCCGCCCCTCGCCCCGCCGGGCTCACCCGGCCCCGGGAGGAGCTCCGCGCCCCGGGCACCCACCGCCCGCCCGGGAGCCCGGGCGTGGACAGCTCCCGCTGCGCGGGCACGGACACGGGGGGCCGCGGCGCTGAGGGAGGAACCGGGGGGAGATGAGGGGCGAGGGCGGCCGGCACCGGGTGGCAGCCGGCACTGGGTGCCGTGGGGAGAGCGGCGGCAGCCGGGAGGGGGCTGGGCCGCGGGTGGGAGCCCCGGGGCGGGGGGGAGCGGGGGTGCCCTGCGTGGGGAGCGGCTGCGGGGTGTGAGGGAGCGGGGCTCTCAGGGAGCCGGGGGGGGGGGGGGGGGGGGCGCGAACGGGGGGGCCCGGCGGGGTGGGGGGACGCGGCCAGCCCACCCGAGCGGAGCCGGGGGCTCCGGCCACCCCCCGAGCCCTCCCTTCCCCTCACATGGTACCTGCCGCGGACGAAGGGATGGACGGATGGACAGACGGACTGACTGACGGGCAGGCGGGCGCCGCCGGCGCCGCCTGGAGCCTCGCTCGCAAAGGGCGGGAGGGAGTCGCCGCCGCGCGCGCATTCGGACCCCGCCCCCTCCCTCGCAACGCCGCGCGCGCCCGTGTGGTGGTTGGAGGGGGGGGCGGTGTGTGAGGGGGGACCCCGCGCATGCGCGGAGGGCGGACCCCCGGGGCGCGGGTCCCGGGAGCGATGGCGGCCCCGCAGCGCTGCCGCAGGGGTTGCAGAGGACTCACGACGCGGTCTCTCCCCTCCTCCTCCTCCTCTTCTTCCTCCTCCTCCCCCTCCTCCTCCTCCTGCCCCAACCGCCCGCGGCGCTTCGCGGCCGGGTCACCGGCCCGGCCCTGCCCTCCGCAGCCCCTTGTGGGCAGAGCCCGGCGGGCTGCTCCGGGGCTTCGCGAGGCTTTACTAAGGCTTGATTCTCTGGGGAAGAGCGTGGTGAGCGAGGGGTAGAGGGCCCTCTCCTGCTGCATACAGCCCTGGAAAGGAGCCTGGTAAAAACTGGCTGGAGCCACTAGAGTTGTGGTGACGGAGCTAACCCCAGCTGGCGGCCGGTCACGAGCGGGGCTCCCCAGGGCTCAGCGCTGGGGCCGGTTCTGTTCAATATCTTCATTGATGATCTGGGCGAGGGGATCAAATGCGCCCTCAGGGAGTTGCAGGTGACACCAAGCTGGGCGGGAGTGTCGATCTGCTGGAGGGCAGGGAGGCTCTGCAGAGGGACCTGCACAGGCTGGATCCATGGGCCGAGGCCAGTTGTGTGAGGTTTAACAAGGCCCAGGGCCGGGTCCTGCCCTTGGGTCACACCAACCCCAGGCAACGCCCCAGGCCTGGGGCAGAGGGGCTGGGAAGTGCCCGGCGGAGAAGGCCCTGGGGGTGCTGGCTGACAGCCGGCTGGGCATGAGCCAGCAGTGCCCAGGTGGCCAAGGAGGCCACCAGCCCCCGGGCTTGTGTCAGCCCTGGTGTGGCCAGCAGGAGCCGGGCAGGGATGGGGCCCCTGTGCTCGGCCCTGGGGAGGCCCCACCTCGAATGCTGGGCTCAGGTTTGGGCCCCTCGGGACAAGAAGGGCCTTGAGGGGCTGGAGCGTGTCCAGAGAAGGGCAGCGGGGCTGGGGCAGGGTCTGGAGCACAAGTGTGCTGGGGGGCGGCTGAGGGGGCTGGGGGGGTTTAGCCTGGAGAAGAGGGGGCTGAGGGGAGCCCTTCTCGCTCTCTGCAGCTGCCTGAGAGGGGCTGGAGTGAGGGGGGGGCTGGTCTCTGCTCCCAGGTCACCAGTGACAGGGCGAGAGGGAACGGCCTCAGGCTGCGCCAGGGGAGGTTTAGGTTGGGTGTGAGGGAAAATGCCTTCCCTGCCAGAGCGGTCAGGCCCTGGCACAGGCTGCCCAGGGAGGTGGGGGAGTCACCGTCCCTGGGGGGGTTCAAACACCGTGTAGACGTGGCCCTTGGGGCCACGGTTTATGATCCTGGGGGTGTTGGGTTAGCGGTTGGACTTCAGTATCTTAGAGGTCTTTTCCAACCTTAATGATTCTATGATTCTATGAAATGTGCAAAATAAAAATAAGCCAGGGCCTCCCCGAGTGGCAGTAAGCATAACGTCTCTTCAGGACACACTTTCAGCAGGTGACAATAAAGACATCGTTGCTCCTTTCACATCCTCCTCCAGAACGTGTATGTTGGACCTAAATACACCCTCTGGTATCTTTCCATAAGCTTTAAGATATTTTCTTGCAGCCCTCCAGGACAAGTGCTATAAGCAGAATCTATTTTTCCATCTAAGTTGGCCTGAGCGCCAAGTCTAGCGCTGGCAATCGTGAAGGTTGTTCCCCAACACGGGGCCGTCAGTGCCCTCCCCCTGCTTGGTCACTAGCACTGCGTCTTTAGCCTTTATATGTATTTATGTGATTTCACATTAAATCATCTGGCCAAGGTTTGGCCCTGAAGCTGCAGGATCCCTAGTGATGTAAGATCTCTTTTTGTGTCCATTGAAAATACACATCATCTGTCACATAGGAGAAATCTGCGTGCGGATGACGCTTTCTCCACAAATACGTGGGAACACCAGGGCAAGAGAGGATTTACATCTTTAAATAATCCATTTTTTGTGCAGGGGGGTGGAGCGGGGAGGGGTAGGTCGGCAATTCTTCAATGCTCAGGCCAAAAGAAAGCATATTTTTTTTAGAACAGCTGCAGGTTGCTTTTGGGTGATACACGTCTGTGTGTGTGGGGCGGGAAGTGCCACCGCAGCCTTTGTGGTGATGCTACCCGCAGGTGCCAGCGGGATGGCCGTTCTCCTCAGCCGGATCCTGGGAAATGGGTGCGGAAGGGATGGGCACGACCTCCGCCAGCAGCGCCTGGGATGGCACGCTGTGGGTCGCGGCTCCCTTTTCCCCAGGTAACGGCAGGTTTTCAGAGCAACCAGGCTTAAATTGTATGGAGAATATCGACATATTTGCTGAGCCCGTTTGCTGAACCCAACCCCTCCTTTGAGAATACCCCTTCTCCTTGGTACCACTTCTCTCTCAGTGCCACGTCCTCCAGCAAAGCATTCAGCGACTGCACTGACGGGCCACCGAGAAGCAACAAAAAAAGGCACAGGCTATGAGATCAAAGGGCACCCAAGAGGAGCGCGTTACACGGCGACGCAGGCGAGGAAGCTGCACGTGGGCTAGGACTGTTTATTAGGGCTGCATACCGCGGTTAAACAATCGCTACAGGGAGACGCAGTGCTGAGGAGCGACAGTGCAAAACGTACGATGGACACAGCCTGTTCCCCGCGAGGCCACGCACCCATCAGGAGCTCTGGGATCGGTGGATACGTTATTCCCGCAGATCATCTCAAAGCGCAGCTGTAGTTAGAGGCCCTTCGGTATTTTAACAGTCCCCCGGTGACCATGGCGCAATGAGGCGTGAAACAGCTGCCCTACCAGTCATTCCCCACCCGCTGGTGCAGGTACCGGTAAGGAACCACTGGTCGTGGTTTTCAGAAATGAGCGATCTGGGGAGATGAGATGCTTTGTGACCCTCTTCTGTTCAGAAAGCAACGTCTCTTTAACATCTTGATAACTTAGAAACATAGGCAGCCGCCATCGGTAGTCGTTTTTGAAAATCACGCCTTCGTGACTACGGGGTTTTCAGGGAGCTGTTGGGCCCCCGTTGTACCACGCACGCTCGGAACGGAGCTGCCCAAAGCCCTGCCGCAGATGCGGCTTGAAGGCCTCAGCCTGAGGCTTGCCGGCAGCAGAGTCGGGAGTTCTGCTCACGGCATTGCTTCCGAGGTCATGCCTAGAGTTGGGTTAAATAACTGGTACAGTGGCCTAAAAAAAGCTAAGTAGCGCTTGTGGTGTAAAACACTAACTTGCTAAGCTTTGGCACGCATGCCAGCTTCCATCGCTAAGCGCATAAAGAATTATCTAGCTAACAATAGTCTGCATTAGAGCGTCTGCCATCACCTACTTCCATGTAAGAGCGAGCACAGAACTGACGCGGGGGCTGTGCAGACATTCCTAATGCTTTCAAGGAGAAAACAGGAACTCTGTGGCCACGGTCAGAGCTGTACTTTTAAGGCACAGAGGCTGACTTCCAGGTTTCAATATTCGGCTTTCCCAACCTCTCAGCTGCCGAATTAAGGGCTAAAATGATGCGATTCTGACTTTTAGTAAGTACAGCATCTGCTAGAAGTTCAATTTTGTGAGTGAGCATTCGTGACGTCGACAATTCAGAGCACTAAGAGAGGCGTTACGGCAAGCCTTGGTGAGGGGGAGAGATTCAGATCTCAGGCAAGCCGTGCTCCCTGTCAGGAGAGGCAATTGAGATACCTGTTCTCTGGCATCTTTTGTACGGCCACGAGACGCCTCCCGTCAGAGGCCGAGTTAAACTGCCAGGTGAAAAGAGTGTTATCTTCCCAGCCAGACAGCGGACACACATGCTGCTGCAGCAATCCACTAGGGAGCAGGCAGGAAAGGGAAATTAGAGCTGACACACAATTAGAGTAAAGTGAGTCTGCAAGTGCTCCTGAAAGCCCACGGAAGGCAAATGGAAATCGGGCAGAAGCTATTTCTAGGCAGAATTTGGAGGGTGAGAGAAGCAGAAACAGGCTTTTGCTAAGAACTAAATTCAAACCCTCCCAAGAATCCAGATTTAGTGTTTAACACTTCTTGTATCTGCTTGCTTTGTGCCAGCTCACACACCCTAAGCTGCAGCCTGATTGCAGAAATGAAAGGAAAAAACGACCATCAGAATTTCTCACAATTAGCTTAGACCTAAGGAGCTCTGCCTGGCCTCCAGCGCAGGGAGCGCTCTGGAATCTCAGTGAAGTTACAGGCAGGCAGAGGGGCTCAGCACCTTTGGAAAATCAGCCCGCTTATCTTTGTAGATGGCACTGCCTTGTTAACATTGGCACTCGTCTTGTGTGCCACTGACAGCATAAACTAGGGGATGTTGAACTCTTCATTGTGATGAGGCAGTGAGAGGGAAAATAACTTGAGGGCACGGGGGAGCAGGAATTCTGCAGGAACTGCTAGATATATTCCGGTACATGCTGCTGAGGACTTTCCACTGGCTGCCTTCTCCAGCTTTGCAAAACCCTGCAAGCAAATGAAGAGAAGGTGAACACAGGAGCTGGGAACCACTGAAAACGCTGCTCTGCAGAGGTCACTGGAGCAGATGAGCGCGCAGGAATGGGACGAAAAAGGCTAGCCAGTCACATTGCATTAAGAGGCAAACAAAGCAGCCGTGTACGCAGCAAGACAGGTGCCCCTTTCCTTCTCTCCATCACGAGGCAGAGGGAGGGAAAGAGGCCTCTTCATAATCTCAGTGCAGAGGCAGGGTTTCTGGTTGCCGCTGTGGTGACTCCTGCCCCATCTGGATAACTGGACAAAACAAAACCGTATCCAACTTATTCCTTGTTGATCTGTCAACAGAACATACAGCTCTCTACTTTTCCCAGTGGTTTTCATCTCAAAGGATCTTTACAGGAAGCTGTAACTGCACCTGCCGCTGACATGCTGCCGCCGTGCTGGAGGAACGTTAGGCTGCAAACAGCACCCAGCCCCCTGCAGCGGGTTAGCCCAGGACGCAAAGAGGAACTCTTTAGTTACCTTCAGAGAGGACTCGCAGCCTCTAAGGGATGTTTCTCTCATCACTCAAGGCAGCCGTCTGCTTGTCTCCCCCCCCACGTGAAGCTAACACAGCGTGTTTATCACATTATGGTCAGAGATTCCGGCTCTAACGGAGACCCCTGGGACCAGCTCTAGCATGTTTCTAGCTAATTCTGCAAGAAGCGTCACTGCTTGCCACTAAAAAGCCACAGGAAGATCCCCATATGGGTCACTCAGTAAAAGTGAGGGTTAAATGCTCTCCATTCAGTAAACATGAGCTCTCTCATCCGGCTGTTTATGCTGACACTGTAAAGGAGCACTCACCTAGAAGAGTTTCTCGTAGCACTTGTCACAGTGGACAATGTCCCGGTGGATGAATATTTTATCCAGAAGATCTCCCATCGCTTTGTGGCAAATTCCACACTGCCAAAGGGAAAACGAGGTGGTTGGACAGTAACCAAAGCACCACACAGTAACGGCAGCGTGGAGGGGGCAGGGAAAGGAACAGTCCCTGTATCATTTCATGAAGGTGTGAGGATGCCAAAGCAGTGACCTAGTTTGAGGCTAAACTTTGCTACAACAGACAAATGCCACTGCAGGCTTCCTCCTCCCACACTCACCATTTCCACAGGCTTCACCTGTAAACTTTGCAAGGTTTGAGAGATTCGGCAAGACCTGCACTGAGGCACAAAGGCCACAAAGCACTGAGTCTGCCACAGGGCCGGGGACATGAGGAAAGAGGGTGCTGCTGCTCTATCAGGTGACAATAAAGGATTCTCCTTGTTCTAATACGCATTTATTTGAGGAGCTGAAAAACTTTTGGGGATGCATCCAGCACCCGTGACTGCATGACTTTTTCTGTTCGATGTGGATGCAAGCATTTGGCACCCACTGTTCACATTACTCCGAAAGCCTGAGGACAGAATTTACACCAAGATTCCTCCTCCCACCACTCCATGTCACAGCAGCGCGCAGAAGGCAGTCAGTAGTTAAGGTTTCTTTTTTTTACCCTGAAACAGTATTCGTGGCAGCAGATGTTAAGATGCTCTATTATGATCTTAGGGCAGTCTCGGATCTCACGGCCACAGTAACTGCAAACAGGTTCACCGGACCTGCGAAGGAACAGAAGAGTGAATTCCTCAGGAACAAAAGCTGGTTCCAGTCCCAGCGCTGGTACCAGAGGTTTCTTACTTATCACCAGCGCCGCTCTCCGTGAGCTACCTGCTCTACGTGTGCGTGTCTGTGCCAAGTGCCCGTACAGAGGGACGTGTGTTACCCCAGGGGTGCACAGACCACAACAGCAGGGCAGTACAGATCTTTAAGTCAACGCCGCTGTGTTTTTCAAAGATCATTTACGATTCAGGCCCTTATTTCACCAAACACATACCGATATTCTAAACAAGCAAAACCTTAAAGTCATTCCTTTTTAACAGTTCACTGAAACCCCCAGGAGCAGCCCTGAACTGTCCTACCTCTGCAGGGGAGCGCTGGACAGGTAGCTGTGGTGGCTGTAGGTTGCTCTGTCCAAATCGGTCAAATCCACAAGGCTGCCACTGGAGACAGAAGGAAATATCAGCACTTGGCAGTGATATATGGGAAGAGCATCTCAGAGGGAATCATTAATCATTAACCTAAAGTCCTAACTGCAACATCCCAGCTGCCCGTTCCTTGGAGAGAAGGTTGGTCCTTCCTAACCAGCTCTGAAAAGGTGTTTCCCTAACGCAGAGGGCCTCGCTGGCTGGCGGAGCAGGGCTGTCAGCAGCACCAGCTCCATCTTTGCTGTGTTCACACCGCAGATTCTCCGCAGGGGTGGCAATATCCTGCTCCCCGCCCCACGATCACTGTGCCTCCGGTCAGGCCCAGAGCCGGCTCTGGGCTCAGCCTGGCAGAGGAGGTTTGCAAGCAGTAGGCACCTCCAAGGGCAAGCAGAGACAGCGAAGAGCTGGTGACCCCAGCGCCTGACTTCAGAGCACTGAAAAAAAGTGGCTGGCTGCTGCTGTCCCCATGGGGAGAGGCAGGATGTGGGCAGCGTGGCTCGGAAACGGGGGCACGTGCCCTGAAATGGGGTCCCTTTGAGCCTGAGGCCGAGGGGGGTGGCACAGGCACAGAGCAGCCCTGCTCTGCAGGCTCTCCCCCACTCTCTCCTCCGTGCGAGGAGCAGGGGGTGTGAGGAAGCCGGTGCTGTTATTCCCACGTGAGGGTCTGTCAAATGCAGCTCAGGAGGGGGCTGAGAAGACCTAACAACCTTGCCAAAGCAAAGGGAAAGATACTGCTCCCTCCCTTCTCCAGTGTATTCCCAACCACACGCTCCCACCCCCTCAGTCCCTGCCAGCCACCAGACCCCTCTGTGATCAGGTTATCTCAGTAAAACAGCAAAAAAATCAAGACTGGGTGGGCTGGGAGCAGGGATAGAAAGAAGGAGAGCAGGAGAGAGGAGGAGGGTGAGCAAGGGCCCCCCTGGCAGTGAGAGCCACAGCTGCCTTGGCTCCGCTGCCCACGGCATGCCGCCCAGAAGGTCTGGGGTTGGGGCATGCACCGGCTGCCACCCAGGCTACGGGGACCAACGTAGCTTCCACTGTCTGCTGGACAGGCAACCTGTGAAACCCTGCCTCCAGTGCGCCCGTCAAACTTCTCTGGCCTCACGGGGGTTCCGATGCTTACATATGGACCCTATAAATAGCGGCTGCTTACTGAACTCCCAAACCCTGAACTATTACGCAGGAAAAGGCACAGAACACATCCTTAGTCTCACCTAGCTGAGCGTTCCCTCTCTGCCTCTGTTTGCCTGTGGTTTTTAGATGCTGCGGCAATACGCTTATCTTTGGTTGCTGACATCTGCTCTGCCGACCTATAGGAAAGGCTAGAGATTTATAGAGTCTGTAATCAGCTACCGCAGTAAAGCCAACACAGCACTGAGGGAGGATAAATGCCAGCAGGGAGGCATCAAACTGGGTGTTAACTGGCTGCCAGCTCAACATAAGCACGATGTACATAGGGCCAAACTCTGCTCTCAGTCACGTTGGTGTCAATCTGGAGTAGCTTTACTTAGTTACCTTTGAGCCGACTACGAAAGACTGAAGATTGAAGCTTGAAAATGGCATCTTTTAACTTTTTCTAACTCAAAAACAACTTTTTTTTAAGCGAGAACCCTCAACCTCCACATTTTTCTCACCAGTTCCAATCATTTATGGGTGCAAATGCACAGTGAAGCCTGACAGTGCCAAATATGCAGCCTGAAAAACTGCAGTGTGGTGTTTCCATCCCATCACCCACCTTAGAGGCCAGCCCACTTAGAGGGGGAGTTTAACCCTTCACTAGGCAGTTGTGGGACAGAGGTGCTGGGGTCCGTCTGGGTCACCAACGCAGCACTGCTGTCTCAGCAAAACTCTCTGCCCACCCAGTGTAATAATCCCTCCAGGGCCCATTAGCTGGGGCGCAACGGCGTGCTGATGCAGCGCTAACGGCTCCGGTTCGGGAGCTGGCTCGGTGCGCGTTAGCCGGCAAAGCCATACGCCGCAGCTTCGCACACGTATGTAGACGCGTGACTGTCTCTGGACACTCCTCATACCTGCCATAGCGTGGGGAGGCTGATAATTCGCTGCTGTTCACGTACTCCTTCACAAAGAGGACCCCTTTTCTAGACAGAATGAGAAGCATTTGCATTAGAAAAGGCTGGAGCTAATGAGAGACGGCGCGAGGGACCACATGTGTGCACTCGGACACGTAATGCGTGCATGGAAAGGCACAGAGTGCGACGCTGTTGTGTTGAAGAAATACTGAATATCGAGCATTGTTGCTAAATAACACTTAATATGCCCCTCTAATTAACCCACCAAAACAAATCAAGTTAATTAAAAAGAATGGGATGGATAATGTAACTCTCTCATCCTGTTATCCCCTGTTTTGCAAGGATAAGTCTTTTTCAAATCTTGTCAGGATTATGCACACAATAAGTACTTAGAGAGCTTGGGGTTCTGCCTGTTAACATTAAAACCCTACTGGCACAGCGCTGCTCACAGTCACTGTTTTGTCACTGGAGTATCTCCAGCGTTTTCATCCATTATGAATTGCTCCAGGTTCATTTTGGGGATGTTTTTGCTGACAGAGCCAACCTTTCTTGCATATTCCTCCCTCTTTAAAATTCTGGTTTCAAAATGACCTGCCCCCATCTGTCTGTCTGTCTACAGCTCTGCCGCAGATCGAGGGCACACACCGTGCCCACCGGCTCTCTTCCCAGAGCCATGAAATGAACTAATCAGGCTCTTTCTCCATGGTGCATTTTCGTTGCTGCCTATAAGCTGCAATTAATCCTCTCTTCTTATATGAGCAAACTAAGCCATGTCACAGCTAAGGAAAGAAAAGCTTTTTGTTGTTTTTTTTTAAACTCAGCATAGGTGCTTCCCACGTCAAGTGTTTCAGGTAGGAGTGAGTAAGTTAGAGAAGTATTGTGATAAGCAGGCTGTGGCAAGGCCAGGAGGACCCAATTATTGCCCATCAAAGCCCATGCTGACTTCTCACCACCTTGAAACTCCTCTCTAAATTATGTAGAACTGTGAGGCAGTTTTCACCTCTGAGGTGGAGCCCGTGGAAACCACAAATCCCAGATACTGCTCTGAGTTGACAGCTGCACCGTGACGGGACGCTATCTTCTGTAACACACGACAGTCCTGCGCCAGTCCCACCAAAACCCGCCACACTTGCTCTATGTAGACTGCTCGTTTGCCCATAATTGACGAAAGGCAGAGTCTCCCAAGAGCCCCACACCTGTGATGGGTGTGTATGGCACGAGGAGCTCCGTCGTGTCCCTCCAGCTACCAGGTGTTAGCGAGGATTCATGATTTTGCCACGGTAAACAGAAAAGACACAACTCATACCGTGAGCTCCATCCTGGTCTCTAAAAAAAAGGCACCTGGAGGAAAGTACCCAGCCCACATCTCTGTCTTGGGTGGCAACGACTGCGCTTTCAGCTGGCAGTGGCTGAGAAATGTCCCGTGGCCCACATGCCAAGCAGCAAAGCCTGGCTCGCCTCCACCAAGCAGGATGGCTGCACGACCACCCACTGCTCTTTACCCGGCAGTGCTGGAATCGGGCTGGTACCCAGAGGCCGCCGGGCTGTTGTGCGGTAAGGTGGCAGTCAGGCTGCAGATCCTCTCACTCGAACTTGAGAGAAGCCTGGCGAGAGAAAGGAAAGTCTGTGGGCACTGGAAACATGAGCCATGACACGAACCAAGCTGGCAGCCAAGAGAAGACCTACCACTGCTCTCAGGAGGGTGCAATATTAAGGCCCTCAACCATACAGATTAATTCTTCTTTATCACAGACCAAAAAGGCTCATTTCTTGTTTTACAGCTGCCCCGTAACAGCGCTACTTCCCTGGGAAGTGATTTGGAAAAGTATCTTTTACAGGGCCACGGGGGAAAAGATCAAACAAGTACTTCAAGTAAGTACAGACCACAAGTAATCATGTAGCCTGAACGGCAGCAGCATTGGAGAGAAACGGCACACGACATATTGCAGGGAAAGAGGAGGTGGGGACGTATTGGCCAAAGTCCAACATAATTATCCCCAATTTAATAATTTCAAAAGCTGCAGATGGGAGAAGGCAGCAGAATTATGGCTACTAAAATGTCTTTGGAAAACAGCTCTACCTATCCACTCAGCAATGAGACCTGTTAAGTTTGCCTTGCAGGGATAAAGCTGATCTTGCCTGGAGCCAGTCCTGGGCTCTCCAAGGATCTTGTGCCTCCTGTTCACACCCACAACATACTCCCCTTTACAGATCCAACACTCAGACCTACGCTGGTGCCTCCGTACAGGGTCAGGCTGCATGTGGATGGACTGACACTGCCACGAGCGGCTGCAGAAAGCACAGGGTAATGGTATTCCACATTGGATACCTCCTACCCCTTCCAACAGCCTTGCTCTGGGACCAGTTCAGCCATTTAATCACTGACATTCTGGAGGCAGTGATCTTCTCTCTCGACACCTCTCTTTGCCTTTAAGTCTCTCTTTCTGTAGCCTCTGCAAAGGCCGATTTCTGGTCAAGGGAGGGTAGCCAGGCACCAGCCCTTCGTTCTGTTGCTCTGTTCCGGCACCCCACACGGTGAAAAGTCTTCAGAGACGGATGTATCACAGAGCCTGTGCTGGGTAGCTTTTGCTAGGAATGGTTTAGGAGTAGTTCTGTGGCTCTAGATCATGCATCCACGCCCTGGAAACCATTCGTCTCTCTCTCAGCTCTTGGCTTGGCTTCCTAGCTTCTCTTCCACAGCAGTTTCACAGAGGTTTCCCTCACAACCATCAAGACTACCCGTTTACCTGGTGCTGTTATAGTTTAAGCTGTCCATGTAGAATGGCACCCTGTGGCTTCTCTGGGAAATGGACATGGTGGTGTCTCTGGGAAGGGAGTCGTGGCTATGAAAGGAAGTGATACAATCTCAAGCACCGAACTTGGGCACGTGAGGGATTCTCACAAGTGGCGAGAATCTTGGCTAAATGTCTCCCTGCTTAGCATCAAAATCACCCACGCGCCACAGCCATCCATGCAAACAGCACAAGCTTGGATCCAGGGAATTAGTAAGAAGTGGGTCAGGACACTCCAGATACTGGATAAACGCAGCAGTGGGGTGTTCTCTGGGTTAGTCTGGATCCCACCTTTTGTCTTCTTACCGTCCGGCTGTGGGGTTAAATTCACAGTGCCCCCTGGCACTAGCGCTGTCATATCTGCTGTTCCTAGGGCTGCTTCTCCCATCATAAACTCTCCCTTCATAATCTGGGGTAGGTCTGGCAAGGAAGCACAAAGCCCTGATTACATCGTACCGGGAGCCACCGGAGTCCTCACGTTGGACCACTAATATTTTGTCTCAGCAGTCCCTGTCATGATGCATTCTCCCTTGGCTCTGCCCCTTCCCCCTGTGCTGGTTCTGCAGCTGCAGCATGCACATGAAGCTCTGAGGCTAGGAAAGCAGACTCAACCTCAGTCTAATGCCTGAGAGTAAAGCCTAAGCAGTTCACAGATGGATATGACTTCAATATTGTTTCCTTTCCCAGTGCTCACCAAAACCACCACTGCACCACGTGCACGTGTGAACGGCTGACCAGCTGGCCCATCTGGGTGTCAGACCTGCACATTTTCACTTTTCCAAGACAGAACTCATTACTGGAATGGCTTTAACCTGTGGGCAGGGCTCAGCTCTTTCAATAGAGAAAATGAGCTTAGACCTCATGGTCATTCTTTTCTTGCAAGTGCCCTGGGGCACAGATTATGTTTATATTGTATATGAGCACTTTGATCCTTATTAAAGCTTCAGGCAACTGTATAACTTAATGTTGACAATGCTGAAAAGCGCTGCAAATCAATGCTGCATTGAAGAGAGGAGGAGGGACAGGCTAAGCACATCACAAGATGAAGAAAACCCTGCTCTGGGCAAGACATGCATGATATAAACCCAAGGGCAGGAATGAAGCGCGAGTTTCTTGCACTGCAGAGACGTGTCAGCATCACACGGTGCCGGGGGGGGTGACAGCAGCCTATAAAGTACAGAGCAATTATGAGCTCAGATCTCCTGAATCCCTTCTTCAGCCCTTTGGGTCCAAAAATGATCTTGTTCCATGTGTTGCGAGACCTGGCAATACTGTTGCTCCCTCTGGGAACAAAATTCTGTTCTTGCTTCTTGACGCAGTGACCGTACAACCTGGACCAGAGCTTCTGTGTCAAATACTTCTGTGCCAGCAGCCTTCCCCGTCTCCGCATCCCATCCCAAACCCTTACCTTCTGGTGCTGAACACTTGGCTGTCTGCGTAGGATGGTATCCTGTGACTGGGTGCTGACACACTGACGTTAAAAGGCTGGCGGTCCATGTACAGTGGCACGGGGTGCTGGGTCTCATATGTGCTGAGAGCACTCTCTTCTGAGCTGAAGTTAGACCTGCTAAAGAATTAGAGCCCGTTTGACCATAAAGCCAGCGACTGCGTTTGCTATGGCTCACGCGAGTGCTCCGAATTTGTTGAGGCGGGATCGTGCCTCTTTCTACTGGCAGCAAGGAGGACCGGGGACCCCAGGCTGGTAATAGGTTCTTAAGGTGAGAGGGAATGGCAGAGGTCTATACAACTTCTACATGAGCTGAATTCCCAGCACAATGAAATGCTCTAAGATTCAGCAGTCATCTATGTTCATTTGTTAACTGAAATAAAATTTGAACAACCATCCCTGGGGGTGTTCAAGACACGTGTAGACGTGGCACTTCAGGGCATGGTTTAGGAGGCCTGGGGGTGTTGGGTTGGAGGTTGGACTTGATGATCCTAGAGGTCTTTTCCAACCTTAATGATTCGAGGATTCTTCAATATGTGGGTGGAATCCCAAACCTAATAGTCCTTTTGTCAGTACCATTTGATTAGCGTACACTGGGCAAATTTACATAGGTCCAGGGCTTCAGCCAGGTTTGTATCAAGAAGCAGGAATGGCAAAGGGTGAGGATTTGAGAGCCATTGATGGGGAGGAACTACGAGACAGTCACCCTGTACCTGGCTGCCACGGGCTCATTGTGTCTCCAGTCTCCCCGGCTCTCACGGTGACTCTCTGTGGTGGGGCAGGTTTGTTCTTCATAAGCTGGAGTGACCCTGTTCAGGGAGGAAAAAGCCTGTTAGGGGCTTCGGCACCTGTGTCCAAACCTGCCCACCATGGGAAGTAAATGCAGTGATATCATGATTATTCTGGCTTCTGAATTCACTAGCTAAGAAATGAGCATCTGTAATGCCTTGGAACAGGCAGCAGGGAGAAGACAAGACTCCAGTAAAGCGTGCCTGGTCCCCTGGCTCCATACCTTTCCCAGCATGGGTCAGATTCATTCGTGCATTGGGTCTCTGGAGCAGTGATGCTGCCTCCTCTAGGCAGAGAGCTGGACCTGCCGAGAGATAAGACCATTATAGTCTCCAGAATTGCCCCTGTGCATAGAATTACTGCAGGATGTAGACACAACCCCTGGTGAATCTCCTGCCTCAAGAGAAGGACAATATCCCTGCATGGGAATATGTCAGATAATCTAAAAAGATGTGAAAAAAAAAACCAAACAGAGGGAAAATGCAGATCTCGTAAAAGATAAGGTAGAAAGGAAAAAAAAAAAGCTCCTGATGAGCATCAGTTACCTCTTTACTCTTTCCAAACCTGACATTTTAACTTTGGTCATTTAGTTACGACCATTACAGGTTACCCAGTACCTCTACGTTACACTTCGCACACTCAGAGCATGAGCTGGCCCCATTTGGGTACCACCTCAGAAGTGTATCCACTGGATAAACCCACTGCAGAGCCAGCCTGGATCTACACCTGCCTACATTAATCGAGGGAAAAGTTCGTTCGCTTTTTCTGTCTGGTTTTACACGTCTGTGCACACCAACCCCTCTGGGAAAACCGATACCCTGCAGAAAGTCTGAAAATGGCTTGGATTCCTGCATCAAAATTGCCCTTAATTAGACTCCAAGAAATTAATTCTCAGAGTGCTTTCAAAGATCCCCCCCTGAAACGTTAAGGTTGATGAAGGAGGCAGCCGCCCTTACACTTTACTTGCTACTAGCTGAGGGCTTCCCTTCACCAGCATTAATTCGATCCCTGCAAGTTCGCTAAGGGGGTAAGCCAGAAAAGGGTTGGTACGGGCGCCCAGGTGAAAGCAAGATCAATTTATTTTGATTCCTTTGCAACAAAGGTAGACACCTTAAATTCTGGCAAAACACTGATGCTCACTGAGCTATAGATTCCCGTTCAGGTTGGGATGTTCTAAGCACCTAAAGAAGATGTGTTTGTCCAGGAGCTCAGAATCAAAATCGCCCCAGTCCTTCAGCAGGGCGATGCTGCAGAAGCACTCCTGCCTGCGCCCGCGGCACGTCTGATCCAAAGTCACCGCACCTGGAAGGACTAAGACTCTCCGACCAGGACTCTTGGTAACTTGGTAAGCTTGAGGGCTTATCCAAAGGAAGTCTGTGGACTGGGGGAGGGATGGAGCGGGCAGTGGATGGAGTTTTATCCATCTTGGTCACTTCGCTGCGGGGTACTGGCGAGAAAGGGGAAGTTTTCTCTCTGAAACATTTTTCTTCAGCAATCTAACGTCCACTCGTGTCCCTGGGGACTGGGAACAGCTCCTTCTGCCTCCCTGCGTGATGAAGAACTACAATTTGGAGTATTTGTGGTACATCCAGGATAGCTCCATTCATCAGAGGAACCCAGGAGGATGGGACACTGACACCACCGCTCTCTCCTTGTTGCTTTGCCCCTTCCTGAGCTCCCTCCTCTGCGGTCCTCACTAACCACACACCCTGCTGTCCCACCACTCACTATGTATCTCCACACACTCATGGAGAAAGCCCAGCTTGGTGACCCCTAACCACAGACACAGCATCCTCAGTCCCTTCTCCAGAACCACCTGCAGTAAATGCCCTGTGTTCTCTCGTCAGAAAAAGCAAGCCCATTATTTCTCTTGCCTTCTTGAAGTGACTTCTTCACTCTGCACACAGGGCGATATCCCCTTGTTAATGTCCAAGCTCCCACTAGTGCCGTCCCTGGAGCCTGGCACGGACCTGGGGGAGGAGAGAGTCTGGTTTACAAGTTGATTTGAAGATGGGTTGTTCACTGAAATACGTGTGTGAGGAAGCTCAATTTGACCAAGAGCCTCAACTCCTCAAATTTAGGGGGAAAATAAGGACGAAAGCAAAGCAATCAGTCCACGAAGTCCTTCCATTTGGACGTTTAGCCCTGCACTGTTTTGCACGAGGCAGGCTAAAGGCCCGGAGGCAGCCACCGCAAACCCAGTGGAGTCACAGGTCAGTGGGAAGGAAAATGGTCCTGTGCCGGGGTGACCAGAGTACGGCCTGAGACCTGACGCTGACTGGGTAAGCTTGGAAACGAGAGACAGCGTTACCACAGAGGTGTTACCCCATGCCAGACCAGGTTACTTATTGGCATGTGTCTCTAGAGACAGTCTCTGCTTCCAAATTTAAGGTCTAGGCAGCAACTCTTGGCAGTCCAGCTGGACAGCGTTCGATGCCTCCAGCTAATGAGGATGTTTTCTCCCAGGCTTTCATATAAAACCACGGTAAAAGGTTCACTCAGTAGAAGCAGTGCTAGAATCGGGCACAAAAGGGGAGCCTGAGAGAAGATTTTATCTGCACATGTATGTGGGGAAGACATGCAAGGAATTAACCCTCATCCTGCAGCAAAAGGCCAGGGTGTTCCTTACCTAGTCATGCTGGGTTCATGTTCAGTATGTTCCTTCAGCCTGGGAGGCTCTCGGTGGACATCATGGTCAGGAGGTTCTTGGCCCTTCTCCGCATGGTTGTCCAGAAACCTAAAATAAAGATCTGTGCTTAAGGCAGCAGAGAAGAACCACGCCGGGGCGGGTAGACATCTATTTCCTAGACAGGAGCCATCAGGCAGGGAGCAGGAGGCAGCGTTTGGCCAGAGCTACTGCCCTGGTACCATATCTGATGGGAATCATGTGTACAAATCCCATTCTAGCTTGCAGGAATGCAGCTAAAGGCCTTTCGTCAGAGACTGTCGCAGAAGGAAAACGTTAGGCACAGGAGAAAGCACCCGTGTTAGAATTCCTCGGACTGACAGATGTTTCTGACACCTCAGGACACACTCGTGCATGGTTTTGCAGCATTCATAAACGCTTGGATAGTGCTTGCTGAGACTCCTGGGCAGCAGAAGCTATTGCCTGCCACCGTAGTGCCAAGGGAACCACGCTGATGCCGAAGGACGTATGTCACATGCTGTCAGCGCAGAAACCCTCGCTTGGGCTTCACACACGGTATGTCTGTCTCACCCAGCTGGCTTTTCCCCTCAGTATGGGTGGGATTCCCTGCTGCCATGTGCCAGTATAAAGCCCTCCCTCCTGGGCACAAAGCAGAGGAGCTGTTCTGTGCTCTCAGTAACACCGGGAACAGAATAACTGCGAAGAATTACCAAGTGACTAGATACTGTGGGTGAGTCCTACCGACCACTTACCCTGCTTGGATCAGCTCTGGTTTATAGTCACCCGAGGCCCGCGTGCTCTCATGCCCCCTGTCTCTAGGGGTCTTCCCCTCTTTGAAATCTTGGGAAGACCTGGCAAAGGAAAAGAGACCCAACTCGTGGCTGCCAGGCAAACACCTGCAAGCTCAGTTCAATGCACACTGAGAAGAAAGAAAGTCACCAGGCATTAGTGGAGGGTATTCCAAGGGCTAAGCTGTCACCGGCACAATGAAACACCGACTTCAGCACGGCACAAGGCACTGCTTGACTGCTTGGAATTCAATGGATGGGCCAAGCAGCAGCATTTTCACATGCTGAAATTAGCTCTTTAAAATATCAGTCCAGACTATGTTTTCTCTAGACAAACACGCTGCTTTCTAGCAAGAAAGTAGACCTGCAGGGTATTGGATTATTATGGGAAATGTTAAATGCATTTGCTGTGAGGTTAGTCTTCAGGGAACACGGTAGGGAATTTACTACTTCAGTGGATGCTGGAGAGAGGAACAGTTTAGAGCTGCTTAGAAAAATGGCCCTTATTATGCTGCTGTTCTTGTGCTCCATATTGCCTGAGCAATCATTATTTCCAAGGCTTTCAACAATGAGAACACATTAGCAAGCGTGGGGTTAGCACCCTGGGTCCTTACGTCGCTTCATTCCAGGCAGGCTTGCTGTACGCTGGGGCCTCGGGACTCGTGGGCCCGCTCTCGTGGGTGCCGCTTCTCTCCTCGTAGCCCAGGACGGATCTGATAATCAGAGAGAGGCCCGTCCCATCTTTAACAACTGGCACATGAATCGTTGCTCTAGTGAATAATATCTGCTCACCAGGCAAGGCTTGTTTCATCTCTGCCATTCACTGTCCCACACCAGGATTGTTCTCTAGGGGCCATATTTAGACCGCAGTTGAATTTCAGTGTATTTCAGCTGCCTTTCGGCTCCCTTGATGCCACTCCCACATCACTGTAGTGTTTCACGGGATTATCAGCGAATGAGAAGGTAGTGACTGAACCTCACCGAGCACACAAGCACTAAGAGGAAGAAAAAAAGCTGGGGTGCTTGGCCTAACTCACAGAAGATGGAGGAGGGATACAACGCAAACCTCTGGGTTTATTTTGCAAGCTGCGCTTTAAACCTTAGCACAGTTGCCTTCATCCTTGGGAGAAAAGCTGTGAAAGAAGCCTCTTTCTGTGCCTACCCATTCAGATTTTCCTTAATCCTCAGTATTACTCATATGCCCACTAAATTTAACCCACTCTTACTCTTTAAAGGAATATTCTGTGACCTCTAGGTGCACAGGGGCTCTGGCTCTCTCCGTAGGAGGAGAAGGGGCATCAGGCTGCAAGCTAGACCTGTCAAAAAAAGGAAGGAATCCACAGCTTGATAGCTTGCCACAGGCTTCAAGGGGGACTTGTATGAAGTAATAACACTGCGCTTTATACGAGACCAGAGAACAGAAAGTAATTTTCTCAGAGAACTGATTTTCCTTCAGAAAAAAACATATTCATTATGTCTTATCAAGAAGAATAGAGACTGTTAGTGGAACTAATGCAGTTACGTGGCCTCAATTCACACACATCTTGGCTGGATACACGACTTCTCTGGCCTGTCACAGAATCGTGCACCTGGGACAATGCACAATATCACTAACGCTGGGGAAGACATTCCTAGCAGCAGCTCTAGGTCTTGGGTTTTACACCATCCTACTGGGAACCTTGTGATCCTCCTCACCTCAGCTGGGAGGTTTGACAACACCATTTTCTCACGTCAAATCCTTTGGTAAGCCAATACATGGAGTCAAGACCCCAAATAACGGGCTAAAGTAAGCAAAGAAAGCAGCTTCAGGGAGATTAGTGTGTTTGGTGTTAACAGCAGCAATTCTTTCTTGACTCTGCGCCTCTGGTAGAGTCAGGGGAGCAAGCATGGTCTAAAAAGCATGTGGAATGGAGGCGCTTTTGAGATCAATGCTAAAAGCCATGATAAAGCTGCTGTATCTGCTGCCAGGCTGCTGCTGTAGAAAGAAATCGATGTGTAACAGTGAACAGAACGAATGCCATTCCCACCATTTAGCCCCCATGGATTTTCTGGCTCCCCTTGCTTTGTTGCCCAATTTGGATTTTGCTTCCAACTCGACACGCTCCTTATTCTCCCGCCCACACCTGCCCCCCGCGAGCAGCACCGCGAGTACCAGCAGCAGGCCCTGACCTTGCAGGTTCAGGCTTTGCATCATCCAGGTAGTGAGAGGTCTCGTACTGACGGTGCAGCTTGTCTGGAGCATCTGCAGGTCTGTCCCTGCAACCAGAGTTGGACCTGGTAAGAGAGAGAGTTCCCTGGGTACCAGAAGGAAGCCCAGCCAGTTGGAGAACAGAGCAAGAAACAAAAATATCAAGTATGAGATTTTTCTGTCTCAGCCACATCATCTTTTCCTCCCTCCTGCTTAGCTCGGTAAATTTCCTGCGGCAGACCTGAAGGGCAGAGACACAAATCCAACCGACTCCCGCTACTGCGAGGAAAGAAGCTGAGAGATCTCAGTCCTCTCCGAGCTGGTGGATCACGTCCACCCCCGCTTTGCAAGCGCGTGCAAGTGCTGCTCCCAGGACACTTTTTTTAGGGCAGTAGTAGGTCAGGAAAAGACTGCTCTCACTCTGAAGTGGAGAAGAAAAAGTGAATTTTACACTGTTAATACACACTTACTTTGGTGGGTAAAATCCATTTTTGGCTTCTGTGTGTTCAGGATAACTGAAAAGGAGAGACACCAACTTTAGAGAGCAGCTGTGGTTTTGGTTTGGGTAACGTTCTACAATTATTTTCTTATGCGTTTAATAAAAGAGCGAGGAGGAAATCCCTAAAACTTCCCAGAGATGTTCCTCACTGTATTTCTACAGGAAAAATGAGAAGAAACTTTGGGGAAATTCATTGCGTATAAAGTACAAAGGAGCATTCAGTAACTCCGAACATCATCAACATATGCCAGATGCCAGTGGGGTGGAGTCACCTGGAAATTCAAGCCAGGACTCTTCCAAAACCAGTGGGATGTCCTACAGCCCACAGCTGCAACGCAGGCACCTCCACCTGCGCACACGGAGAGACGGACGGCCCCGACGTCCTCCGGCGCGTCTCAGGGGAGCCGACAACACGCGGAACTTCAGGTGCCTGATCCAAATTCGCTCGTTTCTGTTGTCTCGTTTCCAGGCCGCGGGCGGCGAACAGCTCTCACGGAACTTCTCCTCTGCTGCATACCACGGACGACGCCTTTCCTCCTTCACCTCCGCTTCCTCGGGCGGGACAGAAGCGCAGCCGCTGCTCTTGGCAGCCTGCAACCTTTCGCGATTTGTGCATCTCTGGTTTTTTTCCCAGCGGGGGTGCAGATTCCCTAGGAAAGCTGTGAAACGACCGCCGCGGAGACTGCCTCACGCTGCAGGGACGGGCAGGAGCTGAGCCGTTTTAGTCGCCTCCGGTGGATCACTGAGAAGTACCCTCTGACTCGCAGAGGGTCGGGGTTTGGGTTGGGTTTTGGTTTTTTTAGGGGTTTTCTTGTTGCAAAAGTAAATAGGTAGGTGGGGGTTGGAGGCCTAGAGAGACATTGAGTGTGGACCTCTCTATATTGTAAAACATTGGTTTGCATTTGGGAATAAACCCAGAAAATGCAGAAATGACCCACAAAAGCGATTATTTTTTTTGTATCATAGAAACTAAAGAAATGGAATAAAATATCAAACAATTTTACTGAAGAGGGTAGCGTTTTCTTTTTTCCCCCCTTCCTTCTTAAATAAAATTTTAGAGAAACTGCTGCAGTTCTGCAAAGCACAGATCAAACTGTGGTTTTCCATCAGTAAATATCCGTTCAGAGTTCCCGAGGCTTGCGGAGCTCAAGAGCAGCAGTTTACAATGTGCCCAACGCTCTCGTCAGTATAAGAAATTTCACGCTAACTCTACCTTCCGTTCGTGGAAGCTGCGGTTGCTCTGGGGGCCAGTTCATCTCGTGGCAACGGCTCAGGCTTTTCCTTCAGAGGTTTGTCACTAGAAAAAGGAAAATGTTGGTGAGATACGACCTGACAGCATTTATATTGTATCATCCTAGAGCAGTCTACTAACATTAAGTTAGGAGGAGCACAAAACGGGGCTAACTCGATAGATCAGCATAGGAGGGGCCAGCTTTCCGAGCGCAGTGGGCCTGGCTGCAGTTCATGGGTTACTCGGAGAGCTATGCTGCTCCCTCAGCGAGGTACTGCTAACCCCTCTGCTCGGGTGAGCGTCAGCATCCCACAACAGCTGTCCCCTCTCTGCTCATGGGCCAGAAAGGCCTTCCTACAGGTCCACCAGCCGGACCCTACACCCACCTTTCACTCCCCCAGACCTGTCAAGCTGCGTGTCCGTCTCCTTCCTTCCCTGCCAATTACTCTCTCTCTGGTTTTAGGTGGCTTAAGTAATGAGGCATCCTCTAATTTCTCTAGGAGACTGGCTCACAATTAGGGGCAGCTATGTGACCCAAATGACCCCAAGCACAATGAGTGCACTGTAATCAGGCTGTCCCTGCTTTAAGAGCCTCGGTTGACCAGGACAATAGGCCGGCCTCTACCTTTTCTCAAGCACTCTAGACTTTGCTTCAGCTTGAGATATTGGTTTGGGAACATTTCTGGCTTTTTCTTCACTGATGGAGGTGAAGAGTGAGTTGCAATTAACTGTATATGCTACAGAAACTCATTTGGCGGATCCAAGTCTTCTACAGCTGCCTCAGCACAGCAGAGCGAAAGGTGAGACCTCTGCCTGCTTCAGCCTAGACACAGCCAAAAATTCAGTGGTAACGCTGAGAACAGAGAGCCCTGCTAATGTGGGGTATATATTAAAAATCTGAAATGCTCCTGTGTACAGTCCAGAGGGCAAAGGCCACTGGACATAATTACATATACAAGGAGGGAGTGATCTCTCTCAGAAGGGCCAGAAACTTCCCTGCCCTCACCTGCAAGCTCCCTGTCTCACCGGTGCAGCTACACAGTGCCAGAGCTCTGCCCCTTACTGTGTCCAGCACCTGCACCCATGCCTTTAGGTTCCCAATCAGTTCCTTCTTTCTTAGGATTTCCTCCATTCAGCAGAGCTTTTTAGACTTCCCAGTGTTGAGCTACCCCTTCAGACTTCCTACAGGGTGCAGAGGACCAGCACCAATGTCAGCAGGAGCCACCAGCAACCAAGGTTCAACACATCCCTTGTAGGTGGAAGAAGCTCCCCAGGGAATGGCAATTGGAGTGGTAAAAAAAAAATAAAATATGCATGAAGTAGTCTCTTTAGAGACTGAGTCAGAGAGGAGAATCCTCGGGGGAGGTGGAGGAAGAGCAGAGGGAACTGATGAGTTGCAGCCTAGCCAGCAGATGATGCTCTTGGAGTGCAGCCCAGGACCGTCACCGGCGAGATCCCATCTGTTTGAGACCACTAGCAGGTATAGACTATTTCCGAGCAAAAAGCAGGGTTACGCCTTATGTTCAGCGGCACAGATCAGCTTCTCTTAACTTCTTACCCGTCCCCATGCTGTGACACAGCTTCCGATGAGGATTTCCCATTCGGGGCCTGCCTGTTTTCACCATTTCTGCAAGCAAAACAGCAAGAACAATTAGGCAGGGAGATGAGGGGACACAATGTGAGGCACAGGAATTGTACGGCAAGGTGGTTGTTGGAAGTGTGCTATGTACAGTGCAGGGATTGGATTAAAATGACAGCCTGATCAGTTTAGGAGGTGGAAAGGTCTGCAGTTTTGGGGCTCAGATTCTCATTGGAAAGAGCCGAGTAATGTTCAAGCTGTGGGAGGCCCACAGCTTCCATCTGGGTATATTTCCTCCCAGATTGCTAATGCTTTTGTAAAGTGCAGCTTTCTTAGATTCCCTGTGCTGTAGCATTTATTGTTCCATGACTGCACTGTGTCCAGAACAATCACGTCTGTCTGGGAAATACCACCAAGCAGAGGCAAACCCCCCGGTGCAGCAGGCCCCTCGCTCTCCTTCGCGGAGCTTTAGGATGACACGGGGCCAGCAGACCCACCTGATTTCAGCAGAAGTGGAGATTCTCTCTGCAGTTTCACTTGAGGATGCCCTTGGTTGGCTCTTGCTGCCTGTTTCAGTGCTGCAAGAGAAGGCAAAGAAAAAAAAGCTGTCATTCCTGAGCAACCCAACTCCCCACTGCAGCTGGCCAAAATCTTCCTGTGTTGAAGCGTTCCTTTCTGTGAATAAATAAAATAGAGAACAAACATCACCGTTTCCAGTACATTCACTTACAAAGTCATCTTATCAGAAGCAATTCTTAAAATCAAAACGCTGATATTGCCGGGAATGTCTAACCTTCTGCCAACGATACACAAAGAATAAACATAAGAGAATGAGGTCAGTAACCAAAGCGCTGTTTGCAGTGCTGGTGAAAACCACGTCAACATTTTTTATATTATAGTCATGAATTCAATCAGGCAGATGAAGAAAGCAACTGAAAATTATTCCCCTACATGGATTTGGCGGGAAGGAGTTCAGCACGTTCGGGTTCTTTGCTTTCACGTTTTGAGCACTTCTGTCGGGATGGTGTCAGACCCTTGCAGGACGAAACACGGATTTCAGACATAAAACCTTTTTAAAGCAGCTGCCTGCATCTAAGAAAAGCCTCCCATGTACAAGGCTGACAAATTTGCTTCGTTTCACCTCCCAGAGGGGTGCCCGCAGAAGTCTCTGACCTACAGCGACGTGTGGGCTGATACAGCCGCGAAAGACGTCCGAGACACCCTGGCTGTGATATAAAACTTACCTGGAGGGAGACACTGCTGTTGTCTTTGGCTCGTTCCAGGAAGATCCAGCGGTGGTTTTTCTTAGCCCATTAGCACTGACACACACACAAAAAAGACCAAACCAAAATGAAGTACGGAAGCATTAAAGACAGAAGATTTTTTAGGTGGCTTCTCCTGTGGGGGGACACATCCTGCTTCCTGGCCCACAGCTCTCCTGTTTGCTTCCTGGGCAGCGAGGCCAAGCCCTGCTGTGCAAGGACTCGCACACGCAGCTGTCCCTGCACACTCTTGCACTGATGTGACTTGCACCTGCCTTTCTGCTGAAATACTCGGCCTTTAGAAACTGGCTTTTCCTATTCGACACAGCTGGAGCTTTTTCTACCCCCAATGTTTGAGTCTGCACTCAAAAACAACTTCCCCAAATGTATACACTAAAGCTCAGTGCCTTCAGAGAATGGATTTCACCGTGTGCATGTGTGTAATAGATGAGGAAGGGAGGGGAACTGCTTCCCAG
The DNA here is from genome assembly GCF_949628215.1 of Phalacrocorax aristotelis. Classification (NCBI taxonomy): domain Eukaryota; kingdom Metazoa; phylum Chordata; class Aves; order Suliformes; family Phalacrocoracidae; genus Phalacrocorax; species Phalacrocorax aristotelis. The sequence continues at coordinate 23,423,350 of NC_134286.1, read as the reverse complement.
CCCTGTCCCAAACCTGCACCACAATGGCACCAAACTGCCACCAAAAATCATGAGGCAGCTCCTTCATCCTGAAAATAAAGCATTTCGGGCCAAAGGACCTCATTTATTGGACTCCCTGCTGGGCCCACTAAGCACCAGAGTGGCAGAGAAGCTAATAATGCTGCTGCCTGGCATCAAGCCACCCCTCTGAGCAGGAACAGGGAGCTGAATCCCAAATTAAATGAATCTGCTTAAAAACAGGCGAGGAGTCTCCCTCCTAAGCCAAACATTTTCATTTCGGCCAAACATTTCTGTATGCGGGTCTCCCTCAGCCCCACACCACGTGCCAGCTCTTCCTGACCACTGCGGACTAGGGGAGGGCGTCCCTGCTGCCCTTTTCCACCAGCGACAGCCTGTCCTCTGGTCCCACACACCACGGCAGGAACGCCCCGGCCCGTCTGCCACGGCCCCGCGTATGCCTGGGCTGCGAAAGGGGCCGGGGGCTTGAAATGAGGCTAACGTTTCCCATCAAAGCAAAGATCAATTCAAAGATAATGAACCTCTCAAACCTCTCCGGTCACACCTCTCTGTTGTTATCATAGTAGAATAATTAAATCCAAATTCTAACAAAAGCAGAGAGCTGGCTCAGAGGACTGGAAATAATGAGATATTGAGTATTTCATGCCTAGGTGATGGGGTCAGTTCACACAGCCAAGTTGGCTAGTAAAAGAAAATCATTACTATCTGATGGGTGCCTGATGGGTAGGTGAGCTCATCTAAACCTGCTCCGACTCCTCCTGCGTGGTGCCTGTGCAGAAAGTGCCGCCAGGCTCATTCCTGTGGCCTATGAGCGCCTTGTGAAGGCAGGACTGACTGGGCTGCGGCGCATGATCAGGAGAGGGGCTCAGCGGCAGGTTTACGCCATACAACTCACGTCAGAGCTGGCCTGTAGTTAAATGCAGTTTGTCACCCTCCAGGGCTGGCTCTGGCCCTGTCCCCATGCCTGCCCATTTCTTTCACCGAGTTAGCTGACCTCCTTTTTTCACTTTGGATCCTCCCCTTTTTGCAAGAAAGGGGCAATCAGGGTATTCTGAGAGGTCTCTTTTGGAAAACCTTCATCTCTAGCTGTCATCAGATAGCTGCCACCTTGCAGATAAAGGCAGTTATCTGCAAAGGTGGCAAATCCGTGTGCCCTAAAATCAAAGACAGACAACACACCACTCCAGGATGAGGTAAATACCTGTTGTCATCTGGCGTCAACCTGCATGAACCAGGCACGGTTGGACTCCTCCTCTGCTGTCCTTCCTCTTCTTCTATCTCAATTCTTTCAAAAGGCAAAAAGAGAGACAAATATCACAGTGTTTCCTATTGCCCACTGCTACCTAATTCAGGCAGTTTATTCTTGTTTCCCTTAAGCTATGTTTTCCCTCTGCCTCCCCTAAAGGCAGATTTTTCCTGAGGACACGCTCTCTGGGCTCTGCTACCGCTGAGCCTCCCAACTGGCGGAGTGAAGCAAGACCTTCAGCCCAAATCAGTGGCATTTTGCTGTCACAGTCGCTTTACAAACAGCATCAGCTGAATGCTTAAATTCCAGAGAGCAGCCTCGGCATCATTTCCCTATCATACCGATTACTTTAGAAGTTAAATGCCTGAAGCCTGAAGAGTATTCACCCTGCTGGTTGGAACCAGCCTTCCCGGGAAGAAGAAAGGCAGTGAGGAAGCCTATCCTTGTTTCAGGTTGCCCATAACCCAAAGCATCATCAGTACTGTGTTCTCGGTGTTTAACAACACTGCGGGCTCTCAAAAGCCAGATCCAACCCAGAGCATCCTTCTTAAGGGAAGTGTCCCTCCCCTGCTTTGTAACGCCTGGGGGTCTCCTGTCCCAGCGTTTAAGAGCGGCCCTGGTACAGCACACGGGTGTACAACCCCAGCGGGACTTCAGAGTCCAGTGACCTACCTCTTGGCAAACAAGGGTGGAAATTCCTGTGTTGGGCTCCTGTAAAGGAAGCACAAAGGCAGCAGTTAGAAGTTCGGAGGTAGAGACACGCCTTGGGCAGGGGCAGCTCCCTCAGAGCCTCTGACCCATAACAGACCCATATGATGCAAGGCGCTAAGGGGTCAGGTAGCACCATTTGGGCAGAGCTGACAGCGACTGGGTGTGTTAAACCTGTACAAATTACAGAGCAGAGTAGGTAAAAATAGGAAGAGCGGCTAGTTATAACATGCGAAGTAAAGAAGTTTCCCCAAAGAGTCTTTTTAATTTACACTTTCCTGAAAGCTGTTTTCCTTCCTGCACACAAACCCGCCTCCCTCCGTACCACACGACACAGTGCACCAGAGGAACTAGCAGCCAGTGCAAGCACCCTTAACGTCCCTACAAATCCTGTCCAAGCATTTCTCTCATTCTGGGCACAGGCGAGTGCTGCTGGCACATCCCCTCCCACACTGGCAACCTCTTGGTACCTCATTGTGTCACCCTGAGTTACGTCAAGAGGAAAAGGATTTATAGCGAAAGCAAACTGCAAAAAAGTCACTATCGTGGCTCCTGGGAGATCAGGGACCTTGGAAATCTGCTTTTTTTCCCCCTCTGAGGAAAGATGGACAACAAAGCCTTGAGGACCAGTAGCTCCCACACATCCTTCACATTCTTGTTCCACACCCATACATCGCTGTCAGGTTCTTTTCCCCCACAGAACTACTTTGAAGCTGCAACCAAGATCAGGATCTTGTAAATCTGGCTACCGTTCAAGCACAGTGTAAAGGCAAACTGTTGCCAAAAGCCGATCCGTACTACACGTGGTTTGTATTTGTTCTGATTTTCTCCTTACACGCAACAAAATTGGAGAGAGCAGTATTAAGAACTGAACCTAAAAACTGAAGCCTTGATTGTGTGCCCCAGGGAATGAGGGACTATCATGGCTTTTCTCCTCCTGAAATTTCATCCCTCTCAGTAGGGAAGACTTCCCAAGACTCCTGGAGGATTTCCCCTATTCTGCACAAACCTGCAGACATCCTTGGCACTTCTAGAGAGAGGGCAGCTACGTCTTCTCCACTCATTGGAAAGGTACCCATCGCCTTCAGAGAGCCTTGGGTCAGGCCACCACCCCTGCGAGACTGCCTTTGGCAGCCTCTTCCCTCTCTCCTGCCCCACACTCGCATGCTGAAGACTCACCCGTTGCTCTTCTTGGCTGCTGAGAGGACGTAAGCACGTTCTCTGCTGGCCGTGCGTCTCAGGACACTGTTGGCCGCCTCTGTCCTGGAAGGGAGGGAAGGGGTCACCTTCTGCTCATGCTGTTAGCGGCTGCTGGGTGCAGCAAAACAAACTTCCTGGTCAGGGGAGGTTCTCCTCCCCCTCTGCTCTGCCCCAGTGAGGCCACATCTGGGGGGCTGCGTCCAGTTCTGGGCCCCCCAGTTCAGGAAGGGCAGGGAACCCCTTGAGCAAGGCCAGCGCAGAGCTGCCAAGGGGATCAGGGGCTGGAGCATCTCCCTCGTGAGGAAAGGCTGAGAGACCTGGGCTTGTTCAGCCTGGAGAAGAGAAGGCTGAGGGGGGTCTCATCAATGCTTATAAATACCTGAAGGGTGGGTGTCAGGGGGATGGGGCCGGGCTCTTTTCAGTGGTGCCCAACACCAGGCCAAGGGGCAACAGGCACAAGCTGGAACACGGGAAGTTCCCCCTGAACATGAGGACAAACCCCTTCCCTGTGCGGGTGCCAGAGCAGGGGCACGGGCTGCCCAGAGAGGCTGTGGGGTCCCTTCCCTGGAGACATTCACCCCCCGCCTGGACGCGGCCCTGTGCCCCCTGCTCTGGGGGTGCCTGCTCCAGCAGGGGGTGGGACGGGGTGAGCTCCAGAGGGCCCTGCCAGCCCCCACCATTCGGGGATTCTGGGATTCCTCTTCCAGGAGGGCAGAGGGAGTTCGCCTTTTCAAGACCCGGACTGTTGCAATATTGCATAGTGCGGGACAGAAAAATGGGATACAGGCTTCGTGGCTGACGTGCTACCTGGACTGCACGTGCCTGCACAGACACTGGTACCCCCAGCTGTACCACGGGAGAAGCGCAGATCTCTGAAAGGACTTTTATCGGTTGGTCCCCAGTGGGCAAGTTGCCACGTTCTCATTTGTAAAAGTCTTGTATCTGAGGAAAAGTATCCTCAGAAACTGCACTGAAAGCAGCAGAACGCTGGCTGCATCAGATGCAGATCTACCACACAGAAGAAACACACTCTACTCCTGGTATGAGGACGAGAGACCGTCCGGATCTGGACCGCAACTCAAGTCCCCGGGTGGTCCAGACTCAAAGGCGCACACGCAGGCTGCGGGAGGTGGGCTCCTCCCTTTACTGCCAGGCTATTTGTGCCTCCCTCTCTCTTCACGTCGACACTACGCAGCCGATGGATTCCACAGGCCATTTCCAGCTGCCAAATTAATTGGGGTATGCTGTCAGGTTGAATCATGTCAGGCTTTTAATTATATTTTGTTGGGAGCGCAGTTGCCCGTGGGCATAGATGCGTGGAGAAATATCTGCTTATTATTATTTTATTGCAATCAGCCCTAATGGCTCCGCTGTAATCATCATCAAACTGACCTTCCCAGTAATGAACAGTTAAGCTGAAGTAAGTCCACTTGTCGCTGCCCCTGCAAGGAAAAGGTGGTTACCCACAGGGCATACCTCTTCTTATGTTCATCTGGGGTAAACGGCACATCGTCCTCATCCAGGTCCACTGATTTTTGCTTGACATTATATGGAGCTCTGAAATAGAAAGGGAAGGGGAGAGCCAGGGTAAGGGAACTGCCTCTGTAGACTCTTGCAGAGGCAGCACAAACAAAACCCGAGGGCACATGGAAATGGGTTCAGACCCTACAACTGTGGAATACACTTGTATTTTTCATGCATGTTGGGGTAAGCATAGGATTTTGGTTTCCTAGAATAGGGGTTAAGGCTAGAGGCTGGACCATAAGGAATGCTCAGCTGCATTTCAGATTAGAGCCACAGCCTTTGACTTGAAAAGCTGTGCAGGAGATGTCAGCAGTGCTGTTCTGCCACAAGCCCCCTCCAGTCTCCTGGTTTCAGAAAGCCCATCAATGCTGCAAACCAAGTCCCCAGGCTGCATCCTCCAGTTTCTGCCTTAATCACTACCAACTGATAAAACTCACTTCATACAAAGGCCATTAGCAGCTCAAGGAACGTCTTATGGCCCACACAGGCCTGGAGGTAGCACCGGGAGCTGCTTCTGTTTCTAGTGAAAGCTCTGCAGCGCTCAGCTGCTGAAGCCGTGCCTGGCCACGCATCCATGTGCAGGTGGCTTCACCCCTGAGGCTCAGGTGCTGCTGAGCCTGTACACGGACAGAAAGCGCTGCTCCCCTTCACACACTCACAGTTTCTTGTAATCCTCGGTGGTCATCCTGTAGCCGGAGTTGGAATGGCACAGGCTGCGTCCCTTCGCGGCAGTGCTGCAGACGGCACAAATCACGCCTGTTAGCACGACCCTCCTGATCTCTCGCCAGCTCTTCCCCAGGTGAGCTCATGCTCCATAGCATGGGGGGAAACAGGGTGACCCCAGAGATCCACTCTCTGAATTCAGGGACCGCTATTTAATGCAAGGGCAGCATTTGCCCTCTTTTCACAGCCTTGGACTAGGATTTGAGGTCTGCTTTGCTGCCCCAGGGCCACTGTGAGTTGTCAGAGCCGGTATGGGCATACCCCGCTGTGGGACAGTGCTACTCTGTCCCAGGATCAGCAGCCAGAAGGAAGCTGACACTGTGGCATCATCCTTCTCCCCACATGGGGAAAATGGGGAAAAACAGGGTTTCAGAGGTTTCACGTGAGGTGCAACAACGCATCTGCTTAGATCAGAGCCATGCTTAGATCTTACTTTAAATGTAAGTGCCTCTCCTGAGGCAGGTTTCAAATAAAAAACCAAACCCAACACATTCAAAACATCAAAATGAAGTGTTGCAGCTTTGCAAGGATTCCTTGTGATTTGTCCCCGGCTCAAAACTATTTGCCAAATTAAACCCAAACCCATGAGTACTTTCACAGCCAACTGCCATCCCATGCTCTGGTGAGGAAAACACGGAGTTGGACGCCTTGTCTTTTTCCCACGCCTGCTGAATGGAGCTGTTAAATGAACAGCCACGTCTTCCAGCATTTAGCAGGGATTTAGTGGAGCTCAGTGGAAGCCCACAAGCACTGGCCAAAGTAAAAGGATGACTAGAAATATATACGATATTTAAAAGCTTGTTTTCATGCAGAAGAGGAAGAAACACACATACCTCTTTTGTGCTGCATTACAAGATGAAGAATCTGGCACGGAAGAGGTTTTATCGATGGTTTTTGTGAACACCCCTCTGGGGAGAAAAGAGACACGTGATATTTTTTGCAGGACAGAGTTTGGAACTAAACTTTAGAGACCCGCAGCCACTCTTTGGCCTAACAGCGTACGTGTGCCCTGTCGGGAGGAAGGTGCTGGCCCAGGCCACCGAGGATTAGAAGGTCTTTCCTTGGGAGAGTCATCCTGAGAAAAGTCCCCTCTTCCTAGTCCCTGGCCTTAGATAACACGGGAAAACCAGCTCGCGCACAGGCTTGGGTATGGTATCACAGGGCTTGCCAACCCATTTAGGATCACGGTGGCATCAGAGTGTCCGAGGGCATGTGTCAGGGGAAGCTGAAGGGCACGCGCCCCATCACGGGTGCTGTGCTTATCACAAGGATGGTGCAACACTTCCATAGCACAAGAATCCTCCCACGTGTGATCATTGTATCATACACAGGAGATCTGGTTTTCTGTTAACATCGCCATCAAACTACCTGTTAAACAAAATACTCAGGACTATCTCTGAGTATTGTAAAATTCCCAACTAACAGGAGAACCCAAGAGATAGTAATTCTTGCTCCTGATCTAATTCTCCTTCCCCTACAGCCCAAAGATACGCCGCTCCATACCAACCTGATGAGGTAACCGGACTGAGGCTTGGAGGCAGGAGACCTGTGCAAAGAACAGACGTTAGAGAATTAAGAAATATGGGGAAAAACAGCAGCAGCAGCACCAGTATTAAAGGGAAATGTCCGCGTGGCTGTCAAGCCAAAAATCAAGCTAAACAGGCTTTGAGTGATACCTCAGCTGCTGCACCAAAATTAACCTTGGAAGGAGTCTTTAAAAATTAATAACCATCAGAACAAGCGCTATAAAAGATTTTTATATGAGAAGTGAGCTTTAGAGTTAGCCAATTAAAATAAGCCATGCTGACAGCATTTTCTGGCTCAAAATTAAGTCTGCAGATTGATGGCACAGAGGGGGAAAATTAGATATAGCAGAGATCTTCGGTGTTTTATCACAGGAAAACATCATCTTCCCACTAACTTCTCTGAGGGTCCGTTCTCAGGAAGGGAGTGTGGCATAGCTCCCCTGGAGGGAAAGGAAAGGGATACAATCAGGAGAGGATCTGGACCCTTTCTCCAGGGCAGGAGGAAGCATCCCTGGATCTTGCTTCAAGCTGTCTTGATGACATCTTCCTGAGAGCAAGGTGGGGACCAGGATGGGCCTCAAGGACCCAGTTCCCATCGAATGAGCTCAGACAGGCTCCCTTCACCCCTGCCCAGACACCACCCCCTCTTTTTCTGTCTGTCCAGGTGCCCTTAGGATCGCAAGATAATTCCCTAAGAAAGCTCAGCAGGTCTCTGGTCTAACCTCCCGCTCCAAGCAGGGTCAGCCATCAGGTCAGAACTCAGCAGGAAGGCAGGTTACACTGCCCATCGCCATGCGCCTGAGGTTGCTGCCAAGCCCAGATTTATCTGGTTGCCTTCACAGACACAGAAATGCAAACTCACTGCAGGCTTAGCCTAGCTCTGGAGCCCTGCGGACGGGACGAGCTGGAGGACCAGCACCGAGCACAGCCCCAAGCTCTTGTTTCTGCAGTGTCCTTGGAACAGGCATGAGTCTCAGCCCCGACGCCCGAGCTGTTCCCCGAGCACTGAGCTTTGAATGAGAGCCGCAGGGAAGCTGAGAAGTTGTCCGGCTTGGCACACGAACGCCTGTCCTCACTTTGAGGTGTAAACAGATCCTGAGTGCCCTGGACTCCCTGTCACTCACCTCCTGTCAACCTCAGGCCCTCACACACTTGTGTGAAGATGCCCCTTCAGATGCCACATTTCCAGTGTCACAAATGTCCCTGTTTTTACTTATCCTGTGCCTGATAAAGCACTGTGCTGCAGAGGGAGGCAGAAGGAGGTAGGGCACGGCAGGGAAACCATCCTGTCTAATCGCGACAAGAGCTGGCACAGAAAAAGGGTGAGGAAGCAGGAAACTGCTCGTGGGAGAGGACAGTGCACTCCCAGCAGCGGCACTGCGGCTAGCAAAGAGCTCTCACATACAACTACGCCCTTTCCAAGAGTTTCATGTTTTAGGACTCTAGTCCTACAAGCTCGTGGGTTCCTGAAGAGCCCTCATGCTCTGGCCCTGAAGCAAAGCCAGCTGCCGCACAGGGCTTCGCTTGCTCTGAGGAGCCCCCAGGCTTAGCGCATACAGTCGTTGCGCCAGCACAGAAGCTGGTGTGCACCAGTAAACTTGTGGGATCGTGGGCTTGAAGGCGTCCATTCCTCTGTATTATAGACATCAATCCATCCATTCAGCCAGCGGGACTTTGCAGGAGATAAGCCACGCTCTCTACGAGGTGACAGTTTGTAAAACATACTGAACAACACAGGCTCTCCTCAGGGACTGTAGTTTTCATGCAATCACAGCAGCGAGTATGAGGAGGAGAAGGAAGAGCAGACAGTTGTGAAGAACCAGTGAAAGCGTGCACCGACCCCATGAGAGAACACAGAAGGGAAGCAACAGGATGGCTCCCTCAAATTACCGGTCACTCTGGGGAGCACTAGGTGTTGAGGCTGGGGATCCCCCACCGGCCCGTCCAGACCTGAGTAAAAAGAAAACACAAGGACGTAATTAACTTCTGATCTTGCTGAGCTGCCTTGCTGAACCCAGCAGTGATGTTTTTGGAGAGAGTTGCTAAGAGAAGACCGGCTGGGCTTGGCTTTGTTTCCAGTTAAAAAGAAGCTGGTGCAGACTATGGTGTTCCCTGGTACAGAGGTGGCCGTGTGACACAGCCTGGCAAGCTGCAGGGGGAGGTGCAGACCTGGCTGTTTTATCACTTAAACTCCCTCCCAGCAAGGTCTGCCCCTTCATTTGTCACTCCGGAGATGGCAAAACACAATCTGGCTTAGAAAAAACTTTGGAGTTCTCCTAAGATGTCAAATCTGCCTGTGCTGCTGGATTCCCAGCTCCCAGGAAAGGCCATTTCTCAGAGCTCCTCCCCAGCCTGCATGTGTCAAAATTAAGCAGGAGCACCGCTCCCCTTTGGCAGCGTCGTTTCCTGGCATCATGGGGACCCCAAAACATCCTAGCACCACATGTGCTTCTGCAGGCTGGAGAACAGAGTACTCATGGGAGGTTGATGAGGGAAAGGAAAGGGAGAAGAGGAGCGTTTCTTGGTCGCCACACTTACAGCGGGCTGCTCTTCTCATCCTCAGAGTCCGAGTTATGGTGCTGGATCCAGCTCTTATCTCCTTTCAGGGTGGTGCGAACCTTCATCTGCTTAATGATCCTCTTGCGGTCTTCATCAGTGGACGGGATGACACGTCCTAGGAGAGGCAGAGGGAAAGGAAGGAGAGAGAAGGAGGGTTGCTGAGGAAGGGCAAGAGTTCACAGCATCAGCAGGTGAGCCAGGGTAAATCCCAGTCAGCAGGGAGCACGGGTCTGCTTTCAGACAGACTCAAACGCTGAATGAGTCTTTTGCCACTTCTGATGAAAGCGGAAACAAGCTGTCGTCCAATCTTAGGATCAATTCACCCCGATGCACCACCTCCTCTACAGAGATTCATCCAGGTTTTTCTCTCCTTTCAACATTAATGAGTCGCTTTCTCTCAGGAAACCAAGGACAGCGTGGTCTGATCACACGTTTACAAAGCAGTGAGTTTCCTCTGGCGCTTCCCATCACATCAGCCCTAACGTGATGCTTTTTTGCTTTGTGGGAGAGGATGATACATCTGAAGCATGAAGCTCCAGCATATCCCTCCAAACTCCAGGAGAGCTGGGGGACAGAGGTAAGCCCTAAAATGCAAACACCCAGCTGGCAGCTTTCTCTGGTGGCCTGCCGGCATTGGAGGAGACACGTCTTTTGGTTCCTCGCTTCCACATTTCCTTTACAAAGTTCAGTTTCAAAAACATGTTCTCAAACCACGTCTCCCTAACGGTATGGTTCTGGCCCAAACCTGGAAGCATCCCATCCTGTACGGTCTCTCCTTTGCTGTTCAGCAGCAACTCTGGAACCATCCTCGTTCTGCTCCTGCCTCTGCTCAGGTAATGAACCACAACTACATTCTCTGGTTGAAAAAGTCAGCAATTGCAATTAGACCACAAAATTAGAATGTAGGAAATAGCAGAAGGTCATAGATTAGGAGCTGCTGAGTCCTCCCAGTGGGGAAAAAATTGGGCGAAAAAAAGCACAGGTTAGTGGGGAGGAGTATTAAAGCCAAAAATATCAGGAGCAGGCAGGGAGGGAGATGAGAGGCTGGGGAAGGGTCTCTCACAAGGGAAAAAAAATGTGCAGGTGACTGATGTGAAGGGCTTCAGCCATCCTTGAGTGCCTAAGCCCCGCTGGACCAAACTGACTGCAGCTGGATATTATTTTTAAAAAAAAAAAAAAAGGGGGTGGGGTGGACCTTTTACCCAGGAGATTCTCCATCCAGCATTTTCTGCTGAAGGAAATAGCTGTTCTGCCATGGGGAAACTGTAAGGTGAAGACCAGATAAGGAAATTTCCTTTTCTATCTATCTCTGACCATCTTCCATCTCTTGCCATTTCTGAAATGGCTGCTAAAGGCTGAAAACATTAAGCCTGCTCTCCTCGTCACACTTGGACCAATACAGCTCAGGGCTTTAGAGACACCAACAAGTTATTGCAGCTTTACAACTTCTTATCATCCAGGCCAAGGAAACTGCCTAGCTGCACGCTCTTAGCCCGTGGCAAACATGAAATAATTCAATTTAGCTACCAGGAAAGGAAGGTCAGCTGAGTCTCTATATCTTGTGCTCATGATGAGCTAGAAGGGTGCCCAGAAACAAGTTATCACTGAGCAGCTGACGTGCAGTAAATTGACTAATTTCTGAGACACGATCATGTGCTTCAGGCGTATGTTATGTAGTAGGGGTAAGATTTTGGGTTTTTTTAAAAACAACTGGTCACATTGGATCGTCTCTAAGGAAAACACAGCTGTAGCAATGAAGGGAATGTCCTTCCACACGTGGAATTAGCCGTGGCAGTTAAAAGGCACGGGTATGCAGGGCCACGTCTACGTCAGGTGCGGTTTAGGGCCCAGCGGTAACACTCTGCGTGGGAGGCACCTGGAAAGGCAAGGGCTGCTTTTCTTAGCACTGACATTGAAAATGAGATCTGCTGCCTAATGGAAATGAATAAGGCATTTCCACTCTTCTCCACGTTACTGTTTCAAGTTACCTACGGATCTGGAAGCATCATCCCATCTATTCACATTTAGCGGTCCTGTGAGCAGCTGCTCCTTAAAAATTCAATCTCAGAGTCTGCCACAGAATTCTACAGCTTGGGCATGTTCCTGAGACGCCTCAGAGCAATCTGTAGCCCCAGTATGATTTTTTTCACGATCTTTGATAATAAGAAATTATTGAGAGTTTATTAATAATAAAGGCAGTCTTCTCATTGCTGTATGGATGTTGCTCACTGCACGAGGGTGGGCTCCAGCCCCCGGGCTTTTGGTTTTTATCTCTAGAAGAGACAACAAGAGGGTGTAGGTAGACAGAGATACAGGGAAGCCATCCTGGTCAGCTGCTGCACTGGCTGCTAATTGCTGCTGCATTTGCAGTAGACATTTCAAAGACAGAAACTTTTAAGGAGGGTCTTGAAAAGAGAATAATATGGTAGTTTATTAGTCTTTTGCTCATCCCAAAACCTCAGCCAGGCTATAAGCTCTCCAGCTCTCTATACCTTTATGGATACAGAAATTATAGCCAAGTGCACATCACTTTGGAGCTGCAGGTTGGAGCAGGTCACAGAGAAGGAAGGCGACTCCTCTACCCTTGGACACACTCCACCCGGGGAGCCGAGCAGAGACGCTACAGCAGATACAACTGAGCAAAGAAGGCAAAGGAAAGCCATGACAGCGGAGGGATCCCCAGCAGCTTGGGATGGGGAACGCAGTTACCTTTACTGACACCCAGGGACATCATGGCTCTCAGAAGCACCTTCCCCTTCAGTTACTGCTTGAAGACAACAAGCCCCTGGAAAAAATGAAAAAGGGGAGAAGCAGATTAGTAGTTCTGATATAAAAGTCTTTGAAGTTATGTGGAAGGGAGAGCATCACAACAGCGTCACAGCCACAGAGCCTGGAGGGTGGGGAGATGGTGGCATGTATGCCAGAGTTGTGATTCCTCCCCGTGCCGTGTACCTGCAGCATCGAGGATAGGAAAAATCAAACAGGTGTGTTCTCCACACCAGTAAGTCCTCAGGCTGGCTGTGACAGATGTGTCCTTCCAGGTCTGGGAGGAAGGTGGTGGGGGAGACCTTAGCAAAAGCGCCCAGAGCCACTCAGGTGGGACAGACCTTCTGGAGCCTAAAGAACTCAGAGCAGCTGAGGCTGCTTGGGTGAACCTTGGTATCTGTCCAGTGGGAGTACAACGTAAGGGCTCTTGACAAATTCCGGTGGGCAGAGATATCCGTTATTCCCCCAAGACACAGCAGAGAGAACGTCTTACTGCCTGTCTCGGAAGCAAGAGTTAGTTCTTGCTTCTGACGGCAGCTCAGCCCCTCCTTCAGATGACCACAATAAAGCAGCAAGGAGAAACTCCTGGAGGTACAACCTCGGAGATGCTCTGGGGTTCGGAATTTGCAGAGCACTGGTTGGTTGGTGCTGTAGTTGAATCAGAAGCAACCACAAAGTAAATGTCAGGAAAAATAATTGGTTGTTTCAGATTCTGCCAAGACAATTTTTTTTATTATGTGTAAACGAACAAACAAAAGAAAGCAAACCCCCTCAAAATGGACCCGCTGCTCTGAGATTAGTAGAACCCAGGTGAATTCGGCACCTGATCACATTTTTATCAGAAATGCCTCTTTTCTTTTTTCACCCCGTAAAGTTTTTCAGGTAAGCTGTGGGATGAGCCCATGTTTCAGGGGAGAAAATCAAGGGCAACTTCCAGCTTTTACAACCCTCCGTTCTTTCCTTGCCAAAACTGTCTGCTGAACCTGGATTCATAAGTGACTATGCTACTCATTAATAAAAATGCCCAACCCTATTCGGGAGTCTGTGGATCTAAAATTAGGTTGTTATTATCTGCTGGTGGGCTTGTCCCTGCAATATTGCTGCGAAGCCACACGCCCATGAGGAATGCTGACTGCTGATCTCATAGCACCGCTCCTTGGCAAAATCTCCTCTTTTGGCTTGTCTCAGCCAAAGATCTACCTACTGCACATCCTCTCCTCATCTGCTTTGTGCCGAGGTGGTGAACAAGCCCTCTGCCATTACCCCAAGGCTCCCTCTCCCTTTCGCAAACACACCCAAACATTAATTCAGCTTTCACCACGAGCAGACAGCCCACCTTTTTTCTTATCCTTCCCAGATCCCCCTTCCCACACAAATTTAATTGACCCTGCTATTTATAGAGAAAGGAACACTGTAGCATTATCCTAGATATCCATGAAGAGTCTCTAAATACTTGGGTACCTTTATACTAAAGGTGGGGGACGCGGCTGCAGCCTGCAGGAGCACAGCCGACAGACCTGTAACCTGGCAGCTTTGGGTTAAAAAAGGAACGACAGCATCTTGGACCCGCACAGAGAGAAGCCACGTGGCTTCATTGCCTACAGTACCTGAGCGAGGCAGGTTCAGACCACAGCCGCCCTGCTAACCGCAACTCAGAGGTGCATTTAGCGTTCTCTGCTAAATTCTTTCCTATTCCAGGACAAAATAAAGCTGAAGCAAGTGGAGGTTGAGAATTGGTGGAAAAAGAACTATCCCAAGAGTCTGATACGGACCTGATCCAGGGAAAATCAGGGGCAGAAGTAGGTATAGGCTACATTCTGTCATATAATGGAGGTATTTGGAAGCTGGAGAGTTGTGACCTATCCTGCAGCGTAACTGAGAGGCGATTAACCCTCCAGCACAGATGTTTTAGATAAATAAGCAGAGGTTTCAGAGCATGTAGGAAAGATTCTTGGGAAGGGCTGGAGTGAGGGCTGGAGCTCACGGAGGTGCAGGACTGAACTCCACTCCCGGTCACGCACCGCAGCTCCACCTGCACATACTGCAGGCATCACACACCAGCCCTGCAAGAAACCTCTCCATTTATTGCTTAAACAGAAACTTTGCTTCTTACTCACACAATTCCCCTAACAAAGACACAAAAGGAAGGGAAGCCACAAAGGGTGGCACTCAGCATGCATACAAAAACGTGCCAGAAACTATGCGTTGGCCAAGCCTTTTCCTCTGGCGCTGCCTTCCCTCTTGCTGGCTCACATCATCCTGGGAGGGACCGCAGCAAACACCGTCGTACTCCACTGATATTTCTGGCTTGACAAACAGGCGTTGGAACATGTCGGTGGTGCTCACTGGGCTTGGCTTTGGGGGACTGGCAAGTGCTTTCTGCCAGCCTGCTTTCTCCCCCGCTATGAATCATGTGATGGCAGCAGCAGCCGGGCCACGCCAGGTCAGGCCCGCCGCAGCGCTGCGTGGTTGCCTGCCTGCACAGCGCGACCGATCGCGATGCCTCTGCTGCCCAAGCGGGTCAGAGCCGGCCATCCTCCTGCCCCACACCACAACAAACGAGTCCAGAATGAAGCTTTCAGCAAATCTTCCGGGACAGGTGCAGAGGGGAGCAAAGGTCCTTCTGTGAGAGATGGAGACGAGTCAGCCTTTTGCTTCCTTATAGCATCATTTTCCCTCTTTCATTAATGAAGGCTATCAAATGGCTATTTTTACCTTTCACCTTTCACCTGAGGATCAAGGCAATAGAGCCTAAACGAGATCACCAGAAGCTGAGTGGGTTCAGCAAGAAAAGAGCAATTCAAGTGCCCTATTTCTTGCCCATATTTTTTAATCACATGCTGTAGGCTCCCGTTGGACATTAGATACTGGGCTTCACAAAGTTCTGGGCTGATCTTACGTGCGCTTAGTGCCTGCAACATTAAAAGACAGACCAACCCAGGTTATGCCATGAATCCTGCAGATAGAATAACTCAGCATTTCTCAGATGAGAAATGAAAAGCTCGTTGTCTTGTTTTAACACTAGCTGGCAGTGACAGCCGGCAGATAAACCGACGCTGGCGGATGCCAAGATAGTAGCTGTGATGAAGAAACAGGAACAAGAGAAACACATGGGACCCACTAGCCCAAACCAAAGAAAGACAGATCAGCAAACTACTATCAGGAAAGACGCTGGTATCTTCCTCGTAACTGTATTTGTCCATGTTTTGTTATTCCAGCAGTTGGTGGGTGGAATAAGAAACAGCAGGCACAGCTTCTTGGGCTGCAACAGGCTTTAGTGTGGCCACGTCCCAGTCCATCTGCTCAAACTATACTGTGATGCAGAAAAGCACAGGGTTTATGGGGCCAGAGAGGATTAGCAAGAGGGTGTCCGGCTCTAGAGCACAGACACAACACTCCTGGGAAAGAGAGTGCTTCTCACCGCTCCAAGGTTGGCCTAGAAATTGAAACAGCTTCCCCTCTTCGGCAAAATTAGAGTTTAGGCTTCAACACGTGCTATAGGAACTGAAAACATGTTTCAAAGCATTTTTGCCTTTATATTCACATTTCTGTGAGTCTGCAGTGCAGCAAAGACCTCAGTTCTAGATTTGGAGGGGGTGTCTTCAGCTGCCGTTGTTCCCACGAAAGGTTGTGACCAGCCAGTGTGGTGCACTTCCGAAACCTTCCTTACCAAAACGTTGCTAGGGAATGTGTTTCTTCAAAAATATGCTTTTATGCTACTGGAACCTCCATGTGAGCTATTAAATTACAAGGGCAAAAAGCGTCTTTGTTGGTACAGCTTATTTGGGAATTATTCGCTACAGCCACGGGATACAACAATTTCCTCTCTTGGTACAGAAACAAATGCACTTGCCTGGTGCTGGAACAGACCGCAGCTGACCCCAACATCTCTGCCCTCCGCCTGGAGAACAGGAGCATCATCTGCCACTTGAGTGAAGCGTGGAGATCTGAACTCAGCAGGCAAGGGGAAAATATTGATAACTCAGAAAACCTCCCGCGGTCTGCAGTTCCTCAGCTCTGGGCATCTCCAGACTTGAGATAAGACAAATGCTTTTCCTCCCGGTGGGTTAAGCCCCAGGCTTCACTGGAGTGGGTGGTATTTCTGGAGATTTTACGATCCAAAAGCAGCGTCCCGCCTCGTGAGAGTCATTCAGAGGCTGGGAGCATGGCCCATGAGTTTGGGAGCAATGCTGATTCACAGACATGTGAATCTCTGGAACTGGCTGTGAGCAGAGTCTCCAGCTCCACCTGCTCTACACCACTGCAGCTATCTTTTCAGGACAGATTCTCAAAAAGCCCCAGAAGAAACTCTTTCCTCTGTGCAAGACGCCAGAGACATGCTGTCCCCTGGCTTCCTCTTGCCAACACAACTCAAACATTAGCCCAGCAGCCGGCACCTGTGGCAAAATGGGAGATAAAAGGGAAGAACACAGTCCAGATGGCTCGCCATGACCCAAAAGTGATGCGTAAGGACAGGAAAGATGGCAATGGATCCTTCTGGATTTTGGGCACTCCAGTTCCCCATGGCTACAGCATCCCATTGCTGACAGAGCACACTCTGCATGCACAGGGACTTCCAGACCTGTAGCACCACGGAAATGCAAGCAGCACTGGAGAGGAGCACGACAGCAAACAGCTGACCTACTCTTTCACTGGTAGGCAAAGGTGGCTGTTCCCCAAAAACCTCTGGGATCCTCCTCTCCATTCACCAACAAGCAGGTCTCAGAGTTTGAGGTGCTGGATGAAAGAAAAGCAGGTACAGCTGAAGAGTTTGCTTCTCCTGTCCCCCACACAGCCTGCAACCATCTCTGTCCTTCCTTGTCCCACGGCCCTCTCCATCTCTCCACTGCAGAATCCCATTTTCTCTCTTTTTCTTCTAGCCCCTATCCACACTGGCTTCCCCATCTCTGCAATCCCGTGTTTCCAAACACACAGCAGCAAACTCTCATCACCGCGCTCACAAAACGTGGAGATCTCCACCTCTCATGCAGGCCAAAACCTCTTCTGCCTCAACTAGATCCATCCTTTCCCTCTTGCCTTATAGTTAGAAAATAAGCTCTGCCAGGCTCGACACACCTTTTCGTCCTCTTTATTCATTACCCAATACAAAATGCTCTGCTGTGTGACTAAGAACATCTCTATTGGAAAAGGACTTACGGTAAGTCAGCAAGTCACTCTGTTTTCGATACCAAACAGGGCTGTTCAGGAATATATTTTTTTCTCCCAAGCATTCACTACAAATATAAAATCTGAGACAAAACAAATCCATTTAAAAAAAAATCCCTATTCCCTCCCTATTTATACAGAAGGTTTTCCTTCAGAAGTCCAGTGGGATCCCTTTGGAGGCAACTGCCTCCTATTACGTGTCTGCACACCACCAGTGCAATAGGCCCTTGATCCTAATTGGCACCCTTGGGTGCCATCGTTATGGAAATGAGCTGCAATCCTTCCTCACTTCCTGATCCCAACAGTTATTGCAGGCTCTGTTGCGCCATTAAGCATTGCCCACTTTATTCTGAAATGGCTGCACTTTGAAGGATGATTCCCTCAACACACTTTCCCTGGACAACCTTGCAGAGCTGCCTCGGGCTTAACGTTTGCAAAGCGCCCTGGGATCTGGAAATAAATGGGAGATTGGCTCAGAGACCAGCTCCGAGAGGCAATTGCCTCTGAAAGCAGGCACAGAAAGCGAGGAGTTGCATCTGGCTCCAGAGGCACCAGATCACTTCCTTTGCTGCCGAGATCATCGAGGCTGCACCCGTACCATGGGACTTCCCAGGTACCCCGTTCAGGGCTGTGCTTCTGCCAGGCCCTGACTCCTCGCGGAATCAAAGCCAGCGCAGGGACTATATTCCTTCCCAGTTACATACTGATTTCCATGCAGACAGAGCCCTGGCACTCGGGCTTACGGGAAGCCGTGGTGTACGACAGTAGGTCTTTTACCTGGACAGTGAGAGAGACGGGACCAACATGAACTTGTGAGCGTGACCTGCTAGAGAGACAGCAGAGAAGCAATTAAAAACCCGACTGTCCATAGTGCCTAAAGCTGCCTGTTGAAGCGGCTCCTTCCTCAGCAGGGAGAGCTGGGCATCGCTACAGGAATACTTAAGACACAGGTACGTCCATCCATGACCTACCTGTCAAATACAAAGTCTAAGGAAAATTCCTAGGTAGCATGAGGGACAGAGTCCAGTTCCTCCTGCACCTTCTTACGGAATTCTCCTGAGCTAAAATAATTCAGATTTCATCTGTTTTAAGTCTGTGACTCACAGAGCCACGTGTACTGTCCATGCAGAGCACAACAGGGTGCAAATTCAAATACCACCTGCCTTCGAAACAGTTCACAGCAACGCCTGTGGGTCACAAACACCTCAGCGCACAGACACTTCAACAAAGAATATATATGCTGAATCCTTTCTGTAGCTTAGCCTGTAGTTAGGCATAAATACAATTTATTTTTCCTGTTCTACATACTTTGTTTTTCTTTGGACTCAGTAGAGTCACTGCACGTTGGTATTTCCGCACACGCGGCTCTGAATGGATGTTTCAAATGGTACCCAGCTCCGGGACCTGTGTTCTTCCAGCAAGCGTTAAGAACAATAGTTGGAGAATGTTTGGGTTTTGTTGATTTTTCTCCAAAAATAAACATTTTTTGAGGAAAAAAAAATAGACTGGTAAATCTGTGCCGATTTCCCCATACGTTTTACCTTAGAACAAAATGAAGATGTAAGCGCTTTACTTGCCGAAGCACAGGGCTCTGTGAGAAACCCCTTAGCTGGGAACAGTCAGGGAAACCGGAGGAACCTCTAAGAGCTGTCCCAGTGAGCTCCGGTCCCAGCGATGCTTGACACAGGGTTAGCAACACCTGCGGCCGTGAGAAACAAACCCCCAACCCGGTGAGCAAACTCACCTAACTGCAAAAGGCCCCTCATGGGCTGAATCAAACCAGCTACTGAATTCCTGAAGAAACAGCTTCACAAAAGCCCGCCTGTGTCACAAGGTTTGATGGGATAGAACAGAACCAAAGTGATTCTGTTTCCCAGGATAAACACCTATGGGAGTTTTCATCTTCTGATCCTTAAAACCCGCAGCGTCCTGTGGACAGCTTACAAGAACAAGCCCTTACTGAAAGTAAGCCTGGAAAGGCTACAGCCAGGATGGTTAGTCCCCAAGCAGTGACGGTGGATCCAAAGGAGATGAGTCTGAAGACTGGAAAAAGCTGGGGGTAAAAAAGAAAATCCCACAGGTTCGCTCTCTGGTGACGAGCCCTGAGCCATACAGTGAGTGCCCGGGGGGCCGGTGCACAGCACCACTGTTACAGGAGGGGTTAACGCCTGACTGTCTCAGCTCGAGGGAAGGAAAACCAAGTCCCCAGGTGCCACCAGAGTCTATGTAATAAGGAGGATAAAAGGAGAGGCCCAACACGGTACTCGGTGCCGCACGCAGCCCGAAGGGAACACCTGCCTCTTTGCTGGGAGGCGCTGACGTGGTCGGCGTCAGCAAGCGGAGCCAGTGGCGTCGCCCGTCTCGGCCCCCAGAGCGGGTTCGCGTCCTGTACAAAGGCATCCTTTAGAGGTCTTGAACCATGGCCCGCTGCGGGCACGTAGGGAGGGGACATTCGCCTCCCCTCTCCGTGATCTGCTCTTTCAACGTAGCGGTGGAGTGTTAAGAGGAGTGGGAAATGAATGGGTTATGGCTTACCCGCTTCTTGGGTGTCATTAAGGAACAAGCAAAAGATGGAGGATTTTTCATTCGTTGATTGCTTCCAGCATAGAAAAAAGTTGTTCTGGTTTGATGCGAGAACACAGCTTTCAGCAAACAGAAGAATACAAACAAGATCATGACGGATCGGCCAAAGGACTTAGTTACATGTTACGTTGCTATATATGTTTTAAGAAAAACTGAATAAAAATTGAGAGAAAAAAACCCACATTGTTTCCGAACATAAAATAAAAATGCCTCATTGCAAAAGGCTTAAGGTAGCCTTTTGTTTCAGGTTTTACCTTTTCTTTTCTTGGGAACAAAAACTTAGTGAAACCTGCACGTGTTTTTGAAAGGGTTCAGCGTTGCTAATTCTGCAAAAAATAAAGAAATTGTGCAAGTCTAAGCCCAGAGCCGTGTCAGGTTCAGCACTGCCAGTCCAAGTTCACACGGCAAAGCAGCTGCCAGCTACAGCCTCCCCAAAGTACTCCCACAGTGTCTCCTCTACCACGATCCTTGCAAAAAAAAACTAACCCAAAAGCCCCTGAGAAGAAAAATTAACCAAATGCTCTACCAAAAGCCCAAGCTTTGAATTCAGCATATATCTTCGTGCGATCCTTAGGACACACCTGCCTCAGTGTGGCTGGCTTCCGCTCTGCTCCCCCCATGGATGTGTCTCCCTGCCACCCTCTGCTCTTGGGCAGGAGGTGAAGCTTTACCCTCGCTCCCGGAGCGTTGCTCTCCCCACAGCTGCCTCCCACCGAAGACACTAACTCGGAAGATCCTCATCACGTGAATGAAAGCAATTACAAGCTATTTAATAAGGAAAGGGGAACTGAAACCTTGTTTAGATTTCAATCTTCAGGGCGCGTCCGTCTGCAGGCAGGCAGCCAGCTCAGCAATCCCCCTGCACGCTGCCGGCTGCCGCAGTGGTCCCTGCCCTGCCTCGGGCATTTCAATGCGCTTTGAGTTTTCAAAGCGGCTTCGAGGTATGCCGCTGCTGCTAATGGCAGAGAAAGCTTCTGCCTCTCAGCAGCGCTTCAGGGGGCAGCTCCTGGTGAGAACCCTCACCCTGCCAGGCTCTGCTATGTGGAACAAGCTGAAGAGCTCAGTTTGGCTGTCTGGGGTTGGGAGATATACCCACACAACCACAGCAGCGGGCACCGGCATCAGTGGTACCAGTGGAGGAGCCGAGAGACAGCCCAGGCACCACAAACTCCTCTCTCAGCCTCAGCAGGGAGCGATTCCTATGGATCACAGCCCGTGGGCCGAACAAGGGAGCAACTACAGCTGTGCTCCTGTCTGTCCCCACGGCCACCGCCCTCCCCAAGGCCACGGAGGCTGCAGCGGGAGGGAGAGGCCGATACATCCTTGCCCACTCCTGCAGTCGGCTGCGAAGGAGCTGATGTACAGCCAGACCAGCACTCTTTGCTAATAAATTCCCCAAGTGCCTGAAATCAACAGCCCATCACTTAATTGGGAATGATTCTGCTTTCCATGTAAGTCATTTAAAAAGATGTAATTATACCCTAGGAGATGAAACATTGTTCTCTAAAAGCTGACTGCAGCTCCTATTACCTGCAAACGCACGGAAGAAAAACCTGCCAGCCACCCTTCTTTTTGATGGCTCAACTGCAACTTTAAAATGTTAATAATTTTTTAGCCTGCTGCTGTCAGGAGTTTGTAGGGCGCTTGCAGTAATAGCCCCTTTGCGCCTAATAGCCACCTTGCCCTCCGTTCATCTTGGTGATGAGCTGGATCCGACGTTGGACCTAGTTCTGAGGACTAAATGAATGCCCTGGGAAAGGAAGCAGAGCTGCTTTGATCCTGTAAACACAGCTTTCCTGGGGAGCGCCACAGGGTGCCTTTAGACTCCCGAACTGTCCGCACAGCCCAGGCCCGCCGCCAAGTTCACGTTACAGCGCTCCCGTTCCCAGTGCCTCGCTCCCCGATCTCAGACGGGGTCTCCCTTTGATGTCTGGGGCACCAGGCTCACTTCACCGTGCTGGTCCCTGGGAGAGCTGCAAGGGGAGATGCTCTGCGCCGGGAAACGCTGCATCGGCCAGACCCTTTCTGGACAGGTACCCCACAGCTGACCCATGCACTGCTGCCTTTCCTAGTCCACGCAACAGGGAGTTGAACTCTCGGTGCCTCAACAGAAAGGTCATTAATAGAAGACAAACTGCATCCTAAACCAGTGTTATTTCCTTCAGCCCAAAGCCCATGTCCTGCCTACAGTGATCCAGGACCTGCAGCCAGCAGCTCTGGGCTCTGCTGCCTGCTAGCAGAGACCACCTGTGCTGCCACGCTGCCTTCCCAGCAGCTCTCACGTGCTCCTCCTGTTCCTGGGTAGAAGCACAAAACTCATTTCGCCAGCTAGGAATTTGCGTGCTTAATGGAGGACTTGGCCAGTGACCCAAACGCTGGCCCTCAGCTGCAAACAGGACTGAGGTCGGTCATGAGGAAGGATATCCTGGTTTAATGATAATTGATGCCTATTCTGACCTTCACAGTCCTCAAATTAAAATGCACTTGAAGCTTGCAAAAGGTCTGAACCTTCTTCATTTGAACCTCTTAAACACTATGGCAAATTTTGTCATCTAGACCTAAATCAGGGCCCAAGTCCCTCCTCTCCAGCCCAGATGACGAAAGGTGGGACCTTGGTTTAACACTCCGCAGATCAAGCCCAACTTTTACAAACCCACAGGAAGGAAAGCCAGGGAGAGGAAGCTTCTCCACGCAGGTTACACGCAGCCACGAGACACCCTGCCCCAGAAAGGCAGCGCTCAGGTTGCAGGACTGCTAATCCAGACCCAAGCACTGTCAGACTGCCCTCCAGTGATCTGGGTTAGGCGTGGGCACATCCTTGCATTTCTCTCGCGTTAGCCGGAGCACACAATGCAAACTTTGTGCCAATGCTATGCTTTTATGTCAGCTGTTACCTGATCTGCTGTGAAGCGAGAGCAGCGCCGGTAGACTGTACCTCACCTAGCATAAACCCTGCCAGAACAAAGTTAACCCTTTAAATTAATTTCAGCAAGTTCAAACCATTAAAGGAAGTTTGTGCTGGATTAGCACTTTGCACCCAGTGGCTGTGACGTTTTTGAGCCAGCATCCTTAAAACTGGATTTATTGCACCTTTGAACTCTGACTTGAATGACATCCCGTGCCTGGGAAGGATGGACACTTCCATCCCCCTGTCTGCACTTGGGGAAACGAGTGGCAACAGGAATTATACTTCAGGCTTCACACTGTGAACTCACAACCCGCAGTTTAGGACCTCATCCCACCTCATGCACGCAGGTGGCTGAACATGTTTGAAGCGGGAGGTTGGCAGCTGGTCTCAAAGCCCAGACCCACAGCCTGAGGCGTACCCCAGGACTTGGGCTGAGCCTCAGTGGCAAATAACACATAGTGTCCCGATATTGGCTCAGTATTAGGAGCAACTGAATGGCTGTGGGCTTTCTAATGGGGATAAACTCAGGCATAACCGCTTCTGAACAGCAGAAAGGTTTATAATGCTAAACCCCAGCTGAATGGTCACCCACCCAGGCAGGGTGATGAGTCCTCACATTTGGCAGTCTCAGGTTAGTGGTTGGACTCGATGATCTTAAGGGTCTTTTCCAACCTTAACAATTCTATGATTCTATGATTTTAGCCAATGCTTAGCTTCTCCGAAGGACCAGCTTTTTACTCTTGCCTTCCCCCTTTTCCAAGCAGTGACTATATTTAACACTGACACTGTTACACACACTTCATGATGTTTAAGAAGCACTAGGAGATTTCTAAAGTCCAGCAAATGATAAGGAATGCCATAGCTGAAGCAGTCCAGGCAACCTTAAATCAACCTTTCTAGGCTCATACGATACAATAGCGTGTCGCTACCTTGTTCAGCACACGCAGAGATGCTCTAAGGAGAAGCCAGGCTAAAAGAGGAGGCTCTTTTCCGCAGGAACAACTGCTAGAGGTGTTTGAAGAATCAGGTGGCAGCTGGAGAGGATGGATGGTTACTCCGCTGCAGGTGACATTTTGCACCTGTGCCACAGTCCTTCCATGATGCTACTCAAAGAATTTAAGTTGCATTACGGTCATCAAACCGCATGCCCACCTTTTTCAGCGTGGCCAGCGCGACCCTGAATACGAACCCCAGAAGCGTCACGCGCTGCGGCCGCAGCGGAGCCTGGCTGGCTGCGCAGCATCGCTGTGAAGAGCCTCAGCCCGGCACCACGGTTCCTCAGGATCTTGGTCACCGTCACCTGGGGACAGCAAACGCCTCTTCTTCCCCGAGCATGGGGAAAAGCGAGACGAAGACTTGCCATTGCCATGGGGAAGCCTGCACAGGACTAATGAACACGAGCAACGCAGACACATTTCAGCCACGGCCGAGACAGCAGCTGTAAAGCTGCAAAGGCACGATTATAATTTCTTTTAATTCACTTGCAACAACACACCCCACAAGAAAAAAAAGAATTCAGTCCGACCAGATGAAGTTGGCAAAGACGCGAGCTACTGAAGTCAGGAAAGTGTGGCAAAAACCTAATTAGAGCAGCACGCAAACCCGCCTATCCCAAGAGATCATCTCGGGGCCCTGTTGTGCGAGGAGCTGTACAAGCCTACACAGCATGGCCACCCCCAAAACTCGCTGCTGCTACTGCCAAAAATTACTAGATCATTTTTCACTATACTGGGTATTCAGTTTCATTACTCTAATTACAAGGCATTAATTCCTAATTGCTCAACTAATTTCTGTGTTTGAAAAGGAAGAAGGATGTAAAGGATGTTTACCGCACCCACACGCCATTGACCTTAAGCCTTGATGTCTAAAGATGAAAGCAAGAAAGAAGGAAAAGTTCGTTTTGCTTTCAAAGGCAGAGTTTTGCATTTGTATCACAGACCCACAAACAGAGCAGGACAGAAGATCTCACTGAAGCTTCGTGACATCGCAGAGACGGTATAAATTTTGGCCGAGAAGAAGCAATGTTTTTGTAAAAGAAAACTCAAATCTGTTATTTGTGGAACCTGGGACTTCCAATTGAAACATGATAAATTTGAGGGAACAAATTTAATGCTTTTTCGTTGGCTGGACAAAAAAAATAAACTAGCCTAAGTACAACGCCCTGATCAATCTGATGAGGGAGGACATCCCTTCTCCCCAGCCTGTGGTGGAGCAACCTGTCCAGCCGAACCCCGCTCGCCCTCCCGTTGGGGTCTGTCCAGGAGCAGCCCAGGGCCGAGCAGAGGGGTGGGGACGGGGAACTGGAGAAGACATTCACCAAGCTTGGAGGTAGGATGAAGCAAGGACCAAGGGAGGTGCTCCTCTCCCCTGTACCAGCTTCACCACTCCCATCCCGGCCTTTCCAGGGTGCTGATTTCATACTAATTCAGGGAGAAACAGAACAAGGCAGAGTAGGAGAGAAAAATCTCTGTCTGCACCCCTCTCCATCCCAAATGGGTCCTGGGGAGGCAGAAAGTAGTGCAGCTTACCCCAACCCTTTCCAGAGGTTGTCAAGGGACACAGGCTCAAATTTTACCCATGTTATCCAGACTCTGCTCACTCCTGCCCACACACCCTTTTCCTCAGTTAGCTCACTGCCATGCCCCCTGTTCTGCCCAGTAAATTAAAACAAATATTTTAGAAAGGTGTGGGGCAATAGGCAAGGAGGGAACTTGGTGATCAGACAGGGGCAAGCAACAAAGATCCAAACCTCCCCTCTTCTGCCTCTTTTGTGTACTTGTACTAGCACCATCCCTGTAGTACCATCTTAGACCCACACTTTGGTCCAACGCACTACAGAAAAGAGCTTCATTTCCCCGTGCAGGAGAAGGATTTAAGGTATCTCAGCCTCGCCAGATCCCTGCATCAGCAGGTTCGGAAAGGACAGCCCTCCTCTTCCTCCTCCTCCCCAGGCAGAGAGAACAGGTGAAGCATGGGGAGAAGCAGCACCCCAGCTGCCCTCTGCAAGGCTCAGAGGAGCAGCCTCGCTGCCCAGCCCTACCTGCGGAGGCTCCTCAGCTGCAGCTCCCCCCAGAAGACCGATGCGGAGCAGTCTGCAACCAATCTCCCGGTGCTTTTGCCCCCCAAGGGCTCGCAGCAGGTACCTCCGATCCTCCCTGGCAGCAAAGGCGGCTGTGGGCGAAGCTGAGAGCTTACCTGCCGGGCGGACCGAGAGGGCTGGCTCCTGGAAGCCAAGCCTTGTTTTGAGGAGGAGACTTGGGTGTGTTTTGCCCTTCAGGGGAATCAAACAGGTTTCTCCATTCAGACGGCATGGCCTCCCCTCCCTGTAAGCTCTCCTCTACATTCCTCGCATTCTCCAGCAAATGCCCCAGCCCCGTGCTGCAGTGGGACAGCAGAGAGCAGCCCCCCAGCTCTCACCCCACTGAGTTTCTTCGCAGGCCAAGCTTTGCCAGGCAGGCTTGCCCCACAGGAAGGGGGAGCAGGCACATCTACAGCTGCTCGGGTGCCAGCAAGCACTTGAGTCTCAGAGCCACTCAGAATCACTCAGAGCAGTGGTACCCAGGTAGCATCAGAGGCTGGCACTGTAATTAGCACTCAACAGTGATTGCCTAGTTCTCATTAAATGAGGTACACAGGTGTGATTATCACTATCCACTGCAGAGGAAATTGCCAGGTATTCTGACCTTCCTCAGTTCATTTCCCCTTCTAATTGCTGTGGTCACCACAAGATCCCTGAGGCCCAGCTTTGGCGAGCCTCTGAATGGAGACAGCAGGACCCTTGGACACGTTTTTTGCCAATTCCTAAAGACCAGTGGTTGGGGACATGAGTTTAGAGCACTTCTCAGAAGTCAGGGCTTCAGCCCAGCACTGCACAGGCTGGTAAGAAGGTGATGAAGCCCCAGCCAAGCATCTGTCAGGCCCTCTTCCCACCTCTGTACCCACCAGCACACACTTCAGCTGCCCCTACGATCCATTCAGAAGTAATGCCGTAATAGACAAGCTGCTGGAAAGAAGCGCTCCTGCGCCCTCCTCGCAGCTCTGCGACCGATCTGCTGGAGGATGGTGGGCAATCCCGCAGCGGGCTGGGCTGAGATGTGCTATAACAGGGCTAATAACCCATCCCTGGCTCCCAGCAGCACACGAAGATAAAGTCTGAAAAGCCCTGATGTCAACGTTGCTACTCCAGTCCCAGATCTTTCTCTCTGATCTACTCACGCTGCAACACCAGGCTCAGCTGAGCTTTCTTCCCCAGAGGCTGCTGGTGATCCCAGCTGAGATAAGCACAGGAGAGAAGATGTAATATTCACAAAGCTGCACCCTGAGCTCGGAGTGGGCACAGAGGGGTGCCCAACTCGGGAAAATCTAACATGTTTGAAGTGGGCTGTTTAAAATGCAGCCCAGACCCTACCTCAGTAAAGCATCCTCTGCTTCAAGGCTCCAGCTGACAGTGCAGCTTTATTTTCAGTAATCCCTGAGTCATCCCATTGTTTGCTGAAGGTTCGTTCAGGCTCTTTCCTGAAATAATAGTGACTAATAGCCTGGCCAGCCTTTCGGGTACAATAGGTCCTCTGCCAAGCAAGCAGAAGGGACACCCCAGGGTCTAAGGACTATGCTTTTTTCCCCCAGTGTGAACACACTGTTCCACAATGGATGTTCAAAAGAAAAAGCACCTATTACGAGCACCTTAATATTAAACACCACAAGAAATGGATAAGGAGATCCTAAGACAATACACAGAGAAGCTGACAGATGCAGGCAACTATTTTGTTGAACTGGCACATACGCAGGCTAAAACATTAATTGCCTATCAGCATTGCTCTCTTCCTCAGAAGAGAGGAACACAGCAAAGACCTGCTAATTAACTAAGAGGAGATAGGTGCAGTATTAAGCAACATTTTGTTATTAGCTTGAAAATACAGGCCCAAACATATGTACAGAACTTCCAAAGACAGGTCTTAAAGTCAGGGGTGTGGTGGCAAGGTAGAAAGGCAGAGAATGTATTTCCGAGCTGGCAGCTCCATCACAACAGCCTGGGCGCGCATGCTGTCAGCGAAAGACACGCTGCACAGCACGTAGCCTAGCGAGATACAGAGAAATGCCACGCAAGTCGCTTCTCCGCAACGTGAACTACCGCTCAAGCCCTGTCAGACTCAACTCTCTAAAGCCTCCTCAGTCTTCAGCCTCCATGTCCAAGCTCCTGATGCCACCCAAAGCCTCACTGATTCAGCACTGACCTTGCAGAGCCTTCCTCCATTTCGGAACTCAGCTCCCTTGCTAATCCAGCCTGAAATCCATACCAGTCCCACACAGGGCTCTCCACGCTGTCCTAATCCTGTGGCAAGGCTCCTCAGAGAAGGGACAGAAAGAAGACACTTTATTTAACTTAATTTAGCCAGGGTTTTCTGGTGCAAATACTGCCTATGTAATTTCAGCTACTGGCTAACACAGCTGTAAGATGTCAGGCTTCTGCACAGCAGCACTTGCTGAGCGAAGGAGAGGGTTTGCCTGCTCACTCCTGCACATCACCCCGGCCACATGCAGCTTCTTGGGAGTACGGCAAGAGGAGAGCTAAGGCTTTTCTGGGAGAGCCAAGGGAGAACTATGATACTGCTACAACTGCCACACATGGGCAGCCTACATTGGAATAAAAGGGAGTTTATTCTGCTATATGTACTCCCCCTTTGGCTAAGTTCCCATTTAAATGGGGCACAGTTTCATTTCATTTCAGAGCCATGAATCACTCGTGCACTGCAGTGCTGGGGAGGGGCAGCAACACACAGCTTCTCCTTCCCCTCATGTCCATGGTCGCTGCAGTGCTGAGGTACCACGTCCCCTGCACGTGCATTGCTCCACCGGGGCAATGCGGGCACTCCAGCTGGGACCTTGTGCGAGAGGTACCGGCTTATGGTTGCGATTAAACCCGAGACCTATCCAGCAGCTCCCGTTGTCTCTCTCCCATCTGTTCTGAAGCAGCGTAGCCCTTCGCTTCAGGGGAGCGGCTTTCATTTGCAGGAATGTAATTGCAAGGAGAGTCAAGCTCATGCACTTCAGAGACTCAAGGTCTGCACAGGAGGATCACCAAGGGCAACATCATGTCCCTAAAACACCGCACCCTCATCACCATTTACCACACGGCTGCCAAACACCACTTTCTGTGGAAAGAGCAAAGCAGGGAAACTCTTCTAGCCATGCCTGTTGCTAAAGAGGAGCAGAGGAGTGGATGCTCCAAGGACAGCATGAACATCACAGGCCTCTTGGGGAGGGGGTTTCCCAATCAACAGCAAGCGAGCACTTTAAAAAGTCTGGAAAAAGGAAGTCTCAAGAACAGGCATCTTCCAGGACTGGCAGAACACGGAAAGGGACCTGCTGTCTTTCTCACATGGACTGGGACAACACCAGAGGGCCAGATACATTAGATACCACGGGAAGCGTAGTATATACATGTTAGTATACTAATGTAAACCACAGCTATGCCTTTTTTTTTTTCCAGTTAGGCGAGTAGGATGGGAACACATTTTTTTCCCCCTTTTTATCCCCCTGTAGAAAAGGCTTTTCATACTCTTTGTTCAGCTGAGAATAACCACAGGCAAGCACACAGACAGCTTACCTTGAACTGGAGATTTCCAGGGGTGTCATGTCACCACAGTTCACAGCACTCCCATACTGCAAACAAAGCTCAGCAAGTACATCCCTGGTGCTCAGCAGCTCGAACAGTTAGGGACAATCAGTCCCAAACAAGTCTTTGTGGTTTTATCCCAATTAAGCTCTTAGATAAACCACTCTTCCCAAAGTATAGCTGGATGTCACTCACACCAGCAGGCAGGGAAACCCTGATGAGTGTTTTTCTTCCTCATAATTACAGGAGTGTATTCAGTTTCTAATGACATGGCATTTCAAAATCACAGCAGTGGCCAGAGGCAGAAGTTTTTTGCCAGCAAGTGGCAGGCCTGCGTGACATCTGGCAGAGCACCATGCCACAGGGCCGCCGAAACTCGGCACCACCAGGTCGCTCCAGACCAGAGGCTAAAAGTCTGTCCAGTAAGCCCGTAGGGAAAGCCAATCTACTTCACTTTAGGCACTTAACTGAGACAATCAGATGGGCAGCATCATCTCCCTAGCTCCCAAAGAGGCTTAGGGATAAAGATTTATGTGAGAAATCCATTTGATATGCAGTGTGTGTGTGCACGCGCGTGTGGGGGGAGTGAAACTGGGTCTCTTTGCTAATACAGTCAGCAACAGCTACTCTGAAGCTAGGAAAACTGTAACTCGTACCACTGCAAGAAGGAACAGCTTTTCCAAGCTAGCAGCTACAGGTTAAATACTGACAAATTCGTGATGCTTCAGAAAGTCCCCAAACTCAGTCTCACCACCAAGACCAGCCTCACTTGGCACCAGCACAGTCAACCTGCGTCCCTCTGGAGCAAACCCTGCACATGCTGACTACGAAGCACATGTCAACTACGAAGTCCCTTAACTTCATCAGTCCGGAGCAGAATCCAAGAGGGGCATTTTTCCCTCTGTACCAGGTTAAAACCAAGAGTGTCTGGCTTGAAACCGCCCCCACCCTGCTGCAGATGTGGACTCCCTCCAGGGCCAGGAGCCAAAGGTGCAGTTAAGGCTGCCATCCAGGTGTGCCAGAGAAGCCAGCCCAGCCCAAAGCAGGAGGAATGTCCTGTTGCTCTGTTTCAACAACACAACCATCTCCAGGGACACACACATGCTCCTGCGGCCAGGGAGGAGGGAGGACCAGGTCAGGAGAGGTTTTTTTTCTCCCATCTCCAGTTAGGAAACATTATTTTCCTGCAAAAGCTGTAGGTAAATGTCAGCCTGGAGTTTCTGACTTTACCAGGAAATAGGTTCTCCCTGAATCTTCTTCACAAAAAAAGCACAAGCACCTCTCAAAGATCATAGAATCATAGAATCGTTAAGGTTGGAAAAGACCCTTAAGATCATCGAGTCCAACCGCTAACCTGTCACTGCCAAGTCCACCATGAAACCATATCCTCAAGCACCACCTCCAGGGATGGAGACTCAACCACTTCCCTGGGCAGCCGGTTCCAATGTTTGACAACCCTTTCGGTGAAGAAGTTTTTCCTAATCTCCAACCTAAACTTCCCCTGGCACAGCTTGAGGCCATTTCCTCTCATCCTATTGCTTGTTACTTGGGAGAAGAGTCCGACCCCCGTCTTGCTACAACCTCCTTTCAGGTAGTTGTAGAGAGCGACAAGGTCTCCCCTCAGCCTCCCCTTCTCCAGGCTAAACCCCCCCAGCCGCCCCCCAGCACACTTGTGCTCCAGACCCTGCCCCAGCCCCGCTGCCCTTCTCTGGACACGCTCCAGCCCCTCAAGGCCCTTCTTGTCCCGAGGGGCCCAAACCTGAGCCCAGCATTCGAAGTGGGGCCTCCCCAGTGCCGAGCACAGGGGCCCCATCCCTGCCCGGCTCCTGCTGGCCACACCAGGGCTGACACAACCCCGGGGGCTGGTGGCCTCCTTGGCCACCTGGGCACTGCTGGCTCATGCCCAGCCGGCTGTCAGCCAGCACCCCCAGGGCCTTCTCCGCCGGGCACTTCCCAGCCCCTCTGCCCCGGGCCTGGGGCGCTGCCTGGGGTTGGTGTGACCCAAGGGCAGGACCCGGCCCTGGGCCTTGTTAAACCTCACACAACTGGCCTCGGCCCATGGATCCAGCCTGTGCAGGTCCCTCTGCAGAGCCTCCCTGCCCTCCAGCAGATCGACACTCCCACCCAGCTTGGTGTCACCTGCAACTCCCTGAGGGCGCATTTGATCCCCTCATCCAGATCATCAATGAAGATATTGAACAGAACCGGCCCCAGCGCTGAGCCCTGGGGAGCCCCGCTCGTGACCGGCCACCAGCTGGGTTTGACTCCATTCACCACCACTCTCTGGGCTCAGCTGCCCAGCCAGCTTTTAACCCAGCGCAGAGTGCACTTGTCCAAGCCGTGAGCAGCCAGCTTCTCCAGGAGAATGCTGTGGGAGACAGTGCCAAAGGCCTTACTAAAGTCCAATGTCCACAGCATTCCCCTCATCCACTAAGCGGGTCGCCTTATCACAGAAGGAGACCAGGTTAGTGAGGCAGGACCTCCCTTACATAAACCCGTGCTGGCTAAGCCCAATCCCCTGCTTGTCCTGCATGTGCCCTGTAATGGCATTCAAGACGATCTGCCCCATGACCTTTCCTGGCACCAAGGTCAGGCTGACAGGCCTGTAGTTCCCCAGAGCCTCCTTCCGACCCTCCTTGTAGAGGGGCATCACATTCGGTAGTTTCCAGTCATCTGGGACCTCCCTGGTTGACCAGGAGTGCTGACAAATGATGGACACTGGCTTGGCGAGCTCCTCTGCCAGCTCCCTCAGTATCCTCGGGTGGATCCCATCCAGCCCCATGGACTTGTGAACATCCAGGTGAAGGAGCAGGTCGGTGAGACGTTTCACAGTCAGCACTGTTTGATGCTTGTTTCACTGCTCATTATCTGCTTCACTTATATTCTTAGTGCACTGCAAAGCAGATCATTTGGGATCAGTGAGACATGAGAGTTACATCACACAAGGAAGCTGCAGCCACAGAAACCACTTGCAGGCTGGAGAGGACGCCAAACAGCGTAAGGTTTAAAGGACTCAGCCCATTTAGGTTAAAAAAAAATTAAAAAATAATTAAAAAAAAAAGGAAACAGACGTGACTTGACCATAGTTTAAGAGGATTGTCCAGGAAAAAATGTGGCAAGTATGAAGGGCACTTGCTTCCAGGAAATAAAAACAGAAAAATTGAGGGCTGAGCTGCAAACTAGATACTTTCCAATGAGAGGGGTTTTTTTGTTTGGGCGTGGGCTGGTTTGCTGGTTTTTTGGAAGAGCACCGGGCATTAAACACTGCCAGTGCTCTGAGACATCAGCAGATGAGCTCTCCCTTTCCTGAAGGCCAGAAGCTGCCCCAGAGGGGATCCCTTAGCCAAAGCGCAGCAGATGAGCCACGCAGAGTAAGGCAGGAGAGCTCACAGCTAGCGACGCAGAGGTCAGGCTAGCAGGTTGGGCTGCTGCACCTGCCGTTGTGCCGACACCGTAGTCCCTTCTTGCTAGGGTAAGTCAGCCTGCTCTAAGCTCTCTTCTGCCATGGGCACACTGCTACCACTTCCAGAAACATCCAGTTTAAAACCAGTTTGCGTAACTCTACAGTATGTTCCTTTCCAGAGGTGCAGTGCACACACCTTTAGAAACAGTGATGTCTGTGGGGTAGGAACCGGCTCAGCTCTTGAAATCCAGGCAGCCGATTTTAAGGGAAGGTGGTTGTAGTGAGTAGCACCGCAACTGTTGTCATTCCTACGGCAGCAATGGACTTCTGCCCAGAGGCACGCAGCCTCCCTGGCCAGTCTGGCATGTATCTGAACAATTACTACTATATATTCTTAAAAATTTTTGAGTATTTTCTAGCCATGAAAAATTAGTCAACTCCGCTCCAGAGTGCTGAACTCCACTAGAACATCTCCCGTTTTTTCTCCTGTGTAACTATCTGCCCCCCAACCTCGCACTGAAGGAGGACGGAAGGTGACTAACCATCAATCCTTTGGGCCTCTGCCCAAAGGTGACAGAAAACCAAAGCCTCAGTAGAGACTGAGCAGAGCTGTGATGAGTAGGAGGGTGTAAAACCACTACACCCATTTGTAACAAGGGTATCAAACTGGTTTTTCGTGAGGTGTCATTACAAAGTGCTGCCAAAATGCCAGACCTCACCTTACTAATAGCAGGTAAGAGAACACAATTGTATATCCTTTACTACTTAGTGCTAGAATACAATAATCTCACCCATGGTCATGAAGACACACCTGCGCAGGAGGTCAGGAGCTCTCACTGCTGAGAGAAAATGATCTTGTCAGCAAACGCGGGGCAGAAGGGAGGCCGCGGCTAAGTGCCAGCCTGGTGGCATCGCTAAGACAGTAAAACAACACGCGCAACCTGGTAACAGAAGCACCTCAAACATGCTCTGTTGCAAGTAGGGAGATGCCTATGTATTTCTCATCACCAGCTCAGCAAGCTTCCTCCGGGCTCCGAGGCAAACAAGTTGCTTTCCTTCTCCCATAACAAGGACCCAGTTGCACCATCACTTACATCTGTGGACCCAACACTTTCCAAAGGCGCAATTGCACAAGCACTAGCGAAACCTGGTAAACAGTCCTCTCAAGGAGCAGAGCCCAGCCCACTCACGCCACGTTTGGTTCCGCAGCGCTAAAAGGCGTGGAAGCTCCTACTAGTGCTGGGAGATGACTAGACTCAGTGGGTTTGGATAACATAGGCAAGGACCTACCACGTCACAGTTTCACAAAACGCAGCATCCGAGCACCGTGCTGCATCGTAGGTCCCGGTATTTATAAGTCGCTGATGGTTCTGAGCTTCCACAGTGGTAACCACGTGCTTGCACGATACAAACGTTATCCTCCACCTGAAACCTCCCACACATCCAGCTCCGGCTTAAGTTTGACTCCGTGCCTTTTTGCTCACTGGACATGCAAGATAATTTCTGACCTGCTTTTTCATCAGTTGCTCCTCTTACCTGTTTCAGGTGTGTCTGGACGAGAGCTTCCCCCCACACTCTGAGGGCAAGACCAAAAGGTATGTCGTAGACTCCTCCTGTGCATAGGTCCCCTTTGCAGCCTCTCTGTAAGAGGGGAAACGGGGCGCTTGGTTACCTTAACTCCACCTAGAAAAGCACTTTTATTCCTCTCTCTCTTTCCCTCCCTCTCCCTTCTCTAGGATAAGCAACAGAAGATATCTCCTTTATCTCTCCCACTGCTTGGCAAGCCAAAAAGTCTCAGATCAGCAAAATTAGGAGCTGCAGCAAGAAAAAGCCAGGAAAGCAAAGCGAGAGATAAGAAGTTCAACGAGAGCGCTATTGAAAAGTCTTGGAAGCCTTCAGCAGCTCCTGTTGAGCATTACTAAGAACGACAGATTGCAACCGCATTTCACCCTAGATATTTGGGAGGAAAGTGTGATAATGGCGATTTTGCGTTGTGGCCTCCTGCTCGCTTGCTTGTCGACACACACACACACGACACAGGTTGCAAAGAGGTGGCACGGCAGATAAGTCACAGGCAGGGAGGTACCAAAGGATCTCATTGGCTTGCCCAGAAAACACAGGATGGGACTTTTGCAGGTGCTTATTAGGATGAGAAAATGAGTTGAGAGGAGGCGGCTTGATCAGGGCTAGGAGAGGCTGTGGATAAAGGAAGGCTCCGCCTCTGTCGTGGCCAGGGGTACAGGCACAGCAACAATGGCTGTTTACTTCTGTTCCTTTTGGAAAACAGAAGCTAGTCAGCCTGCCAAAAGAAACGCTGGGAACTGACCCAATTATATAGGGAGTACCAAGTCAAACCAACTTCAGTGTGATGCAATGCTTCTTTCCGTGCCCAGCTCTGGGAAACCACTCGCCCCCATACAAGCAAACCTCTGCTTTACCCTTCTTCCATTAACCACACATGAGGGAAAGCATATTGCCTGCTGCTTTTTATCCAGCAGACTGGAACTTCCAGTGCCTCTTGTTTCTCGAGCACCTTCTGGTTTTTACCTTCACCTCATACCTTGACAGTCCTCCACAGACGCGGGGAGATGAGTGACCCTCCACCAGAACTGTGTGCAAGGATGGAGAGACAGCGTTCTGGGGACTGAGGGAAGCTGCAAGGCGGATCTAGCTGGGAAATGCCATCTAGAGGCCAAAACATGCTTGTACCTATTTTTTTTTATGTTGACTTCAAGTAATCGTAGTGCTCCCTCCTTTCACTACAGTACAACCCAAATCTCACACCACCTCCCCGTGAGCGGGCGGTGTTATCCCCGCTTTGCAGACGAGGAGCTGAAATTCTCTGCTGCGCCACGGGCCCAAAAGCAGCACCGCCTTTTCTGCGCAGCACTGCATCTGAACTAGGACACCCTGTCCCTCAGGGCTTTCTGTACTCACCAGCTTGGGTTTCGCAGCTACCTCTGCTGCCCAGAGCAGGGGTGAGTCTGAATTGTCCATTTGCACAAAAGGCCGCTCTTCTAGCAGCGACCTGCGGGTTTAGCGGCAGTCGACTACATTGCAAAATCTAGACTTGGGCCCAGCTTTAGGGATGGGAGCAAGGCACAAACATACTGCAGCCCTTCCTCGCCCCTTAAAGCAGGGGAGGTGCCTGGCCTTTTACAAAACCTTGGGAATAAAGCCATGTCCCTCAGGCAGGTGTGGTTTCCCTGTACAAGTGTTCTTTTTCTATGTCACAATTTTATTGTTTTTTTTTAATCTAGATGGGGCACTGGTACACACTTACACAAACAGTGAGGGAAGAAAGGGTCTTTCCATTAATACTGAATTTGTGCTGGCACGTTGATGCAGCCCATGGAGGCTAATGCAGCTCAGGTCTTTGAAAGCATCTGTCTCCCACTGAAATGGGATGTGGGATGAGACGTGCAGATTCCAAAAAACCTAGGAACCATGGGGCTTTTTTTTTAACAACATGCTGCTGAAGAATTGCACTCTAGAATTCAAGCTTTAAATATTTAACCCTACATACTGGGGTGGGGGGTGGGGGAAGCCCAATGTTGGGCTTTTTTGGCACCGGCTGACCAGTGCACACCAGAACTGTGTGAACTGTCCCAGGCAACTGGCTAGTATTTACTTCAAGATCAGGCAAGGCACAGGTTGGTATAACTAGCCAGCTGTTAAAGCAGCAAATAAAAATTTCCAGAAAAAAAAAATAGCCCAACATAAAACTCTCCAGAAAAGAACAAGAAGTTTAAATAAAACTAATTTCTAAGCAGCGTATCGAGCTCCCAGATGAGGTTAAGGCTCATCGAGTGAGGCACTTCCCCTGCTTCTGAAATTTGAACCACCAGAACTCATGGGGAGCCAGGAACTGGCAAGACTTCCAACTCTAACCTAAACTCTTCCTTTAAAAACAAAACAGAACTGAAGCACTTTGAAAGATTATAGGGTAAAGTACACTTACTACAAACATCAGCTTAGTGAACGTAGTATTATGATAACCATTTTCTTGGGGAAAAGATTTGTTTTCAAGTGGTCAAAGCAACAAAAATCACCATTACCAGCAATAACATGTCAGACAAGACGAGAGCTTTGTGCAGCAGGATCTGCCAACCAACACAGATCTTACGGGAAGTGAGCGAGCTATGGTAAAGTAGTATGTGCTGACTGACATCAGCCACAGCAAAGATTTCTGCCCCCACAAAGGGAATGATTAGAATCCTTCTTATGCTGAGATGTTCAGAACGGGAGCTGCCCTTTCAAAGATGGAACACAAAATTAGGAAGTCATCTCTTCTTGATTTATTTGGGTTATTTTTGAATAGAAATAGGCTGCTGCCGAAACAAAGGCACACAATTCCTTACAGAGAGAGGCCTAGTGTGCCTTTTCTCAGGTTTCCTTCTGATGCCTCAGTAAGAAGCCAAATCACCCACCAGTCATGGAGGGAATAATGAAATTAGCTTAGACGATTTAAGAGACGGTGGCAGAACTCCTTTTTAGCATGAGCCTCTCTTTCATCGCTCTGTATAGAGAAAAGCCAAACCACAGAGAGGAACCAGTCGTGAGAAGTGTTTCATTAACCAGTCTGCAGCTACGAGAAGAGGCGGCTGTTATCACCAGAGCAACAAAACAGAGGACAAGGGTGGAGAGAGAAGAGGGAGGAATGCTGATGTGCTGGGTTGGGATTGAAGAGGGCACAGCAGGGTGTTTATTCATAGTCTGTAGGGTTCAGCAGCTGTTTCAAAACAAGAAGTCACATCAAAGAAAAGAACTGTTAGCACAGCTCCTACGTGAGTTTTTTTCAACCCAGATAAAGCCGTCTTGACAATGGTGAGGAGGAGGAGGAAGGACTTTGGGAAAACTCCCTGTTCCAGAGAATTAGCGAAGTTTGCTTCAGTGTTCATGTTAGGATGTCAAAGCAATTACGAAAATCAAGTAGGAAAAAAAAAAAAAATATCCATCTGGGACTTCTCAGGCCTTAGCCCGGCGTAGGTGGGGGTAGCTCTGCAGAGTCCTGGCTATTCCTTCATCCAAGCTCACCACTGGTTTGTAGCCCATGTCTCTCTTGGCCCGTTCACAGCTATAGTAGTGAAATGTTCCAGCTAACGCTACCCGCATCGGGGTGAAAGTGGGCTTGATGGTGACCAGCGGACTCAGCAGCCACAGCACTAGAGACAGGAAGAGGGCCAGGTAATATGCCAGCCAATAGGGAATACGGTACTTGGGAGGATCGTAGTTCAAGCCAGTCAAGATACGGGACATGAAAGTCCAGAAAGGAACTGGTTCATCATTTGTGATATGAAACGCCTGAAAGAGAGGAAGACAAAAAGCCAGATGATAAAATCGTTACGGTTTTCACAAGTTTGTCTCTGTGATGGCCCATCTCATGTTCGTGCTGAGGGGACAGACTGACACCCCTGACTCGGCTGAGGAGATATTTTCATGAGAAACCACTTTGCATTAACCACCTCTCCCTGAAAAGCGATGAACACCACCTTTGCTGAGAAAGCCAGCTACTTCTGACACTCCAGAGGTTAAGACAACTCCTAAATGGTCAAACTGAAGGACACAACACAACGCAAGCAGATAACGCATCCTGGCTGCACGTACCGTGGCTGTACCTGGAGCACGGTGGTGCCACGGAAACCTATAGAAGTTTCTCCTCTTCTGAACCTTATTGTAAAAGCTAAATAACTGTGTTTCTTATGTACGCATCTTGGCTGCCCACAATTCTGCCTGGATTTCCTTTCACAAGGAGTTTTATAGCATGAAGTGAAAGTATATTCATACATCTCAGCCCATGCGGTCGCACACAATGGTCACCAGATGGGCAGCCGTTCATTATACCCACAGACAGAAAGAAATCGGCCCAGCTGTGCGTGCTAGTTCCACGCCTCTCCAAGATAGATGTTCAGCACAGACAAAAATCAGCACGAATTACAGAGCAGACATGTGAAGCCAAGCGAGGCTTGCAGGAGTTCGGCTAGGGGACACCCACTCCCCTTGCTAGGCCCCTCCTTACCTTCCCGCACAGGGGAGAGCCTTCCTGAAGACTTTCTGCAGCTAGGATGTGTCCGTGGACCACGTTTTCCACATAGGTGAAATCTACCAAGTTCTTTCCATCCCTGCACAGACAAAAGGAAGAAGTTTAGCCCTAGGGCAAGTTAGGCTGAAAATGTGCCTGTGGCAAAAGGAAGGACTTTCACACAATATATATTTATTCCAAGTTTCCTCTTCTCCCGCTCTTTTGTGCTGCAATTTGAGGCTACACCCTGCATAGAGATGAAATTGCTATATATTCTTTTGGAGGCAGAGGAAAGGCTGTTATTGCCTCAGCTCTTCTCAAGGCCCTCAAAGCTTACATTCCTGTAACAGTACCATTTTCACACCTCACCAGGTACCAAGTTTCTAGGTGTTGCAGATCCTACAGGTCTCACAACCAGCTGAGTGATCCACAGGAGAACAAATAGAAACAGAGTGGTAACCAGCAAAACGAAAGTCAATTCAGGACAAGCTTTCAATTATGAATTTCTCGGCTCATGAAATTCTAACTTACTCCCTCAACAAGCCAACCTCAGCCCCAGCTGAAACAGATTTAACCCCGTGTTAAATCTATTCCTACACAGGTACAGAAAATGAAAAAGAACGTGTATATCGCTTCCAAGGGTCCAGCTAAATCAAATGGTTTGTAACAAAATCATCACCACACTCATTGGGCCATAAAAACAGCATTGCTGCAATCCAACATTCTGAGAAAAAACCGTTTGCATTCCCTGTGTTCATGGATGAATGGCTATTTTATTTGCTTTCTTGGAAGGGATATACAGGTCTGTAGAGCGGTAGGAAAACCCAAACGAGGAACGCGTGTTTGAGCTGGAAGAGAACACAGATTTGTATGAAGCGGAAACCTTGAGTTTGTGTAGTTTTGCGGCTCACAGAGCAATTTGAGAGATCAATTCAGAAGTGAACTGTAAGGAAAAATAAAAGAACCCCCAAACTCAACACCAAAAACCCCACAACCCTATTCCCTTTCTTCCTTCTACACCAAGCACATATTCACACGTGCACATACACACAGACCAGCTCCTTGCACATAATAGAAATCTTTTATAAATTAAAGAGCATGTTTCTTTTCAAGAGCATAATACAATTGATAAAGATATCCTTGAACTATTTCTGGCTCTAAAATTTCAGCAGTCCTCTGGCAGCTCTGCAAGACTCAATAACAAGGCAAATACCTTTGATCTTATAATCAGAAATATTAAAACACTGCCATATAGGCTGTTTAATTGCAAGAACCTCAAATAGCAGAAAGGTATATTAACTAAGTTAACAGCAAGCAACCTGAGCTCTCTCATGTTTGAAAGGGCAGCTCTGCAGATCACGCAAAGACAGCTCAAGCTACGTCAGACTTCCCCACTGATATTCTTTTTGCATGATGAACACTTGCCATCTGCGTGCACAAGTCCGTAACACAGAAAGATTTTTAGAAAAAAAGAATCCTGGATCACAAGTGAAATATTAAAGAAACATACTTTTTTCCAGGCTACAACAATGCTACTGATTTAATATTATTCCATTCTGAAAGGGCTTTGTAGGTTCAGCATCAATTTTAACAAAAGCTATAAAACAGCTGAGCCCTGCTCACCCAATTATGAA
Organism: Phalacrocorax aristotelis; assembly: GCF_949628215.1. Taxonomy (NCBI): domain Eukaryota; kingdom Metazoa; phylum Chordata; class Aves; order Suliformes; family Phalacrocoracidae; genus Phalacrocorax; species Phalacrocorax aristotelis. The sequence goes on along the minus strand of NC_134286.1, from coordinate 23,382,748 downwards.
CTTCATTTTGCCGCTCTTAGCTGCCTGGATGAGGATGGGAACCAGCTGAGGGTCTCTAGGACCAAATATTCCATGGGGACGAATAGCAGTAGTGAAGAAATTGTTGCCTGGGTCATTCGCAGCGAGCACTTCCTGTAGGGGGGCAAAAAAGATTATCAAATCAGGAGAGAAAGGGCTGGGAAGGAAACGATGGCTTAGTGATATATCCCCGGATCATCACTAATGGGGGTGGGCGCTCCCCTGTCTCCTTGGGAAGACATCCGTGGAAGAATTACTGTCCAGCCATATCTTTAAAAATGACCCTTCCTATGTCCCCATCTCTTCTCCCACTTCTTTGTAATGAGAAACAGACAAAAATATGTTTTCATTATTGAACCCTTAATGAATTGCCAGGTAAAGGAAAGGAACCCTTCGCTTCTCTCATTTAACACCACAGAAACAGGGGAGCTTTGAAAGTTCCTTCACTCCACGAATTCTTTACGGACACGTTGGAGGAAAGGAAGGTGCTAAGCAATTCAGTCTCTGCCTCTCATCAGTCAGTGGAAGGCTTCCATCACAGGCCTCCTCGATCCCACTTTCCCAGCAGCTCCAAGTGCTAAGCAGATTTAGCAAAGCATCTTTGAAGATTTCATTCTATTGGGAGTTTCCAAACAACGTGTTCTACTAATTTTTAACAGCTGCCGGATTTTCTATTAAAAAGCCAAGAACAACGCATACAAATAAACACTGAACACTCACTGTTTCACCCAAAACAAAGCCATAGTTACAAGCACATTGGGCTGGATTTCATCGCTACTCATAAGCCTCCTCTTTATTAGTGCACCTCGTGGCAGAGTGGTTACGCTTGCAAGTGCACAGCTGGCTTTATGCTGCGTTGTCAATTAAGCTCTTTTCAAGGAACATAAGTAAAATACTTAAAGGCTAATACTTGACTTCAGAGGAACACACTGTCAGCTTCAGTATGGAAGCAAGGCTGAATTCTTCTTGCACAAAAAGCTTAGATTCTTTCCACAACTGAAATGCAAGCCACGGAAAAACATCTGAAAAATTGTTTGTTCGCTTTGATTTAAAACGTGTCACACCATATTTAAACCACAAGTACCGCAGCATCAGGAACCTGAAATAGAACAGATACTGGTGATCTGCAGATGTCCAGAGTTATGGACATTCAGATGTAGGGGAAATTTTTAGACGTTTTTTAACAAGAATATTTCCAGTATATGGCCAATAGCATTAGCTTACAACATGTTATTAGCCTGGCACGCTCCTTAACTCAGTCCACATCCCCATCTCCTCTTCTCCCTCCCCAGTGACCTGCTCACAGTCCCAGCTGTAACCTCCGGCTGCAAACCAAGTAAATGTGGTTCTGAAACAGCCTTCCAGTAGGAGCAGAGAGGGCAAAAAACTCCCCTCGGCTGCTCTTAAAACAAAGCTGGATCGGTTAAGAGACGAGATTATCACATGGCTCTTGCAACATAAGCAACATCTCTGCCAGCTCTTTTATTCTTTCTCTAGAAACAAACTCTGTAGCATAACACGCTATTTCGTTCAACTTCCCTGGTAACTTATGTCACAGCTTTATTTTATTCTCTTTTTATTAAGTGAATACAGCACTCGGGAGTTTGACCAGCCGAGGAAAGCGTAACTGCACGCATATGGATTTGCACGGCTAGAGAGCAGCTAGGAAAGCCTCCCCCGGGCCGACCCGCCAGCACGCCCGGCAAGAAGGATGCAGGTCACTCGTCAAAGACGCAAGCGGCAGCCACCCGCCACGCTTCTCTGTAACGCACCAAATGAGTCCACAGCTCGCTAGCCTCCGTGCTGAGGGCTAAGATCCGACCGATTGGTCTGAAAGAAGGGAATTTTCTATTTTGGTTATACTCTGAAAGCTCTGGCAGGCATTGCTACGTGCGCATGATTCTGCGCAGATTTTCTTTGTAACTGTAAGAAGGAGACAGCTCTTTTTAATGAGAGAGAGAATCTGGAGAACAACAGAGATCTGTTCAGTCTTGAAGAGCCTGTTGTGTCCCCTAGGGCATGCCCTACTTTTAGAAGGGCAGTTTTAAGCATCGAAAACAACGTTAACCAGATGACGACAAATACCTTCTCCTGTAGGATCTTCGTCTCTGTGTAATAGTCGATAGGTTTTTTTGCATAAGGGAGGTCTTCTGATCCATTTTTTATGTCTGTGCCCTCAAAAACCACGCTGGCACTGCTAGTTAACACCAGTTTCTGCAGACATGTGAAAGAAAAGGGTTGTTTAAAGCCTAAGACAAAAGGGTCATTATTTATGAAGGCTCAGTAAAGACAATAATAAAGTTTAATCAACTGATGCTACAGATGATAAACTAAGTCTAGAAGAACATGGGCTAACAGAAGATGATCTGAAACTGCAGGTAAGAAAACTCCCACTCTTCTAATTGACTCTGTCACATTGTTTATTCCTACCTGAAGGAGGTTAAAACATTTCAACATGCAAGGCAGCCAGTCAAGGGGAAAACACCTCTAGGAAAATCAGAGTGCCCACCTCTCTTGGCACATTTTAGCACTTAACACACAAAGAGTGTTTTTAAGATGTATGTGCTCATCTTGATGATAACAATATCACGGTAGATGAAAGCAAAAAAGAATTCTTATATCGGATGTCTTTGTTGGATAAAAACATACCCTAGTGGATTCAAAACAGGAAGTCAGGGATGTATTTGGGTAATCAGAAACATGTGGTTTTAAACAAGATCTACATTGTAATAGAAAGACGACTAGATCCAACAAGCCCCAACAAGACTTAACTCCTCGCTCTGAGAGAATCCAGACTAAGCCTGAAGGTAAACACCGCGTGACCCCTTTCCTACAACAGCTTATTACGTGAGGCGGGGGAAGCAAACCTACAAACAAACTGTGGGGCGGGGAGTCCCATGCGACTCCCATCATTTAATTCTAAACATTATCACTCCGGTATTTGTAGGTGGACATTGCGCAAAATGCATGCTTTGGAGGCGACGTCTCTGCCCAAAATAAGTAAGGGGTCTTCACACGCCTTGCGCTTGAAAGTTTGCTAAGAATTCAACTGAAAACTCATGTGATATCAAAATAACATATGGGAAAAAACCAAACAAACCAAAAACTTGCCTGAGCAGCAGTCTGGTTTCCTCTGGCTCTTTTTTTTGTGGGCAAATGACTTTCTAAACCAAATTATACTGAGATTATGGCACAACTGTGTTCCTTCTCATTATACGTCAAAGCATTCATATAGGTAATAGATGCCATGAACACTTCCACTGCTGGAAAAGCTTTAGAGTTGCCCCTTATTAAAGCATGAAAAAATGCACATGTCAGCTGTGGCCCTCCCGTGGGTGATTCCCAGACGTCTAGTAGGATAAATTTTAACGGATGCTTTTCCTGCAGTCTGGAAGATTGTGATGTGTAGGTTTTCTGTGGCAAACGTGGACTGCGCTCACACCAGTCACTAACTGGGAGACCAACAGTCTCTCCCTTCTACCAATTTTCACAGAACAGGTAGAAATTCAGTATCGCAGAGACCTTTGCCCCTTTATCAGACTAGATAGAAATTAGTCCATGCTGCAACTGCTATAAAGTCACATCAGTGTCTTATAGTATCCATGTGCTTTTCGACCCTTACCTGCACTCCAGCTTCTTTGCAGGCTTCAATGACTGCTTTGGTTCCCATAAAATTCACCTTATAGAACAGTTCCCTGTTGTCATTTGAAGGTGCTGGTGATGCACAATGAAATGCCACTGATACACCTTGTAAAGCTGGGAGCAAAGCCTGGAAGATACATTGCAGGAGGCAGCAATAAAGCAACAGCAGTGGTGTCCACTCAGGGAAAAAAAGGGAAATAACACAGTTCTTTTTCTCATGGAAACAAACCCACTAAATTTCAAGTCATGTTCCTTCCATAAAGGAAAGCAGCTGGAATAGGATTAGCATCCCAGATCTTCACAACATCCTCTCCTTTTTGCTAGGCAAAAAAGCACTACATCAACTTTTCTTTCCTGAGAAGAACCTGGGAACTTTCTGAGTCCTGGAGGCTATCTAGACTTAACTACTTGTAGCAGTCTCAAGTGCAGGTATGAGACTCAAAATTACCTGGAGAGGAGTTAGGAAGCTCAGCCAGCAGCAGGTTTAACAGCCAACGGTACCCCACGGCACTGCCTGACATAAAGCTCCGAGACATGATACTTCATGCTGGTGGGGAGGTGTCTCCCCACACTGCATACAAATGTTTTTGCCAAGGCTCACACACATGACTGAGCTACAGCAAGAGGCCTTAGCGTGCCTTAACTGTTAGGAATAATGGATTCTGCCGTTCTCATGCAACTGAGGTTAGCCAGGAGAGCACCCGCGTGCAATTACCAACAGTGACTGTAATTAGACCGTATATCTGAGCTAACAGTAATGCAAATCATAACAGAGAAACAAGTTCTGTTCTTGTCAGCTTCAAGCAGCTGTCAAGTATATTCCTTTAAATGTTCTAGGTGAGGGTTCCACAAAAAGCTGCTTAGGCTAGTGACTTTGCAGGGAAAGGTTGGGGGGCGTATCTACCTACCCTTTTACAGCCTATGCAACACCTTCACGTGTTTTAGTGCTTCAGGCGGGGCTCGCTAAGCTGTTTGAACGAACATTTATTTAAACAGACATCCTTTCTGTCTACCCATGCCAGGTACTGTTGTTAGTCTGTACCTCTTTGTTGCAGAGGTCTCCCAGGAAGAACTGCACTCTGTCGTTGTCAAACCTCTTTTGAATATCAAACACGTTGACGGTGTAACCCTTCTCCAAGAGCTGCTCCACCATGTGCTGGCCTAAGAATCCCGACCCGCCGATCACCGTACATTTCTTACCAGCCTGCGGAGACAGGGAGAAAAGCACTTTAGCAAGCAGGCGTGCACCAACAGACTGCGCAATAAACTGATCTGAACCTCCTGAGGTCTTAATGTGCTGGAATTCTGCACAGTTCGGTAGTAGCTAGTTTAATTGGAGGGATATGAATTCAGATATCAAAAGACCTTCAATACGTCGGTGCTATCGCAGTAACTTCAAAGTTCAGAGATGCTAATGGTCCACAGGGCTCACACACCAGTTTGCACTTGGCAGCTCTGCCTCATAACCTAGCGGCTCACGTAGTACAGAGGAAACAAGAGGACTGGCTCCAACAAACTCTGCCCTCATGGTAAAGCAAATAGAATCTGCTTCAGCCCCACAGCACAGGTAATTCAGAATACTAAAACTGTCACCTTTAGCAAGGACAAAACCATTTGCAGAGCCTGTGAAACGTGGGCTTCTCCAAGCCAAGAAAGCAATCAGGTAAAGGCAAGGCTTATCCTTTTTAGTTAGTCATTAGTTCTTCCTTTCCTTTTTTTTTAAGGTTTTTAAAAAACAAAGGCTAGAGTCACTAATTAACCGATTCCAGTCTGGTCACTCGTCCAACTGGACTGAGACTGAAGACCTTACAGCCAACACAGAACATGCAAGCAACGAGTGTGAGGAAGCTTATGTACAAAGAATGCTCTGTCCTGGTTGGAAATCGGTTTGCTCCTTATTGTTGCTACACAGAACCCCACCTCTGCAGCTACACTATCAAGCTGAATGAAACTTCAACCCAGTGAAACCAAACGAAGACAACAATTGTTCTGAAGTTTCTCAGTGCTACGTCCTTAAACAAAGATTCTACCGCAAAGTGCCAATTATCCATGACAGAAATTAGAAGAGTTCAGTGTAGTTGCTCAGTTACATTAAAGCACAACCAATTATTTAGAACGGTGCATGCAAAGTACAGCCTGATTAAACTAATTAAAAAAAAGTTCTAATGGGTTGGCCCAGTGGTCTATTTGGTTTTGATAGCTGCAAGAGAACAGACGATATAGAAAGAATAGAACTCTCTACGGCTCACTCTCCTTGCACTCCCCCACTATAACAGTTGTGCCTTTGCTGTACTCATCAGCTTCCTGATTCTCTAAGCTCAGCCACATCCCTCCCCTCCACGGTGCCCTCGCCCTGCTGGGGGTCTGGCCTTTTCAGCTCCTCCTCAAAAGGCAGTCACTCCACCCTATCGATATTTTTACTCATCTTCCCCCATACCCTTCCTCACTCCAGCGTGTTCTTCGTAAAACGAGAGCACCCGAACTGCACGCTGCGCTTAGATGTGCCAAACCAAAGTCTTACAGTGGCAGAATGACGCCCTCTGTCTGGGTCTAAACATCAGAGTCGTTTTCCACCAGCACAGATGAGATAGTCCAGGCTTTTCTGTGTGGTAGTTTTCCACTCACCCAGGTAAAGGACACTATTCTAACTGTGATGAGAAACAGACTATTTAAGTACTCTTTAGTGCACCCTTCTAACACGCAATACAACCTCGTACTCACATCTCTTGGGAAAGTACTAAATGAAGCAACTCAATGACCAGAATCAGCAGAACTGCAGCTAACAGCGCCACACCTGCATTAATTAGCTCTTTTAAAAAATGCAGGTAGAAAGCCAGGCTACACATGACTATATTGATTTTAGGATCTGAATTACTACCTATCTAATGTTGTGCTGTGAATATACAACAGCCTGTTCATGCTCTTTAACATGACGCTACATTGGGATTGGGTTTTTTTTGTTTTTTTGTTTCCTAAATATCTGAGATTCACTGGGTCTTCCACGAGCTTCCTATGAATTAATGAGAAAATAGTTCAGCAGGTAGAAATTTCTCTATAAACAAAATCCACAGGTAATGCAACAGAACAGCTTAATAAATTATACTCCAAAGAGCGTCCAGCCACCTCTCTGACCTCAGCAACATGTTATTCCTTCCGCATTCTAACCTCCTGTATTCAATGCAGCAATCATAGAGGGAGGTTACAACAGTCTAGTAGATCTCAAGGACCTCAGCTGGGCCTTTACCTGCACTACAACATGGAATAATGTTAAAAGGCATATAGAAATGATCCTGGAGTAACGAAATCTCCAGACCAATTGATTTGGCAGCACTGACAAAGCCCCTGGTGTTCCTGGCGGGGGTGGAGCATTCCTGGGCCTTTTTGGAACTAACAGCAGCAAACGGTTCCTGGGAAAATAATGATTCCACACCAATATCTCTAGAGTTAGTATTAATGCAGGAACAGCCTCATGCTTCCCTGGTAATGCTCAGAAGAAATATCTATGAAAATATGTTCCTGCAAGACAAATCTTCATGAAGCATCATTTAAGCCGTCAACTTACCGATCTGAGGCGTGTGGCCATTTCTCAGATGATTCACTATCAAACCGATTTCTCTAAAAAAGGAGAATATTATTTTATTCACAATACTTTACTTAACCACGCCATTAACACAAACCAAGCTTTTTTCTTAAACACGTTTCTAGTTACAGAAATCAAGGTCTGAAGCCTTTATACTAAAGCAGAAGCATGAAAAAAGTGAGATAATTCTTTCTGCCCCACTGAACAAAATAAGCAGTACAAGAGTAACAGTGACATCAAATAGCTTTCTCAAAGGCATAACTTTATTATTAATCAAATACCCTTGACAACAAAGGCACCATCTTATTTTAGCTGGTATTGGCTTCATGCACTTCCTTCAAGTCTGAATATTTATACTCCAAATAACATGAATGCAATTGCAGGTTTTGGCAACATCCTCTTCAAAAATACAGTTGCTCAAGGGTGTTAGGAGCAGCAAAATAAAACTGAAGTTCAAGCACTTTGGGAGCACCGCACCCCCCTGTTCTGCAGCAGCAGACACAGTGTGGAAGAAACGCCGGCCCTCGCTGGCGCCCATCAGCAAAGAGAGGGGAGCCAGCGCTGAGATTTTCCACATTTTCATGTCACAGGCTGTTGATGCCACCAGTTTAATTAAAAATACGCTCTTCCTTCCAGAAATAGCAGACAACATTCCCAACTCAGGTGGGATCCTGCTGTGTGGGGTGTAGTCGAAAGACAGGAAAAGACAACTTGCCTATTTAGATCTGTTTCCAACATAGAGACAAGCTACACACAAAGAATTCTGATGGCTTTACAATCACTTTAAACCATCACTATGATAAACTACTGCTCTGGAGGTTGATTTGATTCTCCTTACTCCTAGTCAGTGCTTCCCCTACCTCCTACCATTCATGTGCTGGGATGGATCAAGGCTAGCTGAAAATGAATCATTTCCTGCCAGGGCTGGTTTTCAGCCAGAGCCCCCTCTGACCCATCTCTGCTTCACGAACACCAGCGCCAACACAACTGGATGAGATCCAGGAACATCTACACCAATGTTGCTATAAAATTATCACAGTACCACGCGTCACACAAGCAAATACATCTGTTGGACTGGCTCACTCTACAAGCTACACAGTTTAGCACTCTTTTTTTTTTTTCTGAAAAGCCCTTTTAATCGGCAAGGAAAAAGCCAAAAAAGGTAGGAATGGGGCCTGTCCGGCGAGGAACACCAAGCTGTTTTTAAGGTGTGGGCATAGGGTGATCTACCCTCCAGTTGCCCCTTCTTCTACCTCCAGGTCTCCCTTAACACAGGCCTTACCACACTCCAAAACGCAATTTATGAACTGCTCCGCCTCCAGTTTCCCTCCAGCTCTTCCAGCATCCCCCTCCCAGAGCCCCCGCTCCTCACACCCCTTCAGCCGCCCTCCACACACCCCCAGCTTTCCTCACAGCCCTCCTACAGCCTGCCTGCCTGCCTGCCTGCCCGCCCTCCCTCCCTCCCTCCCTCCCTCACACCCCTCCCCACCTGCCCTCCCTCACACCGCCGCTCTTCTCACACCCCCGCTTCCCCCGCCACCCATCCCACGCTCGCCACAGCCCTGCAGGCTCTGCAGCCCCCACGACCCCTCACACCGACCCCTCTCCACTCACCGCACCGCCGGCGCCTCAACCCTCTGCCGCCCGCCCTCAGCGCAGGCTCCGCCCCCGCCCCAGCCCGCCCCCTCCCTCCCTCCCTCTCTCCCTCCCTCTCTCTCACCAATCAGCGCGGACGGCTCCGCCAGAGCCCGCCCACTCCGCCAGATCCCGCCTCTTCTCCTCCCGCGGCCCCTGGGCTGAGCATCGCGCTAGCCGGCTATCGCTCGCTGATTGGCCCGCGGCCTCTCCCTTTTGGCCAATCGCGTTGAGGGAAGGAAGGGAAGCTTTTCTCCCCGATATGTCACCTCTTGGATCCGCCCCAACCTTGTGTTGACCAATAGCTACTGCCTAAACGCCTCCCGCGTCCGGCTCGCCACCAAATAGGAGCGAGGTTGCCACAGCAACGGCGTAGGGGCGTTAGCCAATGGGAAAGGGCGGTACTGTGTCTGGGCCTGTCGGGACCGGAGCCGCGGGGATGGTGAGTGCGGTGGGAGCGGCCCCGGCCCCGCGCTGCTCCGCCGCCGCTCCCGGCCCCGCGGGGGAGGCCCCTGTCAGCCCGGGGCCGCCGCGCCGCGGGCCGGGGGTTGAGGCGGCGGCGGCGGGCTGATCCTCTGCTCTTGTGTTGCTGTGCCAAGGCCTCCGGCTTTTCGAAGGCCCCGCTGGGAGCCGCGTCCCAGAGGAAGAAAGCGAGTCCCAAGCTGGAGCTGACGGAGGAGCAGAGGCAGGAGATCCGGGAGGCGTTCGACCTGTTTGACACGGACGGCACCGGGAACATCGATGTCAAGGAGCTCAAGGTAACAACTTTCCTGTTTTCCTACTGCTAAAAGCGCAGTTCTACCGAGGTTATAAAGTAATAGGGGCATAAACGCCTAAATGGCCTTGAACAGGAAGGGAGAGATTCCCACCCCACCCCCCCCAGCATAAATCCTTGTTGTCAACATGTACATTTTTCTGTTTAATTATAACTCTTTCCTGCTGTTATCAGGTGTCTTTAGAGCCAGGCTCTAAACATTGATAGTTCTGTATTTTCTGTACCTTCTCTGTCAGTAAAACATCAAAAAGGGTTTGTGCATATTAAAAAGGTAGGGTTTTTTTCCCCCTCTTATATTTTGTTGAGGATTGCATGCTTTGCAAGCTAGGTTATCTGAGCTATAGAATACACCGATGTTATTAATTTTCATGCTTTTATTTACTGCAAAACACTTTCAGTGCCTCCCCACTCCACCCTGTCCTTTGGGAAGAACAGTAATCAATAAATTAGGGCTCCTTTTGCTTTCAGAATTCGCCCTTCCTATTTGCTGCTGGATGTCCGTATCACTTACGACCACAGGGAGGAGACCTGGTTTTAAACTTGCCGCTTGTCCCTTTATCAAAGGAGGAAAAAGTGAAGCGTGCAGGTGTGCGTGCGCAGGTCTGCAGGTGAAGGCATCCTGCGATGTGCCGCTGTAGGAGCTTTGTCAGAAAGGCAAAACACAGAGTGTTTGAACTGTGTTTCCCCAGCATTCATTGAAAGAGATTTTTGTCACTAGAATGAAAAATTAACTGATTTAAGTTCCCTGCGGTCTACCAGCTTAAGGCCTTCCACATCTGTGCCATCAGATCAGGCCGTCAGAGTTTGGTAGCGTTGCAGGTATGATGGAAACTTCTTCAGTGGAGTCACTTGTCTTGAAGTTATTTTGCTGAGATGGTTCTGGGTCTGCCATTTAGTCGTCTTTCTTACAAAGATAAGCTCTTTTTTTTAAATTATTATTCAGTGTCTTGTTTCTCATAGCAAAGGCAATGCTAGCAGCAATTCCCTTGACAGGAATGGATAACATTCAGTTTTCCATTTGCCTTGGAAACTGCTATCCACAGTGCTGTGTAACAGTTTGGGATTTTCCCTTCAAAATATTAATTGAAGTAGGACTCTCTTATACTCTGGGTGCCCATCACAAGAAATTAAGAAAGTATATACCAAAATAGGTATGCTAAGACTTTACCTAAGAACCCAATTTTTCTCAGAGAAAATATTTCTCCCAAGACTGCTACACAGCCTTACCCTCCAAATCCTTGCCAGTTCTGAGCTGGGGGTGGTGGGTGTGACGGTAAGAATGTTTCTGAATTAGCTGAAGGACAAGTCCGGGATACAAATGGCAGCACGCCTGTCTTCTGCATCTTGGTGTGCCCTCGTGTGCGGAGAAACTTTGCTCTAGGTCTGCCCCTTACCTTGCTGTTTTCCTTCAGACACATAATGCGTGTTTTAACATGACAGGGTGTAAAGTTCAACTTTTTTTACCCCCTGAAGTTTTGTTTATAGGTTTGTATGATTTTCAGAATATTTTTTTTTTGTCCTTACAGGTGGCCATGAGAGCACTAGGGTTTGAACCTAAAAAAGAAGAGATCAAGAAAATGATATCAGATATTGATAAGGAAGGATCAGGAAAAATCAGCTTCAACAACTTCTTGGTAGTGATGACACAGAAAATGGTATGTCGATTTTAAAAGTCAAAGTGAAAGCCGTTTTGAAAATGGCTGAGTGCCTTCCATCACCTGTTGGTTTTAGTGGAAGGTGAAAGCTCTACTTTAATCTTAACAACAAAGTATATAAAAGTTAGAATTGCAGGACAGGGACTATCCTATCCCATTTTTCAAGGTGTGGTTGAAATAATTATGCTGTTAACAAGTTTCTGTAGCAGTTGGTTTTGTGCGTGTGTATGAGAAAAAAGGAAAAAACAAAATCAAGATTTTTATCCCAGACCAAAACAAGGTCTGTCTGCAGAAAGCTGTTGGGGTATTGACATGTGACACGGATGACTGTAGCAATGCACTGTCTTTTCTTTGCTTGAGTTTTAAGAGATTTAAAGGTGAAATCTCTGGTTTCAAAAATCTTAAAACATGCTGAGTAAAACCAGCTATTTAACAGTGGAAGATCCTGATACTGAAATCGCAAAGGCGTCTGGCTAGCTAGGAAAGAAAAATATTCCCCTGAAACCCTGAGGGTCTGGAAGCATCACTGTCTCTGTCTGCCTTCAGCTTTTGCATGTACACTTCCTGCTGGCGGGCTTCTTCGCATTTGCTCTTAAGAGAGCTTCTCAGTCTTTCTGATGCTTGTCTTCTACGACTTTACATCGAGTATTACCTACAATGTAACCACTACATTTTTTCCTTAAACTCATGCTTCCTTCTTTAAGGCTGAAAAAGATTCCAAAGAGGAAATCCTCAAAGCTTTCAAACTCTTTGATGATGACGAAACTGGCAAAATCTCTTTCAAAAACCTCAAACGTGTTGCCAAAGAACTGGGGGAGAACCTCACAGACGAAGAGCTGCAGGTTTGTACCTGGATTTGAAACCATTTCATACACAAACACTCGCTGTCTGCCTTTGTGTGTGGTGATCATAGACGGGTCCAGATTCTGCTGTGCCCTTGAGTGGGAAAGCAGTCACGGAACGTTCGTGTGTTAACTTGGTTTCGCATTTACATTCATTTAAAACCTATGTAATCAGTCGCTCTCTAATTCTCCTTCTGCCTGGAGAGCTGAGCCATCGCTCTGAGTGGTCTGCAAAGCACTAGAGCCCGCAGCGAGACTAAGGGACGGGGATCCCCACCTCAGCGGGGAAAGGAAGCCCTCTCAGGGTTAGCCTTTAGGTAAAGTCTCTCAGGTTTAGGCGCTGTCCTCTAACATCCTGTGGGATCTTTACGCTTGCACTGTTAGGAAAATCTGCTCCCTCTCTCCTGGCAGAAGCGGAAGAGCTGCTGTCAGTTTGTAATGGGGAAATGGGTTCTGAGGCCAACGATGGGTTAGGCATACCTGGCTGTTGAAATTGCCTCAGTAGAATTGCAGTTTCATGGAGTTAAAGTGATGTAAAAGGAACAACTCTGCTCCAAGCACTTTGTTTCTTCCAGGACAGTTCCTATAAAACAACATTTTCTATGCATATTTTTGTATAAATATATCTACAAAAATCTATTAGCATCTAGTTTAGTAAATATTTTGTAGCATGGTAGGTCTGACGTTGAGCTAACACTGTCCCCTCCAATACAATTCACTAAAAAGCGGTTCTAGTTGTGAATGAATCCAATAATTCTAATCCTAGTCTAATCTGTCTAATCTGCGGCTAATTTCTGAATGCAATTATCTTTCAGGAAATGATCGATGAAGCAGATAGAGATGGGGATGGGGAAGTGAATGAGCAGGAGTTCTTGCGGATCATGAAGAAGACCAGCCTTTACTGAAACAGAATTTTATTTATTTTTGCACATATGTATATACGTTTGGTAGGTGCCTCACTTTTTTACGGTCTTTTATTTCTTTTGAGACAGGAGAAAGTATAGGTCAATATTTTTAAGTGGATGATCTTCTGTTTGTGAACAGTTACCAGCTGCTAAACTCTACGTGTAGCACCGTGGTGGCTTGTTTGTGCTCGTAAGATGGTCGCACTCTTTGTTTTCAATACACAAATCACATTTTTCAGTGGCAGTGTTCTGATCCTTCCCTGATTAAAAACCATGTGTCGAATGATTCCGATTTGGAAAAGAGAGGACTCAAAATAGGAAAGCGTAAACCCCTCTTTCCCAGCAGTTGGAACTTTTTGGTTTAATGTCTTGGTTTGGGCCTAGCTATAGTGAACTCTTTATAGGGCATATTTGCAGGGATCAGTTCTTTATACTCTCTCTTTTGGTGATTATCCCATTCCCCTTTTTTAGTATGTTCTTTAAACTGAAAGCGAAGTAAACAGACTGCTGCAACTTGACTTAGTGCTGTGAGTTCACACGTTTAAAGAAACCTCTTTGCGAAAGAAAAGTTACCAGTGCTGCTGCTGAAAGCTCTGTGTGTTCACAGGAATATTCAGTGGCTGCAAATATAAGATTGTATTTGAAATAAAGTGTCTTATTTTAAGCCATCGGAGTTGTGGAAAGAAGTACACAAAAATACCGACAAGTAGCTGCAGGGTGGCTTTTGCCTTGTGCGGGAAGGGAACGAGCTCCCTCGCCTTCTGCTGCTTCAGCTGTTCCCCTCGTCCCGCTGGTCTGCCCCTTCCTGCTCTCAGGCACGGGAAGGTTTCTGCCTTCCTCCTTTGCAGACATCTGAGCGCCCTCAAAATCTGATTTATTCCTTTGTGCTCCGTGCAGCCTCCCCTGCCCCGGACGGGAACACACCCCGGCACAGAACACTGTAGGGAGTAGAACCAGAGTTCCAGTTTTAACACGAGATATACCCAGAGGAATAGGAAGTGACAAGGGGTACATCAGAAAGGGGTACGTTACATCTGATTAATTAATTTATCGTTCGTGATTAGTTTAATAAATGCGTTAGGCTGGCGGTTGAGCTTCACGGTTCGTGAGGCGATCGGCACGAGGGCCCGCAGGCCTTGTCCCGCCCCATCTGCGTCTCGGCCAATCAGCCGCCGCGCTTTCCCTGAGGAGCAGGAGTGTTAGCCAATGAGGAGCGTGGCTGGGAGGGCGGCGGGATGGTGAGCGGGGCGTACCTCCTCCGAGGTCCCCCCAGGGCGGCCGGGGCTGGCGGCGGCCCCGGCGGGGCGGCAGCTCGGCCTGTCCCGGCCGGTGAGGCCGGGCGGGGGGTTGCGGAGGGAAGGGGGAGGCCGTGGCGCGGTGAGCGCTCCTGGGAACGCGGGCGGGATGGGGGGAACGCGTCCGGTGCCGCCCGCCTGAGGGCGCCGGCCCGCTCTCCCGCAGGCTGGCGGCGGCGAGGAAGGTGCTGCCGGGGGGAGCTCCCCGACGGAGGAACTGGCCCTCGCCTTCCCGGTCAGCAAAGAGCTGAGGCGAGAACTGCAGGAGGCCTTTGAGTTGTTCGATCGTGATCGCTCGGGCCTGATAGATGTCAGCGACTTGAAGGCAAGGAGCTGTATAAATGCAGAGACTTTACCGGTGAAAACAAAGGCTGTGGGGTTTAGTGACTCCTCGCTTGTCCTCTTTGGCCCCCATGAAACTCCACGTAGGTTCTTCCACATGCCTCTGGGCTATGGAGAAGAAAACCTGGTCAGGAAGGAGAACCACTGGTCAGTGAGCTTTTAGGAGGTGGAGCGAAGTTGTTCCACCGCCATCCAGAGGCCGTCTGCTGTCCTACCCTGGTTGTGAATCTCTCATGCTTTCATCAGTGCACCAAGATACCGTTAACCTGTGCTGCAGGGACTTTGTTTGGCCAGGCCTGAAGGAAGGCATGGATGTGCAGCGTACCCATCACAGCCCATTGCACACGTGGAAAATCGCATTACTGTAGCATTGCTGGCGTACTGCCGTGCCTGCGGTGGGAGTTTAGAACAGCATGTAGAGCTTGTCATTATTCTGCTGCTGACTGAGCTCAGCCCAGATCAGTAGGGGCTTTAGGTCCTTTTTCTGTGACAATGTGGAGCAAATCTCAGGAGTCTCCTGCCCTGTCTTTCTTCACAGTGACCCCTGTCCTCAGGAAGTTGAGGTGAAATGACATTTTGCAGGCAAAAGTCTCTAACAACCCCTGTCCTCTAACAGCCTTTACAAACACGGTGCAAGTTTGTGTAGCTCAAGGGTGTTCAGTTTGCTGCTCTTTGGGATGTGTTTGCACAGCCTGCGTAACCCAGATGAGAAGCCTGGATCCCCTCAGGCTGATAGAAATGACACAGTTGCTTTGTGACCGCAGTTAAACTTGGAACCTGAATTACTGTAGTCAAACAAAGTGACTGGCAGTAAAAGTAAATGTTGGAAATGGGTCTAATCATTTACAAGCAGCTGATAAAGGCTGCTGCGGAGCAGCGATGAAGCAACTGCTGTTTGCCACCTGTTGCTTTGGGACCACTTGCTGTGTTAACGGACGTTGCTGCCTGAACTCGGGCTCGTTATGCAGCCATCAGTGGTGTAAGGTTTGTGCCAGCTTACTGACCTCAGGCGGGACCACAGCCTTCCTTCTCGGCCCTTGCTGAGAGCTCTTCGCTGCTCATTTTTCATGGCCTTGTACTATTGATGTTAGACAGCTGCAGAACCCTGTTCTCTAGAGGCAAAATGGTGGCTGAATAGCTGTTGAATGAAACGTTGGAGGGGGTTTCACTAGTTTCATGTACCTGCTTGTTTCAAACATCTTCCCCTCTTTGTTTCTGTTTGATCTGTACACCAAGACATTGGTCTGTTTTCTTTTTCGGCAGATAACCGTAAGGGCTCTGGGCTGTGAACTGGGGAAAGAGGAGATGAAGAGAATCATCTCTGAATTCGGCGAAGAAGGGTCAGGGAAGCTAACCTTTAAGTCGTTCCTGCAGGTGGTGACTCAGAAAATGGTATGTGGTTACAAAGAGTGAAATTCCTCTTGCCTAACCTTACAGTGCAGGTAGCCACAGTACATTGGGTCGCTCTGGTTCCCTGCAGGGGAAAAACAGGAGTGTTTCAGGAGTTTTATCTGAGCTATTTTAGATATCTACCTTTAGGTGAATTGCCGTTACCCCTCTTGCCTCTTTCCATGAGCTGTAGAGGGAGCAGGAGGGCTGGTTCACATAGAGGGAGCTGCACCTCAGCAGGAATCTCCCTCCCATCCCAGAGTGTCCTGAGCACACGCAGCACCTAGGAGCCCATGCTCCCCTTAAGCCTTTCCACATGAAATTTCAGTTCTGTCTTTATAGTCACAGGGCTATTTATCTTCAGTTCAAGACAGCAGTGAGCAAATGTCATACATCAGATGAACAATTCACCATCTGCAGCGAAATCATGCCTCAGTATGTGCTGACACTGTCAGCTCCTCCTGCGGGCAGCAGCCCCGCAAGCTCGTGCAGTGTCCGAAGGGCTGCCGTTTGATGCCACCTGTCTGCTTCTTGTTCCCTAGTCCTCATCACCTGTCTGAGAGTCCTGTGGCTCAGCCACCTCTGCATCCCCTCTTGCCTCGCTGCGTGCAGGCGTAGACCGTTCTCAACAGAGCACCAGCTTGCCTGGTGCCTGGTTCTGCCCCTTCCACCCTTCCCATTTCATGGCAAGGCTTTGTGGGGTGCCTGGGAGGTGACCAGGGCGTAGCTGGCATGGCATCTTGCGTTCGTAGCTCCCAGGGTGCGTACGCACAGGAGCCATGCAAAGGGGGCGGTGAAGATCCCTGTTTTCCCCTTAGTTCAGTCAAAGCCCACACCCAACTGCAGGCCTGCGTGTGAGGTGAGCGAGGACAGTAAGAGCCAGCATCAGCCTGGCTCGTTTTTGACATAAAATAAACTGGTAGCCTTTGGATCATGGCAGCTGCTTCCTCCTCCAGCAGCAGGGCCAGTCCCCTTCTTCCTGTCAAAGCCTGGCCAGGATATTCCAGGCCACGTCCCCATGCTGCTCAGACGGAGTCTCTGGAGCTTTTCCTTTAGTGCAGTTATACCGGGTGGGGAGAGGCAAAGGTGAAATAGCAGCAGTAGGTAACCCTCTTCTATGGCTGTGTTTTCCCCCAAATGATGTCTTGGATTTGATTGCAAATGTTTGCTGGCTGAAGCGCCTGGCTGGGGTCTGTAGGGCAGTATGATGTCGTGTTTACATGATGGCATTTTTCATTTCCTTGCTAAGGCAGAGCCGTGTTTGGAAAAGGAGATCCTGGAAGCTTTCAGGGTGTTTGATTGTGATGGCACTGGCAAGATCTCCTTTGAGAATCTCAAGGTGGTGGCTAGTGAGCTTGGGGAAGGCATCACGGATGAGGAGCTGCAGGTTTGTGAAGTACAAACATATTCCTCTCGTGCTCTGCTCAGGGAGGGAGGGCAGTGCTTGCCCTCCAAGGGAGCCTTCCTGAGGGACCGTGCCGCGTTGCTTTGCAAGGGACGCGATCTCTGGCCCGCTTGGGCCTGGCCTGAGACCTTCACCAGCGCTGGCACTTTGTGACCCTCTCGGATCCATCCTAACCTGGTCACCAAACCTTTGCTGTCCCACAGGAGATGATTGATGAAGCAGATGTGGATGGAGATGGGGAAGTGGACAAGCAGGAGTTCCTACGGATGCTGACACTGACCGACCCATAACTACAGGATTTTGGGTTTTTTCCTCCCTTTCCTATGTAAACAACTAGTTACAATGCCACTTTTCTCCAGCTTCCTTATTTCTTGTTTGTTGCCTTTCTTGGGTGTCAAAACACACCGAAATATTGTTAATGTTTCATCTTTGGGTTGATTTTTCTGCTCCACCAGCGGAAGCGGTACCGCATCCCAGCAAACAGTGTTGTTACTAGCACAGTGTCTGTGTGGGTTGGATCTAAAGTTAGAGATTAATTCAGATTCTTCAGCCAGTCCCTGGAATGCTCCCTGTTGTGTTTACATCCCCTAGCTTTTCAGCCTATCTGTTAGTTAGTCAAAACAATCTTAGTCTCAGAAAATCCTGCAGGGGATTGCTGAAGGCTCAAGGGAGCAGAGGGATTTTTGTGCTGGCAAACACTTGCCTTCTCTGCCTGGCGGGTCCTGTCCCAAAACCAACTGGTCCTTTATGTCTTGGAGGCTTTCACACCTTTGCAACAGGCTGCGTAAGGTGGCCAATGGGGTGGAAATGATCAGTAGGAGAATCAGTAGGAAGAATTAACACCAGAAAGAGTGGATAAGCGACGTTGTCATTAGAAACCTGGCTAGAATTGCTGTATTGTGCTCTTCCGGGCTGTTCTGTCGCTGCCAGGTGTGCCTGAACCCCTCTTTGGAGCACTGCTGCAGCGGGTGGGTGATTTCTTCCCACTCTGGCCACCAGCGTAGTCTCGAAGGATCTCGCCACGTTGGTGAGAGCGCAAAAATATGCTGGTGTTTTGAAAAGGATGCAAAAAGCCTGAAAAGTTTGCTGAGGAGAGGCTCAGGAAATAGTTGCTGGCTTAGAAAACAAGTTTAACGCAGAGAGAATGAAACAGCTCAGTCTGTGACAATTATGTGATACCACCTGTATAAGAAGAACATACCATCTACCATCTAAAAAGCCTAGTGGAGACAAACCTGCCAGCGTCCGGGGGCTGGGAGTAAGCTCTTCAACTGTGAGAGAGAAATAAAGCTTGGCTTTTCTGAAATGATATTGGTTAACTGAGAATGAGCTATCAAATGCTACAGCAGTGTCTTCAGGTGAAGACTGAATCCTCTCGGCATTCTTGCTGCAGCCCAGTGTAAGCTGCTGTGCTCTTCACAGCTCCTGCAGCAGCCAGATTAGATGCACAAACGCTTCCCTCTGGCCTCAAAAACCCGTTGTCTGAACAGCCGTGCCCGATACTGGGTTATTTTTAGTGCCGCTGCTTGCCAGGCTTTGCTATCGCCCAGCCAGCTCCCAGCTTGCCGTTCAGGTTTCGGCGAGGTGGGGTATCTTGTCTGTCCCTGTCGTGCACAGCTGTTGCTCCCGGGTTGTTTCTAGGAATTCTCCCAGGGACTGGAAGGGACTGGAAGTGGCACCGTGTTCTCTGCGATGCCTAGGCCTCACCCTGCACTCGTTTTGCCTGGGAGCAGTATGGAAGGCTGCTTCCAAAATGTTCCACGCTATCATGGCAGGTCTTCCGTTAACGCAAGATCGTTAACGTGAGACCTGGATGCTAGTTGGTTTGGGTCTGCTTTCACCCATGACATATTCGTGCCCAGGTCTGGGTTCTGACAAATCCTAGCAAAACACATGGGGTTTGTTGTTGGTGACCTCTTGTGCCGTTTTCCCCGCTCCTTGCCCAACCAGCAGCACTAAGAGCATCTCCTCATCCAGCGTGAAAGTCAAAAACGAAAGGAGAATTCAGCCCAGGTAAAAAGTGTCAGGTTTTATTCAGGTTTTATTCAGCTTTATTCCTTTCGCCACCAATTCCTCCATTCTATGGGGTGCGCGGGGAGTTTGAGGTACTGGCAGCAAGGGACCAGTCACGGCTGACACGGCCCAGGCAACCCCTCAGCCCCGCAGGACCAAAGACAGTGGCTGTACTTGAGCCCCTTGGAAACCTGGCTTTTGCACGCCAGCCCAATGCGTGCCCATGCTCCAGTTACTGCCAGTATACGGTCATTAAGTGGCGTGTCCTCGGCAGGACACGACAACGCTCCCGTTGCTCCGGAGTTCTCCCTCCCCAGCAGCCGCCGGTGGGCCCGTGGGGGGGAAGGACTCCGGCTGCGTAGCAGTGCGCTGGTTGGCGTGGGGGTGTAAAAGGGGAAGGAGATCATCCGAGGCTCAGTGCCTGCGCTCCAGAGGAGACAGATTCTGTGGCTCTGAGGCATTCAGGCAAGCCTGACCACTTCTCTGACCATTTTTCCGATGCCATCATAGATCTCGTGAATGGGGGCGTTGCACATGAAGGCGCTGGTGGTCACCAGCTTGTTCTTCGCATCCACGTGGATTTCGGTGACGTGTTTGTTCACGTGCTTGCAGCCAAGCTCCTTCATGGTCTCAGCAGTCTTTGCGTAAGGCCATCTACAAGGGAAAAAAGAGAATAAACCCTGTGTGGGGAAGCCGGTGTTACCCAGAGCCATTTGACGAGGGCCTGGAGTGAGAAGTCTGTTGATTACAGGATGATGGATGGGCCCTACACAAAGCCGGCTCAATAGGATCCGAATCTTTTCCTGGCAGAGTTGTTTCTGGAGGACTATAGAGCCAGGAAAACCTCCAGACTACAGTGAGTTGAAAATCTGAAGTAAAGCCAAAATAAAACCTTGATGTTCCAGTGTAGACATTCCCCTACTTAACTCTGCCCACTCCACGCTTCGTGTTTAGGTTTGGGTTTTTTTTTCACCAGCTTCCTACAAGTGACATCATTTCTGAGCAGGAGCCATCATAGTTCCTTCCCTGCCACTGGGAGAGTTCAGTCTCAGCTTTCCCCTTTGAGGAAGGACAGTTTAACCCCCTCCCTCTCTTAACGCTACTGAGTCTTGTGCAACCATCCTGTTCCTACCTAGGATCTGCTTAACTTCACGAGTCAGTGGTCTGGGGTCTTTCCTACCCTGGGACCAAGAGGTGCATGAGACAGGTTGCTACGTGCACTGGGGAGGCAAATATAAGATTGTGTTTAAAATAAAGTGTCTTATTTTAAGCCATCAGAGTTGTGGAAAGAAGTACACAAAAATACCGACTCCCTACTGTAGGGAGTAGAACCAGATTTCAAGTTTTCAAAGGAGATGTATGTAGAGGAATAGGAAGTGACACGGGGTACCTCAAAAACTCTGATTATTTGATTTATCAGGCAAGATTAATTTAATAAATGCATGGTGTGGATCATTCACTCTGAGAAATAACATTCAGCTCATCACAAGACTTCAGATATCCGGGCAGGAGAGCTGAGGCAGGGTGCTGTGCACGCTGGGGAGGCGTTGCTGATCTCTGATGTTCGTGGTGTGATTCCCTACCGGCGCTCCGAGGTTACTTACTTCTCACACTCTGTGTCGTGACCCACGGTCAGCTCGCAACCCGGGAAGATTTTGGCTGCCAGCACTGGGGAAATGCAGCACAGTCCGATGGGCTTTTTGGCAGCGTGGAATGCCTTCAGGACGTCCTCCACCTCTTTGGAGATGACGCAGTTCTTGCCTTGGGTGGCCCAAGTGCTCAGGTTTTTAGCCACTCCAAAGCCACCTGAGTGAAGAAGAACAGATTAGGCTGGAAGATCAGTACTCCAGGGCGGGATTTTTTCAGGTATTACTTAGCAGAATGCTGAAATGGGTTTGGAGGATGGCAGCATTTGTCCAATGTTGATAAAAGAATTAAAACTAGACAAGCTGAAACTTTGTGAGCTGGGTGCCAGGGGATGAGACATCGAAGCACCTTTCTTGCTTCCATACAGAACTGAAGCGGAGAGGTGCTGATGCTCCGTTAGGTACCGTGTCTCACCCGTGAGCTCTTTTCCCAGTGGCAGTAGAACATGCTGACAAGTTTTCACTTGTCACTTAAACCTTGCCTCAGGCCTCTTCCATCCCCACAGAAATCACTGGTTACTTTCACTAGAGATGAATTGCCAGACTGGCCAGGCTTTCCGCTTTTGAGTCACCCCCTCCCTGTCCCAGCCTCTTCTCCTGATAAGGAGGTACGCACGGCGGTGAGGGAGGGGATGCTGTTACATCCAGTAAAAAGAAAAGCTCAGTAGATGGTACAAAGGATAATTTATTTGGCAGTTATCGGCTCTATCCTCTTGGGATAAGCTTCTGCATTGCCATGTTCTCTTTTGATCTAAGTCCAAGCTGGCCTGCCAGTGCCAGCACAGACGGAAGATGTCTGTCCTTCTAGTCCATGCTTCCAGCCTGTCATCTTCCCCGGGGCTCTGCCCAGTTCATCTCCAGCCCATGACTCCCATGCCGTTCAAGGCTTATGGCATTTCTAAGCTGTTCCTGAGACCCTGGGCCTGCAGACCCTGCATGCCATCCCACCTGGTATGATGAGGGCGTCCAGCCCCTTGACATCCAGCTTGGCTAGATCCTTGATGTTGCCTCTGGCTATTCTGGCACTTTCAACTAGCACGTTGCGCTTCTCCTGAGTTGGCTGTCCTTTCACGTGGTCCACCACATGCATCTGGTCGACATCAGGAGCATAAACCTCTGCCTGGCGAGGAGGGGAAAGATCTGTTATCCTTCTGTCATGTATCCTAAGCATGTTAAAGACCATGGGTAGTGAATTAAGTGCTTGAGTTACTTTGTTAGGGAAGAAGTTTGCTGGTGAATGCAGCGACCTTCAGGCTCACCTGTATCTGATCCTGGCATCAGGAAGGTTATTGTCATAGGGAGGAGAAAGAAAGGAAGGACTTTTGTAGCTTCTGCACAGGAACATTTACGCTGATCTTGAAGGAATGAGGGTGGTGTTAGGTGGAAGCAAAGCAGCTAGCCCACACTGCTTGTCTGGGGGCCTGAAGTGCTGGAGAGGGAGCAGTGACTCCTTTCCTCCCTAGGAAAATGAGGTGTCCCAAGAGCCATAGGTGAGGCTGTTTCTTAGAGGTTTCCACCTGCATCTCGAGCAATCACCTTCACTGGGGCAACCCAGCCCTGCCCCAGCTGCCCCCACAAAGCCAGTCCTCTCCTAGGGGTGCTGGCTGCCCAGCAAGCTGCTGGCAAACCACAGGCCGCCCTCAAAGACAGGACTTTGAGTTGCTTCTCCCTGGCCTCTGTTTTCCCAAAGCCAAAGTATTTCTTTTTCTGAAAAATGCCTCCTCTTCCTTCAGAACTGTTTCAAGCTCACATGCAGTGATGAAGAGCAGAGGGTGGCAAACAGATGGCTGATAGATTTTGGGACTGTACAAGCTTTGCAGTCCTGGACCCCACAATTTAAGAAGGGTGTTAAGGTACTCAGAGGCATCCAGAGGAGGGCAACAAAGTTGGTGACAGGGCTGGAAGGCATGCCCTGTGAGGAGCTGCTGAGGTCTTTGGGTTTGTCTTGTTTGGAGAACGGGGATGAGGGGCGACTCATCTCTTTCAGCAGCTTCCTGAGGATGGGACAGGGAGAGGGAGGTGCTGGTCCCCCTGGGATCCAGGGATAAGATGCGTGGGAGTGGTTCAAAGCTGTGCCAGGGGAGCATTAGACTGGACATTAGGAAGCATTTCTGTACCAAGAGGGTGGTCAAACACTGGAACAGGCTTCCAGGAGAGGTAGGCATTGCCCAGTGCCCTTAATAACATGCTTTAACCTGGTCACCCCTGAGCTGGTCAGACAGTTGGACTAGATGGTCTTTGTAGATCCCTTCCAACTGAAATTAGTCTAGTCTATGCTATGGTACTCTTTGTTTCCTTAGGCAAACACGACTGAAAAATAAAAGGAAGGGGTTGAAATAACGGCTGAGTTTCCTCCAGCAGAGGTCCTTGCTGATCAAGGGATGAGTGCAGGATGGTGCTCCCAGCCTGCCAACTCAGGGTATGGCCGGAGGGCAGCCACAGCAGCAGCTCCGGGAGAGAAGAGGAGGCAAAATTATAGACAGTGGAGAAAAGGTTTGGACAGGTCTCAGCTTTAAGCCAAGCAGAGAATACACGCTTTGAAGGCTTTGGAATTGGGCAGGCTGGCTCTGCAGCACATGTACGTCACCACTGTGCATTTAACGGAGCAATTCTGATTCCCAGGAGAATGGCTCTGACCCTGATCTGTGGGTGGCTCAGAGCTGAGGGTAGTGTTACATAGGGCTCCTCTCCCTCCTCTGCCAGTCTCGCAGAGTGGCTACTGTCTCTAATGGCATCTGAGAGCAGCTGCTTGAGGGTCACCTTTTTTACCCCTATTCAAGTTCGACTCACAAGAACTTGTCTATTTTCAGTTCTAACCTTGGGGGTTTTAACAAGATGAATTTCAAACAGCCAAAGCCAATAGCAGTCTTTTAAACAGAAATACCAAAGCAGAAAAGAGGAAGCGCAAGCCAAAAAGAACAGAGGATGCATTTAGGAAAGTTTCTCTCAGAGTTCGGATACACTCAGCACAGAGCGCCAAGCCGATCCTCTCGTACAGCAGAGCTGTGAGAGCAAAGCAGAGACCAGGGAGTTCTCCACGCTCGCCGTAGCAGCTCCTACACTGTGCCAGTTGCTGTGACTCTTACGCTTTGCAATTACCCTAGCAGCGATGGGGAGCCTGTGCTTTGTCCAGCAAGCTGCAAAGCTCCTCAGAGACAAGCACCTTCTGCAAGAGAGTGAGACTGAAAAGCAGAGCAAAGCAGAAGGAGCCCGAGGTGGGGCAAGAGCCTGCCAGGGTGCCTCTTACCTGTGCCCCCTCCCTGCTGAGATGCACCAGCACGGCAGAAGACTCATGGATCTCACTCCCGTCGTACACCCCACAGCCAGCCAGCACGACAGCCACTCTCTTTCCCATGGTCACAAGCCGAGCAGGAGGATTCCCTGGAGAGCCCCAAATTGCTGTGCATCTCTGTTCACTGCCCAGAGCCTTTTATAGCGTGCTCCCTCCCCCAGGAGCAGGTGGGGCCAGGAGGGTTGGGCTGAATTTCTTACTGGCAAAAAGGTTCTATTTCCAGTGCCACAGGCAGGGCATGTAAATATTATTTGTTTCCTCAACTGACTGCTCCCTTGCAGATCTTCTCAGCACGTTGTCTCCAAAGCGTTTTTCAGACTAAAGTACCAAGGTCCTTGCACACAGGTTGGTATCAAAGGGAACCCGCCCAGAGCAAGTATTCAAGCCAGTGCATTCCTCTCTGTGCCCCATTTTTTTAAACCCTACACTGCATAGGCAGCCTCAGTCTTTTAACACCAAGATTTCTTTTTTGAACCGTAAATGTTCTTTTCCTCCTATCTCATGTCTCAAGAGCAGATGTTTTGCACTCAGCTGTAGTTGTTCCCTGGCCTTTGGGTCCTGAGGCAAGAAATTAATAACTTGATTCTTCATCAACAGCACCATCTCTCCATTTGCCAGGAAAGCGGTACCAGGAATTGACAGCAAGATTTACAGCATGTGATGGGGAAAATCCCTTGCTCGTGCAGAGACTTGTTCTTCCTTCTCCCCGATATGCTCACACCTGAGGTGATTACGTACCTCTTCATTTCAGCTTTGCGCCATTGAAATAACTGTGGCCCATTGGGGCTCTCTCGCCACTCTTCAGAGAACAACTGGCTTCATGCAGTGCGGCTGAAGGGTGTTTTTCAGGGGTTATCGATAAGAAATTTTCTTTAGGTCTCAATTATGTTTGGAAGAGACATGAAATACATCCTGTGTATAATGAAATAGCGTCTGGCAAGTTTGTCAGTCATAGAAGGCATGAGAAAGATACTCATTGCTAATGCATGTGGCTTCATTTATTGCATGCATCTCTTAAAACTAGTGATATTGTCCTGGCTGCTGGGAACAAAAAGCACATGAGAAAAGACTTGCAGTCCAGCTAATCTAACGCAGGCTCTTCCCTTTTAGTTACTTTTATTACCCAGAACAGGAATTACACCTCAAGAGATGTGTGGAAAACACCCAAAGCCTTTTCTCACTGCTGTTTGGTTTGGTGTCTAAGGTATGCCAACCGTGGTTTAGAAATGTATTATTCACGCTTGCGTGAAAAAACAGCTGAATCATGCCGCAACTTGGAGAGGTAGTTTCTTCCTGCAACTGGTTAGAGAGCAGTCGCGTTAATGGTGGGACAAAGATAGCCAGAGGCTGATGATTTAAACAAACTTACTGCTTGCTGCAAACCATATAATTTAGCTCTGCCTGTTGGAGACCGACTGAGCTGGTTTCCCTTACTGGTACAATTGGTTAGGTGTAACTGGACAAACCAGGCTTGTTCCAATGCTTGCTTCCGTACGTAATAAGATCTATCTCAACAGACTTATTGAACCTAAAGATCTATCTGCAAAAAACGTATTCCTGATAAATAATACTTTCAAGCTGAGTTATTCCATTCTGTGTGGGAATATCTGCACACGTTTATTATGGTAGAGACATTGGGCTTTAATATTAATACCTTGCTTTCATCTGCATTGATATTCTAGTGAAGATGAGCATGAAGGAATCCTGTTGCCTCAAAGCTTTTCTTGAAGGGTGAACACAGGTAAAGATAACTGTCCTCTAAAGCCCTGAAGAAACCAGGGAAGTTTGGGAGCCATTGTAGGGATCCAGCTGCACGATGGAAGCATGCCGTCATGCTCCAGCTGGCTCAGAGGGCAGGAGGAGCGTCCTTTGACATCATCTGTGGGCCCTGACAATCTGCAGTTGTTCTGGATGCTGCTACAGATCTAATGCCCCTTGGATGATCCTGGAGGCCTGTCTTTGAGCTCCAGTCTGTGCAGCTCTAAGTCCCATTTCCAACAGCTTTTCGGTCCTCCAGCCCTGGCTGTGGAGCATGACTTATGGGAGAACATAGAGCAGGGGCTGCCAAGAGGAACCTCACAGCTTGCTACTGTAGGGCCTCTGCGGAGTCATCCTTGACCAGCCCAGTAATATTAGTGCGAAGCTCTTCACACTGTTCTGCATCTTTTATCTTGTCAGAGGCTGAGTGGAATTCGCTTTAGCTGGGGCCGATGGGAACGGGAGCTGAGTCCTTCGGAGGAATAGGCCCTACGCTGGCCCGTTGCACACAAACAAAACGATGGAGGAAGGTACGTAAGTGCAGGCAAGCGTCACCCCTGTTTTCCATCAAGGCTCTGTTCGCTCTCACAGCACAGTTCTCTGCCTAATTCCCACTTGACGTGTGACCCAAGATGATCCTGAGGCCAGTGTCCACCGCTTTCTGCAGCCTCTCCTCCATTGGTAAACACCTGTATGCCCTGATCTCATATTCTCCATGGGAAGCAGTGGGAAGCTGTGAATAGGTCCTTCACATCGCCTTTGGGATACAGCAGCGATCATGGCAACAGCAGATGCTCACTCACTGCCCAGGCAGTTCTCCTGGAAAGCCAGCAAGGCTCCTCTGGATTTACCCTCTCACCGATGGTCTCCAGGACGCGTGCTTGCATTGACACCTCACTCATGGAGACCACTGAGGAGCAGTTCCCCGTGAGTACGTGCAGAGAGGCTGGATTAGCTAGATGTGGACTGGCACGTGGGCAGAAGTCACCTTTAAGGGAATGGCACTGAGTCTGCCCTGGGTTTGCCCAGCAGAGCACAGCGGTGCCAGGCATTCATAGCTGTGACGGGGACAAACAGCAGGACCATGGCCAGTGTTAGGAGAAATTACTGGTCCCCAAGGACCTCCTGGGCTTGCAAAGTACTTGTTTGCTCCAGCAAGATGGATTCTTTTAAAAACCTTAATTTTAACCAGTGCAATTTCCTTGCTGGCAGTAGCAAAAAGGCAGTAATAGTAATAAACCCTCAGCGTTATTTTTCAAGTGTCTTTTTTAACAAGGGTTAATCAACAGTAAAATTAACAGGCCCCTGGAGGGAGCTACTAGCAGTCCATGCTGACTCACAGACTGAAATTTATTGCAGCAAGGAACTCGTTTGCATTTCCTCCCGCATGCAGAAGGGAACACTAACAGAAGATGTTTGTAGGGAAAAGGGGTGGAGAGCAGGGAGGAACACAGGCCAGTGGAGTTGCTTTGGTTATAAAGAGCTAAGGAGGAAAGAGAGGCAGCATTTCAGCCCGCATCTGGGTCTTAGCGGACTCTGCGATGGCAGACAGAAAAGCTGAGTCACTGCATTCCTCCATAGGGCTCTTGGGCATTTCCGCAGGTAGGGATCAAGTCTTCTTGGCATGGGAAGATGGGGTTGGGACTAGCTTTCACGGACAACCCCCTTTTCAAAGGGGGCTAAAGAGTCTGTTTATTCTGAGTCTTCTCTGCCTGGGTACAGCTTTTAGATCCAGAGATCCCTGTGCCTGTTTCAGCAGCCAAAAAAATATTTGTCTTGGCTTTAAAGTGCTGGCCTGAACTTTTGTACTCGATCCATCCTGGGTGGGAAGCAAATCAACATTTTTTGGTAGTCATTTTCATAGATGGTCTTTATTTGGATGCACTTTCCTCTCTTTTCCTTTTCTAGCTGTTTTCCCTGCAGCTCTCTTTTCTGTGTTCACTCCCTTTCACTTGCTCCTTCTTTGTGTTTCGTCTCTCCGAGTGCTGCCCCTTTTCATTTTTAGGCTGGTTTTCTGGAGTCACAAGGCTTATGTGATCATCTGTAGGGTGTGCCTGCATCCGCCTGCCTTTTGTGTAGTTGGAGAGCCAATTTTTACCTTTATCTGACAACGGGGGAGCACTTTCAAACATTATTAAGTTCAAGTTTCTTAAAACTAGGCAGCCAGAAAGAGGTGAGACCTTGGACACAAACCAAGTTAGAACATGCCCCCCCCGGCTCCTTAGATTTCATTATTTTCAGATCTTGTACTGCTATTTTTTTCTCTATTCCCTGCTCTTGCCACTCCGGTTCTCTCCTGGGTTTTTTTGGGCAAAGTTTACAAGCTCTTTCTTTTTTAACACCTCCCTTGTCACACGCAGGATCACTCTTACTGGCAGTGCATTTCTACAGCTTACCCAGAGCAGCGCCTCTGATCCCCAGCACGGCTTTGGGAGTCCTCCTGTTGATTTTATCGTCTCTCCTGGCGTATGCAGGTAAGACTCAGAGGACAGCCAGCTTCAAGGCCTCCCCCTCCTATAGCTTCGCATGTATTTGCTCTGCTTTGCCAACAGGTTTGTACAAACCGTGGCAGCCTTGCCAGACCACTGATTCATTCTCCTAGAGGAGTATGGCAGCACAGCAGAGTTTTCCTATATCGACGACCAAAGAAATCAATGTTGGTTTTGAACAAATGCTTTACTAGGATCTCTGAGAGTTTTAACAGACTGAATACATGATTTCTCTAAAAATGGTTCCCAGGCTTTCTGAGAGTGCTTTAGGCATCCATGGATTGAAATGGCATGTCAATGTGTAAATGCCAAGAGATCTACTTATCTGAGAGAAAAAATCGCTGGCTATTGCAAAGTCCACACTCTTTAGAATGAATGCTGAGTTGTTCCTCCTTAACTCGCCACGATGAGGACATGAAAATCCAAGATTTGATGGTGGCATTTTTTCCTCTACAAAGCAGACAGACTGGGAGAGGCACTGCATATTTTAACCCATAAAACATAGGTCCGCCTCTTCTCTCAGTCAGAGGTGGCACACAGCATTAGTAGAAAGCACTTGGAAGCGGCTGTACTGGTGGGACCATTGGAATGGACAGGTGGTGTTTCACTGTTGGTGGGAATCAACAGCCTCCTAACAAAGGCTGGAATTTCTGTGCTCCCTTGTTCCAAGAGATGCATACCTGTGTGATTACAGTCCTCTGTAGCTTGGGGACTCATTCAGCAGAGTTCTTGCTTCCCTTCCCAACTGGAGTCTGGCTCACAAAGCTGTACCAGTTTGAGGAAGAAATGAAGTCTAGGTCCATTACAAAGCTCCAGCTTGGAAGGGAGCTTTCAGGTCTATCTGTGCTGATCAGTATCCTCACATCATGAGGTGAGAAAGCACAGCAGTAAAAATAAGGTACTTTGTGATATTTTTTTGGGGTAGTAGGTGGATTCCACTCAATATGAAGTATTTTAAATCAAGGTCTTTGTCATTTGGGGGACCAGGATACTGAACAGGGTGGTTCTGGAGAAGGAATGAGTTTTGTAATTCCTATGCTTCTGTCTTCTGAGAAGGCCCGATTATTTATGGGGATGCAGCAGGCTGTGTGGCACTTGCGGTTCAAACATTGGACCTGACAGCTTACAGCAGGAACAAAACAAACCACCAGGCAACCCCAAAGGTGTCAGGACTTAACTTGCATTAATATATTATGGTCTTGTTACTGAGTCTTGTAGGCATCATGAGGGAGATAAGACAATGGCTTGCTGAGCCTCAACTTCAGTAGGGCAAACTGCGTGGCAGGCCTGGTGCCGTACCGAGTTGAAGGAACTCAAGTATTTTGAGCTCATGTTAGGCACTCTGATGAACTCAAGTGTTGTACTGAGGGAATACAACATGGATGGAGATGGTCATGTCTACACAGCGTAACGGGGCATGGTACAGACCTGCCCAAACTCATGATAGCTCTGTCTGGCATCATGCAGGACCTGTGCAGCTCCATGTGGAAGCAGAGTGATCACGCTTCCTACACACCATGTGCCTATAGCACAGCTGCCTGTCCTAACTACTGCTTTCCGTAACTTACTGTCTTGAAATCACAGTTCTGTCTCCACTATAATTTGTTCCACAGGAATTCGGAGAAGCCTAAGAAATGCCTCCCTATATTTGTCTCTCTGCCTGACCATCTCAGTGTTCTGGTGTGGCTATGGAGTGGTCTTCATCCTGGGAGGGCAAGGAGTTTTGAACAACACTGGTGATTTCCGCAATGCCTTGGTGCCTGGCCTGGTCACGTTCACTTTGGCACTACTCATTGTGGCAGTGGTGGGCTTCCTTTGCAGAGAGGTCGTCCTGGCTATGATCGCTTCTGCTGTCTCACTTGCCAGTGCCCACGAGGTTGCCATGCATTACAGCACAGCTTTCGGTTCCTCTGCTGTAGCTTGCAATTACATGATTGTCTGCTTGGTGGGTGGTTATTTTGCTTTGGGAAGGATTCTCTATTTCCTAACCAAAGAGAAAATTGCCCTCCCTGGCACAGATCTGGCCCAGAAAAAGACCCAGGAACAGATCCAATCCACCAGCAGCAGCATGAACCATTTTGCAGTCACCGGTCTGACCCTGAACATGCTGTCTGCCAGTGTCTTTGGCTGTAGGCTCCTGGGCGTCACTGGCAAGCTCTTTGTCGGTCAGGTACCCTGGCTGTGGGCAGCCGGGATCTACCAGACTGGCATCTGCATTTTATCATACCGTGCGATGGATGTACTAATGGCTACGTTCTTTGGTTTCACTTCCATCCTGAAGTTTGCTGGAGGCTATTGCCTTCTGTACCCAATCTGGCAACCAGAGGAGCCATCTTTCCCTACTCCATTTCTGGTGGTTTTCGCAATTCTTTTTGCTGTCTTGGCTCTTTTTCTCGCTCTTAAAAGCCCAGTGGATGGCCTGTATTTGCTGTTTTATGTGGCCTACTGCATTGCATTAGCTTGCCGTCCCAAGGGATTTTTTGAAGGTGGACCCCAAGGCGTGGATGTGGCCATCTTTGTGGCCTCAGCCTTGATGACTCTAATTCACCTGTACAATGTGAAAGCAACTGCCAAGATCCCAACAGGGAAGGGTGCTGTCAAGGCCCTACTTGCGCGCAGCAGTTTTGTGAAGCTTCGCGAGGGGGCAGACCTTCACGCTCCCTACCTAGGGTATTCCAAGTATGCAGATGCAGAAGTACTTGGCTATGCATGCAGTGTCCTCGCTTCTTTTGCTATAACAATGACAGGGGACCCCCAGGCTCCACTGGCCACTGTTGTAATTCCATGGGTAGTGATAGCTGGTGGGATCCTTAAGCTTCTAAGTGGCTCTGTGGCCTTTGCCCGGGGTAAAACCCTGGAGAGCAGCGCCTTCATTCTCTATGCTGTCATGTGGATCATCTGGGGCTTGACAAGATACGGTGGCCTCTATGGCACTACCAGAAGCTTCCACGCAGCAGTAGGCATCATTGCTTTCATGCTCTTCAATGTCTTCATTGTCTTCTGCACACTCTTCTTAAACCTTGCCTGGTTCTTTTACTCCCTCACTTTCTTGCTCATCGCTGTCAGCTTCTTGCTGGATGCCATCCATGCTCTTCCAGCTGGCTATGACATTGCTGCCACTCTCATCTTTGGTCTGGTCAGCTTTTACTGCTTCCTGTCTGCCCTTTTCAACAGCATCTTTGTGGGTTCCTGCTTACCGATGGGTAGGCCCATTGTGCAGCTTAGTGGCATGGGGGGAGGAACGACCAAGTGCCTTCACCTGCCTGCCAGGAAAGCTTCCTCAGTCAAGAGAATTGCAGGTAAGGGAAATACATAGGGCATAATGTGGGGGTGGAGGGTAAATTCTGCGAGGTTTTGTAGCAGAACACTATTAAAAGAACAATTTTCCAATCCAGGTGTGGAAACCATGACAATCTGATGACATTTTGATGAGGTGGGCCAAGTTACAAGAGTCATTAGAAGCTAAATACACTATGGGGGAAATAGGAGCAATTCCCTGATGGGAGCTGGCCTTAGCAGTGAATTTGCTGCTGTCTCTCCTGTATCGCACCCCAGTCTGCTCATCCAGTCTGAGATACATGAATCCTCCAGGCTGGTGCTACCTCTGAAAGCTTTGTACAGAGAAGGCAGGGCAAATGCATGGTGCTTGCTCTCTCCACAGGGCTGAATGACTTCTGGCCCTGGTGAACGTGGCCCAGAGCTCCCCTAAATGCCAGAGCTCCTCTTGGATGAATGCTAGAAAATGCACTGTCAGAGGAAATGCTTTGTTAGTTGGGAAAAGGAGATGAGAGCACCAAATTGGCTGTCTGTGACAGCTCTTCCATGAATTACAACCCCTCACTTCTAGTCACTCAAGGGATTCTGCCCTGTTCACATGCCAACAGATATCCTTAAGAATGGAGGGACGTGCGGCATCCCCACAGATACTGTGTATGTGCTTGTGGCAGCCTGTAATCGGCCTGATGCTGTGGAGAAAGCTCACCAGTAAGTATTTGTCTTTCTGCCCCAGTGAGGGCTTCCTTGGCTAGACTAAAGAAGCCTCTAGGGCTTATAGCTGCTGCTGAGTACTGGCTGCAGCAACCATCGAGAGCGATGAGACACAGCTTAGCCTCCATGGGAACAAGTTGCTGAGCCTGGGGGAGAAGATCTGAATGAGGAAAGGAGACAGTTGAGCTGGAACTGTCTTCTAGGATACTGAAGGCTCTGGCAGGTGATGGAGCCGGGTAGCTTGGATAACACAAGGGAAACCCAAAGAAGTGGCAAATGAGGCAGGGGATTATTGTACATGTTTGTAGGTACATATTGTCACAATCAAAACCCTTCTCATGTTTAACAAATGCCTCCAGCTGTACTTTTGTAAGCAGCCAGGTCCTCTCTTATTGGTGGCGTTTCCTCAGAATTTGGGCAGCTGGGACTTCTACCCATCCCTATACAAGAAGCTAAAACTTTGATTTGGAGTAGACATTCCTGGTTGGGAATAGTCATTAATGTCCTTTCCTGTCAGGTCGTCTGTTGAGCAGTTCTACTTTTACTGCAGACTGGTGACCTGGGACAGAGCCTACATGCCTTGTGTTAACTCTAGGCCTCACCAACACAATTTCCTTTTCAGGTGGAAAATAAATCCCTGTCCTACTCCCAGGCTCATTTTTCTTGCCTCCTTTCCAGCTCCAAGCGCCAGGCTCAGGATCGCCCCATGTCACTCTGGATTTCTAGCCTAAAGCAACTGGAACCTGCAAAGCATTTGTTCACTCCCCTCCTCTGGGACTTCATGGAGGCTGCCTGGCCATCTCCTATTAGCTTGGTGGTTCCCAGAGGTGAGGAAATGCTGTTGCTTCCAAGCTCTCTGGAGAGCTTTGGCTTTGAAACTCCAGCTTTTAAGTCACGCATCCCTGCAACGCAACGTGCTCCGTGGTGATATATCTGGTAAGATCATTGTGTTCGGGCTGATGTACGTCCGTAAGTGCCGTGCGACTCTTCCTTGTGCAGGTGGATGGGTGGACTTCCTGGGAATGAAGGACTCTGCTAAATATGTCGGTACCCCTCAGAGCATTGCCATCCGCATCCCCGACTGCTCTGTCACCACACACCTCATCGACCTGGTGAGTGGCCAGAGCACACTCACCCCAGCAGCACGGGTGACCAGACCTTGCCATCCCCCTGTCTAGGGAGCAGGCTTGGTGTCAGTCACTGGCACCCAGGTCCTCTGGCCTGCTGGAGGGGAGAAGGGTAGTGAGGGGCTGGATCCTAGCATGTTCAGACAGGTTTGGGGAGTGAAAAGTGCTAAAATGAGTAACTCCCGCAAGAAGAAAATCATTAAGAAGGGGTGGGGTATGCCGGCAGCTGGTGGCTGATTTTGTTGCAGAAAAGAGGGTAGAAGAATAACCACCATGTCAGAAAGCCAGAAAAGATGTCTTTAACAGACACTTTCTCCAATTTCCTACATAGAACACTTTTGTTGTAAGCAGGGGCTTATCTGAAGCCAGAATAACTTCAGAGGTCCAGAATGTGGCCAGAGGAACCGTGATACCCTGCATGCTCTACTCATTTCTCGGACAGACATTGTAGGGGTTTGGCAATTGCTGTTGCTGGAAAACAAAATGTTCTTTCCTGATCATCAGTAAACCCCAGTTCAGCTGGGTGTTAGTGACTCGTACACAGATTTGGTGGGACTGTTGTTTCCTACGAAGTAGGTGTCTCTACCTGGGTGAGTCACACTGAGTTCTCTTTAGAGTCACAGAGACTCACGAGTGAACTTCAGAGCCCAAGTCATCTGTTTTACACCGCAAAGCCTGCTCAGAGCTTTTATTCTCATTTTTCTGCCACCAGGTTGGCCCCATTGTGGTCACGTCAGCAAACCCGACAGGAGAGGCAGACACAACACACCACAACCAAGTCTATGCCAAGCTGGGAGATAAGGTAATTGAGGCTCTATGTTTTTTCATTCCGGCTGGTCCCAAGAGATGTGGGGATGGAAGAACGCAACCACTTTGTTTCCAGTAGGCAAATCAACAGGTGACATCAAGAATTTGGGAAAACATTTCATTAAACAAATCTCGTGGACACTCCTCATGTTGGTGTCGTAGTGAAAGAACATTGTAAAATACAGAACTTGGAGGGAAACCAAAATCCTTCTGATTTATACATTATAGCTATGGCTTGGCAACGTGAGCTAGTTCATCTTCCAACAGGGAATGATACGAGCAACAAAAAAAAGCTTCTTTGCTTACAAGTAATATAACCACTGATGCCTGAATGCACCAGGGCTCCAGCTGGCGTCGAGCTGTCAGAACACAGAGGGCTCCCATCTAATGCTGAAGCTGGTCTAAAACCAGTGCCACGGCTGTAAAATATTCCTGGCTTTTAGAACTTTCATAAGTACGATGGTCATGGCCATTCAAATGTCTGTCTTTCATTTCACTGTTAAATCCTGAGTGTACTACATTTTGCATATTCATGGCAGCATATGTGAGGGCAGTTTTAAATGAAAGGGGGTAGAAATCTTCACCTCTAACTCCTCAAAAATCTAATTTTCTACACATTTGCTTTGTGGATGGGACTTCTTCAAAGCTCCTCAGCTGATGTAAGCCTGTCTTTGCTCTACTGCTGGCCTACACCCCACAGAGGTCTCTCTCTTTGCTTTTATTAAGTTCGTTCATTCCAAATTCAGCCCTTAGTGTCAGTACAGTGGGGTAGGATGAAGCAGAGTTGCCTTTGATAATAATTACATGCTGTTGAGAGGTGGAAACTGCCCTCTCTTTTCCCAAGTCCCGAGGGGAACTTGGTGTGAACATCTGATGCTCTTCAGGTAGATGCAGTTCTCTGTGATGGGCCCTCTCCAGAGAACATTGCCTCCACCGTTGTGGACTGCACCAAAATCGACAGTGGAAACATAGGATTCTTCAGAGTCGGTATCATCCCCAAGTCTCAGGTAAAATTAATCTTGATTTTACTTCTGCTCCCTTTCTCCCTCAAGTGGGTTTTAGACTGGGGGTTTCCTAGTTCCATAAGGAGGTGAAGAAACCTGTGATAGCAGGAGTTATCATAGGGTGGTGTGAAAGAGCAGAAAAACAGAGCTCTGAGGTCCGAGGTGATGGATCTCCATGGGACAGGCCTTTCATTTACACCTGTTCCAGCGACCTCTGAGCAGACAGAAGTGCTTAGTGTAAACCGAAGGCTGAGCCCAGACACGTAGCTTGAAAGAGAACAGGGCGTTATTTCAATAGCTGGAGAAGAAATTAGTGCTTTCCCCTGATTATTAACCCACTCACAGCTGTGTTTGCTAATTCCAGGTGCTGCAGATACTGGAGCAGGTGCAGAAGAAACACAGATTGGTTCCTAAGAGCGGCACTAACACCACAAAAGGCCAGGAAGAATATCTGAATCATGGCCACGCTGTGCACAACGGCGTGGGCACGGCTGCCTCGGAAGAGACAGCGCCAGAGCAGTCCCCCGATGATGCCTGCGAGAATCACACTCGCTTCTGACTCCCGTGCAGGTCAAGCAGTTACGTGCTTACTAGGAAGGTGTTCGCTGGAAAATGACATATAGGTCAGATTGGGGAATGGGAGAGGCTTCCCAGCTGCAGGGGTGACTTATTCATCTTCCTGTGGATACTGCTCAAATATCCCCGCGCAGAGCTGACGTACAAACCACAGTCACCCAGAAGTAAAATTTTCGCTTACGGAGACTGGCAGCTTTCACTGAAGATCAGGCACGACCAAAGAAAATGTTATATCAGTGCCAGGCTGGCCCCAGAGCAACAGAGCTTTTTCCCTTTCACTGGGTGTTTATACCTTTGGTTTGGTGCAGAGTAACGTGACGTGTTTCATAATTACATGTTGGGGGAAAAACACTGCGTGAAACTTGAAGTGGGAGGGGGAGAAGGGAAGACGTATTCAGGTGCCGTGCTGGCGAGTACGGTGGACTTTCTAAAACAGGTGAGGCAAAGCACGGCCTCGGGAGCTGGGGCTGTCTTCTCATGCGTCTTCTCAAAACGGAGATCACAGAACCCAACACTAAATCCAAATGCCATTATCTGAGATGCCATTTTCTGTGTTTCACAGTCAGCGTGAGGGTGGAATCACTGTTTTGATGACTCCAACGCTACCTCCTTAGGAGTGCTGGAGCATCGTGGAAGACCTGCCCTTCCCATGTTACCTTATGCGGAGTATGACTTTCAGGAGTCTGCACGGCGTTTGCGGACACTAGAAGCCGCTCTCTCGCCTCATAGCATAACTGTACACATCTCATGGTATGTTTCCTCCAGAGTTTAGTGCAGAGCAGTAGCTGCTGACCGGGAGGAGGTGAAGTTTCAGACCAATGTGAGTTTTCCTTGTCAAAGACTGCATGGCTGTGCAGTTAGTGGCTCGTTTAGCCTCTGAAAACTGTTGATCTTATTCTTACCTGACTCAGGTGCAAGGTGCTGATCAAACTCCAGCTGAAACCAATGAATTGTTTCATTGATTTCACCTGAAGTTCTACTGGAACTTAAGCATAAATGCTGTGCAGCCAGAGGAGCTCAACCTCTGTGAACTATGGCAAAACCAGGTCTTCTCAGCTTGTTCTTACCGAACTGGCTCTCTTCCTGTAGAGAAAGAAAATGCCGGGTAATCAAGGTTGTTAAATATTTTTGCTGGTCTACTTACTGTATCTCTTTGGAGTTTATTCAAACTGATTTATAGAAAGCAATAAAATATTTTCGATAACCAGTCATGTGTCACGCAGGACTCCACCATCATCTGCGGCAAGTACCTAGCAAAAACCTTGCGGGGCAAAGGGTTATGGATTTCAGCATGTCGGGGTTCCTGGCCATGCACGGAGGGCCTAACGGGGGAATCAGACTGCATCGCTTTCCAGGGTGGGGAAGAGGAGGGAATGAGAAGAAAACTCTTAACATCACCCCCCTGGTGCCAGCTCCCTTTGCAGAGGAGTGCTAATGAGCTCATAAACACCAGGGCTGAATTTCGCTCCTTAAGTCAGTAGAAAAACCCCACAAACACTGAAATCTGAGGGAGTGTGGTAAGAGGCGTTAATCTGGAGAGGCGCTGAAGCATCACAAAGCCTTTTGCTGGGGGAAAACAGCCCTGTCCTAAATATACCAGGGATGCTGCTGCCCTGCGCTGCAAATAATGATGCATTTTGGTGTGCCACAAGTTAGAAGTGCTTTAAAAAGCTGGATTCTTCACAAGATCCCTCACTTGGCTCCATTTTCCCCCCTCTCTCTCTCTCCGTGGCGCTTGTTTCTCGCAGGACACGGGGAGAACATGCGGGGAACCGTTTCTCGCTCTGCTGAGCGAGGTGCAAGAGCGGGGGATACTTCATTGAAGTTCAGTCCTTATTTTACCCCACCTGCAGCTCTCTTGTGTACAGGCAAACTGGGAAGAAATAGTTTAGGGAGGAGGAGATTTAAATGGGATGTTTCAGTTAAATCAAGGCAAAAAAATTTCTAATATCTCCAGAGTTTTCCCAGCATTCAAGGTGAAGAGAAACAGTTAAAGAGACATGGAGAGAGAGGAGACGCCACTGTTTTAGGTGGCAAATCCAAAACACTTCAGTGTGAAACTGTTGAGACAAACATTTGAACTTTTTTCAGCGTGATTTCTGAACAATCACAGAACAAATCCATTCTGTGGCATTGACAATAATTTGTCAAATATTTCCATCGCTCTAAAAACATGGGGTTTGCTCAAAAGTGGCTGCCCGGCCCTGCTCAGCGGAGGCTCCTGTTGAGCCCTTCTGGTGCGGTTCCTCTCCCGTCCTGCCTTACGGGAAGGGATTGCGTGAGGGGGACAGAAGGGGACTCGGGGTCCTCAGACCTCCCTCGCGGGAGGAGTCTGAAGTGGCTGAGGGAGATCAGAGACATCTGAGAAAGGCCAGTTCTGGTCGCATTGTCAACGACTTGGAGGCCTTTAGGCATGAAAGGTCATCCTGGGAGACAAAATAGTCTCA
This sequence comes from Phalacrocorax aristotelis, assembly GCF_949628215.1. Classification (NCBI taxonomy): domain Eukaryota; kingdom Metazoa; phylum Chordata; class Aves; order Suliformes; family Phalacrocoracidae; genus Phalacrocorax; species Phalacrocorax aristotelis. Next base: position 23,344,119 of record NC_134286.1, on the reverse strand, counting down.
TGAATGGGCCTCTTTGTGAAATAGGCAACACCTTAATCCCACTGGGGTTGGAAACAACCCAGGAAGAAGGGCTGTCCCACCTTGATTTTGCCCTTTGTGGAGTCCAGACATCCGTGTCAATGGAAAGGAAAAAAAAAAAAAAGAATCTAAAATAAAGAAGTGTATTTTCCAGTCACAGGAAAAAAACAGCTCACCCTTCTGAGAATAGAGCTGTGCCATAGGAACAGGAACTGACTCAACGGCATCTCCGAGGATGCATGTTGGTATAGTGGGTGGGCCCGATACTGGCGTGGGGAGAGTGGTTCCGAGAGGGAGGGCGGCATCACGGCCGCCTCTTGAGTGTAACCAGCCCAGCCGAAGCCTGGAGACACGAACGCCCCTTGACCACCTCCGACTTAAAGACGCACCAGGAGCGGGAGCTCTGCAGGGACAGACCCCTCGCCTCTTTGGCTCCCGCTCCCGAAATATGAAAGTCAAAGTCTGCCTATGCCTTGGGGTGGGGCATGAGGTAGAGGAAAAGGCAGAAATAAAGTCCCGCTTAGTTGGGCGATAATCAGATAGAGGAAAAACCTTTGATCTCAGCGCTGTGGAGGGCACAGCATCTGAACGTCGCCCAGTGATTTTCTGTCATACTCACTTTGCTGCATTCTTCCTGGTACTCCTCCCTATAACATCAAGGACCTGGGGTCATTACTACAAAATTACCAGATAATCTGGTTTGTCGCTTTTGGGGGAGAAATACCAAGACCGACAACGAAACGGCATATTTCAAAGCCCTGGGGCAGATCTTCAGCTGCTCCACAAAACACAGCTTGGATTTACAAACCCGACGGCTGTGCTGCGGTGCCCGGCCAAAAGCCGGACAACCCCGAATGGTCTAGAGCCACCTGGGAGTCCCCGGCGTTCGTGCCAGCTGTAACACTGAATTTACGGAGCAGCTCTGAGCCGAGGCTCAGAATAAGTCAGAACAAAGATAGCTGGGTGACAGCTGCCGGGCACTTAACCAAAGCGAAAATAACTCTGTTAAAATTGTTCTTTTCTGCATGTCTCCCTCGCTGTAATTCATGGTTACTGAACTTGAACCTGAGGCTGAACTTGTCTGGTGTGGAACAGCAGTGGAGAATTTAGCTACCTGGTGAATAAAAATCAATTGTGTAACAAATCTTGGGGGGAAAAAGCAGCGGTTTGGAAATTGAGCCTCTTGAGTCTCAACAAGAATTAATGGGATTAACTTCCAGTTGCGACTCCATCATATTCCTCCTCTCTGCCTCAACTGGAAAAGTGTTTGACGGCTCCAAGACTTTCACCTCCTCTTTTTGCAAGGCACTGCCATACCTGGGGCTGGGGAAGGAAGGGCTCTGTAGCAGCTGCATCTTTGGGCAGGGACTGGTGGGTTTATCGGATGGCCGTGTTCCCCTGCTCCGTTTCCACGGCTGCTGGCATCTCCCTGCCAAGGGAGCTCAGTTAATAACTGACCACGTGCGTGAGGGCTTGCGGTCAGGTCAGTGGCTCCGTGCTGCTTGTCTGTGACCCCTGATGGAGGCGATCCTGCACCTCCAGCTCTGTGCGTGTAGACGCCTAACCCACCCGTTCCCCCTTCAGATCCAGCGTGCATCAGTGGGGTGTGAAGGTGCACAAAGACAACCAGGCGCAGGATCCAGCCCTCCGCACTGGTTCCTGCCTCAGTGCTCGAGGCATCCCGCAACAGCGCTGCCGTGGGTGCCCCACTTCTCAGCCCCGTGGATGGGATAGAGGAAGATAGAAAGCAGAGCAGAGGGGTCGGTGCAAGGGGTCGTGCTGGGGGGCTGGATGGGGAGGCCTATCCTGTACATCCAGTTCAGCACTGCCTCTGGCCGTGGCTCAGCAGCCGCAATAAATACCTCAACTGAAAAGCACAGGTTCAAAGGCTCAAAAGTGTTAGTTCTTGTGAGAATCACCTTTTTGGAAAACACAAAGAGAAGATCTTACTTGTGTTATTATCTCTTCCTAGATACCAAAAAAAAAAAAGCAGGAATTTCAACAACTTCTTCTGCTCTGGCCATGAGATGGATGTCAGGGTTCAGCCAGTTACCCTGAGATATACCTGCCTCAGCAGCGGTGGAACAGAGGCAGGCAGTCCCTTCGGGACCTGCCGTGCCCAGGCACCTTTGAGGAACCTCACGTTCCCCATGTTCTGCTGCAGACGCAGAAAACCCCTTGACCATGTCGCAAGGCATCCCGCCATGGCTCTGTGCAGCTCTCGGAGGAGCAGGGCTTGTAGGATCACACCCCGAATTTAGAAACACTCTCTACCTGAGCACCTCCATTCGCAGACCTTATTTTTCATATTGTCCGCCGAGCAGGAAGTAACATGGGCCTTTTGTAATGGATGTTTATTGATGAGTTTCAGTAAACAGCCAGCTCTGATTTCCTTCTCTGATATAACACCAGCTACAACCTTCCTCATATTGATCTCACTGCTGCTTTGCACCAAAAAATTGCTCTCTCATCTGCTGAACTGATGACAGATGCATATAACCAGTCTCAGTGTTGTGGATTCCACTGTGACCTTGTGCGCTCAGCGACAACACCCTAAATGAGCAGGATGTGCCCAGATTTCCTTTCAGTGCGCTATTCTTAAGAACCTGGAGGGTGGGTAAGTACCAGCAGCACTGACTCTGCCCCTGACCAAGCTCACCTTATCTCCTCAGCATTCCCAGAAGTCCCCTAACCGCCTCTGCCATCCTTTCCCCTGCAGCCTTGCTAAGGACCGTGTCCTCTCACACTAGGTTATCAGATCCTACATGACCCAAGGGGTACCACAGCCCCCCGGCCTCCTTCTTACCACCCCCTACAATGGCTTCAGGCCCTCCTTGCCTGCTGCTGCCAGAAGCTGCGTTCACTTGCAAAATAAGCCAAGTCCTACTTGGTAAGACGAGAGTCTCTTGTGGGAAGTAGAAATGGCAGTAGAGGTGGCGGAGGAACAATAAGGAGCAGACTTAGCAGCTTGCTACAGTTCCAGGTGTGAACAAGCCAAAGCCAGTAGGCAGCAATGACCACGACTGCTGGGACACAGGGTATAGGCTTGCTTCTCCCTGGCCACAGAAAGAGCTGAGGTAGGGTTTCCAGAGGCATAATTAATATTGATTGTGTTCCCCATCTTGCTTCCAAGCTTAGAGCTCCAAAGGCACAACAAAGTGAGAGTCAAAGGAAGCTAAAGGCCTCATTCATGTCTCGTTATAGCTAAACTTCTGATAGGAAACAAAGCAGCCTTGGGGGGTTCATAACTGAAGGCCAGCTTTACACAGCAGCTGTTGAATCCGTTGAGGTTTCTTTGTCTGTGATACTACAGGTTTTCATAGAATGACAGAATCATTAAGGTTGGAAAAGACCTCCAGGGTCATCAAGTCCAACCTCCAGCCCAACACCCCCAGGCCTCCTAAACCATATCCCCAAGGGCCACGTCTATAAGGTTTTTGAACACCCCAGGGCTGGTGACCCCCCCACCTCTCTGGGCAGCCTGTGCCAGGGCCTGACCCCTCTGGCAGGGAAGGCATTTTCCCTCATCTCCAACCTAAACCTCCCCTGACGCAGCCTGAGGCCGTTCCCTCTCGCCCTGTCACTGGTGACTTGGGAGCAGAGACCAACCCCCCCCTCACTCCAGCCCCTCTCAGGCAGCTGCAGAGAGCGAGAAGGGCTCCCCTCAGCCCCCCCTTCTCCAGGCTAAACCCCCCCAGCCCCCTCAGCCGCCCCCCAGCACACTTGTGCTCCAGACCCTGCCCCAGCCCCGCTGCCCTTCTCTGGACACGCTCCAGCCCCTCAAGGCCCTTCTTGTCCCGAGGGGCCCAAACCTGAGCCCAGCATTCGAGGTGGGGCCTCCCCAGTGCCCAGTTTGGGGGGGCTTTGGTGGCTTTTCAAACTTTTTGGACATACTTTGCCCAGAACAGTACAGTTCATTCCATCTGTTGAGGAAGTGAGTCCCACCGGGCCTCTGGTGGAAGGGTAAGAGCTGGGGGGGAGGGTGCATGCACATGTTCAACAAACACTAAAGCCTGGTTATTTCTTCCTTCTACTCTGCACGAAATTATGTTTAACATGTGCATTGATAAAATGCAAACTCATGGAGTTATGACCTCGGTACCTCCAGGAAGATGCCTTTTCAATAATCAATCAGTGAATAAACAAGAAGAAGGAAGGAGACAGGTATGGGCAGAGCAGAACCAAAACCAGACAGCACAGCTCTGGACACGGATCAGCTCCAGGAAGGGAGTAACCAACTCATGAGACCTGCTGTCCTGGCTTAGGAACGACTCTTTCTTATTTTCAGATTAAACCATGACAGGTGAAAGCTACCAGCTGAGAGTCCACGAGAGTGGACAAGTTGGTTTTCTGTGCTGAAACAGAGATGGAAATTCAGTTCTCTGGGAAGCTGAACTGACCAAATCTTGCTTTTCTGAGAAAGGAGGCACTGCAGGGGCGCTGGAGACTTGGTGGTGCGTGCACGTGCACTGCCACCCTCCAGGCGTTGGTGTCTTGGTCACAGAATGGCCCTGTCCATGGAGGGTGGGATGGCCATGCCCTAATGGTCCTTTCACCAGGCTCCAGCATCAGTCCTGGAACAGAGGTGTGGTGCCCTTCACCACCAGTGACTCTTAGTGCAATTTACTGCCTTGATGATGTGAGCAGACATTCAGTTTTGCAACAAAATTTTGCTCCAATGTTTCTTTTCATAAAATAATTACTTTCTGTCCCCTTGCCTAAAACTTGCTCTCCCATCCCTGCCTCTACACCGCTTTCCTTCTCCCATCTAACTGCACACACAAGTGGGCTGCTCGTCTCTGCCAGGCCTGGGGCCCCATCCTTGAGAATGGTTTCATTAGAGCTCGGCTCACTTCTGAGCAAACACTAGGATGAGAAGGGGGACAGCATGAAGAAACCCATCCACAGGAGAGATTTAGGGACAAATACGGCATGGTTTACATCCTTTACCCCTAGTCCTGTTAGAAACCAAAAGCCTGGTTGCTCATTGCTGGTTCCCATTTGGAAACGAGCCTTCAGCAATATATAGTGTCTCTTAATGGAAAACACGGCGAGAGGCATTAAATATTAGCAATAGCCCTAATGAAAGGCCCCTGTGTTCAGAGAGCTTGAATAAAGGAATTGAAGGCTCCTGCTGTTGATCTAAGGGAGGTGTGTTTGTTTCCCTCTAACCTTTTAGAAACGCTGGCTGGGGCGCTCCAGACCTAGGGAGTTTGCTTTGAGCCCTTGGGAAGAATTGTGGCTACGCGACCACGCAGACATCGCTCCAGCTCCCAACCTTCTTGTGCTGAGCTTATGAGAAACAGAGACCTGTTATGTTTGCGGAGTCTGGACGCGGGGCCGCTCGCTCACGTGGGGGTCGGTGACTAAGCCGTTTTCCAGGTTAACGTGTCGTGATAACCGTTCAGAGCCCAGTGACGAATTCTGTCTCATATTCTTATATTCTGTCTTATAGTTGGCTAAATGGACAACCTGACTCACAGACCAAAATCACGAAGGGTCTCTGGAGACCCAACGGCTAATGCTAGTGCATCGGCCGGGATCTCAGCACATGTGCTCAGGGTTTAGAACTGTTGCTGTTGGGAACACAATTAAATTAGACCCTCCTGGAGGCAGACACGGGTGACCCCCTCGGAGAATCTGGGCCTTTCTTTGGCATTTCTCAGGGATATCTGCTGGCCACGAGCTCCCAAGCCAGGCACATCTTAATTGGTTTAAGTTTTACAGTTCCTCTATTCCCATGGTCTCGCACAGGCAGCTGGGCGTTTCTGACCAACATCGCTGGAGGTTACGGAACAACAGGTTTGCTGATCAAGAGGAGAGTCACGATAAATCTCAGCTAAAATGGCAAAAAACTAATGCTAGTTTAAAAGACTCTATTTCACAGCATTTTAACAAAAAGGCTTTGTCATGATATTACTATAATTGGGATTTACCCAAATATGTTTTGTAAAGGGAATATTCCAGTATATTTAGCAGCACTAAGACAACACTGAGAAATCGAATTTATTTCCTTGTTTGCAGCAGATGCGTGCATGAAAATGACTGTGCGATTTATTGTGTTGAATAAAAGCATCTATTTTCTTTCTATCATGCCATACCTGATGTTGGAAAACAAGTACAGCACAAACGCCTCTCTCCCCTAATCCCTCATGAGTCAGCAGAACACTTTTGAGACAGTATGTGAATGTCAATAAGCCCAGACTATGGTGAATGGGGTTTTTTTTTTTCCCTGTAACATCATTTATTTGCTTCCTCATTCATTAAACCACAAAAACTCAATTAATGCCTGAAAGAGTCCCTATCTTTAGATTCTGGCTTTCACCCTGCCCGTAAGTACCCGGGGTTTATTGATGCCTTTGTGCCCTGTCAGTAGATAATTCTTTGTATAATTGCGTTGTCAAAGGAAATACCACTCGTGGTTCTCCCTGAAACGAAGGTGGTGTCTGAAGCCGAGAGGCTCCTGCAATTTTCTTATCTCGCACCATTTATAACATAGATTTGTCCATAGCTCTGAAGCTGCAAAATAGTTTCTGTTTTAACCCCTCGTTTCCCAATCACCACAATGCTCTCACGTGCTTTCCTCAAGGGCTGAGACATCCCACCTTGATTTACCTGCCGGGCAGCAGCAGTGCGAGGCGAGAGCTGCTACTGCTAGCCAAGCGCCCACTGTGCAAGGTCCCAGGAGCCCAAGGCCGGGCCAGAACTTGCCTTGGTTTACCAAATCTTGGGCCGTTTGACGCGTGCACTTGTGACGGCAGATGGGGAACCCCACATCCTTCCCTCGAGCTGAAACATCCCGCGCCACCGACATGGAGACGGTCTAACACATCGCAGAGGTGACAGGTCAAAACGGGACCTTCTCTTTTTTTTTTTAACTGTCCCAGCACTTTATGGCCCATATTAAAAAAAACTCACTTGCTTGGGAAGGTCAAGTAGCTTTTCAAGTAGTGAAACATGAGGGAAGTCCCATGTTGTGGGACTTCACCACATGCTTAAAGTTAAGCCTCTGCTGGCTGGTGGCGGACCTCAGCTGGCGCTTAAATGCATTTATTGAATAAGTGCTTTATTGTGCTGGGGCTTGCAGAAGGCTAACGGCTCTTTGCACTACACGAATACCCCGGTGTTAGCGGTGGTCTCCTCTCCTTGGTGCTCTAATACAGTTACCTAACTCATTTATCTGTACATTTAAACCGAATATTCCCTGGCAGCATCTGCAGCTGGGGTGCAGATGTACTGGCAGCACGAGAACCATAGGTGACTCCGTCCCAGTGAAGCAATAGAATTTTATTGCACTGACTTATTGATGACTTTGTTCCGTGCCTTTTTGGGTCTGGGCCAGAGAGGATGACGGTTTTAAAACCTCCCCAGCAATCCCCACAGTGCTGTTTAGCTTACGCGGTGCCCTGTGGCTTCCTGCTCCCCTCCCGGCTGCTCCCCCCCACCCTGGCGATGTGGTGCTGCTGACTTTCCCCTTACGCCAGCTACAGCTGACGGGTCCGATCCGTGCCGGTTCGGCACATGATGAGGAGGGGGGTGGCTGGTCCAAAAACCAGCCCCGGGGGGAAGGGGTGGCACGGGGCTCTCCTGGCTCGCTTTTCCTCTCGGGAGCGTGCTGGGCAGCCTCTGGGGCTGGCAAAGATGAGCAGCTATTTGTTCTGCTGTCGCCCCCGCTGTGCCCGGCTGGCAGGGGAGGAGGGACAGCACTTTGCAGAGGTGATGGGGGACGTGCCGTCCACCTACAGCAAGAGGAGGGAGCCGATTTTAACCTCCAGGGAGGAACAGGGGCTCTTGACACATAAACTCGTCGTATAGGTGCCGCCCTGGCCAATGGCTCCGGGAGGCAGAGTACACACTTGTGCGCGAGAGAAGGGGCCAGTGTGTGCGGAGGCTTGTTTAGCTGTCATAAGGTATGTGCAGGGAGGGGAGCATGACTTAATTCCATTTACAGATGCTGGCACAGGCTGGGAAACCACAGGAGGCTGGGAATACCTAGCTGCACCCGAGCGGAGCGAACAGTGACAGCCCTCAGCCCGGGAGCGGAGGGTGCAAGTGGGTTTGCAGGGTCAGAAGGCTGCAGGGTGAAGGGGAGCCTGTGTTCAGGCCTGAGGAATGGCTGCCAAGGGTTTTTAATTGGGAGTTTGGGGAGCTGCTTGAATGAAACAACATCCGTCACCTGGAGCCAGAGTAAAAGCTGCTATTTTTGGTGACTTCTGAGTGCAAACTAAATAGCAGGCTGCACCTCGTGGAGGACCAGATGGACAACAATCCCAGTGCCAAAGCAAGCTGAGCACGGTTAAAACTGGAGTTACTGTTTACGTGTTAGTAATGAAGCGTGGGAGGGATCCAGCCCCAAAAGCTCCCAGGTTTGGCTGCTCAGGTCCCAGAGAAGTGTCGGGTGAGCTGGGAGGGAGCGAGCGCCTGCCCGGGGATGTAGAGGGGGGATGTGGCTTGAGGGAGAAGTCCATGAGCAAGACAGAAAGATGCTCCAACGCAATAAGAAATAAGAAAAGGGAAGGGGCTTGTCTCTTGGGTGGTGGGAGGTGGTACTGTGGCTGGGACCAGGGAGTCATCTCCCTGCCCAGAGCAGGAGGGAGGAGAAGGAACAGCTGTAGAGAACTGGCAGAGATCTGCCACTTGGACACTGCCTCCAGTACAGGAAAAAACATTACAGAAAACCTCCAAATCTGTAATGCCCATCTCGGTGTTTTGAAGCCAGCCTCTTGCCGTTGGGCCCTAACTCATTGTTTCCTTGGTTGAGGTTTGTCTTTATTAAAAGTGAATTTCCCTCGCCCCTGACTCCCCCTGGGTCTTATTTGCTTTGGGGGAGAGGAAAGTTCTGTTCTCTGCTCTTGGCAGAAACTCCCTCCGCTCCAGGCCGCATCCCGAGGCAGTGCAGCGGGGGCCGCCCGACCCTCTGCACCTCCCGGCTCGGCCTTGGACTCGCGTCAGCCTCTGCACGCTGCGAGGAGCTGGGCGCCCCGAGAGCGGCTGGGGGCTCCCCTGGGCAAGCAGGGAACGGCTGTGAAGATGCCAGAGAAGGACCGCGGGGAGGGGGGAGTGACTTGCTGTACGCCCTCTGACAGAATTGCACCTTCCAATATTTATTCCTTCCTCTAATGTTTAACCATGGAGCCTTGCAATTTTTGGAGGATGAATAGCTCGGTGCAAACCAAATGAAACTCAAAGCCTTTTCCTTATGTTCCAAAAAGAGGATTTATTTAGTGGATTTCAGCAGTTTAAAGTACACAGATCTGAGTGTTGTGGAAGGGGATACACGAGCAGGCATGACATTCACGGTTCAAGGCAATTAGGAAACACGGGCACTCTGGGAATTCCTGCAATAAAGCATCAGCTCGTGATCCTGCTGGCGCTCTGTGGGCAGGTATCCCAGCGGTTTCAGGCACTTACTGGAGATAAACAATAAATGGCCGCAGAAAGCTCCCAGGAGAGGCTCTGGGTGGGGGAGTTCTGCTCTTTCCCAAGGAGGTAAGTGCTTGATTAGAGAAGGTATGGCTTTCTCAAGGCCGCGTGCTCCAGTGAGGCATGGGATGCCTCGTGGCTTTTAGTGAGGCGAGACGCTGTTCCTTTGGTCGGGGAAAGTTTCCTTCAGTTTCAGACTGCTCTGTTCTTCACGCTCTCAAATATCTGCATCACCTTGCCTGCTGGTATGCAGCCTTCCCTCACGATGGTGATGCCACCTTCCCGGAGGAAGAAAGAGAGAGTTAGGGTAATCCCCAAAGGTTGAAAGATGGGGATAGGGTTTTAAGGGACCATCCTGGAGCAGTAAAGCCATCCCAATGCTCAGGACAGGCAAATAATAAAGCTGTGTGGCAAAAGGACCAGAAACTTCGTCAGGAAGCAAAAACCCCCACCAACACCGACCCCGCACTTTGTTCGAGTTTAGTTTTTCACTAAAGAATCCCACTCGAATGCCAACCCAGACCCAGCTGACGACACCTCAGCTTGTGCTGTTACATCATCGTGGATGAGCTCCTGTAACACCTTCGTTCTGGTGGCCTACAAGGAGTACACACCCTTCCTTTCGGAAGCATCCACCCTCCCGCTTGAAGCATTTCTGCTCTTATGAGGCAGATTTTGCTTGCACAACCACGTTTCTCCTCACTGCCTTGTTCTCTGTCAACACACAAGTCCTCCAAGGACATCTTTTGTTTGTTCCTCCTCATCAACATGTTTGCAAATGTCCAGGCACTCAAGAATCATTACTTTTGGAGCACACTGTGCTGCCAGATTGATACTATTGAAAGGAATGGAAACAGCCCAGGAAAACGCAACTGCTGACATGGAAAGGGTGGTTCTCACACTCACTTTCATCAATCTTCGTGCAGTTGACCACAGTTGATGCCACCACCTCATCAGATTCTCCATCACAGAGAACACCCTCCAGCTTATGGCCAAGACGTCTGTAGGGGAAAAAAAAAAACAACACTAAAACTACACAGTGCTTCATATTATATTGTGCTGAAGCTCCCCTCAACGCAGGGCGTCAAATCGTGATCTCTACACCACTTAAACCTGCTGGCCACCCGTCTGACAGGTGGTTTGCACTGCTATAGAAGTGCCAGTGAACAGAGTACTCACGAGATGACCATGTCGTGGTGTGTGCTGTCAACCTCCCCGCTGGGATTAGCTGAGGTGATCGCCAAGGGTCCCGTCATGTCAATGAGGTGCACCAGGACAGTCAGGTCAGGGACTCGGATCATGATACTGTCTTGAGTTCCCACTCTGCTGTAGCCTGCTCCTACCCCTTTAAAGACAGACAGAGGACGTGGGCAGAGGCAAGACTGGCACAATACCTGGCACAGCATCAGGGGGAGACCTCCTGCTTCCTTTGCAAGTGCCCCTGCTCCGCTCCCCAGACAAAACTGCAAGTCTCTTTTCATAGTTTCAGAAAAGTTTCTTGGTCAGAAATCCACAAGAGCAGATGTAGGAATTTGGCTCTAATTGCGAAAGGAAAAGATTAATGGCTGAAGATCAACGTAGCTGCCTTCATGGACATAGGATCTACCTATATCACAGAGTCTAACTTGTTGTGACCATTGCCTACCCTCCCACCCTCCGTCACAGACGTCTGCCTGTCAAGCATGCGTAACTCCTACGGTTTCTTCAGTCTTTAATATTCTCATTGATTCGCAGAAGCCAGGTTTGAGTGTGAATCATCCTGCTGCTCTCAGTGTTTTGACTTTGTCCATACGGTAGGAAGGAAGAGGTGACGAGAAGGGATGCCCATAGGAACCCTCTCCTCCCCGCTGGGACCGCTCGTCTGTCCTTGGTGCTCCACCCAGGGGCTGCTCATTCCAAGCTAACAGCTATGGGCTTGAAAGAGGTGACCCTCCCAGGCTGATGAGCCTCCCTTCCTTGAGTCTGACTGAGTTAAAGAAGCCATCACACTGGCTCACACTGTTAATGAGTCATTACAGCTCATTAACACCCTCCACTAAACATTTTCCAAGGCTTGTAAGAGCTCCGGAGGTGATTTCTCAGGACAAAATGAACAGAATCTCTCCCTATTAACATCCAAAAGGGTGTGTGGATTGCAGACCTGCTGCGTTGAAAGCATGAAAGAGGGAGAGAATGGCTGTCCTGTTCATCTCACCTAACTTCTTCAGCCACTCTCCTTTCTTGATAATGCAGCCAATGCCACCAGGGTAAACATTTTCCATGAATTCCCAAAGCAGCGGGCTGATGGGGGGAGCGGCTGCTCGCAACTGGTCCAGGTTTGAAATAAAGATGCAGATGGGCTTCTCTTGAGGCCTGTCCTGCAAAAAAAAAAAAAAAACAGGGAGAGAGGAAGGGAAAAAATACATGAAGGGAGAAAGTTTCTGTTGAGAAGATCAAAACCCACTGGAATCCTAGTCTGTGTGCTTCCCAGGGACCAGGAGCTCCAAGCAAGCAAGATGCTGTCGTTGCACGAAATGCTAAGCACAGGAGGGAACCGCGCGCTGCGATTGATGCCACAGCTCAGATCTACATGTGCAAATTAAAGAAGAGAGACAACAGTGGTCTGCTCTTGGGATCCTGGCAGGATGCATCCAAATCCCCTGCTTTAGACACAACCAGTGGAGGCATGGCGATGCTCTGCTCGTTATCGGTGCTTTTAACATCTGATACACCAGAGGCCTGATTTTCTTCTAACTTATGCTGGCATAAATCATGGTCAAACCCACCAGTTCATGACAGGATAATGGAAGGAGAGCCTAATCCCCTGTAAACCACCATCTACATGACCACATCTTCAGTTTGTCAGTGCTTTGAAATAAGCTTGCTGTAAAATGAACAGTGATATGGAAGGAAAACAAAAAGAGCTCGCGAAGCGGTGTCATTTCAGTCCTCAACTGACATCAGTTTCAGCGGGGCCAAATGACTAAGGAACTGGGCATGTATTTACATTCTGTTTATATTATCTCATCGACAGGGAAGGTTAGCATTGGCACCAGAGCAGGACAGAAAAGACTGCCTTTGTTGCTGATGTTCGCACTAAGTGCCAGCTGAGATAGTCTGTTATGCTTATTTCTCCAGGCTAGCCAGGAAATTGCCTCATGGAGAATAGACGGGGCCAGGCTGCAAAAGTTGTACTGAAGGTGCAAACTTTGGGTCTGATTCCAGCACTGAATGTCTCCAAAAGTCTGGAGAAATTTGGACCCGGGATTCTGATTCAGCACTTCGTGAGACAGAGAGGACAAATACAGGTTTGCACCCACTCGTGACAAGCGTCGGGGCTGCTCCAGTTTGGGTTTGTGCTTTGCCCCCCTCCCGCAGCGAAGCGGGACGGAGCTGTCTAATTCCCCGTGCCCGATGCCCAGAGCACAGGGTGATTTACTCCAGGTTGCTCAGCTCAGAAAATGGTCCGTGACGTTTTGGTGTGGCTGCTCATAAACTCTATCCACGGTCAAATTCTGAGTCTTAGCACAACTTGAAACAGGGGGCTCCCATTTCTGCTTCTGCACATAACTCATCTATAGGGCACAAGCGGGACGCAGGTAACAAGGCGACAGCCTTATATTCACACCTTGATTCTGTAGACCTTCTCGATGGCTTGAGGGTGTTTGCAGGAGGCTGCCAAAGCGTACACAGTGTCTGTCGGGACCCCACACACCGCCCCTGTGTTCAGCAAGTCAGCAATGGTCCTCAAGCCGCTCGTGCAGTGGGACTTGGGGCAGACGCAGGGTGGAGGATCTTCGGTGTCCTTCTTAGAGCTCTCAAACTGGCAATAGTCAGGAGGCAACAAATCCGTTACAGTGGGAATAAGCAAATATATGAAACGCAGGGTAGGGTTCAGTCCACCCAAATACAGGCATCTCACTGTGCCATGTTCCCATGATAGTCAAAGGGCAGAGGCAGCACTTCTAGGGATGCTTCACCTGAAGTAGGTGAGATGAATTACAAGGCAGAAGTTATTGCTTCTGCCCCAGTACTAAATTCAAAGACACTAGCTCAGGTGCGGACATTTCAACTGCTGATGCCTAAAATTACAGGAGATGAATCCCACCCAGCACGGTGACTGCTTCCTGGAGAAATAACTGCTCTCCAAAAGGACCTAAGGAAACTGCTATGGAATCTTAAATCCAGAGGAACTTGAGTAAGATCAAGTTTCGAGTGTTTTGTCACTACATGGTCAGAAGTGCTGATTTAATGAAAATGTTTCTCTGCAGCAGGAATTAGAGCTGTCAGATCAGTCACCCAGTTAGGTGGGGCTGCCTTGGTCAGACGTACAAGACAATAGAAGTTTGAAGTTAACAGATACAGTGGGGAGCCCTTGCTGTGCATTTTGGGAGACGTGTAACCCCCTCCTTCCCTGGCGCCAAGGTTATGGCATTAAAAACTTCAGTCTGTCACCAGTTCTTGGCTTGGAGACGGCTAACTCCACCGGACCATGGAGACGGGCGTTCTGGAGCGAGGTAGGAGTTTTGTAAATGTCCCTGCCCTTTCTCCGGGTTTCCATACATGTTATTTGTAATGGAAGGGAGCTCGTTTTCAGCTCATAGCTCCCTACAGAAATGCTGTGACTGGGATTTCAAATGGCACTAAGGATTCAAAGGAAGGACATTCAGTGGAGACTTGAACTCCCCTAGGTAAGACCGAAGACCCCAGGATATCTCTCCTGACCAGAGAAGCTACACCATCATGCAGAAAATCTCTTACTGTGAGCAGAGGGGGTCCCATCATCATGAGATCCTTTCCAAACATGCTGTTTGCCAGTGATGCTGTTGCTCCGTAGAAGCAGATGATGCTGCAGATGCTTAGCATCACAACTGGAAAAAAAACCCAGACAGTCAAAGGCAGGCAGGATGATGACAAAACTTTATTTTCTTCTGGGTCTCATGGCTTCCCAGCATTACTTTGGTCTTTCCTGTCATGCAACATTTGCAGTCCCCCATATTTGTGGGTCTAAAAATTAAGGCGTTTCCAGCCGTGCCTACCTGTACATCTTTTGCCATATGTCTTTTTTTTTTTTTTTCGTGGTGGAAAACCTTCTACAAAGCATCTTGCTAAAACACTCTATGTAATTACAAATAAAATTCTTACTTGCTGCAAAACCAAAGCTTCAACAGAACTACAGCCATTCACATCGATGGCATGATTAGTTCATCCCAAATCTTAGCTCGCTGAACAGCTACTAGAAAGCAGGACTGTACAGAACCTCAGGAAGTTGTCTTGATTCAGCAGTATCAGCCACGCCTAAATGTTTATCAGAAAGCTCAAGGACCTGGGGCTAATACGAGGAAAGGTTTCCTCCTCCAGTCTTGGAGGCAAAAGACTCAGCGTCGGTAGCTTGCACGCACACCCGTCTTCTAGGGAGAGACGACGCACTCCTCCGCTAGCATTTTGCACATGGAGTTTGTCACCTTGTGCAGAACATTGCTCCCTAACCGGGGGCCCACTCACTGCACTCTGTGGGTGAAGGTTTGAGGACCAAGTTCACCAAAAACTCACTTTCAAATGGCAAAGGGAGGTTCTCCAATGTAAAGAGCAGAAAACAAATAGTCAAGAGCTCCATTGCAAGGGTCATGCAGAGAAGCACCACGTTAAAAGAGGAAGCTGTTGAAAGAAATAGAAACAAGAGGGAGTCACATTGGAGAACGGCCCGTAAAAATGTATGTGAAACAGCAGAAGAGTTCCTAAATCGACTTAATCTTACTTGATTAAACTGAGCAGTCCATGATCTGGCTTCCCTGTTCATGGAGGATCAGGGAGGGACGGCTATGGTTGGTTCAGCCCTCAGCTTTCACGAGACAAGCTGCCAACCCCCTGATCTGCCAGTACACTGTGCTCACATGGAAAACACTTCTTGGGCAGCCAAGAAGATTCTGATTTACAGCAGCTGGGCTGGAGGGTGACTGTGGATATATGCCAGAAGCCCAGTCCGTCTAACACTTTCACCTTATTTGAACCTTTTATTTTCTTTGAAATGTTCTTCCGTTCCCTTATGTCTGTTTCTTCTAAGCCCAACTCAGCTTCTGTTACTGGCTGCGGGCAAAACATTTCAGTTCTTGCTTAACAGGAGTGACAGAGCGAGCCGAGACTCCCTCGCTTGTGCACCTCCACCACAGAGTGACCACAGCTGCCGTTAACGATCTGACCCCAAAACCTCCTCAATAAACAGTCACATATGGTACTGAGACTTACCTAAAAGAATTAAAAAAGCATTAAGCACCAGAAAGGCAATAGAGCCAGCGGTGAATCCTTCACTGTTCCCCGCACCGATGTTCACCAAGTGGCCTGAAATAGGACCAGCAGATTTGGATGTGAGGAAACCATTAAGTGCAGCGCAACAGAAGGATGGCACGTCTGCAGTTACAATGACTGCAATGCCAACTAATTGATGGTGGCCACTATAAAGAAAATTTACCACATAGAAACCCGTTGCCCCTGCACTGCGAAGCATTTGAGGTATTACTGAAGAACTGGTGATGGTTATCCAAAAAAGCTGACGATTTTTACCTCCAGCTTGTAATAAACAAGGGTCTGGCTGAAAACATTGATAGCTTCTTGCCATACCTCTTAAGAAAGAGCTTTAACTTTCCCCACAGGTGCCCATTTTAATAGGACCTGGCATGGAGGCTGTATGAACATGCTTCCCACCTGGACCTAAATAAGGCTTTCTAAAGCCCAGGCTCATCATTCTGAGATCTTTCATGGCTACGACCAACTAAGACGACTTGCTCCAGGCTTCTGAAGGATAAACCCATAACCTGGAGTCTTCCACTGGCTGAAAAGCATTTCCTGAACTGTTATTCTGAGATGACAGCCCGGAGACAGTCTGACTGCTGTCTCACAATAGTTTAGCAGGGAAATCTTGACCTCAGCTGGAGTTGCAGGCACAACTTAGACTCCTGTAGCTGTGAGAGTACCAAGTGACTGCAGCAATGGCAATCAATTACATGAGTACAAGCTGGGATGTTTGGTCATTATCTTTTTACAAGGAGGAATATTGGCAAACCTGGTGTCACGGAATCTCCTGGAAGGAGGAATTTTGTTGGAGAAAGCAATCTGAGATTTCCTAAAAATATCCTTTTTTTTTTTTTTTTGAGTAAGCAAAACAGGAACCCTGACCTTGCATTACCTGCAAAGCGGAGCCAGGTCCATGCTCCCCAGAAGGCAGCATAGCAGAATGGAAGAATGCAACCAAACCTTCTCCCTCCTTGAACCTGGATCCTGCAGACATACAGCTGCATTAAGGCTCCTGGGATGAGCACGGAGGGTATGGACAGTTGCTGTCTGCCAGGGTCACTGAAACTACCCTGGATGGCAGAGACCGCAGCCAGGCCGTTGCAGATGTAGAACAAGGCATCTGGCACTTCAGCGCTGGTGCCATTTGGGGAATTCTTGGACCTGGTGAAGCAGGTTTTGGCGGCCATCAGTGTGGTTTGAAGAGTTGAGCTGGACATAGCCTGGACGCCAACTGGAATCAAAACCTTCTCCCCGATGGAGTTGATAAGGCTGGCAAAAGTGGCGTACATCGAGAGAGCAGTGCAAAGGCTGCAGGCAGCCCCGAGGAACAGGTAAGCGCCTGGCACTGGGATCTGATGGATGGAGGCAGTTGTGAGGATGATGAAGGAGGCATTTTGCAACATCTCCAGGGTATCTTTGTGGGTCGACATCAGAAAGAGCATGCAGGCAACGGCCAGGAAGAACCACCCTCCAAACATTCCCAGCCTGCTTTCCTGAGCCTCGGGCAGCCCAAGGAAAGTGGTGAGTGTAAACTCTTCCCAAGACATCACCAGCCAGTAGAGGCTGTGGACACCGAACTTGGTAGTGTAGTAGACATCACCTCTCAGGTAACTGTAGAAGCTGGAGAGCAGCTGGCAGCTGGAAATGATGGATATCCACGCTGCTCCAACGCAGAAGGTCTTCATGTACCCAAAGAAGTAAAAGGCAAATAAAAAGGGAGAGACAGTGTCACAGATGTTGCCTAGGGCCATAGGCTCGGCATACTTTGTATTCTTCTTCTTTTCTTCCCCAATGGCCTTGGAAGACCGCTTCTGTGCTGACCCCAGTAGCAAGACATTGAAGAGAGGATGCCCAAAGCCTGGAAGGACGTACCGTTGTGTGATGCCCTTGAACAGGAGAGCCACGGCTCCGTACAGCCCGCACGTAACAATGACAAGCTCAATGACGCCTGACACTACTAGGGCCCACTGGCCAAACAGTGCCACTGCTTCAAACACCAGGGCGAGTGCGATGGCCCCGAATATGAAGGGCATGATGTAGTTCACTGTGGCTGAGCAGAAGGAGAGGATAAAGGAAATGGAGATGTAGGCCACCAGCCCAGCCACCGCACTTTGGCTGGCAGAGAGGTGGGCCATGCCACCGGGCAGGAGGTGGCTGGCATTCCCCGAGGGCAGTGTTATGTTCTGCAAGGGAGGGTAAGCGGCCGCAATGATGCGTGTAGCCCCGTAGCTGCTCCACAGAGCGGAGAAGGTGAGGAAGGCTGCACCTCCGAGGTGGTCGTACTTCCGGAAGGCAAGAAATCCTGCCAGGAGCTGGACAAAGCCTCCAATCAGGATGAGGTGGACACCTGAGAGACACATGAAGAGGTCAGGTAGGAAGCAAGCCACAAAAAGGCTTGAGTTGCAGGAAGCAGTGCTGCATCTTTAAGCTCTGGGGGATACCCCGCAGCAGGTCCCACAGCCTCCTTGTGACCAGCCCTATGGCCTCTGCTTTCCCCTCTCTTCCCACCTTTATGAAAAATTTCTGAAGGGTCTGGAGCACAAGTGTGCTGGGGGGCGGCTGAGGGAGCTGGGGGGGTTTAGCCTGGAGAAGAGGGGGCTGAGGGGAGCCCTTCTCGCTCTCTGCAGCTGCCTGAGAGGGGCTGGAGTGAGGGGGGGGTTGGTCTCTGCTCCCAAGTCACCAGTGACGGGACGAGAGGGAACGGCCTCAGGCTGTGTCAGGGGAGGTTTAGGTTGGAGATGAGGGAAAATGCCTTCCCTGCCAGAGGGGTCAGGCCCTGGCCCAGGCTGCCCAGAGAGGTGGGGGGGTCAGCAGCCCTAGGGGGTTCAAAAACCTTATAGACGTGGCCCTTGGGGATATGGTTTAGGAGGCCTGGGGGTGTTGGGCTGGTGGTTGGACTTGATGATCCTAGAGGTCTTTTCCAACCTTAATGATTCTATGATTCTGTGTTGAGCCTTGGTGTCTGGCCACTGAGCCCCTTGGTACGCCCCGTATGGTGAGCAGGTCCAGGAGTGGCTTGGGCCTATGAAGGTAGGGGAATGGCACACGAAAGGTTTGGACCAGATTCCTGGCAGAGTTGCTGGGGAAGGAGGAGCAGCGTCCTAGGGAGCACACAGGCCTTCTGTACACAGGAGAAAGCCCACATTTCCCCACCTGTCCCACCAATGCTCTCCATTGGCCCATGGGGATGATTCTTGAAGAGAGTCCACCCTGCCTGGTGCCCTCAGGGAAAGTTCACCTCTGACCAGCAGCCCCGACGGGCAGCATCACCCACCTGCGAGGATGTCCTCTGCTCCCAGGGGCCTGAGGCCGGTGTGCGCCACGGTGAAGTTCTGCAGGCAGAGGAGGAAGGCGCTGACCACATTCGCGAGGAGCCCCAGCACCGCCGGCTCGCTGTAAAAGACGGCCGCGAAACCCGCCGCGCTCGCCATGGCCCTTCCAGACAAAACAAGAGTGTCGGCGGTCGCCCCCACAACCTCAGCGTCGTCGGCGTCTAGACCAGCGCTGCTTTGGCTGGGGCGCTCAGCCAGCCTTCAGAGCCGTGCCCCTGCTCCAAGGAGGGAGAAGCTGGTGACAGGCTCAGGTGTTTCCATAGTGCCTCCCCGCTCGTTGCTCCAGACAAAGGCTTGATTCAAAGCAGAACTTTAGGTGCCTATTTTCCGGAGGCCTATCCAGAAAAAACACACACAACCTATTTAGGCTACAAAGATTTCTGGCAAAAACATGTTTCGGTGCCCCAAAGCGCTGCAGGTGGTGGTGATGGTTCCTGCCCCCTCTTCTCCAGGCTGCTGGAGATGGAGAGGAATGAATAGCCTAACACAAACGAACAAACATTCAGACGAAACCCACAAGGTATTTTTGAGCCATTCCAGGACATTTCTTATCCACTGTTAGAGACAAACAGGCAGGCACGACGCACTCAAACACAGTCTCCCTTCCAGATGGAATTTTCCAGCTCCATCCCTTTCTTGAAACCCTAGTGACTAAATAGTCTATTTTCAAACCCTTCATATTTCTACCATTAACTCGTCTATTTGCAGGCAGCCCCCACATTTCCATTCCTCTGCACTCCTGGGTACCATGAGCGGGAGTTTGCTCTCTGGAGGTTTTTGTTAGGAAACAAAGATGAAAATAAAACAGCAATGTTCTTGTTATTTTGGTATTTTTAGAACATTTTATGACCTAAAGGGATTGGAAAAGGAGAAAGTGATGTATTCTGTTCTCAGCCATTCCAAAAAGCCTTTTGGAAAGAAAGGAAAGCATGCGGCACTGCTATTGATATGGGAAGCGAGGAGGAGTGAAGGAGCACCACCCAAAGAAGAAGTAGTTTTGTGAATATTAATGAACCTAAATCCCAGTCTCTACTCTTAAAGACACACTATTCCTGGGCAGAGATATACATTTTGCAAACATCAATGGCCTCTGGGCTCTTGTTCCATTAAAACCCCCGTGTTTTCCTTCTCTCCATTTATTCTGAAGGACGTAATTTTCACAGAGACGGACAATGAATGATGAATTGAGTCCTGACAGCTCTGAACTGATTCAGCAACTCAAACTCTCAGGAAACGTGTAAAGGGTAAAAACTTTCAAGTGAACCTCGGAGGACAATTAATTCATTCAATTATTTCATTGCGCTAAAGGTTAGATTTTTTTCATCCAGAAACAGAGATGCACCAAATCACAGTTCCACGGGAGGAACAGTCTCTTTTATCGTCGAGCATTGTATAAACTACTGACGTGAAGGAGGCCCTAGAGACAACGCGCCCTGAGGAAGAGCTGAGCAGCTACCTGTGGAGTTCATGACGTCTCCCTTTTTTTGTTTTTAGATGACATTCAGATAAAAATAAGTGGTTTGGTTTAAGTGGTTCTACTTGGAGGACGGCCACAATATTAAGTTCCTCCAGATGTTTCACTCTGAAATAGCTCAGACAGTGGCTTTCTAGGCACGCTGCAACAAGCCCCTGTTTTGAGTCGGTCTCTGGAGGAAGACGAGATGGGTTTTCTGGAGGAAGATGGGCTGGCCATGTGGCTGCTTGACTCACAGAAGTGGTTTTCAGTTCGCCAAGGCTCACTTTGTTGGTGGTTCCTGCATAAGCAGCTGTGCTTGTGGTTTTAGAACCTGTGACATACAGCCTGGCTTTGTGAAGGATGTCAAGACACAACTAATAGGGCCAGTTCCCTCCGCTTGCAGTGCAGCCCGTCACGGGATGTCTGAGAAGCCGGGAAAAGAAATACCAGAATATGCCAAATTGGGCTACGGAGGTGTAAAGGGAAAGGATGTGAGAGGATTTAGACCAAGATATGGAAAAGGAGGAGGACTAAGGAGCTGCCCTTGGGAGGAGTTTTTGGGGTTGGAAAAAGCTGCAGACCTCCTCTGCTCACACCTACCCACAGCACCCCCCGTGCACCGCAAACACAGACTCGTGCTCTCCATCCTAAAACCGTTTCAGCATTCGTGCGTCGCCTACCCTCCTGTATTTTCACGCGACATAAGGGCACATCTAGTAATTAATCCCCTCTCCTTGTTCTCTCAGGAGTAGCAGCACCATGGGCTGCACCAAGACCTGAAGAAACGAGGATCTGCATGGAAATACTCAGAGGTGTTTTCTGTTCAAAATATGCCCGAGCCTTGTTTGTCCCTAGGATAAAACCACTCATTGCTGCTGTCACTACCCGTTTGATACGGCTGCTGCCTCTGGCACTCCGTGAGGACCTGTTTGTCCACATGCACTACAGCAAACCGATAACGTGACACCTCTGCTCCCCACTCTGTGCAACGCAGTAAGGAGGCTCCCTCCCGGTGAGCCTGACCTTTGCTGTGGTCTGCAGGCTGGGCGGCTCAGCTGGGACTGGTGCAAAGCAGCTCTTTGGGCAGAGATAACGTAGGCAACGCGGGGCAGCGTGGAGGCAGAGGAGCGAGCGGAAAGTCCCTTTCTACCCTGTGGGGTTAGCAGCTCTCTGTACACACGAGGTACCAGCCAGCACAGCCACTGCCCAGGAAACTGTGAGGATGGAGACCTCCCTGCGGTGTGGAGGCACCTGGAGAGCCGGGGCACTGCCGGGCCTTTCGGAGAGCTGGCTCTACCGAACAGATGGGGCAGCCCGAGGTGATCCTTTCCTTGCACAAATCCCTCGTACAGCGAGGGCAAAGCCAAAGCCTTCCCCTCTCTCACCCAGCCTCCCCCGTCTTCATGCCTTTTCCGGCTTGCCCCGATGTTCTTCAGCCTGGGGTTTGCAGAAATGGCTTGTGTGGTCCTCCCTCCATCCTGGCTCTTCTCCCCTCAGCATGACCTCTGAGCCGTGCCCACGTGGACCATGCCAGCTGCGCTGCAGCCTCTGAACACCTTCGCCTTTACTTGCCGCCTTGCTCGCAATAACTTCCCTTCACCCCCTCCAGAAAAGGTCATTCCCCTCTGCACCCTCTTTCCATCGTGCTGTTATACCTGGCCTTTGCAGACATCACTGTGTGCATCTACTTTGCGCTGACATCTGCTGCCTGTGCTGCTTTACTTTGACTAATAGTAATGGGAATATGCAGGTGTATGGACGTTGCCTCCACAGGAGCTTGGAGCGAGGCTTACCATGCCATGGGACACATATGTAAATACCAACATGTTAAATTTTCAGACCCTTATTCCCCAGTGGCTTTTTGCAATTAGTTTTTCCATCCCACCTTATTAATGATAACAAATGTTTATATAGCTCTGAGAAAATACCGTGTCTCTCATGATAAGATGTTAAGAGAATGAAATGCAATTCTTTTTGGATAAGCATGCAGCGAGATTAACAGTGCACAGCAACGCTACACAGCTGGAATAAATATCACAACCATGACTTTCCTCTGGTGAAAAACAGCACGAAGTTGCCTGAGATGCATTGCTGTGGTCACAGTGATCAAGGGTCTGCCTAGGATTTAGTAGAGAGTTCAGGCTGCTTTTAAATGCAAGATGTATCACACCAGGCTGTTATTCTGCACAAAATAATATGCAGCATGTTAAATGTCCCCAGGTTTCACTCTTGGACAAAGCAAAAAGCCATGACATTCCCCCAAAGTCCAAACATTCATTTGGGAGCAGAGGGTCCCGATGCCTCCTGGAAGCTACAGAGCTCACGTCTGCACTAACATTTCATTGAACCAGCAGCACACGGCAGGCAACATTGCAGAGCCGAATATTTAGAAGAAGGAGAGCTATGAAAAGATTCAGCCAAATGACAAAACACTGCTTGTATTCAAGAAAAGCATCAAAGAAAACCACCAATGCCACGCTTCTCCCTCTGCAGCTTGGATTACCTGGTTCTGAGGTACCATCAGCTCAATGGGAGGATGCTCTTGTCCCTCTCATTTCCTGGTAAGTACCAGTTTTATAGTCCTCCTCTGTAGGAGGAGCCTGAGGGCAGTTGCTTCACACATTGGCACCTGGGACAAGAATTCCCTTGAACTTTGTCAGTTATTGTCCTAAACCTTTTTTTTATTTCCTGAAAGCAGGGAGGGGGGTTTCCCTTCTGTTCAGCAGAGAAAAACCACCCCTCCTCATCTATTCCCCCCACCCTCTCAGTCCCCAGAGGCTGATGTCATCACACTTGAAATTCAGTTGCAAAAAAAAACAAAAAGCAAATTGCCTTTCAGAAGCATATATAAGCCCCGAGAGCAAAGCACCTTTCAGAGAGACACCTCTCCCATCCCTCGAATAGAGCAGTGCAGAGCTGGGGACTAAGCAGTGGTAACAGCCACCAGCATGGTCTACTTAACCTTGCAGGTAACTACTATTTCATGTACAAAACCTATTCATCTCTAATCTTTCCTTTTTCACTTTAAGGAGGCAATGTCGTTCTCCGGGCGGTTCCTCAACTGGTCAACATTGTCGTGACATTAAACGGGAAGCGGCGCCAACGCTAACGGAATCGGATGGTTTTCACAGCCATTTTATTCATAGTTACTAACCTGTTCCTTCCATGCCTGTTCCTTCTACGAGTCCCAGACGCGTTTCGTACCGTGCCATGGCGGGGGGAGCGGGGTTGTTGTTGTTGGGACGTGCTGTGTGGTTTGTTTTTTTTCTCTCCTCGCGAGCTGGTCCTGCTCGCAGCCGTCAGAGGATTTCATGGTAGGTCTGAAAAGGCTGTGCTGCCCCTTCTACTGTACTGCTTTATTTCCCTGGCAATTCTTGGCACCCCTGCTGGACTGAGCTTTGGAAAATATTTTGTTTTCTCCTTTAAATATGTAGTTAGTTTTATCCGCTCGTTTGATCAGTGAGTGTCTTACAATGCCATGTGAGAGGCACAACCAGTAAAACGGCTCTGAAAAAGTTCAGGCAGTTTAGGTGACAAGTGCTTTTTCTCTGTTTTTACTCTAGAAATCCCAGAAGTTCTTGGCAAGCTCCCGGCAAGTTCACAAAACTGCTGCTCACGGTTTGTAGCTCTCTGCAGAACAGCATTCCTTATCCCTTTTTTTAAAGAGCACCCCAAAATAATCATGTCATTACTTTTTTAAAAAAAAAAAGTGCTGGGCTCAGCGCACTGAGATAAACCACTCAAACTCTTGGAAGGCAAAGCTTGCTTGGGGGGTCTTGTGATGATTATTGCCCTCGGCTGCTAAAGAACAAAGAGCAAAGCAACAAGTGGTGGAAACCTTGATTGCTAGTCCTGCGCTAAAACAGAAACTTGAACTGATTTAGAACCAAATTCTTACTTTTTGACCATAAATGTAGGGTATTTAAATTGTAGCTGTCGTCGGATTGCTCAGAGCCTTAACTCCTCCGTTTGTCCTTACTTCTTTATTACATCTGACCTCGCTGTTAGCACTGCTGGAAGTGGTTCACAGATCATTCTCCACGCCTCGCAGCCGGTGTGCTGTCTTCTCCAGCACTGCATGGCCACAGCTGCTCTGCTTCAGACACATTAAGCAGAACTTTGCTGTGTAGCCACTCGGTCTACTGTAAGTCTGCCCATTAACTTATTTTAAAATGTGTTATTAATACAATAATTGCGATGCCTGTTACTTAATGTACACCTGAGAACAAGAGTAATAATAATAATCCACCCTGATCTATTCAATTTGCTCTTGGACAGAGGCTTTTTTTATTATTATGAAGTTCTGCAGCCCAGCTGCCGTACCAGGACAAAAACACTGAAGTCATGAAATGCTTTTAGCTGAAGGGTTAAAAAATATCGCTGACTACTGAAGTGATGAAAAGCATTTGATGACAGGAAGGAAACGATCAAAATTTTACGGGTGCAGTGTGATTCGAGCAGGTTTTGGTTCCAGCCTCTCCGATCTGCTCTGACCTCACTGTTTCCTTCTCGGTGCTTTCATCTGTGGTGTATGGAAGGTGCTCCCAGAGTACACGGAGAGGACACAGGTTTCTGTCAGCAGAAGGTTTCCAAACTGCTGAGTGTTACAGATTCCTATAGCAATATATTTCACAGAGCCGCTGCGAGGGGTGAATTTTATTTCTGTGAGTCACAGCAGTGATGACATTCTCAGCTGTGTTTACAAGTACTTTTAGACTCTTGGGCTCTAGGTGAGTCCAAATACATTTGCGAGCAAACTGTGAGTCAGTAGGCATGACATTTGAGGATGAATACGCGCTAGTGAAATTAGGGAATGGTGATTTTTTTCAATTGGGATATTTTCTGTTTAAAAAATAAAGTGTCATATGGACCTGCTGATTTTGATGAGGCTTCCTGGAAGACATTGAAGTGAAGTATTTTTATTTTCTTTCTTCGCTCATCTTGACTTTTTCATGTGATTAGTTTCATTTGGACATTAATGCCATCTTCTGTCTGTGCACGCGTGTGCGCCCCCCCACATAGATATATGCATGTCTATATATATGGATTCGCAGTCGTGCAGATGTTAGCTGTACTGAATTTTATAGTGTTTCTACTCTCATGTGCGCTCTCAAAATGATATTATAAATTATAATGGGTCATAATAATTGCAGTTCTATGAGTTATAAATTCATGAAAAAAAAAAAGAACTTGTCCCTGAAATTTAAAAGTACAATGGTCCCAAATTGGATGTTTTCCACAGAATTTTAACACCTCCAAAGATTTGGAAACGGTGACTTCCAAATCTGTAAGCGCCAGTAGTTTGTGCTCTCTGTCCCACTCTGCCTTACAGGTCAGAAACACAGGCACTGCTTTTGCCTCGGGAAGCTCGATGTGTTGCTTCTTGTCCACCGGCAAAGGCATTTTCAGAGACTTTCCTTCAAACACCAAGCTCAGGAGATCTTCTGGTTTAATCCCCTTCTGAAGCATAGGCTGAATCCTCTGATGTGCTGAGCTCAACTATGAAAGAACACACCAAGGCTTTTTTTTTTTTTCAAGCCTTTGCATCCTTTTGAGTGCATAGAGCTTAAGAGCTTTGCTGGTGAGTCAAGACACCTCAGTCTCTTATAGGACCAAACTTCTGGATAAATCCAGGCTTTGGGTCTAGTCCTGCTTGCCAAAAAATAATGGAAGCTGTAGGAAGTTTTGTTTTTATGTGATCCACTCCCAGCAGGGCACCACTGGTAACGTAGCAGGGCTCCTGCTCTGCCTTTTCTCTAGATAAAGGGACATAATTTGTATTGACCCCTCAAAAGATGGGTGCTTGAAACCCAGAGTGGGGCGATGTGGCCGAGCCCCGAAACTGTTTCACTTAAACCTTTTTGAAGCCACCCCAGGAGGTGCAGAGCGGTCCCTGCAGCACGTGAAGGCAGCAGGAGCCAGGATGTGCCACGGGCCCTTGGAAACCCATGGAGAGGGACAGGATTCACACCAGCCTGCTTGCCTTGGGCTCCCTGTGCTGGCCATGAGGGAGAAAGGGCACCTCCCCTCAGGGAAGATGCCAGTCCCGTCGCCAGGAGGATCTCTCCAGCATCAATAGAGGGAGGCTGGCGCAGCAATGCTCCTCTCCCAGACTCCACCAAGTGCCTGAAGCCACGGGTGGTGACTCTGGACCCAGATGGCATTCTCAGGGAGAGGCTCACAGCCTGGGATGGCACAGGGAAGCTGCACATCTCCCCCGAGATCTGCAGGGCTGTAGGCAGCCGTGCGGCCCAAGGGACATGCGGGGCAGATCCTGCACTCTCCAATTGCCTTTGCCCTTCAATAAATTCAGTGAGACCAGAGGGTGAAGACCTGTGAGCTGTCAGCACATGGCCCACATGTGTCTTTACCCCCTCCCCTCTCTCTGCAGTGGTGGCCAGGAGCGCTCCGGAGGAGACCGTGACCAGCAGCTTTGCCTCCTTCATCCATGCAGCTCGACCCGAGCACTTGTCCAAGACCGTCTGTCACAGAAGCAAGAGGATGATCCTCGACAGCATCGGGGTGGGCCTCGTGGGCAGCACGACGCATGTGTTTGATATCGCCTTGCAGTACTGCCGGGTAGGAACAGCCCCATATTACTAGGTAGTTACGTGGTCCCCACCCTGACACCACCACCATAACCAAGGCCTTGTTTCATGGCTGATGTAGGACTTTTGCCGTGCGGTAGCGGGGTGTTCTGGCATCACACAGTCATTGCTTCACTCAAGGTCCTCACCTGAACTCCTCTCCCTTTCACAGGAGCTGTACTCTTCGGTTGCCGTGAGCTCTGTCTATGGCAAGCCAGGCGTAAAGCTCTCCCCCACGCTGGCTGCGTTCACCAACGGAGTTGCGGTAAGGCAGGCTCTTCCAGGAGAAGCTCTGCCTTGTGGTGCCTTCAAAGACACTAGTTGGTGTTGCAGGAAGCGGACCTGTGACTGGGAGGGGGAATGGGGGGCAAGAAGTCATGGGCTCCTCTGCAGTCTTGTGCACTGCTTTTAGAGAGACCAAACAGCCACCGTGGGGACCACGAGGTGGGTGGGGGTTGTTATAGACATGGCCTCAGCAATATCAGCAAGGACCCCTAGCTCCCTCAGCTCCCAGCCCCTCACACCAGCATGTCTTTGTCTCCGTTTCTCTGGCAGACTCACTCCATGGATTTTGATGATACCTGGCACCCTGCTACTCACCCGTCAGGGGCTGTTCTGCCAGCTCTTCTGGCAGCTTCCCAGATGCTACCTCCGAGCACCAAACCCAACGGCATGGATTTCCTGCTGGCATTTAATGTGGGCCTGGAAGTGCAAGGGAGGCTCATGCATTTCTCCACTGAGGCCCATGACATTCCCAAAAGGTAAACCTCTTTTTCTTCAACAAGTAGGAAGAGGGTTGGTGAGTCTGTTAACAGGCCTACACTGGGTTTCAAAAGTTAGTTTAAGTCCAGCTGAACTCAGGATCAAGGTAAAACCCTACTGAGAGCCAGACGCCAGTTCTGCCAGGGCTGATGAGGCACCACTTATTTCGTATTCATTTGGTGACCTGCAGTGATCTTGCCTTAGAAATAACCAACAAGAGGACTACCACTGAGTCTGCAGTGTCGTCACCTAAAGGGCAAGGGCGCAGGACAGGAGGTGACCCACAGCCCTGCAGGCACCTTAACTCTGGGCACCATCCCTGGCGCAGTTTCTGCCTGCGCCAACTGCCCTTCACCAGGCAGTGCCCTGGTGTGGTCCAAGGGACAGCATCGACCAGGAACTGTTACCGTTGGGCATGTTGGATAAGGCCACCTTGTTTGGCTGGGGGGAGGAAGTTTGGCTGTACAGACACAAGCCATGTCACCTACTCTTAGGGAGAATTAAAAATTGCTTACTGGAGATGCTGAGCTCACTCTGTTTCAAGCATGAACTTTCAAGTAGGCGCTTAGATTTTAGGTGGCTAAATTTTGAGCTGGGTGAATCCCACCTGCACCAGAGCCATGCAGAATTTCCACGGGCTGACTTGGCAGTTCATTGCCAGTCCCATAGGCAGGTCTTGTAGGTGAGGTGCTTGGGTGCTCCCTGCGCCAGGCAGGCAGGGACGCTCATATCTCCAATTTCCCCTTCAGGTTCCACCCTCCCTCGGTGGTCGGTACCATGGGCAGTGCGGCGGCCACTGCCAAACTGCTCTCTCTCAGCACGGCCCAGTGCGCGCATGCTTTGGGCATTGCTGCATCGCTTGCAGGGGCACCCATGGCAAACGCTGCCACCCAAGCCAAGCCATTGCATATTGGAAATGCTACCCGCCTGGGCTTCGAAGCAGCGCTGCTGGCCGCCCGAGGCATTGAAGCTAACCCCTTGATTCTGGATGATATCCCTGGTTGCTCCGGATTCAGTGCTTTCTACAGTATCTATCAACCAAAACCACTATCCACACCAAGTGACCATCACGAGTTCCTCTTGGAGAAGCAGGATATTGCTTTCAAGCGATTCCCAGCCCACCTGGGGATGCACTGGGTGGTGGATGCTGCCTTGTCTGTCCGGAACCTTTTCATCAACTATGCAGGGTCCTTCTCTCCCTCTTTGATCCGCACCATTGTGCTGAAGATCCCAGTGTCAAAGTACATCAATCGGCCTTTCCCCAGCTCCGAACACCAGGCTAGACATTCCTTCCAGTTCAATGCCTGTACCGCCCTGTTGGATGGTGAAGTGGGCCTCAGCTCCTTCACAGAGAGCAGCATCCACCGGCAGGAGCTGAGGGAGCTGCTGGACAAAGTGGTGGTGGAGCACCCTGAAGATAATGTGGCCAACTTTGACAAGATGTATGGAGAGGTGGCACTGCTCCTGCACAGCGGCGATGTCCTGACGGGCAAATGTGACACTTTCTATGGGCACTGGAGGAAGCCTCTGAGCAAAGAATCACTCCTGAAGAAGTTTCGGTCTAATGCCTCTCATGTGCTTCCAGAGGAAAAAATAGAAAACATCATCACTATGGTGGACAACCTGGAGAATCTGTCAGATAGCTCCCAGCTGGCCTGCAGCCTGTGAGGGACCAGCAAGTGGGTTTTTTTATAAGGGGCTTGTCCCAGTGAAAATCCAATTCCCTTCTTCATTGGTGCTTTACTATTCATTTCCAGTTACAGGAAAGTTCCCACCCCTTGAAGTCAAACTAGATGCTTTAATACCAAAGGAGCCCACAAGGCAGGAGGTGTGTCTGTGGCAGTAATCAGTACACAGACTAAGTTTTAACTCACGGTTGATGCTGTTTGAGTAGCTGAAAGGCCACTACAAATACAAAAAAAGAAAAAGAAAAAAATCCCATGGAAATCTATGAGAATCCTGGGGTATCGTCTGGAAGCCAGTTCCCCAGAAGGAACTGTGTCTAGATATTTTTTAAAGCTGCATTCAAAGCTTCTTCTGTGCAGAATGCCTAACCGCTGAGTCTGGGAAGAAGAGGAAGTTCAACTGCAAAATGTGTGCTTTTCTTAGTGCTCGCTGGGCACTTTTCAGACCATGGTTAGTTAGTCATGCTGGCCAGATGAAAAATCTCTCAGTTACTGTAAACAGCTCTGCCTGCAAAACTCTCAGGCAGAGAGGGATATTTTTTTCTTTTGCAGTAAAAGCCTCCCCTTTCTCCAGCGCTTGGGAAGTATTTGTCACTTCTCTGTGTACCAGGGAAGGTTCATGGACCCTTAAAACCTGTATGTCTTTTCTGAATTAAAGGCAATTGGTAGGTGAGGAACCCTACATCAGTCCTACGCCTACACCCTACGCCGCCTGAGAGGCAATCCCTGCCAATCCTAGGGCTGCGCCACATCATCCCTCCCGGCTTCGCACAGGTCACCCAGGCACCTACTCAGAGCTGGCTCACCAGAGGTGGTCTCTATAGTCTGTGCAGAGATGAGCACCTCTCGATGGTGACTTGGGCACATAAACGCTGTGACTCGCATTGGGAAATTCCTGTTTCTCTCCCCTGAGAGGAGGGAAAGCTTGCTGGGACTCAGTCCTTCACTTATCTTTCCAGCTGGGATGAAATCAGTACTTGTCCTCCTGAGTAGCCGTTCACTGAAGGGCTTTCTTACTCTGCATCCTTTCTGAACAGCGAGATGGAGAACTGTGCGACATCCCTCTGTGCATTAAACAAACACTGTGGTTGCTGATCCAAAGGACTTGATTCCAATGTGACCATGATATAGGCACAGAATCTGTTGCAGAAGAGAGGGTTGCCTTCTGCAAGGGGGACTGAGATGGGACTAGACAGGCAAGAAGGAATGTGGGCCGGTTCCTTTTTAGCTTGCTGGTAGTGGTCTATGCAGAGAACTTTTCACCCTGAAGAAAATTGTTTGCCCACCTGTTAATCCACTCTCTTGTACTGTCTAGCATATTCACACTGAATCTTTCTGAATAAAGAACTGAAGTAAATTAATTTTCTGCATAAAGATTTAATGCTACATTATGTAGACCATCAGGTTTTCAGTTTTAATCTGAACATATGAGATTCAAAGACTTTTCCACTAGATGGGGAACCCTGCAGAGGCTAGGACAGGGCCGGCTAGAAGGCTGGCCTGTGGCCAGTGGTTTCTCCAGAGTCATATATTTACATTGAGCCCTGCAAGCTGTTTTTCCTGGTGAGTGCAATAGCTGTTAGCCAGCAAAGCTTGGCTGTGGTTAAACACGATCTCTCAACAAAGAGAAGTTACCCGATGTTTCTCCGTTAAGCAACAGTTTTCAAATACTTGCTAAGTTTCCATGACAAGCTTCTAGTTTCCCTTGGTTTGAGTCAGGTGTGAGATCACCGAAACTATCATTCCATGCTCCACAGCCCAGTGAGCTGGAAAACCGCAGATCCAGTGCCTTCCAAGTCAGCCATTAGCTCAACACTTGCCAAGGGAATTGGTACGTGTGACAGAACCAACATGGGCTTCAGTGGAGGGAACAATGCATCTCAGTGGATTATCACTGATTTCAGCATCCTGATATTTGTTCCGATGTTCTCATTTCCATGCCTTCTGCACCGTGCTGCGGTGATGCCATGTAGCAGTGAGACTGAGCAGGAGAAGAGGGAACTAGCACTTTTTACCTATTGGTGCTGGAGCATGAAAAAAGAGCTTTTCAATTGGGTTTCCAGCTACATTTTGTCCCTGAGATCCAGAAATCCTTCTAAAACTCATTCATGTCTTGGTTGCCCCATCAGACGCAATTCTGACACCTTTCAGGAAACAATGTGTAAAATTAGGAACAGAAGGTGCAGAAAGGCTGGTAGGTCCAACTTTCCCCTCATAAGGGCCCCTTATGAGTTGAAGGAGTACGTAGCATCTAGGAGCTAAAGGCATACCTGAGATTTTTTTTTCATTCATGGTATTTCCTCTGAAAGCCTAGGACCCTGAAAACGCTTCCAGTGTCCCAGCCCAGGAAAGCATCTCACCCATTATTTCCAGTTTAAAACAGCAAACGTTTCATATCCTTGACTAATTAGGAGGCCCAAACCCCTGGCAAGGGATAGGAGGGCTTAAAAGAGCCAAGGAAAAAAACAGCCTGTGAAAATCATAGACCAGCTTGTGTGACACTGAGGGTATTCAGCGATTAACATGGTGCGACCAAGGTCCTTAACTTCTCCTCTCAAGCTGAACAAGAAAAGAGCCCTTGTCCTTTCTACTGCCGTTCCAAGAAAAATGACACTTAAAATTAAGAAAAGGAAACTTTTCTCCACAGACATATTTACGGTAGCAAGCTCAGTGAATGAAAGGACACTTGCAGTGCAGAGCTAGGCAGGATCCATGTCAGCAATCAATCAATAACTAGAAGCCCACACCAGAAAGCTCTGCTGGCACAAGGACTTGGCGAGGGAGAAGCCCTGGACAGCGGAGAGCAGGGGAAAGCTGAGGCGGGGCTGGCGGCAGCAGGATGCCGCCATCAGCCCTCTCCCGTGGGCATCAGCCCTCTCCCGTGGGCAGGACCCACCCGTGCGGCCCCGCGGGAGGGCCGGACCCCGCCGCGGCCATCAGCACCCTGGAGAGCGGCCGCCACTCGGGGCCGCGGGGGTTCGTTCCCTGGGGGTCCCTCCCCGGGGTCCCTCCTCGGGGGTCCCTTCCTGCGTGTCCCTCCCCGGGGGTCCCTCCTTGGGGTCCCTCCTCTGGAGTCCCTCCTCTGGTGTCGCCTTCCTCAGGGGTCCCTTCCTCGGGGGTCTGTTCCCCGGGGGTCCCTCCTCGGGACCCCTTCCTAGGGGTCCCTCCCCGGGGGTCCCTCCTTGGGGTACCTCCTCTGGAGTCCCTCCTCTGGTGTCGCCTTCCTCAGGGGTCCCTTCCTCGGGGGTCCCTCCCCGGGGGTCCCTCCTTGGGGTCCCTCCTCAGGGTCCCTCCTCGGGGCCCCTTCCTGGGGGTCCCTTCCTAGGGTCCCTCCTCTGGGGGCCCCTTGCTGGGGGTCCCCTCCCGGGGCTCTGTTCACAAGGTGAAGGTGATGAGATGTCTGTGACTTTCCCCCAAGGCAGCTCTTGCCTTCAGTTCCCACAAATGGTTCAACTCGAGCTGAAAGCAGCTTTCATCCCTACGGCCACCACCAGCACAAGCTTTTGATCATCTGAAGAAGCAAGTTTTGTGGGGCTTTGCATTTTTTGTCACCGTGGAGAATTCTGGATTTCCCATGAAATACCAGCAGAAAAAAAAAAAAGTACAATTCAGGGATCATTTCTATTTTAGTGAGGATTTTGACTGCAGAGGTCAGAAGAGTCCTCCACGCCTTCCAGCACTCTTTCCATGATGATAACAGTGCTACCGCAGTGTGGCCAGCTGGGGAAGTGCTCTCCTTGAAAACACCGAGTCCTCCTTTATTGTTTTATGTTTTTTTAATAACTGAGGATTTGCTTTTTAAATAATTAAAGAAAGAAGAAAACTTCGGACAGTCCCCCAAGTAACTGAGTGCCATCAGTCAGAGGCAGAGCAGACTCTGCTGTGGTAGAGCCCTGCCTCAGCTCTGCTGACACAGCTTCATCCTCGGAGGGATGAGACCTGCCTCCTGGAGCAGCTCTGAATGCCTCTTCCAGAGGAAGGCATGAGCATTGGCCTTCCTCTCCCTGGTCCAGAGGTTCTCCCAAGCTCTGGACATGGTGCCATGGGTGGTCAAGTTTTGCAAGGAAGCTGCTGTTCCAGAAATGAATGGCTGAGACAAGGAAGGAATCCACAGGAATGTATCACACATGGGGATGGAAAGGAGGAGCAAATCCCTCCCAGCTGCAGTACAAGCTTGCATCCTTCCCTCTGCAGCTGGGACATGCAGGCCAGAGACATGCAGCTGGCACAGGGGCCAGAACAAAGCCCTGTGGCTGCCTTACTGGGAAAACAGGGCAGCCAGGCTGGGCTGCACAGGGGAGCCAATATTTTCTGTCTGATGCCAGTGTCTTAGCACCTTATTTCCCCCTCACCCCTTCATAAACCTAGGTGAACTCACTGACTTTAGACGCTCTCCCCTCCACGTCGCCCTCTCATCTCTGTTTTTTCCCATCCCAGGTGACAGGAACCCTATAACTATTTAAGCAGAGCTGAGTATGAGGCACGGAGCTTCAGCCTCTGCAGCGCGTTGTGTGTCAGACACTGAGGCCAAGTTCCCAGTTCCCAGGCAGGAAGCGGGTTTCAACAGTCACGGCTGGATTTAAACCACTGGCCTGGTGTGAGAGCCACCAGTGCCAGCCAGCCTGAGTCAGGCAAAGCAGGCGCACAGAGAGGAAGGGGGACAGAAATCTTCTGCTGTGTAAAAGTGACTATTAAAAGGAGAGGAATGACAGGTTCTTTTGTGTTCATGGAGGACATTGTAGAAATGAGGGGCTTCAAATTAAGCAAAAGGGGTGTCAGACATTAGGAAAAATGTCCCAGCAAGAGCAGTGCAGCAGCAGCAGGACAGATCTTCCAAGAAGGTCATGAAGTTTCCATTGATGGTGATTTATAAAAGTAGCATTCACAGCCAGGGGGGAGAGCTGAGCAGGCTGCCTTGGGAAAGCTCTCAAGGTTCATGCAGCCCTACTTTTATGGCTGGGATTTGAGACTTGCCCTAGGTTTGAAAAATAAAAGCTTGAACCTGAAAATGGCCATCAAAAGCCTGGCCTCTGCCTCCTTTCTCCTGCTGGGGCACAGGCAGAGTATGGGTTGTGTTTGGGGTTCCCCTCCATTGACTGTAGTCATGCCGGTGCTGTACTTGGAAACCTCGATCAGGTTCTCATTGGGGTCTCAGACCCACAGCACCAGTTCTGGCCACGGGATCTTCTTCAGTAATCACCCCACAGGCCTGGGAGGAGACATAAGGGCAGGGGCTTAATGCTTAAGGTAGTCTCATCAGGGCGTGTGCGCTCTTTCTCCCAGCCTTGAAAACATGAGCTGTTGGATGAGACAATTCTGACATTCCCCAAGATGTAGACCATGAAAGTCTCACTTGGGAGGCTCTGGCTTCATGCCTGTCAGGTCACACTGCCCTGTGGACACTCTATGTCTTCCTCCCCTTCGGATGATCCAGCAGCACCTGTGTGGTAAGGCAGATATCTGCAGAGCCAGGGACTGGGCACCAAGCCTCGGGTTCAAACTCCTTCCCAGCCTCATGCAGGTTAAACTTCTGGTTGCCAAAATGTAAAGCTTTGCAATTGCCCTGTCCCCAAAGAAAAGAATCAAAGTGCAATGAGACTTACTGGGCTGGAAGCCTTCAGCATCCACTCACCTGTGTAGTCCCGAAGGTCCTGGGGACCTGGCTGCAGCCCCGCTTACTCTGGCTCTTGCTGTGGCAACACAAGACAAGAATTGACCTGCTGCAAGGCTCCCACGACATCCCTAGAGATGTGGAGTGACCCAAGAAAGTCCTACAGCCACTTCTAAATCATAATGGTGCAAGTTTTCAGTTTTGGGCACCCTCCATCCTGCCTGTGCAGCAGCCATGCAAATAATGCACAGGCTGACGCTGCGGTGGGAACAAGGATGACGCAATGGGAAGAGGGTGAGGAAGGAGATTGGGCATCTCTTTGCTGATTCTCAAGGAGATTTCTGCAGGCTCATATGGCAGCTGAGTCCTGAGACCCCATAGATATGCAGGACACTGACCTGCCATCTGTGCCCACCTAAAGAACAAACTGAGGCTCACAGTAGCCTTGGGATGGGAGCGCAACTGCTTTTAAGAGACCTGATAGGGCAGGAGAGGACATAAGCTTGGAAGTTAAAAAGGTGCATGTGTACATCCAAAACAGGCCAAGTGGCCTGAATCTTGGGCAGGAGTTGAGTTGGGGCTGTTCTGAAAATGTTGACCACCTTCTCCTCTCTTTGCCAATGGAAACATCAAAACAAGAGCCTCTCAGACATCTTCAGAGGATGTGTGGGTTTGAGGGTTCTCCTCCTTCAGTCCTAGAAGTTGTTTTTCAAATAATCTTTCTTTTTTGTCACTTTGACTCCTTCTGCAGCGTGGTTTGGACTATCCTCTGGCTCAGCTTGACTCAGTTGAAACTCAGAGCTTGACGGCCTGCAGCTTGTGCTGGTCCTACCATCGCCACCCCAAGGAGGTGCCCCAGAGACCCCATCAGAGATCCACAGGGACCAGCCACTGGCCCAGAACTGGGCTACAGGTTCCCTAGACCTGAGCCGTGCCAGTACCCCATGTTACCTTGAAAGTCACACTCCTGTGCCCAGGACTTTGGAATAAAAGGCCACACTGTCCTCAGTGCTCTTCATGGTGAACAAAAGGTGGTCCAGGTGCTCCATTAAACACGAGGGTGGACTCATACGCTCCTCCTTCCAGTACATCACCTCAGGGCTGGGAACCAGCATGCAGAACCACAGAACACGAAGGTTAGGAGCAGCCAGCTACTCAGGGAAATGGGCCAGGTGGCTCTGAACTGAACTGTGAATGGAGATCAAACAGGTTTTCTTTTGGCCTGTGGGTGGCAAAAGTACAGAAGCAATAAATTCTCCTTCCTGGAAGGGTCTCAGACCCTGGCTTTGCTCTGGTGGGCCCTGAGCATGCCAGAGCCCCTGCGAGAGAGGACAAGCCGCTGGGCAAGCTGGTGCCGGACGGTTCCCTTGTGACCACCCTCTTCCTGCTGCCTAGAGCCAAGCCATGTCACAGGAGAATGCAGGGGAAAATGCAATGAGATCAGAAACAGGAGCTCTGAGCACTGCTCCCCGCAGAAGCGTACCTTGACCCAAAGGACCTGAAAGTCCAGCTACATAGAATTGCTTGGGAAATCCTGGAAAAAGAGTCTGGATATTTTATTTGCAAGGGAAAGATGTGTTAATGTGCTATATTAAAGCACAGAGTTGAGCTTGCTACTTCTTACTGTTAAGAAGAAAGGCTATCCCTGGAGAAGAGGAGCTGTGGCAAGCAGCTGCAGCAGGCTCCCCACCTCCCTGGCAGCACCTCTTTGCCTCCAAGACTATTTTCTACCATGCAACACGCTGAAGTCTCATTGCCTTGTGAGGCACCTGCTGTCCCTGGGGAGTACTGCAAGCTCCCACCAGTAAAAGCTGCATGAGCCATAGGTGCCATGCTAACAGCCAATGTGTAGCAAGAAGAGAAAAGGAGCCTCAGGGTGGTGTGCTCAGCTTTGGGCATCTTTTTGGACACCCCTTCCTGCAAACAGACATGCCCAAAGGGGTCCTCTGTGGCGTAAGGCAGAGTTAGAGATTTTCTTTTTCTTCCTCTGCAAAACCCAAATCTGTTAAAAATAAAATGGAGTTTCGGAAGGTCTGAAACTCTCTGGGCAGTTGGCTTCAAAGGATTGGGTCGTTCAGGCTGTGGAAAAACTGCTGGGCAAGTGGTTGAAGGCACAGGACATTCTGTGTTACAGTCGTTCTGCCTAGACTGTCTCCACCCAAGCTGTCCACGCTCCACGCTGAAAAAACCAGAACTACTGATATGTGGGAATAGCTGAAAATGGGTTTTTGCCTCAGATCAAGGAAAGGGACATCTGTGGGTTGCTGTGGGAGGGAACAAAGTACCTGTATCTTTTTTGTATATCCTTTTTGGGTTTTTCTCCCTTAATTATCCAAGTTGCCCCACAGAATTTCCCGCAAAGCTATTTCATGGGTTATCATCGATGGTGAGTGTGTTAGACAAGATAATCCCAGGACATGCAACACCACCCTTCTGCCATCCTTGTCTTGAAGGTCACTGTGGGTTTGTTCATGCTGGAGAAGGCAGAGCTGAGGTGGAAATCCCACAGCCAGAGCTCAGCGAGATGCTGTTCCTCCCCAGCGTGGTGGCGTCCCTTAAGGGTCCTCCACCGGTGGGACTGCCACCGGTCTCAACACAAAACAACGGAAAAGAAGAGGATGCCAGTGCTCTGAATGGGGAAAGAGGCTTTTAAATCCACCCTGGGGGTAATTACAGAAAACAGACCACATTTCTTTTCGAAACACGGGTGACAGCCCACTCCCGTGAGCTCCGCAGCAGCCTTGTGCCTGCTGGTCCGGAGCGGGGCAAGCAGGGCAGGGAGCTGCTCGGCTCACACTGCAGCCTCGCTCGAGGGAGGCCGCCAGCCTCTCTTCCCTCTGCCAGCCCCTGATTTTCACAAGACATGCAGGAGCTGACTGGCCAGGTGATTTCTGCTGCCCTGTCCGCTCCAGACCAAGAGGTTCAGTAGCTACACGGTGGGGCTGGCAGACAGAGGGACAAGCAGCAGGTGGACCTCCCAGACCTCATTTTCTTTTGGAAAAATCCTAATATCTTTACTAAAACTCCCAGAGTTGTTCCCACAGGTGCTAGTAACAGGACTGTTGACACTGACGCCTGCCAGGGCTTTGAGGGCACTAATTGGCCTTAATAGCCCTGACTGGTCTCACCTGGGGGCTTCCACACACACACACAGGCCCTGGAGCATAGTTAAACTCTTCTCAGGGCCTTCGCTCTATGCATGGGTTTTTGTGTAAGGGTGCTGGTCTCCAGCTTAGTCCCAGATGTGCCTTTACCTGGCCAATGACCCTGCTGGTCTGAACTTCAGCTTACTGAGTGATATCTTGGTCCTTGACCCCATGTCATCACTATGGACCCGACTGTTACTTTGTACTAAACCAAAGAGCTCACATCTTCAGTTTTTTAGAGAGAAGGTTATAATGGGCAGTGTGTTAGCCCCATGATTATCATCGCAAGATACAGAGACCATATTTTCAACAACAAAAATATATTAGCGGGTTGTGATGTCGCTATGGGATGCTTCAGAAGAAAATGGGGTAAGAACAGGCAACTCCCTGAGCGACCTGTTTGGATCTCTCGAGCTGCAGCATTTACTCCTCTCCTGTTTACATGCAAGTGAATAATTTCTTAGCTAAAAGCAATAAACCTTGTTATATTAATAACTCTGAACTTTCATCTGTCTCAGCTGAAGGGCTGGTAGAGTGATGGTACATGTTCTGGTACCTGGATATAATAACACTAAACACATCTGGGTACCTCAAGTGCATTGTAACCCTCTTGTTTTACTACAGGTTCACTGTGAAATCTGAGAGTAGATAAAAAGGAGAGAGTTCCTGCAGAGAAGTTGCCTTTCACTGTTCAGCTGCCCTGGGAAGCGATCTGCTGGAACGGTCCAGCACCGGCACCCACTTTGGCAGAAATTTGAAGCTTGGGAGGGTTTTTTTACTAGCTGCATAATTGTTTCTTGGAGGAGGGAAGGTGTGGTTTGGGTCAGAGAGCTCCCCTTCCCCAAGGGAGATCTAGCCTCAGACCGACAAGTCAGAGGCTCTTTGGCATTGAGTTCGGGACTTGAGCTTGGGAAGGGTTTTGAGTTTAGCTCCTTAAAGGTGCAGCTGCCGTCAAGGGTTCCTGAGCTGCTCCCAGCAGACATCCGGAGAGGGTTGTCTTTACGTGTTGGACAGAGTGATGGAGTTGAAGTAGCTCAGCAAGTCCTCCATGGTGAAGTCCATGGCAATTCCTGATCCTGCATAACAGCGTTGGATCAGATCCTCAAACTCTTGGTACTGGCGTATGAACTCCTGCTCCATGGCGTGCCATACCACCTGGGGAAAAACAGACCGTCAACTCCCTTCATCAGCCCCTCACAACTCTACATGCTTTGCAGTCCTGAGCCTTCCAAAGCATCGTAGCATTACAGACAGATCACGCTCCAATTACCGGCAAAAGATTCTCCTCTGGGGAGAGATACTTGTGGATTTTCCTGTAGAGGGTCTCAAGGGCTCTTTTTACTTCCTTGCCGGGGTATTTTTCAATGACCTTCCTCAGCTCTTGCTTGCTGTAGGCCAGCTGAAAGCTGACCTCTTCTTCCTTCACCCCTTGAGCCACACGGGCTTTCACGCCTTCAAAGAAGTGCTGGAAAGGCAAGGAGACATTTCACTGATGAGCCGCCCTAAGGCGGACTCCTGTGACAGGGCTGAAACCTGACTGCTTTTCCCAGATCCCTTCCCATGTCTAATTGAGTGGAAATGAAGTATTGGACATTGTATATCCTCCTGGAAAGCAGAGCATAGGGAATTTCATCAGTTCTCTTCCCTCCCTGCTCAGCGAGCAGCATCTCTAAGGGTGGCAGTACCATGGGGCTGGAAAAAAATCGCTCTTGTTCCTCGGTGCTTCATACAGCTCTGCTCGCTGGAGAGGGTTTGGAGCCAGAGGTGGGGTTGGGGGATCCCAGCATCTGCAGAAGTGTAAAGAAAAACCTCAAGCTTTCTCAGTTCTTCCAGGATATTGTATGACAGCAGGAAAGGCTGTTCTGTAGGGAGGCATTTCAAAAGGCGCACGTGTCCCACCCAAAGCATGGCTGTTGCGTGAGAGCCCAGGGCTATGCAAACCCCAAGGGGTACAGACTTCGGCTAGCTTTCAGAAAAGTACCAGGAGCGGTGTAGCTCTGCAAAAAGCACAGTGCTGACAAATATTCTTTTTTTTTTTCTGCATGAGGTTTTCAGACACAGAGTCTGTCGGGCTGGAAGGGACCTCAGGAGGTCTCTAGTTCAACCTCCTGCTCAAAGCAGGTTCAACACTGAATGCAAATGACGGTACCTGGGGCATTTCTTAAGGTAGGTCTTGAAAACCTTCAAGGATAGAGACTGTGGAACCTCTCTGGACAGACTGCTTCAATGCTTTATTACCCTTATAGTAACTTTTTTCCCCTCTATCCAGCTGGAACCTTCCATTTTTACCTTTTCTGACTGTTGTCTACCATCATCCTGCTGTGCACCTCAGTAATCTTCTAGGGAAGGTGGCTACTAGATACCCCTGAAATAGTTTCTTCTCCAGGCTGACCGAGTTCAGCTCTTTCAGCCTCTCCTCACCATGTTGGTGGCCCTTCACTGGCCTGGCTCCAGTTTAGCAACATCTCTTGCCATAGGTGACATACATCTCTACCTCTTCCACAGCTGGACGTGGTATTCCACAGCTGGTGTAACAAAAGCTGAAAAAAGGGAATAATCACTTCCTTCAACCTACTGTCCACCCTCCTGTTCATACAGCCCAATGATCTCTTTGCTGTCTTGGGTATTTCCAGTGCAATTTTGCTATGGAGAATGCCCTAAATCCTAAGGATTTTTAGAGGGAAAGAGGTTCCTAGATGTATAAGCTGTTTTCAGAAACAAGATGTATAAGCTGTTTTCAGAAACAGAAATGGGCTCCTATGTTATTTAGACCCCTTTGAAACTTCTCTTAATGTTAGTGAATTATGCTCAGACCTGAAGAGCTACATGGTCTGCTAGAGAAGGCCGTGTCAGGACTCCAGCAATCCCTGAGCAGAATGGAGTCCAAGCACCCTCATATGTTACTTGCTTTGCTTTGTTGTGAGCAATGAAATTACACTTTCCCCTCACAGAGGAAGGATTTGAAGCCGTTAACAGAGCAAGGCTGCAGGTAGTATGAGACACCGAGCTGATCTTCCAGTCAAACCTACAAGATGTTTGACAGCAAAGACTGGAAACAAATTGAAAGTAACAGGCCCTATAAATAAATCAAGCTGATCTGAGTCTGTGAGACATTTTAGGCCAGTGAGAAGAGAGAAGGAGCAGAGCGAGGAGGGGTCTCGGGATGAGCCGTCATCTCTGGGAGGAAGGGGGATGCCTGTTTGAGTTAGCAAAGCCAGATGCTCTTAGCTCAGTTAGCGAAGCAGCCGCCTGGGAAGCGTGAAGCTGTGTTAGACTTATTAGTCCAGGCAGCTATGCAAAAAGAAGCCAGCATCTGCCAGATGCAGGCACGCAACGCGGAGCGGGGCGTCTGCACAGGTCCTCACGCTGCCGCACGGAGGCTGGGTTGCAGAGCTGCTACCAGCATCTGATGCTACTGAGCCCTGTTCTTGCTGGGACGGTGCTGCGCGATGAAACCCAGCCCAAGCGGTCCGAGAAGGCGTGGGAACACTGGGGATGTGACAACACACCGATATAATCCCAGGCTGGATTTGGGGAGGGGTGATCTGAACACCAGTTAATGCATAATTTTGGGAAGTGCAGTTGCCCTTTGAGACCCGGGCAAGGGTTGGTTTATCCTGTACTCACATTGAGCTTCTCCAGTGGCTGGCCCAGGTACTTGATGACATATTTCTCCATGTGCTCACTATACCTCTGCTTGGCTTCTCTCTTCTTGTCCTCCAGGCAGTGGATCTTCTTTTGGCACAGGAAGCAGTGGATGTGGTGGAAATTTTCCATCATGACCATATCTGTGTTCACCTTCAGGTTTGCCGAGGAGAGACTATTGACTTAAAAGAAAGGAACAAATCAGGTATGGAGAGAAGACCCTGCAGGCTGGGTCAGGAGGGACATGAGATGCAGGCATTGTCAGGCTTTGGTCACCAGCGGACAGTTTAACCAAGAGCTGTGGTGACCATCATCACAGGTCTTTCAGCTCTTCCACCACCTTGCCTTGCAGAGTTTTGGGGTCATGACATTTAATACCCATTTACCCAAAAGGGTGCAGAGACATCCAAGTCCAGCCCTGTCCCAACATGTTGCTGACCTGGGTGCCAGAGCACCTCAGCCTGGCACATGCTCAGAGGCATGGCTCGTCAAGCTGCCAGCCACTTGCCAGCTGGTCTGGAGAGGGCGAGAGCTTGAGTAGCTCATTGTGCATGCAGAACAGAGCGTGCCCTTCTCACCCATGGGGGTGAGAAAGCTTAACATGTCATTAAGGCTTAACATGTCATTAAGCTGCCTCATCTGAATCGTCTGACTTCTTCCAGTACCAGAGGGAGTAACTATCCGTAACACAAATACTGATCCCTGTTCATTAGCTTGATTCCCTATCTCACCTGCTTCACT
Source organism: Phalacrocorax aristotelis (assembly GCF_949628215.1). Classification (NCBI taxonomy): domain Eukaryota; kingdom Metazoa; phylum Chordata; class Aves; order Suliformes; family Phalacrocoracidae; genus Phalacrocorax; species Phalacrocorax aristotelis. The sequence goes on along the minus strand of NC_134286.1, from coordinate 23,301,443 downwards.
GTAAACATTGTTGGAGCCTGGAAGGGGCTGCATTCATGGATTTATGGGCTGCTATTCAGTGGGTCATCCCAGGCCCATCTGCAGGTAGGAGCTGCCTCTCTACACCATCTCATGATCTGTGGATTGGAGGCTTGGAGCTGTTTCTTCTGCAGCCCCTCAGGCCCTCTTCAAGCTGGAAAGCAGGGTCCCTCCACTGATAAACAGTTGTAAGCACCAGCTGGGACAACACAGGGACCTTTGGAAAGCTACCCGTCTCGCTCTCCCAACCCCTCTCTCCCCACCACCGCCTTGGTGTTTTGGGAATAGTTGTTCTTTGGCTGCCAGTGCTCCCAAGACCTCTGCGCTTGTAAGAAGAAGAGTCTGATGTGTAGTGAGGACCTGCTCCCTCCATAGTGGGAAAAGAGAGGTTGACATTAGATTCAAAGCTAAACACGTGTGCCTCAGCCCTGTTGCAGCTGGGACCATCCCGGGGTGGCAGACCCCATGCACCTGGCATGCTACACCCTCTGAATTTGTCTGATGCCCCCAGGTTCTTGCTCAGCAAAGGCAGTTTCAGCCCCAGGCAGTGCCCGGGAGGCAGGTAGCTTTCACGTACCCTGCTCTGGTGGTTCAGCTGATTGCTAGTAAATCCTGAAGCTGCGGGTATACATTTGCCTGGCTGGTGCATCCAGCCGCCAGCCTTTCTACTCACTGCTGCTGAAGACGCTGCCAGCCAGCCTGAGATGTGCTTTGTCCAGCTCCCCTCTCCGCCGAGCTGTCCTGAACACCTCCTCTGAGAAGTTCACAAACTCCTCGAAGCGGCTCACGGAGAGCAGGATCCCACCTTTCATCTTGCTGAGCATCTTTGCCTCCTCAATCTCTTTGCACAAGGTCCCCTGGCAACAACACACAAGACACGGCGCGCTCAGATCAGATCTGACGTGGGCCCAGCCTCATTTTATGGTGCATGAAAGCATTGGCCAGAAAACAAGGAAAGTAATCGGTTGTGTGTACCACTTTCTCCATTTACGATATCTTCTATGAGAAGATATGTGAGCTTCCTTGTCTGAGGCTGGACGTGAAGCTGCGCTAGCTGTTGCTCCGGACTTGACACACCTGGTCCTCCAGGCTATATGGTTCTTTGCTCAGACACAGTGCTGCCGTCTCCCCACACAGGCACCCACAGCTCCTAGGGCAGGGGTATTCACCGCTGCCATTTCTGGCACTTCTCAGGCTGGTTTACAAGCAGACTTGCTGCTCCAGGTCTTGGCGCAAAGACAGTTGATGTCAACATGTGGCTTCCCTTGACCTCAGTGGCCTTTAGCCAGGTTCCTTGGCCAATTCTGATGGGTTCTCAACCCCCACCCCCCACCCCCACCCTCCCTGCAGCTTGGTCTTGGAGCATGTCCTGCTGTGCCAACAGCAAAGCTTGGCTTCAGCCACCTGACACGCTGCTGTCACACCTACAGCCTCCCAGTACTCTATATGGGGGAAACCCCTCTGGTTTGACCGTCCTGGTAAGAGGAGGCACAGATGACACAGGTTTCTTGTGTCCCATCTCCCCAACATAGACACAGTCATTGATGCAATGAGGGCCTAGTCTTCCCAAAACCAAAGAGCCAGACCTGATATAAACCAGTACTGCCTTCAATGAAGATCATGTTAGAAGTAGAGAAGATTCTGGAGGAGGTCAAACATCACTCGGGTCTACTTGAGCTTACTCCTCCTGACACTCACAATGCATTTGTTGAAGCTGCTCTTGGCCAGGAGCAGCATGTTGCCCAGGACAGTGTTGAGGAAGGACGAGGGGAGAGCTGAGGAAGAGCCCCACATCTCAAAGATGGAGTCGTTCAAGGTAACCAGGACCTGCAAGCAGCCGAATGGGTGGACCTTATTGCAGACATCCAGAAATCCTCTCAGCTCCGGTTCCAGGCAACTGAAGATCTCACTCAGCAGCCGGGTCGTAGGTTCCTCCAGTCTTAAAAAAAAAAAAAGGTAAGCAGTTACATGGGGAGGGGCACTGGCCCTGTGGCCACCGCAGAGGCAAGGACAAAGCTAAAGAAAGAATCAAAGCCTTCTGTATTGCAGTGGAGCCTGTTTACGCTCGGGTCATCCTTCAACTCCTCACCATCTCTGTGGAATGACATTAAAATATCCTGTTTTTCCATCCAAATGAAAAACTTCAGTGGTTTTATGCTGGCATTTTTTATAAGATTTCTGTTCCATAGTCTATTTTCACTTTATGACATTGCTAATAAGGAAATAAAGGTGATCAAAACATAGGATCTTCCATGAAACATAGACCTTGCTTTCTGACCTACCCTGAAGCAGAGCTGCTGTGCTGAGGAGAGGCAGAACCAGTAGGCTCTGCTCAGCCTCTCTGCATGCCCAGCTACGACGCCTCCGAGTTTTTGCTATCCAGGGTGCAAACCTGAGACCATTTAGTTGACATCAGGATGGTTGAGAGTGGAAAAAATAAAATCCCTCCATCAGTTCCTAGGCAGCTCCTGCAGGACACTCCAGACCATGTCCCTGTCAAAGCAGCCCGCTGTATCTCATCACCCACGTACTGGCTCCGAGGCTTGGTGCAAGGAGGGTCCTCTGGAGATGCCATGCTCTCTCCTCCCTTAGTGGCAGATGCCTGAAAGAAAGAATGGGGTGGAAATCGTGATTTGTCTGTCCTCCCTCAGAGAGGAAAACTTGAGATCTGGCTTTCATTTCTGCTGCCTCATTTTGGAGTCCTGTGTTTAGTGCTCAGAGATCCTGTGATTTTGCTGGAGCTACCAATTATGTTCAATTCAATTCTCCTCTGTCATCAGGAGGTCTTAAGCTTCCCCGCTGCTGATGCCGCTGACAGTTGCTAGAGGACAAGATCCCGGGAGAGCTCAGGTATCTGACAGAGGTAAGCAGCCACCCCACTCTGCCTGCTGAGCTGCTGAGGCTTGTACCAAGCCGGAGGGAGGACTGGCTGATGGGACTGGAGGGGACATAGTCCCCACACTTACCTCCAGCACCTGCGGGTCTGCAGCGTCCTGGCTTAGCTGGAAGAATTTCTCAATGAACAGCTGCTCCGCCGTGCAAAGGGGTTGTAGCTCTCTCAGCACCTGCTCCAACACCTGCTTAGAAACCATCGGGCATGTTAGAAAACCCTTCTAGCACACACTGAGGACACCGGCATAGATGTCCCTGTCCACCCAAAGTGACATTTAAGGCAGGCCAGTGGTACGGAACATCTCTGCTTCTGCTCCAGGCACCCAGCACTGGAGAAAGGGCTGTGCATGGGTTGCAGCACTGGCACAGCCCCTGTGGGACCCGTGAACCCTTTAGCAAATCTCAGCTCCTTACCTTGATGGTCGTGCCTTTGTCCAGCGTGTCCTCCTGGCCGTCTCTGCTCCCAGGGACGCTCCATCGAGCCTGCTGCCTGCTCCCCATCGCCACCGGCTTCTCTACGCCTTCCTGAAGACCTGCGTGGTAGGTTGGGAGGTGGTGAGACATCTCCATCCCGCTTGGCCTCTCCAGCTCTTCTGATCATTTTAACAGATGGAAATGTCTCTTTATGTCTGATCTTATCTGCACGCCTTTTCCTGTTGGATTCAGATATAGGGGGGCGCAGGTTTTGCTCTCATTTTTTATTTGCCTTCTCATCTGTTTCTCTCTCTTTTTCTTTACTCTTTTTTAATTTCACTGTCTGTGATGCTTACGCCTTTGCTATATAGTGCCTAATACTAACTCTTGAGGACTGGGGAGTGAAAAATCCTAGGCGATAGGAGCATAAATCAGCAGAAATGCCTGCAAGAGTTTCAGAAAAAATGTTTGTTGCTTAGTTTGGATGGTAAATTGCCATAAAATAATATCCAGGCGGGGGGGGGAGGGTTGGCTTTTTTCAGAAACTAGTATTTAAAAATGATAATAATTCACCTGGAAATTAATATACTTTTCAAACATTACCAGTTTTTTCCACGCTGTTTTCACTGGGGGCCTGGCTTAAGTGGAAAAGTTGAAAAATTTCTTTGAAATGTGCATTAAAAGAACACTATTGTACTCACTGAAAGAAATCAGTGGGGAAACATCCCTATGATTTTCTAATTAAGTCCAAAAATTGGTATCATTCTGCTAACCCTAGAGGTCCTGGGTGAGTCAGGCCCGCTCTCCATTTCTCATAACATCTGAAATACCCTCATTCAAGCCACTCCCTGCAGGGCTTTTACCTTTGAAAAAGATTTGTCAGATGCCCTACACACTGAGCAGGGATGAGAGATGACAGACAGCCCTCCTTGCGACCTCAGCCTTGCCAAAACCGTGGAGGAAATTAATCAGCTGCTTCATAATCTTTTTCCCACCCTGATGCAACGGGTGATGATAATTTCACTTGCTGGGAAGTGGCAAAACCAGGAAAAAAAAAAGTCCCCCCCCACAGCAAACAGGAAAGAGTTTTACAAGTCTGTAAATTTTAGTGTGGAAAAGGGAATGGTGAAATGAGGAGAAAAGACTTAATTATTGGCTTACAGTTAATTAAAAACAGCTTGGGGTTTGCCTTCTAAATTCTCCCGTGATACTGAAACAAGGCAATAAATCATCAGGTGGTATCTTCAGAAGCGATCGACATAAATAATCCTTTATGAAGGCAGGGAATCAACCCTAAAAATTCACCGCCACAGTAATCAGTAGAAAGAAAGAGGCACAGAGAGCTAGAGCAAGGCTGGGATTTTTTAAAGTGTGGATGAAAGATGTTATCAGGCAAGCGTCCTTGCAGCCTGGGCTTTCATCCACGCAGCGGCTCACCCCAAGGAGTCGCTGAGCAGGTGAAATGTCAGGCAAGACCTTGGGTGAGGTACCCGCAGAACTTCATCAAAGCCAAACCTTCCCTGCAAAACAGCTGGAGACCAACTGATTCTGCAGAAAACATTTCAGCAGGAGGCTCCAAAAGCCCTCGGGAGCTGGGAGAGGCCGCGCTTGCTTTCCGTGTCCGTTGCTGCCGAGCTCCTTCAGCAGAAGGACATTTGCCTGCATTTCCAGGCTGCTACTGAGCCAAGAAGAGGCCATCTTCACCTCCGGCGGGAGGTGATGCTCTCCCTCCTGCCTTCTGCCGGCGTCTCCAGGGGCAGGCAGGTGACCCTCCGTTGGTAGCACCGCAAGCCCCGGGGAAGGTGCCTCTCTGCAGCTGGTAGAAGCTCCGTGGGTACACTTGGTTTCAGTGTGCTGCTCACATTAACGGTGGGCTGAGCGTCCCCAGCCAAGCCTGGGGCTACCGACCTGTCCCAGAGCTCTTCTCACCCCAGGGAGCAAAGCACGGTGCCAGCACAGGCAAAGCTCGTCTCATCTCGTCCTGGCTGCAGGAGCAACGCCAGCAACAGGCAGATGCCTTTGGGTGATTTATAACAGTGCAGTAAGAGGCTTGCAACCATCAGTGTGTCCTGTTGTTGCTGCAGTGGGTTTCACAGACACTGGATTTTCTCCTGGGATTTTAATTACTCCCATTTTATGGGACTTGCATAGTCGTTAAAGATAGGCAAAGTACTGAAAGGAAATCACTGGTTTAATATTTACCGACAGGGCATCAGGCAAACCGGCTGCCACACATGCCCTACGCTGTCTAGTTCTTTTTTTTAATTTAACAAGCCCATTTTCATAAAGAGCCCCTTTAATAGCCATCTCTGGCCCTGCAATGTCCCCCATTTTAATGGCTTTTCTGAGCAGACCCAGCTGTGCTCTGGGAGGAAACAAACTCGTGTGTTTTTATTTTCTATCGCGCAGCAGAATTGAAGTCCCTTGCTCAGAGCCCATCAATCACTTTGCAAATAGGAACCAGGGCCTCTTAACCCTATACACAATCTTTGTTATTTCCTTCTGTTTAAATAAAAGCAATCACTCTGCTTCAGGAAATGGTGCTTGATCACATTATCTTATAAACCACAGATCGGAGTTTGCTTCCCCGCTGCTAATTCCCCAGGCTTGCTTGCTGCCAGCAGGTTCATTGCCTCTTATCAGGAATTCCTATTTTTAGGCGAGAAAGAGCATGATTCCCCAGGAAAAGATGTGTTCAGGCATGGAGGAGAGGGGGCCGTGAGAGGAACATTAACTTTTTTTTAACTATTTGTTTTACCCAGTACGGCAGGTGAGGGAAACCGTATGCGCCCCCACGCCGGGCTGGGTGCAGGAGCTGCCTGGTGAGCTGGGCCCCGTATGACTGAGGCATAAAAGAGCTGGAAGCCGAAAGCAAATTGGTCCTGACTAGATTATCTCATTGCAACAACTGCTGTACTTATGCGTCCACCCCTTCCTCCAAAAAAGGAGAGCAGTGCTGGACATCATAGCATGGTTTGGGCTAGAAGGGACCTTCAGAGGCCACCTAGTCCAACCCCGCTGCAGTGAGCAGGGACATCAACCAGATCAGGTTGCTCAGAGCCCCATCAACCCTAGCCTTGAATGTTTCCAGGGGTGGGGCATCGACCACCTCTCTGGGCAACCTGGGCCAGTGTCCCACCACCATCATAGTAAAAAATTTTTTCCTTATATCCAGTCTAAATCTCTCCTCCTTTAGTTTAAAACCATCACCCCTTGTCCTGTCACAACAGGCCTTGCTAAGGAGGTTGCCCCCATCCTTCCTATCGTCCTTCTTTAAGTACTGGAAGGCCACAATAAGGTCTCCCCACAGCTTCTCTTCTCCAGCTGAGCAACCCCAACTCTCAGCCCATCCTCGTAGCAGAGGGGCTCCAGCCCTCGGGACATCCATAAGGACAAGACCCAGCGCCGGCTGGGTGACAAAGCAGGGACAGCAAAAGCAAGCGAGCCCCGGAGAGCCATACGAACTGCCCCTGTCCTGTCCCATCCCAGTATGTCATTGCCAGCTCTGGCAGCCACGCTGGGGATTTCCTCATCAGCATCTCTGATGAGCTGGGAAGGAAACGCGGGAACCGTGCTCTGCGCTGCTCAGGGCCCTCCACCTGGCCAAGGCATCCTCACGAGGTTCCATCACCAACCCATCACTGTCTGCTCGAACGTAGGTGTCCTCCCGAGCGCCCAGCTCACGGCGGCGGGGGCTGCCAATGTGTTCGGAGGGCGGGCGTCCCAGGTTTAATGGGCGATGCGTCGGGCGCTGCGGCGCTGCTGGGTCCCTGGCACCTCAGAGGAGCGAGGAGGACATTCAGGGTGACAACGTGTTGTAGCAGCCCCATGGGAGAAGTGTCTTCCTTTACCGTACTTATGAAACGCTGTCCTTTGTCAGAAAGCCTGTATCTTACTATTATCCTGGAACCTCATTTTATTTTCCTGTTGTCTGTTTGCTATAGGCTTTCCTGAGTCCTCCAGCATCAGTGACAGCTTGTAGCAACAAGTACAGCAGGTTAACGGCATTACGCACAAATAATTTCCTACCACCACTTTTCAGCCTGTCCCTTTGATTTAATTGCCTGTTACCTTGTATTTAAATTACAAGAAAAGTAATAACGTCCTGTTGAATTTCCCTTCACAACTTATTTTTTGACCCTTTTTATCATGTCACTACTTTTCTGCTGGAAACTAGCGCAGAGATTTTGATCCCCGTTTTTCCCTCTCTTGGCTCCATAGTTTGGCAAATCATTCTGGCATGGAATAATAGGTTTCTGGTGACTGTAAAAATATTTCCTGGAGGTGTTTGCTTTCTCCATTTCTAGCGAAATTTGCAAAAAGGAACATTTTAATTAAGGGTTAGTATCTGAGCTTCTACTGTCTCTTCCTTCAAAGGGGATAAATTTTTGAAAATGACAGGTAGTGGGGAGAAAAAGCCAAGTTTTTTTTCCTTTTCCTCTCCTCTTCTTTCCAGCGGCAAAAGACTATTTAGGTGCAATGTTCCTTCTCTCTTTCCAGGACCTGTGTGTCCCATTGTGGGTACACATACACTGCAAGCACCGCCCATCCTGGTTTGGTCCCGTGGTCCTGAGGTCCCCTGTTTTCTTGGCATGTGTGGCTGAGTGTCTTTCCCAGGGGAGCTGGCACTGGGCAGGGAGGAGCTGGAAGGGGTGGTGGGCACGTTGAGCTACGGCTGAGATGCACACCCAGAAACGGGAGCTGAGAAGTGCCCTTGTGTCCCTTTCTTCAGGCACGGCCGCCAGCATCTGGGCATTGCACTCTGCCTTGCTGGCCCACCCTGGACTGGGACTGACTGGGGCAGGACTGGGAATGCAGCAAGGGGGTGAGCAGAGCAGCACTCAGGTCCACTCGTGCTTCTTGGCGCCGTGCGCCTTCACCTCCGCGAGGCGGGAGTGGCTGCAGCTGCCGTGATGCAGAGCAGAGCGATGCCGAGTGCTCCCGCCCGGAGGGATGCAGGGCAGGTCGACAGCCACAAAACCCGGGATGCGGAGGAAGCTTCTTCTGTTACCCCAGCATGGGAAAAGCTGCCAGCAGAAGCACTGTCCTCTTCCCACTCTTGTGCATTTGCTGCTAGCACAGGCTCTTTCCATCCCTGCTGGAGACTCACCAGGCTCTTCACAGATCCGCAGGGCAGGGAGGAGATTACAGCAGAACACCCAGATATTAGCTCTTCCCTTTATAGTCATTTCTGAAGCTGAGGGAAGGGGCCCTGGAGGGCTACAGAAGTGGAAATCATGTGCAAGGGTCTGATCCTGCAGCCTGCTGAGCTTCAGGGTATCTCCCTCCAGCTGCCCATGGCCCAGGCTCCCTAACTACCCCTTGTACCCTGCAAGAATGGCATGGACTTCACCCCAGAAGATAAAGGTTGGGCAAATACCAGGGCAGTCATGTCAGCTGGACGGGGGCTATCGGTATGATCCCGCTGCGGGGCCAGCACAGCAGCTGCGGGGAGGCAGAGCCCTTCACCAGGATCCTTCAGCCACCAGCCCCGTTTCCTTCCTTAGGCTTCGTCCTCTGGCTCCGGGATCTGGACACAAGTGATGAAGTAGGTGCAGAGCTGGAAGAAGCCGAGCTAGCGTTCTGATAGACTAAACACACCATGCAAAGTGGTTTTTGACATTCAAGCCGTGCCAAGCTGGCATGGAACTTTCCATTGCTGTGCTTTGTTTTGCTGAAGGAAAATGTAACTTCTGCACGATCAAAAACTTCCAGAGGAGACAGATCAGTTTCTCTTTTTATCTTCAGAAACACCTGACTGGAATATTTTGAGTCAGCAGCGATTTCTGTTGAAATGATCACCTTGGGACAGCACAGCCCCACAGCCAGCTCACTATGAAATCATTCTACTCTCACAAATATTGCTATGAATACACCCGTGTCTTCAGGGACAGGCTTGGTGACATCTCTTTATAGGGGAAAGAGTGTCTGAGGGGTCTGTGACCAGCTTTGCTTGCATGGAAAATGGACCAGGCATCAGCCAGGCAGTCCCACGTCCCCCTCTTAGGGCTCCTTAGGACACAATCTCAGCCACTCGTGCATCATTTGTGAGTCCCGCAAAGGGAAGGTGCACAAAAGCCACAGCTCTGAGAAGCAGCTAAACAAAAGTGGGTAGCACGTGGAGCCAAGGCTGACGCAACCACTGCCTGGGGTAAAGCAGCGCCAGCTTTGTCGCCTGCTGCCGGCTGCAGCCCCGCTCCATGGAGGAGAAAGTAAATTCACGGCACAAAACTGGGGCAAGATTCCTGTGATAAAGGATGATTGCCATGTTCCCTACTTGCAGATAAATCACTGCTCAGCAGCACAAAAGTCATATTTCCAAATCACTCACTTCCTTTTCTTCTTCCTAACAAGAATATTCTGGCTTGTTCAAAGAGGGCTTTGATCTCCCGGTCATAGAGTCTGCTGAGGTTCTGGGCGTAGACCTGGAAAGACAAGACAGACACAGAAATTCCGGGTGTATCTGATCTATCTATGAACAGTGCCCATTTCGTAGCTTTTTCTTCAGCTGCCCGCTTAAAACAAAAGTCCGTGGATGGCAACTGAAACAGACCTATTGGTTTTGGTGTGTAAGACCTTCGGAAAGGCAAAAACCAGCAAAAAAATTACAAACCAAGCCTCAGTGATATAAAAAGAACCACCACAGTTACTTAAAAACATCCCTATTAACAGGAGAGGACAAGGACTTTAAGATGCCCCTTCCCTAGAACCATTTAAATACGGCAGTGTGGAATAAAATACAAGATTAACCACATTCGTTTAATGCTTGTCACTCTCATTCAGCAGGAAAATGGCCAGATGAAAGCAAAAAGACCAAATTTTAGCATTTCAGGCCTTTTCCTTCAACACAATGTCTGCCACCGAGGCTCAGACTGCTTTCTGTCAAGCACAGAGGTCCAACATCATGTGGCCAAGCTGGCCAGACACCCTCCTAGAAAGGCCAAATGCTGGAAGCTCATGGTGGTATGGGTTAGGTGAAACCAAGCTCTCGTCACAAATTAACCTGCCTACTCACCTGTTCCTGGTGGATGGTTTGCAATATTTGATCAGGATTTCAGCCGTACCTTGGGGAGATCACAGAACAGAACTGGGTTGGCGTTCCTCAACCAGGCCATGAGCGGGGCATAGGGCACCAGTTCCTCATGGTGGGGTCCATGGCTTGGTGCAGATAGCTTGTCAATGGGCTGACCAAGAGCAGGGACCTGAGCATTGCCCTAAAGGAACAGAAACATCAGGAGGAGTCAAGACATAGCCTTGAAAAACTCTGTAAAATAATTGCTTCATAATCACCCTTGAATTTCCAGTTCTGAATATGTTTGAGAAGCAAGTTTGAAGGGTGAAGCAGAACATGCATGATCACATTGAACTCCAGTTTTGATCTCATGTCGGGGGAACAGTTCTGAGCCCAGAGGAATGAGCTGGCCCATCAGTAAGACATGGGCTACTCCAGCTAAGTGCAGTGGTCAGAAGACACAGGAGAAAAGCTCATAGTTCAGGAGCGTGCTGGAAGCTGTCCCTCCAGGCATGGGAGGTGGGTCTGCCTCCGGGGGGCACGCAATCGAGGGGGAGGATGCTGCACGGTTGACGCAGCCCATCTGCCGGGGCCCGGCAGTGCTGGGACATCACACCCACAGACTCAGAGCCATGAAGGTGGGATGGGAGCTCAGCAGGCTCAGAGCAGGTCCAGGTAAAGCTGCTTGCTCAGGGATGCATCCAGGCAAGGTCTGAATATCTCCAAGGATGGAGATCCCACAGTTCCATGCCAGCCACATCCCCTCCCGGAATTTGCCTGAAAGCAAATGCTAAGGATTTGAGGTTATAATGCTAAGGATTTGGGAGTAGCTCCTTTTCTCTTCATGAAATGAAATCTGGAAAAGTAACATTTTCCTTTCAGATTTCTCCCCACAGAGATATTTCCACTGTATCTTTTAGACTGCAAGACAAGCACTTGAAAATGTTAATCAAAGGATGAAGGGATTGGCTTTTATCCTGGGATTTTATATTACAAACAGACGAAGAAGCACGGCCACCCCCGAAGTAAAACAAGAAAATCTAAAGCAAAAATCTTTAGGCCCAAGCACTTTTTAACATGACCAGAGGATTAATGACGGTCTCGGGAGGGAACCTGATAGCCTGATAGGTGCAGAATTGTGCTGGATTTCTTCTGCATGCCTGCAAAACCAGCCAGAGGGCTGGGGGGGCAACAACAGGGTGAAAAGACCGGGGCACAGGTGAAAAGGGCATGTGAAAAGACCTCTGAGGAGACACTTTTGGAGAATCCTCTTACGGTGGCATCCCCCATACTGCTGGCACTATTTTACCAGAATATTAAAATCTCCCAGGATTTTGAGCTGCCACATGAAGAGCGAAGCCCACCTGCAGCTCGAAGATGCTTGTAATGTGACTGATGAAAGCGTTTTCAAAGTTCTGCTTGAGCGTTTCAAACATGATCAGCTGCTCGGCCACAGACTGCATTTTCCGGTAACCTTGGGGAAAAAAAAACAAGAGTATCGTGGTACGGAGCAGCACGAGCTGTCGTGGCTGCAGAATAACAGCACTCAGCACACTGGCAAATAAAACAGGTCTTCAGGGAGTAAGTTCTGGTATAAATATTACCACCCAAAAGCCAACAAAGGGAAAAAGAATTGCTGTGGTACCAGGCAAATACAGATAGGGAGGGAGTTTAAATTTAAAAAGCATCCATCCGTCCGACCGTGGCCGAGGACAAACGCCCAGTCTTTTCCCAAGGAAAGCATGGGGTTTCACGGCAGGATCAAGTCCCTGTACAGCAGCAGGTCTCCAACAGCCCCCACAGCGGATACTGCTATGACAAATTACCATTTTCCCACGCGCAAGCATAGACAACAGGGTTGCCCCAAAAGACCACGATTTCTAAACATGTCGTCCCACCAGTTCCTTTCTGAACCGTAAGAGGTGTTGTAACCGATGGCAGCCAACCATGCCTTACGTCCAGGGACTTAGAGGAATTGTACAGATGCTCGCCATATGTTTACCCCAACTTTGATGTCAACGGGACCAGCCGGTGCCTGAGTGCGGGGGGAGGTGCCTGCAGACCTGCCTGTGCGTGGACGCCCCAGCCTGGCCTTTTGCAGCACGGATTGGATTTCTCTAGAAATGGAGCCAATCCTCCTCCAGCTACTTGTCTCCATGGGCGTCCAGAGGTAATGTTACTTTGGCTTTCCCAGCCCTCCTTGACTGTGCTTCTAGAAGAAGCTACTGAAGACTTTGAAACCTTCGGCAATATCTTCAGAAAGAAGAAAGCCGACCCTGCAAGCCTGTTTCCCCAGCTGGCAGCTCTAGGTGTGCTGCAGGGTGGTCTTCACCATACACCCCATGTACCCCCAGGTCAGTGCTGCTGCTCTGCTTCCCAAATACATGCCTGCTTTCTATTTATTTGCTACTTTGCCCCAGGCGGGCTGCCCAGAAAGAGTGTAAGCCAATCCCTGGGAACCCCCCTCCGGCTTCAGCGGGTCAGGGGCACCTGCAGAGGCTGGGCAGCACAGGATGGTGCTGGGTGTGCAGCACAGGTTGTAGATGAGCTGGTGGCTCTGCCATTTGTAGATGTAAATCTCTGCTCTCTACTCACCAGGCTGTAGCTGGACGTTCATACAGCCAGATAAAGCCTCTGCTGCAGCAATGCAGGCTTTCACTCTGCTGGGGCTGGAAAGATCTGCCTGGCTCAGGGCATCGCAGTGTTCCTTGCTGAGGTCGAGGCGGGTCTAAAAACAAAGCCAGAAGAGAACAGGTACAAGCACAGCCAGCTTCTCATCCCTTCTCATCCCACCCAGAAGGCTGCTGGCTTGAAATACCATGGGGCTACCTTCAGCCGCCAGGCTGCATGCGTCCGCCAAGAAGACCATGCTGCTCTACCCCCACCAAAAACAAAGGTCTGCATGGGAACAACTGCAGCGGTCGCCCAGGAAGCCCTGGCAAACCTCAGCATGAGTTTCCAAAGGACCAGCGCCTCCGGGATCGTTACTGGCAGGAAAGTGGGGGGGAGGAAGAAGGAAAAGCTAAGGAAACTGTAGCTTGAGTTACTGAGAAACAAAAAAGTCAGTGGCACAAAGGTCACTGTAAGCAGTGGAAGTGAGGATTAGCTGTGCTCTTACAGCACAGTTCTTGCATTTATGGTATGTTATGTTTGTAAATAATTTGCTTTCCCATATTCCCAGAGCTCATCAAGGGTCTTTCACTGGCTGTATGTCCCCTCCTTACTCCACACGGATGCTGAGACAGGCTGATGTGCACCAAGTCCACAGCTGATGGCAGACATCAACTTACCAGGTAAGTTACCTTCAAGGGTGGGGAAAAGAAAAAAATAAAAGAAAGCAAAGGAGAGAAAAGGAATGGGGAAACTCCCATCAGTGGGAAGAGAAGCGACAGGGACCCTGGCAAACAGCCTCTCCAGGTCAACAGGGAGTCCCCAGAGTGCTTTTCCCATGGTAGATGTTTGGTTTGCTTCAGGAGCCACTCAAAGTCCCCAGCGGTTTCTCTGCACATGAGGTTATGGGTGCTGCTGAGAACATGCTTTGACCAGGGGCGGGACGTTGCATACTCTGGCTCTAACTGCTGATTAAATACTGTGCTTATGTATTCCTGCGTAACGATTATTTGCTATTGAAATCACTATTATCTACTAACGAGAGCTGTTTTTCCCTAGTACAGAGGTATAAACTGAAAGCTACCAAGTGAAGGGAGGAAGAAAGCAACTACCCCCAGTGACACTTGCTTCCCACAATGACCCCACAAACCAGCCATAGGTACGCCTGGAATTTGAAGGCACAAGGCTGAGAGGATCTCAGTGCTTTCAGTGCAAGGGTAAAAGCGCTGCCCCACCAGCCTCTACGTGTGTAGGAAGAAAGTCCCAAAGCTGAACATGAAAGGTGGACCACAGCATCCCAAGTGAAAGGCTGCAGAGCTGTGTTGGGAAGGTCTTTGGTGTTACATCATTTGAGGTTCATCTTGCCCATGAAAAGGACTTTCTGGGACCCCTCTTACAGCCCTGGACCACAGTGAGGGTACTGAACATCATGTCTGCTGCTGGCCTACCTGTAGTCCGTCCCAGCTGTGTGGCCGTCCTTATATTATCAAGATGACAAAGTCCCTCAATTCTAGGCCAGAGAAGCTCTGTAGCCTTCGCAGACAGGTAATAGTTTTCAGAGTATTTGAGGCTGATGGCAAGTTTTTTCTAATAGATTCAACAGGCTGAAGACTTGTCTTTGCAAATCCACGTACCGTGAGGAAGAGGATCTCATCCATCAGCTTTGTCTTGTTGGAAATGATGCGATGTAGCAAGGAGTTTTCCTGGTGGATGTGGTCCATCTGCTGCTTCACACTTCCCAGTAACTCGTCGTAGATCTGTAAGGTCTCCTCCACTCTGACCACCTCTGCCAGGGCCTCGTCAACGAAGTTCATCAGCTGTGTCACCTGCTTCTCAGAAGAGATAATGGCTCTAAGGTTGGCCTGTGAAATGGAGAAACAGAGGGCTTCAGCACTGTGGCAGGGACTCACCACCACCATCTCCAAGCCAAATACCCTGGCCTTCACCCTCCCAAGACAAAGCAGAGACCTTGTCACTACAATGTGCAAGAAGCTGTCAGAATCGCAGCTGTCCCGCATCACTACCTGCACAGCGTCGATGTCTTTGCACGTGGCTAAACTCTATCCCAGCACTCGCCCGCAAGCCCCAAGTGCCAGGGCAGAACAACCCTTCCCTGAGCACGGTGCACGCTCAGAGGACTTCCATCTGCCACGGCAGCGAGGTTACTGCTGAGTCACCGGGCGAACCCAACCGTGAGCAGAATACAGCCTTTGCACATTTGGAGAGGATACCAAGCCCTCCTGACACCCCACTTTTCCTTCCGGGCACTAGGAATGTCCCGAGTGGACACTGCAGGGAGTCTCCAACCCTCAATCCCCACAACTGGTGAAGTCCCCTGAGGACCTGGGTGTCCATCCCACAATATTTGTAAGCAAACGCGCCAGCTTGGAGGCACCGGCCATCTCTGCCTGGTTCTAACACATTTATGCAGACCACAGCCATGCCTAGTGCCTGTCACAGCACGTTTAGTACAGCTCCGGGCATTGCCACTGCTGCCAGGGTGTTACCCAGCTGAGCTGCTCTGGCAGCGGAATTAATAAACAGTTAAATCATGCATGAGACATGCACATATATATGTCTCTAATACAGGAGCTGAAGGCACAGTTTGCCTAGGGATGTCTCAGGTGTTTGTTTTGACGGGTGGTAGAGATATAGCAGCATGTTAATTGCTGCTGACAAGCTCCGCTAGAGATTAACCGCTTCCAAATGTTAATTGTACCGTTTTCAGGGCCTATACGCCATGCGGGATATCAAAGAAAACAATCAATACACGGGTCTGGGAGGCACGAGGCTTCCAGACTGCTATTTTTCTCTCCATTAATAAAGCTTTTAAAGAAGTTTGTCTTTTCTGATATTTCAATTATCTGACATCTTTTTCATTAAATGAAGAACAGAAGCAGCTGCACCCCCAGTACGCCGGGTGCTCAGCTCACGGGTGGGAAGTGATAGGAGGAAGAGAAGCAAAGTCTTGTCAACCCAAGTGGGGTTACCGCGGCTTGGGCCCACCCTGTGCCCTGAGCTGGGGATGCGCCTGAAAGCACAGCAGGCGCTGGGCATCTACGGTCCCTGTGCTGAGGACTTTCTCTTCCCCAAGCTCCCCCTGCATTGCTCTGGGATAAAGACGAGCTGGCAGCTCCGGCTCTAGAGGTGGTACAAGCAGGACAAGGTGCGGGAGCAGCGTGGAGGCGCTCCTGAAACGTGCGAGAGCCACTCTGCACACCTGGACGTGCCAGGAATGCTGTAGCTGCAACAGTACAAAATGGGCCAGGTGGTGCTGGGATGCCTACATCTCTCACACTAAATACAGTTAGACTGGAAGAAGGCACTACTGAGGAGACTGAGAAACTGCAGGAAAAGTCTCAGGGTGTGGTGGAAGTTATTAATAAAGCTGTCAATGTTACACCGAAGGTGACAACAAGCAATGGAAACAGTGCTTCTAATAGCAAAATTATTAAAGAGAAAGATGATGAAGCCTGCACAGCTTCGGTCTCACTGGCAAAGCACGGATTACAAATGTAGTGCTGTTCTGGGACAGCGTGGGAGGAAGGACCGTGCGGAATGGCTTCAGAGGTAGGCAGATTCACAAAGGGTCTGGCCAGGTCGGAGGAATTCTATAGAAATCACAGCAAGCACAGCCAAGCATCTCCATCAAAGGGAGAGATGCAACTACCACGCTGCAAAGTGATGCAGCTTTCCCACAGGGAGCCCGGTGACGGCAGGGAAGGCAGCAGGCTCAGGGGTCAGGTCTGGAGCAGGGGCTTGCTAAAGCACGCAGACACTCACCTCCAAAGGCACCGACGATGCTAAGCCACCGCTCCTTTCGCCCGGAGCCCCACCAGCCTACGCAGGCCGGCGCGAGGGACCTGCGAGGGAGCAAACGGCCCCGCTCCCAGACTGCTGCTTTCCAGCCGCGCGCCGGGGACCCTGGCCCGCGGCCACGGGCTCTGTCCGGAGCTTCGCATTTTATTAAATGTTCCTAAATTACAGCCATAAACCTCCGGCGAGCCTGTCACTGCCGTGCCTTCAGATTGTCTTATTAGGGTTTAACAGACCCACGGGGGTTTGCCTAGAGCAAAGCATCACCGGTGGCATTGGCAGGGCAACCGCTGGCAGAAGGGGCTCTCCGGGGACTCGCCGCCCGGGTGGGGGTAATAACCCTCCTGCTGGAGGCGGCACAAAGCTGCCGGAGGCTGCCGGCGTGTCAGCGGGTGCTGGGACCCTGCAAGCACGTAGGAATAGCAATGTTAAAATCAGAGCTCGCAGCCTCCCAGGCGCCCTGGCCGTGCTCGCCTTCCCTCCAAAGCAGCTAAGTGCTTTCTTGCTGTTGGTGCAGCGTTTTGCGATTCCCAGAAGAGATGGGTTAGCAGAAGGTGATTAGTATTGTAAGAGGAGCACAAGGTGTTATCACTGGGATGTGGGGAAAAACATTTAAATATATGCATGTGCTACTCTAACTTGCTGGTATTAATAACGCTTAATATCATAGATTAAACCTTAGAAATAGAAACAGCTCATTAATTAATTTGTGTTAGCAATAAGTGACATATATTCATTAGAGGGCATTAAAATAATGTATTCGACAGCCACCTTTCATCTCAAAGAACTTAATAGAGATTTGTTAGTTACCCTTGTAGGGTATTTTACAGCTGGGAAACAAAGTGCCTTGAATGACTTGCCAAGAGCAGGTGGGAGCAGACCTCAGGAGTTTGGTCTTCCAGATTAACTACTAAGTTTCCAAGTGTAATAAATCATATATAAATACAAATTGGGAATACAGCAAATACTGGAGCTAGAGGAGGTTGGATTTAGAGTTTGTGGTTTCTCGTATAGCTTAGGATCATTCATTTCACTTATTTTATTCCCTTTGTTCTTCAGTTAGCTACCCATAAAATCCTAGCACCAGATATATTAGCATAAGATAAATGCTCGAAGCAGGTATCTCATTATTTTGCTCCAGCACCCAAAGAAACAAGTTATCCTCTGCAGAAATGCAATAAAATACAGCAACTCTAATAAAGCAAATAAAGTTCACTAGTCTGAAAATAATGTGTGCCTTCTTCATTGGCCCTTTCTACTACAGTTTATCTTTTACTTTTTATCTCCTTCCAGCTCAGTCTCATTTTTTCCTCTTTTCGTTCTCCCCAGCTGCTGCTTTTCCTTCTGCAGGGATCATTGTTGGCACGCCGTGAGCTGCAGAGCTGGCTGTGGGTTTGGCAGGAGTCGGGGGAGCTCTCGGTGCCCCGAGGTGCCTGGCAGGCTAACCCTCCCGGCGGGACCCCCAGCCCCATGCAGACAGGGAGGGGAAAACACACAGCATGGCCATCGGCACCGTGATTTCCCCTTGGGGCAGCGCCTGTAAATCATTTCCAGATGTGGATAAGGCTGCGGGGTTGCTCAAGATCGCTGCTGACCTGGCTGGGGGCACAGCCTGTAGACCCAGCAGGGAGGGCCAGAGGCAACGCCCTAAGACAAATTTCTTCTGCACTGGTGACCACAGAAACGATGGTCCTAGTTCACATCACATGGGACACAGAGACCGTCTACGCAATGCAAAGGAGATCCTGGAGCTCCACAGCCTCACCCACCTCCCTCAGCCAGCCCCAGAACACCCCACTTCATTTTGCCCCACAGTTAGACCCCTACCCATCCCTGCGCTGCCCCCAGAAACTATAACCCCTCACAGCTACATGTCCACATGCAGCTGGGCTCCGTATCCTTCCCTGCAGCTGGGTCTGTGCCACTGTTTTGCTGTACTCCTTTGCCAAAGCGACAGTGGGCTTAGTCTGCCTTGAGGTGATCAGTCACGGTGTGCATCGGGGAGACACCACTCAAGACAATATCTAAGGGCGGTTAAGCTCAGCAGAGACAGACATCTGGTGCCTGGCTGCCAGGCTGCAGCTACTTGTTCAGCCCCTGCAGGAGGCAGGCAGCCCCCCTATAGTGCGCGGCAGGACAAACACCGACCCTCGAGAGGGGAGCAGCAGGGTCCTCCTGGCTTGCACGCCTTCGAGCTGGAGTAGCACAGCACCGAGGTGACTTTCTCTACAATCAAGTGCTCACAGCAAACGGAAGAGCTGCCGATACCCAGAGACTCAGTCCGGTGCCCCTACGTGCCAGGCACCTTCTTTTCAGTTGAGTCACAGCCCCTGGCCCCCTTACCCCATCCAGCACATGGAGATCATTGCTCAGCTGCTCTGCAAAGGCCACCGAGTTGTTCACAAGAGGTTCATACTCCTCCATCAGCTTCAGCACATCGGCAGCTTCCTTCGGTGTCATCTCCTGGTACGCACTGAGCTCCTCCTGGCTCTCAGTCTCTGCAGTGTCCTTCCTGTCTTCCTGGGGTCTTTGTCTCCCTGCACGGACGGGAGGAGACATGGAGATGGCCAAAGCCTTCTAGCTATGTCATTTTATTAGCCCTGCTAATATTAGCCCCAGGGGTCTCATTGAGTCCAAGTGGCATGAGTCCAGTGGTCTCAGTCTGCTGGTCAGTTAGAGTAAGATCACAGCATGGAGCAAAGATGTGGATGGGATCAAGGGTCAGCTTTGTAAGAGGGACTAAATGGACATTTGAAATTTAATTTAAGCTCTGGTTGTGTTTTTATTTGCCAACCTCTCTAGGACAGCGTGTTGAGGTATGTTGATATGTTTGTTATACAAAGCTAAGACGAATTTCAGAGATGAACAGGCTTCTTCTGATCAAATATACCGATAGGCATGTGTTGTAGAGTAAAAAACATTTTTATATCCACATATATCTGTATTTCTTGATATACTGCTGGGGAAGGTTACCAGGCAAGAAGCCAGTCTCCCCCTGGCCTGACTTTACCAACACTTTACCGCTCACCTTCCCCAACCCGGAGTGCAGGTAGCATCTCTGGAGATAAGACAAACTGTCCATCTATTTTCCGTCCCAGCCCAGCACTGTGTCTCCATGGCAAGGGCCAGTGGATAAATCCAATGGCTGTGCCTCCAGGTGCACAAAGCGTGGGTCCTCCTGCTTCCCTCTCGCCCGTACCCACCTCAGCCTCTCCCACCATCTGCATTCACTGTTTGAAATGTATTCACCTCCCATTCCTAAAGTGATAACAGCGATGATGCAAAAACCCCAAACCACTCCGAGTGTGACGAGGAAACTAATTACCTTCCGCTGCCCAGGAGGGGACATTCACAAATGTGATAGAGCTGGCGAGGAATCGGTGGTTCAGTTTCCACAAGCACCTGATAAAGGTTTTCTTCTCGTCGAAGCTGCCAGCGGTCCACTTGTAAACCTTATCAAACTGCAGATCAAAATCCAGGCGTGCCTAGACGCCAACGGTTAATTGCATCGGTTAGGCACCACTGGCCACACCACGCACCCTGGTTTGCAGCACGTTTTAATGGCAGGCGCTGAATGGTGTGAAAACACCTCGTGCACCAGGAGGAAAAAGACCCCCTGGCTGAAGGAGGGAAGGACACACACACCTCTACGCTGCAGTCTCAAGCTTTGGGGTTTTCGGTGGCCCCAGGAAGCCGCGTTGTGAATGGAGACTAGCACAGGGCTTGGATGTTAGAGCGGAGAGCTCTGCCTGCACAGGCAGCTCAGCCCCCTCGACCGGGGCGATGAGCGCGACACCTCCCCGAGACCACCTAACAAAAACCCCGGCTGGCATATGCTGGGAGGGTGACCCCAGGGAGGCCAGAGCTACTGGCCTCACCGTGCTGGTGACTAGACTGGTTTCGGTGGAGCTGCACAGGTGTAGTCACGCTCAGGTCTGATGAAGGGCTAGAACGGGCTGTTGCACCCAACATCCCCGCAGCACCCGGTGTGACGGGACACCGACTGTACCATGCCCAGGGTAGCTGTTGTCAGAAGTTTGATCTGAAGTCTTTCAGTCAATGAACTCCCTGACAAGCTCTGTATTTCCAAGCTGACAGCAGGTGATTTCTCTAGTTAACAGCAAATCCTTCTTCATGTTTCTTTCCTGGAGACGTAGACATCTTTCCCTGGACTTGAGCTGCTCTCCCAGAGCAACTGGGCAGGATTTGAGGGTTATGTTCATGGCACTTGGCAAATAATCATAGGCACCATAAAAGCACTGAAAATAAAAGGATGTAGAGCAATTCTGACCCTAGAAGCGGATGCCAGGACACCCATAGTGAGCCAGACCAAGCAAGCAACCAGTCCCAGTGTCCTGATCCAGCATGCTGATTGCTTTTCAGATTATATAAATCCCTCACCTTTTACTGCAGGTTTTGGGAGACGAACACTGATGAATTTTGACAGTGGCCAGTGGCAGACGCTTGGGAGAAAAAGCATTCAAAGGGCAAGTCCAGAGTTATATTGCCTTCAGGATTCGCTGCCAGCCTCCAGCAGCCCATGATCTAGCAGCTCGCTGAGCCTGAGGTTGCATCCACAGCACTGTGTTTAACAGCCCTTGAAGGACCTACTGTCCCTGATTTCCTCTAATGGTTTTTTGAACTTATTCACAGCGTTGGCATCTACAGCATCCTGTGGCAATAAGCTCTGCAGTGTAATGATGTGCTGAATGGGAAAGCTCAAAATAACTGGAGTTGAGCATTTGGGACGAGCCCTGCACCCGCCCCGCCTCCCACTGCAGATATTCCCCTCTGCAATCCTCATCCAAGGGGAAATCTCAAACCTCTCTTCACTCAAGGATTGGGAACACCCAGAGAAAACCCCGAAATGGGCTTCTGCAAGCTCAGCTCTGAAATCCCCGCAGCAGCACTGTGGTATCACACATGCTTCACCTGGCACCTCCCAGCGGCCCCATTTCCTGGCAGGGGAAGGTCACCGGAGATAACGGGAGCATGGACTGGGGAAAAAAGCATCCTTGGCATTTTCCTATGTTGTTTTCATCCATATAAGTGTCAATATCTCTACATCCATCTACGCCCACAGGATGTAGTCTCATGGAGGGAGAACCCCAGCCACAGGAGACTTAGTGTTTGCCAGTAAGTGGTATATAGGCAGAGGGGATGAGGGAGGCTGCTGAATTAGGACCATCCCACAGAAAGAGACCCCTTCCTGCACCCTCGCATTGGCTCGGCGGCACAGCCTGATCTCATCTTCCGGGGAACTTAGAAGCCGCACTTATAATTATTGATACTGATCATCACAACAGACCCAGAGTTTATGAGGATTGATGCAGTCCTACGACGCCTTAAGCGTTGCTTTCTAAACACCTTGAAGCAATACGTCACGCCCCTGCATTGCTTTGCAGGCTCGGAAGCAGCCCCTGCAGCGGCGCAGAGCACTGATGTCTGGGGGAGGAATTTACAGTGTGCGGGGTTTATAGCATGCCTTATGAGGAGCTATTAAAGCAGGGAGGCATCCGTTAATCGCTTCATAAATATTAATACCATTTTGGTCAAGGGAGTTGTAGCTTTAAGCACTGCTGGACTTGCAGTGTCAGGACTTTGCTGGTGCCAGGGAAAAGAGGGCTTCCCAGCGCACCAGAGCAGACCTGATGGCCAGTCCTTTGCTGTGTGTGCTGAGAACCCGTGAGCTGGGGGTTGGCCGTAGTCCCTGCTATCTGCCAAGCACGAGGGGAGAGCTCTTGTGTTGGCTTCCGTGGACCTTCCAAGCCATGCAACAGGGAGGGGCTGTGCTGACTTGAGCACTGGGCTGCACTGGGGAGCTCGGCTCCGTGGTGGGACCCTGAGAGATGTCAACACGCCCCGGCTGCAGCCTACTGCTCCAGCCTCTCCTCCGCCTCGGGACCTTGTGCAGCAGCTTCGGCTGGTGAGTAGATCCCGTTTTAGGAATGATATGGGCAATTCTGGCTGCCTGCATTCAAGCAAAATCAGTTCAGCCTGGAAGAGGCAAGGAAGAGGGCTGCAGGCGTGATAAAGGGAAGAGAGAAGCCAACAGAAGAGGAGAATAAGAGAATAAGGGATCATTCTTCTTACCCTGCCAGAAGGAAGATTAACAGGGGAGGTGACTGCAACCTAAAAATACATCTGCAAAGGAGAAGAGCTGTCTAACCTGAAGGACAGCCATGGCACAAGCGCAAACAGGGATGATGTGGGTAAGAATACAGGCTTGGAGCCGTAAGAAGGCTTTAGTCATTGACACAACCAACTTCGCTATTTGCCTCCCAGTAGGAGGGGGTTAAAAATACACCAACACTTTACGATAGGGTATGATCAGTTTTTCTCATTGGGATGGCTAGTGAGAGGGAAAGGACTGAAAATCCTGGAGGCATCTTGTAATCCTAACTCCTCAGGAGCCAAAGTAGTTTGGAAAACTTGGTGGAGCCTGGCTCATCTGCTAGAAAAAAAGCTCAGGCAGGACAAAAGCATGTATTTCCTTGTGCATGGGAAAGTTCAAGCCAATGAGATATCTGTTTAGTTCTGCCCATAGGATCAAGACGCCCTGCAAACCTGCAAATGCGATTTTCCTTTCAGACATGCTGTGCAGATGTACTTTATTTGTCCTGGATGTAGAACTGGAAAGCTGTTCTTTTTCTCATTTATTTCTATGCTTGTGAAAACCCAGGCACCTTGCCAAAGCCCCTGGAACGTTCACGTTAATAAAAAAACTAATTATATCAACTTTAACGACACTCTACCAGCCCCAACGGCAGAAAGGAAATATCTTGTCCATGCTTTTTTTTCCCAAAAACCTTAATGTCACCCTAAAAGCGCAGGCTCACACTGACTCCAGCTCTCTCTAATCCTTCTTTCAGTAAATGCCTCCATTTAATCTTTAAATACCCTATGCAAATGTCTGCCAAGAAGCTTTGTCAACATGGATCGACAGATGGGCCTGACAATGTGTTCTGCAAATGCTGGAGACCTGACAAGAGCAGCGCTTTGCAGCCCATCTCTCCAGCCTCCGAGGGTTGCTGCAAAGAGCCTCAGGAGGTCCTCTGCCTGAGGGGTAGGGAGATTGGCCCACCGATATTGACGGCAGCTGCATCCACGCAGCGGTCTCCCACTCACTGCTCACCCTGGTCAGGTATTTGCCCAGCCTGACATTTCCTAACTTAGAGAGGGATGAATCAGGAGGGAGGAGATCACTCCAGCCTCGGCATCCTGGGCACGGGCATCTCCCTGGAAGAGATGAGGGAAACGAGACGTCCAAAAGCGCTGGTGCAGGGTGGAGGAGCCATCCAGGGAGAGGCCTCTGTTCACTGTACGCTACGAAACAGCTCCGAGGGAAGGGCTTTTCAACTGTTTTGATGGTGGTTGTTTCCTCAAAATTAGCATCATTTAGGCTGGTTCAGTCCTATGTTAGAAAAATCATTCCTACCTGATTGAGAGTCTTGCCATCTACCAGCTTCAGCTCTGCTAAAGGCCATTTGTAGGCTATCTTGTACTGCTCTCCTCGGTCTACCTTGACCTTCACCAGAAACGGCTGTGTTGGCCTAAAGGTGTCCACTGAGGATGAGGGACAGGGGAAAAAAAAGCCAACACACAGTATTATTGTTAACCCAGTACACAGCACTTCAGTGTGAGTAGACAAGCACAGACAGACACACAGACACTGATTTTGCATTGTGGCTGTATGGAGAGATGCTACAGGGTTTCTACAGACTTGACTTTTCATTGAGTATTTACATATGGGGAGTGCTCTGGGTTCTAATCCAGAGAATTTTGAAGTCTGTGGAGGAATTCCCAAAAATATCCATGAGTTTTAAACCAGGCCATTGTGCAAGACCCAAATGTGACGGGAACAGGGCGCCCTAGTGCTGTAAGATTTATGATAGTTACATACCATATCACTGGCCCTAAAACAGGGACTAAAAGCACTGCATTGTTCGACTGACACCCACACTAACATATCCCACCAGAAATCAATTCCAGTGCCAATTAGCTTACAGTCACCTCGTGGTTCATCTGGGAGGTGCTCACCGTACATCATTCTGGCTCTTACCATTTATACCTCCCACATGGGTTAGATATCTCCAGAAAGCTGACACGGACGGTTCCAGGGGTAACTCGTGTATTTTAGATGCTACTTGTAGCGTGGCTACATCATCCCTTGGAGATATTCCTCCTGCCCTCCACTAACTACAGAGGGAGTTGAAGTACATCATTTAGGCAAGATACTATGGCTAAGGCCGCCAGAAATTAATCCCGTAGTAGGTGACTACGCTGTCTGGAAGCTCAGCGTCAGGAAAGTCTCTCCCCTGTAAGTCTGACAAAAAAATCTGTGCTAACAAAGTCTCAGGCGTGACGGAGCAGCTAGAAAAGCATAGGCCAAAGGAGATGGAAAACTTCCCAAAGCACTTGCCCCTTTGGTTCCTAATCAGATAGCTGCGTACTCCAGAAATGTCAGGGCACTGCTAAAGCTTTCACCAAAACAATGGAGACACAGAGTGAGGCTGTAATGCTGTGTCACGTTAGAATGGTTTGTTGCTGACCTCTAATGACAGATTTGATGCAAATGGTAAAAAAAAAATAACCTTATGTTAGTGGAGGGAGCAATATTGCAGACCCCAGCTCTCTGTCGCCAGCCAAAGATCATCCAACATTCAAGAGGGAACTTGTATTTTTGTTGCCAGTTCTTGACATACTATACTGCCATGGCATAGCTCCTAACTTTGGATTAAGATTTCCTTCATTTAATCTTACAATGCAGCATTCCAAGTAGCGGTCCTAGCTCTTCTCCCACATTAGGAAAAGAGCCATCAGAGACCCAACTCTGACTAGAGCTGCAAGAAACTTCCCTGGGTTTGCAACACGACCTGTCTCCCGCCCCGCCGGGGTCCTCACCCACAACGCAGAGAATGGACATCTTCTTCTTCTTCCCTGTCTTCCAGACACGAATGGTTTCCAGCAGCTTCTTTTTCTGTGGGTTGAACACATCTTTTTCCAGCGAGCTCCAAAGGGAAGCCATGGTGATCCCCGAACACAGCGGCAAGGGGTAGCTGCGTGCGCCTCCCGCTGATGCTCGTGGTCACCGCAGGCTGCGTGGCACCTCCTGTGAAACACAAACAGGCGGGAGAGGAGAAATGTGGGAAAATGCATTACTCCCACTCTGATTTTGTCTCTGTGGTCTTGCAGACAGCATCAGTGTTGAATAGCTGCAGACTTGAGGCCAGAAGGGCCTTTTATTATAATCCGGTCTGAATTCCTGCCCAGCGCAAGACAGATATGCCAATGCATCCAGCCCAGTACGGCCACAATAAAACTTTCCTCATTTCTTTGAAAAACCCATCCTTTTTGGTTCCAACTCAGCATAGCGTCTTGAGCAACAGGACCATGCCCATGGGCAGGTGAAACAGGTTAGCAGCTACACGCAATCATTGCCTGATTATTTCTGTTGGCCCACATCATTTCAGCACTTGCAGCTTAAGAAATCACCCTCCCGGGTCGCACAAGGCAATGCTCACGTGGAGCTGGCGTGCCCTGCGAGCGACACGAGATGGACGGACGTGACCGTGCAAGTCAGTGCTGCAAAGCAAGAAGCCCAGCTCCGCTTCGGGAGCTCAGCTCCCAGGCATCCCGCCCCTTGGAGATCCCCAGGGCGTTAGCTCAGCAGAAACGCACAGCAGAAACGCACAGCAATCTTCCGAGGGTGGATCAACCTGCCAGTCCAGCTGCCTTGCCAACCTTGCGCCACGCTGGGCAGCCCAAGCACGCAGAGACACAGCTCACTGAGCCCAGGGTGATGCTGGAGCCTGGCAGGAGTGAAAGCAGAGCCCTGGCTGCAGAAGGGGCTCCGAGGGGCTCGCTGGGTTGCAGTGTGGGCATGGAGGGGAAGGCAGGGCATCTGCCTTGCAGGAGGTGTCGTGCTCTCTCTCCCACGGCAAGACCGTGTAGGGCTGGAAACGCACAGCCTCTGCGACCTCCGCGGCCACATGCTGCCAGCGCAGCCTGCACCCGCCTCGCGTTCCCCAAATCTCTCCTCCTCTCCTCCATCGCCCTGGGCTGTGCTCCGCCCTGCAGAGGTGCTCGCACTGCGGACCTCCAGCTGCTCTTCCATCCTCCTCGGCTGACGGCTCTGAGATTCCCCGCTCCCTCCTCGATCCCCTAAAAAACTCATTTTTGGAGAAGTAGCAGGGGGAGATGGGCCTCAGGCCACCCCTGCTTCCCCCTCCCCTTCCACCCCTAGTTCCCCTCCCATGGGTCCCCCTCTGCTCTCCTGCAGCCATGCAGAGCAGGGCAGACGCTTCCCCAAAACGGCTGGCTTGCCTTCCCGAGCCCCCTGACTCAGTCCCAGGGCTTGGACCCACGAGCAGCGTGTGAAAGCGCCGCAGGTTTCACACGCTTGCCAACTCCTTAGCAAATCAATATTAAAAGCCAGCAGCTCCTAAACTCCCAAGGGGACCCCTGCTTTCCCGCTCTTTCAAGCTTCCCTGGCTCCAAGATAATCAACTAATTGACCTGAAAGGAGAAGGGGGTAACACGGAGGGAGTGGGAAGCCCGGCTGTGGTCTCGCTTACCGGGGCTGAGCCCCTCCTGCAGACCACCACGGTTGTATGGCTTTGTGCTGTGAGCAAGCACTTCGTGGAAATGCGTGTGCACCCACGGCCGAGTTCTCCAGGCAGCTGAACGAGTGCAAATTTTTTTGGTTTCGTAGACTAATCAAACCCCAACTTCTTGTCCCCCTCATTTTGCTTATGCAGCTGAACGTGCCTCTCCACAGCCCAAGGATGGCTGTGGTGTGCGTGGCTAAAAGTCATCTCAGGAAATCGCAACATCCAGCTTTAAACAGTCGCGGCACCTCAGGACGTTTTGCAAAAGCAACATGACCACCACTTTACAGAGGAGGAAAGTGCAGTAAGAAAGCCACCTAATCAAGAGGATCTCCACTGGTCGCCTCCTTAAAGCAATGCTCAAAGCACCGTGGGGTCTCAGACGCAGGTCCTGCCTCCGGGTCCAGCCTGCAGAGAGCAAGGGAGACGCCGACTGCAACCTCTTGAAAGCCCAGGCAAGCTCAGCTTAGCGCTAGGCTGGAACAAGATGACCCGATTCAGTTTGAGGTATTGAAACACACTGATTCAGGTCAACCCAACGCAAGAAGGAAAGGATTTGTTTAAACCGTCTTAGCAGAAACAGTGGTTTTAGCAAGAACTGGTTGCTCGTTCACAAACTGCTTTTTTTAAAAAAAATCCACAATATTCTTAACAGAAAGTTCTCTCACAGCGTCCTAGTCAGACCTGTGGGGATATATTTCCACTGTAGGTCAAAGCCAGCCGTGTCAGGGAGGAGATGGCAGTTCATGTCATGCACAAACACTCAGAGACAACCAGCAGTCATGTTACAGCCTCTGATCTAGGTGCTGAGGGGAGAAGCAGAGTGGCTACAGCTAAAACGTTACATTTAACGCAAATATTTTGCTAAGAATTAGGGAGAAATAAAAATATAGGCTCTAGGAAAATAATAATATTATTTAGAACACGCGCTTCAAATGTTTTCTAGCAGAAATTCATTGTAACCGAAATTTACCGGTTGCTCTGCAAGTGACTGAACCAAATGACACCTTCAGCAGCTCCTTCCCCGTAGCGATGGGGCGTTCAGCTCAGCCACATAGCTAACGAGCTCGAAATCACATCTGCAATTATTTAAACTTCTTCTACCATGGCTGTGGCCAAAAATAAAATGGAAGAAATTTGCTGCTGAAATGATTCCGTCACCGTAACATCTCCTTGAATGCAGCCCCTCACTGGGTTATCTTGGTTTCTCCATCCCTGTCAGCTTTTCAGTCTCTCTAATGGCATTGGCCTCCAGAGGCGGGCAGGATGGCAGCCCGGAGACCCGGCCGGCTACACCTGCCATTGCTTTCGAACTCACTAATTCATTTATAATAGCACTTGAGCAACAGCTACGGGAAAATGATTGAAAGCCAAAGCAATAGAGGGCTCACTGCTCCCTGGTAAGTTAATGCGGAAAGCACAATACTGCCCGCAAATGTAACTGAAAAGCTGTCTGTGGCAGAGCCAGTTAGCGCGCACACACACACACACACACACCCATTTTCTAGAGTCATTCTGTAAGACTTAAAGATCTCAGTGAAACCTTCCTGAAATTTTCACAGAGGCGCACGTCGCCCATCCGGACAGCTGAGAGCAGGGAAGAGAGCGTTAGCGAGAGGGAAAGCATTCAAAGACTTTACCGGCCGCATCTTGCTGAGGATAAATTGCGGGATTTCAGTCGCAAGAAGCCTTAGAACAGGAAACAGTTTTCTGGTAAAGTGAAAGCTTTAAGAGAAAAACAGGAAGCCTGAAGAACCTGAGCGAAGCCCATGAGCCGGCGGCTTGAGGGCAGGGCAGGAAATCCCTCGCGCAGATGCTGCAGAGGCCAGGTGCAGCTGAGGGCAAGCAGAGCATGGGAGCAGCTGGAGGTGAAGTGGGTTTTGACTAAAAGCAAGGTAAAATTGCCTCCATTTCCTCTTTGTTGCTTTAAAGAGAGTTGAAGCGCTCAATCTCTCTGCTGAATGACTGTGGTTCAACCTCTAATCAGATGCCGTCTAGCTGATCCTCCTCCTTCAGCAAGGGGTCTCAGAAACCTACAAGAGATACAGGGGTCGGACTATGTGCCCTCGTTAAGCAAGATGCATAATCACGGTGCTTAATTTAGCTTTAAGCATAAAGGAAGCCTTGGGCTGTTTCCTTGTAGCACCTTGGGATACGCTTCAGTATAACCAAAAGCCGGGACCTGCTGAAGCCAAAGGACCATGGGCATTTGGGGGCAGGCACTGGTGCAAATGCTGTCCTGCAAATAACAGAGGCCCGTGCTGGAGCCAAAGGCAATAATCCAGAGAGGAGCCAGAGTCAGGAGCTAGGGATGAGGGTTTGGAGAAGCAAATCCTGGCATGGAGAAGCAGTCTCAAGGTCTAGCAGGGCAGTAGCTGTGAACAATGCCTTAAGGATCAACCTCATAGGGAAGGGTTGGTCCTTCTAACCATCCTTTATGGTCCTCAGCTGGGGAGGAAGGCTGATAGACTCTTTTGGCAGAAGTATTTTAGGGGAAATGAGAGCTCTATGTTTGCCTAATCTCTGGCAGCTTCAGGGCCATAACCTGAGGAGGGAATGCTCTGGTCCCAGCTCACGTGGGCTTCAGCCTTGGCTTCAGGAACTGTGCCAGTGCAGAAACCTCAGTCCTGAATGTATCTGGGGCTCGAAGCATTGGCACATTTGAAGGGTAACAGAGGTAATCTGCCCTTCAGGTGGTGCCAGGATCTGCCTGGGAACCATGCGCCTGGAGCTGAATTGCACAGGATGACCTTAGCCAGGAGGAAGGCAAGACAGACCCATCTCCTGGGCAGCCTGCATATTGCCTTCATAGTTAGCTTCAGAATCAGGTTCTGCAGCCCTGAATGCGCCCTGTTCCCACTGAACAATCCCGATCATTCGCTGAGAAGCTCTATTCCAAACCTCTGCACCAGCTTACGTGTTTTGATGCCATTGATGTACACCCATGCCATACTCCCCTGCCTCAGCATGAGTCTAAACTGGCAGAACAAGGGCTTAAAAAGCAACAGTGACTGGGAAGTGGCAGTGGTTTAACCAAACTACCCATTTACCAGGTGTTGCTGTGTACAGGGGACACTGCAAACTGCAGTGAACCATGGTCATTTCTCCTTCTCCAGCATGTTACACCGGGGCCACGGCTGAGTGCTGGTTAGGTCAGTGCGGTTGTCCAGGCTCCACGTTAATGCCCTGGTGCCACGTCTGGGTGCCAAACACGGCCGAGTAAAGCTGCATCTACATGCCTGTTGTGTTTGGTGCCCTGGAAAAACAGCTTATTTAATTTGCAAGCTTCAAGGACACAATGTGCACTCTGGAGGGTAAATTAGATGGGGCAAGCATTATGGAAGAGAAAAATACGATTGCACCGTGCAGCAGGACTGCATTAACACAGTATCATTTACTGCGAGATAGTAAAGATGCTATGCCAGGGCTTCCATTCATAACTTCATATTATTTCCATAAACTCCGTCGTCTTAACCTCTTCTCGCTCGTGGAGCACATTTTCTTCTCTTCCAGCCAGCTGCGCACGCCTTCGTTACCATTCATGGATGTTATAGGAGTGCAAAGGGGGGAAAATGCCTCCCTTGCATGAACACAGTTGAGGAGAATAACTCCTCCAGATGCCAGCTTGGCTCACGAATCCCAGTTCCACTGGGTGCAAGGGGGGGGTTTTAAGACCATCCTGCCTGGCTAAAAGAAAAATTCAGGAATAAAACAGGAAAGAAGGCGTTACTATAGCATTTCTGGCTTTACTCGCGCAATCCCGGGAGCTTGCAGAAAGCTGCTCTGTAGCACTGCAGGCTCAGGCACCAGTGCCCAGAGGGATCTTTCCCCTGGATTATTTCCTTTGAGTCTCATGGCAGGTGTAGGCACTGAGGAATCAAAGCTTTTCTTTTAAGCAGCAGGTATGCCTAGCCTTCTGAAGGCTGGGGAAGAAGAAAGCTCAGACGAACCTTGAAAAAGCCAGCCATTGCCTGCCCGCATTTCCCTGCCCGCATCTGCAAACAGGATGAAGCAGCTGTAAGAGTGATGCAAACGACCAATTAATCTCAATTGCTGCAAACTCGTAATCCTAATGAATTACTTTTAAAAATACTGCGGTGTTTTTAACAGTTTTCATGCAAAGAGAAATTACAAAATTGCATGTACAGATGAGCTAATAAAGAGGAGGGAAATACAGGTGTAGAAATACAGTGTGCCTTGCATTAATTTTTCCACCCAATTCCACATGCAGTAATAACTTGATTATTTTAACATTCAAGCTGGAAGAATCAAAACCATGCACAATTTGGAGTGTCTGATTGCCATTCCCTGACCAAGATTAGCAATCTGCGGTAGTTCGCTTTTCTCTTCCTTTCCAAATCAGGGAGCAGAAAGCTGGTTTTGCTGCAGGGCACAGCAGAGAATTTAAGCTATTTAATTTTCTGCTGCGGGGACTTGTAATCACCATTTGATGTTGAATCTTATTCTTGGTGCTTAAACAGCCTGCACTCCCAGAATACCCAACCATTTCAATGTTTAATGGAGGGCTCCTACCATTGCCCCTAAAAACAGAGGTGGCAACCGGGACTTCTCAGGAAGGACTTGCTCTGGACCATTAGATGCCCAGATACGCACGGACACTGCTGCTCCAAAAATGAACAGAGGTCCCAATCCTTCTCCTTGCTCCTACGCTGGATTTTCTTCAGCCTCCTTGCTGCACATGAAGAAGAAAAATCCCCTTTGCACCAGCAGCAGCTTGGGATAGACCCACTCGGCACACGGCTGCTGCCTCATACCAGGAGGCTGGAGCCCAGTTACGCCGTGGAAGAATGGGGAATGGCTTAGTACGGGCAAACTGGGAATTTTCCCAGTAAGTCAAGACTGAGATAACAGTGATAGATTAGAGGAAGGCAAACGCAAGAAGGAAGGAGTTGCCTCGTCCTTGTCCTTACTGTGACTCCCCGTGTTTAGCGTCTGGAGGCAGCTGTGGCTCGTGTCGAAGGGCAAGCGGCGCTGCTGGTGCACACCGGGCGCTGGTGTCTGCCCTCGCCTTCTTCCAGAAAACCCGCGCTGCGGGTGAGCTCCTCCTCTGTGCTCAGCACGGTTGTGCTGCTCCCGCCTTGGCCCCACCGCAGGGTCTGCCTGATCCTGCTGGCGGTCAAAGGCGGGCTCCTTCCCTCCATCACCACGGCTCGCCGCGCAGCAGAGAACGGGTGGTCCAGGCTGCCGTTTCTCGTTCCTCCGATGCCAGGCTGTGTGCAAGCCAAGGAGGGAGGGAAGGGAAAAAATGCCATGCCTCAGAGCATCCTAGAGGCTGCTGCAAATTATGTGAGCTGTCGAAAGCCAACAGTGATCTTTGCACACACCAAAGGGGAAATCTTCAACTACACTTTCCTTCCCCAGGTCTCCCCCAACCCTTGCCCCCAGCTTTCCTGCCTCCATTGACGGCCAATCCTTTTTCTGCCTCTTAAACAGAGGCATTGGGCTGAAGGAGACCAAATGTCAGTGGGGGCTACGCTGACAGCACCTGGGGTGACCCCATTTTCTTTGTCAGGTGAAAATCTCAGCTGGTCTCCGCTTTCTTGCTGCTGCAGCAGATTTGCAACGACGACTTTCTGCAAAGCAGATGGAGCCGGTGGTTACTAACAATTTGCCAAAAGCTTTGCAGAAGTCAAGGGTCTAGAGTTTTAGGTACGAATTTTCCTTTTCAGTTCCTTCTCTGACCTCTTCAAGGGGATTAAGATGGACTGGATTCATGTGGTTTACTTCTGGCCTGGAAAGTCCCTGCTCCCTTGGACCAAAATTACCCCAGCTGCAGCAGAATATCTGCCTCACACCTTCTCCTTATTGAGTCAGACAGCAGTGGGCTGAGCAACCCTCTGAGAGCACCTTTGATGCTATGAAAGGTGGCCCCATGCTGCCACGTGCTCGGATGCGGCTTTCGTCAAGCGCAGCAACCGCTTCCTGAAAACGAACAAGATGGGCACGAGGCCAAGGTCATCTCCCTCCTACCTGTGTCTCGCATCTTCTCGCCTGCTTTTGTTGCCACTTCTTAAACTCAATGAGAGATGAGGAAATATGGTGCAGTGACCTGGTCCAAATATGAGCGTCTCCTCCTTCTCAGCTCTCTTAATACGATGGGCACCAGCTGTGGAGACATTGCCATCTGTCCAAAGTTACTGCTAAGCTTTGCAAGCCGGTTGTGTCCCGTCCTCCACAGAGCAATCCCATTTTTAGGCTGGTACCAATGGTGTGAAACCGGAATAAGCCATGCACCCAGTGGTCAGTCACTAACAGGGTGGGTCACCGGCGCCAAGTGATGGCTCTGCTGAAGCTCACCTTTCTGCTGAGGTCTGGCTGGGGATATGGCCTCTTGCCCAGTGATGTTGCCAGTGCGGGCGGACTCTTGCCTTGACCTCCTGAGAGGACTTTCCAGAGTCCTTTCATAGCTTCTCAGCTAGCCTCGTGTCCCCATCAGCTCTTCTGCTTTGGTTTTCCAAAGTTCTTCAGCAACAGGACTTCTCTCTCTCATGCACTTTGCCCTCACTGTCGCACCAGTGTTGCTCAACAGTTTGGGAACCCAGTAGGAATATCAGGAATTTCACCCGCCCCAGGGTCAAATCCCAGCTGGTTTGGCACATCCTCCTCCTTCCCAGGGAAAGCGGTTGGAAGCATGGTATGCTACAACATGATCTCTGATGTTACGATGAAGGATGAGAGCTGACTTACAATGCAGAGGAGAGATGAGAGCTGAACAAACAATTTACTTCATGATTTCCCCTTTTTTATCTTTCCTCCTCCCAGGACCAAACCATAAGCGTTTCAAGAGATTCACACCCTTAATCTCCCCAACGAATGACGAGCAGTGTCCTGTCTCCGATCACTGCTCGAGAGCATTGTGAAAGTGCCCCAGGCCACGTCTGGCTGAGGCTCTGCAAGGTGCCAGATGTCAATGGTAAAGCACAGAACAAAGATATTCTCAAAGCCTCTGTTCAAATACGTACGTGGGGTAGGAGGAATTAAAATTGCAGAGGCAGCTGCAGAGCTGGACTTTCTTAGCTTCGCAGTGCTCTGTTTTGTAATCTGAGTCTCTGTCTTGCTTCTCTATAGATCTGGAAGTGAGAGGGCAAATATTGGAGTAACAAGCGAGCTAGAGGGTCCCCTGCAAGAGTATGATGCTTCAGCATCCTTGGGTCCCATCACTTAGCCAGGAGGGACCTGCCCTGCTACACAGGAGGGTGAACTTCGCGTCTCAACATGCCCCAGACCTCCCAGGTCAATTTGGACAAGATTTTTCATTGCTTCCTTGTGCCATGAAGCTGTGAGCTGCCGGGGAGACGGTGCACGCCTGGGGGGGGAAGGGGGTGTGCATGCAGTTTTTAGGTATCGGGACAAGACCTAGCACATGCTAATCTCCACGGCCTGAGGCGAGCTGATCATCACCTGCCTGCTGGCCTTCACGCCTGACCTGCCCGACTGCCGTGACTTCAGTGACTACATCGTACAGACAGGCATGCGTGTGTCTATCCATCTTCTTAGTAAGATGGTGCTATTTAAACATAAAATTATATGATTAATAAAACATAATGCCTTGTTTCTCCCCACTGTTTTCACCTCCTGTGCTCTCTTCTCACATTTTTGCTGGGCTGATGGTTTTCTTACATGCCCTAGATAACTCATTGAGTTTCATCTTCACTGCTCTTTCTACCCGCCTGCTCTTCTTTCATTTTTTATGAAGACTCTTTCTTGCTCTGCTAACATGCTCTTAATCTCACTGGTAAATCAAGGCGGTTGTTTGTCTTTAGCTCTCTATTTGCTTTCCTGAACATGAAGATAAATCTAGGCACCGTGCTGGAGCTAGATCAGCAAGAAAGCTGATTTCTTCCCTCTATCCTCCCCATTCACAGTTGTGCACAGCTGGCAGTAAGCTGTGCTTGGGGTCTAAGAACGTTCCCTCTCCATTTTCTGGGGTGAGACTGGTAAAACAAATAGAAAGACTGAGAAATGACCTCTCCCAGGCTCTTCTGGGTGAAACCACACCGCAGAAAGCACTGAGATGTGTTACTCCGAAAGCTCAAACTGGGGTCAGTGCAAAGGCTCCCATTAACTTCATCTGATGTTCTCAGATTTACAAACTCTGTAACTTTTCCACATCGTTCTGCCCATCTCTCCAGCCACTGGATTAGGACCAGGATTGTAAAGAGGCCCACACTGGTGGTGGCTTCCTTGCAGACCACAACGTGCTGTGGAGTAGCAGCCTGCAGCCTGCTAGAAATGGGAAATCAGGTCACGAACTGTCTTCCCTCTCAGTCCAGCATCAGAAGAGGCAAGGAGTGAGGCATGGCTGTGTCTTCCCCTTATCCTCTTATTCTGTCCCTGAGATGATGGCTGCAGGTAGCAGTGTCCAAGGGGATATGGGTGCCCAGACCCAGAAAAGCAGGTCTCTGCCCAGCCGGCTGCTCTGCCCAGGGCTGGCCCTGCAAACGTGCCATGTGCCTGGAGCAGCTTTTCCCTGTCATCTTTCCCACTGAGGAATTACATGTGGGGTTTAAGAAAAAAACCCACCAAACCAGCATTTTTAGCTGGGTTAGGAGCAGTTTCATATGTCTGGAAAGGATATAGCAGCATAATCAAGATTTATGAAAGAAAGAAAATATTTGAGGAGAGGCCATTTGTTCTGTTCCATATCCCATAAAATTTCCAGAAGTTATTTGTCAGTCGATGTGGCAGCAACACTCGGCACTGCAGCTTGGGAACAAAAGGCCACTCTGCGAACAAAGAGGCAAAGCATTAAAAGACACAAAGCAACATCTTTTTAGGCCACATATAATTGTCCTGAGGAACTCACTGCCTCGGATTTCGAGCCAGACAAATGGCTCCACGGTTTACAAAACCCCATCTGAATCTACCTAAAGATAACCCAGGAGGGCTGGAATTGGCGGCCGTGATCCAGGCACGGGCAGCCTCTTCCCTGGAGGGTCACATCGATGTACATACTGGTCTAGCACAGGAAAATAGAGTACTGATGTGGTAGTACAGCACCCAGCATTCGCTGCCAATGGAGAAAATAAATCAGGGCAAGCGAGGCACTGGTTTGTTATGGGGAGGAGTGGGGAGGTGTTTTGCCCCGTGTTCTTTAATGCCAAATTCCTGTAGGATGATTTTCGATTCCTCCAGGTTTCTTGCTTTGCAGCCAGAAAGGAACCATACACGGGGATGCGGGGAAGCTGCAGAATTTGGGAACTTCTATCCTGGAGGCAATGTGGCTAATCGGCTGCTCTGCTTGGATTAGCCCGGGCCGCATCCCGGGTGCTCGGGGGGCTCTTTCACCCCCACAGTAGCCCCGGGGTGCTCCGATCTGGTCTCTGGTTCCATTTACCATCTCGGGGAGAACAGAGGCAGAGGAGGACTGAGGGACTCGGCTGGGGCAGCGTGGGGAACTGATTTTTGCTCTGTGATTCACAGGCCAGCCCTTTTGGCATCTCCACCGTTACCCCTCACCTCTCTGAACAAGGTCCCGATGCCGCAGGGACCTTCACCTTTCTGTGTGAGCAGACCCTGGCGAGTTCTTGAGTGGACTCTCAGGTCACTAGTGGGTGAAAGGGCTGCACCTCCTCATCCTCCCTCGATACGTGTTATTTGTAGGGGATGCTTGCGGAGAGCCGGCCGCGGCAGAGATCCCACTAGAGGGTGCTGCCCAACTCTGCTGGGAAACACCAAAAGGCTCTGCATGCTCCCGGGCCTCCAAACACCCCTGTTAACTATTGGCGCCTTATTTCCCTGCAAGCCTTTGCTGTCTTCCCTTTCCTCCTGATTTATCTCCAGCATGGTGAGTGCTGTATCACTGCTACAGATTGCCAGCCCTATAAATAAGCCTGTCTTTAGTTTATGGACCTCGAGTAAACACAAACAATAAACCAGGTGAGTCCAAGCAGGGAACGGAGATTACAGGGCAGCCATGTCCTCGCCTCACTTTGCATCCAGCAAAATGAGAGCCAGTAGCACAGCTGCCAGTCAGAGGTTTGTTCCCCCACCTCAGTGACCTATAATGTACCAAATAGCAACAGGGAGGCATCTACCCACCTCTGGACCATCTTAGAAGACAGACTTATAGGTCCTAAATGTCTCCCATGGCAAGACCTACATGGATGTCCTCAGGGGGAGCTAGGAGGAGTCTGTCTTGTGTCCCTCTTCCTCCCAGCTGGCAGCACTTCTCTTCCCTGAGGCAGCACCAGGCACCCTTCATGGCCGATGATACCCTGAATGGGTGCCTGGGCACACGGCCGGCCAGGGTCCAGGGTCACACACAGAGTGGGGTGCCAACACCCTAATTGTGCGATATCTCTTCGGAAGATAAACCTCACATGGGCACTAAATTCCCATCTACAAAACCTGCAGCAACAGGGAGTGAAAAATATATAGCGGTCCTTCGACAGGCATGCCCTTTCAAAACCCTGTTACAAACAAGGTGATTTAAAGTTGAACTTTCTGTTCCTCCAGGCAGCGATGCTTTCGTCAGCGGTCTGCGAGCACGTGTCGTCTTACCCACGCAGCGGCAGCTGCCTTCTGCGGGAAAAAACAGCCAGATCTTAACCTGTTGCTAATTTAACACAAATATGAGCCAAACCCAGTCCTGAGAGCCAGTGCAAGCAATGTGAAGGTGTAACTGCTCCTCATCGGCTCCTTGCTCTACCTCTTCTGGAAGCTGGTGCCCCTTGCAGCTGAAACACGGGCTGCCTGGGTGCTTGGAGCCTCTGCCGACCCAGAGGGGTTTATTCAGCCCTGAAGCAGATCGGGAGAGTAGTGAGGACACACATATCAGGCTACTGCCAGAACAGCAGCAGATACATTGCACCACGGGAGTTTAAACTGGAGCCAGAACAGCCCAGGGATGTCAGACCCACCATCCCAGCCCAGGGGACCCTATTTCCCTCCAAAGGCAGAGACGTCAGCTCTGAACATGCCTCAAAATATCCAGCCCAGAAGCCTGCCTCCAACCCTGGCCAGGGCTACTTGCCCCCAAAAAAGGCAAAAGAACAGGGCGAGTATGTCCTGATTTCCCTGTTCACCCGAAGAAAACCCCTGGTTGGGTCTGGCTTAAGATTTCCTAAGCGGGCAACAGCCTCTTCTTGTGTCATAGCTGCGATGGATCCTTCCATGAACTCCTCACGTCGATCCCTGAAACCGAATGCATTTTCAGCCTCCGCACTACCCTCTAGCAAGGATCCTGCAATCTGAAGAACACAGTCACAATATTTCACTTGTTTTGTGTGGCTTGGAGCTGCCACCTGCCAGGTTTCCTCTAGAGACGGAGCTTTTATCCTTGCCCTTGCTCTGAAGTGCCAGACGTGGAGGGGACCACGCACCCGGGCTTCTCCAGGGCTTTCGGAGACAGCGGGTTGCTGTTCTTGTCCTGGTAGTTATTGCTGGAATAAACACCAAGTCCAGCTGTTGGCCACTGGCAGTTTTTAATCAGATGCTTGTCGAGTATTTGAGGCAGATCCTGGACTCGGCTGCCCAGGGACCCGGGAGCTACGATCGCTGAGGCCACGCTCCAGCCCGCTCCAGCCCGATGCCATGTTAAAGACAACAACCCCACGGGGGCAAGTCGTGGGACCCCAGGGACTGCTCCGGACCCACAGGGTGTGCGTGTCCTGCCACGTGTTCTCCACGGGCTGGCTGCCTTTTGCAAACACCCCTTCATCTTCCTGCTGCAGTTTAGAGATGGCTGCTTCTCTCTTCACACGGCGAGGCGAGAGCGGGGATGTGCAGGGGCTGATGAAAATGCTCCAGCCGTGACCCAGGGTGCTTCCCAGTTAAGCAGTTAATCCCTCTGCACAGCAGCTGCACTAAAAGATGACATCTACCTTAGAACTGCTTAATGGGAAAATGAGTTTCATTGCTTACCATTTACATGAAGTACTCAACTTTTCATCCACAGAGTTTTCCTTCTGCTCGTTAAGCCGGCGTTAAGCTTTGACAGAAGCTGGGTTGCCGTTTGCTGACAGTAGGTCCACGCAATGCCAGGGGGCAATAAAGTGTGTCACTTTGCAGCGGCATGGCCCCTCTGTCCTTGCTTTCTAAATCCGGTTGCTGCCGTCGTCATTGCTGTGGGTCGGATGCGTCCCTTTATTGGCAGCAAGGGACGAGCTTTATGAGAGGAGAGGTGATGAAGGGTAAAGGGTGAGGGGAGGAGAGTCCTGTGGCTCAGGTGGTCATCCCGGTCCATTTTCTGAGGTAGCCGGGAGTTTTCCAAGAAAATGGAAATACTGAGTCGCAGACACCAAAGCTTTTGTTGGAGCAGCAGTTTTGAGGGACATCTCCCTGGCAAAGCTGTCTTGGGCTTAAAGTGGAAGAACTGCCCAAGTGCAGCACCTGCCACCCTTCCGCAGCTGGTCCCTCAGCAGCTTGGACGTGACAAACACTCCTGTACCTGTAGAAGAGCCAGGTCCAGGTCCTTACCAGGCCTGCGTCACATCAAAGACCAAAACATGCAGGCTGGGAAGGTCTCATATTTTGTGCATGGAAAAGGCTGCCCAGAGAGGTGGGGGAGTCACCTTCCCTGGGGGGGTTTAAAAGGCGTACAGACGTGGCACTTGGGGACACGGTTTAGGAGGCCTGGGGGTGTGGGGTTGGGGGTTGGGCTTGATGGTCCTAGACGTCTTTTCCAACCTTAATGGTTCTGTGATTCTATGAAAAACTCCAGAACATCTTGGCTTCCGCTCAGTGCCAAACTGCAACGTTTCTGAACCCTCAGTTGCATCCTTTGCAAGACATTTCCTTCCTGCCGTTGCCGCTCCTTGTGTGAGCATGGGGAAGCCGCTCACCGCCCTGTGACCTGGGTCCCTGTTTGTAGGACGAGGCCGGTGATCCTGATTGTCCATTTAAGCCACAGCCACGCTGCTGCGGAGGTTAATGTTTGCGGGGGAGCTGAGCACCGCTCTGAGATGGGCGAGGGAGGACAA
This sequence comes from Phalacrocorax aristotelis, assembly GCF_949628215.1. Classification (NCBI taxonomy): domain Eukaryota; kingdom Metazoa; phylum Chordata; class Aves; order Suliformes; family Phalacrocoracidae; genus Phalacrocorax; species Phalacrocorax aristotelis. The sequence goes on along the minus strand of NC_134286.1, from coordinate 23,261,127 downwards.
GAGCTCGCAGAAGAGGGACAGAGCAAGGGGATGTCAGGGGTTAGACCGCTAGCAAAATGATGGTGGAGGGTAAAGGCGTACGTTACAGCCAGATGTGTTGCAGGGTAATTACAGTGAGCTTCTTTAAATTCCTGCCTCCGATTTTACACCCATTCAGCGTTCCTTCGTGCTTCCTCAGACACAGTTTTGTGGCCTTAACAGCTGTTGTGCTTTTGGCCCGGTGCCTGATGCATTCCTCTGGAGGGGGAAGCGATCAAGCGTGTTTCTTCTCAGTCTCCCTTAAATATTGAGAGTGTTGGCTTGCTTCTGCCTGAATGGCTTTTTTTTTTTTTAATGCTCAGAAGGAGGGAAGTAATAAGAAAAAGACAAAATATTATTTCCAGCCAGAACTGTGGAGTGGGCATGTGGCAGGTGCAGGAGAGATGCTGGTGGCTTTGGTGTCCAGCTCCCGAGTCGTGTCACCTGTCTGGCAGACTGCCTGGGGGATCTTTGAGAACTTGCTTGGTTTGTAAACGGTGACCCCACTTTTTTGCTTGTAAGGGCAAAAGAGGTCACTGGCCTGGCTTTGGAAAACACGTTGGCATTTTTTTAATGGAAAAATGTTAAATATCGTCATTATTTGTAGCGGGTTTTTCTGCCGCTGCTAGCGTGCCGGTTGCCTAGCATTGCCATGGCATCATTTCTGGCAATAATTTAAGCTAAACACATGGCAGGGCTGACAGCTGAGCATTTCAAGCAGGTAATGTGAGTGCAAAGTCTGAGTCACCTATTCCAGCAGTAGCATGACCACTGCTGTCACTGTGCTCTCTATGGAAACACAATGGCAAGCAGTCAGGAGATGCCAGGGGACAAATGCTTTCATGTTTTCAGTGGATCGCTTTGGGGTTTTTTCAGTTCTAGTTAAATCCACTTGCAAAACAGCTCGCAAATGGCATTTTGCTAAGGGGGGAGGGAGGGGGTAAGCTAATGTTTGGATGGGAAAAGGGTGATTTAAAACAGAGACTGGGCTTGGGTGAGGTGAGGCTCTATGTTCTTCGTCATCGCCTGTACCCAGGCTTGCAGCGGGGATCTGTGCTATGGAAAAGTGCACCAAGGTTCATCCACTGAAGCATGCTATGAGGTTTCAGGGTGGAAAATATCTCTGGGACAGAGCTGTGACCCTTTTATCCCCCTTTGCTCTCTGCTTGTGCTCAGGGTGGGAAGGCAGGAGAGCAACCATGGTTCAGCTCCACCAGGGAGGGAAGCTGATGTTTTGGCCCCAACCTGGCTCCCTTCGGAGCTTTGGTGGTGGTGAACTGCACATCTGGGGGATTCACAGGGGGCAGCACTTCTCGCTGTGACAGCAGAGCCTGTGTGCACGGGCTGGTGGACGAAACATCTGCCGTCAGTGGGGAAACAGGAGAGTCCTGTGGGTGAGTCCTGCTGTCTTGGACATCCATCTCCATTAGAAAGACACCAGTCAATTAAAAACATTAGATTAAATCTGCCACTAGATTAAAAAAAGGGCAATAATCCGCAGCTCACCCCTTAGGGGGATTCAGTAGGTAGTCCCTCCAGAGATGATAAACACTCCCAAAGGGGATGGCGAATGAAATGCCCCCAGACCCCGTCCCCTGCCCACCCCCAGCTCTCAAAACCACGAGCTGCCTAAAGGCAAAGCGCTGCAAAACGAGAAGCTGATCCCAGGCAATAGCTCTAGCCTGGCTCTGAAGCTTGGAGAGCGCAGGGCAGGACTCAACCACTTCTGAGGCCACGTTAGGGAGTATTTAGCCAAGCTCTGATCATAGTTATTTATTTCCTCATAACCACAACACTAGTGAAACTCTGTTACGATGGACTGCATCGTAACAACTGCACTGTTGCCAAAGTTGTATTAATTTTATAATTTTCCTTGACCTTTAGGGCATTATATAAATAGGCTACGACTGCGGTAGCCTGTGCTAGGCTGTGCTGCAAGCAGCGCCATATCTTTAAAGCTGAAAATTAACACAACAGCCTATAGGAGGAAGCATTGTCCAGGGGTTGAAGCACAGGAGTGGAAGGGCTCGGAGATTTGGGGTTTTCTTCTGTCTTTGGCTTTGTGGTACTTGGAGAATAATTTAAAAAGGGGGATAAAGAAGAAAATAAAGAAAAATACCCAATGAAATTCCCACCTGATGTACTTTGTCCTGCAATACAGTGTTTAGTGCATAACGAGTGACCTCAGATGTAGGAACCTCTTTGAGGTCAAAATCACAACCAACAAGAAAACGTGTTTGTAAAAGCTCTCCATTTAATGCTTCTGCTGAAGAGCCTGCGTGGTGCGAGCAGGCTGGGGGTCGCGGTCCCAGCTGGCTCCAGCGCTCACAAAACACCGGTTTAAAAGCTTCTCTCAAGGTCTTTGCGTGCGTATGTGTTTGTCCGCACCTGGATTTCATAGCATTTGGAGCTTTGTATGATACAGGCAGAGATGAGATAAAGGTTTGATCCAACATGAGTTGTAAACTGGGAAGAGGGTGATCACTTTTTTTCCGTATGTTTTCAGAGCTGTAGCCCAGTGAGATGGTTTTTCAGCCACTCCCATGCATATCTCAGAAACAGTTTGGTCCTTCCTTCTCTTGAGTCAGGAGTGTTTGAGCCATTCCCTTTGCACCTCAGGCGAAAGCAAAATTTCTGCTCTTCTGATGACTGCTCCTTCTTGCCCTTTTGTGATCTGCAGGGTGGCCTTGTGTCATGTTGAGCATACAGGATTTTTTTTTTTCTCATCTGCGGTGTTAATACAGCGCTAGAACCTTGTCCAAGCTGGGAGACACAGAAATCTCCGAGGTCAAAAGCCCTCCCATTTGCAGGAGAGTGTGGGGAGGGCAGAGACAAGAGCTTGCTTTGGGGTACCCTGGATTTATTGCTGTGACTTGCTGCTCAGCGCACAGGGCCAGCAGGCTTCTTCGATGGTCCAGAGAGATTCACAACAGCTCACTCCCTTCAAGGGCAACACTGGGCTGCTTCCAGCTCCAAGGCTTCAGAGAGCAGATGGCCTGGCATTTCTGTTTTACCCCATGTTCCCTCACCCCGATTCAGCCCCAGCCCCAAGCTGGGATGCAATGAGCATGTCTGCCAGTCAGGTTTGCAGAAATGCTGGCTGTAAAACAGGCGTGTGCTGAAGCAGATCCTCCTCTCCCCCTTCGCTTCCACCAGCGCGGTCCTCAGGCTGGCTGCTCTGCCGAGCCAGATGGCACCTTCACCCTGGGGCACCGCATTGGCAGAGCCCAAGGAACAGACCGTCTGCAACGAGGCGGACATAGGTTCCTCCCGCAAGCCGCCTGCCGTCTACCTCGGTTTAGACTTTAGGTCTTATCACATCTCTCCGGTTGTGTTGCAAGCTTGGGTCTTACTGGATAGCACCTAAATATATCCTCTGTGTATGAAAATCTAAGTGTACGTGGAAAGTTTTATAGCCCAGGGTGTTTCCAGCTCACTGTCTAATGATCCGCATCCTAGAAACACGGCAGGCAGGATGTTTGCTTTTGCGGAGAGTACCCAAGCACCTAGGTAGGAGTGATATTGTGATAAGGCAAAGGCCATGGTAGCTGCTTCAGCGAAAGGCTGAACTGGCTGGGTTATTGACTTGCACTGAGGGCAGAACTTGGTCTGGAGCATTCACACGGGGGTGTGGAAAGTCCTCCAGAGTGATCACAGTGAGTGCGAGGCAGAGAACCAGTGGGAGTGCTCAGTGCACCGACGTCCCACTTGCTCGGAGGTGCTCTGCTGCTTTTCGGAAGATGCTTCTGCTCTGGCCAGGCCATTCCTAACCCCCTTCCCTCGGATTACTAAAGACATGGTGAAATATTTCCAAACCAGCTCCAGCATCCTTCCCCGCTGGGCTTTGCTCTGACAGAGCTTGCCTGAAATGCAGTGGCGTTTGCGGTCCTACGTCACGACTATAACTTAACCAGCTTGAAAGAGGTCATGAAGAAAAGGCTGTGTGAGACATCTCTGCTTTAGGGATGAGCGGTTTCAAAGTGGCCATCCAGTTCCTGACTCCAGATGGTGAAATGAGATCAGTGGATACGCACGTTCTTGTTAACTGTTCGCAAATACTGCACAGGATGGAAACAGATCTCCAGTGCGGTGTTTCCATCATCCCTGAAGTCAGTGGTGATGGTGCCGCTTTCAACACCGCCAGAGAGGATCCTAGAAAGTCCTCCTGTAGCGATGACACCGGACAAACCCTTGGCCCTCGGCAGCTCTCACACTCGGAGAGGTGTTCGCAGTCTAGTCGTCGTCCTGCTACTGATCCAGCTGCACTTTGCTGCGGAGACATCTAAGCGTTCATAATGAAAAACCAATTAAAGCGCACCATTAAGCGCAGCCTTTTTCCTTCCTTGTCCAAACCGATCTGTCACGGGAAGGACACAACAACTGTAGTGCAAGTTGGCAGATGCTGCTAAAAATGGGAAAGGTAAGATGTATAAGTAAATTATTGAAATGCCAGCCTGAAGTCTCAAAACAGGACCACGACAGCCGGGGTCGGATGTACGTGGCCGCTTGCCCGCGGCGTTCCCAGCGCCGCAAAGCCACCTGAGCTCCTCACCAAGCAGAAGCAGATTAACCACTTTTTATAGAAGCTGGCGATGGCTGAAGTTTCCAGGCTGCTCATCGAGACACAGCAAGCGCTCAGCAGGCAGAGCGGAGGGCTGTTACAGGCAGAGCTACGGAAGGATCGTCGCTTCTGTTTAACTTCACGTGTGCATGTGGTCCGTGCCTACCGCCAGACCTGTGTGGCTCCTGGAGAAGGGAGGTGAAGGAAAAGAGCCAAAGATACATCTCAGTGATGCCGGTGAGGGTCTGCTGCTGATTTATGGGCATCTAGGAGCCTGCATGGGGTCAGTGGCTCAGGGGTGAGAGCCCCTTTGGCCCTCCGCTAGTCTCACTGGCACTCGAAAGCCCCAGGGTGGGATTTTAATTATCACATAGAGGGGGAATGGCAGGAGGAAAGCTGAAAGAAACACTGCGCAGAGGAAGAAGAGGGGAGGAATGTAGAAGAGGAAGAGGGAGACAGAGCTGGAAGTACGGGGGAGGAGCAGAGAAGCTGTAAAGGGCAATTTTCCCACTGACTGATGGTGATACAGCCGTAAGATCCTGATCTTATTAAAAATAATGCAGCGCCCCATAAGAGTCTTGCACTCAGGGCTGCTTCTGCCTTTTTAGGACTAGCTCCACTTTGTTTAAGGATGAAAGGTTCCTGCATGTAGCCCTCATTCGTGAATCATAACAGTGGCACAGTGGAATTTGAACCACTGTGTGCTGGACCCTTCTGACGTACATGAAATACGTGATTTTTCCTCTGATAAATATTCCTTCCTCAACAGACATTCCTCCTTGTTGTCTGTAGATAAGAAACTGATCAAGCAGATGTAGCAGCATCGGTTCTCTGTGACAGCATCCTTGCAACGTGATGTATCACAAGATCATCATCAGAGCAGGGTGCATAACTGATTTATTTTTTTTCTTTTTTAGCTGAGAAAAAAACAGACAATGGAAAAATTTGTGTCTTATTTTCAGTTTATAGTCCTTTAAGTCCTTAAAAATAATATTTAAAGAGTTTTGGAGGAGCAGAATGGGGCTTTTAGCAATGCTTATGGTTACTGGAGAGCAGGCAGGACCCCCCCAGTCTGCAGATGAGGAGGTTGAGGCACCGCGAGGTGAAGTGAATTGTGTCCAAGCTCAGAAAACATGAAAAGCTGCAAATAGCAGCCAGGAAGCTGTGCTGGCGCCTTCCTTGCAATCACCAGACCACAGTCTGTGTAATAACAGAGTGGACACAAACAAACGCACATTAAGCCCATTCCTTCCTTCTCTCGGGACATGGATGAATCACGTTCCACTCCTGCAGTTGATAAAAGTCTTCAGAAGCCAGAGAAGGACCCAAACTCTTGTTTCATTCTTTTTTGGAAGAACTTGTAAAGGCTGGTTTATAAAACTTCTTGGCAACTTCTTATGAGTTTCCAGACTCCCTCGTCGCTGCCACGGTGCCAAACATCTTCCCCTTTTCCGGAGATCGCACTTCCAGTTGCCACAAGACTTGTCAGCAGCGGCCTGGACGCTTTCCGTTTCAGCCGATGAAAATATTTGCACCACTTTGAGTCTCAATAATGCAGAGGACAAAACACTAAAAGATTTGTCATCGAATCGTGTTTGCTCACAAACAGGGAGCTTTTCACTTAGGCGGGAAGTCCTGTCGAAGGCAGCAGTGTTACGTCGCACAAGACGAGCTCAGGGGCTGGCGTGAGAATTGCAGAGGGCTGGACTGTTGTTGCTCAGATGATGGCTGACCCGAATTTGCAGGCAGAATGAGTCTAATCCGTCTGAACACCAACAGGAGAGGAAAGTGCCGTCTCGTGTTCATTGCCTCAGTCCAAAGGGAGGCCAGAGGAAAGCAACTGACCTTGCTCTTCCAGGATGTAGCGGCACAGACATGGGGTAAATACACACCTCGACCTATTTGCCACATGCCCGGAGCCCTGCACTGAGCAGCTGGAGCAAACGATGTTTCCTCCCCAGCTTCCCAAGACCTCGGCGCCAGCATCCTCCCCGCCATCCTCCTCCCGCCGTGCCTGTCCTGGGCTCTCACCCCAACTCTCTCAGCATGGTGGTGCCTCCAGGATAACTCCGCTGAGCCCAGAATAAGGTCCCCATCCCTCCAGCCTCGCAGGTCCCTCTCCGGGCAGGGATGCCACCTTGCCAAGGGCAGAGCATTTTCTGTGGGGAGCCTCCAGCTAATTCCCCCGTGGCAGCCTTGCTTTTGTAGCCTTCCAAACGCATTATCAAATTCAGGTTATTTTTAGGTTCGTTTCCTAAGGAAACAAGATTAATATGATGGCAGCTCAGGCACGCAGGCGTGCTTGCTGTGTGTGAGACGGTGTGCCCCTGCTTCAGCTCTCCCCGATATATTTTGAATTATTTGGGCAATTTCAACTAAGTTTGAGGGAGGAAAGAGATCACTTTCTAACAGAGTTGGGGAAAATAGTGGACTGGGCAGAGGAGAAACTTAATGTAAGTACTTCCAGCAAATAAAGGCTAATAGCGTCACCAGACCAACCCCCTCCAGCTTTCCCTTCCCGCACGTTCAGAGCCTTTGCCCTTGTTGCACCGGTGCTGGGTGGGGACCACAAGCCACGGGGGCTCCTCAAAAGAAAACCCACAGCCCCCAGTCCTTGTGGTTTGGGGGGCGTTGAGTGGGCAACCCCCGCACTAGGCACACCCGGGTGTTTTATGGAGTTACAGCCCACAGCAGAGGTTTTAATGCAAAGCACAACCACCCACACAGGGCCTGCCTGTTGTCTGCATCTGGCCGCTCACCTTTGCTCATGTCCAAAACCCTTTTTAACAGGGGTCCTAATTCCACGTCTGCCCGTGCTGGCATCAGATAAGGTTTTGTAAGACTCGCACCAGGATTTTAGCCAGGGACAAGCACAGAAATTGGTACAGAGAGTTTTTTCTGCACCCTCTGTTTCTCTGCAAGTCCCTAGTGGGCCAGGATGGGTGAGAGGAGGGATGCTCTGAAGTGCTGAACCGTTAGCTTTGATTATGGTTGGGGTCATGGCATCTTCCAGAGGCAGAGAGTTGCAGCCCCACAGAGCTGAAGATTCACTGGGAATTTTTCAATGAACTCGCAGTCACATTGGAGCAGGCCTCCAGAAGAGTGAGAAAGAAATACACTGGACTTCATCCTCACCCAACCCTACCAATCAAACAGGCTCATGGTCACTAAATTTGCCCACAGGCCATTTTCAAAGAAGACGCTTCAACTACTGGTTGAGCAAAGCAATGTCCATCATCCATCCATCCACCCACCCATCCATCCATCCATCTGTCCGTCCATCCATCCATCCATCCATCCATCCATCCATCCATCCATCCATCCACCCATCCACCCATCCATCCATCCATCCATCTGTCCGTCCATCCGTCCGTCCTTCCATCCATCCATACATCCATACATCCATACATCCATCCACCCATCCATCCATCCACCCATCTATCCATCCACCCATCCATCCATCCATCCACCCATCCATCCATCCATCTGTCCGTCCATCCGTCCGTCTGTCCGTCCATCCATCCATCCCAGCCAGAATTCTGGTTAGGTCCAGTGCCCAGCTGTAACCATTTTACACAAGAGTCTGGTGAGGAGGAATTTGGCTCTCCAAGTTTTCAACATCTTTTTCTCTTAAGTTATAGCACTTGTAGGTGAAACAAAATGTTGAAGATAAAAAAAGTTTACAAAATTCCCTATTTCCCCTTTTTTGTCTAATATTCTTTAGTTTGGGGCACTTTTTGTTCTTCATTTCTATAACCTCAAAACACTTTATCCCGTTTTTAACTTTCCCCCGTCTATAAATATATTCCACAAAATACACACAGGGGAAAGTTCCTGTTTTAACATGTGACAAAGTAGCCGTCGCAGCCCTGATCCACATCGCTAACAATCGCAGGCCCCGAATTCACAGGTCGCTGCTGAGCTCAAGACACCTCCGCTAAGGTGGGATTTCCCAGGGGCTGCTCTCACCTTACCTGCAGACGGAGCTGCTGGCGGAGAACTCTGCCATTCATAGAAAAATAAGCAAACAGCCCTGATGGGACATAGGCAAATGCTGATCCCTGAGCTCATTTTAATGCCGAGGCTGACCCCTCCGCCGCGTGCTCTTTGCATAGCCATGCTTGTCCAAGTCAGGGCGTTCTTCGGGCAGCCTTTGGCTTGCTGTAGCAAGACTGATACCTACGGATTTATTCTTTCACTGTACTGACAGACCCAGGGAACAACATCCCAGCTTGTTCATTCAGAGACACCCCCTCTCGGACTGCACTTTTGGTGACCGGATCACTCATCCGTGCAAGGAAACTGCTGGGATACAAGAAAACAGCAATGAGAAACCCAAACAGGAAAATTCCTTGGAGCTAAGCTCCCAGACTCAGTGCGGGATCTGGTCTTTAGGTGGAGTAGAAATTAGGTCTTCTGCCCTTGCCAAATTTGACAGGTACACGTAAATAAACTCATAGATAATCTCAGGCCAGCTACGCTGGCACAGATGTTGGATTTTAGGCTGCTTTCCATCAGACTTTTAGGAAACAGGCAAATATTGAGATGTTGTTTGGAGTCATTGCATTTTCACGTCTTTACAGAAAACTGTCCTTTTAACAAACAAAAAAGAGATGGATTCTCTCTTCTCATGCCTGGCTTTACCAGCGCTAGCAAAGAGGCTATCGCAGCAGGCTAAGCTCCTTACGGTCCCATCGGTGCTATTCGTACCTTGGGAAAGGGAATTCAGTCCCTACAGCTCAAGAATATAAAATCATCCTGGGAACAGCAATATGGACCAAACATGTAGAAATTTTCAACAGAACTTGAGCAAGTTGTCAGGGGCAGAAAAGTGACCTTATTTCCGTCTCTAACTCCCTGCCTCTGCATGGCCCTGGCCAGCTGTGGGGCTCTGTGGCTACACATTGCCACGTGGACCTCGAGGCGCCCCTGAGCCAGCCCCGACATAGGTGCTAATATTGATGAAGATAGAGCAGGAAGGACTCCAACAAGCAGTGGCCCTTTGGGCAAGGATCTGTGGTCCTTGGGCATCCTGCTCCGGGTCATCACCGCGCCAGGTGCCTGAGCTGGCCAAAGGAGAGATGATACGTGCCCGTTGGAGCTGCACTGTCCCCTCCGAGCACTGTGGGGATGCACCATCCCATGGCAACGGAGGCGCGGGATTTGGGGGCGTGAGCTGGGGCAGGGGAGGATGGCTACAGCCAGGCCAGGCTAGAGGGGTGCAGGATGCCCTGGCAACCAGCTGGTTTGGGGGATCGCTTCCACCTCTCCCTCAGGGTCTTGCAGCTCCCTGTGGTTCCCCGAGCACGCCGAGCCCCTCGGGTCTGCAGTTCGTGCTGAGCCCCACAGCTGGCTGAAATGGTGCCAGGCCCTGGGCGATGCACCCAGCTGGGCCAGTTTGGTGGGGCTGGGCTGCCGGCTGGCCACGCTCCCCTGCCAGACACCCCCTCCCCTCTGCAGCCCGGGGGACCAGTGCCTACTCCCACCACCGCACCGTGAGCGTGCAAAGCACGGCGTGCCCCACAACACAACATCTTAGGGGCTACCACCCCCTTCCCATGGCCAGCCTGGGGCTGGGGGTGCAGGGCAGGCGGGACCCCCCAGGACCTGCCGGGGGGACAGGGTGCTGTAATGCTTTCTCCCGGCTGGGTAATGGCATTAGAGCCAAATCCTGCTTTGACCGGGGATGGAAAGCCCCCCTCCCCCCCCCCCCCCCCAATCCTCGCCTGGCCCCAGTGCAGAGCTTCCCGATGGGAAGGGAGGTGCGGGGATGGGGAGGGGGTGCAGGGATGGGGAGGGGGGGGATGCAGGCATAGGGGGTGCGGGGATGGGGGGGAGTGCGGGGATGGGTGTGTGGGGATGGGGGGATGCAGGGATGGGGGTGCGGGGTGGGGAGGGGGCGGCTGCAGGGATGGGGAGGTGGGGTGCGGGGATGGGGAGGGGGGAGTGCAGGGATAGGGGGTGCAGGAACGGGGAGGGTGGTGCGGGGACGGGGAGGGGGGAGTGCAGGGATCGGGGGGTGCGGGGATGGGGAGGGGGTGCGGGGACGGGGAGGGGGGAGTGCAGGGACAGGGGGTGCAGGGACGGGGAGGGGGGTGCGGGGACGGGGAAGAGGCGGATGCAGGGATGGGGAGGTGGGGTGCGGGGATGGGGAGGGGGGGCCGAGTCGACAGCGGGGGAGGCGGGGAGGGAGGGCGGGGGCGAGGCGGGCCCGGGGCCGGCGGGGGATGGCGCTCGTCGCCTTCCCCACCATAAAACGGCGGGGCCAGGGCCGGGAGGGGAGAGCGGAGCGGCGGCGGGGAGCGGAGCGGAGCGGCACGGTAACGGGGGCGGCGGGAGGGGGGGGGGGGTCCCCTGGCCGGTGCAATGCTCGGGGGGGGCTGGGCACGGCTCCTGGAGCCGGGGTGTCCCGGTCGGGGAGGGGTTGCAGCCTGCCAGCAAACGCGCTCCGTGCATGAGGCGGGCGGGGGGGCGGCTCGCCTGCTGGGTGGGTGGGTGTCCCCCCCCCTCGCCACCCCTCCAAACCCCTCGCCCTGCTGTGGGCAGTCCAGCTGCAGCCCTCAGCCTCCGCCACCCGTGACAAAGGGCTCTGGCTCTTGCCAGGCGAGCTCCAGCCTGGTCCCCTGTAGCAGGGGAGCAGCGGCGTGGGCACGTCACGGGAGAAAGGGACTAAAAGCCGCTGCGGGAGAGGGTTTGGGAAGCTGGGAGCCAGGGGGACGGCGCTTTCCGATCCTTGCAGTCCCTTCCTTGGCAGAGGCTTGCCCGAGTAGCTCCTTGTTCAAAACCGATTCTCCCTGAACATCCCTACAAGCTGGGAGGAGGCGTGTGGCCGTGACATGCAGGCTCAGCTCTCCCCACCTCCCAAAAGCGCCCACAAAGTTTTATCTTTGCCCTTTAGTTTCTCGGAAATTTGCGTTAGGATCGTTTGCTGCTGCTGATCCTCTAGTGCTGATCCTTTCTCGGCTGCGGGACCAGTCCGTGGCGGGGTGCAGGCAGCTGCCACCAACTTCAGAGCAGTCCCAGGGCTGCACTAACATCGCACAGGGCAGCGGGCAGAGCTTTGGGCCAGCCCTGCCAGGCAGTTAGGGATGGCGCAGGGAAACCCCTTCTCTCCATGGTCTCCCAAATTCCTGCACAGAGCATGGCTTGGCCAGGCTGGATCCGGAGTCCATCTGCAGAGCCAGGTTTATGTAAGCACTGATTTGCAGTGTCAAGAGATGCTTAAGAATCAGCTTGCCTTTGGAAAATGTATAAAAACATGGCATTTGGCCCGAGGCTGTACCAGCAGCCCGGTATTTGTCTTGGTCCCAGACCCTTGGAGAGATTCTGCCATTTCTCACCTGCTCTCAACTTGGCCTCGAGTCTCTATCGAGTACTTTCCAGGAGCAAGGACAGAGCAGGAGTGCCAAAAGGTACTGTCACCCTGTCCTTTACAGTGGTATCTAGCATTCCTTTTCTGGCAGACCTATGGGTGCTCCTTGCATGGGACCATAAACTCCAGCTCACCGGCTCGGCAGGAGACACTGCGCCATAATGCGGTCCTCCCTTGGCATGCTCGGCAGCTCCTCCTGACCGGCAGGATGCTGGGCCAGGCTGGTCAGACCCAGGACGTGATGGTCCTGGCTTTCCTGTTGTTAACATCAGGGCGGCGTCACTGCGCCTTCCTTGGCAAAGGTGCTGAGCCCCAGCCGCGGGAGCTGGCTCTCGGGAGGGCTGCAGGTGGAGGCGGCGTGTTCAGAGCGTGGGCAATGCTCTTCCCTTCTTGTGGCATGGAAGGGAAGGCGGCATTAGCTAATGCTGCTTATTCCAGGATTCAGGGATTAGGGAGGAGAGCTGACTTGTAGACTCCTGGAGAGATGGGGACCTGATCCTGTGCTGCTTGCTGATGCAAAGCAAGCGCAATCTGGCTTGGGATCAGCGGGACGATGAGCTGCGTGTGCTGGCAGGCTTAACATTGGCACATTGCTGCTTTTTGTTGCAGGTGGGAAGGCAGCGGTAGCTCACTATGGCCCTGGCAGACAACACAGGCTGTGCCAAACCCAGCGAGGACTTCCCTTTCCCTGAGATCATTGAACTCAATGTGGGTGGACAAGTCTACATCACCCGCCACCCCACCCTGGTCAGCGTGCCTGGCTCGCTCCTCTGGGAGATGTTCACCCAGAAGAATGTCCGCTCTCTGGCCCGTGACAGCAAAGGACGGTTCTTCGTGGATCGGGATGGCTTCCTCTTCCGTTACATCTTGGATTACATGAGGGACCAGCAGCTGGTGCTGCCCGACCACTTCCCGGAGAGGAGCCGCCTGCAGCGAGAGGCCGAGTACTTCATGCTGCCAGAGCTCGTGAAGATGCTGGCCCCCAAGCTCAGCAAGCAGAACTCGCTGGGTGACGACCCATGCCAAAGCGACCCAGAGGAGCTCTCCCCCAATGTGGATGCCACCCGCAACCTGACCTCCGCCGGTGCCACGCTCCCCAGCGCCGTGGCTGGTGGCCCTGGGGGTGCCGTCACTGCTGGCGTGGGCGCTGCCAGCGCTGATGTCCGCAGGGCAGGGTTCATCACCATCGGCTACCGGGGCTCCTACACCCTGGGCAGGGACAGCCAGACGGATGCCAAGTTCCGCAGGGTGGCGCGGATCATGGTCTGTGGCAAGACGTCGCTGGCCAAGGAGGTCTTTGGGGACACCTTGAATGAGAGCAGGGACCCAGACAGGCCCCCGGAGAGGTACACCTCTAGGTACTACCTCAAATTCACCTTCCTGGAGCAAGCCTTTGATAAACTGGCCGATGCTGGCTTCCACATGGTGGCTTGCAACTCCACAGGCACCTGTGCCTTTGCCCACGACCAGACAGATGACAGGATCTGGACCTCTTACACCGAATATGTTTTCTATCGTGAGTGACACCAAAAAAAACCACCCCACAAACCAAACACCAACTGTCCCTCTCCTCTCCTGTGCTGGCTGTTGCCTAGAAGGTAGACATCCGACCCCCACATCCCAGCATCCCCTCTTTGCCTCCTTTTGAGTTTGTTCTTGGGTTTTTTCCCCCCCCCCTTCCTTCCTCCACGTTGAACCTGTTCAGCTCTTCCTTGTAGCAGCTGCTGACCACCAACCTTCCTCCCTCTCTCCGACTTCTGCAGTAGCTGCCTGTAGCTCCCAACCCTCCCTGGATGTGTGGACTTGGACACTGTCGTGTACGTGTTTTGGGTGGGGAGGGGGGGGAAACACTGGGCTTTGCTCTGAGCTGGGATTTCCACAGCTGGATGAGCTTGTCCGTGTTGGACACTGAACTCAGCTCTTGCGCCCCGTACGCCGTGCAGCTCCCCGGGAACATGCTGCATACACTGTATTTGATCTGCCAAGGGGTTGGAGTGAGAAAGTGTTGTTTTAAGGACATGGAGAAAAGTGGGAAGCGGAGAAGAGCGTGGGGGGGAGGAAAGATGATGCCTCGCAGCGCGGATATATTGCCATTAGCCCATGTAAGCAGCTTAGCGTTTAGACTGTCAGTGCTTGGGAAGGTTAGGTAAAGACGCACCCTGTGTTTGCAGTTCTGATTCAAAGCATCACTGCTGCTCTGGGATGCCTTGGGGTTTTTTTTTTGGGGGTGGGAGGGGGTGGACAGACAGATGCTCTGTTCACACATACATAGAGGGAGGTCGGGGGGGGAGCGGGGAAGGCTGTACATGCTGTAAGGGTGTAAAATGCTTATACATCTCTCAAACTATTTGGAGGTCTGTCAGAAAAAAGTACCTTCATCTTTCCTTCAGAGTATGATGGCGGCGTGGGCTTCAGAGGGATGGGGTTGGTTTGCTCCAGCGAGCGGCAGCCGGGCTCAGCTGCAGCCACGACTTCACAGATTAAAGGGAATCTTTGCCCAACATGAAAATCTTTGCCATTTTGGCAATCTCTTGCGAAGGTCTCTCCAATCACAGCTCTCCAAGGTCTGCTTTTGGACCTGGGGCTAGCTGCTGCTGCTTTACTACACCTGGGAAATGTGTAATAAAGGAACAAAAATGACTCGCCTCCGTCTTCGTGTGCCGAGGTGCGAAGGAGGTGCTGCTGGTTGTGTGCTATGTGCACCCAGAGGTGTTGCGCGAGCAGGACAAGAGTGCTGGCACATGGGCAGGGAGCCATGTGCTTTACTATACGGGTTCAAATAAAGAGGAGGAGAAAGGCATTTACTGGAGCCCTCCTACCCTCCTCTGACCCCGCTTCCTCCTCCTCTTTGAACCCTCGCTCCCACCCCAGCGGTGCCGGTTTGCAATGCAGCGCATCCCTGCAGGGATGCTGGCGCAAGCAGTCGGGTGAAGAATTACCCACCTGTCTGCAAGACCAGCCCTGGGCGATGCATTCATCCCCATCACTCAAGCAGGGCCTTGCAAGCTGTGGCACAAGGCGCCAGCCTGCAGATCTCGGTGCCAACGCCTGCAGGAGCAGCCGCAGGCGGCCCCGCTACCCTGATGTCCCCCGCCGCTGCCTGCGCCTGTCGCTCTGCCAGACCTCAGCCCCCTTACATCCACCATCCATCCCTGGCTCTCCACCACTGGCTGCTTCTCGAGCAGCCCCTGTGAAGCTCTTGGTGCAGGGGGGCTAAAGGACCACCTCGCCGGCTGGACGCCAGCCGAAGGGGGCATTTCTGTTTGGGGCTCATTTGGGAGGAAAGGTTGCAGCTGGTTTCCGAAGAGGGCTGCAGTCTCGAGGCACGCACGACAAGCAGAAACTTTACAGCAAAGCAGTCCCTCTCCCCTGAAGAAGGGGAAGGTGAAAATGGTATTTTTATAAGCCCCCGTTCCTCTTTGCAACAGCATTTTGAAGAGGAAATGACGATCAGCTTTAAAAAAAGAAAAAGGGAACTTGAGCTCTGTGTGGAGAGAGGCTGAAGGGCAGAATTAAAACCTTTTAAATAAAGGGGGAAGGGACGTGCCCCCCATGTTTGCTTACATTTTTCTGATCATTATTAATTAGGACTGATTAGAAAAAGAAATTGCTGCCTCGTGAGAAATGCGGGTGTTTTGAAGTTTGGTTTTCCCCTGTGGAACTGGACTGAAAAAAATTGATCTCACAGGAGGAAGCATTTTTCCTGAGGGAGAGACCATAATGGCAAAGTCAACATTTAGGTGGTTTTCATCTGCCGGGCTATGTGATCTGGGCTGTTAAACTGAATACCCCAAGTGAAATACGATCAGAGGAGAATTTACTTCTGAATCATTTTGGAGTCTGATGGTTTTCATGAAAACCAATACGTCGGGAAAAAATACTTTTGTTGAGCTCTGTCTCAACAAAAACACAACAAATTTGGGGTTGTTCCTCTTCTTTGCATATATCTAGTAACAGAAAGGGTGTCCTTTTGCTGCCTCGGTGGCTGGGAGGGGAACCTGGTTCATTTGATCCTTAGGGGAGACCATTTGCAGAGGAATGGTGGCGTGGAAAACATCTATTTGAGGTTCTCATCCTCTGAAGAATCATGGCAAGTCACTCAAGCTGGACAAAAAAAAAAGCAGGGGAGGGCTGCGGTGAGACGGGAAGCTCCCCCTGTCTGCAGGGCTTCAAGGACCCACTGCAGAAGGCACTTCCCTGGTGTTTTGCTGGGAACCTGCCTGCATTTCTGTGTGTTTCCAGATCTCGAGCTGCCGGCTGGACCACGGTGGTCTGTCTGTCTCTGGGCTGGGCTTCTTCAACGCACCCAGACCTACTTAGCTGTCCTTAAGCTTGTGATCTCCCCTCAGCATCTCCCACCACCCAGGATGTCCATAGGGGCTCAGGGGAAAAATCGAGTCGTGTTCTGTTTCCTTGCCTCCAGCCGGCCCTGGCTGTTGGACCTGGAGGTGATTTTCTCTTCCCAACAAAGTGGCACGACCCTGCTCTTCAGGCACTGATTTCTACCGGTGCGCGACTGGATTAAGGCAGTGCCCCCAGGCTAGCACTGAAGCACAGCGCCAGATCCTCGTAGAGGCGCTGGCAGCAGCCGCCCGCGCCTATCTAGGAGCTTTAAGTGAAGACCTTCCATGTGCACCGCAGGTCCGAGCCTTTGGAGAGGAGCCGGCTGCCCCCAGCTCGGCCGTGGGTGGCTTTGCTCGGCTGCAGGAGGTCTGGCACCTCCAGGGCAGGGCACGAGGGCCGTGTGTGGGAAGGCAGACCGCAGCGCACACCCGTAGTAAGCCAGGACGGGTTGTGTGTGCACCGGGGGATTAGTCGTGTTGTCTGCAAAAGCTCAGGGCCAGGAGGGATCCCTGTGATTATTTTAATCTGACCTGCACTGAGCAGTCATCAGCTTTTCCGAAGGGAGTCCTGCTGTGAATGAGCGGTGGGGGCTGTGTCTAAGCTAGAGCTGGTCCGTCTCTTGAGGGTGGTTTTTAGGACAGCGTAAGAAGCCCACAACCTCCCAGGGGGGTGTCCGTGTGGCAGCAGGTCCCTCGTGGAAGAGCATGGACCATGGTGGGGGAGAGCGTCCTTTGGGAAGGCATCTGGTCTCGCTGCAAAGCTCAGCAGCTGCTGAGCTCACCACAAACCAAGGAACGTGTTCATAAAGGGCTTTAAGATTTCAAAGCTGGTTTTCCCTCTGAGGGGTATTGTAACTCACCCTTTCATTTAGAGATCCCCAGAAAATCATCCATCCCGAAATAATATCTCTCGTTCCAATGAGGCAGAACATGAACCCGGGCTGGGTCTGCGTTCCCAGGCGAGCGCCCTGCCCACAAATTGCTGGTTACTCGCTCGGCATCTCATTCTGCACAAAAACTGCAGGAACTGAGCTCTCCACATAAGGAAAAGCCAGATCCCATCTGTCTCCATTAGACACTTCTGCCACCCTGAGAGAACATCCCAAAACATTTTATCTCTTAGGTCTGTCTTCAGCCCCTCTGTAAGGGGACCCCCTTTGGTGACAGAAGAGTCCTGCCCTGCCCAGAAGCTGAGCTCTCCCCATCCTGCCAGCAGCCAGGAGGCGATAAGGATGGAGCAGATCAATACTGGGGGGCTGGGAAGGGGACAAGCAGGGTCCTGTGGGGTTCAGAAGATTGGAGAGGCTAGAAGAGAGAACAGAAAATCCCATCCCCATCCTAGAAATCCCACACTGACATGGGAGACTAAGACGTGCAGGCTGCTCAGCACACCACAAGGATCGAGACTGGCTAGATTGCAGCCTTGAAATAGCGAGGGACTTACTGATGAAGCAGCACAGAAAGGGTAAAAGCAGAAGTAGCTGGAAGCTGTACCCAGACTCTTCTAATGTGAAAAATAAAACGCAACAAACTACCTTTAACAGCATGGGTATTAGCCATTGAGCAAACTGTTGGAGAGGTGGGGCTTCTCCAGTTCTTGGTGCAGAAACTGCAGCCTGGATGCTTTCTCTAGGAAGGGGTTTAACAAAACCAAGCTTTTAGGCTCAGTTTAGCAGCTGACACCAGTTGGCTGCAGCGTGCAGGAGGTGAGACAATATGCAGAGCATTGCTGTGCTCTGGCCAGACACGAAGAGACGTCTGGGCCTCCTTCCTGGGGCCATGGGAGAAGTAGGGGAGGAAACGCAGCTGAGCAGACAATGTTTGCATTTGCTGAAAGTTGTGAGAGCCAGAAGATGCTTTGGGTTGGGTAAGCTGTTCTGGCAGCTGGTGGAGAGCTGCAGGAGCACTTTGCCAAATGAAGCTTGTTCAACCTGTGCTGACAGCTTGTTCTGAGCTAAAGCAGGTTAGACTTTGTGACTTTGTGACATGCAGATGGTTTTTCTTAAAAGGCTCTTGCACTTAAAAAAAAGTTTTGCTTAGTTTTAGGTGGTGGATGGCTGGGAATTATCACTCCCACCTCCTCTGGGAGAGCTGTGCAGTATCTGACTGAAATATGTCCTCACAAATAGACTAAACTAGAATTCATCTAAATCATATTTGAGTCCACAGCACAACCCCTGCATCCCAGGTGGCTGTTCCCTCTCCCTCCTTACCCTTCTCCAGGCTAGATACGCTGCGATGCAGAGTCTACTTTGCCAACAGCATCCTTAAAGTGACCCTAAAGGGCACGTTAGCCCCCGACACCCCAGGGCAGCAGGACAAATCTGCCACCAGAAATAAATTTTCTTCCCGTTCACAGACTACTCTAGAACACAGAAAACGTAACTCAGCCCCATGGTTTCCGAGGCTCAGCCCGGAACTGGATGATGTGGTTCAGCAGGCGGCAGAGGAGCATGCAGCAATTATAGAGGATAAACACAGCTCTTTACTGCATGCTGTCAAGTGCCATCCTCTCTTGCCATCCTAATCAGGGACACAAAAAGCCCTTACTGCCAGCAGTGTGAAGAAAAGCATTTGTATGGCAAGCACAAATCACCTGGCTCTGTTACCGGAGCCGTGCTGGATTGATTTAGGAGCTCTGGCAAAGGCTGATCGGGGCTAGCAGGCAGGGATGATCTGATGTTCCTGATCATTGGACTGACTAAGATAGAGCCTGGCCTTGTCGTGGTCCTCTCCCATCATCGTTTAGAGGACCTCTGTGGGAAGGCAGGGGAGAGGAGCACATTGCACCCTCTTTCTCTAGACCTGAGGCCCTTGGTGTATTCTTCCCAGCTGATGCCACAGCTGGGTCCAGGTCTCCCAAGCCTCGTGGGAGGGACCGTATCGAAGCCACCACAGCAGAGACTGGTGCATCCTGCCCAGGCCACAGCAGCTCAGCTCAATCCCCTTCCCAGGGCCTTTTGGGGAGCTTGGTGATGGACACCCCGGTGCCCACCCCAGGGACCACGGCTGGGAAGAACAGCCCCTTCCACCACAAACCCGCAGAAGGGTGCTGTAGATTTTGGGGCCATTTCATAAGTGGAGGCCAAGTTTCTGATGTGACTGGGGATGCACATCCTCCACTTCCCAGCCTTCGGTGAGCCCAGTTTGCAGGCTGCTCAGCCCTTTCTAAACGTGCAGGTCCCTTCAACATTGAAGAAGCTGCCCCCAATGCCTAGATGGTTTTAGCTCAACTTCTTAAGGAGGGAGGATTGTGTAACCTCACACAGCATGTTCCTTTCCCTTTTCTTAAAGGACCTGAATCTGTGGGCTGGTTTAACTCCAACCTGGAAGTGTTTCAACTATTAGGAGACTGCCAGTCTTGTGAAAATATGTTTTGGGGTTAGCAGACCTCCTCAAATCCCCCTTCCCCCGCCCAGAGCATGAGCTCAACTTTTAAGAAGCAAAACCACATAAGAAAACAGACTTTGTGGGCTCCCTGCCCTCTGCAAGCTCCACAGGAAAACAGCCTGCTGAGCCTGTGGATGAGCTGGCGAGCCCTGGAGTGCTCCAGAGTCAGGTTTGTGTTTAATTTACAGGTCCCCTGTGGAGGCAGATCGAGGTACTGGGCGGAGCTGGAAGATCAAGAATGCTCAGATGCTTAAGGCTTATGCTTTGAGCCTGTAGAGCATCCATTGCACCTCTGCCTTGGGTGGCAGCTTGCCTGTACCAGCTCTTCCTTCATCCCAGCATAGTTTGACCAAGACATGTGGTCAAATAGACCCTGACATTAGAAAGATTAAAGGTAATCCCTAGAGCTTGGCAAGGCATCTGAGCCAGAGATGCTCCTCGAGACAGGCAGCCGTCTGGCAGATGCGAGCGCGCTGTGTTGTTAACAGAGGATAACCAGCCAGAGACATGCAAAAGAGCTGCTTCAGCCACAAAACTCTGCAGCAAGTCTCCGCCTTTGACTTGGATCTGGAGGGAGGCAGTGGTACCTTTGACAGAAGGAAAAGTCCCTAATGGAGAGGCTGCAGGAGAATTACTGGGGCAAATGAGTGGGTTTCTAAAAACAAGATCTTTATTTAAGGAAAGGGAACATAAAATCCAGAGTAAAGCTCAACAGGAGGGCATGGGAGTCTTGCGAGCAACCGTGGGGATTTCTGGATGTCCCGTTGCTGCAGAGCCATCTCAAGAGCCAGCTCCAGGGCATGCAGATGCAGAACCACTGGCAGGAGGGCTGCCAGAGCCTGGGAGCGGGGATTGCCCTCCAGACAGGCTTTCAGAGAGGCCCCCGTGCGCCGCCGTGCTCTGCGGAGGAGGCTGTAAAGCCTTGGTGCTCCTAGCAGAGCAGGACACAAAGGAGGGATGGGCAGGAACAGCCCTGGGAGCTCCCAGCGGAGGGTGAGGGAACATTGCCATATAAAGAAGCAATAAAAATAACTGGCTTCAGGCTTTGCTATTCCCCCTCTGCATTCCCCAGCACCAGCTCCCAGCTACAGCCCGTGCCCCACAGCAGGACCGCAGAGGGCTGGCGGATGTCTCTGCCACACCGCTCTTTCACCCCCAGCATTTTAAAATATCTCCATCCCCGCTCAAAACCAGGGCCAGGCACGTGACAAAGAGCGGTTTTGGGTGCTGCAAGGCTGGTTGTACCCTTTAGGGGCAGGAGGAACATCCCTGTCCCCAGGCAGAGCCGCCTGCCAGCGCTAGCAGGGGCCACCACCATCCCCCGACTGCATCCCATAAACAGGCACTGGGGGCAGGGGAACCACCGCTTCTCCAGCAAGTCCCTCGCAACTAGCCTTCCCCCCCACCTGCACAGCCTGCATCCTCCTTTCTCCTGCTCCTGGGGCCCCTGGGGAGGGGGTGGCTGCCCCTCCAAAGCTCTCCCTGAGGGACAGAGGTGGTACTGCCAGGATTCTCTTTCCCTGCCAGTGTCCCAAAAGACAGAGCCTCCCTAAGCGGGGGGCAGCGCCCAGGGGTGCAGCTCAGCCTCTTGGGGGAGGGTGCTGCTTTCTAGCATCTGCAAAGACAGCTCTGCTGCTGTGCCCCAGCTCAGGCCTCCTCTGCACTGGTACGAGTGTGTAATCCAGACCCACCGACCCCAAAATGCATGCACATACGTGCTGCTCTGCTAGAGCCAGAGCGCTGCCCACCCTTGAGGTCATGCTCGTGGACCTCTGCTAGCCGCTGCGTGGCTGCCTCAGACCTCCTGGCTTTGCTGGAAGCTGCAATTTCACTGATGTTTGGCTTTCAAGTTTGTTTGGTTTTATTTTGGGGCCCTTTTTCCATGACAAGGTAGGGCTCAGAGCCAAAAACCAAACAAAGGCATAAATGTTTAAGGCTTGAAGACAAAAAAAAAGTAAATAAAGGAAACTGTAAAACAAAAAAAAAAATCTCAAGTTTTCTTTAACCTGGCCTTGTGCTTCAGAGCTGGTCAGGCACAGGGCCTATTGGTACCAGATTAGCAGATACTGGTAGCCGGAGTAGCTGATGGCTTTCATAGCCCAAAGAGACAAGGTCTGGTGACCCAAAGCAGGGCTTCTGCCAGCTCTTCACCGATCCATGGGGCATGTTGCAGAGGGAAAAGCAACAGGAGCAAGGGAAAAGAGCAAGGATCGTCTTTGCATGTCCCTGCGCAGCCAGGTGGGTCTGTGCTTTGCTGGATGCACCAGGCTCTGCTTCTCCTGTGGTTTAGGAACACTGCGAGGTGGCAATGGTGCAGCACGGTGAGTGCCGGAGTCTCATCCCAACATGGAACAGGGATGCTGCAGGGATGGGCACGGGCACCAGGTCCAGCCTTACCCTCACCCAGCTCACCCTGCCTCAGTTTGCCCAACCTACAGCATAAGGCAAACCAGTCCTTTTTGGTCTTTACGGAGAGGCTGTGCAGAGCCAAGCTCTCCTGGGGGTGATGAAAGAGGTACCCCAGCACTTCTGTCACCCTCCGCGCTGTCCCGAAACCCCTGTCCAGTGCAATGCAGGGCACAGCCTGTCCGCACCTGCTCTCTGCCTACAAACCTGAAGCTAGCAAGCACAGAGGGGGCACTTCACCCTTGTAAGCCAACCTGGTTTAAAATAGCCTCCAGTCCCCGCAGTATAAGTAAGAAACCCACTGAGTTACGCTGTCTTGCCCCAGCTGGGGATCACTTCCTCAGAGATGATGCTTTCAACCAAAAAAAAAAAAAAAGAATAATGCTCTAATCCTTCCCCTGTACAGCAGAACAACAGATTACAGCTCATTTAGTGAAGTCCTGCTTGCCATGCAATTACTCCCTGCATATATCTATTATTGCCGTTACACCCGAGCCTTCTGGCTTAGCTGCTGGCTGGGGTTAAACCATGACATCAACTCAAAGGATTAAATGCCATTAAGGACCCGGGAGGACAGTCTTTTCCAGCTGTAAACAGACGGTGCAGGGGTGCTGAGGAGCAGTGCAGAAGTGCTGAGGACGGGCATGTGCAAGCTGCCGTGTCCTCTCGGGGCTGGGCTGGTTCAGGGGAAGAGGAATGGGGGTAACGGGGCGGCAGGGGACAGGGCTTTCCCCTGCATTGCTGCTAAAAGCAACAGTTCAGTAGGTAGAGTCTGCAGTTAACAGAGAAAAACGTAAGAGGCGAGTAAACAGGAAACTATTTCGTAACCCCCCAGTCACCAAAGCTTCCCCCCACTCAGCCCAGCTTCGCAGCCCTTGCCAGTGACGCTCCTGTCCCCAAGTCTCCCCAGGGATGGGGTGTCTCTGCTGGCCCCCGGGCTGCCTCCGGTCACACAGGAGCTGTTTTGCATGTGCTGTTTTGCATGTCCTGTTTTGCAGCAGCGATTCTGGCACCCTAAAAAGCAGGGCCATACCTTGGCTGGCTGCCTGCTGCAGAGGGGGAGCCAGCTTGCTCCCCGATATTTCACAGCAGGCTTTGCATGGGAAGGGGAGCTGCCCAGGGCTTCCCCTGTGATCCAAGAGCTCTGCGTTTACCAGTGATTTTGGAGCAGGCAGGGAGACAGAGCCACCCTGACATCTGTAACTTCTTTTTTTTTTTTTTTTTTGCATTTTTTAAATTCACGTACAACGCAGCTGGGTTTCCAGCTTCTCATCTGTGTAAGTAAGTGGAAACGTCTCATTTGACTTCAGTCACTTTAATGGAGCAACTCCAAACCTGAAGAAACCGAGGGTACAGCCAATGTTTACTGATGGGCGTTCCCAAAATATTATTGTTATTTGCATGCCTGGAGATGTTTTGTCACAAAACCCCAGGGGAACAAAAAAAAAATTCAACAAGACACCCCATGCTGCAGCCTTTTAACTATTGTTTTACTCCAGGGGAACTGAAGTCCCCAGGTCCTAGTCTGGAAGGATTCCCAGTCTTCTAGAAGTCACACTAGGAAAACAAGCCAGGAAAGTACTTCTCAGCACACAGGAAAGCTGAACACGTACCAAGCACATCGGGGTTACGATAAGGGCTTGTTGCCTTACGCCAAATACCTCCGTGCTCACGTCCCTCCCCACCCCCTGCCTCAATTTAGGGTTGTTGCTAACTCCACCTCCCAGCAAAACGTGTTTTTGCAGACTCTGGAAAGCAAAGATGTTTCCTTCTGTTGGGCTATATTTGAATTTGCCAGGAGTGGTGACGTCTTGGCACCAAGGACCTTCACCGTAGGCAGCTCTCCTCCCTCCCGCTGCGGGAGCTGAGGTCATCCGTCAGTGTCATGCAAATGAAGGACAAACCATCCTGTCTCCTGTCAAGCAGAGGGTTGGCAGGAGTCAGGAGACCTTCCCTTGTTCTTAGGTTTGCTGGCAGACACCCAGCGGTGCTGGTTCCTCCTGAGGAGCATCATCTTCTGGCTGGGCATCCCCTGCCCCCTGCATGGGGGGCTGCCACAGCCCAGGAGGGCTGACCCGCGCCTCCCCTGCCCTTCCTGGCCATGCTCCTCATGCTTGCTGAATCCTGCAGCAGCATCTTCTTCTGCTTTGAAGCTGCTTCAGAAGTTCCCAGAGGGCTCCTGTGGTGCTTGGGCACACGCAGACTCTAACCAACATCTGCTGTCCTGGTTCACAGGTTAATCAGTCAGTACTGGGGCCCAGAAATCCCAGCCCTGGCCCTCTGTAATGCTTGGTCTTGCTGGAAGCAAGGCTCTAAGGAGGCTTCAGGTGACCTAAGGAAACAGGCAGAGCCTGCAGGAGATGCAGGAACACATGAAATCTCCATGAACTAAAAAGCTTTTATCTACTCACCAGCAGCTGGAGCTAGAATTGTTCTTTCCCTTCCCTTCCCTCCCCTTCCCTTCCCTTCCCTTCCCTTCCCTTCCCTTCCCGTCTTCAAACCTACCCACTTATTTATTCCAGAAACTTTGGGTTTCTTTGTGTAGTCAATCATTAATATTCCACTAATTTACTTCCTCTCAAATTATCTTTTGATAAAGAGACAGGAGGGAGCATTATAACCTGAAGAAAGGAGTATATTTTGTACCAGTCACCAAGAAGGGGCTGCAGGTTCCCTGGAGGAGAGATGCGCACAGCTCCCCAGCCCACCCAGGGCAAAGGAGGCTTCCCCATGTGATCATGGCCAAAATTACAGGCATCCCCCGGCTAGCAGTGGTCACTGCGACCTTCTGCGCAGATGTGTGTCCCACCAATGATAAGATCAGCAGCTGTGTATACTCTAAGATAAGTAGCAAGATCTTGGATGAAAAACTTGGAGGGGGCTAAGAACAGCTGTAGCGTAACACATGCTCAGACTGAGCGCTGGTCCTGTGATGCCGAAGCATGGACCACCTCCATGGAAGTCGGCAGCTGGCCTGGAGAAGTGGGAAAGCAGCAGGAGACAGTGTTCCCCAGGAGGTCAGTCACCCCCTTCTCTGTACATTGATGCTCCAGCAGAAAGGGGACTATCGATGCGAGGCCAGCATCACTAGGGGGGCTGGTTATAGCTGAGGTTGTGGCTTCAAAACGGACCCGTTGTCAAACATGGTTATTCAGTTGCCTGAAGCGGGCAGTTCGTGTGATCAAGTAGATTGATGTGCTCTAACGGCACCATTTTCAAGCTGGGTGTGAAAGTCTGAGCTGGTTGTCCCCAGCACCTCTGTTGTTGGTAGCGATTGTCCAGCAGGAGAAGCAAGTGGTGCTGGAGGGTCAGACGCCTGTCTGGAGATGACACTTAGACACCCAACACAGGGGCATTAGAGGTGCAGACGTCTCTCCACAGACTCCAACAGGAGGCCCCAGAGACACCTAAGCTGAGTCAAGGTCCCCCTGCTGACACTCACCCCCATGAGAGGTACAAGCAGCGCAATAAGCCGATCAATCCAAACCCAGCTTCTCTGCTCACCATCCACCACTGTCCCGGGCACTCTGCTTTGGGCTTCTGTACCCATCAGCTGGAGCCAGGCTGCTCTGCCTGGCTGGACAGAAAGGGTTGGGAATCAGCTGCATGGGGCAGCAGCCAGCCCACTCTTCTGGGGTGATGGACCCAGGTGGTGGCCACGTACAGAGCTCTGGAGAGAGCCTAAGGGCAAAGATCTCCTGGTCAGGGTGCATTTTAATGTAGACTTGGGGACATAGGTCAGCCACAAGCACCTCACACATTGGCCACAAGGTGACTGAAGGGATCTCAGGCTAGGTGACAGACCATTCTCAAACCTTCCTCTGACCCAGGAAGGACCTGCCAACCTGGGAGGACAGTCCAGCTTGGAGTGGAGATGCTGTACCAAAATCCTCTGTGGGCTTGGGGAAGCAGTTTATGGTGTACCTCAGGTTCCCCACTTGTGCTCAGCAGTGACGACACCTCCCCAGCGAGCACCAGGTTACCCAGAAAGGCTGCAGCTCCCACGTAATGCCATACGAAGCTGTTATCGTGAGTCCTGTGCCAGGGGAGACACAGCAGAAAAGTGAGCCAGTGTTGAAAGAGGGCCATTAAATACACACTCCAGGCACCAAACCAAGAGAGCGAAGCTCTCTCGTGGGAGGCCTGATTACACACAATAAAATAATGGTGTGCTGGAGTGACCTGTGTGCAAGGTTTCTTGTGTAATAATAATAGATGGTCCCTCTGGTAGCAAAACTGATTGGGAAATTTGAGTTAATGACCCGATGGATGCCTTTGTCAGCTGCTGAACAAGACAAGGCAGCGAGCAGAGCTTCATGCATATGGTTGCTGAATGACTGTGTCAAACAGTGAGGTCTCCTCATCCTGCCTTAGTACCCGGAGCAGGCAATTATTTACTGTTAAAGTTGTTCCTCACAAGGCTGAGCCATTAGCAATCACTCTCTAAATTTCTAGAGAGACGCCACATTTGACTTTCCTCCCTTTTTGGCAGCCCAGGCCGGCACCCACTGGTTGTACCCTCAGGTGTGTGGCTGATGGGCAAGTCCAGCCACAGCCACAGAGGATGGCTTTTTTAAAGGGAATTTGTCAAAAACAGGTGAATGCCAGGACCCTGGGGTCAGCTAGGGAAGGACTGCAGGGGGAAGGGTTGATGCTGACCAAGACTGGAGCTTGGAGCAAGGGGAGGCTGAGCTATGGGAAGGCGAGCAAAGGATGAAGCACAGCTTCAGGCAGGTTTGTTGCCCTGAATCAGCTCCTGGGCTCCGTGGAGCTTCAGAGGACAGCCCAACTACACCACTGTGAAGGTGCCCACTGTGATGGAGGGTCCCATCCTCCACGGAGCATCCCCTCACTGCAGACAGCCAAAATCCACAGCCTCCTGCTGAACTGTCCCCCACCAGTAATCCCCAGCCTTCGTTACCAGCACAGACCAGCTTTTTTGCAGGGCGGGGAGGGAGGAGAGGATTTCATTCAGTTGCAATTGGGTTTGTGCTCCATGTCTGGAATAACTCAGCACCACCTGCAAAACAGCTTCTTTTCCACTCCCCCGCGCGTAATTTTTCCAAAGCCCAAAGCCATCCCCGCGGGGGGAGGACGTGGCCTGGCACCCAGCCCAGCACTGCATCTGCACAAACAGGGCTCGGGGACATATCCATTTGTTGGGAGGTTTGCAGGGGCTCAGCCATTCACTAAAATAACATCCCTACCCTATGTTTTAACCTTTTGGACACAGCCCTTTCCAGACAGCGAGGAAGAAATTGCAGGCTTGCGTCTTTTTCTGTGGCTCAGGGGAGTTTGTTTTCTATCGGGCTGCGTTTTCCAGGACAGCGCTTCCTGAGAAAGCCGCTTGTCTGGGAGCTTTCAGCATTAGCTCAGCCCTTGGTAATCTGGAGACCCCGGGTCAGTGGGTGAGCCACTTGTGAAATGAGTTTGTGGGGCCCATCGCCGCTGCGGAGGATGCAGGGACCTTGCATCTAACTGGATGTGAGCCTTGCTGGTGGGGTAGCAAACTCTGAAAACACAGGGGGGACGAAGGAAAAACAAAAAATAATCTAGAATAAATTATTTTAGATCCAAGTCTGGGCCCGCAGCTCTAATCTCTGTATGGCTGGGGCTGGCACTAATGCTTTTGACCTAATGTCAGGGTCCACGTGATGTAGCATCCAGGGGCTGGGTCCTCAACGGGTTCCGTCAGCGATACTGGATGCCAGGAGGATTTGGGTACTGGTGTTCAGATCTTGTTTGTAAACACAAGTCATCTGCAATTCATGCGTCCTCATGGATTTCTTAACTTCTTTTTGTTGTGAGGAGAGCAGAAGCACCCTGGGTTTCCTCCATGCCCATCGCCAGGCCTGATGCTCACACAGGAAGGTCAGTCCCCCTGGCCCCATGGAGACCTGGGGATGGCAGTACCCTATGGGGTGAGTGTTGAGCACCCAGAGCAGGGTGGGAAGCAGCTTCCTTACCCATGGCAGCCCAAACCCCTGCACACCTCAAGGCCGGACCTCCCCTGAC
Organism: Phalacrocorax aristotelis; assembly: GCF_949628215.1. Classification (NCBI taxonomy): domain Eukaryota; kingdom Metazoa; phylum Chordata; class Aves; order Suliformes; family Phalacrocoracidae; genus Phalacrocorax; species Phalacrocorax aristotelis. Next base: position 23,233,022 of record NC_134286.1, on the reverse strand, counting down.
CTACAGCCTCTCAGAAGCCCTTCTTCTCTTGGGGAAGATGCTTTCCTGTTCCCCCTCCACGGGCAGGGTGGGCAGAGGGCCACGTCACCATCCTGTCCCTCTGCCACGTGCTACGTGCCCCATGTTCCCTCACACGTCCAAGGGCTTGGGCAGCAGGACGGGGGGAAAGCAGAGACACAGTCACATTGCAAGCAGGAATGGGAGCAGGTGGCCTCCCCTCGACGCCCCAGCCAGAGCAGGGTCTTGCTTGCCCACGTCCCCAGCACCTGAGCTTCATCACCTGCCCTTGGGGGGGCCCACAGTGCTCACCTCACTTAGGAAACAAGATTGCAGAGCCCTAACATTGCCAGATCCTTCCTGCCCATCAACCAAGGGGATGGGATGGGGATGGGATGGGATGGAATAGGATGGGATGGGGATGGGATGGCTGCTCCAGACCTGCCGTATGCCCAAGGTGTTTCTCATCACGTGGCACGTGCAGTTCACGATGCCCAGGCAGCCTGTGAGCCTGCTGCCTGCCAAACTGAATTACACAAGAGGCAAAGCAGAGCGAAATTTAAACATCAAACACAAAATCTCACGGAGAGGGGGCCAGCTCTCCAGGGGCAATCTGGCAGGAGTCGCCGCCGCCCCCTCCCCATCGCTGCCCCTGCAGCCTGGAGCCGTCCTGAACTGCACATACAAATTAAAAACCGTTGGTTTGGAGCTGTGCAGATGCCCGCAAAAATATTTGGCAGAGATATTTTAGAACTTGCGGCCACCAGCTAAGCACATAACATGCTGTGTGATTGGGGCAGTTTTTATTATTAAAAATAAAGCCGGTGGCTCTTTGGCCAGCACCCCCAAGCTGCAGCGGCTACTGGAGATTGTTGTCATACAGCTCCTGCAAAATACAGTATTTGTTGATACCCCCTCACTCCCTGTTCACCAGGTCCTGTTGGACACTGGTTTAACTTGGGTAACAGGAACACATTGCAAGAGCATCCTCAGCATCTCCCTGGTGTGGGTGTGATTTTTAATTCCCAGAAGCCCCTTGGCTGTGCCAGGATGCTACCACAAGCCATGTCCAGAGCTGGAGCAGCCTGCGCCCTCTCTGAGTCCAGGATACTTTTTTTGCCTTGTTCCTGTGCTTCTCCATACTCCTCCTCACCATGGTTATCAGCCTCCCAAATGTGCCAGCTGAAAACACATTGTTTTCAGCCCCGCAGGTGGCATTTCAGCCAAGGCATCCCAGCATCGAGCTGAGAACCTACTGAGCTCAGCAGCACACACAGCAAATAGCTGGATAAAAACCCAAACTGGTAACATGAGCCCATGAACATGACCCCACCTCTGCAGCTTTATTGACACAAATATTCCCTGACTGTTCACTTCTCACCACTTCTCCCCAGCAGCGTTGCTGCAGTTCTGAGGTTTCCTGCCCAAAATAGTCCCTGCTACAGCTAACTGGGCTGGGCAGGCAGCAAGAAGTTCCTGCAGCGGGACAGAAACAACACACTGGTCTTCTCCTAAGTGAGATTTTGCAGCGGTACACTGAGAAGCATGGCTTAGATGCATTCAGCAAAAGCAGGTGTGCAGCCAGCTCTTAAACTGCTCTCAGAGCTGTTATCACCAGTTCACTATTGGAGCAGGAAAACACGGTAAGCGGGTGCTGCAGGAATCTGTCTGCAGAGGGGCTGTAGTCGATGTTTTCATTAACAACTCTGCTGATGGAAGAGGCAGCACCCGTCTAAAACACACGGGTGGCTCCAACCTGGGAGGGCTTGCCAGTGCTTAAGGCCACAAGTTCAAAAGGGTGGGGGCCTTTGCAAAGAGATGTTTGTCAGATAGTGATGTGTTTGCAGGAGCCTGAGCCATGGGAGGCACAGGGTATGTTGTTCTTCTCAGCCTGATGCTGGGACTGGAACGCCCTGCCCGCTTTGAGCTGACGGGTAAAAAAAGATGTTGATGAACTGGAGGAAGTCCAGAGGAGAAGCACAAATAATAAGATGAACTTCAGTAAACATAGCTTATTAGGAAATGTTAAAGAAGCAGTGTTTGTTTAGTCTGGAAAGTAGAAGATGTGAATACAGTCCATCATAAGGCAATGTTTAATTATAAAATGGATGGTAATCAATTGCACTGTAAGTTCACTGGAGAAAGGAGGAGAATAGAAACACTTCGCTGTAGCGAAGGTTTGGGTTGGACATTACCAAAAGCTTTCTACCAGCTATAGTAGTAACGTGCAGCACCACTGAGGCAGGTGTCTGGGGAAGGACTGGTATCTCCTTCCTGGAAGATTTACGGTTAGACAAACATCCATGAGAGATCATCCTCTAGGATGGACTCAATGATCTTAAGGGTCTTTTCCAACTTTAATGATTCTATGATTCTATGATCCCGTCTCTATGAGCTGAGAAAGGGAGGATTAATATATCCATCCACTCCTATTGCCGGGGCAGGCCCCTGAAATTATTGACTATCAAACTAGGCTCTGGATCTTTGTGTCCCAAGGCAAGAAGCATCACCTATATTTTAACAAGGGATGCCACCGAATCCACCCCTAGCCTGGAATAAATATCCTGCCATGCATAAGCCCTGGCAGAGGAGATGCAACAGGTCCAGCAGTTTAAATACAAAGGCATTCTCACCAAACCCAGTGCTGATGGGTGTACATGAGGATGCTCTTTGCCTGCATCCGCCACCCTGCCGGGTTAGACCACCTTGGAGCCCCGCAAGTGTGACTGAGGAGAGGATGCTGGGATGCTGCTCTCATTTCTGTCTCAGCCTTATCTCTGATCTTTCTGGTTTACGTTACCTTCTCTTCCTTTTCTCTGCCAGTGCCTTCCTGCACACCTCCCAGCTACTGCTGCTGCCTAGGAGGTCTTCTCATTAGCCCGCACCTCCACCCACAGCCCTATCTGAACGGGCATCTCTTTTGGCTTCCTGCAGGAAATGAGGTGGGGGGGGGGGGCATATGCACAGCACCTAAATTTAAACATCTTGCCATATAGTAAACAGAGGGAAGAGGACTCTAGCAGGTGACTGAGAGCACCCAAATGGGGCTTTTGGTGCCTACCAGTGAACTCATGCAATGCAGTGGCTTGTGGGGTTGCCTCTGTTCATGAGCTCTTCTAGGGGTCACAGACTGTCCTGGCTTTCCAGCTACCAAGACCCATGGCAGTTCCACAAGTGCTGAACTACGTATGACAGTGGTGGTGTCCCCTCCACTTGGCATCTTCTGCAACCCCACCACTGCCCAGCTGCCAGGCAGCCACAGCCTTCCCTGCCCATGGGATGCGGTGGGAAGGAGCAGTGAAGGAGTCCTGCTGCCGAGCCAGGTGCTTTCTCCTTCATATCTTCAAAAATACTGTTGTTTTTTTTTCTTCTAGGCCCTTATTTCTAAGGAGAAACCTTGGCTTACCATAAGCCACCAAAAACAGACCATCTGAAGGTACCCTCTATGGCCAGCAGTATCTTTTTGCCCTTCACCCAGGACAAGAAAAGTGAAATCAGCATTGAACTGAATTTTAACAGGGAAGAGAGAACAACAGGCTTGTCTTCCTCCCTTGTCTTTCCTCCTGGTGATAACAGAATCCCAGAATCCCCGAATGGTGGGGGTTGGCAGGGCCCTCTGGAGCTCACCCCGTCCCACCCCTGCTTGAGCAGGGACACCCAGAGCAGGGGCACAGGGCCGCGTCCAGGCGGGGGGTGAATGTCTCCAGGGAAGGGACCCCACAGCCTCTCTGGGCAGCCCGTGCCCCTGCTCTGGCACCCGCACAGGGAAGGGGTTTGTCCTCATGTTCAGGTGGAACTTCCCGTGTTCCAGCTTGTGCCCGTGGCCCCTTGGCCCGTTGCTGGGCACCACTGGTAAGAGCCCGGCCCCGCCCTTCAGATCTGACACCTGCCCTTCAGGTATTTATAAGCATTGATGAGACCCCCCTCAGCCTTCTCTTCTCCAGGCTGAACAAGCCCAGGTCTCTCAGCCTTTCCTCACAAGGGAGATGCTCCAGCCCCTGATCACCTTGGCAGCTCTGCGCTGGCCTTGCTCCAGCAGCTCCCTGCCCTTCTGGAACTGGGGGGCCCAGAACTGGATGCAGCCCCCCAGATGTGGCCTCACTGGGGCAGAGTAGAGCGGGAGGAGAACCTCCCTCGCCCTGCTGGCCACACTCCTTTCCATGCACCCCAGGATACCTTTGGCCTTCTTGGCCCCAAGGGCCCGGTGCTGGCTCAGGGTCACCTCGCTGCCCCCCAGCACCCCCAGGGCCTCTCAGCAGAGCCGCTCTCCAGCAGGTCCCCCCAGCCTGTGCTGGTGCGGGGGGCTGTTCCTCCCCAGGGGCAGGACCTGGCACTGGCTCTTGCTGAATTCCCTGAGGCTCCCCCGGGCCCAGCTCTCCAGCCTGGCCAGCCCTCGCTGGGTGCCAGCACAGCCTCTGGTGTATCAGCCGCTCCTCCCGGCCTGGTGTCACCAGCGAACTCGCTGAGGGGACGCTCTGTCCCTTCATTCAGGTCACTGATGAATATGTTGAACAGGACAGGACCCAGCACAGACCCCTGGGGAATCCCACTAGTTACGGGTCTCCATTGATCGTGGCCCTGTGAGCTCTGCCAGTTCTCAGCCCACCTCACTCAACCCACACTTCCTCAGCTTACTTATGAGGATGTTATGGGAAATAGTGTCAAAAGCCTTGCTGAAGTCAAGGTAAACAACATCCACAGCTCTCCCTTCATCAACCCAGCCAGTCAGGCCATCATAGAAAGCTATCAGGTTGACCAAGCATGACCTCCTCTTGGTGAATCCCTGTTGACTACTTCTGATAACCTTTTCTTCTGCATGCCTGGAGATGACCTCCAGGATGAACTGCTCCATCACCTTTCCAGCAATGGAGGTGAGGCTGACTGGCCTATAGTTCCCTATAGTCCCCCTCCTTGCCCTTTTTGAGGACTGGAGTGACGTTGGCCACCCTACATGAGATCCCACATTTGTTTACCAGGCTGGCTTTTCCCTGCGTGCAGGGCAGTGCCTGCCCTCGCCTACCTGCGTAACTGGCAAGGAGATGTAATCCAGCAAAGCTGTGGTTTATGTTTCATGCCATTTAACCTCTGATCTGAAACAAAATCTGGGGCTTTCTCCTTTTTTTTTCTTCTGAAGACTAGAATCAAATAAAAAAAATATCAAGCCATTATTTAAATAATCAGTGGATGGGAGCTCAGTGACACCGATTTAAAGGGATTTAGCTCCAACCTTAAAGCCTGGTGGGCTGCAATTTTCTGATTAATTCTTCCACAGATGACAGGGGTGAAAAACATCCTGGCCTTGACCCTGCTTCTGCTGGAGGCTTGAGCCTCTGAGGGCGGGCAGAGGCAGGAGAGGCTGGACCGCGGCGTTTGGCCACTCAGGGTTATGCTGACCCTGGAGCCTTTCCACCCATCACTTGCCCTTTCTCCTCCCCAGGTGCCTCCTCCTGCCTGTCTCCCTCCAAGCTGTTTGACTGTCATCTAATTATCACCCCTTTCTCAGAAATATGAACTCGACACTGAACATATTCTGTAATCGAATCAGGCCTGAATGATGTTAAAGGAAAACTGAAAAGCTTTCTAATAATGAATAAACCAATGGGGATTAAGTGCTCGGGCGCATCTAGAAATGATACATGGGCAGACTGAAAATGCAAACTATTGCCTTAGCAAACAAGATCAGGAGGAGGGGATTTATCAGGCAGGAGCAGGCAGAGCTCGTGTCCGGCTCCGCGTCCTGCCTCTGACAGGGCCTGGCAGAGAGATTTCAGACCAAGGTGGAAGAAATCCCTGGTCTGATTTGCTTTAGCCTCACAACGGGAGGATTTCTCCTTAACCTCAGCTTGTGGGCGATGCCCAGTACCCTGCAGCATCACGGATTCTGTCTCTTATCATGTTCAATCTTAGCTAATTTTGGAAGGGGGTCTTCCTTAAAGGGGACTTTCCATTAAAAACGTGGTTTTATGGTTATGGCAATGCTCCCATCAGCTTTCTCCTTATTTCTTTCCTCCTGAGCCTTGACTATCCTGATCTCACCCTCTTCATTTTAAAACTCCCTTCATGCCTTTCAGAGTTTTAGTGAAGGCCTTTGGGCAGACTTTGATCCTGCCTGTCTGTCTCAAGCAGAAGTGGCCAGGACTAAACTTAGAGCACTACTCTGTTCCCTAAAGTTGTTTTTTATATATTCTGTGGTTTCTTATCCCCCTGCCCAATGAAGCCTACTGTCTGTGCCACCTCTGACTGCTGAGCCATCATTTCTTCATCTGACACAGGGGTCTTCCCTCTTTTTTGATGTCTTCTCGGTCACGAAGGCTGATTTAAAACCCACCAAGGTGTATGAAAAGTTCAAGCGATGTTTTCTAATGTGCACTGCTTTTCACTGCTTGCCATTTCATTTAGCCCGCCGGCACGCTCTTCATTAGCGTACCCTCACGAGGTCCCCTCGCAGCTTCTACTACCCTCAGCCAGCTGCTATTATTTTCTCTTCCCTGCAAAATTTTTCCACATGACTGTTCGCCCTTTTCCCCTTGCACCGTTAATAAAAGACTTTCATCCTAAGATGGACTCTTGGGGATGTCCTATTATTATATTATTTATAGGTTGAGAATGAACTCTTGATTCCATTTCTTCTTTTCTCTGTCTTAATAAGCTTTTAATACACTGTGGAAGTTAAACAATCCCCCTTCGGCTATTGAGTTTCCTTAAAAGCCTCTTTGATGGCCTTTATCAAAAAGCACTCAGGAAAATGTATTAACTGTTCTCCATTATCCACTATTTTGTTGACTTAGCATAAGACGAACGGATTTTTTTCCTTGTGTATTAGAAGCACACAGGCGGTTTTTAATTCTGCCTTTATTATTTCAATTTGCTTGCTAGGTACAGAAGCAGTTACAATTCCTAAATGGATCTTTGCAAACATGCTCAGGTGAACCATTTATTTGCTGAAAAATGCAGGTTTGGGGTTAATTAAGACTAGTTGCAAATTCATCAAAAAGTACAGGAAATAGTGCTGAAAAAACCTTTTTTGGCATGTGAAAAATGTGTTTCCTTCAGCAGCATTTAAATGAAACATTGTAATTTCCCCTTTTCAAACAATATTTCAAGATTAAGTATAATTTTTAACCTGTCTCTCTGCATTGTATTAATGGGTTTCTAGGGAAAAATCTCTTTTCAACGGCAACCGACTAAAACCAGAGAGGGAGAGATGTCTTGTTTCAGCCCACGATTCTTCCGTGACAAAACCAAAGGAATTAATAAAGCACTTGGGGCTGTCCTCCAGACCTTTTCCTCCTTCCCTGCAAGCAGAAAACAGGTTGTTTACACCTTTCTAGAGCTCAGGATTTCAGGGATGAAAACCGGGGGCTGTCCTCCAGGCCTCCAAGGAGCAAGAGGGCAGCTCCTTTGCTCCTCCGGGTGGAAAAGGCATGAGCAGGGACATGGTCGTTGTGATGCCCAGGCTTATGATCCCCTCAAGGGTACCAAGGGAGACCTTCAAACCCAAGGGGACTCAGTTGGCCTGCTCAGAAGTCTTCCTCATCTCAGGGGGAGGGCTGCACTAGCCCATTGCCTTGGCCCTGCACCTATAAGGCACCTATGGAAAAAATCTTCCCTTCAAAAAATTGCTGGTTTTTGCTAGTGCACGGGCATCTCTAACTGAAATAGTAAGACGGGTTTGAGCTGGTGAGCTTTCTCCTGGATTAAGGGGGAGTGTCAGCTTACTCTCCTCTTCAAAAAGGCATGAAATGCTCCGGAGGAGCACAGCAGGGTACCTACCAGAGCCATTTCGAAAGAAGGCCATGTGCATGCACTGTAAAACCTGGCTGGGTTCATGGTTTACATCCAAGGGAAATTCTCTGGAAATAATTTTCCATGGGACAGAACCATAGCACTCTTTTTCCTTCCTTGTATCCCTCCCAAATGGGTGCGCCTGTGTGAAGGGAGGTCACCAGAAAGCTGTCACGGTGGAGTGGAGAGCCAAACCCACACCTTCTCCTTTGTTTCTAGGTCCTGTTGTACGAGGCCAACTCTCCAGGCAGCTGTCCAGGCACTGCAGCCTTCCAGGTAAAACCACCACAAGGGATGTGCCAGGGCAAGCCTGGAAGTGGGTGAGGGTGCTGGTGAAGACAGGGATTCGGGTCTGCCTGGGCAAGGAGGCCTCTGGTTTGGGTTCAGTAGTGGCTTTGTGCTGCTCATGATTCCCAGGTGGCCCAGCGCTTGGTCTCACTGGCCACGAGAGCCTCCTTGGTGGCTTCAGTCCCTTCACCCCACTCATAGGATATCTTCTAAGCTGTTGTGTTTGTTGGACAAACTGGGTTGGAGCTCAGAAGTGGGGCTGCGGCAGCACTGGGGACTTTGAAGCCTTACGAAATCCTGGGTTTTAATCTCTTCAGAAGGTGATCAGAGCTGGGTTAGCTGGAGAGGAGGCATGAAGGCCGGACAGCCACCTCTCCAACGAGCCTTTCACATTTGAGCGGGGACATTTAATAAGACATTCCAGTGAGCATCTGCTTGCACGGAGACGCTGGCCAATGGGGCTGTTTGAACGGCGCTGCATCTCACTTGAAAGCACAGCCTCCCTCATGCACTGCCGAGCTTGTGCTCGGCTCCCGGCGCTACGCAGGAAAGGCCATAGTCCAGAACCACAAGTAGTCATTGCTCAAAGGACTTAATGCTCCAAAAAGGAAATGGAAAGGGGAAATTGCAGCTGTAACATGGAAGGGAGGCTTCCCAGGGCTGGATTAGACGCTGGCAGATTTTGCAATGAGTGATATCTTGGCCTCAAACTCTCTTTGAGTAGGAAAAGGTGCAAAAAGTGGGAGAAAGGTGAAGTGGGATGAAGACTTTGCAGGCTGTAGGCTTTGTCTTTTTTGGGGGTGAGGTGGGCTTAGTTTTCTGCAGATAGCTTCACCCCTCTACAGCTCACTGCTGAAAGAGATAATCATGCTTCTGCTGTCTACAGTGGCTAGAGAAGAGCATCTCTTTACACATATGGGCTGGACCCCTGGCATAAGAGTGGGGTGCTCAGTTGGACCCAAGGGTCTGCCTAGTGCATCTCCATGCATTGGGACAGGCTTCAGCCCGTGTAATTGATGTAGCTGCCGTGACTTTGGCAGACGTTAGCTCCCCAAACTGATACCAAAAGAGAAGGCAAAGCCATGAAGGCTGGTGTGAGTCTCCAAGAGGAAGAGGCTCACCAGGAGCACCGACACACAGAGCACACCAGGCCATGTTGCTGCGTTGTCTGGACCCAAAGGACTCACAGATCAGGGTCAAACTGGGCAGAGTTTCTGCAAAACAGGACAAGAATTTCTGGAAGGAGGAGGAAAAGGAGAGGCCATCTCCCCCTTTCTTCTCAGCCAGAAGCTAAGATTCTGCTTGGATGAAGGAAATGTAGGCCCATGCTACACGTGCGGACATCCCCTGCTCTGTATGGACAGGCAGTGCCCTTCCCGGGCAGCCTTCTTGCTTTGGGGAATTTAAGCCCTTTTCTTTTCTTAAACAAATGCAAAATGCAGCTCTTCCCTTTGGTGTTGAGCAAAAAATCTTGGTTTGGCATGAAGAAAGGATTCCAGTTTGCTCTATCCCCCAGTATATTAAGAGTTGCAATGATTCCCACCTTTCCCTTTTGCCTTCCTGATGCTGACACTCCCAGCTCGGCCAGCAAACGGAGCAATCTCCCAACCCTGCCCGGGATCTCCCCACGAGACCATCAGTTTGTGGTTATTTCAGCTTGGCAAAAATATCTAGATAGGAAGTGAGCACAGTTACATCCGTGTGGAAACCGCTGACGGGGCTGCTTTCTGGAAGTGATTCTGGAATATTCAGAGAAAAGCAGATTCCTGTGTAAAGACAGACAGCTGGAGCCATTTTTGCGCAGCAGACGCTGCCAAGGAGCGATCACTGGGAACAGCTTGTTCGTATGTACAATCCTCCTGCAAACTGTGACCTGGGGAACACCGTTCCCACCTCGCTGACTCCCATACAAGTGCTGCCTTGATGCGCTTGAAGGAACCTTCCACTTTGCACACTGGGGTTGTGGGCAGGAATTAGTTGGTTTTTTGTAAACAGGTGAGCCCAAAGAACAAGAAGTATTTGGTCGGCGAGCTGTGCTCCTTACAAAAGGTCAAAATACGGCTGAGTTTTAGCAGGAAACACCAAGGTCAAACAAGCTGAACAGTTTTCCCTAGACATAGTAAGAAGCATGGATAGGTGGAAATGCTGGGCCAAGACAACGCTGTCCTTTGTGCCATCTCCTCATTGCTGAAATGGACTTTCCAGGTATTACGGCTGAAGCTGTGCCTTGGCAAGGGAAAACAGCTCAGGGAAGGGGCCTGTGTGGCCCCAGAAGGGTAGGATATAAAGTTGTATCTCAGGAGAAGGGGTTCCCTCACGACCCTGGACAGGACTTGGTGCCTCCTGACCTCCTTTCCCCTGCTCGTGAGGCGGGGGAGGTACTGACCCCCTCACTGTGGCTTGGACAGACCCAAGGCTTTTGGCACCAGCAGGCACAGGTGACCCTGCTCTGGTGGCCTTACTCCCCACATGGTGTCAGTGAAACCAGTGGGGCTTCTGTTTTATTTGCTGGAGTCGTTTCCCTCCTTGTGGAGAGAGATTGGCAGGTGACCAACAAAAATCTGTACTTTAATAACTGTCTCCTCATGATTCAATCCTGCCAGATGGACAAACCAGGATCTGGATTTCCTCAAGCCTTGCTCTGGCTGACTCCAATGGAGAGTTCATTTCGTGGCTTTCCTCCCCATCCCTCCTCTCCTCTCCTCTCCTCTCCTCTCCTCTCCTCTCCTCTCCTCTCCTCTCCTCTCCTCTCCTCTCCTCTCCTCTCCTCTCCTTTCCAGTCTTGCTTTGCCCATCACAAAGAAGGATTTAACCCAGGACTAAGACCAAGAGCAACAGCCAATTGCAGTGTCCTGATTTTAGGAGCCAAAAGACAGTGAAAGAATTACAATGACTATTTTATGGTTTCAAGGCCATCACGTCCAATCAAACCCTAAACCAGATGTGATATAGAGCCTGCCTATACATTGCACATAAGGCACTGATTAAAAAGCAAGATGACCTAATGCTGTTGAAGTCATCGCTATGAGCGCATGAATCCCTCGGGTGCCTGGAGCACTCTGCAGCACAGAAACTCCCAAGACACTGTGTTGTAGGGTGACATTATGAGGTTGGGGTTTTCTTCTTCTACCATGAGATCAGAATTCAGTCCTGACTCTGCTTCTGCATCCCTGTGTGACCACAGGCATTATGGGCATTTGGTTCTCCCCTCCCATCGGTGGGTGAAAACCTGGATGTTGCAAATTGGGCAGGTGTCTTGGCAGTGATTCCTCGTCCAGGCCAACAGAGCGGGGAGTTTCACCCCACCCAGCTGACACCTCGGCTGGTCTCGGTGGCTCTTGCTGGGCAGCTGTGGCAGGTTCAGGTGTGTGCGGAGTGACCGTGGGAACAGGAGAAATCCTGCAAGTCGGGAGGAGGATGCGGAGAGCAGAGGAATCCCCTGAAGGACACGGAGGCTGATTCCAAGGACACAGGGTGGCGGGTTTGCTGGTTATTGTCCCTGATGGCTCCTTGCAAAAAAAACCCCAAACCTACTTATGAAGAAGACGTGGATTTTACTACCTCACCTTTGGCTCCAGGCAACTATTTATACTATGTCCATCAACATCAACTGATGTGAGTGATTCACAAACTTAATTGATTTAACCAAAGGGGAAAATGAGAGAGAGAAATAGTAAGTAGAACTGGAAAGAAAAACTGGGATTAAACAGGCCTCTACTGCCATAGATTTAACCTTAACTATATCCTGAAATTGGTCTAGTTTTGCTCAAATTTAGAAGGAAATCACACGTTCAAGCACTTTACATCATGTCAAAATGCCTTTTGAAATTTTTTTAATAAGATGCGTCACTAAAACAGAAAGTTTAATAGCTCAGGAAGTGATGCTGGCATGGATTTTCATTTTAGCATCTTTCTTTGCAGAGAAGGATGAAACTCTCTGTGTTTGTTCCAGCCTGGTCCAAATCCAGGCTTCCGATCCCAAAAAGCCCTTGCAAAAATGGAAACTCCAGCTGTTGCCCAGTGGTAATTTTAAACAAAATTGGGATTAATGCAGTTCTTCCAGTGGAGGACGTGGAGCAGAGCACAGACCCCTCTGCCAGCTTGCAGGGGAGGCGGGGGGGCATTTCATTTTCCCTTGGTGGAGGTGTCAGGAGGAGGGGAAGCAGCAGTTTCTCCTCTGTGCCTCTGCTCCCAGGCTGCACCACCTCCCCTTGCAGGGCCTGAGGGATTAACCCAAAATCCCAGAGAACCAAGGAGGGGTACTGGAAGACGAGCAAACTGCTGGAAAGATCCCCCAAGGTGTGCAAAGCCTCTGCAAGGGAAAAACACTCGCTCTCAGCCTGTCGGCATGCTGCTGTTCCTCCACCTCCTTCCAATCCTATTAGTATTAGAGAGGGATAGAGCTATAAGAGGAAAAGCCCATCTTTAGCAGCAATGCTGACAGCTTGCCTTTTAAATATTTAATAAGCACTGGCTTGCACAGCCACTGTCATCTGCTGCATGACAGCGTGTGGAAGCAGAAACCCAGTGGCCTGGCCCCTGCTGCAGGTCTGCTGGATGCCAGGCAGGTGTTTTGAAGGTACCTGGGGAACCTCAGCCGTTAAAATGCAGCGATGGAGCCTCAGCACTGCAGTTCTTACTCCATCAAAAACACTTTCCTCTTCCACTTTTGTGCCAGGACCTCAACTCAAGACCATGTTCCCTTGTCCCATATTGAGGTGATGTCTGCTGTTCCCTGTGCCCTGTGACCACGGGCATCTCTAGCCGTAGGGGAGAGGGGACAGGACTGCCAGCAAAGGAGATCACTCACCGCAACTGCTGGGTGTTTGAGTTCTGCCCTGTTCATCCCACACAGCTTCCACAAGGGTTTGCAAGGCCCCCGTCGCATTGAATTTGGCTCAGACTTCCTCCTCCAGATCTCAGTTTGGGATTGCAGACAGTCCCTCCACTTAACTGGGTGCAAAAATAGCTACTCTGGGACATTAATTAGAAACCTTTACAGACACACTGACAGACAGTGACCACAAAGACTTTGCCAGAGTCTCTGGGTGAAGATTATTGCTATGGGAAGTAGAAGACCATGTTTACAGCTTAGGAAAGAGTCAGGAAAGGCCTCTCAGAAACCACAATTAATGACAGTGGCAACAGGCATGGAGCATGCTGGGATTTTGCTGCCCTCTCCTGGATGCAGCATCTTCTTCTGGCGCAGGAGCACTGGATCATGGAGGTCGAGCACAGCCAGGTTGTCCACAAGGCAGGCCCCGGACGTCCTGGCTTCTGGCAACCATAACCTGTAGAAATCTGCTCAGCTGTCGGTCTTTCGGAGCATGGGGCCCCCAGTTCCACCCCTTGCTTCCCATGGCGAGGCGGAGCGCGTTTTGCTTGCACGCCAAATCGGGGTGACCGCGGCCAAACGCAAGAGCAGAGGTGGTTGTGCTGCAGGGCAGCTCGTGGAGGGCTTTGGGCACGAAGGGAGCAAACCCAGCAGTCGTCCTCTGAGAAAGCTCCACTTCGCTGCCATGTCCGCGGGGCGAGCAGCTGTTGGAAAGGGAGAGCTCAGGCTTTGTTCCCAGCGTGGCACGTGAAGTCACCACCTCAGATGAGTGCAAAGCCTATGTTCTGGTCTAAATCTGTTTATCAGCTGTTTGACAGTGATTCTTAGCTTGTGGGTTTGGGAGCGTGGAGATATCTGTCAGCATTTCACAGTGTCAGCACGCAGCATGTGGATGCGTGGGAGCCGGGGGAGAAGGTAGAGACTTGGATGTGCTCACAAGGCGCGTGCCTCTGGCCCGTGCAGCTGCAGGAAATGCGATGCAGGCAAGCACAGACGCTAGCACCCTTGACCCAACCTATTTTCCCAGCATGCTTTGTGTGTTTGTAGAGTAAAAAGGGGACCTACGAGGATGAGAGTGTGTGGTGGACCATGCACCGGGCTATGTCTGTAAGCACATATGTGCGTCCCACTCTGACCTTGTGCCCACAGCAGCCCCTGGACGTGTGAGCAGCCCAGAGGTGCCAAACCCGAATGTTTCAGGGGAGGGTTTCTAGCAGGTCTGCCCCACACAAGCATGTCCCGCAGAGGCAGCGGCCTCTGTTGCGGGCAAAGCAAGTGGAAATGAAGCGGTCTTGATTTACAGCACTCGATGCCAATGGGATGACCCAGCTCTGAGGGTCAGTCATGGAGAGGAAAATTCTTTTTATGGGGCAGGAACTACAGTTAGGGCCAAAGCTATATTTGTGCTATAGAGCAAAATTAACAGAGTCTGCATAGAAATGTCAGGAAAGGAAAAGATGGAAGAGCTGGAGTGCTAATCTTAGTCTAGGATAAACACTTTGGTATTTCCTCACTTTTTGCAAATTCAGTGTAAATGAAGCGATATCTTGAAAGCCAGTGATATAAAGGGTTAGGAAACAGGCAGAGGAAGAGCTCCAAAGTGGAGGAAGAATAGCAATACATGGTGGGAGGTTGTGGTAGGTTGTTACAGGTACTGCTGAAAGCTGAAATATCACCCTAAAAAGGGTCCAAGAGACATTGGGGGTGACCACTCCCCACCCCAGGCACCCAGCATGGTGCTCTGGGAGGTGCTTTAAACTCTTGGGTCAACAAGATGAGCCACCACGCACCACCCTGGCCCCTTCTTACACTCCCTGTGCATCACTTGCCTTCTAAGAGTTTATTTTTTGGGTCTTGAATGCTTTTTTAGGTAGCTCCTGGCTTAGCCTGCCTATTCCCCAGCCTTCAGAAATGGAGCACAGCCCAAAAAACCACATGTCTTCTTCTGAGCCCATCCTGGATCTCAAGACAGACACTGCAGAAGCTCTTCCAGGTGAGAAACATGCCAGTTTGCTGTCGCAGGTGCCTGCAGTCACACCGTGCAGAGACACACACCGATTGTCTCGGTGGACCTGCACTTGGCATCAGGCACTCGATGGGGAGGGGTGTTCCTGCCAGCCCCACGTCACGGTCTCTCCCTCTTCCTGCTGTATCCCATTCCTTCACCCGAAATGGCCTGATTTGCTCCCAGATCTGGTTATGCCAATGCCCAGCTGGGCTCAGGCTTGGAGTCAAAGGCACGTTGGCTTGCACTCAGTTCAGAGAGGACACCCCGGACTGGGGAAATGGCAGATGGCACCGAAAGGGCTGTCTCCTCTGGAGGAACTGTGACTGGGTCTGCACTGCTAATAAGGCTTCTTTCCATCAGCTGGGAAGATGGGGTGTGGGCTCGAGGCTTTATGTGTGCAGGCTTCATGGGTTTCTTCGCAGCCTGCTTTCACCCCACTGTGCAGCCTGGGGTGCTCTGGCTTAGCCCCCATGACCCTAAGGCTCAGCGTTATCACTGGAGGGTGGCAAGGCATCTTCTGGGCCAGGCAGTGTGAGGACTCCACCCATGAGCATCAATCCTGGGCATGGTGAGCTCTCCAAGTCACCCCTGTTCCCAGACCTACCTGCACTGTCCCGTACTTGCTGTATATCTAAGCCATAAGTCAACACCGGGGCACTATAGGCTCTGCCACGCTCAGCCAAGTTCCCATGCTGGGCTGCTTTCAGCAATCAGTTTCCCACTGCGTGTGCCATGGCAGAGAGCAGATGACAGCTGATTCACATCTCCTGGGTTACAAGCGTTGAGCCCTTTCCAAAAACAGGATGGCAAGCGATCACTAGCCTCCCGTTCACACACGAGCACCCTTGACTTCCTCCCGAGACGCTGCAAAACAACTTCTGCTGTTTCCTGACACTGGAGAAAGTAAAAATACCTTTTTGTTGGAAGTTCCCAACAAGAGACATGAAGATGCAAATACCAGTGTGGGGGGACCTGCTGCTTTGCTGGATTCACCCGTTTTTCATTTGCTCATTTAGGGGGAACCCAGTGAAGCAGAAACCCGACAGGTAGGCATTCATTTCTGGGGCTTCTAACCATGTAAGGCTTAATGTCCTTTCATGACGTGACAGCCAATGACAAGAAGAGCCCAAGAATCCCTTTTCTCCCCCAAATATCAATGCCAAACCGTTTCTGTGCTTCTTTTTTTTTTTTTTTTTTTCATTTGCACTGTGTACTTCCTCTATCGTTTTTTCAAAGCTGTGGATGCAGGCAGAACACTGCCACCCCTCCTCGGGGACACATCCAGTGATGATCTTCCATGGTTGGGCACAAATCCTGCCCAGACAGAAATAGGTGGCCTGAGAAGAGTATAAATCCTCAAAGTCTGCCAGAGACTGTCAGGAGCAAATTGACCCCTCTTTTAAGTACGTGCTGAAGCATGTTTATGGTTACCAGGGCAAATATTTCAGCTGCGAAAGAAACCTGGCAATTCTTTAAGGGCACCAAGAGGAGTGGTAATAACTGATGCGATAACTCACGCTGCATCATCCATTTGGGGTTTAGCGATTGTTTGCTCCCAGTAGATGTTCCCAAGGCTACTCCATGCCCTTGGAAGAACCTCTTGGCCTCTTCCAGCTTGAAGGGCTCAGCACAGGGGTGGCTTCTCCCCAGCCGCTGTTGTGCCCCGTGGCCTGCGAGCCAGGCGCGCAGCTCAGGCTGGCCAGGGGCAGCTCCTCTTGACCAGGGTTTGCCATACACAGTATTAATGACTAATTTCTGTGAAGAAATAGGCAGGTCTTACCCAAATTGATGGGCTTGAGCAGAAGTGCCTAGTGAAAACTGCTCTTGCTTCATGTGGTATTGAAACGTCTACCCTGGGTCAGATGTTTTGCTGATGTAAATCAGCATGGCTCCGTTGGCCTCAGCTACAGCAGCTTACATCTGAGGGCCTGGCTCCGCTCTGTCACCGGAATTTGACCTCCTGTGCCTGAATCCGTTCTACTTTGCCAAAACAAAACGTGTTATAATTCCCATCCCTGCCATAAAGCTGGAGTCACTGCACTCAAAAAGCGCAATGAAATGAAGCAATCACGCAGAGCCGTGGCCCAATAAAGCTGCTGTCCATCATGGCCATATCCACCACCCCTCAGCTGGCCCTGCTTTAGGAGGCGTCTCACAGTTCCTCCACAGCAACTCCTGCAGCAGACTGCATGCATATGTTATTCTCAGAAAGGACTTTGCAAGGTCCTGGGACATCCCAGTATCATGGGGAAGCAAAACCTCTGCCTGCCCGTGCCAGAGAAGGCAGCGAGAGTTGGGAGACCCTCGGAGGGGGGGGATTTGCTGCTTCGCCTCTCACCTTCCCTGGGAGTGCCAGAAGAGAAGCCGATTAGTGCAGATGCTAAATAACCGACGACTTTATCACTTGGGAGAATATCCACCGCTTATGAATAAGGGAGAAAGAATATTTGGACTGCACAGGTTCACACGGAGCAGGAAACCTAGTCTAAAACTGACAGCAGAGCTCACGCCCTTCCAAAACAACAACGAAAAAAGATATGTTTGGGAAACAAACTATTTCACAGATTTGAATTGCAGCAAAAACCTGTGTTGTGAAGGCAGTCAAAGCATACAGTCACGGCCCCATGCCCCACGCCGGACACTTCTCCGCTTCCTCGGCCGGCAGCCTCCGGTCCGCGGCACGGCTCGCCTCGCTTGTGCGGTGTCAGCTCCTGCAGCTGCAGGAAGAAGAAGAAATAAGGAGGAAGCTAGAGATTAAAACCAATGGGGTGAACTCAGAACAGCAATTAGCCGGCTGATGTGTTCACTGAGGGGTTTAGAGAGTGGCAAGCGCTGATTTAGATCACGGCGGGGGTTTGGCCCTGAATTAACGGCAGACACACACCCTTTACAGTACTTGTTCCATCTGCAGACAGACCCTGGGTACTGGTAGAAGTCATGTATAACTAAAGGTGGCTTGGGTTAGATATCCATCTGTCACTCGTGACAGACACATTGATTTAAATGCAAAAAAGGTCCGGATTACACCACAGAGCACATGCTGCCGGGCTGCTGCGGTTCTTCCCTGCACGCATTTGCAGGATGGAGGCACTTCCACGTTGCACCCGTTCCCGCAGCGTGTGTATATATTCACAAACACTCAGCTAATACTTATTTTATTTAGAGGAATGCTCTTGAGGGTATTTTGTTTCCTGCAACCACACTGCCTGGTACCATGATCCTGCAAGCTAAACATCCTTATAAGAGGTGGAGTTGTGACCTTTGTACCCACAGCAGGTGACAAGGGCGATGTTTGCGAGCCCATCTCCACCACTTATACACTTTCTAAGCTGTTCTTAATGCCTTTATCACAGAGGACCTGGGAGAAATGGGGGAACAGAGTTACTGCCCACCAAGGGCTGCTGCTGGGCGTTGAGCATCCATGGCATACACGGTCCCAACACCAACAGATACCACTGCCCAGCTTTCCTCCACCTCTGAGAGATGGACCTTCCCTCCAGTCAGCCCTCAGCAATGAACCTGAAATCCCTGACTCCTGAGCCCACCTTGCCTCCTCCAGGCAGCAAAGGACAACTTGCATGACAGAGAAAAACCTGGATTATTTTTTTAAGGCTGCAAGGTTGGGGCTTTCAAGAGGTGCACCTTACTGTTCAGGATATTTTTTCTGGTCCTTGCTGGGGTGTTGCAACAGGAGGAACTGATTATAAAAATAGCAGCAAGGGAGAGTCAAGCTAGGTTTTCTGCCACACGCACAAGGAGTTTTGGGCTCAAGCCACTCTCTTCACCTGCACATCACGGATAACCAGCCTAGCTGGTGCTTTCTGCTGCGCTTGGTACCTTCTGCCAAGGGATCCAGGCTTCCCTGGAGAGCCAACTCAGCACTGACGGGCATTACCAGAGCTGAGCAGCAGGGCCCGGGTACCAGCCTGGGAGCAAAGTGCATTTGCACGACTGCACATGAAGCTCCCAGTGCTATCCGCCAGCTGGATTAACGCCATTAAACGGGCATTTTTAGAACACGCAAAGAAAAAGCAGCACTTGTGCTGGTAAATATAAATATATATTGCTCCACAGGGCATAGAAAGGACCTTGGGTTTTAGCAGGGAAGTTTAAAACAAAGGCTGTTTTTCTGTCCTGGTCCTGGCACCCCTCCGGCCCTGCCGGGTTGCCATAGCAGTTAATCCATTCACGACACTCACCGGTGCTGCAGATTTAGCAACAACCTTCACTGGCACAACCGGTGTAACTGAGGCTCTTGGGAATGCAGAGGCTACTGCTGCGGGCAGATAGGGTCAAAGATATTTATTTATGCCGAGTCTTGTCCTTCTCTGTTAAAGTAAGGGCGATTAGAGCCAACCAGGAGAGCAGACACCAGTTTTCAGGCTCAGCTTGACTTTTCAGTAAACAGTTCAGGCAGAGGCAAGACCTGAGGTTGACGGGGTCTAGGAGCTCACGCAGAAGCAGCTGCTTTGCACTGGGCATCGATACGCTGCAGATATATATACCCTGTGCATCCCAGCGAACATCCAGCGATCGGTTAACTCAAGGCAGGCACAGGCTGGCACTTTCCAGGGGAAGCTGCTCTTACGTATAAAATCTGCAGTTGTTTCCATCACCACCTGCTTTCTAGACACAGTCGTAGAATCACAGGATCATTAAGGCTGGAAAAGACCTCTAAGATCGTCAAGTCCAACCATCAACCCAAGGCCCCCAGGCCTCCTACAGTCCAAGCTCCTCATCACTGTCAGGTTCTCAAGTAAGAGTTAATGAGAAATGTTTTGGACAAAGAGTAAATCTGTTTCCTGAACACACTTTTAGGGGAAGCAAAACTTTGGTTGAAGTGAACTGTTTAGGTCCCTGCCCCCTTTCTCCGTGCACACACGCACATACACAGACTAAACTCTTCCAGCTCTTCTTTTGAAACTTTTTTCCCACCTTTGTGTCAAAACACCCTATGTTTAAGAGGTTACAAAGGAGTTAATAAGCCTGTAAAGGAACTGAGACAGTCCTCTTTGACCCCAAGCAATGTGTTGTTGCTGGTTTTTTTTTTATTTAAAAACTGGAAGGAAAAGAGCAGTTGAAATAAAACCATGGGATAGAAACAGTCTGAGCTGCACAAAGCTCTGTGTCTACCATGGTGGGGGCTTCCCTCGGATACCCAGCTCTCTGCTCGGCTGCCTGGTATGGGATCAGAGGATGATTTTGTTTGGGACAAAAAAGAAGAATCTCCTTTCCTATTTTGGGGAAATTTGGGTCTCTGCAGCAAATAGTGGGAAAGGAAAAGCAGTCTTTGAGGCCAATGCGGTCTGAGCTGGGGAAGCACCCCAGGAATGAACTGCTCTTCATCTGTGCGTGTCAGGACCTTACGTCAACCCCCTTCAGCTGGAAGCACTGACACAGAGAAGCAAACGCAGCCGTGCGAGCCTGGGCCTTGGGCTCCTGGCACACGGCGAGTTCACCCCCCCGTCAAGCACTCTGGAAAAATAAAACACTATCCAGAAAAGCAGCAAGAGGTTGGGACAGTGTGTGCTTCCCCCTGCAAAGCACCAGCCCGCTGCGTGCAGGAGCCTGTTAATTGCACTCAGCAGGGCTTCCATCAGCACCATGGGGCTGCGTCGGAAGTGTCACTTCTGCGCTCTAATTGATGCTCTAAAGCAGACAAAAGAGTCTCATAGCAAGCAAAGCCTAAAAATTGAAAACTGTGAGAAAATCAGTCTACGCAGCAGACCTCTTTCCCCAGTTCAGTAGCTGTGAGATGCACTCTGAAGAGTGGTGAGGTGTCCCAGGATCGCCTCAGGAGCGAATATGGGAGTACCCATATTGCCAGGCCCAGGCTGGCCCCGAGGGGCTCTCCCTGACGAGACACACAAATGCGAGGGAAGCTTGGCCTGAGGGAAAATGAAGCCATTTGTCCAAAGCTGCAGAGATCAGTGGCAAGGCAATACCCTGGAAGACCTAGACTGCTTCAGAGCCTGGGGCATTCAGTGTCAGATTTGGTCCAGGTCACACTCTAGCCGGAGTGATCCCCACACTTCTTAAATCACACAGAAAGAAAACATATGCTCATCCTAATAGCACACCCCAGGATTTTAACTGGGGTCAGAAGGACTCTGGTCTCATAGAGAGGGTTAAGCACAGACCCCCAGACCTAAGTATCTTGTACCACTCATGGGATATCTACTGGTGGCCAGTGTAGAAGAGCGGCCAAGACGGACATCCACCCCTTGACATCTGTCTGATCTTGGATCCTGCAAATTCCAGCATGGAGCTGACTTCCCTCTGAAAAGTTCTGCAAATCCACAGTGCTTTTGGCTCCCCTCCAGTCCTTTGCTGTTTGGAAACACAAGGGCCTGTGCAGGTGAACTCGTGGGCGGTGATGCTCGACCGGGATACTTGGCCAGGAGGAATCATGTGTTTTAAGCACCGTATGGGGAGAAAATAAAAACCTGCTGAGGTCCGCGTTTCTCCATGAGTGCAAGATCATTTCTACAGATGTTAGTGTGAGAACCAGCCAGAACAGGCTGAGATAACATGCCCTTGGTGGATGAGGTAGAACAAAGGTAGGTAAATTATTATGGGCAATTAATTAATAGTTCCAAGGACAAGTCATTAAGACTCACTAGCTCCTTTATGCAAAGTCCCTTGGTTACCTAGAGATGGCCTAAACCACCTCATCATACCTAAATGAGCAGAATTGCACTGCTGGTACCTGCAAAATGTCTGGACTAAGCTGTGCACTGACACAGGGGACCGTGCACTGGAGAGGCACGGGGACGGACTGAAGATCACCCTCTCGGGCAGTTTCAAAACCAAGAAATAATTCCTTAGCAAACCTATACTCTAGCGAGGGATTTTTTCAGTGTGGCTCTACACCGCTGTGCTGCTCCCCCTGAGCTCGGCAGCCCGCCGTGTGTCTCAGGCAGACCCTGCAATCAAGAGCAGAGAGACTGCAAGAGCGTGGAGGTTACGGGTTTGCAGCCCAGCAGCCAGCCTTGCCAGACCATGCAGAGGAAATCGGGATGGGCTGGTATGGAGAGTGTGCAGGAGCAGTACCCAGGAGACCTGGGTTTTGTTCTCGGCATGGTGACCTTAACAAGTTATTTCGCTTCGCTGTGCCTCCAATGGGAATAATGTGATGTAAAATGTGTTGAAAGCTTTAGGAAAAATTGTTATACCAAGCTAGCTACAGTCGTTGGATGGTCTAGGAGCTAAGACGCTAGAGAAGGACTGAAGAGATTTGAATTCAGTCTCCAGCTAAGCCATAGGCTTCTTGTATGTATTTGGGTGCATCAGCTTATGCTCCCTGTGCCTCAGCTCCCCATTGCACAAACACAGTTGTGAGGCTCGCAGATAAGATGATTAAAGCAGTATAAGAACTTAGAGACTTTATTCCATCACTCAAAGAATTTGGGGCGAAGATACATCCTTGTGACTTCCTGGAGAGATTTGCCAAAGCAAATCCAGCCTTCGAGGTTTCTGCTCAGTGATGGATGACATTTCCGCTTTCCACCTCTAGTAATTGCAGTGCTGCAGCTTTTCAAGTAAATGTCAAAATAAAAAAATAAAAAAAGAAGAGGAAGGAAGAGGGGAAAAAAGCAAAGACTGTCCTTACAAAAAATTTTCAAGGAAAAAGAAAATCCACCTTGACATTTTCTGCTTCCATGAGGGACAAAATGTAGGATGAGGAATTTAAAATAGAAATACTTTATAGCCTGCTTTATATCTCTGCTAGCAGATGTACTTTAAAAAACATCCCAGCGGGTCAGGAATTCAGACATTTTAGAGAAAAGTCTTTGCTTTATTTTCAGAGTTCTTTGGTTTTGAGAAACAGGGCAGTGGCTTCCCAGGGGAGTTTGGTGGATCCACCCTGAAGCCACCTCAGCTGCTCTGGGGTCCTCCCTGCATCAGCACCCCCGCGCAGGCTTCCCACATGGAGAGGTGCTCTGGAGCCACCGCTGAGGCCATCCATCAGCTCTGAGAGTGAAAAGTGCCTAAGGGATGAGGAAAGGAAAAGAACCAACCAAGAGAGAAAAGGGACAGGGAAACTCCCCCAGCAGAAGCAAGGGGGGATCTCACCAGGACGGCCTCTCCCAGGCCATGCTGTTTTCCCTATAGTAGATCTATACTTTTGATCAGGACTCAAACTCCCTTTTGATTGCTTTCACGTGTTAACAGCAAAGATCGGAGCCCATCTGGTGAGGGCAGATGTTGCGGCACTAATTGCTGTTCACCTTTGGGCAGGTGCATTACTGGGTAATGCTCATCGACTGCCTAAACATTAGCTGCCAATGGTATCTGCTGAGCCCTGCGTGCTCCCTCCTAGGAAGTCCTACAAGGAAAACTGCAACGTGAGGGAGGGGAAAGGGTGAAGATAATTCACACACCCATGGTAATCGCTTCCTATGAAACCCTGCGTAACAGCTGTGATGGCCAGAGCATTTGTAATGCACAGGTAAATGTACGGCCCCAGCAGTACATGGGTGGGTACAGGTGGAGGGTTGGAAGCAGACAGGGATGCTGTGAGTGAAAACCTCGAAAGCAGCAAATGGGAGGCAGGACTCAGGTTAAAGCTGTACAACTGCAGGGTTTTTTTAAGTGCTTTGAGAGGAAGCAATGAAAACCGCTGCTAGGTTAATACCACTGCTCAGAAAAACAAATCTTGTTATTGTGAGGGGAACAAAGTCTCCGTTTGGTGTCTGATCCAACCAAAAAAACAGACGTGCGAATGAAAACAATGACAAGAAACACCCCCTTGTCCCAGAGCTTTCAAAGAGCAGGAAGGCCAATGTTTCTGCCAAAGATATTCAGAAAAACAGGAACTATAAGGGGCGGCGGGGGGAACCAACTTTCAAAACAAATCTCTGCTAAAACAACCAAATTGTGAGAACGTCTCTGCCAGCTGCGGAGCAGGGTCTGGCCCCAGGCGGGCACAGACCTGAACCCGCCATGTGCTCAGAGCCCTCGGCCACCTGAGGACACCTCTGCTGTCCCACCACTGAGTCTGTCACATGCCCACGGCACTTCCAGAGCCCCACGAGCCCATCTCCAGGGTCCTTTGCATCACGTGGGTGTTCCCACCCGAGAGCAGAGCGGGGGTCGCTGTTGGTGGGATGGCAATGCCGTTGCCTTGGCTGGCATCAGGGGTGAGGGAGGATGCGTGGGAAAGGTCCGCTGGACCGGGTGAAGACCCCTCTCACCTTCTTGTCCATGCTAGGCATGGGTACCAGCAAACACTCCCCGAGGTTCGGCTATGAATGCATATGCTGTTCTTTGCAAACCTGAGGAGGGGGAGCAGGAAGACCCTCTCCTAAATGCTTTTTTAGCAGTTTCCAGTAACTTTTCTCCCCAGCAGCTGGTAACAGAGACAGCGTGGCTATTTCCCATGCAGAGCCACGGCTTGGTTTCTGCTGTTGTTAACAAACAAAAGCATGCACAAGCCCTGCCCAAGGTCTGCGGGAGGCTTTGCGATTTCTTCTTCCGTGTCAGGTCTCCTTGCATCTTAGGTTTCTGGTCTGGACCGTTTCTATGCTCAGCATCCCTCAGCACCACTGCAGACCAAACCACAGACCACAGGAAGCCCATAAGCTTTCCAGGACCACTCAAGCCCACCCAGAGCTGGCCTCAGGGCTCAGCCAACCCAAGGCTTGGGGTAGGGCTCACCAATGTGGTTGCTCGGCTTTGCCTGCTCAGAAGGGCACCCCACAGGGACCCAGCTGTCATTGCCCCATGCCCAACTGAACAGAGCTACCCGCACCCCGCGCGTGGCTGCGCCCCAGATTTGCTCAAGACGCAGCCTGTCACCAGGGGCTGTGCAAGCCCCTGCTCCTCACGCAGCTCTCCCCTCTCCTTCCCCAGCCCACAGCAACCCTGAGGAGCTGAAGCAAAGCCACGAGACAAGGCAGGACCCAGCCAGCCGCAGCGGTGGGGACGACTTTGCAACCTCCGGCACAAGCAGCTGTGGCGAGCCTAGCCTGGCTCCGGACGCAGATGAGACCCTCCCAGGCAGAGACCCCCAGTCGGAGGCGAGGGATCCCAGCCCTGCTGACTCTTTGCCATGGCCAGAAGCCCCCGAGGAGTGTCCAGCCCGCCCCAACACCCTGGATTTCTCCAAGTCCCTGAAGAAGCTAGAGGAGGTGAAGCAGATGGGGCAGAGACGAAACAGCGACCACGCGGCAGTGAAGGAGAACGGGGTGGAGGTCAGCCCCGCCACGGCGGCGGCGGAGGTCAGCGAGGAGAGGCGGGCGCTGGAGTCCGAGCTGGGGAAGTGCATCGAGGACTTCCGTAAGATCAAGATCCCCGTCGCCTTTCCCAACAAGAAGCGGCAGTGGCAGAGCGAGCTGCTGAAGAAATACCACCTGTGAGACGAGACTTCATTCCCTGCCCCCAGGGAGGATGTCCTCTGGTATGTTGAGCGTCTCCACCGATGTCCCCGGGGTAGCAGATGGCAGAGGCTGTCCACACTCCCAAAATGAGGAGTGTAGGTTGATCATTAAGCCCATCCAGCAGTCAAAAGGGTGGCAAGCCTATACCCACAGCAGAGTGCTCCCTACCATGGCCATCAGGAGGGATGCACGATATCCTAAGAGGCTTAAGCATAGGTGGAGGGGCATAGAAAAAGGAAGGAGGTCCATTGCCAGATAGACCATCCAGCAGAAGTTCCCACATTTATGAAAATGGATTTTCCTGGAATTTCAAATAATAAAATATAGTTGGTGTCGAGAACTGATTCCAGTCTCCTCATCTCTTTGGGTCAGATGGTTGAACTTAAATGTTCAAAACTGTACAAGTGGTTTAGAAATCCAGTTTTCCTGAAGTTAATGGAAGTTGCATGTCTGACTCCCTTATGTTCTTGCCAAAACTTCTCCATCTGTAATGTTTGCAACCGGATTCAGCAAAACCTTCTTGTCATGAGAGGTCATGATCTTTTGCAGGTATTTTCCTTTTCTTACACAAGCACTACCCACCCTTTGTGTGTTTAAGCCTCCAGCCAGGAATGAGCTGGTGAGAGGGAGGGTGCTGCTGCAGGTGGCCATGGCCGAGTTGGCCAACATCACCCCGCGACGACCAAGGAGCCCCACCCTGAAAGAGGAACGGGAGCAGCTCAGGAGTGTGGGCTCCTCCACGGGATGGGTGACCCTCTGGGTCAGGATCAGGGGTGGGAGGGTGACTTTGGGGTGGGGGCATATTACAGACCACTGCATCAGGGTGAGGAAGGGCACAAAGTCTTTAAAGAATTTGAGGAAGCCTCTGAGTGACAAACACTGCTCTCATGGGAGACTTCAACCGCCCTGGTACCTGCTGGAAGGACAGTGGGTCAGGATGCAACTGATCCCAGACATTTCTGGGAGTTTCATGGGTAACTTTATCACAGAGGTGCTGAAAGGGCCAACTGGGGGGTACACAGCTGGATAATGGAGACGACCTCGTTGAGGCTGCAAAAGTCAATGGCAGCTTTGGTCCCAGCGACCAGAAACAGTGGTTTTCAAGGTGCTGGGAGGAACAAGGAAGGTGGGTAGCAGAGTACAGACCTTGGCTGACCCGGGCTGTGACCACACTTGTCAGCCTGTTCCCTGTCACCCATGGGAGCCCCATGAGACAGTCCCCCCATCCTGCATCCCACCACCCCCAGCACCTGCCTTGTCCCCCAGCAGATCAGTGAAGTCCATAGCTCTGCAGACAGAAACTTTCCTCACCCCCCAATTCCTGGCCTTGGCTCCTGGGACAATTCAGGGAAACCTCTGCATGTTGCAGAAGAACCACCTCATGCTCTGACTGTGATCTCCAAATAGCGCCTCAGATGGCAAATAATCTTTTTTTCAGATTAAATGAAAACAAATGAAACAAAATAAAAACCCCGCCGAACATTTGCTGTGGTGAGGCTCTGCCAGGAGTGAGGGATTGCTTGGTCCCTCAGGGAGTGGACAGGGAGGCCAGATCCACATTCTTCTTCCTTTTATATGCAGCCACGCTAGGAAAGTGTTTACAAGAACATGGAGAGCTGGAGCAGCATGAGGTAATGCCAGGGCAGAGCTGGCAGCAAAAGGCTCCATAAAGATGGGGAACCACATCATCCCCTGCACAGGACAAATCCCAGGAGACAGACAGACAAAGAGCTTATAAAAGCAAAAGTGTCACAGGAAGGGGCTGAGCCAGGGGCCATCAGATCTGGAGCCTGTCCATGGCTGAGCCAGAGGCACTTCAGTAGAAAGAGCTGCAGAAGACATTGCTGGTGCTAAAACCAGCTGCCAAACATCCCTGCAGCTGATCTGACAATTGAAGGCAGCCTATTTTCCCCAAGGCTTGTGCCTTGGGGCCACATCTTCTCCCACCCAAAGACACCTTCCAGCCAGTCTCTTCCATGTGCTTTGATCAGCCTCCAGCTACAAGAAGTGCCAGCCCTGCCCCAAAACTCTTTACTCAGTGGCAGGGGCAGACTGGCTTTGGGGAGGGAAGGGAGGCTTGTTCTTGGCAGAAGGCTTTGGAGGTCTTTCTGCATCCTTCCCAGTGCTCTTTGATGGTGTCTATCATGCCTGCAGGTCACTGTCCTGCTTGCAAACGCTAAGTAATGAAAGATTTTGCCATCTTAGAGCCAGCCAGTTCTGCACACACACAAAAGATATGAATTGCTCTTAAACTGGGCGCCGGCCAACACAAATGACCTTTGGAGAGTTGTGGTTTGCCAGGCTGCGGCACAACAGCAGCCCTGCCTGGTAAACAGCAATGAAGAGCCACCAGCCCTGCTTGAACCACTGGGAGGGAACCGCCGTGTCCTCAGCCCCGGGGATGGGATTTGCCTTTCAGGGGAATTGGGTTTTAAAAGCATTTTGGGACACACACACCCCCCCAGGCTTACAAGTGGTGACCAGGTACAGACCTGTGAGTCTCCTGCCTACTGCACGGAGTGAGATGGGACGTTTGGGGAGCTCCTTTCCCGGGGATGGAGCAGGGGATAAAACCCAGCCTGGCATGAGGAGGCACGTGGGGGTGAAGGGTGGGTCACAGCAGGAGAACGAGCCATTTCCGAATCGTTTTGCTCTACGTGTTTTCAAAAATCACCCCTGGAGCATTTTCACCCCTAATTAGAGGTCACTGTCCTGGGTATTGTGGAGCCAGGTAGGCTGGGGATTTTGAGAGATATTGTATATAACTGACTATATTTTTAAGTTATTCTGCAATTAATTAGAAACTGGAGCTTACTGAAGCTGAAATTAGAGTGTACATTTCCGTGTTACCTTCCACCCCAAAGGTCTCGGGAAACTGTATATACCCCACCGTGTCCATCCCGTACACCTACACCAGGAAAAAATGGGGTTCACCTGCAAAGCGATACAAATCCCAAGGAGCTTCGAGAGATCAGGGGCTCCGGGTACATCTCACACACACTGGCATGGATACGCACATGTACTCAGAAACCTGTGTGTTCCTGGCACACTCGGAACGACGAAGAAATGGTTAATATTCATGGTTTCTAGGCTGTAACTTCACAGTGGAAATTTCCTTGACCTTCCTGTCCCTAGGAGTTTCCTCACATCTTTGTCCTGATGCGTAAGACCCCTGGCAAAGATGGGAGGTCACTGGTGTGTGGTTTAGCTCAGCATCCTCGCCCCTTCCCTGGGAAAGCTGCCACTCGCTGACGTGCGCTTGGAAAGGACCCGTCACAGCTTAAGTCTGCTGTAGGAACAAAGGTTCTGACCGGCGACAGCTTCCCGTATTTCCCGCTAATTCTACCCAAGTAAAGCTGAAATAGGAGAAGGAATTAGGAGGGGAAAATTGGTTATACAGGAGTGCTGGAAAATAACACAAATTCAATGCATTTAAGGAGCCAGTGTGAAGCGTAAGGAACAGTTAATTATTAATAACATCATCAAATTCTTGGGATAAACAATTAGATCCAGCAAGCAATTCCTTCAGAGCAGGCATCAGCAATCAACCTATGAAAGGCCAGTTTGCATTCCACACACACACACACCCAGTTTGTTTTGCAGTTATCAGCTGGAAATGTGATTTTGGAAGAAAAACGGCTGAGGGCTTTTTAGGGAAAACCTATTGGAAGCTGTCAGGGAACAAAAGCACCACAGTCTTTGGCAACTTTTCAAGTTGCATCTCATTGAATAATATTTAAGGGCTGCCCATGCGGGCGCTGGGTGCTCCAGCCCAGCTTTGATCCTCTCTACGTCCCCAGGGATGGACCAAGGTGTCCACGAATTAATGGGAAGGCACACTGACACACTGGCTGCCCTGAGCTGTGGTCGGGATCCCCATCACTCCATTGATTGCATGCTGGAAAGGCAGAAGCTTGAGCCCCAAACCGACACCAGAAATGCTCCAGGGTGGGCTTCTGTGTTAAGGCTCACTAGTAAATAAAGAAGTTAGGCACGGACAGCAGCAGCAGCTTAAATTCTATGCGTTGCAGTTTATCCACGGTTCTTTCCTGGGCTGCAATAACTCCTTCTCTTGAGTCTGGTGGGATTAGGAATGAAAAGAGTATGCTAATGCAGGCCACACAAATATCTTCACCGAGATGTACTTTATGCACGTGTATGGCAGAGGGAGCGGAGCCTCCTGCATCATTAATGCCGGCTGCTCGGCTGCTGGCGGAGCCTCCCGGGGAAACCATGCTGGGTTCGCTGCGGTGCAGGAGGAAACCGGGAGCTTTGAAGCACATCTGCTCCGAGGGGGGTTGCGTTGAGTTGTTTGCCTTCACCACTGCTCTGGAAAAGGAAGCCAAGAAGGCTGAAGTGCCCAGGCACCATTCTGCCTAGAAATAACCTCCTTCCCAAAGGGTGAGATCAGAGCTGCGTGGCACCATCCGAAAAGATGGCTGGGGAAGCCAGGAAGACCAGGAGCCATAGTAGCAGACATCCTTATCACCCATCTTGGACGGTCCCCTGGTCTCCAGCAGCATCAGGAGTCGCCGCCTCGGGCTGGCCCCTCGCACAGCGTGCTGCGCTAGCAGGGACCAGAGAGTTCAAACCCTCCGAGTCCTGCCAGAGGTGCCTGAAATATTTATACCAGACACACAAAAGGCTCATTCAACATCACAGAGTGTTTCTAGCCAGCAAGGAACAGCTGGTAAAGTGACTCATTCCTGTTTAGCCTTCAATATTTGTCCTTCTTTATTCAAAATGGTGCTCTGTTCTGTCTGATTCGGGTAAGTTATTTTAATTTATCTTCGTGTCCCAGGAAATTCATTTTTTTTCTGTGCTCTCCACCAAAGTCAATAGGACACAAGGCCCATTTTCCCCCAGATATTTTGGTCCTTGACATCAGCGGGAGCAATTTCAAGTTAACACACACCAGGGGCAGAGCCCGACTCACCCTGAGCAAAGCTCTGGCCACGGGATCTGGATATCAGGTCTTGTTTCTGCCGTTGACCTGCTGTGTGATGGTGGACACACCAGGTGCTCACCGTTGGTGCAGTTAAGGTGTTTGCTGCCAGCTGGAAGTGTGTGAATGGCTGCCTGACCGCTGCAAGGTCACGCGATGCTCCTTGCCTGCAGCCGTGAGCGCTCCCACCATCTTGGTGATGGTGCAGGAGAATTGGAGATCACTGGGACGCAACGCTGCCTCCTGCCAAGGGAATAAACATCTCAGCTTCTCCTCTCTATTTATTTTCCACAAATGCCTTGGCTTTGCTTGAGCAGCAGGAAGCCATTAATTACCCAGTGACAGTGTTCCACAAGCATCCCTTAATTGAATGCCATTATCCCTTAATTAATTAAATACCAATTAATTACCAGGAACATCGCATGACATGTAACAAATGCCATCAGCTACTTGAGACAGAATAATTTAAAAGCCGGTAAGCATGGCCCAAATAATAATGATTGGGAATTGTCCAGCAAAGAGAACTAAGGATCTTAGTGCCATTTCCCATTGAGGTGGGCTTGTGGGAAAAGCCCCTCTTCAGACTCGTGTCCCTCCAGGAAAGCTGGACGGGTTTTTGCTTTTCAAGCAGGCAGAAGCCTGAAGCAGGCACGGCCTTTGGATTCAAAGCTGGTCTGAAATATCCCAGTAGCTCAGGCCTCCTGCCACTGATGCTGTGTCAAAGGAACTGAAATATTTCATGGGCACACAATGGTGAAATAAGTGGTTGCCTCACTTGGTTGTGTAGTATTAGCACTTAGCAGAATTTTCATATACAGGAAAATGCAAAATTTTGACTTTTCTTCCCAATCTGGAACAAGCAGAAACATTATTTTTTGCCCCATGGAGGAAAAACATTGAATTCCCAGTAGCAACCTTGTGGGATGGGTTTCTGCATGCGGCAGCACTGGGGGTCGCCCTGCCCAGAGCACTCCCTGAGCACGGGGACGTGGGACACAGGGTGTGAGGCACAGGTTAGTGCCATTCCCAGGGTGAAGCCATCAAGGTTACGCTCCTTGCCCCGAGCCACACAGTGCAGGAGCAGATCTGGCCCTCGAGCTCTGCCACCCAGTTTGCTGTCTCAGGGCAAGACACCTCCAACCACCATAGGCTGGGTCCTCTGCTCCCTCTAGCAGCCTGGGTTTTATGGCTGGAGCCGTGCCCTGTGCAATGAAACCCATTTCTTTGCTTCTTTTTTGGCCATGCAGGGACAAAACCTCCCCACTGCCAGAAGGCAAGCAGCCACCGTGGCATTTGCCCTGGGGGCACTGAAGATTTGCAGCCCCTCTGCTCACGGCAGCAATGGGACAAAGTCTGGAAGAGGGGACAGGAGAAGCCTCCAAGGTCTCTCAGCTCTTGGCCGCATGGGAAGGCAGCAAAGCCACGCAGGAGTTAAACCCTTACGTGGCTCCGAACCCTCGGCCAGCCAAGCGGAGGTAATAGCCTTTCTCAGATGAGCGCTTAATGGCCGTAAGGGAGGATTGTAGATGGATTATATTTTTATTTTAAACTAGCAGTAAAGCCAGGAGCAGAGCCAGAGAGGGGAAACAAAGGCACGCGCATGGATGCAAAAGGCAGAAAATGGAATAACTGGCCTTCCAGAAGTACCCCCTGTATAAATATCTCTATTTCGAAAGGTTACCATGAGACCACACAGAAATAGTGTGGCCAGCAGGAGCCGGGCAGGGATGGGGCCCCTGTGCTCGGCCCTGGGGAGGCCCCACCTCAAATGCCGGGCTCAGGTTTGGGCCCCTCGGGACAAGAAGGGCCTGGAGGGGCTGGAGCGTGTCCAGAGAAGGGCAGCGGGGCTGGGGCAGGGTCTGGAGCACAAGTGTGCTGGGGGGCTGCTGAGGGGGCTGGGGGGGTTTAGCCTGGAGAAGAGGGGGCTGAGGGGAGCCCTGCTCGCTCTCTGCAGCTGCCTGAGAGGGGCTGGAGTGAGGGGGGGTCGGTCTCTGCTCCCAAGTCACCAGTGACAGGGCGAGAGGGAACGGCCTCAGGCTGCGCCAGGGGAGGTTTAGGTTGGGTGTGAGGGAAAATGCCTTCCCTGCCAGAGCGGTCAGGCCCTGGCACAGGCTGCCCAGAGAGGTGGGGGGGTCACCGTCCCTGGGGAGGTTCAAACACTGTGCAGACGCGGCACTTGGGGACATGGTTTAGTGATGGTCTTGGCAGTGCTGCATTAATGGTTGGACTTAATGATCTTAGAGGTCTTTTCCAACCTAAATGATTCTATGACACCTTTCATCTGACCCAAGTGCCTCTCCTGCACTTCTTATCTTGCAAGGGGATCTTTGTAGGGCTGCTTATCAACTCACTCTGCCTCTTTCTTCAAGCATCAGAAAGCTCCCACTGCCAGCAGGAAAACCATCCCATCTCAATAAAAGGTTGGGGATGGGACTCAGGGTGACCTATTTCTAGTTTGCAGCATTTTATCCACCTCAGATGCCTCCTCAAGGATGCTTTTCCCGGGCAGGCTGGCATTAGCCCAAGGCAGCGGTGCCCTCCCGGGTTTGGGAGGGAATTTAGCTGCACAAGCAAGTTGCTTGCAGGTGACGGAGAGATTCACAAGTAAGAATTAGGTTTGTTTTAGCACAGCAGTCTTGGGAATGCCCTTCAGAAAACGTTGCAGTGAACCACTTGGCTTTGCAAAAGCGATGCAGAAGCTTTCCAGGCTGCGTCAGAAATTTAGGCAGGACTCTCACCTTTTTTCTCAGCAGTCAGGCATGGGAGTCTTCCCAGGCTTCCCGATAAGCCTCATACACACCAGGGATGTAATAAATCGTATGCATTGCCCGCAGAGATGGGTATAACGAAACAAGCTGCCACATGCAGCCAGGGAACAGTGATGGGCAAAGGTGGCTGCAAACGCTCCCGTGACTGTACCGTAAGTAACTTCCCCGATCTTCTTCCCATGCCAAAGGTACCAAAAAGTCACCACGGATGCTGTCCCCAGCGGCGCTACCTGAGCCACCGCCACAGCCGGCATGTTTTAAATGCATGTTGAAATGTTTAGGACAAGGGAAACTTGAAACTGCTTATTTTCGTTTCAGAAAACAGCGTATCTGACCAAAATAGTTCATTGTGCAGCCAGCAAGGAGAAAAGAAGCCTGCTTTGGTTTAACACATACAGTGATGTAATTGATATAATGAACCTAATGTTCTACTAATGGAACGTCGCAGCCTGAGTTATGTCAAATAAACTCGTTTTTTCCTCTTCTGCAATTAATATGATCTATGTCTACTTTCCAAGCACCGGGAGATTAAAACTGGGATCAATGAACTTTCTCGAAACTATAAATCAGTCAGAGGAAAATCTTGCATTGAAAGGAGAAGCCCAGATCTGGCCCGCCGGCGGGTGATGCGGGCAGGCAGAGAGGCTGCCGAGGCCGTCGCAGGGGGCTGCCAGGAGGACTGCTGCAAGACAGAGGGGCTTGCTGGGGATGCTGGCCGTGGCCAAGGAGGTGGAAGGGGAACAGAAGAGTCTTTCCCTTCCCATGCATGAGGTTGCCTTTGGTTTTGCTGCCAGCTGTGGGCATCTTGCCGGCAGGAGGGGGAAGCCCCAGCAGGACCGGGGGCCTGTGCCGCCGCAGGCAGCCTGCCTTCAGGAGTGATGGATGGGTCTCATAAGTAGAAAGGAAAGAGAGATATTGTCTTCTGCTTGGAGGAGACTAAATCACTTAGTTTCTATTATATTAACACCCAGAAAACCCAATGGGACTTTGCCTACATCAGGAAAACTTATTATAGCCTATAACTAACCACCATTAGTTACAGGC
Source organism: Phalacrocorax aristotelis (assembly GCF_949628215.1). NCBI lineage: Eukaryota > Metazoa > Chordata > Aves > Suliformes > Phalacrocoracidae > Phalacrocorax > Phalacrocorax aristotelis. The sequence goes on along the minus strand of NC_134286.1, from coordinate 23,198,971 downwards.
AGTGCCAGTCTAAACACTGCAGGGAAATTAAGCTGTTTGTTTAATGTTTTTTCCATGCTCTCTTATTAGAGATAAACAGCTTTGATCTCCCGGGACTCGCCTCACTAGGCCAAGGCCAACGCTTTTATCTATTTCTACGGAGGGTTTTATTCTCATCTCTTATTCTTGCCGTTCTCCGCTCTCACCATTTCCCCGCAGAACGAGCGTCCCCAGCGCGTGATGCCGCTTCCCCCGAGGACGCCGCTTGTGCCAGCTCCCCGGGACTCCCCTTCCGACCTCTGCCTGCAAAAGGGCTGCAGAGCAAAGTAGGCTTGGCCACAGACCTCATGGGTGGTGGACACGTTGCTGAGGACTGACAAGGTCCTTGCTTTTAAATAAGTCTCATTATTTTACTAGCTAATGCTATGAAATTTCACAGCAATTATACATGACCCACAGGAAAAAAAAAAAGAAAAGCAAATTACAATGAGGAGGTGCAGTGGGACCCACTGGCTGTTTAAAATGCAGGAACAGCCACACACTGTAGCTGCAGTGTAATTAAATAAAACTTGCTCAGTAGATGAGAAAGCACTTATTGAGCTGCTACTTGGCCCTCAGAAAAACTTGCCGAGAAGTTTTCAGCAGAAGGGTTTTCCACTGGCAAGGCGGGAAGGCATGAAAATTAAAACATCTTGCAGAAGTCCACTGGGATGGACGAAAATCAAAGCGAGTCTTCTGACACTCCCATTCTGGATCACTGGTGCCAAATACGGCTTCCACCACATAAAATAAGATCATTTTTGACCTTATTGTTTCATTTAACTTTCTTGAAGTTTTATGTTGGAGTGAAACAGGAAGTTTAGTATTTATTGGCTAGATGTTAACATACATATAGCTTAATGCAGCATTAACATAGATAAAGTAACACATAACACAGCTGGTTTGCAATTGTTATCATGCTTCACCCTTCCTGGAGTGAAGCCTCTTTACCTTATTGAAACCAAATAGTTTGCATTGTCAAAAGAAATGATCTGGGGTATTTTTGCTGGCCAGCACACCTCCTGTCCTGTGCTCCTCTGGCAAGTTCTACCTGTATCCCTCGCTTGCCTCGGATGTCATCGTTGCTGCTTTACAGCGTCTTGAGCCTTGGCATCAGAGGGATCCTTTAGAAATGCTGGCGTGCGGGCGTTGTGTTTAGTGCTTCCCACCAAGGGGACTTCAGACACTGTCCAGACACTCCCGATTTCACCTTGGACTTTGCTCCTGGTTTACAACAGCATAACCTGAAGCGCCAAACGTGACCGTGCAAGTCACTTGGTGCAGAGGAGCTGGGGACTGCCAGGAGCTTCGTGGAGGTGCAGGTTTGGTGGTGGACAAGCTCCTGCCCCAGCCCTGCTGACGGGCTTCTCCGGCAGCGCTGCCTGGGAGCTGGCAAACGTCCCTCTGCCAGCTTGCCTAGCGCATCGTCTGGCTTTCCCCGAAGGACTTGGCATCTTCTTTGTTCCTCTGGTGAATTTTCTGAGCTTCCCAGGTACCTTAATGCCAGCGGCACTGTGAGACGTGCAGAGCAAAGCAGGAGGAACGCGAAGTCAAGCAGAGGCAGGAGGAGAAATCTCCCTTGGGGAGGCAGAGCCTGATGCTCTCACAGGGAGGGACCAGCTGTAATGGGCAGGACCAAGAGCAAGAGTAGCCAGGCTGAGGGCTGGTGGGAAAAAGTGGTCTGGGAGCTGTCAGCCCCCTCCCCAGCTTTAATCCCCAGCAGCTGTTGCAGCAGAAGCAAAGCTAAAATTACAGGCTGTAAAGCTGGGGTCTGCGTCTGGCCCGTCACAGCCAGCGGTAACGGGGGAAAGGGCAACAGCACGAAACCCCTTGCACAAAGTCAAGGCTGGCAGCCTCCAAGCATCCCAGAGAAAGATTTATGGCTAAAATTTACTGCATATTTGTCACGTGCTGGTGACGGTTCCTATAAAAGCTAGGCACAATCTTGCTGGCAGGTATTACGGGCGCAGAGTTTAATGCGTATAAAAAGCAGATGTGTGTAGGTGGAGAAGGGCTCTCAGCAGTATTTGGTACTTTTCCTCTGGTGACAAGAGCTCTTTCAAAACATATGAAAGTATTTTTGGTGGTTTTCTGGCCAACCTGCAAGGTTATAAGGGGAAATTGCTTTAAGCTGAGAAAACCACAGACAAGTTGGGAAGTTAAGAATAGTTTTGTTTGGGGCCAACACAAAAGGGATTTAAAATGAAACGTCCTTTTAGGGCTGGGTGTCTGCCTGAATGCCCGAGTGCCCCTCTGGCAGCAGGCTTCTTCCAGATGCCTCCTCCCCAGGTTGGGAAGATGACCCCAGGACAAGTGTTGCAGTGAGGTTCCCACACACCGGGGTCCGGCTGTCCTCCCCCCACCCACACCATAACCTATCCATCGCACATGGTTTCATAAACAATCATCCACTCTAGGATTTACAGGAGCAAAATTCTCTTTCTACTAGGGCTCTGTTTGTAGTATCCCAATAAAAATATCTTCCCTCCACTGCTGGGCAGACGAACGGGGGCCTCCTAAGGTAGCTGTACACCACTTAGGGACACACACCTCCTTCCCCCAGCACTGTTCTCTGTCCTGGGGCCTTATGCTCCCCTCTTACGGCCACTGTCTGCCCCTGACTATGGCCCATGGGCTTGCTCCCAGGTTGTCAGAACAAGAGAGATGAGTGAAAAGCAGCGAAGCTTTTAGGTTTGTCCATCCAAGTGCCTCCGTGCAGCCTTAGCAGCAGTCATTAGAGCTTGAAATTGTGGGGGGGGTGGTGTTAAAAATTTATTGTGCAGGCATTTTCTTCACTGAGCAGCCAGGAGAAAGGCAGGCTCTTGTAAATCTCGGCAGACCAGCCTGCCTGTAAAATCAGATTAAAAAGGCAGAGCCCGGTGAGGGAGGGAGGAAGGAGGTAGCTGGTACATGCAGAGGGGCTGGCAGGGGTTGTATGGGAACTCAGACCCTCTTGCATCATGATTCATGTTTCATGAATCCATCAAATACTGTGAAACCAAACAATCCCCCTTGAAAGCAGCTTTAAAAAAAAAAAGGGATCCCATCAATCCAAAGAGCATTGTCCCTTTAATATTTTAACAACTGGCCCAGAAAAGCACAGTGTGTGAGAGACATTAAATGTCTCCCCTGTTAATAAAGATATTTATGGGAATACGTTTATTGCCAGCTGGCATTTCGGTATTGAGGGGGTGGTTGTCACTGAACAGCACTTTTTTCCCCTCTTTTTTTGCACAGGGAATGCTAACTTGATTTTCTCAAGTAAGTGACCAGGATCAAGGGACAATTCAAGGACTGCAAGGAAAACTCATCTTGGGAGGTGGGGAGCTGGCCTAGTTTCTTCTCTTCTAGGAGAAGAGTGGGACTGCAGGGGGTTCTGCAGCAGGACTTGGGTAGCTGAGGTGTAGAGCAGGACAAGAGGTCTCACTGAGCACCCGGCACCCCCATCCTCACATTACCCACCTTGTACACCTTCGGCTTGATGCTAGGTACTCTTCTAGGCATGCAAAACAAAAGAAAAACCAAGGAATGTTTTACACCTTATTGTCAGCAAGGTTCCCAGGCTTTGGATGGGCCAGGCACGGGCAGGCTGAAGGTCCTACAGCCCAGGCCACAGTCAGGTTTCCTTCCTGGCTTTGAGGCTGGTCACCAGGCAGAGAAACACCCAGAGCATGAAAAAAAGGTGGTAAACCAAGGGCTCTGAGTGCTTGCCCTTGAGTCTGCTTATCAGCCCACCGCAGTGATGTGACGGTCACTGGCAGCGTGGAGAGGACTTTGACCTTTCTTCTGGGGAAGAAACAGTCCCTCAGCCCAGCCCTAGTCCAATGAACCAGAGCTCCAGCGCCTCCTCTTCTAGATGTTAGCAGGAGCCCTGGCCTCAGGGTTGGAGTGACACGATCCACCTCTAAACCTTGTTACGGACAGAAGCTGCGCTGAAACGGGTGTCCTGGGCATGACAGCTTGATCCTTGCAGGAAACAAGGGTGTGATGAGGAACAACAGTATCTCCTGTTCCAACTGCACGGTTGGATCTCTGGGGTCACTGAGTGGATTTTCCAGGCAGAGGATTACTGCAGAAAGATGGATTTTGGCGTTTCTCTGCACGTTTTCTGCCTTGGCACTCTTGTTACGTATTTTTAAACATCGTTCCTTGAAAGCCCTACCAAGTAAGAGATGCAGAAAGAAAAGCGTCTGAGCTGTACAGAGCAACCATCAATCTGATGAGTGAGGAAAGCGTCTGCTCACCCCAGGGCTCTGAGCACCCTGACATGAGCTGGTGGTGGTCCTTGATGCGCTGATGCTGCCACGGCCAGCTGAAGCACCGGAGGCGTGAACAGACCCGCAAAATCACCTCTGCTGGCCACCAGCGCCTCAGATCCAAGAGATGGTTTATGGACTCACTTCCCAGGAGCCAGCCATGGTGCAGCTGTCCAGAAGAAGGATGCACAGATAAATCAAGCAGATGGTGGGAAAAGCTCTGCAGAATTCAAGCCTGCATCAGCAGAGATGGCTCTGTGATCTGGAAAGGCTCTTGCGCATCTGCCTGCCGGCCCTCATGCCAGACCTCAAGCCAGGACAAGGTGTGCTGGCGGGGAAGCGGGTCACAAACCCCATGTATATCAGCTTCTGGTTTGCTGAAAGCAAATTTATTTTTCTTACAAGTAAACATTGGCCATGGCTTCACCTCAATCAATATTTACTTCGTGGGTCAGCAGAACACAATAATCACCTCAAGTGCAGGCAGCGTCATTCAGCTTCTGTTTCTAATTCCTTCTTCTTGGGGAAAAGTTCCTAGTTCCAGTGAGCTGGATGGTGGTGATTTAAAAGATCCTCCAAATCTTCCTGAAATGCATTAAAAGGACATTATCGGGTAGCAATATCCAATCTTTACAAAAAAGAAAAAAAAAGAGGATACATGCATATATTCTCTTGAATCTCTTTTTTTTTTAAAGGGATGAATATTTCTTTCGAGCTGTGGTGACTGGGGTGTTTTGTCTCAATATTTCTCATGGAGTGATGGGATCTGAAGTCAACCCAGTGTTTGCTGGTGCATAAGGGAGAGCAAGGGATGTGCTATTTTTTAGAGATGAATGACTTGCAAGAAGTCCCAGAGAGCTCACGCTGAGAATAATTTAGACCTATACAAAGTGTTTGCTTTTAGTAATTTAAAGTGAAACCAGACTTTACCGTAACTCCATTTATTTATTAAGAATAGCAGGATTTATTCTCATTTGTACCTCTGACTTCTGTTTTCAGTCACTTGGGCACACGCCTGGAGTCACCGCTTTGGCTTCGGGCTCCAGCTGTACACAGATTTTAATGGGAGAAAACCCGTAAAGTAACTCAGGCCTCGGTGGCAACGTCCCAAGTTGACAGCTCGCCCATCATCCAGAGAAACCATAATGCAGACAAAAGTGATAAAGAACTGCCTGCTTGGCAGGAAAACTGAGACTGGGAGTCAAGGCTGTCCCAAAATAAGCCCACTGAGCTCTGTATTAGCCCTGAAACCACTGCACTCAAAGATGGGTAGAAAGATGGAATTTCTGTCTCCTGGGAAATTATGATATTTTGAATTTGGGGGTATTTTTAAAGATAAAAAAGGAATTACCAAAACTGTTTGCAAAACAAACTCCGAAACTCTTTGGAAAATGTTGAAACGGAAAATCTCTGACCTCGAGTCTTGAACAAAGGCTGTGCTAAGAGAAACCCCGAGTGTGCCAGGGAGGGAGTCGGGAGCCAGAAGCCCTGGGTCTGCTCCTCAGCTTTCTAGCGGGAAGACTCAATGCCAAAGGGACAGAGCAGATGGTGGAAGCAGGTACAAAAGAGGAGCCCCACAGAGGGATCTTTGGGCAGACGGGAGAAGGATACAGAGGGGATTTTTAGAAGAGATGTGTTTTTTTCTGCAGGAGTGACCCGGACAGCGAAAAAGCTGATCACAGTGGGGACAAAGTTGAGCCTCAGGAGGACCGATGTGGTCAATCTCAGCAGATGCAATCACAGGCTCCCACCGATGGCAGACAGGCAGGGGGGATACCTGGAGAGGACGGGACGCTGCTGTGGGGGATCCAGGGACACGGGGCAGCAATGGGGCACTCCAAACCGTACACACCCCGGGCAGCAGAGCCGAGGCACAGCAAGCATTTGGGCTGAAACAGCCGAGGCTCCCGCCACCAAGAGGTCTTGGGCAAAGCCATAGCGTGGGAAGGGCACAATGCGCTGCCAGGCAAGGGGGACCTTCAGCCCAGCTGGAAACTTCATCAGGAGAGGTATAATTCCTTCCATTAAATATCTTTATCAACTCAGTCCATAGGTGCCCTTCAGCAACGCTCACGCAGAGCAGGCAAACACCAGTGTCATTAATCTTTGCAAACCACACGTGGGAAATCATTCACTGCAAATATCACTGAACCCTTCAGCGTGTGTCGGAAACCGATCAGGTCTGCGACGCTGAGGACAGCGGAAGGACCTGCACAAGGCACTGGGGCATATCAGGGCTCCAACAGACAGGACCAGCCTCTCCGCGGGGAGGTATGAGATGATGCAAGGGTCTTATTTATGAAAGGATGAGTACAAGCACGGGTAGCAAATGGACCTGGCTGAGGAGAGACATCAGGCTATTCCCCATATGGAAAAGGCTGTGGGGGTATGGGCTGGGGCGAATGAAACCATGCGACTGAGGGAAGCATCAAGCAAGCGGCGTCAGGAGCCCGCAGGCAGCACGGTGCCTTCTACTGCCCCGCCACGCACAGAGCTGCTTGCAGGCACCAGAAACATCTGCCCTTTTCTCCTCTCAACTAGATCAATACCTGCAAAGAGAAGGGGCAAGTGGGGATGAGGGAATGCTGCAGAATAATTTCCAGTTAGCATCCTCTCAAGCACGAGCACAGCAGCTTTTCTTGGGCTGGGACATTAAACACGACCTGATCTGCCCCTCGTTGGCACCCCAGGGTGCTACAGCAGCAACAGGGCACATAGTCCCAGAGACAGCACTTCTGAGATGGGCACAGGGGGCTGGCGCGAGAGACGCCTGGGAGCAAGGGACCTGCTGCTTCCCGTGTAGGCAACTGGAGGTAAGGCTTGTGCACTCCCCGGGGACTCTTTCAGCTCAGGATTTCAGGTGGGATTTAACTCTTGCTGTGTGTGAGCCAGCAAGCAAATCCCAGGCAATGCTGAGCGCAGCCTCGCAGCACAAAATAATACAGAGCTAGAAGCCCCATGCCATGCTCGCAAAACTGATGAGAAACAGCATTTAAAAAAAAAAAAAAAATGCTGAAAAAACAGCACTGTTGTTGAGGCCATGTCTGTCAGGGACGCTTGCTGCTCTCTTTTCATGTTTCTACCAACTCCCTGGAGACTCGCAACGAGGGACGACAGAGAAATGCCAGAAAACAAGACACGAGCATTCACAAACCAGAAACAACTCATGTTTTTATAGTATTTCTTCTGACCGCAGAGGAACGCCTTTGAAACCAAAACCTCTGGAAAAAGCAGCATTTAGGAAATTGTGTTGATATTATGGTTTTGAACTTGAGGATTCGTGCTACCTGAAGTCCTGCTGAGCAGCTGCAGCGCAGAGCACAGGGTGGTGGAAGGTTTCTCCCGTCTGGCCTTTTAGACACTAACCACAACATGTGGATGAAAGGAAAATGAGGCATAGATGGCTTTGAGCAAATGACTGCTTAAATCATGATCTCAGCCCCAAGTAAAAAGGATATGTATAATCAAAGGAGACAGCTTCCTGCTTTAACTAGGGAGCAGTAGAGAAAAACATGAAAATGAAGAGAGCAGTGCAGCTCGTCGCCTGATTAATAAACAGAAACGAGCAGTTTCCCACCTTGCAGCAACACAGAGGACCCATAAGGCACCATGCTCAGGTGAACTCACCCCACCCTCAAGCCAAGCCTCACTGGGGACGTACAAGGTAGGTGCTGATGGAGATGTAAGCAGAGTCTGGCCCAAAGACCTAATTAAAGCAAAGTACAGGGCCATAATTTTCAGATGGGCTTCATTTTCAGGGACCCAACTTGGGATAGTTAAAGGTGCTTGCTTTTCAGAAAACGTAGAGACCTTGCTTTCTGGGGAACAAAAAAAAAAAGCCCATGTGAGGACTCCTTATAAAAGCCATTGTGCATCACCCAGCTGCTGCTGTGCCCAGGCTCAGGACAACATCTGGACCCCCAAGAAACCAGCGCACTAAGGCACAAACCCTTCCAACTTTTACCATGGGGGCTCAATGGGGGCTGCAAAGGGAGCTGGTACCGCCAACAAAGAGGGGCTGTGCTGACCCAGGATGGTGTGCTGGTGCTTGGGCACCCTCACCATGGCCTTCCCACTCCCCACGCGTTTTGTTGCGTGAACAAAGCCACCAGCAGCCGGCGGAGGGGGAAACAAATGACTGGTGCTTTGCAGTCCTGGATTCCTAAATAGCTTATGAAGAAGAGAGAGGCTTTCACAGCACATTTCTTCTGTTAGTTTAACCCAGCCGATCCTGAAGATATAAATAGCACCTGTGGGCTCCTCCTCTCCCTCCCACCCAACAGGGATAGGAGCTGATCCCACAGGCAGAGGCATCGTGAACTGTCAGCAGAAACCGTCCTGGGTCTTTTGCCTGCTGGTCACGGCCAAACTTGTGCTTCCCCCTGCAAGTCTGGTCTGAGCAGCGTCTGAGGTGGGCAACGTCACCCTGCTCCAGAGGCCCTCGGGAAGCTGCTCTAGGACCTCTCCTGCTACTCATCGCACCTACAACGTGATCAGCTCCCGTGCAGTGACACCTCTGGCCGAGATATCGCTGCTGTGCCCTGTGCCAGAGATGTGTGAATTTCAGTGACATTTCTTGGAAAAATCCATTTCTGGACAGAACAAGTGATTATTGCCAAATAACAGCAAGACCTCGGGACACTGAGGCAAACAACGTCTTGGAAAATCAAGCACTGATTGTGTTTTGAAAGAGCTCCAGCCACCAATGACCAGACCTCCTTGGACTGGACCCAGGTCAGGCCTTAGACATCGCATGGCAAGGGCTACAGTGAGAGGTGCAGGGGTCCTGGAGGTTAATATTTGGGTTTGGGCCAGTAGAAGCCACCCACTTAGCACGCTTGTGGGTGTGAGCAGAAGGACCAGAGGCACAGCCACAATGGCTCTTCAGGCCTCCTGGAAGCGAGGGGACACAGAGGGAGGGAGGTTGGTTGCTCCTGCTGCTGCGTGTCAAGCTGCCACCTCGGATTTCATGCTTGCAAAAGCGTGAGACAAACGGCTCCGCAGCAGCAGCTGAGGACCGGCGCCACACGTCCCCGCGCTGCTGCGGAGGAGCATCCCCCACCCCGCGGTGGCCGGAGCAGGTGGGAGGGCAGGCGTCACACGGGCATCCCTGGATCTCTGCTCCGTCTCAGTCCAGAGACCGGTCCAAGTACTGCAGCAACAGCCAAAGGATGGGGAGGCATGGGGAGAAGGTGAATTCTGCCCCACGCCTCCCCACAATGAGCGCGTGAATGCCTCTGCCACCTCCGAGGAGGATCTCTGAGCACATATGAATGAGCAGCCTGCAAACCCTGTCTTCTATTAATAAAGAGCAGTTAGCAATGAAGTGCCAATATGATCCCACATCATATAGCAACCTGTACCTGCCTCCCGGCCTGCGAACTAGCCCCCACAGTCATGCCGTAGGCAAAATTCCCATTCAAATCAACAGGGCTGAGGCTCTGGGCTTTGCTCATGAATAACTCAGCTATCCCCAGCCTGTGCCAGAAACCTCTTATTCCAGCCCCTGCCTTTACAGGTATTTCTGTGTCAGCCATGGAGGGAAATGCTGGGAGCAGAAACAGGACTCGCTCAGGCTCTGCTGGGGATGTTTGCTGGGATGAACTGGGGCATGTGTCTGGCTCTGACCTCCCTGCGGGCTCTGCCCACGTGGGCAGCCCTGCATGGCTGACCCCGCTCATGCCACAAGATGCTCCCTGGCAGGGGTTTTCCAGGAGGCAGGGTTGGGTTACCATCAGTCTACACGCTCTGCTGTCCTGATTTAGCTGCTTTGGGGACTAAGCCTCTAATGGGAGCCAGGAGCTGCTGGGACCACCCGAAATAGGCATTGCCTGGGCTGCGGTGGGGCTGCAGACCAGCCCCAGCCACAGAGGTTTGGGGACGGGTCCTCTCTGCTCAGCTGGGTCACACCATTTCTCTAGGGCGCTTGGAGACTGGTGGTCCTGAAGCCATCCTTGACAACAATGGCAATGGCACTCACCCCATTTAGCCCCTAAAAGGCCAGGACAGGCTGGCTCTGATTTAAACTGCATCTGGGGTGCTCTGGGATGGGGAGGCACAAAATCACCAGCACGCCCATCCCACGGAGCCCCCAATCCTCCCACCCCATCTGGTTGGGGTGTCCTTTCTCCCTGGAGCATAAAGCAATGATTAAGTAAGTAATCGGTATTTTCTCATGAGTGAGGAGCCTGCGGCCAAGCTGCAGCCCCACAACACGAGCCTTAGGAGGGACCCCCAAAGGTGACTTGTCCCCAGGCAGCAGCTCCCCAGGCGTCAGGAGGCTCAACCCTTCACAGCCTCGTGGCTTCCTAATCGCTTAACTGGTTTGGATTTTTTTCTTATGCTTCCCAATATTAAGGACTTGCCAAATCAGAAGGAATACGGGGTTTGGGTTTTCCTAACACACACTCACAAACAAGGAGATGTTGGGAGATGATGCCAGCCGTTCACCTTGCCTGGCTTGTTCATGCCTTGCTGACCAAAGCAACTGGTGAAACCACACTGAAAACACCGCTGTCAAACAGCACAGCCCTGGGGCTTAATGGCCCTGAACAGCCTCACCTGGGGCCTCCACCCACACCCAGGAGAGCTATTTAAGCTTGGCCCCAGGTTTTCAGTTCTTTCCTGTGCTGGAGGAGTGCTCATCCCTAGCTCAGTGCCGGCTTGTGCCTGGCTGCGGAGCCCCTTGATCCAGACCTCAATCTGCAGGATGACCTCCTAGAGTGACCTTGTCTCTGCCTAGTCGTTATGAGCCTGCTAGATGTTCCTGACCCATGTTCTGCCTTCCCAGCTTGGCCTTGGACCTGCCTCATCACCATGGTATTGCCTTGTGGTTTAGACTCTTGGTTGGAGATGGCCACCACCTCTGTGTCTGTCCTGCTTGCCGTGTTTGGGTAATGTGGGACTAGGTCCTGGCTGGCCCTTGGCCCGGTGGCTGCGTGATCCACCGTGGCTCTTGGCTCACCTTCCCGAAGGGAGCAGCCCTGCTTTTGCTGCCCTATGATGACCAGGAGCAAGCGGGTGGCTGCACAGCGTCAACTGCATGTGGCTGTTACTGCGTATATGACTCTTCTGCTGGGAGCATAAAACAAGAAGAAAAACCTGGAAAAAATGAGGTAGGTTTATGCTTGTAATGCGTTCTTTCTTGAAAGTGCTTGACATCATTTGTAAAGACAAAAAGTGTTTTGTTGAGGGAAATGAGGTTTTTGTCCAGAGTAAGACAGTTGAAAAAAAAAAATGCAACCAGCCACATCTCCACCTTTCTCATTAACTTCCCAGCTACATCAGTTCTCCCTCCTTGGCTAGGTATTTATCCGTTAGAATGATTAGCTGGGTGGGAGTAGCAGTGTGCAGCCACTACCCAAGGAAATAACTTTTGGGATATGTGCTGGTTTTGGCTGGGACGGAGTTAATTCTCTTCACGGTAGCTGGTACGGGGCTGTGGTTTGGAGTTGTGCTGGAAACAGTGCTGATAACCCAGGGACGGCTTCGTCCCTGCTGAGCAGGGCTTGCACAGAGGCAGGGCCTTTCCCGCCCCTCACCCACCCCACCGGCGAGGGGCTGGGGGGGCACAAGGGGCTGGGGGGGGACACGGCCGGGACAGTGACCCCAGCTGCCCCCAGGGCTGCCCCACACCACACGGCGTCACGCTCAGCACACGGAGCTGGGGGAGGAGGGGGAAGGGGGACGCTGGCAGGGATGGCGTTTGCCTTCCCCCGTCACCGCTAGGTGTGATGGAGCCCTGCTGTCCTGGGGGTGGCTGAGCCCTGCCTGCCCACGGGAAGGGGGGAACGAGTTCCCTGGTTTGCTGCGCTTGTGCGCGGCTTTTGCTTTACCTGTTAAACTGTCGTTACCTCAACCCATGAGTTTCCTCACCTTTACCCTTCTGATCCTCTCCCCCACCCCGCACCGGGGGGCAGCAAGCGAGCGGCTGCGTGGGGCTGAGCTGCCGGCTGGGGTTAAACCATGCCAGATATTATAAACACTGTTAGGTTTCGGCCATGTGCTAAAATACTTCAGTTTCTAGACAGCTGAAGTCCTCTCTTTGTTGAGGATAAATAGGGTATGGCTTATCATACTTATTAACCCCACTGTGGCAGGGGCTTCTTCTCTTATAAGACGTAAGGATTGGCCTCTTATGGACCATCTAGTCTCTTATCTCTCACAGAAAGGGTGTTTTTTATGAACAGGCACCAGACAAAGCATTTCATGCTATCCACTGCTCTCCTCTCCCAGCCATTGCTGAGCTAGGGGAGGAACCAAAGACTCCAGTGTCCTTGCCAAATCCCTTGCGATCTCTTCAGCAACGAGGATGTATCAATCAGTTAATGAATATAGATAGATTTTTATGAAAAATGCATGATGAATGTACATCTCATCTCGGAAATGTACATATCTTTCAAGCCTGGAAATGCACCAGAACCTTGAGGAAGGTACCTGAAGTTCACCTGAATGACCTTGTAAATATGGAGATATTATTCTGCCCATACTGCTGAGGACTCGAGTGCTCTTTTCTGCGTCTGGCTCATACAGCCAAAAAGTAAAAATGCATAGAGTTGTCTTGCTAATGTCCCTAATGTCAGGGGCACATGTGAGCCCTTCTATAAATAACCACGGTGATGGGGAAGGCAGAGTCACTTCCATTCACGGGTGGAGTCATGCTCTTGGCATCTTACTGTCTCTTCTGGAGACAGAGCCTCTGCCCTTACAGGGAGGGACTCCTGCACGTGAGCTTGGGAAACTGAACTCTACCTGGAGACCAGCAGCAAGTGGAGTACTTCAAAGGTCTGTCGTGGGACCTGTCCTGTTTAATGCCTTTAATGACCTGGAGGGGATGAATACTTGCTCAAGGCTTGCAGATGACATCAAATCAGGGGGAGCCGTTGATATGCTTGAGGGCAGCATTATAGTGACTGAGCATCTCAATCTGTTCCTTTCTTGGGAAGTTCCTGAGCCCTGGGTATTAAAATAATCACGGAGGATTATCCTGCAAGCACAGACTGTATAATAAACCTGTGTGCACCCCAAGATGTGCACAAGTAGGTGTTTCTTCTTTTTTTTTGATTGTTCAGAAAGCATCAGGATCCTGGGTTTCTGGGGGAGAAGTGGCTCAGCCAGCTACCAGTGCTGGGGGAGGAGAGCAGGAGGGAGTTCTGCCATGGACCTGCTGAACAAAGCCAGCAGCACGCTGCGGAGATGGCACGTCCAGGGCTGCAAGCATCACACTGAGTTCCTCTATTATATGCTTGTCAATGGCTTATTGGTTCATTGACCAAGCTGGTAACCGGGTGTGAATCACAAAGCCAAGCAGGCAGGGACAAATCGATGCACTGTAATTCCTCCTCTCCCGTCTCTCTGGAGAGCACGTACCAGAGCTGTGCAGTTGGTACTGATGTTGACAGTGAGGGAAAGGGGCACTTGCTCACTTGGAGGTCTCTGGCCGCAGGTCTCTGGTGCCTCCATGTCACAGCTACTGCATTTCTTACTTGACTGTGCCAAGAGCTACATATTGCCTTAACCCCTAGAGAAATTCGTGCTACTGAACTTGGTCTTGAGGGCCTACCGTTTTAAGGATAACCAGGAGCAGCTTATTCTGTGCGGATTGTTTAGGTATTCCCACAGCTGATACCAACCCGTGGCTGACTGTAGCTTACATGGCATGTTTGGTCAGTCATGTCTGTGCTCCACACTACATAGCTCATCCCTGGATGGAGTGATGAGGCTGGGAAGGTTTCATTCCCCTGAATTTATTAATATAATTGTACTTCAGATATTGATTCACTTCAGGGCTGGAGCACTTTGATGTCTCTTGCCACAGGAGCATCTTCAGGCCATCCTGCCTTCCCTGGTGCTGGTGAGGCACTGACAGCTCTGTCCTAGCTCTACACTGGGGCCAAACACAGTCTTTGCTGCCCAGAGCTGTTAAAGGCCTCTGTCCTGCAGCTGAACTCATTTGCAATGCATCTGATAGAATTGTAGGAGGCATAGTTTACTAGGAATCCCACAGATTTCTCCCAGCCTTCTCTCCATCCTGAATGTCAGTAGACTGCTTATCTGTCACGCTTGCTGTGATGCCAGGTAGCCTCAGCTGAAGTCTATCTGTTGAGAAGAGACTTTTTCCCCATAGATCTTCCCAGGAAGCATCTCCACACCTTCCTAAAACCAACAGTTCAGAGCCAGGCTGATCTTGTCCCATCGCACGCTTTTGCACTTCCCCTAGGAGTGAGAATTGTCCTGCAAAGGATTACTTGAACAGCCAATTGCTTAAATACCTTTGTTAGCTTGGTACAGACATCAAGAACGGTCTTGGCTTTCTATTGCCACTTATCTCATGAAAGATAAGAGGCAGGTCTCTTCCCATATCCTTACCTTGGCTTTTGTTTGGTCTTGAGACTGCTTTGTGTATTGCTGCTGCAGCACAGGACACTAGGTCACCAGAAGAAAGTCATTCAGAAGTCACTACAAACTGACTTTTGTATTGGCAAATAAATATAAAAATTTCTCACTTTTTAAAATATTAAAAGAAAAACTCAAGAAAACTGAGGGGGTTTTGTATGCCTGGCTAAGTCAACAAAATTTGTCACTGCACTGGCCATCTGTCTATCTGCCAATCGTTCCCTGCCTCAAATAGCATCCAAAGCAGATGACCACTTTCACCCAGTTTGAATAAAGATGCAGAAAACTTAAGAGTAATCAGGCTTTTACTGGCCTCATAAAAAACAGGAGGTTAGAGTGCTTTTTCCATCTGGTCATCTTAATGTTTTTTCCCCTCCAGATTTTACTTGGGGAAGGCAGGGGGGGAAGTTTTCCTATAGCCAGGAGTGTCATGTCTTGGTTTGGGCTTTCTGCAAAACTTTAAGAAAAATTTTTCATCTCTGCAGCAGCTCTAACAAATAACAAAGACTTAAAGCCTCAGACTTAGCTAGAAATGTTATTAATAACTGGGAAATCTCCAGGTTTTTCCTGCTCACTCTTGCTGAGAGAAATGAATCTCTTTGTCTCCAGTGGAAAAGCGGCAAAACTAATGGATATCCATAGTCAGCCCAAGCTAGAAGGGAGAATTTTTTTGGCCATGAGACATTGGGTTCTCTGTGGTTCCTGTCTTTGTGGGAGATGAATTTAATTCAGACTCTTCTGTAGGGGTCTGCTCCATTTCTTGGCTCTGTCTTGTTTACTCTGAAAGTTGGAGCAGGTCTATGATGTGAGAGATAAGGCAGGGTGTTTTAATGATTTCTAACAGTTTGTGCAGTCTGGGAGCCCAGAACGGGGAGTTTATTACTTTACTGTCACAAATTCAATACCACTGCCACAAAAACAGCAAAACCACCACTTACATCCTGAGATGTGGGTGGACAGTGGGGGTGTCTTCACGACATCCCCTTCAGGCTGTGTCAGACACCTAACACAGGACGCTGCGACACAACCTTGGCTGAGACCACCATCTTTCTGCATGACCTTCATGGTGGCCTTGGCTGCCTGACTTGTGGAATGATGTGGATTTGGGTATTTTGCTTCCCTCAGGTGATGGCAGGGCTCCTGCTGGCAGCCCCGCCGCTGCTGGGTCTGGTCTTAGGCCAAGCCTGGTACCATCTCGGAAGTGCTACTGCCCTACGATGGCACTAAGGGCTGCACATATACCCTCTGCAGCTTCAGCTGTATTTCCTGTTGCTCTGAAAAGGGAGGTTTTTCCAAGGAGCTTTTGTGCCAGGACACAATTTTCCACTTTCACGGCTGTGAGAGGAGATGGGGTTTCACCCCTGATCTGGATGAGGGATCCCTCTCGAGGAACTGGCTGCTGAGGAATTATAATTCTGCTGACACTTTCATCCCTCCGTTCATCCCTCACAGTCTTCAAGGTGGATTATGGTGAATTCCAGGCTGATATGGATTATTTCAGCCAACAGAAGTGTGGAACAAGCTCTTTGCATCATGCACGGGGTGGCTGTGCCCAGTGACTGCACTGATTTTGGGCTAGGGGGAGGAAGCACAGTTTCCTGCAGCCAACCCCCCTCTTTTTTTGTTCCTGTTGGAGTGTAGGGAGAGAGAGGAAAGACATGGAGAATTTTGGGTGGGAGATCTTTCAATGTCATACAGCCAAGCAATATTTTGCAGGCTGGCTGTACTAACCCAGCAGAAGGGGAAACTGCCTGAGGTTTAAGGACTCTTCCCTTGCTGATGCAGTCAGAACAGCCTTCACCCTCCTGCGGGCAGCAGCCCTGTACGTAGTCCCAGGAGCCAGGGACCCTGCCTCGGGCCCTGCCAGAACTACCTTTGCCCTTTGACAAAGTGTGAGCCAGCTGGGAAGGGCCAAACTGAAAGCTGTGGGTCACAAGTCAGCTTCGGTGGGATGGTTTTCCTGTCAGGCAGGAAAACAGAGCAAAACTATAGTGAAACAGTAAGGAAAAGAAAAAGTTCCTTCTTTGTGGGGTAGGCTATAAAGATCAACAGGCTTCAAGTGTCTGATTGCTTCCCCCTATTTATAAAATCACAGCACTAAAGTCTGCGGCCCCTCTGGCGGGGAAACTGGCAGGTGACTGTGAAATCAGGCCTTTGAGAGCCCCTCATCTGAGTCGAGAAGCCTGTTCCCCGCCCGCTGCATGCATTAGCATTGAAAAGGCCCCCACTGAAGAGCAGAGCAGCCTTTGCAGCTGCTGATTGCGTTCATAAATGACCAGGGCTGCAAAAACCAGCCGTTTTCATCTATGGCAGTGGGGCACAGCTCAGGTGGGGGAGCGCCCTGCCTGCACAGAGCCTCTGCCTTGCTGCTGGCATCCCTGCTGCTGGCATCCCTGTTTGCACCTTCCGGCCGTGTGGCCTGGGACTCAAGGGCACAGCAGGCTCGCGTGAGCCGTTTCCCTGGCTCTACGACCAATGTGCAAAACCAAAAGGCCCTTTTTAAAATAAATGTAACTTTAATATGTCTGTTTTACCATCTCCACAAAAGCAGCCGTTCTGCCATGTAACTCTCTTGGTACTCTGTGGACATGCAGGTTAAAATGTGCATGGCTGGGGTTTGGATTACAAATCTTGCTCATTTTGAGTGGAAGCTGGTGAATGTCGATGCTGAGTGAACGTGATTATTGGTGATGTGACTGTCTCAGGGCCCAGAGTTGAAGATGCTCTGGAAAAATCACCATTAGGATGAGAGTTAACAAAGAAGGAAGAGACAGACTGGAGCAGACCCCTGTGCATATGGTGCTCTGCAAGGGAGTTCTTGAGTGCTAATTTGTTTCACAGTCTGTTGAAGAGCTTGTGCCAAGCATCTGCAACCCAGGGCCAGATCTGCAGGAGCTGTGATTTTTGTTCTGCTCTGGAGGAGGAGTTGGGTGATAACTTGCTGTCCACCACTGCATTAAATGACCATCCCTCCTGCAGAAGGTGTCGTTACAAATCAAGATAGCCTGTGGAATAAAATTGTCAAAACACTGGAAGTCCTCACCCAACTCCTGATCACCCCGGGAGGCTGGAGAAGAACCCGAGCTGGGGTGACAAGGGCTGGGATGTGGCTGATGGACCTTGGTATGTCAAAGAGAAGCAGGAGATACAGCTGGCTGGGCCTAAAGAAGGTTTAAAGAGAAACCAGAAAGCCCTGGAAATGCAGAGGAAATCTTGCTCGGTATTGCTTGCTGCAGCAGAAGTTGAGGTGTCCAGCGTTAGCTTTGAGAGGCAGGCTGCTATCCCTGCTGTGAAAGGTTGGCAAAGACCCAGGTGGGGTTAATGGGAGCCACAAACAGGGAAGACGGGGGAGCTGCCAGGGCAGACTGTGAGGGCTGGAATAAAACTGGAATTTTGGAGGAAGGTTGGTTTCTGTGACAGCCTGACCCAGGAGAGGTGACAAAGCAGCGGCAGGATGTGCCCGACATGGCTGAGAAGGGCGGGGGGCTGCATCTGAGCACAACCAAAGCCTGATGCATCCATCTGGAGAAGTGCCTTGTACAGCTCCACCCCATCCCCCTTGCCGGCAGCTGCCCCGGGGCGAGGGTTGCTGGCGGAGCAGCTCTCCTATGGCCAGACATCCACCCCACTGCAAGCTTTTTCTTGGCTGCTGGAGGGGCAGAGGACCCCAGGACATCACCTGGGGTGAGCTGCAAAGTGTTGCTGAGAGTCACCTCGGCTTACACAACATACTGAAATGTCTCCTCCTTTCTTCCAAAGACTTCACTCATGCATAAAACAAGAAGCTGGCCAAGATGTTTTTATGCTTATGAGGCTCTCAGGAGGGAAGACTGGGAAGCTGAGGTGGGGGATGAGAGAGGAAGGACGTGACCCAGGCTGGCAGCAGAGGTGGAAGAGTGGTGACAAGTCATGGCTCTGCAAGATGGGTTTCTGCCGGGGGTAGGAGTAGCAGGGAAAAATGTCTAGGAGGTTTTCTTGGAGGGTCACTCGGTAGCTTGTGTTAGTTTCTTCTATTTCTACTTCAGTTGGGTTTGATTTTCTTTTCACTTGGACAATTGACTCTCCACACCCTCTGCTGCCCAGCCCAGGCAGTTGTCCCCTAGAAAGCTGAGGAAAATGGGTAAAAATAAGCATTGAAATTTTGGCTGTGCTTCTGTAGTCAAGTGATGTAGGCACCACTATGACTGGGGTCAGCAGTGCTGGCTTGGAAAATCACTGCCGAATCTCAGCAGTTGAAAACACCCTCCAGTAAACTCTGTTTCCTTCTTCCTTTCTGGCAGCAGCAGGAGGATGGGTCCCCCTTCTCCTCCCAGCTCACCTGGGCTCAGATTTAAGTCTGTGTCCTCATTCATACCCCTTTGCTGCTTGCTAAGGGTTTTACAGCCCACCATATCTAAAAAGAGTTGAGAAATAAATTCAACCAGTAAGGAGTTTTTGTTGCTTTATTTATCCCTGCAAAGGTCCCCAGCTTGGTTGGTCTTGAGCTTCATTATGTCATTTTTGGGTTACCTAAAGATGAAAATAATGGAGTGATAAATCCCCCTGAGGAGACAAGAAGCCACTGTGTTCCCACCTATATAACACCACATCCAGTCTAGGCTCATGGGGGTAACACTAAGATGAAGATTGTCCTTGGGGCTTCCCAGGAACAACTCTTCCATGTTATGCTTCTGGTCAAAGAAGCTGTCAGACACCAGGAATAATGTGTGTGTGTGTGTGCAGAGAGAGGCACCTCTTGCAAGGCTTTCCTGCCTGTCGATGCCTCCGAGACCTCTCTGTGCATGCCATTAGGCCACACCGTGAAAGCAGCTGTTTTACTCGGGCTTTGCCCAAGAGGATGGAGAGTGTTAATGTGGCACTGGAAACCTCATGTTCTTGTCAAACCCCCAGTGATTAGTGTTCCCAGATTAATAGATACAGCTCTACTTAAAACCAGATCAATAGTTTTCACTCGCTTTTTTTGGTCCTGTTCCCTGGAGCTGAGGCATTAAGCGATCGCTCCTGGAGATATATTGCACAAGGTGCAGTTCTGTATGGAAATGAGCTTCCCAAGGAGAGCAAATGTTCAGATAATAGCTCAGGCCTTTGACCATGCCGTTATAGATGGTGGCTGCCTGATCAGGGGTATGTATTATTTCAGGGTGGTGAATAATTACTGACCTCATTCGGAACTGATGTAACTAGAAAAGTTTCTTTCTGGGGACTCAACCAAGTGTTAGTGAGTAAAGGAATGTGCATCACTTGCTGTTCACAAATACAGGGAGTTTAATCATCCTGTCCAGAGATAAGCCTGGTAAATGTCAGGTGCGATCAGGGGTGTTCTGCTGTCGTCAACCCCCTGATATCCATTTTAGACTTAGATTTCTCTCCCTGAGACCCGCTTTGCCCAGACACCTGCTCACTGCAGCAGCCTTGCGAGCAAACTCAGAGCACAGGAGAGGTGTGGCTTTTCCTGCAGTTTGGTGATAAACCGTTGGGCCGTGTGGCATCCTGTACATCTCAAATTCAAAGATTAAATACCCATTGCACAAGCACATCTGGGTAGCAAAGAGGGTTCTTATGTTTCTGGTTTTCTCCAGGCAGGAATGGTGCCAGCTAGAGACTGTTGTCACAGGATAATGGGTCCCCTGCCTGTGCATCAGCACCAAGGCAAAGCTGAGACACTTATTTTCCAAGCAGGAGATGCTCATCTTGTGACAGAGCTTCTTGTCTAATGACACTAAATGATTGATGCCGCAGATGCAATCATTTGCTTCGTTGGACATTGCGGGAGCTCTGGTGATAGACACTAAAACCCATTACCGAACTGCTCTGTCCTCATTGTCTCCCTCACGCTACAGGACTCTTGTCTTGAACAGACATCAGCCCATCTATAAAACAACTCCTCATCCAAAATGCATCTTGACTCGGTATCAAGAGGGTCCTTGACTGACTAAGCTTTATTTTATCTTTTAAAATGTTTTCCTGTCTGCTTCTCTTCCTTTTGCCGGGTGACAATGTGTCCCTTGGAAGATATTGCACTCAAAGCAAGATGGTGAGAACTCTGAAACAACAGGTTTGTGCGTGGGAACTGTCCCCGTGCAGAGGCATTGCACAATAAAGCCTTCCTGCCCCAGGGGAGCAAAAAGCCCCCAAAAAACCTATTTCTGCTATGTAAATGCCAACAGACTTTTTTTTTGCTCTATGATGATGTCTTTTTGAGGATGTAAGCTTTGAATCTGAGTAGGTTTGCACATGCTGAAGGGCTGGGTTTCCATAAGAAATGGCTTGGTCCTGATTTGACCCCAGACCTGCCCCATCCCCACGGAGGTCCCGATGCCCTTGGCTGGGCGCTGCCTACCCTGGAGAGAGTTAACAGGGTGTAATAATACTTGAGAAGCAGGCAAGGGCCTGGTTATGAATCTGTTAGGGTGACATTGCGGCAGGAGGCTTGCTTAAGCATTGTGTGTCAGGGAGCAGTAGGACTTTTGGCAAATGATGGGGTTTTATGAGTCTCTTCTCCCCATGGGATGGGAGACCTAAAGGGATGAGTCTGGTTCCTTGGACAAAGACCCTGCAGGAGCCAGCGGGGCTCATGTGCTGGGTGTAGTGGGGAGCAAGGTGCTCTGCACCTCCCTGGGTGCAGCTGTGGAGATGATGGGCTCAGTCCTGTAAGGTCTCTTCAGATGCTCTTCCTTCCCCATGAACCTCTCTGCATGGGATACGTCAGCAATGGGAAGGAGGAAGGGAGAGCAGGACAACTTCCATCCAAATCCACATGCCCAAGCCTTGCCAAGAGGCTGCGCAGCCCTTCCCCTTGTCTTGAGGAGGTCTCCATGCCCATAGAGAGAGACACAGACCCATGCCCAAAGCCTGGCACCCCTTCCTCTGGATGTACCCTTCTCCTGGAGATGATAGATCATAGCCTGTAGCATAGGTATGGGCAAGCAGCTGAGGCAACCTCTGGTCAAGGCTCAAAGCTCTGAGTTTCTTGAGGGCAGCAGGCAGCAAGGTGACGGACCATCCAGCCCTCTATTGCCCCTGGTCTCCCTTCTCAGCATCCAGAGACATTTGCAGCCCTAATCCCCCAGCAGCTGAATGTCCTGCCACCTGGAGCTGAACAGCCTTGCGCCTTCCTTCATCCCTAACTTCGTAGACCCAGCCACAAGGTGACACTGGGTATGCTGAGCCTGCAGGAAGGAATGGGCTCTTGGGGGGTGCCTGAGCACACAAAAAATGAAAGAAGAGATAATATCGTCCCCCTGAGCTAGCAGTCCTTTGCATTGAGGTGTATTGGGCTATTTGGTGTCTGCCCAAGGTCACGGATTGAACCAGCCTCAGAGCTGAACATGGACCCCAGAGGCTTTGTCTTGGTCTCCAGCCCACAGCTGCTCAGGATGAGCTACAGTCTATGCAAACACCACCAAGCACCTCTGACAATACTCCTGAGCTAGAGCAGAGGTGTTAACTGAAATAAGATGTTTCACATAAGCCTGGCCCTTCTCTGAGGTCCAGAAAGCCTCTGTTCAGTTGTCTCTTTCTGCACTTGTCCTGTTTTTGCTGCCAAGTCTGGAGAAGCATTAAACCATCACGAGGAAAGCTGCGAGCGCGTTACTGCCAGTCTGAAAGCTGCCCTGGCAGGGGCAGGGCTGTGACTTTGTTTAGACGAGCATCACCTGCCACATGGAGCACAGAAGGGTAGAAATTGGCTGATGGATTTGCTGATGGCAGAAGAGCTCCTGGTACTTTGTCTGCTAAAGGGAGGTCTGGGGAGAGGCGCTGGGGTCTGGCTGGTGCAGACGCCTCATTTACTGTGGAAAAACCCTTGGAATCTAGTGCGTTTCCACTGAGTATTTCTGGAATTGCCTTTTATTATTTCCAGTAAGCACAAATTATATTTTTAATATAACACAAGCCACGCACTGTCATCAGCACAGCACTGCGCTCCCGTCGATACAAACTAATTGGGAAAACAACTTCCCCTGATAAAACAGCGCAGAGCGAAGACGCGCTGCAGTTCTTACACAATGGGCCAAACTTTGCATTGCCATTTAAAGTGATCAATGAGCCTGACACATCCTTGTAATTAGATTTTGTTGCTGATATCTAAGCTCATACTAAATGAGACTAATCTCTTGGTTTTGGTAGCAGACGCAAATTATCTGCCATCGACGTGCTCCAAGCGCGGAAGCAACCAACAGTTCCCAAAATGTTGATCTTGCAGTGCTTGTCCTGATGGAGTAATTCCCTGTGGGGAGCCGCCTCCCTGGGGTCTTGCAGTGTTTCTCCTTCCCCTGCAAACTCACAGGTTTACAGTTCACTGTGGTTCAGGGCGAGGCGCCAAGTACTCTGGGGAAGTTGCCAGTGGACCCGGCCAGAGGTGGCACAACATGATGATGTTCTCCATCTGTCTCAGCTGGGATCAAGCCCCAGAGCCTGGGAAATAGGATATTTGCTGTGGCTGCAGGAGCAGCATCCTGGAGGCGCAGGTTAGTGGCAGGTCAATGATAAGGAGGATAACGGATTGCTGAGTGATCTGTTCTGAGAGTATCAAGTTTTTTCTCTCCCTACTTTGGGGCTTAGCCCTGCACCAGTGCAAGGGTGTTATCACCCACCAGCTCTCACCCACATGCTTTTGGCTCTGTAGGAGATGTAACGCACTCTTCTGTGAGGTTTTGCTGTCTGATTGCTCTTTTTGGTCTCTCTCTCTGCTCTAGCCACCTCTTTACAGCAGGCTCCAAGATACTGGGAGCTCCAGGGAACCAGAAACTCCACCAGAGGCAGGAGGACCTGCAGCCAGACATGGGAAAGGCACAAGAGAAATAACCTTCCAGGATGGAGCTCAGGGCGGCGGGTGGGAAGGACCCGCCATGAGGGTGGGCTCATAGTCTGCGCCTCTGCTTGCAAGTAAAATCAGCCAGGGTTCATCCCCGAGCCCTGGGGTCCTTGGTTGTGGCAGCACTTGTATCCCCTCAGCTGGCTCCCCCGCCCCAGACGGGGCATCCTCAGCCACCCTGACCTTTGGGAATGTACCCCGTTGGGATGTGGGCTGTTCTTTAGGAATGTGCCCTGCTGGGATATGCTTTTGGGAACCAGGCCCCAGAAAGGCAGCACAGCTCTGCTCTGCCCTAGAGCGAACAAGACCAGCTCAGCCTCAGGGTGCAGTCAGGAAGGGATGGCCAGCAGCAGCAACGCTCATTGCTCTGCGTTTCAGGGTGCGTTAAGTGATTTCCACAGGCAAAATCAGAACCGGCAGTGGTTTAGAGAACAAAATAACATCTTCCTAGAGCAATCTGAATTTCTCCTGCCGCACTGTGAAGCAAACAATGTTTGGGTCGCAACATTCATTCTCCACTTGCTTCATCTGTCAAAAGAAGCATCTTTTCTGAGCTGGAGGCAATAAGAAAAGGAAAAAGCCTTGGAGAGAGTTTACAAAAGGTTTTGGAGTAGAAGGAGAAAGGGCTGAGCTGGCAGTCCTCCCCAAGCCCTGCCAGCTCCATCTGGAGGTGGAAGCCTGGCAAAGGGGGCCGTGGACCTACCCAGGACCAGGAGCACACAGCTGGCTCCCCGGCTGGCTTTGCTGGTCCTCAGGGTGGGTGACATCTCTGGTTACTGGGAATTCTGCCCAAAAAGGGAGAGAGGGGAGAGAGACCTCAGTAATTGTAAGCTGAGGTCAAACCTGACAAATAGCTTTAGTCCAAAACACGAGGGGAACCTTTTTAAAAGTGTCAGGACATCTTTTGTTGACATTTCTTTAAGTGGTTCCATTTGATCTTCTCTTATGATACTTCAGGATTTCCTGGCTTCAGGGCAACGTTTTCTTCTTTTAAAATGACGTCTGCTCTTTTTTCATTTCTAAGAGCCCCATAAAGTGCAGAACTCCAGTAACCTCAACACAATGCTTTGCTTTGGGCCATATGAAGGGCTCCGGGATAATGCAGTAGTTTCCTCCTTCTACTGTTTCCAAAAAACACCAGCCCCTAAATTCTGCTTGATTGGCCCAAACCTTCTCTCTCTTCTTGTGCCTTGACTGAGGGGTCATGCTACTGCAAGCTGAGGCTTCCCGGGGGCGGGCAGTGGCGTGAGAAGCTGGACCACCTTCCCTCTGAAGTGAGGAAGCGCTGCTTCCCATCACGGCACAGCCAGGGGCTTTCCAGGCAGCTTTCCCTTGCCCTGGTTTGCCAGCCCTGGGAGTTTAATTATGAACCCAGTGCTGCCTCCAAGCACAGCTGGAGGCTTGTTTGGTCCCAGCAGCTTCTCACTGTTTGCGTGGCCCATGGGGCTGAACAAGGCCAGGAGTCCCTAACCCGGCAGCTCCTCTCCTTTGGGGTGCGTGCGGCAGGTCTCTGCTTGCTCGAAGTGTGTAGCTGGAGGAAAAATAGGGAGGGGGGAAAGAAAGGGGAGATGTGAACTGTGGGACCCCGGGGAGGCAGGATCATCCCAGCCCCCTTTCTGAAAGCAGGCTCAGGAGAACAGGAGAAGGGGAAATACCCCAGATAATGTTGCTTCCTCGGATACATCATCCTCCCAGGACAGAGGTGGGTAGGTGCGAGCAGGAAAGGTGAAACCCCACCAAAGGGACACATCCCCGCTCCCACCCGTGGGTGCTGGGTTGCTCCCCATGGGCAGCTCTCCCTTTCTGCTTGTTCCCTCTTTAACTGAAAACAGATCACCAAATTTGACCCGTATCTTCCATCTCAGAAGCGCAGGAGCTTGTGCCTGGAAGCACTTTGCCCTCCTTGCTCCCTTCTACAGCCCCGTCCTGCCTTTCAATCTGCACTGACCGGCACTGCCGGGTCCCCGATGTCCTCGTCAGCACCCCGGTGTGCGCTGACCCATCTCCCCTGTGCTCGGAGGCCTCGAGACATGCCGCGTTAATGACGCTGCTCCCGCTCCCCCCAGCAGGCGCAGCCTTCGGGCTCCCTGGGGACCTCCCGCCTGCGGCTGCCCTCAGCGGGGGGAATTGCAGCGGGAGCCCCGGCAGCTTTCCAAGGAGGCCTTTGTAGCAGGGGTGCCAGCACAGTGGAAATCAAAACCTTTCCCTGCCTTGGTTGCTCTCTGTAGAGCTCGATTATGCACAGGACGGCTGCCCTGCCGCCTCTGCAGCACGGAGGGATGAGGTATCACGCAGCAGAGACTGCTGCAAAAAACCCACCTTTATTGTTTAACTGAGTTTACCATTTCCATCCTGGATGGGTCTGTGTGAAAAGCTCCATTTCACAGCATGTCCTGGTAAGAAACAGTGCAGCCACCCACATCCGGATGGAAAAAGCCCATACAAGCTACTGCCGTTGTTTCAAGCAGTGATGCTACGGAAGGTGCTGGCAGGGAGAAGTATTTTATATGCTTGGATGATGCCACGGGACCAGGACAGGGGAGAACCTTTTCTCTTGCCTCAGGAAGACGATTCAGGTCACAGAAAACTGGCTCATTTCAGGACATGCTACATGGATGCTCTTGGTCCTTCAGAGAACATGCCCACCCTTCCCAGCTCAGCAAAACTGCATCAAACTGGGAGGGGAGGCTCTCCTAAACCCGAGGATCTTGACTCCTCCGCTTGAACATTTCAGTCCCCAGGACATCTGCAGAGACACATGGAGTTTGCCCAGATCCCTTGTACTAAAGTTCTCTTTTGTGGCCAGGCTTTCCCAGAGGAGCTGGCACCTTCCCTCACACAGCTCTGTCTGCATGGCGGGAAGAATGCTTTTATTTTGGCAGAACATAGGTGACATCATGATAAGTTAGTGAAGTATTGGCTGAGGGAAAGGCTTGCAGTGTGTCCAATGCTGTCAAAGATCTAGGAAAGATATGACCACTGCAGGTGTGGCCTGAGGTTAACCAGTATTCCTTGAAGTTATTAAATCTGAAAAAATACCTGTCAAGTGGGGTGTTGTGATTAGAGCTCTGCCCTCCTGGGGACATCAGGATCTGTCAAGTGCTTATAGACTTACAAATTCAAGAGCCGCTTCTGCTTCGGTTTAAAGCAACCGTGTACAGACTCACCTGCAGGAGCTGTGTCCATCAGCTCCACCAGGTGCAGGTGAGGGGGGAAAGGGTGCGGGGGACGCCTCCCCGTGCCAGGCAGGGGGTGAGGGCACAGTGCAAACTGGCATTTCCCAATCGAGAAATTGAGGGTTTGGGATGAAGAGCGGCAGCAGGTAGGGGACAGGAGGTGCCGAAACGCTCTGGGAGCAAAGCCAAGCTGGGCGAGGGCTCTGCATCATTCCCTGGCAGCACACCGGTGCTGGGGGAGCTGTAAATGCCACTCGTGTGATCCGCAGTCCCTGATTTATGAACCTTACCTCCCTTCTTCCAAGCAACTTTCCTTTCTGCTCACGAAAGCAGCCTCCCAGCTGCCCGGGAAGGCAGCGTCTGGGTGCCACCGCTCCCTCCAGCTCAACTCCAGGGAACCTCACCCGAAGCATCCCCTGAGCTGGGTCCTGCCAGGGTCCCCGAGCAGCAGGTCTGGCTCTGTGCTGCGTCCCAGCCACGTCCCGGCCACTGGGGTCAGGCAGAGTCACCCCAGCGGGTACCCAGACCGACCCCCCTCACCTCCCCGCCTCAGGCACGCTGCTGGCGCAGCTGACCTCCCTCAGCCTCAGTGAGGACCAGCCCTAATTACTGCTCGTATCGAATCATTTATTATTTATTACACTAGTATCGTCCTAAAATGCATGAGCAACACCTTGCGGCTCTTTTCTGGACCAGAAGCCAATTGAGGTTGCACTGCAAAGCCCTGTTTTATACAGAAATCTTCTCAGGCATGTTTATTCAATGAAGCTGAATGGTATCTGCTCCTGGGGCATTTAATTTGTCACAGTTTAATAGAGGTCATCCTGGGCTCGCTCTTGCTTTCAGGGCTGTTCTTGCTGAGTAACCCTGCTGGATAGGCTGGCTGAGCTCTGCAAATGCTGTCCTGCCTCTCGGCATTCTCTGAGCAAGTGCAGAGAGTAATGCAACAGCGAGCTGCAGTGCAGATAAGACAGAGCTACCTGGGAGCTGGTGCAGAGGACCCTGCCCTTTATTTCCTACAGACCAACAAGCAGAGACAGTATTTTTTCCTTTTTTTTTTTTTTTAATCTGCAGTCTGCAAGAAGTTAGATCTTGATAAATACCAGGCAGGTGACAGTGGCTGTGATTTGTCTTAAAAAGAACAAAGGTTTCTAACTACTGTGGGGACGCAGCTGCTCTGCAGGGAGCTGCCCGAATCCCGATGTGGTGCCAGCAGCCTCTCACGGCAGATGTGCTACGCCCTGGTGTCAGCAGTGGCAAGGGGAGGGGGGAGCTGGTGCAGGTGAAATATTAGGATGAAGAAGCAAAGTGTATTCCCAAGGCTGCAGTCCCATTTGACCCAGAGAAGTGATGCTCCCTTCCCAGGCAGGTGGGAAGAGAAACCACCTGGTCTTGCCCACCAGCATGACAGGTCTTGGATGCATCACGTGGGGAGAATTCACAAGAAAAGCCGCGAATCAGCCCAATTAAAGCTCCTTTAAAAACAGCACCTGAACCTTTGTTCTGCTCCAGGTAGCCGAGGAAGAGGACCACCCCTTCAGGCTTCCCATACGATTAATCCCCCCTGGACTCCTGCAGCAGGTCTGCATGGGAGGACGCCAGGCTGCATCAGGGCAGTGCATCGAGCGGGGTGCGCGTGAAGGGGAGCAGATGCTGGGTCACAGGCACGTGCACCCGAGAAGTAACGTCCCTGCTCAGCTGCCTCGGGACCCCCCTAGCGCGCCCGTCCCCGGTGTCAGGCTCCGGCGGTACCCCTCGCTTCATTTCCTTGCGGTGGCTCCGGCCAGGTCACACCGACAGCTCCGAGCAGCCGCAGGGAGATGAGCCAACCTCCTCCCGCTTTGCCCAGCCGCAGCCAGGCAGGAGGGGGTACCCAGCGGATGTGGAGAAGAGGCGGTGCGACCTGGGAAGCCCAGCCTTTCATTTGCAATATCAGCGGAACCGTGAGGTCCCAGTGCCTCAGCTCCACCGACGCTCCTCGCGTCAGCTGTCGGAGGGGCCAGGACAGCAGTAACACATTATAGGCAGAGGCAGGACTGTTGGCCAGCATCGGCAGAGACACCCACATGGTGCCAGTCATGATGCAGCATGCCTTTCACAGGCTTACAGTAAAAATATCTCTTGCCAGCGAGGCTTGGTCGCATCGCTCCGGTCATCCCAGGCAAATGCTTCTCCTTGCAGTGCAATCACACGGAGCACAGCTCTTCCTGGGACCCCGTCCCTCCACCCTGCTGCAGCGCTGCCAGGGATCTCAGGGCTGTAGGAAAGGGGAGAGCAGGGCAGGATGGGGGGCAATATGTGGACACCCTGCCCTCTCCATCTCAACCAGCAGGTCCTCCGTGCCAGCTGCTCGCTGAAGCAGCGTCCATAAAGCAGCACAGCTCCATGAAACAGGGCTCCCCACCCAGCACGGCCGCCAAACCGGAGGGTGACCGAGTTTAGCAGGATGAGCCGAAGCAAGGGGGGGTGGCCGCTGACCCCACAGACCTCCTGTCCCCAAGGCTGAGCGCAGCAAGTGATGGATGGCTTGCCGGGTGCTGCTGGGGAGAGGCAGGAGGTGGAGGAAGGGTGGAGATGATTTCCACCACCCAGCAGAGTTGGCAGTCTGCAAGGAGCTTGCCAGGATTTGAAATGCTGGGGGTGGGGATGGGAGGTTATTTATTTATTTATTGTGTTCTTCCTCTCCACGAATCTAAAAATAAATCAACTGAAAAATATAACGGGAATAGATCAAGGCCAGAGCAGGCTCCCAGCGCCTCTGAAGAGCAGCAGCAGCAGGAGCAAGTGGTAGATTTGGATGCAAAGCAGCCTGATGGGGCTGGCATTTTAATTCCGACTTCTTTTTGCCCAGGATGCAAAGGTCACCGCGTCTGCTGCCTCTTTGTCTGCCCACCCCTCTCCCCACCACCTGCTGGGATGAAGGCTTGCAGGCAGGCTTTGATCTTTAAACACTGCAAGCTGAAACCTCAAGCGCCTCCTCTCAGAGGTGAGCCCCTCCAGGGGAAAGAGCTGCCGCGGGCACCCTTGTGCGGGAGATCGCAGCACCCCAAAGCTGTCATAGGCTCCCCTGCCAGCCTCCCAGCACTGCCCCAGTCACGGGGAGGTGCCCACATCGTTCCCAGGCCTTTCCCAAAGCCCCTCACCTGTTCCTGGTGCTGTGGCCACCCCGGGAGCTGGAGCGCTTGCTGCTTGGGTGCATGCCAAGGGCCCCAGCCCTCCCCTTCCCCCCATCTCCTCAGGGAGAGCCCACAGAGGTGAACTAACCTGTGAGTTGTGGCCCATCACAGCAAGGCT
Source organism: Phalacrocorax aristotelis (assembly GCF_949628215.1). NCBI lineage: Eukaryota > Metazoa > Chordata > Aves > Suliformes > Phalacrocoracidae > Phalacrocorax > Phalacrocorax aristotelis. The sequence goes on along the minus strand of NC_134286.1, from coordinate 23,169,017 downwards.
TGTGAAGGATTTGGAGCCCAGGGAAAGGAGAAAGTGAGAATATTGTCTTTTCTCCTTGCATTTTGCACCATTCACTGAAAGCTGAAGTTTTCTGGGACTTTGGAGAAGAACTTGCACTTCTGATTACTTTTTCACTGGGGTTTGATGGGACAACGCACCCTGGCTAGTTCGGCTGCCCTTGGCTCTTAAAAGGCATTGCAAAGTGCCTTGGCTCTACCGTTGTTTCTCTTCCCCTGGTCAAACAGGGACACAGGGATGTGAGCCTTCGAGCACCGGTCCCTGGCATGCGGGTGAGTCCAGAGGTGTGACAAGCCCCGCTGGGGTGCTGCATCCTCCAGCAAGGTCAAGGAGAAGGGTGTTAGGGGCAGCACGAGCCCTTGGAGATGAAAAATCCTGGGGTTTAGTCCCAGATCTGAAGCTGAACTGCAGGCAAGTGTGGCTAAAAGTCCTTCTGCCAGTTTCCCACTGATAAAGGAAGGGACTTGCTCCCTTTGAAGGCCATCGCCCCCTCTATAAATAGCAAGGGATCTTCTGATGGGCTCGTGTTAAGTGTCCTCCTTATGCCAAAGCTCTGTGACATTTAAATACCGATTCACTCCATGCCTTAAATACGTTGTTAGGTTTTTGTAGGGGAACTGCAGTGGGTTACGAGGCTCCTGTAAAACCCTCCTTCCCACAAGGTGATCTTGCAGCTGAGGTGGTGGTGTCCACGCCCCAGCAGGACAGCAGGGCGGCTGCCTCCCCACGGGAACGCGTGGGGATGCTGAAGGTACGACTGAAGCGGTCCAGGAGGCTACTTTCCAGATCAGAATAAACACCTAAAAGTGGACATGACAGATTTAGACCCGTCATTCACCTGACCAGTGTGGATGGCAGGAGCTTCAGGCTCGGAAGCAAGTCAGTGGATTTGGATATAATGTCCCTCCTCTACCCACTACAGCCCTAAAAGATGCTTATCGCTAATCCCCGTTTTCAGAAGTGATTTGGGCTTCTACCCATCCATGGCCAGCAGCCCCACAAAGCCCAGGGACTGGGCCACAGCCAGGAGCCCCTCTGGGAAGAGGAACCAGTATCTGTTTGGAGAGAGGCTCCCCCTCTTTCTTCAGGAGGCTCAAAGCCACTGCCTTGCCTGAACCCCAGAACTTTGGCCACATTTCTTGCAGCCTCCAGATTTTTGCTGCAGATAAGACGTCCCAGCATGGTGGTTCGTGCCGTGGAGAAAACTAAACTGGGACAAAGTGGGAAAATTCTGCCTTTCAGTTCGCATTGCCAGCAGCCCCGGGTTGAGCCGATGGTTGAGCACAGAGGCTCCTCTGCCTTCCCATGCCGTGGGCAGCAGGAGTGCTCACCGGTGCCAGGCGGTCACTGAGCGCCTGCTCTCCTGAATAACTCCTCTCCCTGTCCTTCCCCAGCACTGTGATTTGTTCTGGGTGTCAGCGCAGCACCTCCTGGGAGCCATTAAGATGAATCTAATAAACATAAATATGAAGATTCCTCCACCGGCAGAGGCTGGGAAGAAAATAAAAAAATTTTATTCCACATTTGGGTAGCACAGAGGGCGCGCAGCAACCAGCACTGCTGCTGCAAAGCCACATTCACAGTCATGGCTTTCAATAGGAAAGGTCTCTGCTGCCGCTTGGCCAGCCGCCGCTGCCTGCAGCGAGGGTCTCTTGCTCTGCTGCAGGCTGGGGGGAGGCCTCATGCACACCCACACACCCCCACCCCCCATTATAAAGAACCCCACTAAGCCCCTGCAGGAGCAGCAGCGACAGGGTGCAAGGGAGCTGGTGGTGGCCGTGGGGTGCAGGGACAGTGGGGGCATCATGGGGGCCGTTCATCCCCATTCCCTGGGAACCCACAGCTAAAAAGGGGGCTTAAAAAAAGTCCCCAGGCTTTTGCCAGCTTCTGGGAGCAGGTTGACTCTGATGCTACACTGTGGGAAGAGCTGCCTGGGCTGGGGGTGTTGCTAAACTACAGTTCTACACAGAAAAAAAAATAAAATAAAATAAAAAACAAACCCAAACCAGAACCTAATCCATTCAGGACATGTGAAATACTTGGCCTTTTTGTATGTTTGACATCTACCACACTTAAAGCCAGCCTCTAAGCATCTTGGGTAGAAAAACAGACACGTTTTCATGAGAGTGCACTGAAGACTTCAAAGAGTTTTAGGGAGTTATTTCTAGTGGGAGAAGCGCTATTTCAGCCTCCTCTTGCCGACCTGAGAGTGTCCCCGCGCCAGCCTCCAGGCACAGCCCTGCAGCCTGCCAGGCTGGTCTCAGCGGGACCACACAGCATGGACGCACCCTGAAACGCGCTGTGCTGGTCTGCGTTGTAAAACTGGACTGATCAAGGATGGGCGGATGGATGGATGGATGGATGGATGGATGGATGGATGGATGGATGGATGGATGGATGGATGGATGGATGGATGGAGAGCCCCAAAAATGTCCCTTCTAATGAAGAAGCGGCATCCTGAGTGGTGTGAACATTGAAGAATGAGATTATCCCCCTTTATTTTGACCACATCTGGAATATTTTTTCCTGTTTTGGAGCCCCAATACCAAGAAAGACATTGATAAACAGGAGCAACGACAGCAGAGGGCCACAGAGGTGGTCAGGGGCTGGAGGCCTTGCCCTGTGAAGGGGCTGTGGGACTGGCCCTCCTTGTCCAGGCTGGAGAGGAGGTGGTTTGGGGGGACCTGAGAGCAGCTTTCCAGCCGTGGGAGAAGGGCTCAGGAAGATGGAGCCAGGCCACCACGGCAGCGCATGGTGGGAGGGTGAAAGACAAAAGGCACAAAAGAAGTAAGAGTGGGAGACACTGGATATAAAAGACTTTTTCCCAGCGAGGCCAGCTGGGCAGTGGAGCATGTCCCCAGGCTGTGCTACCTTCTCCCTCAGAGGTTTCCAGGACCCAACTGGATCAAGCCTTAAGCAACCTGGTCAGATCTCACCGCTGACTGTCAGGGCACTGAGCAGCCTCGCCTGGGGCTTCCACCCACACCCCTGGGCCCAGGAGCCCACTTAAGCTCAGCTCAGGGCCATATCATTTTCCCCTGGGCTGTGCTGTGGGGGTGCTGCTCTCCAGTTCACCTGCAGCTGTGCCTGTCCCTGGCTGGTGATACTCCTGATCCAGACCTTGACCCATAGGGTGACTTCCCAGCTCACCCTTGGACCTGCTTCATCACCATGAGCTCGTCTGCTGATCTGCTCGGCTAACATCCCCGCGTCTGCTCTGCCTGGAGATGGCGGGGCCAGGTCCCTGCCCTGCTGGCTACGTCCTTGGGTGCATCTCCTGGGGGCTCTACAGGGTTTAGTCCCCGATGCTTCTCCTTGCAGGAGGCCCTGTCCCTGCTGCAGGAGGCAGGGCAGGTCCCTAGGGCTGTGCAGCATCTGTTCCAGCTCCTGGAGCTGCCTCCAGAGATGTGAACACAGGTAAGGAGAGGCACCAGGGTGGGCATTGCTTCTCCTGCACTGGCCTTGGTGGCACTAGCCAAAGTGGAGGATATTTTAGGCTTGTGTTTGCAAGGGTTTTTTTCCTTGCTACAGTCATTGCATGCTCCTGAAGGCAAAGCCGCTGTAGAGCAGCGGTGGGTGAAGGGAGTTTCATGCTGGAGACGGGCACGTGGAGCCCAGTCAAGCAACTGTGGGTTCAGAGAGATGATGGGAGCAGCCATGGCTGATGGCTGAAGCCTTTTTTTGACAGCTGAGGAGAGCTTAAAGCAGTCCCAGCGCCTGCCAGGGAGGGCTGAGTGCTGTGCATGCAGTGCAGCAGCTCTGTACCAGCCAGGGGTCAGGGATGGCTTGTGCTCTCCCCCAGTGACCATCACCAGGGAGGTAGTACACAGATATTAGTACTTGATGGTGATTAATGGGTCTAATCGGCTTCTACCAGCCAGGCATTTTTGGTTTTCACTGTGTTTTTCAAGAGCCTGGCGATGTAATAAAAACTCTGAAATAAAGACCATGTTACTTTACTATTTCAGTGCTCTGTTATTGAAAACCATTAGCTGAGGTTTCTTGCCCCTGTGACCTCGTGCACTAATGCAGCTCACCTCCCCACACTTGAGGCATCGATGTTTTCCCATCCTACAGAGCCAGGCCCTGCTCCCACACGCACCGCCGAACCGCAGCGCTCCCTTTGATGTGAGCAGGGTTTGTCTCCTGGAGGTCAGAGGACCGAAGGGCACCTGTGGACCCAGGCCTAGAGACCCATCCTTCTCCAAAAATTCTTCCTCCTTCAGAAACTCTAAAGATCTTCACTTCTTCCCCAAAGCATATGTTAATCTAATGTAATCATACCTAGTAATACTGAACATTAAGTCCTTGGCGAATTCCCACAGTGCTTCTCTTTATCAGAGTGGCAGCAGGGCTGCTCTGCTGAGCAGCTCTGATTCCTCTGCTGGAGGCAGTCGCCTGCTGCAAGCAAAGAGTTCATTTAATGCGTAGCTCCGGGCTGTGTGGAGCTCTTGGCAAGAGCTGGTCTCTGGTAAACCCTGCAGAAGCTGGAACCAGAGCTGTGCAGAAGGCCGTGCCTGCACAGCAGCGTTGCATGCTAAATACCTCCTGCCGAAGCACCTGGTGGCTCTGGAGAGCGTGTTGTTAAGTGGGAACTTGATGCTTTGTGCAGAAAGACAACCCTGGGCCAGCGTTTCTGCAGTAGAAGGCTGCCCAGAGCTGTACCGGCCCCTCAGGCTGCCTCGCTGCAGGCTGATGCCCACCTATTCCCCAGCGACTCCTCATTCTGGCTGCAGTCTGGTTTTTGCATTACTTGTCCCTAAATGCATTAGCCAGCACCTCTTGAGCTATTCAAGAGGAATGTGGACACATGAGCTCCACAACTGACCTTCCCAAACTTGGACTGGGGGCTTCTGCAGGCAATGCCCCCCCACACACACACCATTGCAGCTCGCTGCAGAAGGGGTTAACACAAGCCAGCTGCTGCCAGCAGCTCCTTGCCCATATTTCAAAGCTGTCCATGTCCTCCCCCAAATGCCATCCAGCTAAGGTGCAGCCTAATTGATTCTTTCCCCAGTCCCTCTTTTGTTCCTTGCTGATGAGTGTTATTAATTGTAGTCTGCCCTCCCTGTGGGTATAATCCAGCGAGGACAGCTGTGCCCTTCACTCCATGGCGGAGCTCATGAATCTTCTTAGAGGAGGAATGGGAAAGCCCTGGAGGCCCATGAGACCAAATAAGCTTCAAAAAAAAGTTCAGGATGTTTTGCAAAACCTCCGATAAGCCTTGGCATAGCCTTAAAGCAGCAGGATTAGACTGGGATGGGAATGTAAGCTTTGCATGCAAAAAGGAGGTTTTAAGGCCTCTGAAAGATGGGGTGTATGTGGAGTCCTTTTCCCCATCAGGCTGTGGAGAGTGAGCTTATCTTCTAAGTCTCCCTTTTGAGAGGAAGACTCCCCTTTGTGCCTGAGCTGCACAGCTCAAGCAAGCTGCTGTTGCTTTCTGCTAGCGCTGGTCTTGGCAGGTCTGTTAGTGCTACGTGTTTTAAGAGAGAAGAAAAATGCATCTCTTAACCCAAGGGATGTGGCCCACCAAGAGCTCCCTGATGCCCGCTGACCCTGTGCCCAAGCAGAGCTCCCTTGCTCAACCCCACAGCCATGCAGGGCTTGCTGGGTCTGGCATGAGGAGCCTGCACTGAGCAGCACTTTGGGAATGGCCAAGGATCAGGCACCGGAGTCACCCAGGCAGCTCGCACAAGCCTGTCAATCTACCTGGTTCATCTCTTTTTCTGTTCGGCTTTGAGTGCTGCACGCCCAGCTGGCTTGGAGCAGAGCTTTGCTGGACCCTCTGCGTGTCCAGGCTGACACATTTCCGAGACCTCCCATCACACCAAGGTCGGTTCTGAATCTGCTTGTGGGATGAGGGTGCTGGTGCAGGTGGGCTGGGGAGGTCTCTGGAAGCTCTTCTCCAAGCAAAATGCATCTCTCTTTCTCTTCCAGCAAATTTGTGAAAGCTCTGGAGAGAAGATCAATCAGCTCTGAAAGGATTATCCATTGCATTGGGCTTAGTGTTCAATTAATGCCCCAGATCTAATGACAGGGACATTTTTCAAAAGGGACACCCCCGCTTAGGAGTAGCGCAGTAGCTGGTGCCACCTAATCGCACTCCTCGCCGAGCGCTGTCACGCTCGAGAAGGATAGTGTTAATTACAGCATCCCCTGCAGGAGTCGTGGCCCAGCCCAGGGGAAGGGTCCTCCGAGCACTCAGCAAGGCACTGAGCAAGGATATAAACACCTCTTGCCAAAAAAGCTGAAGCCGTCGGCCTCAGGAGGAGTTGCCCTCGCAGCGGCCAGGTGTGGTCTCTTCGGGACGTGTCGTGGTGCAGCCCTGAGGCTTCCCGTGCGAGGCAGGTCTTGTTCCTTCACGTGACATGGGGATGTTTGCTGTGTCCCTGCAGTAAATGTCTGATAACGTGGTGGAAGAGGCGAGAGATTCATCTTCTTGCCTAGAAGCTTGCTGCTTGGCACAGCTGCTAATGTCTAAGAAAGTTTATCCATCCTCGTGGCGTCTCACTGGAACGAAGCATTTTGAGTGGCAGCACCTCACTTCGATGAGATCTCACAGCAGGCTTTTTCTTCTTGCTTTTAAAGCGACTCTCCAAAGTCACATTTTATCTGCTGTAGATAAGGAAACCAATAAATCAGCTTTTCCTTCCACAGGAACGCTGCTGGCTCTGGGAAAGCAGGACCTCCCTCCAGCTGAAACCCTAACCGCGTTACAAGGAGTCGCAGCTCCCCACTTGAGCCAGAGTCCTCCTGCGCTACTTTTATTCCTCCAGATGCTGCTGTGTTTTGCCCCAGGTTTGCTTGTCTGGCTATGCCCAAACACATCTGCCCTGGGAAGGGGATGAGAAGCACGCCGTGCCCTGGCACTCGCTGCTGGTGTCTGGCTGGAGGTGGGAGCCCTGCTTTGGCCCTCGGTGGTGGAGGGGTGCACGTGGGCTGTCTCCTGGTGGTGCGTGCAGCAAATGCAGAGCTTTGGGGTGGACTCTGGAAGCAGATTCAATTAGTGAGAGGGCAATGATGTTCCCTTATTAAGTGTTGCTCTCCAGGCAGCTTCTGGAAGCAGCCAAGCAATGGTATCAGAGGCTTTTAATTTGTTTCCCTGGCCCTCCCGGGTGAATACGCATAGCCAGCGCTAGCGCAGGATGGGGAGGGCTAGTCCTGCCAGGGGGAACCTGACCTGGTGTCCCCTTCCCCGGCTGGAAAGGGCTGTGGGGTAGAAATTGCCAAAAGATAAGTGGATTTATTCTGCTGCTGTCCTGGGAGATGTAAAATTAGGGTCTTGCTGGGGTATTGCAGGGGGCTGTGCTGGTGTCCCCAGCTCCGGAGGGATTTTCCCACTCGGGAAGCAGGGCCAGCATCCCACTAGATGGCACAGCAGGACAGCCGGGGCCAGTGCCTCCTCCCCAGCCGCCAGACCCGGGCAGCACTGGGGGTGCAAGGCCAGGGCAGCCTCCAGACCCCCCTAGCCATTCCAGCCTGCCATTTCCCTAGCTGGGAAACAGTGAAGGAAAAGATCCCAACACTTTTACATAAAGCTTTTAACTCTCCCGGGAGCCTAAGCAAACCTGGTGGTGAGGATGTGGACTGCCAGTTCCACCCACCTCCTAGGTGATGCTTTAAATGACAGCTTCAGCCGTGGTTTGAGCCCCTGGCACAGCCAGGATCTCTCGCCGCTTCATATTCCTCTTCTTCCAGCATTGCCTATTTATGCAATTTATACTTCTGACTGCTCTCCCGCCCACAGCAGCTGTGGGCAGTGGGCTTTGAACGTGGGGCTGAGTCCCTGATCTTCCTGGTGGCCTTCCCTCCTGCTCAGGCTGCAACTCTTAACGTTGCTTTCTGCGACACTGCTTGCCCGAGCATCCTCCCGCAGAGCTCTGCCGCGAAAGGACCCGGGTGGAAAACACGGCCCGCCTTCCTGCAGCTTTCCGCACCCTCGTTTGGCGCCGGGCGGAGAGGAAGAGGAGCTCCTCGGGCAGGTATCGCCTCTGCTGTCCCCACCGCCAACATCCACCCTGGGCTGGCCCGGCTCCCGGGACGTACGGCTGAAGCTCCAACCAAGAGCAGGGCTCTGCTGCCCCAAGTGCTGCGCGGGCGAACGGCATCGGCAGCCTGAGCCCGGAGAGCCCACAGGTGAAGCGGATGAGTTTGGGGAAGGTGAAGGATCCAGGGGTGAAGATCTGCCTTCTGGCTCATCCTCGCCCTTGGTGGGCTGGAGATGCGGGAGGGAGGCAGATTGACTCCGCTCTCCCTCACACCAGGGCTACTGGCAGATGCGTTGCCTCCCCCTGAGCACGGAGACCTGTCCTGGGCGAAGTGGGTGGCATCGCCCCTAGGAATGAGACACCCCCCCCTCCCAAAATGCACAGCCATCAAGCGAGGATGTCACCCCTTCCTCCAGCGTCGCGAAACTGCCGTCCCCGGGCTCTGTCGCACCGGGACGGGCTGGAGGACGTGGAGCCCTGTGGCTGGCTTGTTTGATCAGGGCATGTTTGGCTCCGCGGCCCCTCCTGTGAGGCGAGGTGTGCTGGCTCTGTCGCCCTGCCTGTTTACATAGGCCTCCCCCTGCACGGCAGCTCCCCCGCGCCGCTGTGCCCGGGCACTCCATGTTTCGGTTCACGGCAGGGGCAGCCCCGGGAGCTGCGCCAGCGTCCCTGCCCTCGCGCCCAGCCCTGGGCTCTTTTGCAGGTTCCTTGCCCACACATCAGCCCCGGTGATCCGGGGCCCCGGTACAGAGGAGGGACCAGCAGAGACAGAGATTAATTTAACTACTGGGGAAAAAAAAAACCAAATCAATTCATCAGTGCAATGACTTACATGGTCTCTGTGCTGGCTCAGCTGAACTGGTGTCCAGTGGGAGGTGGTGGGAGCCTCAGTGGACATCCCTGCAGCTGCCCAGGATGGGCTGCAGGGGCTGAAGTGCCCTATGGCCCTGGCGAGTCGGGGAAGATGGTGGAAGCAGAAAGGAGGTTCCCGTGCAGGGTGGCATTAATCCCTTCTCATATAAACGCTCTACAAGTTTGCTCTCCTCCCCCCCGCACCCTTTGCAGTCATGGGAGAAAGCCTGGTGTGTTCAGAAGGTGAACGGTGTGGCAAGGGAGTTGGCTCAGCCTCTCCTGGCATGTGTCCCTTGCAGGGAAGCAAACGACCCCCAGTGTGTACTGCACCCTCCAATGCTCTCTGGCTCAGGGTTTGTCCTCCCTTTACCATCCTTCTGGTGCTTGAGACAGATCTGAGCTTTGACGAGGCAGTTCCCCATCTGGCTTAGAGACCTCACATTCTTCCTGTTGCTAGCGGGGATTTTTTTTCACCAAAGTCATACCCAGTTTGATCGCACCCAGCCGTGTCTCTCTCCAGCCCACCCACGATGGCGTTAGGGCAGAGCAGGCCCCCCACCCCACCCCAGCAGCTCGAGGTCACCATTTTCTTGAAACCAAAGCCAGCCCTGGGGAACATCTCCCACCCCTGTGGTGCCACGAAGACACCCCGGAGAAAGGCGCTTCGGGAAGCGGGGATGGGTAAATGCTGCTGATGCCCGGGCCAGGGGAACCGGTACGGGAATGGGCTGCAAAGCGGGAGGATGGGATGGGGCGCAAGGAGGATGCTGGAGCTGTGTGCTGAAGAGGCTCCTCGGAGGAGGAGCAGAGCAGAGCAGCCATCTCCCCGGTCCTTCCCCTGGCCCTGCTCTGTCCAGCAGGAGTATCAGGGTGAGCCAAAAAGTGACAGGACTTGGCAGAGTTTTCAGGAACCAACTACCCGGCTCCAGGGCCCCGCTGCTTCCCACAGTGCCAGGTAATGCTCGGGTCTCCTTGGTGATGGATTATGGGATTAGCGGGTTCAGGTGAGCTCTCCTGCACGTGATTCGGTTACTCCTGGGAATGGCATCGTTTTTGGCAGGCGGTGAGATGCCTCCCCGCTGCTGCCACATGCCCAGGAGGGACCATGCACCGGCCAAGGGAAGGACCAGGAGGGCGAAGGGTCCGTCCCTCTGCCCGCTGCTGTGGTCATGGATGCTGGCAGTGCTCGGTCATGTCGGCTCCTGGCACCAAAAAGCATGTGGATGCCCCTGCCCTCCCCCACCTCTCTCACCCAGGAGCACCCAGACGTGCCCCTGCAGAGAGCAGGGACTGATGGAGGTACTCGTGGGGCTGCAAAAGCCACCAGCAAGGCTGGGGCTTCCCAGTCACTCCCTTCCCACTGCACTGGCTGCTCTCAGCAAGCCAAACTCAGTGCAAAATCAGTGCTCCCAGCACTTCCCCACACTGGGGGTGTTGCTCCCATCCAGGCCAAGCCCCCAGCTGCTTTTGTACCCCCAGACTCACTGTCTGGGGGGATTTGCCCAGCTGGCAGCTCCAGATCTGGCTGTGGGTGTGTGGGCAGGGACAGCCACTCCATGCGTTGGGTCACACACCGACCACGCTCAGTGCTTTCGATGCTTTCCCACTGCCCCGGTGTGGCTCTCCCAGGCAGCCTCTGCCCCCCAACACCTCCATGCTGATCCTGCAGCCCTGGTGTTGCTGCTTCCCCACTGCCCGAGCCTCACACCCCATCAGGAGCCACCTGTTTCCCTGGGTCCACATCCCTTAATCTCTTACAGGGCTTTCACAGATGGCTTTCATCCTTCTGCATCCCATCACCGCTCTTTGCCATCCTTTCTGAAGGCCCTGGACACTCTCCTTGCTTTTCTGCTCTCCACAGTTTTCCCCAGGTCCTTCCAGAGCTGTCGGTGGGATCAGGATCCTCCTTCAAACCTCCCCCCGGGGCACAGGCTCTGCAGACTGCCCTGTCCCCTTGCAAAACCCCCACTGGCCCGTAGATCCACCGCCACAGCAGCGACACCGAGACCACAGCGTCTCTGTGCACTATTTCAATTTCCACAGGGGCACCTGGGATCATTTTTACCCCAAACCAACTGGCTGTAGCAGCTGTGGGAATGGTCCCGTTCTGATCTCAGCTAGCAGGTCCTCTGCCCTACAGCAGCAACTCACACGGGGTTCCCTCCAGGGAGAGGGGAGAGAAAGAAATGGTCTTGGGAGTGGAGAAAAAGGTTTTATATTCCAGGGTGGCGACTTGTCTGAGGCAGGGTTGGCACTGGGGATCCCTCTACTTTGGGATGTTCAGCGTCAGAGTTGAAGACGGGTGATGCCCCTCTATGCCCCAAGGAAAGGTCCAGAGGTGGATGTTCCCTGCCCTGGCTCCTTCTTCTGGCTGATATCTGCACTGCCGATGGGGACAGGGAGCAGGACGAGCGTCCGTCCGGGTGGAGCTACAACGTGGTTGGAGATACGGCCGGTGGCTGTGTGGGTGGAAGGAGAAAACATCTGGAAGGGGAGGATTTCTTCCCAAAGTTGCCCAATGACAAAAAGCCAGGGGAAAGCTTGTAGGGACCTTTCCTCTCACCAGTATGAGACAACACCCACACTCCCATACAGGGCTCCCCGTGTGCCGGGAGGACACCGAGGCATCCCGGCTGCTTGGCTGCGGCTCAGCAGCCACTGGTGGCCAGGGCTCTCCCATCCCACCTCCCGGCAGCGCTGTTTGCGCTCTGTTATTTAAGCATTCATCTTGTTTAAGCACCACTTTAGCTGGCGATATCTTGTAGAAAAGAAACAAGAGCCTTCCTCCTCCCCTCCCTCACTTTCCCCCAGGCCTATATTACCCCAAATAAACACTCACTTTGGGTAATAGTTAACTTTAATGGCCCAGTCCTGGCTTCGGCTGCATGATAGAGCACCACAGGGAGACTCGAGGGGTTGATAATCCTCAGGATAAAGGAGATAAGGTCTGGGTTTGAAGGGCAGCCCTCGCGGCTGCTGTCACGGCAAGCATGGCCGTTCCCACAGGGGTGGGAGCAGCCACCGGCACACACCCCTCTCTGTCACCCTCCCCAAAATTTAGCCTGCCTTAGGCATTCCCTTCCCAGCCCTTGTGTTTTCCAGGCGGGGGGCTCACACCACGGGAGCCGGTCGCCCTGTTCCCCAGCTGCCAGGCACCGTCCCAGCCCTGCGGTGCCATCGGAGGCTTTGCCGTACCCGCCGGTAGCCACAGCTCTGGCCCATGCTGCAATCCTTTGCTGAGCTGCAGAGATACCTGAATAACCCGCCTGGCAGCTCTTTCTCTCTTAATGGTGTTTTCCCAAGTCAATGGATAACTTTACAGCCCAGGCCATGAAAACATCAAACAGAATAACCTTGGGGAGACAGCTATCTGCTGCGGGAGAGAAGCGCCGGGTTAGTCACTTGGGGGGAAGGGACAATAAAGTTCAAAAATAAAACCATCCTGAAAGTCACTGCCGTGTCCGGCAGGCACCCACGGGCAGAGGCCGGCGCTGGGCTCGCTGCAATGCCAGCGGTCCTCGGGCAGGCTGGGGCTGCAGCTTGGGCATCTGCAGCATGTTCTCCAGATCCCGGGGGAAGCTGGGTTAGGTTTTCTCCCATCCCACCACGCCTTGGGCATAGGGTGCCGCTGTGTGGGTGCTTCACTGTCCCATAGCCCTTCCCTTCCAGCCCTCCCATCCAAAATCACCCCACGGGGGCAGAGGGAGAGCAGAGCCTCGCTGAGCCTCCCCCCACCGAGCTGCCCATCTCCAGCGAGCCCACCAGGCCCTCCTGCCGTGGTGACTCCTGTTGCTTTCTGGGTGCTAGACATGGCGCGGTGGCATCAGCGTTGCTTCCTTCTGGACACCAAGCAAAACAATGCAGCGCACCCTTGGGTGCTCTCCAGTCAGTGGCTTCACCTCCTGGCCATGCCGTGCAAGGCCACGAGGCAGGACCCCCTCCTCCAGGCTTTCACCGCTGGTTTTCATCCCCCCCTCCACCTCCTCCTTCCCTCCCCGTCCTTGACCAGCCGCGATCTTGGCATTCCTGCAGCTTTAACAGCCCCATAACCGCGCAGGAACAGTCAATGCGATTGAACCGGGGTTTTACAGCAGCGTTGCTTCATCACCGGAGAGCAAACAAGGCAAAGACGGTACCGGCGGCTGGGGGGACGCTGCAGGCAGTGAAAGTCCCGGGGTGGTAAAGGGGGATCCTCTCGCTGGCTGGGTCTGCAGGAGGAAAGGCTTTCGGCAGGCTGAGGTCCTGCTCTGCTGAGGACCCTTTGGGGGACGAGCCTGAACTTCCAGCCCCACTTTGAGCTGCATCCCAGATTTGTTTGGAGAAAGAGGATTTTTTTTTTAATTGCCCCCTTCTCGTCTGTGTTTCAGGGAGGGAGTTGACCCAAACGGCCCTGAGCAGGGTTTTGCATCTCTCCCTTGGGGATCCCCAACACAAAACAGCTCCCCAGCACCTCCCAGGCCATCCCAGCCTGACTTCGAGATGGACTCACCACCCCTGCATCAGCAGCTGTCCCACAGACCGGGCCGGGGCCTTCTCAGGTCCGTGATGCCGTGTGAGCGAAGCAGAGCATCACCAGGACCAGGGCTGGGCGCCAGGGCAGGGAAAGGGCCGGGATGGGAAATTAGGGGATATGCAGCCCTGTGCTCCGACAGGGACAGTCTGTGGCCACCTTGGTGCCTGCTTGCTGTCCTCAGCAGCGCCGACACGCTCCAGCCAGCCCTGGCCCTCGAAACTGGGGATGGTACAAATCACTTTTGGTGATGGAGGTGGAGATGAGTGACCAGAGGCAGCTGCGGGTGGCCTGTTTTCCAAAAACAATGGTTTGGAAACCAGACTGAGGCTTTCCTGCAGGGACATTTTAGCTTGAGTGACCCGAGAGGTGATCCCCTTTCACCACCTCCTGAGCTGTGTGTGTCCCCCCAGCTGTGGCCCATGGCTATGGGAACCTTTCTGGGACAGGAGTGTCCCCATCCCATGCGACAGCAGTGACACCAAGGAGCAGAAGCCGTGGCAGCCCCATCCGCGCTCCCCTCTGATGCTCTCTCTGGAGCGTTCCCCGCTGCGGCTCCATCAAGAAAGGACACTTCAATTTTGCCTGCAGTAAAAGAGCCACTTTCTGGACTTTCCTGATGTCATGGCAGACCTTCCGCATTGCTCACTATCTTGGTGATCTCGCCAGGAACAGCTTGGCTGCGCAGCCAGAGCAAAGTCCGGAGTGCAGCGGCGTGCCGAAAGACAGGCTGGATGGAAGGAGGGAGTTCAAGGAGTTTTTCAGGTGTTCAGGCATGTGATGCCTCTTTCCATGGGAATGTGTTTGGCAAAGATGAACAGCGTCCTGGCTCTGTCCATACCGGCCAGCACGAGACCATACATCAAAAAACGAGTTTCCACAAATTCTTGCAGAGCAGGAGGTGGTTTCAAACGAATCATAGAATGATACGATGTCCTGAGCAGGAAGGGACCCACAAGGATCATCGAGCCCAGCTCCCGTCCCTGCCCAGGACAGCCCCAAACTCACACCATGTCTGAGGGCCTTGGCCAAGTGCTTCTGGAATATCGCCAGGCTGGTGCCGTGATGCCTCCCTGGGGAGCCTGTGCCAGGGCTCCACCACCCTCTCCTAATGCCCAGCCTAACCCTCCCCTGGCACATCTCCCTGCCATTCCCTCGGGGCCTCGGAGCCGTGTTGTACCCAGCAGTCAGACTGTGATGGGTCCATGGCGACCTCCACAGGGCTCTCCTTCGCCTCAGTCCTCCCCAGAGGCTCCAGACACTGGCCCATGTCTTCCTAACACCTTGCGTCGCAGAAACTCCCATCTCCTTTCCAGCCTCCCTCCCTGTGCCGCAGGTGGCTCTGACATCCCCATGCACGAGGATGAGGGTCCCAGACAGCACCCCTTTCCTCCCCCCGCCCCACTTCTGACATTATTTGCAAGCACGAGAAACCGGCAAGTTAAAACGGAGGCTGTTCAGGAGTTGAAGTCAGCAAATAACTACAGGTTTCTTCTCCCCTTGGCCAGCCGTGCAGGGAAGGAGCGGTTCACGGTGCTGGTTTCTCCCCCAGGCTCCCCTGCCTAGGGGCTGCACGGGTTTGCTGCGGAGAGCTGTGGCCGGACCCTTCCCAGGCAGGCGGCACTGCCCGGCGCTCCCGCCAGCTCTGCAGCGCGACTTCGCAACTGCAGGGAAGGGACAACAAGAGAAGGCGTGTGGCTCCACGTCCCGCTCCCCCGGTCCCCCCAGTCTTAATTAGATCTCGGTCCCCAAGTTATTTTTTCAAGTGATGGTGAAATCTGGAAAGAACTGAGGGAGAAGGAAAGTAAAACAGTGCCTGGGGACCGGCAACAGGGCCTAAAAGCCACAGGAGAAGGGCGTAAAACAACCCTTCGCAGCATAGTAATGATGCTCGACCTGAGGGAACCTAATCGGTAGGAAAAGAGTGTTTTCTTCATAGAAAATGCAGCCACAACACAAGACCTTTGGAAAGCAATAGGGAGTAGTAGATTCTAGCCCGGAATAAGACCCGTGATCCCACAAGGATAGCTGATCCTGGAGGTGACTGCAGGAAGCCCTCACGAAGAAGATGCTGGAAAAAGCAGCCGGGATCGTGCCAGGAGCGGCTTATAAAGAGGTGTTTAGTTCAGCCTAATAGATTTGTGTGTGTTTGTGTATGTGCGCGCGGGCGCGGGCATGCAGGAGGCGTGAGCTCAACAGCCCTCACTGAACCCCCACCCCTCCTGGCTGTTTGCATATGTCCAAATGTGTGTGCGTGTGTATATACAGGAAAGTACACAGCTGGGGATTTATGAACGCCGCAGCCCCAGCCCAGCACTTCCTCGTGTCCCCCTGTCTCTTCTCTCGTCCCCTCCACCTGGCCCGCTCCGCTCCTGCTCCCTCTGCCCCGCTCGGCCTGCGGATGCCCCCCTTCTCCCCTCGCAGGGCAAACAGTAGCAGCACATAGTAAAGGCTGAAGGGATTAAAAAAACCAAAAAGCATGTCCCACCCCTCCTTTTTCTTTGCACAGCATTGCACCCTCGGTTTGGGAAAGGGCTCGCCGTTCCTCTAAAGCGGCAGTTGAGGCCACGTAACAGCACTAATAGCGTTGCTGGTGCTCCGGGCTTACACCACGCACGGATCCTTCCCCTGCTCGGAGGCTTGTTTTCCTAATCCAACCTAATAAAAAAGCTTTTTTTTTTCCCCCCCCCCCCCTTTGCTGAAGCCTGTAAAATCAACACACGCACGGGCAGCAGCGGGCAAAGGTAAAAAGAGCATTTGCAATGGGAAGGAACAGAAGAAAGACCACGTCTCCACATGATAAAATTTTATTACAAAATATGAGATAGATTAATAGTCGTAGGGGAGTTTCGGGGGCGGGGGGGGAAGGGGAAGGGGTTATGTAACAAACAAAAAAGCATCACCGGAAAAATAAACCTTCCACCCAAGTTTTCCAGGTCCCAATTTTTTTTTTTTTTTCACATTGTGTTCATCTCGGACAGTAAACGATCACTTTCAATCCACACAGACCCGCGAAGCGATACAGTGCTCTTTTCTTATTTACATTGATTATTTTTTTCCCCCCGCTATGATACAGGCGCGGCAGAGACGAGGCTCCCACCTCCCAGCCAGACTGCGTTTGTTCTGCACCAAGCACAGGCTCGCAAAACCTCCTGGGCTTGCAGACCTTCTCCAGCGTCCCCGTCACCTACGTGTCCCCGGGCAGCGGGGACGGAGGCATCTCCCTTCGGCCGGGGTTCGCACGCCCCCAGCTACGTCGCTCGGCTCCGAGCCCTCCCTCACGTAGCAAAGAGGGGGTTTTTGCTCCGTCAGCATCACTCGCCGTCTCCCCCGGGCTTTCTCCCTGGGGAGCATCTGCCCTCGGCCACCGAGAGGTGCAGTGAAATGCAGGGCTAGAGGCTGTCCGCTTCTGTATGCGCAAAAATAGAGAAATAGCCAAAAATTCCTACGGAAGGTGTTGCTGCTCATACAGGTGTGGGGGCAGCAGGAGGAAGAAGGGGGTTACACCATACAAACTTTCCTCAAAGCCTCACGTCTTTGAAACCACCGTCTAACGCTCTCTGCCTCAAAGTTCAGGCCTGCAGCAGCTCTCTGTACAAAAACCATTGTGGTTTTCCTTCAGACTTCTTTTTTTCTTTTTTCAAAGTGTTGCCTTTGCACTAGTAAAGCATTTGCATGTCAGCGTTTTGCATGCAGACCAGTGGTGCTGCCTGGGAAGCAGTACTGGGCTGGGGTGGGTTTTTGGTAAGACACTTCTTCCTCTGCCCCCCCATCAAATAAAAACCAAAATAAAATAAAAATATATATATATACACACGCGCAGTCTATGTGAGGAGGAGCAGATGCACTTTTTCTGTAGTGAAAAAAAACAAGATCATGAGGAAAATTATTTAAAGTTTCCCTAAGATTTAAAGCTGCCTGTTGGTTGTTTTGGCTTTGTGCTGGTTTTCAGCGAACAGGTTTTGGGCCCCATCAGCACGGCAGGGAGAGATGGAGGGGAAGCGGAGGTTTCCTCCTCCAAAAAAGAAAAAAAATGGGGGGGGGGGGGGGGCAATGAGATCCCTCTGCGAGGGTCACGGGTGAGGGCTAACCCCACGACCAGCCCGACGGCACATGCGGTGGCTGGGTCGCCCCTGTGCCCTGTAGTTTGGCTCACATGTTTAGGAGGTCCAACCTCATGCACCAAAAAAAAAAAGCACAAAAAAAAAAAACCAAAAAACATCTTCCTGCATGGAGGCTGCAGGTTCCGGGGGCTGCCGGCCTCCAGGGGAGCACGGGGACCACGGTGCCGCAGGCTGGCCGTGCCAGGGCTCACCTGACAAGGAGCTGAACGGGCGCCAGCGGGGTGGAGCCCAGCAGGTCCCAGCACGGCCGCGTTGGGTCCCCACCAGCCCCACCGAGCTTCCTGGAGACACCAGCGGGGACTGGCTGAGGCATCTCCACGCTACCCTGAAATTCCTTTGGCGTGAGCTCAACCTGCCCGTGCCGGCAGACACGCAGGCTCCTACACCCTGCACCCCTGCCGCTCTCCGAGGGGTTTTTCCATAATCAGAGGCCTTCCCTGAGGCTCTCTAGACCCATCTCTGAGCAGAAGCAAGAGGTAAATCTGACGCCTGCATGGAGTCTTCAGGTCATGCACCACTCCTACCCCCCCATTTCGGGGGGACGGGAAAGGGCACGGCATGCCCTAGTCGCTCATATGGCTCAGCCGGACCCCCGAGGTGAGGCCGGAAAAAGAAGGGGCCCAGGTCACAGCGGTGGCATTGGCAAGATCCTGCTCTGTGCCCTGAAGAGGAGCCAGACCCCAAAGCCAACAAGGTAGATGGTAAATGAGCCCATTTGCTCCAGCACCCGCCAATCCCCAGCGAGCTGTGACGACAAGCAATGAAAGCTGGAAAAAGGACGTGGAGGACATACACGTGGTCAGCAAAAGCTGATTTATAAGGCAGACTCTCCAATCCTCACTTGAACGCGGTGTCATCAAGCCCTGCAGCCAGGCAAAGGCCCTAGTGCTGAGGTCTGGAAAGCCCTTCCCACGCACCGCTGGGGAAAGTCACCCAAGCCGGCTCCCAGCAATCGGTGGCCTGACTTCACCCCTCCATTGCCACCCTCCCTGGTGGCACGGAGAAAGGAGGAGGCTTCTAGCCAAAGAGCCACACGAAGGGCTCGCTGCAGCGCTGCACCACCAGCACCAGGCACATCATCCATCCCAAAGCCTACACCACGCCACGCGCTGCCCCCTCCAGATCCTTCCTGCCCTCCTCTCCTGTCACGCCAGACCAGCCACGTGTGCCCCAGGGTCTGTTTATTGAAGGCAAAGGACAACGAGGAACCCAGCCGCGGTTTTTGGCTAATGTGCAGGTGAGCAATAGCAGAGAGGGGTGGCCTTCAAACTTCCGCGGCCTGAAGATGCCAGGGTTCAGCGTGGCCTTCCAGCTCACGCTGCAGACGCACATCAGTCCACGCGTTACTTAAATTTGTTCGAAGAAGAATAAAAGGGGAGGACGGGGTGGGGGAAATCGATATTCTGTTGAATGCAGCGGGTACATTATTTGTTCCTGATTCATTTTTTACCTGCACACTGCTGTTTAAACTGGCATGGCCTGGTTCTTGTTCTGCCTAAGTTTAACCCCTGGTAGACTTTGAAGAATGGCTGATGTGCCCCACGCGTCACGGCACCGCATGGAAGAGGAGGGAAGGTGCCTTACGGAGCCCGAGGCGGTGAACCTGTGAGGTAGGTAACATGATTATAATCTGAACAGCAGGATTTATTGGAATTTGTTTCAAAGATGCTTTTTTTTTTCTTTTTTTTTCATTTCTGTCTGAACGTGATGAAATGGCAACAGCAAAAGAACAGTGTGATTGGCGATGACTGAGTCCCTGTGCGCGTGTGCAAGGCACGAGAAGAGCCCAGCCAGTGCTTTTTTGGAGAAAGGCACGTTGTATTCTGGGAAACCAGAGCTTTATCAGTGGCTTTTTTGCAGTCCCCTGGGTGGCTTCAAGGTCCATGCTAGTCCTC
Source organism: Phalacrocorax aristotelis (assembly GCF_949628215.1). Taxonomy (NCBI): domain Eukaryota; kingdom Metazoa; phylum Chordata; class Aves; order Suliformes; family Phalacrocoracidae; genus Phalacrocorax; species Phalacrocorax aristotelis. The sequence goes on along the minus strand of NC_134286.1, from coordinate 23,149,630 downwards.
CCAGAGACACCTGAAGTCAAAATTCATCTTGGAAGCAGAAATGCTAAGGACACAACCAAAAAAAACCTGGCCAAGTGGGGCAGATACTCGCAGCCCCGAGTGAGCTGGCGGCCAGGAAACCACAGGTGGGCTCAACGGGACACAGACGATGGCTTTTCTCATCTACTTTTGTGCTGTCCCTTGCTTGAAGGCACGACAGGTGAGTATGCTATAGGCCCCTTCTACGCCCCACAGAGACTGGGATTGTCGACCCAGGCAGCCCTGGGCACACGCTCCTGTTCTCGCACGTCAGAGGTGCCACGGCCACGGCCACGCCGTGGGGCAGTCCAGGAGGATTGCGCCGGTGGTTTGAAGTGAGACCTCTCACGCGCAGCCAGGCTACCAACCCGTCACGACCCTCCTCGGGCTCGCCAAAGGCACCTCCCTGAAAGGGGTACAAAAGAAATCCCAAAGAGTTTGAGGCACGAAGGACAGTTGCTCCTGAGTGACAAATAAATAGCAGGTTTGCTGGAAGAAAGCCCTTTGGAATCCAAGGTCCATCGCCCCAGTGCCGCTGGGAGCCTCGTCATGAGATCAGTCTGTAATTATAACTCTTTTTTAATGAATTTTCTTTTAAAACCAGAAACAGCTGGGGACTGGGCTTGCAGAGGGGGCTTGCCCGCCACTCCTGCCCCGCCGGTTGATCACAGCATGGGTTTGTTCTTACACACGAGAAGAGGAGAGGCCCCTCAGAAAAGGAAAAGAGTTTCAGCTGCTCTTGGAGAAGTGGCGAACGTAGGCGGCTCCTAGTTCTGGTGCCGCTTCATGTGGAGAGCCAGATGGTCGGAGCGGGAGAAGCACCGGCCGCAGGCTATGCACTTGAAGGGCTTGGCGCCCGTGTGCTTCCGGTAGTGCCGGGTCAGCTCGTCGGAGCGGGCAAAGCGCCAGTCGCAGCCTTCCCACGTGCATTTATAGGGTTTCTCACCTGCGGGGAAGAGCCACAGGTCACAGGCACAGCCCCGTCACACAAGAGCCTTGGAGTACGCGCATCTGCCCAGCCTCCCAAACACCCACCCCATCCTCGCAGAGATGCCCGGTCCTCCTTGGGAGGCCCCGGAGGGCACCCAGGGCTGCCCCGCTGCAGAGCAGGGCTCATGGCCAGGCCGATGCTTTACACCACCAGCGCTCACTTGCACCATCCACCACGGGACCAGAAACCGCTGAGCTGCAGTAACCAGGCCTTGTCCATGTGCCCTGCCTCGCTTTGTTTTCTAGGCTTGGTTTCTAGCGCTGTTCCTGTTGGATTTTGGAGCATTTTTGGCTAAAGAATTTTCTGAGTTCCTTTTTATTTTTCAACTAAAAAGCCAAAATTCCTATGGAAGGTGCTGCTGCTTATACAGGTGGGGGGCTATCAGGAGGAAGAAGGGGGTTATGCCATATAAACTTTCCTCAAAGCCTCACATCTTCAAAACCACCATCCAGCACTCTGCCTCAAAGTTCAGCCCCGCAGCAGTTCTCTGTACACAAAACATTGTGTTTTCTTTAGAGCATTTGGGTGACGCAATGCCTCTGCCCTCTCCCCCCTCCCGCCCATACACACCTATTCCCAAACTGAAATCAATTAAATTGTGCAACTTCTCAGCCAGCTGAGAACTGGGCTGGAAAAGCCTCTGCCTGCTTCCAACACCCTGCATGCCCAGGTTGTAGAGCTGAACCCTGGCTGCAGCCCTCTCCACGCATGGGTGTGGTGCTCTCAAATATTAGCCCTCGCTCTTAACAGCCTGAACAAGCAGGCAGAGTTCAGGGAATGTGCTGACTTTCCCGACCTCAAATATTTACCGTTTCATCGGCCAATTGCTGAGCGCACCATCGCGGCATGAATGCACGTACACATGCAGCATGCATGCACAGGCATGTGTGCTGTGCTCTGACATGCTCCCCGGTGAACGGCCGTTCCTCCCCACAGCCCCGTGTGCTAGGCAGGCGGTGCGTTTGTCCAGGAAACACAAAACGTTCAGCCACGGCAAGATCTACGGTGTCTTGCACGCACCAGAAAAAATATGAAAGCACAGACACGTGAACCTGGAGGAGACAAGGCGCCACGACCACATCCTGCTCCTTAAAAAGCCCCTGGGCTCTGCACCACGGGGAGGGGAGACGTGTATTTTTTATGGCTCAGGTAAATAAAGAACTTAAAGTCAATTTACAAGCAGCGTGCTGGATGTTTTACAGCATGCTGGGGATCTCGGGGTCTGCGCTAGCTAAGACAAAGGCAGGATTTGCGCTGTGCAGCCACAGACATTGTCCCAGCCAGGTCACCTGGCTGGGTCAACCCTACCAAGGCCCTTTAGTTTCAAACAATAACAGGTTGATCTCCAGGATAGAAACAAAATGCTTTCCATTGTCCCAGGAGCTGGCTCCATCTCCCAGGACAGCACGGCAGGGCAAGCTCAAACAAAGGACCCGAGCTGGCATTCCCAGCCCCCGGGAGGTGGGTGAGCAGCCACCGGGTTATATATTTAATCTCACAATGGCACCCAGGAAATGAATGGTGTCTCCAGGAGATGAATACAGCCCAGCCCATAGCAACAGGCAAACCACACGAAAAGATCTTAGAGATCGTGTACTTCTCAGCCCAGCTGCCATCAGGCGAGGAATCGAGAGAAAGGGTGTTATTAACCCTTCAAGCGATGGAGCTGAAGCGGCATCGAGCGTAGGTAGCGGGCAGGGGCTGGGACAGGCCACGCCGCTGCAGCTCCGGTGCTGTGCTCAGCGAGGCTGAGGCCTCAAAAGCAAAACACGAGGCTTCAAAAATTGGACGCAGACGCCCTGAGCCTGCCTGCATATGGTGCTCTGTTTTGGATTGCCGCCTTCTTACCCACCCCACACCACCACTGGTTTTCTTGGCTACTCGGGTCACACCCTCCTTCACCTCTCTGTCCTTCCCTCTTGCAGTAAGTGAAGTTAGAGGAGGCAAACACACTTGGAGTTCCAGCCCAATTACTGGGAAACCTGGAAAAACGACTGCGTTTTACTGGGTTCAGAAACCACCCAAGTTTGCCTGGGTGCATCTTTATATTGTGACTTGTAAGGGCTGCGCATGTCTCAGATGGGTCCCATCTCTGGGCACAGAGGTAAGACCCGTGCTCCAAACGGAAGGGGAAAAGAGATATTTCATTTTAAATCGAGGGCCCTAGCGTAGCCCTGAATACAGATTGCTGTTGTGACAAATGCTTATCACCACCCAGCTCTCGGAGCTGGGACAATGTCCTTCCTGTTCCTTTCTTCCACCCCTTCCGTGTTGTTCTCCAGCCCGCTCCTACCCAGGCCCTGCCAAAAAAATATTGTACCTCATGCACAAAGAAAAATTCTTTGCTGGCTTGTTTGAAGGACTGATAAGGCGAAAACGGAACAGAGCCAAGTGCGAGAACTGATTCCCAGCCTCAGGATGGGTTTTGTTCGTTGTTAATAAAAAAGAAAAGTGAACTCTGGGCCAGCTTAATTGCATTCAGTAAAGATCAGCCCTTCTATAAAAGAGATTTATGAGGGCACTGATGGTTCCTGGACAACCTGGGGATCTGATAAAGTTTCAGGTATAATAAATGCCTTAATGAGAAGACCTGTGCTTGAACACACGAGTGCCACCGAGCTAGATTTACTCCGGGGAAGCTGGTTGTGGTGGGAGCTCCTCTGTGCTAGTGACCATGTTTACAGCAGCAAGGGCAGCCCGCGGCACCTTTGCCCTCGGGACTGAGGGCCCAGCCCTTCTGCACGTGTATTCGGAGCCCTTCTGCACGTGTATTCGGCAGCTCCAGTGATACACCACTGGCAGACACTAAGGGGACAAGCACTGGGCGCGAGTGGTCCGTGTGGCTGGTACACAAGGAGATACCAGGGCTTCCTTCCTCTCCTTGGGAACCACAGGGGTGCCTGACACAAAAGGGACAGCCCTTGTCTCCTCAGAGGTCATATATATGCATCACATGCCTTTATACAACCTTTCTAGAGGCTAAGCAGGATCAGACCTGGCTAGGATTTGGGACATCTCAAAGGAAGGGCTCAGAATGATAGAGGTTTTGGGGGCACCTCCTCCTCCCAGTCCAGCAGCTCGAGAGCCTCCAAGAGTTCTCCTAAAATCCAGGCCATCCCTCCAGAAGGCAAGCAAGTGCACAGAGCAGCGTACAGTCACTATAAACCAGTGCAACCATTGGACTTCTTTTAACATTAACATCGATAGGCTTAACTGTGCTCCTTACCCCAATAACCACCCTAGATTAAGGTAATCAGCTACGTTATCACGGCCATTAACAGGCACAGTGCGAGAAGTGCAGGCTGGCAGAGCTTCTGGATGCAGCGGTGCTCTTACCTGTGTGAGTCCTCTGATGTGCCTTCAGGTGGGAGCTCTTGGTATAAACTTTTGAGCAACCTGCAAAAACAGAAAAGACACAACTTTCCCGTGAGGAAGGAGCCCTTGCTCAAACAAACCCAGAACATTTATATTTGAGGGACAGAGCAGGCCTGAGAAGCACTCTGGGTAACGGTATGCAAATAAGCCTGGCTATACCTGTGTTGTTTCGGCAGTAACTAAAGAGCATTTGTTCCCCAAGACAGTCACACCTTTACAACACTCCACCTCTTGCCACACAATCCTGACACCCGTGGGCATTGTGCCGGGAACTAGGGCCGGGGAGGGGAAGAGTCAGGCGCAGACTTTCAAATCCCCCCCTTTCCTCAACCAGGTCTTCGAGGCAGGATGAAAACATCAAATTCACCACCGTTAGCTGCTGGCTTTGTGCTGCCGTTTGTCTCTCTGGATTCCAAATGAAACTGGTATCACTACCGCAAGGATGGAGGGAAAATGTGTTTTGTAATAGTCCCAGCTCCAGCAGGTGTGGTGAAAATGTTGCAGGAAGCAGGAAACGCCAGGTACACTATGGAGCCACAGCTTGGCTTTCAGGATCCAGAATCCAGCCAGTGGGAAGCTTTTTCAGAAGATCAGCAACAACAGGTTTAATCAAAGAAAGGCTCTTAACAGAAACACCGTGACTTTGGCAAAAGTTTCAACAGCAGGCGTCTCAAAATGAATCATTCCTAGTTCCTCATTTCAGTTAAAATTTAGAAAAGCTTCTCCTGCTGCCTCTATAGCCCTGCCTCATTGTGTTTTGACAAGTATATTTAAATACAAATTTTAATTTTTATGACCTGCATAAGCAACAGAGTCATATTTTTCGTTCCAGTGTTTCCACACAGCCTAAAGAAGCCCCTTGCATGAGATCAGCTCTCCATCTTGCCCTGCTCAGGAGGTGCGGGAGCAGCTAGCGGCCCTTCCCCTCCCCATGGTAGGAGGGATAAGGGTTGGTGACCCAGTTCAAGTTTGCTTCTGAAGCCTCAGAGGTCCCTCACACTCAAGAGAGAGATGAGTATGCATGAGACCAAGGACTGCCTCCCTGCTGGGCAGAGAAACAAAGCCAGCCGAGCACCCAGAGCAGTTTGCAAGCCCAGAAAGAGCAGCACAGAGAAGCCAGTGCAGGGCACAGCTGAGCTTCATTCCCCCATGAGCAGGCAGAGGAAAAAGCGCTGGGGCCACCACCTGGAAACCTGGATCAGGGCGTTGCAAACAGGTCTCCCCTGTTCATCCAGTTACCGGTGCGAATTCGGCATCCCTCCTGTCGCTGCCTCACGCAGACCACATCAGTAAGACCTGCTGCCCCTGCCATCAGTCCTGACTGGTTTCACCTCTAGCTGAACCTCAGTGTGACAGATTAGAAGACGCCCTCCGCTGTCTCTGCATGTACACACTATCAAGCCACCCAGTGTTTATTCAGCACAGGCTGTTTGGTTGGGTTTTTTTGCACCATAGGTGTGTTCCCACCTTCTTATGCAGGCCAAAATCCTGCTGAAAACAAGCGAGCTTTGCCTCGGTAATGCATCCTCCAGGATGAGACTCTTGCTCTGACCAGTTCTGACAAGAGCAACGGGGTCTGTCTCAGAGCACTTACACCCTTAATTACACCCACTGTGATCAGCAGAAGGTAAAAAAAATCAGCACAAGCTGATAACCACAAGAGCATGGGTGCAGCTTCTGGCTCAGAAAGCCTCTAGTCTGCAGGTTGCCAGAGGGTGCGAAGCTGTGAGCACAGAAGGATCTCTCTAAATATGTCCTATTCTTATACACATCCTAGGGTCGCTCCAGGAGACAGGATCTGGCCTAGACGGGCCTCTGGGCTGCCCAACTTGTACCCTTGTACCCCAGAAAGAGCACGTAAGTCTTGCAGGAGGCAGTTAGGAAATTACTTTCCCCAGTCCACACACCCCCATGGGAAAACTGTTTGCTAATCCCCAACAGCCAGATGCCTGGGGCTCAGCCCAGGAAGTGGAAGGTGTGTCTCTGCACAAGGACTGGTGATTTTCAAGCCCTCACACTCGTGTCACTGGGATTTCTCGCTAGGGACACAATTGCTTGCCTCCCACGTGGCATGAACGAGAGTCTGTAGCTGTGGGTCCCACAAGTTCTCTGTGCACAGGGCAGGAAACCCTGCAAGCTCTCCCCCTGCAAGGCATTGCAGGTCTTTGGATGGACATGCTCTTGCAATGAGGTGACACACAGGGACCAGCTTCAGCTCTGGGCTGACCGTTACCCTGAAATGCCCTTTCACACCATCCTGATGCAGTACATGAAGCCAGGGAAGGATATGAACCAGAGATATTCAGTTCATTGCCTCTTTGGAAGAAGAAAATTGGAGCCACAGAAAGAGACTGTAAAGGCCGCTTATGCAAATTCCCCAGTGGTTTGCCACCCATTATGGGAGAGTGAGAAAGCCAGCATGGTTTCACCTGCAGAGAGCATGTGGCTGCTCAGGGTTAGGCAAGACCAGAGCGCAATGGGCAGCTAAGCCAGAATGTTTCCAGGAGCATCCCTGTGCTTTGCAGGAGTTCTCTGTCTCTCAGAGTCAGGCTTGCTTTTGCCAGAGCATGAAGGGGAAAGGAAAGGGAGAAAAAAGGCATCAGCTAGCACAGGCAGGATCGGCCTCTTCTACTCCCATGGTGGTGGTAGGAACCCCACTTCCCTGGGGCTCTCCACCCAGCTCCATAGCTCCCTTTGTCATGCAGACAAAGCCATTTCAGATTAAACTCCTGCGGAGGCCCAAGGCAGCCCCCAGCCTCAGCGTGTCAAGAAGACTCTCCCCCCCAAAACCAAGCCAGTACATCGGCCATGAGCATACCTGGGTAATCGCAGTGATGGATCCTCCTCTTCTCCAGCTCAGGGTTGTTGCGTCTGTTGTATTTTGGGGGCTGCATGGCAATGTGCCCTTGGGAGAGGGTCCCAAGGCCGTTGGGGACTGGAGGGACCTGGGATGACTGGACCAACTTCAGTCCAAAAGTGGCTTCATAGGATGGTGGGGGAGAGATGGTGTTGATGAGCTCGGGTTGATTTTCTGGGCTGCCAGGCTGTGAGTTGGGGGGCGAAGGGGGCAGGTTCACCCCTGGAACAGCGTAGAACTGCCCTGAGATGTTGAAGTTTCCCTGTCCCTGGGAGACATGCGGGTACTGCTTAAGTGGCCCTCCTGGCTGGACCGGTCTGTGGACCACGCTGGACATGGTGTTACCTGTGGACATGGTGACACCAGTGAGGCTGTTGATGGCTGTGGTGCTGTTGGAGGAGGATGTCAGAGTGGTCATGTCAGCGCTTCCGCTGCCAAGAGGCATCTGGTAAAGCTGGGATTGCTGTGGATTGGTGGATAAGGGGATCTCAGGGGGCATCTCCTGCTTGATGAAGATGTTGTTCACTGCCACAGACTGGGGCATGCTGAAGACACTGGTGAAGTCGGGCAGGGTCTGTGTGGGGCCGGAGGCAGAAGAGCAGGGCTGGGCGAAGCTGGTGCCAGGCTCTGTTTTGATCTGTGGGAATGGCGTCATGGGTTTGGGTGGCCGGTAAAGTCCAGTGCGCAGGTGCGTCGTGTCTGGCAGAATCACGTTGATGTTCACGCTGTACGGCGTAGAAGTGGGCTTCTCTGTGGAGAAGAACTCATCCACCACCGAGGCGCTCTCCCGGCGGTACTTCTTGTCTGGTATCATTGGGATGGGCGGCACCTCGTTTGAAAGGTACTTATCCATTTCAGACCGTGCCTATGGCAAGAAATACAGGTAAGAGAAGTCGTGAAGCGTGACCTTGACGGACTGGTGGTGGGAGTCCAACGTTCAACAGATACTTAAGCTAGCAGGAAATTGAGAGAGCAGCAAGAACGGCCGAGGAGTCACAGGCTGTGGTGATTTAGCTTCAGTCTCTGACTCAGCCACAGACTCCCCAGGAGTGAATCACTGTCCTCTGTCCCACTTCCCTCCTACCTATCTGCACTGATAACAAAGGATAAGCTAGGCAGAGGATGTAGTTATGAGAGAAATGTAGCCTGATAAAGAAGAGCCAAGCTTTAGATACAAAGCTTTGGTCACACAAACAAGAGAATTTAACACTAGAAATGGGATGAAATCAGAAACTCTGCTCCAGTCAGCCTCACGCTTTGGGTATGTTGGATCTGCAGCCCCACTGTGTACATGCTGACTCTGGCCTCCTTTAAACTCAACAGCCTGAGATGCGCTGCATTTTATTCTACAACAATATCTTTAATTAATTGATAATAATTTGGGGTATAGCCCTAGAAACCTAACTGATGCTGCCAGTAATTCAGTGGACTGTGAGCCTAAAATGGAAATTGCCAGGCACACTGTCTTACCTTGGTAAAGTGACTCAGCCCTCACCTAACCTTTGGTTTAGTTCTAGTTTTGTAGAACTGTTTGTACAAGTCTGGGTCCTCCAAGCTAACAGGACCTCTCGCTCAGACAATCACCACTTGCCAGGCTTCTTCCCTTCCTGGTTCATGTCTGATGCAGCATCCCACTGGATCCAGGCCCAATAATTCAGCAACCTGATGGAGCAATCCGCTAGGAAATTCATCCCCTGGCATTTGATTACTCAAGTTCTGCTCTTTGTGGTTAAAGATACCAGCGCTAATGCTTTTCTATAAAGCTACAGCCTTTAATTATGTGGTTATCCATGTGTCAAGCTCATTGCAAAGCCCTCGTAGACTCATTCATATGTAGAGGAGCTGGCAAAACCACCAGGTTTCCCTGGCAAAGCCCACAGGGCACTTCAGGAGAGCAAGCTGATCTCACCCCACACCCTGCATGCTTGAGCCCAGGTTTTTATAGCACTGAACTATGTCACTGGAGTGCAATGGGCCAAAGTCACCCCTGCTGCAACTTCATTGCTCTTAACAAAGCTGGACGGCATCCAAGAGATTTCTTCGCCCTTTCCAGCGAAACATATCACCTGTGCTTCCAGCTAATTCAAAGAGCCCTTGCACCTCTGCAAGCCATGCTGGCAACGCATGGGTAAGCTGGCTTCTACCCAAATACAGGTACGTGCCACAAATACACCCTCTTCTACATGGGTGTAAGCTCAGAGCAGCTGGACTTGGAAGTGCTACACTGCACTGGAACTGAGAACCTTGCACCAGGACTGTGTTTTTTACGCTATGCTTGCCACACCAGTGTGTGTACACACTGTGCCGTAAATCCTAACCATTCTCACTGAAAGCGCAGGCCCTGAAAAGTACCTGCCCTCATTAAAGAAAGCTATGTGTTGGCACTACAAGCTCACTTGATGTCACATCCTCACCTAACCACCTCTGCTCAGCAGCGCTGCCTCCAGCAACACCCCCTACCATGCTCCAGGCACACCCTAAAGCTCAGGCATCAGCAGGAGGCAGGGAAGAGCCTCAGGGACCCTCAAATCAGCCCTTGCAGACTGGTCCAAAACCTTGATTTCCTCTCTGCCCCCCCACCCCTGCAGCATCCAGCTTGGGCTCCTGCCGAAGGGAGAACCACGCCGAAGCTTTGAAGCGGAACCCTGCCAGCTCCTGCCCTGTGCACCCACACTGGCATATTACTGTTACCCTTGGGAATCAGCTTGCTCGAGGTAGTACCAGAGGCTCCAAATGCCGTACATACCTGAGCAATGAAATGGCCCACTTGCCAGGAGTGGGGGCAGGGGGAAGGAGTTGGATGCCTTTTACTTCTACACTTCCCTTATCTCTGGCATTTAACTTTCTCACCTTCAGTTCCCAAGGGAAGGTCTCCCCTACACACAACTCCAGTGGGTCCTTATAGGGCAGGTGACCAGGCAGGTATATTAAATGCAGAAAGGCACAGAGGGCCCTAGTTTCAGATCCAAAACCTGCATCCCCAGCCAGAGTTCCCCTGTCCACTGCCTGCCTCCCTGATCAGTGTCTCCCAGACTCCTTTTCTCTCATAACCACCCCTACCTGCAAAGAAAATTATTCTTCCTGTCATTCCATTAAAACCTGACAAATCCACCTCTGATCATGAGCAGGATCCTGGGAAAGGGGGTGTTAAGGGGCAGCTGGTCAGCAAAGCAAAAGCAACGGGCTTTCACTGGACAGGAAAGGATACCAGTCCCATCCGTAGCTGCAGCCCCACAGGTGCATGCAGGACTGGGACGGTGAGGGCTGCACCCCACTGGAATCCAGGCTGTCATAATAGAATAGAATAGAATAGAATAGAATAGAATAGAATAGAATAGAATAGACTATCTCAGCTGGAAGGGACCTACGACGATCATCTAGTCCAACTGCCTGACCAGGTCAGGCCTGTCCAAGTTAAAGCATGTTGTTAAGGGTATTGTCTAAATGCCTCTTAAACACTGGCATGCTCAGGGCATCGCCCACCTCTCCCGGAAGCCTGTTCCAGCATTTGATCACCCTCTTGGTAAAGAAATGCTTCCTAAGCATAAGTTCATTAAAAATGAACTGGAGAGAACTGTGCAACTGAGAGATATTCTTGCCTGATACAGTTGTTGTCCTTTTTTAGGCTTTTATGATAGATGGAAGCTGTTCTTCTAAAACAGAAATCTAGACATAGATTAATAGATTAATTAGACATTAATCTTAAGATTAATTAATGCATTGATGTTAAACGGTTCATTTTAATTGGTTGCTGGAGTGTTGCTACAATATGGGACTGACTCTTCTGGTGACTCAAACTTAGAGACAAGTCTTGGAATTTCCGCTTGAATTTTAGTCTATGTCCAATCCAAATTCAGTAGCTTGGGGGCAATATCCTCATGGAACCTTGTAGATACGGGCTGTATATATGTCTGTCACGTGTCTGAATTTCACTCAAATAGTATAATATTGCAGAATGCTGCTGATTGTGTCACAGGTCCCACATGGTGTGAATTTTGGGGCTGTCCTGTGCAGGGACAGGAGTTGGACTTGGTGATCCTTGCAGGTCCCTTCCAACGCAGCACATTCTACGATTCTATGATTCTGTGACCCCAAGGGCCCCAGTGTCCTTCAATGAGGGAGAAAGGGGCACTTTGCTTGTTTGTGGCCCAGAAACACCCACCAACCCTCGTCCGCTTGGGCACTGCTCGTGCTGGGTGCTGACACCTAACACCACGCCATTCCCCTAAGCATCTCCCAACCAATGCTCTATCCAAACAAACTCCTCGGGCCCACGGCCAGCACAGCTGGGATGACTAAGTGCTGACATGCCTGGGTGGGATCCAGCTCAAGTGTCCTGAGTGTAGGTGTCCCTATCTGGCTGTCACTCGTGGCTCCTTCCACAGTCAGTGGGGATCCAGTTAACGGAGACACAAGAGACATGGAGGAGGTAGCTTCACAGGTGCCCGGGGGGCTTGCAAGGAGGGAGACACCATGAGTGGGAGGGAGGCAGGAGGAAGGTGGGAGAGGAGGAGCCGCCATGTCCTCGCCAGCAGATCTGGGCGGCCTGTGCTGGGGTCGGGCGGGTGGGGGACAGTCCCAGCTCTTCTCTGAGGGGCTTTAGCGGTACTTCTCACCAACGGGGGAGCCGCGTGCAGAGGGAGGAAGGAGGAAAGCACTTTACCTCGAGAATGAGCGGCGGCATCCGTTGTTCCATCCTCATCGGGTGCAGCTGTGGGGCAGACAGGGCTGGGTTAGTGAGGCGGCCTCCCCCGCGACCCGGCCACCCCCTGCCAGCCTCCCCCCACCTCCCCGGCCCCTCACGGCCCCCGGGGGCCTTCCCACCCTGCCCGCGGGCAGGACCCCGCCACCATCACCGGCGCCTCCTCCCGCCCGCCGCCCCCCGCACATGGCGGCAGGCGACGGTTGCCCACCATCAGTTGGTGGGTAGCACGAGGCCAGCGCGTCCCCACATCGCCCCCTGCAGGCCGGGAGGACCAACAGCGGGAGGGGTGGAGCCAGCCTGGAAGTGGGTGGGGCGATGCCCCTTTGTGGGCGTGGCCAGCCCGGCTGTGGGCAGGGCTGGGCGGGAGCCGTGTCTGAGCCGGGCTTGTGGCCATGGCACCCCCCACAGGAGCCCCAACCCAGGCTTCGCCTGCAGACACGGGGACGGGGGTTCGGAGGCCGCAGGAAGAGCAGGCAAGGGGTCGGCACGCCCAGCCAGAGTGGGGGCGACCTCCGTTTTCCTCCTGCCCGGAGGTTGGAGAGGACCCGGCTGTGCCTTGACATCACCTTCTCTCTGCTCACCAACAGGGATTTTTCTCTTTTCAGTTTTTCATTCACAGAATCATAGAATCGCAGAATCATTAAGGTTGGAAAAGACCTCTGGGATCATCAAGTCCAACCCCCAACCCAACACCCCCAGGATCATAAACCACGTCCCCAAGTGCCACGTCTGCACGTTGTTTGAACCCCCCCAGGGATGGCGACTCCCCCACCTCTCTGGGCAGCCTGTGCCAGGGCCTGACCCCTCTGGCAGGGAAGGCATTTTCCCTCACACCCAACCTAAACCTCCCCGGCGCAGCTTGAGGCCGTTCCCTCTCGCCCTGTCACTGGTGACTTGGGAGCAGAGACCGACCCCCCCTCACTCCAGCCCCTCTCAGGCAGCTGCAGAGAGCGAGAAGGGCTCCCCTCAGCCCCCTCTTCTCCAGGCTAAACCCCCTCAGCCCCCCCAGCCGCCCCCCAGCACACTTGTGCTCCAGACCCTGCCCCAGCCCCGCTGCCCTTCTCTGGACACGCTCCAGCCCCTCAAGGCCCTTCTTGTCCCGAGGGGCTCAAACCTGAGCCCAGCATTCGAGGTGGGGCCTCACCAGTGCTCAGTGTCCTCTTTAACACCACCCATCCCAGCAGGGGGTGGGAGGAGGGACAGAGCAGCCTGCTGTGGGGATGAGCAGCGACTCAGTTCTCAGCTCACACAGCCACTCTCTGTTTCTACAGCTTAATCCTCGCCAAGAGGCAGAGAGGGCTTTGCCATGGTGTTTGGAGCTTGCCCAAGGAGGGCAGCCTCTTGGTGAATTTGGGGAGCAGCTCAGCCTGGCTGCACGATTTGGTGAACTCTGGGCTTCTCATGGAGAAATAAAAGATAGCTGAGAAACACAGAGGTTTCCAGAGGAGGCTTTGAGGCATGGCGCAAAGACCTCCAGAACTTTCCAGCGCAAACAACTAAGTTCTCCCACGCCTCTTGGGGGTCCCATCTAGAAAGGCTACCTTAGGGTAGTTAGAAACATTCATGCTGTGTCCCAGGAACAGGCTGGAAACCACTGGAGCAGGCAACAAGGGCTGAGCCTGCAACACTCACACAAGTCACGCATGAGGGGGTTTTTTTTGGTGCAGATGTGGGGCTGGGGCTGTGCCAAGCCCCAGCACCCCCTCCCTGGAACAGGCACCCACCACAAGGTGCTGTGATAGCCAGGAGACACCGTGATCAACTGCATGCCCTGCGCCTCAGGCACAGCCCCTCTCCTCTGCCCAGCTTCTGACAAGCTCCCCATGCCACAGGCCAGGGCATCTCCAAGAGCAAGGACAGGAGCAGCTTTCCCCAGGAAGAGCCTCAGCCATGCGTCAGGGCTCGGACAGACCATGCTTCCTGGCAGAAATGCGGCAGCGCCTTAAGCTAGACCCAGCTCCTCCGAGGTGAAGCTCTCAGGATCACACCACTGCCAGGCTCCTAGAGATGACTTGGGGGAATCCCACCTCTTCAGGCACAGGACCAGGTACCCCAACCACCCCTGGAAGTGGGCTCCCCGTGGACCTTCTCTGCAGTTTGCCTGCAGCTAGCCCATTCCTGTGCTTAGCAATCTCCAAGGTGGAAAGACCTTGGCAGGAATTAAATCTCCTTTCTCATTCCCTGTATGCACTACACCGTGCTTGCAAATATCCTGCACACCTCTCTTCTCCTGCCTCGATTCCCCCCAGCTTTCCACAGAAGGCTGAGGGCTCTTCTCACAGCTCTCACGCAGACCTTTTCTCCAAGGTCAGTGCCCAAAATAGTGCCCTCCAGCAGCAAGTTAAGGGGAAGAGTTATCCCCAAATCCCAAAACAGTATGTATCTGCCTTCTGTGGGTTCAGCGTCAGCCTGTTCCCCATTCTCATTCCACATCATCCACTTGCAGCTGCTGCTGCCTGCTTGCTTCCAGCGTGCCCATTTTCTCCTCCACAACCACTAGGTTTCACCCTAACCTCTACCATTTCTCTGTTCCAACAAGATTGTGGTAAAGCCTTTTCTCACCCTCCCAGTCTGGGGTCATGCACACGCTGTCAGGCTGGTCAGCCAGACTAGCAAGGGCTAGAAACCAGCCCAGCCTTCCCCCTCTCTCACAGAAAACCAGCAAAACCAACTCAATGTGCTCCATTTTCCCCCTTTTGAGGTGTTGATATTCTGTGAGTTGCATCTAAATAGAGGATGTTCCTTGCGAGGCCATGATAGACCACAGAGCCACGTGGCCTTGAGAGGATGGGTGGCAACCAGGCTGGGGATGTTGAGAGCTGCCATCCCTGGAGAGCCACTGGGATCCATGCGGTCTTCATGCCTGGAAGCATGAGGAAATGTTGAAACATGAAATCTCCAGGTCAGAGCTACACAGGTTTTGGGGTTGAAAGCTGTGTCCCATCACCCCCTTCAACAGGAAGAGACAGCTTCAGGAGCACCTGCATACTTCAGGCAAGCTCCTTCGCACATAATGCTTGAGCCTGCAAGCGGTGGTCCACCTTCCAGATCCTTCATTTTGGGGTCAACCACACCAGGAGACCAAGAAACCCCCCTGCTTTGCCAGCCAGCTGCATTCCAGACCTGCCATGGGAAGCAGCACAAATACAAAGGAAGCGCTTGAGGGCAAAGCGGGCCCCACCAGGAGGAAGCCCCCCGTAGGTGCCGGCTCTCTGCAGACTCCTCGGCCAGCCCAAGAGAGTCCTGGCGGCAGACTGCAGCCCTGCCTGGGGCAGCTCCGGAGAGGGCAGCTGAGGACGCTGCGGTGGGCTCACATGAGACAGGAATGACCTGGAAAGATCAGCCCATCCCTGCCTCCCTGTCTGCCGGCCACAGGCAGGGAATTAACCATTTTCTTGCCTTTTTTGAGAAGGACTTACCACATAGCCAGGGAGCTCAGTTCATCTCAATACTGCAAGAGAGATACCCACTGTGGCTGGATGGAGAAAGCCTCCAGGGCCTCCTAGCTGAAAAGCCACTAAGTCTTTAGTGGGTTCAGCTTCCCAGTTTCCTTTATAGTCACGAGCAATGCCATCATTGCAGTCACCAGAGATGAGGATGAGCTACAAGGTCTGGAGGCAGGCGTGCCCCAGACTCCACCGGCTGCATCGACAAGGGCTTCAGCAGCCAACACAGGAGCCATAGCTCAGGCAAAAAAGTGAGCAAAGGGGAAACACAGGCAAGGCAGCCATCCACAAATCTTCTGTGAGTCTGGAGGTGTCCAAACCGGGATCTATGGTGTGGCCAGGAAAAGAAAGCCAATAAGAATAGCCTTTCATACAGTAACAGCCCTGAACTCCTGTGGTATTTTTCCCTCGAAGTCACAGTATTTATTGCTGACCAAGGAGGAGGGTCTTTTCAAATTGCCAGAGAAAAGTAAGCCGAAAAACCCAAGCAGGACAAGGAAAGGGGTTAAACAAGCGCTTTGTCCACTCCAGACAAGGCCATCGGACACCGGTTTGTGTCACTGGGCCAGCAGGAGCATGCACCGGCACTTCCAAACCCGGGACCTGGCGACCGAAAGTCCCTGGAGGGCAACAAAACCTCAGCAGCCTCGGAAAGAGCTGTATGTTGTGAAGCACCCAGCACTGTGAAATCGGTGAAAACCCAGCCCTGCAAGCCAGTGGCTCAGTGAAGAAAGCAGAAAATGAAGCCCTGCTTCCCCCACCTTCCCCCAGAGTGGATTCTCCTGTGGCTAATAGGTGCTGACACCAGTCTTCCGCCCCTACCATCTGCCAATTTTCATAAATCCTGCAGGAATCTCCTGCCTCGGAGACCTCTATCCCTCTTTCAGATGTCGTCAAAGGCAGGGTGAGGTGTTATCAGGACATCGATCAATACACGCAGAATCCAAGACAAACATGTCTTGGGAGGACGCAGAAAAAAAAACGACGCTTGAGCCAACCATGCCATTTTGCCAGCGATTAACCACAAGCATCGTTAGAAGAGCGCCAGGCACGGCAGGCTGTCGAGGCAGGAGGCGGGACGTGTATTTCCCATGATTAAACGCTTTCTAATCTGAAGTTGATAAATAACAAACCGCCATAGAAACATCAGATGTTGTCACCACACGGGCAACAGCAGAGAACAAGGAGAGAAATCAATGTTTGCTAAACAGGCGCTGAGCTTGTAAAGTTGGCGGAGGGAGCAGTGGGGGGGGAAAGGCTCGGGGCAAGGGGGGAGTTTCTTCAGTACTTGCTAGCTTTGAGCCCTCGCTAGCCCCTGCCTGGTCGCAGCCCCCCATCCTGCTCTGCAATGCTGGGAGGCATCAAGCCCACTTCCCCCTTCCCCAGCTGGGTCTCAGGCTCTTGCTCACAGCCAGCCCCAGCTGCAAGGCTGTGCTGGTCACCGACGCAAAGAGTTTTTGGGAGAGGGGTGCAAGCAAAATGCCAGCTTCGCCCGTGCAGGTCAGCCAGCAGCACAACCCTGGGACGTGGGGGTTCAAGGGATGGGGGAGCGGCAGGGCACCTGCTCCAGGTGCAAGGGGAGCCCCTCCGTGGGGTGAGGGACCCTCCCCGAGCACAGGCGTGCGTGGGACAATGGTTGTGCCTGTTGTCCGGGCCTTGGGATTACGCAGTACAGCTTCTTTCTCATACATGCACCTGCATGAAACTCCAGCCTCCAAGGGAATCAGCAAACAATGGGGAGGACAATGATAAATCAAAAACCATGGCAAGTACCTGGCAGTGCCCCTTTGGAGGGACACGTTATAAATAGACCATATTTATATACAGATTTGGTTCAATATCAGCATTTATTGTCTCCTAGTTAAATATTGACCTGAGTAAATATTTGTTTCTCTGATCATTTGGTTTTGATATTGACCTCTATCGACGTTATTTTCTGTTTGTTCCTCAAGTCTTCTGGAACTCTCTGCAAAACGGGATTAGCAAAGAAACCCCCAGGGCTCTTCCTTTCAAGTGCACACAGGGCCAAATGTTTAGCTGCTGTAAATAAGAAAGCACCGTTGCAGGCAGCAGAGCCGACCTCTGCGCTTACGTAGGTGGGTGCTGGGCTGCGGAAGGCCCCGGGTGGACCCCTCTGCTTGCTTTATCTCAAAGAGGTTAGGAGCAGCTTCAAGAAACTAGTGCTGCCCTCGGAGGATTCAGCTGTGTCTGCATTACGTGCAGTGGGGCAAGATTCATCTTCGTTACCTTTGGCTACCTGGAAAGTGAGCACCGAAGCTGAAATTTCTGTGCAAGCTCTCTCTGGAGGCTGTGGAGAAGACTGCCAGAGGTGATCTATCCCACCAGCTTTCCATCCTGAAGCTTTCACATCTTGCCACTTGCTCCTGGAGCAGGACAAGGCCACAAAGATAAACCCTTTCTCCAGGTTTCTGCCAGGAGCTCATGGGTGGCCCAGGGCCTGAGCCACGCTGCTCTGGAGGGCTATTCTGGTACTCTTTCCTGCCCTTGTGTTTGAACTACCCAAGGTAATTATCACCTCTCAGAAACAATGAATATCCTTGAGGCCAAGGCAGATGTGGGCAGCTGGGAGGTTGGCTGGCCTCTGGCTGAGCCAGTAGGCAGCAACATTTCCAGCAGACTTGCTGACTCTGTTTGCTATTCCTTTCCTCTGACAACTGATAAAGACTCACTCAAAGGCAATCTACCTTGGTTATTTATCACAGCAATCGTGCCACTACGGTCAGCAATCCCAAAGGCCAAAGAAACTGGGAAAAAACACCCTCATCCAACTCCAAGGTCAAGTGCCTGGAAGAGGAGCAGGTTGGAGCAGCCAAGCGCCAGTGGGCTTTAAGAGAGCAAGCAGAGACCTTTCACAAAAATAAAGCCATAAATGGACTGAAAAATAACTAACAGGGTAGGCCTTGGAGAAACTGAGCTTGGAGAAAGCTCTGGCCCAGCTGCACCATCTCTAGGCCCTACCGAACACAGTGGCCATTCAGCCCATCTGGCTTTAGGCAGGTCTAGACTGGGGTGGGGAGCCCCAGGTTCATGTTAGAGTATCTCCGTTCTGATTTTGCCTTTTGCAGACCTACCACGCACAACCTCGGCACTGGATGGAGCCCGAAGGCAGGTGGGGAAACAGGGACAGCCCTTTCTCCTCACCCGTTGCTCCCTGCTCTGCCCTGGCCGGAGGGCAGCTCTCTTAAAGTCTGGGAGGGGAGGACATGAGGACTTAAGGGAGTCATGCCTTCCTACACAGCTTTCTATTTCTGAGCTGCTCTTGCTCAGCAAAGGCTGAGGTCAAGCCCATCAAAGCCAACTGGAGGTTTTCCATCAAGCTAACTGGGCATCCACTGTTGGAGGCAGGAGGCTGAGCTGGGTGGACTTTTGGTGTGAGCTGATACAGCCATTTGGACGGTTTTTCTGGAAAGGTGAAACAATCTAGTGTTATTTCAACTCCTAGAAGACCAGGAGGCTTGGAGCTACTTCAGCCCTAGCCGAAACATGCAGGATCTCAAGTGTTCCCCTGGTTTATGCATGTATACAATCCAAAGTTGACTTTAGATAGTCATTCAGCCCTTGCTAGTACCATCAACTAGAAGCAGGCCCACCTGCAGCTCCATTTCTCCTTCTCAGTTGCAGCCTCTGTTCCAGCACACCCTCTCCCCTGAATCTGAGAAGATGGAGGCTCTCAGATGTCACCGTTCCCCAGGATGACCTGGACAAATTTATCCACCTGTTTCTAGCTATCGCATGGCCATAGGATGCTGAGATTGTCCTTGAGCCTTCCAGCTCCCCTCCGGTTACACATCCGTGCCGCGGGCCCTGAACTGAGCGTGTCATGGGAGAGGCTGTTAGAGCTCATAGGGAGCTTCCCCAGCTGGGTTATGGGTGGGATTCATTCCACCTCACTCAAACCATCTAAAAGCTCGCACTCATCACCTTGCCTCCTCCGATCAGAAGAAAAGCAGCACATTCCCAGGGCAGGGTCTGACAAAGGCGGAGTGAGTCATCCGCTGCTTGCTGGGGCTTGTGAAGTCCTCCTGGCATTCAGCAAGCAATAGAACAGGCCAAAAAGCCTGTTCTTCCCAGCACAACGCGCAAGGCAGACCCAGTAATACCCCAAGCACGTCTGGGAAAAGCAAGGTCAGGTTTCATGTGCGGACAGCAAATCCCACCGTCCCTGTGGCCCTCAACTTCCTCGCCAAACCAGTCAGCGAAACAAAACAAACCAAACCCTAAGGCAGGTGAAAACATTGTGTTTGAGCGAGTAGGTCTCTGGGCCAACTTCTTTCTCCCAAGCTTGCACAGCACCGAGCACAGCACCAAGGCCAAGAAGATAGTGCCAGGCTCAGGGACCGAGGGGGGCGTAGGAGCAGGTCTGCCTGCCGCAGCCCCTCCTGCCGTGCATGCTACCCTGTGTATTTCCCAGCATCTGTGCCACCCGGAGGGTCCTTCTGTTAGCCCGAGAGCAGAAGTCCTCAAAGAGTTTCCTCACGATCCATTCCCTCAGCTTAAACCCTCTCTTTCCACATTTTCCCTATATAGAAGCAAATTGCCAATTGCTGTTAATTAAAGGCGACTGATTATGGCACAGGCCAATAACGGGCAACTGGCAGGAGGCACCGAGCCTCGGCGAAGCTCCAGCCAGAGCATTTTGGAGCCTGGGGTTTGCCAGCCCCTGGGAAACGCGGGGGCCGTGACACTCGTCCTGTCCCAGAGGTGATGTCAAACCGCCAGCCAAGCTAATGATTCTGAGTTCTCCCCAAAAGCACGACGCCGAACCACCAAAACACCAAATGTTGCAAGTTTCTCAGAATAAAATGTTATGTTCTGAAAAAGCCACATTTTGAATGATCAGTTGGGAAGGGGAGATGCCCCAATTTTTCCCTTCAATTTAACAAACTTGGGTCATCTCCACATGTCAGGGAACACCATCGAACCTTCTGTTCATTGCAAGAAGGATTCTCATTTGAATATATTCAGCCATCCCTGGGTTCAGCTCCCTAAACTGTCCTTGAGGAGCAGCAAAATGGAAGATTATAGTTGAGCAGCATTAAAATGATGGGCTGGATTGGCAGATGAGCAGGTACTCACATATCTCTGCCGTCTCCAGGATGGGTTCAGATTCATAGAATATATTGCCTTAGATGTGATAGACGTGATAACGGATGGATAACATTCTTTTCTCCTGCAAGGGATAAGTACCGGTGGTTTCGGACCAGCTATACTGGGACCAATTTCTTGCCATTCCCTCCTCCTGCTTGTACTGGAAATACTACAAAGAGCAAGGTCATTAAATGCATTTTAATACTTGCAAATCATGTCCTTGGTGGAAACTTTAAGGTCCCCATCACATTAAAAAAAAATTAAAAAATAATAATTTTCAAAGAATTCTCCAAGCATTTCTGAACTTAATGAAAGATTCTTTGTTTGAGTTTCAGTCTGAGCTTGGAAGGGGCTGAACCTCTTTGATGTGGTAAACAGCCCATGGGGTTTTTTTTGAGAGTTTTCATGCTAGCTCAAGTTCTGAGAACATCTGAATTGTAAACATTAGTTATCCAATCCCCAAACACCAACTGTACCCTGTCACTCACGTAATTCACCAATGGAGCACAAGAAAAGCAAATATTCTAATCAAGGGGCTCAGCTAACAAGATGGTCGTAAGTGTGATTATTTGCAGTGGATGGGTTAGATAAAAGAACTCACTGGACCAGGGAAGGAGAACAAAATAGCGTAGGTAGCTGACCAAACAGGTTTGAGAGGGGGAAATTCACAGTTGATGATGCACTGGCCAGAAATGCACTACCCTAGACTTTCGTGAGTAATTTCAGATGACTGTGTTTGCTTCCCACAGACCGTTCAGGAAGAGCGATAAAGGGAAATCCGTTGCATTTATTATGGAGTTGGAGTCCCCTGCTCATTTCCTCCCTTAAATACCTGCCTTTTCAATGTTCAAAAAAAAAACAACAACAAAAAAAACTGACCCAACAACATGCTTTTCTAGCTAATTTGCAACCTCCCCCATGTCGGCAAGTGGAAAACAGGTTCCAGCGAGGGCTGCGCAGGAGGAAAAGGAACAGCACACCTGTAATCTTTTTCTTTCTCGGCGCTGTCCCTTTCTCTCGCTCCCCACCTTGCCGAGCCAAACTTCCCCCAGGCAGAACAATCAGCCTTTGTACCACCCGGACAAAGCCATTGTGCTCCGACGAGCTCAAAGTTCGGCCAAGCTGTTTCATCCTACGCCTCGTCTGCTTCCAGCAGCGCCTGCGTGCGCACCCGCGCGCAGGCAGGGAAGTCTGTGGGTTTGGGGGGATCAAGTGAAAATAAAATAGCAAACACGGTGGCTGAGATCCCCCAGATTGCCCAGCCTTTGGCTCACCGCTAACACCGGTTCTGTCCAAAGCCTGCGGAGCGGTAGCAAGCTCCCCGCTGACAAGAGGATCTGATCTGCAATGAGCCCACCACCAGCACCCTGACACGGGGCTGCGGCAGGCAGGTGTCCTGCCTGGGGACTGTCCCCGAGGGTCTTCCTGCAAAAGTAGAGGGACAAATTCATCCCTTCTGGGGACTCCAGCTTAATTTCCCATGGCCCTGCAGACACCTGCCGGACAGAAAGCCCGTCTGACTTGCAAATCTGCAGGCTGGTCCTGAAAGCATCAGGCTTCGGCTGATCCCAAAGAAAACAGCCTGAAAGGATCCCTCCCTCCTGAGATCCTTCTAGCCAGAGGCCAAGCAGAGCTCGGCCGCGCCAGCTGCCAACCAACCATCCTGACTTGTGCTGAGAGGGATCAAGTGAGCCCGTTTCTCCTTGCCCAGCCTTTCACTTGACATCTCTGTCTCACCAAGATGTTTCTGCACACCCCTCAGGCCTGCACAGGCCGCTGGCATCCTTTGAAAATGAATTTTGCACAGCATTTTGCACACTTCTACAGAACGCATGGACATTTTTGAACCCTCCTGCTAAGCCAGGAAGATCCCGGAGGGTAGAACATCCCGGCCACCCAAGAGGGAGTGAGGCACCACGACTTCACACTGCCCGCAAAAGCACATGGACTGAGCAGCTCAGAGGAAGAAGGGACTGAGTCTCTAAATCATCAGCAGATCACACCAGCCTGCTCCATTTCCACGCCTGTTTGCACAGTTGTAAGCATGGGATCCTGGCAGAGGCCTGAGCTCAGCTCCTCGCTCAGCTGGTGGCGTGAAGGCAGCGCACGGCTCCTGCCAGTGTTGTGAATCACGGCTTGTCCGACACGTGGCGGTGCAAAGCCTGCACGGTCCCCTTGCACGGTCACAGTCTGGCAGAGGTAGGCAGGGGAATGCCTTTGCATGACAACGCCGTGAGCTCCAAGCCTGTCCTCAAACACGGGCACCGCTTTGAAAACCAGCAGTGCCCTGTTGAGCTCACGTCTGTGGTGTCCCCACACCTGGGGCCACATTCAGCAGTGTGACCACCTTCTCCTGAGTGTGCTGGGCACAAGGAGGACCCTGGGGGAGGACACAATACTTCCAGCCCTCTCTGAGTGCCCAAGGAGTGACGTCAAACTGCAGAAAGATGCCCAGGCTCAGCTACCCCCATCCAGAACAAGCTGTCAACATCCCATTACAGGCCCAGAGCAAAACTCCAACCATCTCCCCTTTCCCTGCAGAAAAGCTGAATTCATTCGTCTCATGCAACTCCTGACAGCCCAAGGAAATGAATCACTCCTTGGCAGCTGTGTGGTGGACTTCTACATCTCTACGAATAAATAGAGCAGGGCTCCTTCCTGGGCCCGATGCAAACCACACCTCTATGAACCATCGCACTCGTTCCGACCGGGCTGTGCAAGACGCTGGACCACCGGGGAGCAGGAAAGCCCATCCCTGGTCCAAGACAGCCACCATCTAGTCATCACCCCAGCACAGCCACATTCATGACAAGGATGTGGGGGCCCAAACCCATGAGATGCAGGGCCCTGCAGGGACAGAGCAGGATTAAAACAGCTCCTGCATCATCCAGAAATCTGGAGCACACCTAAAAATGCTTGGCCCACCTTCTACGGTGATAGCAGAAGCAAAATCCCTGCCAGAACAAAGTCAGAGGAACCCCACAGCACATACGTCGACCCCATGGAAAGGGTCTGGGAAAGCCGTTCACGGTACCGAGGATCGGAAGCACCAGGAAAAGCTCTGGGGGAACAGCACCATCCTGATACCTTCTAATGTGTTCAAGCACCTCCCAGATGCTGGAGCTGTTTTGTTCCCATGAGCGCCCCCCGCCCGGCCCTCGGGCAGGGCGGAAGGGAGGTGCACCAAGCACAGGGGTAAGAAACAGCCTGTGGGGCAGGAACCCGGCTTAGAGGGCACGAGGGGAGTCGTTTGCTACCGTTTCTCATCTTCCACCAGCACAGGCCACCCAAGGAAAGGGAGGCAATGAAGGACAAGCTGGCATGGGACTCTCCCCAGCCACACTCACCAGGATCTTCCCTGTCACCCATGACATCCTCTGCCCTCACGGGGTGCCCACCGGCCTCAACACAGCTGCCCCTGGGGCTCCTGATACAGGCAGGCAAGGGGTTAAACCAGGGGACAGGCTGTGGCTTTTGTCCATCTCTCTTCCCAGCAGCTTCTTCGCCAGGTCCTGACCTCACTCAGCACGGCCACAACCCCAGGTGACCCCCCGACATCAGACAGCAGCTCTGAGTTCATGGCCGGTACGACCCATTGAGACAGGCGCTGCCCTCCGTGAGCCCTCGAGGACAGGCCATTGCACCTGGCAGGCGGTGGCAGGGCTGACACCCCGGACAGCCCCCATTCCCCCCACCCCTTAACCGTAGCAATCCCAATCACGGAGACCAGCATGGGCCACCCCTCACCAGCACCTCGTGCTCCTCGCGACAGCAGGAAAGCCCGTTAGGAGCCGGCTCCTGTCCTGCTCGTGTTGGGCAGGGAGCAGGGTAAGTGCCATCTCCTTCCCAACCATGCCGGAAATCTTCCTTCCAGAAACACACCCAGGATCATGGAAACCCAGATCTGTTCTCACCATCTCACTTTCCATCACCACGGCTCTCTGCCCAGGGGCAGCTCTCGCAAGAGGGCAGTGATTGGGCTTGCACCGCTGAGGACCACCCTTACACCCAAGGGACGCCATGGCATAAAGCCACCGGAGGCTCCAGGAGGGATGGGGTGGATCTGAGGACTTGGCAATGGGGTAGCTCATCTACCGTGAGGTCAGGCCCAGCCCAGAGGGACACAGCCACCCATCTGACAAGCGGCAGATGATCCCAGGAGGGTTCCCCAGCCCCGGGTAACAACAAGGTGTCCAGGAGCTGCTTTGGCTCATCAGCCCTGGAGAGCAAAGGGCAGCGAGGTGGCAGCAGCGGATGAGCCCCGGTGCTCCCCCAGCCCCCTTGCTCATCAGGGGTACCTGGCAGCCAGGCAAAGGCAATGCCTGTCCTGCTTCTGAAAGGATTCTCTGGACATGCTTTGCTTTTGCTTTCATTTGTTATTTTTTACCTTCCTTCTAGCATTGGCCTCTTGAGATTTACAGGGGATAATTCTGTTTCTGGCCAAGCTGACTCAAATCAGAAAGGAAAAGTGCTTTTCTCTCACAAGCCCTTTCCTCTCCTCTTTTCTTTTTCTGTTTGTTTTTTTAATTCAGGGCAGGGAGGCTGGAAAGGCAGAGAAATGAGAAAAACTAATCGTAAACTCCACAAAGGATCTATTTCCACCTGACTCGGATCGAATAAAATTTTCAACAGCAAATAGCTCCCACCTCCCACTCTTGTTTGAAAAGCGATTTGTGGAGGTGAAGGGGGGGGCGGGTGTGGAGGATGGGGGGGGGACTTTGCAACCAGCAAGATAAAGAGATTAGCTTCGAGTTTGCTCCTTTCTTTGCCGGAGATCAGGGAGACAGAAGCTGGGAGAGCTGGAGCAGCGGGAGATGCCCTGAGGGCGATAGCCGGTGCTGGAGCTCTGACAGGTCACAGCCCTTTCCATAAGTCTTGTCAAACTGCTCTGATAAACACCCTCCTGGAGCAAAGGGTTTCCCAGATGTGGAGCCATCCAGCTTTTCCACCCTCCAGCTACGGCAGCTTCTTCAGCATCTCTCTACAAAGGCCACAGCCTTTGGCATTCGTTAAGAGAAAGGGGGCCAACACACGGAAAACTCCTCCCCGGGACATGTGGGGTCCAGCCCTGGGCTGTCGGGGTTTTGCCACCCATAACGCTTCACCCTGGGTGGGGTTTGCAAAGAAGCCCCGACTTGGCTGTTGGGGGCTGACGGGGTGATGCACGGAGCACAGGTGAGCTGGTGCTCAGCTCCAGCCCTGCAGCTTTCCAGCCTCCATCCCAGGGACCCCATCGTCCATAAAGGGACGCAGGGTGGTCTTACGGAAAAGGGATGACATCTCTGATCAGCTGCCCCCGAGGTTACCTCCACCCTGGAGCAAACCAGCGGTGGGGCAGCACTGCCCCAGGGACCAAACCGGGGTGAGAAACCCCTCTGCCCTTTGAAGGGCAGTGAGGATGGTGTTGTGGGATGAAGGTGTTTCCAACCATGGGTGGGCTCGGCATCCCCACGTCCCCCACGAGGAGGGCGAGAGGTGGCACGGGGCTGGTCAAAGCCAGGAGTCACCATTGCCCATCTGCCCCCATGGCCGCGGCCGAGGTGTGGGGCAGGCACCAGCCCCGCTGCCTAATCCCACCCCGCAGCCGGGGTTACGAAGCAGGAGAAAAAGCGAACCTCATCCTCCCCCCAGGGCAAACAGGGAGCTGCCGCCCTGGGACGGGCCCCAGAGATAACCCACACCTTTCTGAAGAGCCACCACCCGACCCTCCAACTTCGGATAACCCACCCAAACCTGGCGCGGCGGGGCAGGGGCTCCGACGGCCCCAGGGTTATGGGGAGAGGCGCCGAGCTGGGACCACCGCAGGGGAAGGAGGAGTGGGCTGCATGGCCTTCTCCCCCCATTTTGACCCCCACATCCGCGACCACCGCTCGCTGCCGCTGTGGATGCCGAATCACCAGGGCGTCATGTGGCAACACGGCAATGGAGACGCTGCCTTCATCTCACCACCTCCCTCTGAAGGACGGAGCCCCAAAACTGGCCCTTGGGGCACCAGTGCCGCCGGGAGAGGGGAAGCGGGGAGCGGCCACACAGCCCCAACCCCTGCCCCATGCTGAGCCATAGCTGCCCACCATGGGGATGCCCTCCCGGGGGTCCCCAAAGGAACGGCAGCCAGGGTGAGAGGGTCCCTGCGGGGCGGCCGTGGAGCGAGGGGCCGGAGCCACCCTCCCGCCCCGATCAAAATGGCGCTGGGGACACGGGGCGCCGGGTTAATCATTAGCCGCCGGTGGTGCCGGTCACCCCGCGCCCCAGCTCGCCCCGTTCCTCCGGGGCGGCCACGGCAGTGGGGTGGGGGCAGGCCTGGCTCACCCCCTTTCCCACCAGGAAGAGCGGCTGAAGGCTCTTTGTGGTGGGACGAGGGGTCCATCACCCAAAACACTGGCGAGAGGAGCCTTATCCCCCTTGCCTGGGATGGGCAGCAAGGCTTGAACGTGCTTTTGCCATGGCCCAGGACAGGGGTGGGCGTGCAAGAGGGGGCGCGTGTGCAAGAGGGGCGCGCGTGCAGCAACGCCCCAAAGCCGCTTATCCGGGTCTTTATCTCCGGCGCGCACAGGGGGGACGCCAACGGGGAATTTCAAGGAGCATTCCTTCCCCGCTGTGGCGGCGTAAAATATACATATAATAAAATAAAATAGAAAAATAACCTCCCATTCCCCCCCCCCACCCCACCCCATGCACAACCACAGCGATCTCGTCCACGTCTTTCCCAGCGAGCCGGCAGCGGCGCAGAGCCCCTCGGCACCCCCTCACCTGCCGGCACCGGGGGAGAAGGACCGAGCCCCAGCTCCGGGGAGCGAGCAAAACCCAGGCTCTCCTCCAAAACGGGCAACAGGGTGCTTCAACGAAAGGCAGGAGGGGAAAAAAAAGAAACAAAAAAAAAAAAAAAAAAAAAAAAAAAAAGAAACCAAACACACCCAAGAGAAAATCCAGCAGAGGGGGAAGCAGGAGCGTACAAAGCGACGGAGGTGTTGTAGCAAAGAGCAGCAAAACAAAGCAGAATTAAGTCAAAAAATCCACGCTTGTGTTTGCAGGAGGCATTAGCAGGCTCCGTGCACCTGAGCGGGCGAAGCTGGCCCCTTCCCGCTGCCCCAAGGCAAACCGCTGGCCTCCGCCTTACCTGCGCCAGGTCGGGCGGGTTTTCCAGGGGCCGGGCGGGGGGTTTGATGTCCTCAAAGACGGGGGCGTCTTCGCCGGGTTCCCCCGACATGGTGACGGGCTTCAGCGGCGTAAACGCTGAGGCGTCCTCGGGGAGCGGGGTGCGCAGCACCAGCCCGCTGCTCATTCCTCCTGTGCCCCTCGTGCCCTCTCCCCCGGGGGGAAAATCAAATCTTATTTTAAAATAATACAAAAAAAAAAAAAAAAAAAAAAGGAAAAAAATAAAAGGGGGGGGGAAAGGAAGGGGAGGGGAAAGGGGGAAAAAAAAAAACCTGAAGGCAGAGGCGAGCCGGAGCGAGTTGCTAATCCTGGGAGGCCAGGTGCCGGGTCGCGGGAAGGCTTTACCTGGGCTGCGGGAGGAGGAACGCCAACCTGGAAGCGGCGGCGAGGCCGTGCCGAGCCAATCAGGCTCCCGCCGACAGCCCCGCCGGCAGCTCCACCGGGCCACCGGCAGATAAAAGGCTGCCGGGAGCAAGCGGGTGGCCGGGAGCCTCGCCGACAGCCACGCTCTGCCATGGCGCCCGGCAGCACCAGCGCGGCACGTCGGAGGGACTTGGTCCCACTGGTGCCACCCCAACCCCGGAGCCCACCTAAGGGGCCGGGGAAGGGCCAAAACAACCCACAGCAGGGAAACCCTCTCCCACATTGAATCCCCTGCGCTGAAACAAGGGGTTTATTTTAGTTTTTAAAAGCAATGGCTTTTTTTTTTTTTTTTTTAATGAGAAAATGCCAATTCCCAATGAGTGGTTGAATTTTGCACGAGAAACGAAGTTTTAGACTCCTGCTTGCTCGCACTTCTCATTCCCAGGGGAGAAAAAGGGAAGGATCAAAAATGCATAGATTAAGTGAAGGGGAAAATGGATAAACCTTGGGAGAAAAAAAAAAAAACCAACAACAACACAACAACAAAGGAAAAGTTTAAAAAGCGCAGATATGAGGGCACAAGGCTTTCCAACTCGGCTCCTATGGAAAATCCACGCAACTACATTTGGGTTTCTCTTTCGGGGGTGGGGGGGTGGAAGGAATGTAAAAAGCCAGAGCAACAGGGAAATAAAAATCACCTTTCGGAGCATAGGGGGAAGCCATTTCTCCTCCGGACGCATCCAGCCCCAACCATCCCCAG
Organism: Phalacrocorax aristotelis; assembly: GCF_949628215.1. Classification (NCBI taxonomy): domain Eukaryota; kingdom Metazoa; phylum Chordata; class Aves; order Suliformes; family Phalacrocoracidae; genus Phalacrocorax; species Phalacrocorax aristotelis. The sequence goes on along the minus strand of NC_134286.1, from coordinate 23,120,851 downwards.
CACCTTCCCGAGGAGCTGTGCTGTGTCAGGCTAAGTAAAAGCCGGTCACAGGGTCCTCTCTCCCTGTCCGTGCTCATCCACCCCAAAATCAGCCCTGAGACATCCCTTCCCCACTTTCTGGTGCCTCCTGAGCAGGATCCCCCATAAGTTGCGCCCAGGCAGGGGGGCTGCTGCTGTCACCCCCTCCCAGGGCATCCCCGGCACCTTCAGGGGACTTGGGGACCACAGAAATAGGGTGGAGTGGGTGGGGGGCTAAGGCTGCTCTACCAGCCCCGGCCAAAGGGAAGGGAGCTGAGCTCCTGCCACGGAAGGGGAAAGTCTATTCCCTATTCCCGGGTTGCTGCCACCCCGGCGAGCGCGGGGGGCCACGGGGACGTCACGCCAGCCACGCACACGGTGGAGACCCATGATCGTTCAAACGACACCAGGAGCCACGGCTGGGGAGTTTTGGTGCCTGGCAGCCGGCATTGCCCCGTGCCGCATCCAAGCCAGGGTCCGAAAAGCTTCAGCTGAGGGGCTGAGCATCCCAGAGAGCGGGGCGAGGGGTGACGGTGCCAAAACACCGCTTGGAAAACACCTTCCCCGAGGGCACCGGGTCTACAGAGTTGGCATAAAACATCCTCCAGATGTGAGAAAACTTTGCCCTGAGCAGGACGAGGCCCTTAATAAACGCGGGGAAAACAGCGTGGGATGGGGATCAGCCGGGTTTTAACAACCCCCGGGTTCCGGCAGCGTAAACGCACAACAAATACAAACAGTTTCTATTGATGTGAGACTTTGGACCAACATCCAGGTCCTCCCTAGGAGCTCCTCGTGCTGAACAAGGGAAAGTTCAGCTCTCTCAGCAGGGGGACGGGACAGTCGGTAACGCTGAGCCCTTGGAAAAGCAAACAAGGGGGAACAGCTCGGGCTTTGCCAGGGGCGTCTTCCCCGCGTGGCTTTGCTTTCCAAGGGAGCCATGCTGCTGCTGGAGCAGATACCAGGGCCAGGATGGGCTCCTCTGTGATGGCAGGGAGACAGAGTACATCTCCACCAAGCCTTGCAGAACCATGCATGGAAATCAAAACCCACCCCGCAACAAGAGCTTGATGCTCACGGCTGAGGGTGGGGGTCCCGGGGCGCGAGGGGCACAGGCAGCAGCGCCACACCGAGCGAAGGCAGGCGTGGGGCTGGCTCCGTAGTGCCATCTTTCCATCTTCGGTTGGTAACAACAACTGAAACCCGCCTTGGAAAGTAGCTAGTTGATGAACAACATCATACTCCTCATCATACAGCCTTGAGGAACACTCTGGTGTGTTATTATGAATACAAGAACTTTGGGCAGAAAACACTAGAGTTAATACCCGATGAAAGTCTAGCAGCTGAACTTATTTGATATTCAGGCACAAATTTAGGTATTAGGCTTAGGAAACAATTTTGGCTCCATTTATCTTGCTCAGAATTTGGGGACAATTGTGTTATTGCATTTACGACATCCTGTGGGACCTGGGTAAGAACTCCTGCTGCGTACAGACCACAGAACGCACCCATTCTTTCATCCTTACCTGAGCCCTGTCACGGACCAAGGAGAGGAAGATCAAGAGCTCCATCTAGATCTCCCAGAGGAAGCAGTTGTTCAAAGTCCCTGCACAGAAGAGGATCTCCATCTCCCACAAAGCAACCAGCCCACCTTACACACCCTTAAGGACTTTGGAGGACTATATCACAATCCTGAACTAAAATTTAATAAGGGCTGGAAAATTCCTCAGTTTCCTTCTTGTCATCTAGAAGAATTGTAAGCTAGCCATCCAGAGAAAAGGAGGTCCCACTGCTGCCTGTGCGCTCGTATGTCCTGAGGGCAACTTATTTGCCGTTATTTTGTGCCATCAAAAGTAAATATAAGGCATCGTTACCTCATCTGGTCATGTGTGCTGACTACAGATACAATCTTTTTGAGGCTGGTATTGCTTATAGAAAAAGCAGTAATAAGTCCTGGGAGTACTGGGGAAAAAAAAAATCTATAATTTGGAGCGTAGCTTACGGCCTCCAGGACGGGAGGCACACCAGGGCTATTAGCGCCTCAATTTCAAACAGCAAAAAAATTGGTATCAGCATCAACAAGGATACCAAGGAACTATTCCCAAGGTTCCACCTCAGGAATGGGAACAATCCTAGAATCACAGAATCGTTAAGGTTGGAAAAGACCTCCAGGATCATCCAGTCCAACTGTCAACCCAGCACCCCCAGGCCTCCTAACCCATGTCCCCAAGGGCCACGGCTACATGTCTTCTGAACCCCCCCAGGGCTGGTGACTCCCCCACCTCTCTGGGCAGCCTGTGCCAGGGCCTGACCGCTCTGGCAGGGAAGGCATTTTCCCCAATACCCAACCTAAACCTCCCCTGACGCAGCTTGAAGCTGATGGTATCTCAGGGGATAAATCCCATTAGCTTGGACTTGACTGGGGCAAGAACCCAACTGGTATAAGATGCAGCGAAGGTCCTTACTGGACTGAAGAAGGAGGAACCTCCTCCAGCACCACCTCAGCCACCCCCATCCATAGGGAATTGCCTGGGAACAGGGTGGATGTGCTAATGCCAACCCACCAGGACGCTCTGGCACGAGAAGCCGGCCTGGGGAGCTCAAGGTTCTTCACGGGTGCCGGAGCCAGCAGCATTCCAGGAACCGAAGCAAGAAACGGGAGGTGCAAGAAACGAGGAAGAATTACAAGCAGCGATCAACAGGGCAAGCGTGGCACGGGTGAAGGTAAAGCAGACACCCTCAAAGAATTTCCAGCCACAAAACAAATTTGCAAGGCCTGTCGTGACATCCAGGAACGCTTTAGCCTCACCGGCCTCTGGAACGGCATCCCACAGGGACATCCTCCGCGGTATCACGACAGGGGAGAGGGTCTGCACTTACAGACCGCACACCTACCCTCGTAAAATCAGAAACGTCCCCGGGGCTGGCCGCATTGTTAACAGGGTTACCGGGGGCTGCTGTCTTGGGGACAAAAATCCTAAAAATTCAATAGAAGCTAGACCGGCGGTGGACTTCTCGCAGTTTTCCAGGAAACCCTATAAATTGACCTGGCCTAAGTTTGCTCGCCCAAACCACCCTGTTCTTGCCCCGAGGATTGTCCTGGGCATCGTGGGATGCCTCTGCAGCTTTTTATCATATTCCTTTTACTCCTAACGCTGGTCGCTTTGTTACTGTTGGGGTACCTGGATGACAAGGGTTACGTACCTGCACGCCCCCCTCTACCAGGTGGGGAGTGTCCAGGGGACTGCATCTCAAATCAGCGCCGCAGGAAAGCCCAGAGCTGTACGAACAGCAAACCTCGCTGGTGTTGCAAAGCTACAAATGGGCCCGACTCATGCTGTTGGTGCACCCCGCAATCACGGGCTTCAGGGAGATTCCTACGGGGATCAGCCTTCATCCGTTTCTCTTGCCTTTATTACCTACATTACTGTTCAGTATTATAGGAAGCAATTTGACCATATTTTTATTTTTGCTTACGTGGGCGATTCGGTGGGGGGGTGTAAAAGCCCTGCTCCTCTTTATGCCGAGGACCATCATATTGCTCATTTCTTGTCGCTGGGGGTAAGTATAAATAAAGATAAAATCAAGTTTTCAGGAAAATACTTGTATTTTCTTGGTTGCTAACTGGGAAGTTTAGGAATTTTACCTAATGATGATAAAATGTATAAATCAAGATTTCCTTTTCTCTCCATCCCACCACCAGGGCGTGGGCTTGCAGCGACGGGGCCGCATGAACCCCACTCCTGGAAGCGGGGCGCACGCCGGGCTGCGCCTGCCCAGCGGAGACCAACCCAGCAATGGTTTCCCAAGGCGGAGCAGCTTCTCGTTTCAGCGATGGGCCGAAGCCATCCGCAGCACCCTTATCTGCCGCCAGCCCCGCAGGAAGGGAAACAGCCTTGAGTCTATCAACGCCGCCAGGCACTTTGCTCCGTACGCCCCCGCCGCAGCCTCCGAGGAGGCCCCGCCACGCTGCACCCGCAGAGCCAGGCGTACCCTGACCGGCGTTGGTCTAAGGTCCTGTTTTGTCCCCACATGCCACACCACGCCAAGGACAGCACGTCTTGCTTGAGCGAGGTGCAGCGATAACGGCAGCTCTCCCGTGACCCGGCTACGCAACCCACTTGCCTCCCGCCGCCGTTCCTCAGGCACAGAACCCTCCTCTGCGGAGGAAAGCCGACGCCGAGATGCTGAAGGGGGTTTGGGGCAGGGAGACCCCGCGAGGAGGGTGAAGGAAGGTCTGTGGTGGAGCCGAAAGGGGCTCTCAGAATGAGGGCCGTAGCTGAAGCCTCCTCTTTGCAATGCAAAGCAGGGGATGGAGCTTGTTGGTGGGGGAGAACTGGGGAAACAGACCCTGCTCCCCCCCCCCAGCACTCCGGGTTCATGGGAACGGTGAGGAAGGACACCCAGGTCCTCCTCTCACTGGCAAACAGAGGGTGCAGGGGCCAGCAGGCAACACCCTGGGCTGCGTTACGGGCACTTTTAGGCAAAAAGGCTCTGAACTTTGAGGAAATCTGGATCAGGCTGAGAAATAAATCCAGGCTCCCACCTCCCAAACCATCCCAGGCACCGCTGGCAGCCAGGGGGACCCACAGCCGGTCCCCAGCAGCGCTGGCCGAGCCCCAGGAGCTCACACCCCTCCTCAGAGCTCACCAGTTGGTGGGGACCAGCCACCACAGGGTTTGGTCACAAGAGAGCCCCGGGAGCCACCCCACAGGGGTGACAGCCCAGTATTGCAGCCCTAGTCCCACCCCTGCCTGGGGTCCCACAGTACATCCCACCGAGGAGGCAGTGGCAGGCACGTGGGGCAGGGGAAGGGGGGGGCCAGACCCTGACTGGGGGTTGCCGAGCCTTGCTTTCCTCTTGCAGAAGCTTTTCCTCACCCCACTGCAGCCCCCAGACTCATCCGTCCACCCCCAAAGTGGTGGCTGGAGCACCCACCTCTCACCGCACCGTGGTGGACATCCCCAAGTCCTCTCTGAATCCGCCTCCCTGGGGCAAGGCCACGCCAGTTTTGGGCCAGGAGCTCCTGGTCCAGCCTTGATGCTGGTCAAGAGCTTTGTGGGAGGCACATGCTGGCGGGGGAAGGGGGACACACACACCGCCCCCCCCCAGCTTGTCTTTCACCACCACCAGGAGACAAAGGTCTGCAAAGCTGCCGGAGCAACCCGCCGCCTCACCTCCCCTGCTCCCCCACCGAAACCCAAAACCACCTATTTTTGTCTTTTCCTTTCTCCTCCTCAGGAGGTTTCCAGCCATCAAATCCTTCCTGGGAGCCCTTCAAAGGGAAAGCGGCCGCCCCATCCACTTGCTAAACCAGTCTGAGCAGTGCCGGGCGGGCAGGCAGGAGGGGCCCCCCAGCACCCCCCTGCCCAGCACAAACTGGGACGGGGAAAGGGCCGAGAAACCGGCCAGAGGGACCTCGGGTGACCCCGGAGCAGGGAGGCGGATGAGCATGGTGCCCTGCGGAACGGAGGCATCGCCGCCCCACGGAGGTGGGGATGCCAGGGCAGGGACCACCCGGCAGGCTGCAATCCCCCACGCAGCCATTGCTCATCCGCAGCGGGGCGGGGAGGAAGCGATTTTAGGATTGCTAAATTTTTAGGTTGGCTGTAAGGTAAGGAGAGGCCAGGGAAGAGAGCAGCTGGGTGATGGGGAAAGAGCCCCGAGGAGCCGGGGAGGCCCCCAGTGTCCCCAGCCAGGCGGTGCCGGAGCACAGGGAGGTATCGCACCCCCAGGCAGGGAACGCCAGCAGCTACCCCAGGCTTTCCTGGAAGAGGAGGAGGGTAGTGAGGAAGCAGAAGGGCCTGAGGCTGAGGTATGTTTCCAGAGTTGAAGGAAGGGGAAGATATCTGTCTTCCTCCCCCCAAAAACCCAGCCTTGGATATTTGCCAAACCCAGAAAACAACCAGGGGGGTTTCCCCGTGCTCCCACCCTGGCTGCAGGGATAGACCTGGGGGGAGTCCCACAACAGGGTCTGTCTCACCAGCCCTGCACAAAGCACGAATAAACCCAGAACAAGGGAGACACAATATATGCAGAGGGGGTTTAACTGTCCTCCCACCCTGAGCCCCCTGGGAAAACGAAGCCCAGAAAATAAAGGCAACAGCAAGAGCCGTAGCAAAACCCAGGCCTGCCCGAACAGCCCAGGGAAACCACTCCGACACCCACCAAGGGAAAAGCCAAGCTGTGAGCACAACCTCACCCAGCCGCCGGAGAACCCACCTAGAGGAGGCGGTGCTGGATGTCCCCCTCATGCCCAGGGAGCCTGGCAGCTCTGCAGCCACTGAGGGCTTTTGCTGAAGCTCAAGGACTGCTTGCCCCGGGGAAGGGGGTGGCACAGGCTTTCCTGGGGGTCACCTTGCTCTCGGCCTGGGCACAAGCCAAGGCGGGCTCGGGAAGGGGGTACTTCTTGGGGGCAGTGGTTGGACATCAGGAAGGTGTTGGAGGCCCTCAGACACGTGGGAAAGTCACCTGGGGGTGTCACAGGGGCAAGATTGAGCCCTGATGTCTCCAAAACAGGTCCCGAAGGGCTTCAGGGTCAAAAAGCTTTGCCGACTGCTGCCGGCAGCCTCACGGCGGAGGTCAGGAGCTGCACGGCCCCATGCGTGGGGCGCGCTGAGGGCTGGCGGCTCCCACGGGAGCGACAACCCAGCCAGCAGGGCCAGGGCAGCGGCCACGGTCCCAGGGACGAGGCAGGCCTGAGGCCAAGCTGGGGAGCCAGCAGGGTCTGTGGTGGGGCTGAGGCAGCTAAAGCACAGCCCAGGAAGGAGCTAAAGCCTCCAGGCTGAGCTTAAATAGGCTCCTGGGCCTGTGGGTGTGGGGTGGAGGTCTCAGGTGAGGCTGTTTGGAGTAATTAAGGCCAATTAGTGCCCTCAGGGCTTTGCAGGGGAGAGCAGGGTGGGAGGAGGCAGAGCCTGGACCTCCCGAGGTGATGATACCAACCCCTGGGCAGGGGTTTGCACCCTGCGGCCCTCAGCATCTCCTTCAATAGCAGGGCCATGCCCGCGCTGGAGAGGGGACTGACACCCCTTTGCCACACGTTTGACACAGGAACCTGTGTGACACCCCCACACACACTCTGTGCCTCCCCCCAAGCCCTGGGGGCTTCACCCCACCTTGCCAACACCCACCCCAGCCCACGCTGACAGCTCAGCTGCCCCTACGACTGCGCCCTGCTAAGGGACCAGGGGACACCAAGGTCCAGCACTGTGAAAGCTCTCCAGGAGGCAGGAGGAAGGATGGAGGGCGTGAAATCAGAGCTGCATGGAGCATGGGGGTCCCGTGTGGGGTGGGGGGGCTGGTCCGAGGGCTTCCCGAGCTCATCCATCAGCGGTGGGAGGCGAGCGGGAGGGGTGTTTGCTCAGGGACTGGAGTGTTTGCCTCGCCTCAATAATGACACTCAGGCCATCACGCTCCAGCCAAACATCCAGCCCCGGCCACACGTGGGAGAGGCAAAGCGGGACAGATGGACAGACGGATGGACAGACAGGCAGCTGGCAGCTCCCTTGGTGGTGGTGCAGGGGCAGAGCTGGCCTGGCAGGGTCCAAGAGCATCACCCCAGGTATTGCGGGGTGTCCTGGTGCCACGACGGGCTGGGGGAAGCGGTTCTGCGGGAATTGGGGGGCGGCGGAGGGTGCAGAGACACGCCGGGCACCCCCCTCTCCCCCCATCGCCAGGTAAACATTTACGGCTGCCGGGGCCCTGCGGCGGTGGCTCCTCGGCGCGGGGACATGGCAAAACCCAGAGCACACTCGCATGGAGCTCTAGCAGGTCTGGCCTCCCCCTCATCAGCCTCCTCTTCCTCGCAGCCCACAGGGAGCATCCATCACCCCGCGGGGTCCCTGGCATCGCACCCGCTCTTGGGGGAACAGGGAAAACGGGGCTGGATGGGGGAAAAACAGGGGAAAAAGGTGCTTTGCCCCAAACCCACGTTCCAGCATGGGCTCAGCCAGTGCTGGCACCTGGGAAAAGCGGCTGACAGGGTTTTCCTCTCTGAGGGAACGACAAAGCTGTGGTCAGTGCCTGGAAGGGCGACGTGGGGACACATGGGTGCTATGTGCCACCCGCTTGCAGCCATCTCCGTCATCGGTGTAACGAGTTGCCCCCCCCTCCCCCTCCCAGGTCTCAGCACCCCTTCTGGGTGCCACCCCGGCTCTGTCCCGGCTGCCCTCACCGCTGGCGTCCCTGCACGGAGGGACAACGGTTTCCCCGCTTTTCTTTGTTAATTTGGGAGACAAGAGAAGCGCTTTCGTGGGTGGGTTCAGGGGATGCCGAGGCCGGGGGCCGCTCTCAGCCCGGGGGCCGCTCCCCGGCAGCCGCAGGTCTCACCGCACAGGACGCCACAGAGCCGAAGCCGAGCGCTTGCAGGCCGCTGTCGCGATGGAGGGTTTTGGCACACACGAAGGCTCCTTCCCTGGGGAAACAGCGCCTCGGCGCCGCCGGCGCGCTGCCACCCGCCGGAGAGGGTTTCGCTATCTCCCCTCGCAAAGCCTCGCGCCGCAGCGTGCCAAGCCTCCTCCCGGGGTCCCGCTCAAGTTTGGGCACAAACAGCTCCAGGTTTGATACGCAAAGGCCAAAAATAACCCTCACGCAACACCATCATCACCTTGGGGTTTTTTTTTTCTTGGCTGAGAAAACGCCACCCGCCGTCTTGCTGCCGTTTGCAGTTTGTTCCACCAACGGCAAACCGAAGCAAACGCCTGCCCAGCCGCTTCCACGGCGGCTCTGGAGCAGCATGTCTCCCTGGAAAACCACTGCCTGCTCCAAAGCATTTTGGGGGTATTCGGCCAAGCTGCTTTAAAGGTCATTTTTGGCTTTTAAAAGTCATTTTTGCCTTTAAAAAGTCATTTTACCAAGCCACTGGGCCGATGGGTCGCAGCAGGGACCAGGGCTGCAGCAGGGGAGGATGTCGGGGAGGGGTTTAGCACCTCTGCCTGCCCGGGGCACGATGGGGGACAACCAACCCCCTTCACTGCCACCTCGGAGGGGTTTTTCATCCCCCCCCCCCGTCTCAGTGGTCTGGGGAGGCAGGTTGGGGGTGCCGCAGCGGTGGATGAGGGGCTGGCCTCAAGGGGAACCCCCCTCCATCGCTCAGGACGCTGCTGAATCCAGCGGCAGGCCAAGGTGCCGGTGAACGTCCCACCGGAGATGTTTCAAAGGAAGGAAGAGCCACGCTCTTCCACAGCTCTGAAATTTCTTCAGTTCCCGGGAAAGGGGAGATTATTGTACCAAACAATGTCATTTTGCCCAGCTCAGCCCCTCGCCTCCCGGCACAGAGGATGCGGGAGGGCTGCTCCTGCCCATGCATTGCCCTGGTCCTTCTCCCTGCCCAACCGCTGCAGCAAAGCAAGACACACACGGAGGAAACTCATCTACTTTCAATATTATTCCTGTGTAGAAAAAAAACCAAACAATTTTGTATAAATATCACAGCTCAAGAGTTTAAAATTGCATGTTGTTTTGGTTTTTTAACAACAAAATGGAAAACAAGAGACACACACCCCTCAGTCCCAGGGCTTGGAAAACAGCAGGGGGGCAAGATGGAGTCCTGCGAGGGTCCCGGGGGGCCGCCAGCAGTGCTGGCCCGAAAGCCTCCGAGCAACAGAGCAGCCCCAAACCCTGAGGGTTTTCACAGCCACCCCCTCTGGGGTTTCTCGCCTTCTTTAGGTCAATGTTTCCCCAGAGGATGTGGGGCCGTGCTGGGCATGGGAAGGACACGGGGTGCAGCCCCAGGAGAAGCCGAATCAGCCGGCAAGCACGGCTTTGAGAGAGGGGAGACGTGGCGGGACGGGGACACGCAGACACACGCGGACCTCGCCAGAAGCATCATTTAGGTTGGAAAAGACCCTCAAGATCATAGAGTACAACTGCAAACTTAATGCTGCCAAGTCCGCGGCTAAACCATGTCCCTGAGCACCACATCCACATCTTAAACCCTCCCAGGGACGGTGACCCCCCCCACCTCTCTGGGCAGCCTGTGCCAGGGCCTGACGGCTCTGGCAGGGAAGGCATTTTCCCTCACACCCAACCTAAACCTCCCCTGACGCAGCTTGGGGCCGTTCCCTCTCGTCCTGTCACTGGTGACTTGGGAGCAGAGACCAGCCCCCCCCTCACTCCAGCCCCTCTCAGGCAGCTGCAGAGAGCGAGAAGGGCTCCCCTCAGCCCCCCCTTCTCCAGGCTAAACCCCCCCAGCTCCCCCAGCCGCCCCCCAGCACACTTGTGCTCCAGACCCTGCCCCAGCCCCGCTGCCCTTCTCTGGACACGCTCCAGCCCCTCAAGGCCCTTCTTGTCCCGAGGGGCCCAAACCTGAGCCCAGCATTCGAGGTGGGGCCTCCCCAGGGCCGAGCACAGGGGCCCCATCCCTGCCCGGCTCCTGCTGGCCACACCAGGGCTGACACAAGCCCGGGGGCTGGTGGCCTCCTTGGCCACCCGGGCACTGCTGGCTCATGCCCAGCCGGCTGTCAGCCAGCACCCCCAGGGCCTTCTCCGCCGGGCACTTCCCAGCCCCTCTGCCCCAGGCCTGGGGCGTTGCCTGGGGTTGGTGTGACCCAAGGGCAGGACCCGGCCCTGGGCCTTGTTAAACCTCACACAACTGGCCTCGGCCCATGGATCCAGCCTGTGCAGGTCCCTCTGCAGAGCCCCCCTGCCCTCCAGCAGATCGACACTCCCACCCAGCTTGGTGTCACCTGCAACTACCTGAGGGTGCACTCGATCCCCTTGCCCAGACTGCTGATATTAAACAGAACTGACCCCAACACTGAGCCCTGGGGAACCTGCTTGTGCCCAGACGTTCCCAGCCCCAAGAGGGTCAGGGTCCACTGCGGCACTGGGGACAAGCCCTGCCCCATGAATCACCTCGGCGGCAGATGGCAAGCAGAGTGGAAAAGTGTCGTTTCCCAAACATTTCTCAGAGTAATTTTCAGGGGATGGGTGTCTCTGCCCCCCCTTGTCCCCCCCACACCGGTTCCCCCTTCCCCAAGCAGCCCAGCACCCCCCGAGCTAAAGGCACAGGCTCAAAGAGAGCTTTCGTGAAGCTCCCCCCAGCCCAGCCAGACCCACGGGCACTGGTTGGGGAGCTGGGGGGCTGTCACAGCCCCCCATCACCCTTCCCACCACCCAACAGCCCCAAGGCCACAGTCCCAAATCCTGCCACCGCCCCAGCATGAGAACAGGGCCGTCCTCACAGAAACTGGGGTGGGTTGGCTGGCTGGGAAGCGGGTGGGCACCCCACAAAAATAATAATTACAATTAAGAAGAAAAGAGTGTGGCCACAGTCTGCCTTTTTAAGTTAGAAACAGTTAACTGTCCCATAGTCTTCAAAAAATAACGGAGAGCTGGCAGCCCCTGCCCTCCCCACCCTCACCTGCCCCTCTTAAAACTCTGTAAAAATCACAGTTCCACGTTCCGCAAAGTTTCCCTTTTTTTTGGTGGTGGCGGTGGACTTGTTTGTAGGTTGCTGTTTTTTCCACACACACACTTTTTGCTTTGTCATTTCTTCCCGGCCCTCCTGCGTGCCCCGGCACCTCCCGTGAAGCACTCGCCGAGGGATGCGGAGAGAGGTGACGTGCCAGAGTCCCTTCTCCCGTGGGGACTGGGACACGCGGCGGCTGGGGATGCAGAGGCAGCGGCTTTCTGGAGAGGAAGGAGGCCGGTGGCTGTTGCGTGGGGGCGGTGGCAGAGGCCCCCCCGCCTCTGTCCTTGCTGTGGCTCCCAGATTTTGCCCACAGGGGCTGGGAGAGGGGGGCAGGGGACAGCGAGCACACGAGATGGAGATGGGTGAGAGGCTGACGAGGCGGGCACGCAGGTCTGGAGGCAGCTGCTGGGTGAATCCCGGGTGAGGAGTCAAGGAGCCTCCGGACGTTGCGAGTCGGGAGGAGAAGCCCAGGAAAAACAAAAAAACAGGAGCGAGGGAGAAGGAGGACCAGTCTGGAAACCATCTTTTTACATTTTGTGCCGGTGGGGCTCCTGGAGCTGCCACAGTTTGCTCGCCGCTGGGCAGAGCTCACTCTCCGCTACCACAGTCCCTCCACCGCACACGGAGGAGCGAGGAGGAGGGGACGCGCCCCCGTTTTTCCACCGTCATCTCCCCCCATCCCAGCCAGGCGCCCCAGGGACTTTGGCTCCTCACATCATGATGTGCCGCCGGCGGTGGAGGGCCAGGTGGTCGGAGCGGGAGAAGCTGCGGTCGCAGTCCGAGCAGCGGAAGGGCTTGATGCCCGTGTGCTTGCGGAAGTGCCGGGTCAGCTCGTCGGAGCGGGCGAACTTCCAGGTGCAGCCTTCCCAGGTGCATTTGTAGGGCTTCTCGCCTGCGCAAAGGGGAGCAGAGAGGGGTCAGCGCTGCAAAAATGACCACCGCGCGCCATACGGAAAAGAAGAAAGAGGCAGGGTTTCTTGGCGCCAGCCCTCGCCCGCCTCCGTGCTCACCCAGCGCGGTCCATTGGCGCCACCGGGTGCACGAGTGCTGCTGTGAGGCATAACACAGCACCGCGCCCACGCCGCCGGCGACACCCGAGACGGTATTTTGGGGTGCACACCCCACTGCCTGCAGCACTGCCTGCTCACACCCCAGGAGACAGCAAAGGGGTACCCCACTGGGTTCACTACAGCACCCCTGGGCACAGGTGGGGGGATCACTCCACCTGTGGCACCCTCCCATGGGCAGCATGCGACTGTAGCTGCAGCACCCACCACCCTCCCTGGGGCGCACCACAGCGGCACCCCAACAAAGATCCTGGGGTCCCGCAGGGCCCTGGGGTGCCAGCCCAAGGGAGTGCCAAGCACGTGAAGGGGGAAGCCCTCCCTGGCAGGGGGACTCCAAGGCACTGGGGGGTGGCGGGGAGGGGAGACCCCCAGTAGGGCTGCCCAAGGGAGCAGCCCGTAAACAGATGTGGGGGCAGGGAGCAAGAGGGTCCCCAGAGTATAGCCTTGGGTACCAGTACCCCCAAAGGGCCAGCACAGAGCCCAAGTGACCCCCAAAGGGGGCCACGCCCAACCCTGTCAGAGGGTAACAGCATCCCCAAAGAGCACCCCCCAGCCCTGACACAGGGTGCCAGCACCCTGAGCCCCCAGAGGTGCTCCCCAATCTCTGGCAGAGGGTGCCAGCACCCCCCAAAGACACCCCTGAGCCCCCAAATGGCACCCCCCAGCCCTGACAGAGGGTGCCAGCACCCTGAGCCCCCAGAGGTGCTCCCCAGTCTCTGGAAGAGCACCCCCAAAGACATCCCTGAGCCCCCAAAGGTGTGCCCCAGCCCTGACACAAGGTGCCAGTACCCTGAGCCCCCAAAGGTGCTCCCCAATCTCCAGCACAGGGTGCCAGCAACTCTAAAGACATCCCTGAGCCCCCAAAGGCGCTACCCAGTCTCTGGAAGAGAGTGCCAGCACCTACAAAGACACTCTTGAGCCCCCAAAGGGCCCCCTTCCATTTTTTGCAGAGGGTGCCAGCACCCCCAAAGAGCCTTCCCCTGTCCCCAAAGTGCCCCCCAGCCCTAGGACAGGGTGCCGGCACCCCCAAAGACCCCCCATCAAGCCCAGGGACGGACCACCATCACCACCCACAGCCCACTGGGAGCTGGGGACACTGATCCTGACCCTTCCAGGCAGGGGGGTGTGCGGCGCTGGCCCCTACCTGTGTGTATCCGCCGGTGAGCTTTGAGGTGGGAGCTTTTGGTGTAGACCTTATTGCAGCCTTCAAAGTCGCACTGGTGGATGCGCCGCTTCTTCAGGTCGGGGGAATCGGCTCGCTGCCCCCGCGCCGCTGGCCTGCCGCAAGGAGGGAGGGATGGAGGTCACGGCCCCCGTGCCCACAGCCCCCACGGGACGCTTGGGGACACGGAGGGGGACAGGATGGGGAGACACAGACACGAGGAGACTCACTCTCTCTGGAGGTCCTGGAAAGGGGCTGGGCCGCTCTCGGAGGCGCTGTCCTCACTGTCACTGTTCATGTCCAAGGGGTACATGGAGCCTGGGTCAATTTTCACTGGTGGGGGGCGGGAAAGAAAAGCTATTGAGAAACAAGGAGGGAGGGGGTGAGGTTTGTGAGCAGAGAACAGAGACATCCCCCCAAAAAACCCACCCCTGCACCAGAGGGACAACCCTCCTCTTGCTCCTGCAGGACCCCATAAGCTGCTCCCCATCCCTCCAATAAAAAGTAGTAAAATCAAGCTGGGGGATGGAGAAGCCATGTTGTGGGGCACAGAGATGGAGGGGGGGCATGACTTGTGGGGGCACCCCTTTCAGCTGCCTGCTTCTGCCTGGAGGAGGGGAGATCCATGCCCCCCACCCCGGATAAGGTGGGAAGCTGGGAATGTCCTGTGGAAGGGTATGGGGGAGGGCACGGGGATGGGCAGCTGAACTGAAACCGGAGCCACCAGCAGCGGGCAGCCAGTGGGAAGGGCAGGCAAGCAGGCTGCCAGCAGTGGCAGCACGGGTGGCGGGCAGGGCAGGCAGTGCCATGCCCCGTGCATCCCCTTCCCCTCCCAAGGGGACACGGGCTGGGGACTGAAGGCCCCAGGGGGTGGGGGAACTTTGGGTGAAGGTGGCAGACGTGGGGAGGCAGGTGGTGGGTGATGGGGACACCCCGGGGGGAAAAATCGGATCTTCTTCAGGGGTGCTGCTCCACGAGGTAGGACCACCCCCCTCCCAAAATTTCAGGGTTTCCCACCAAAATGTGCCCTTACCGGACCCAGCGTTCTTGCCGTCCCCCCCGATGAGCGGCACGGTGATGGCAGTGACGCCATCGGTGGGCATGGTGGTGTAGACGACGGGGAGGGACTGGACCACCACGGGGATGGTCTGGAGGTTGCCCATCTTGCTGGGCAGGTTGACAGAGGGGATGGCGTGGATGACGTGGAGGATCTGCTGCCCGCCGCTGCCCTGCGTGGAGGCCAGAATGGAGCCGGGCGAGAGGACGGCTGGGATGGCCGAAGTGGAGCTGAGGCCGGAGGATGAAATGGAGACGGTGGTGGGAGCAGGGAGCGGGGGAGCCACCAGCAAGGGGGAGGACTGGATGGAGGTGGGGGGCGGCGGCGGTGGCGGTGGGGCCGAGGCCGTCACCACTGCCTTGGACTTGTTGAGGGAGAGATCAACAGGCTCGGCCTGGGGCTGGCCGCAGTCGCTGGCCAGCAGCTCCTCAGGGGGCTCCGTCTTGATGTCAGCCAGCAGCACCGGCGGGTCGAGGGGGCCCTCAGCCAGCAGCGCCGACGAGCTCATGGCGGGCGTCGCCTTCCCTAGGCCCTGCGAGAGACCCAGGGCCCGTGAGGGGACGGGGAGGCCGAGGCACGGCGGCAAAGGGCTTTTGCTGGGCTCCCCGCAGCCGGCGGTGAGAGGTGCTGCCCCAGGGCGGGCCCCGCGGCCCGGGGCGGGTGAGGGGACGCCGAGGGCTCCCCCCGGTCCCCGGGCCGGGGCTCCGTCCGCCCCCCCACCCCCAGCCCCAGCCCCCCGCCGCCTCGGCCGGGGCCGCTCCTTCCCTCACGACGGCCGCGGCGCGAGCCGAAAGCGGGAAGAGGAGACCCCGCCCCCTTTCCCGCGCACGCCCCGCCCCCCTCCCCGCCCACCCACCCCCTTTGTGCCGCCGGCCAGCCCCGCCCACCCCCGCGAGCCCCCTCAGGGGCGGGCGGGGCGGGAGTGGGCGGAGAAGCGGGCGTGGCTCCCGCGGGGCGGTGGCGGGCCCCGCCACGCTCCCCTCCCCCCCGCCTTAAAGGGGCCGCGCCGCCGCTGCGCGCAACCCCCTCACACCCCACCCCCGCCGCCGCTCCCCCGCCCCGGGGCCGGAGGGGAGGACGGCGGCGGTGGGTCACTCACCGCCCCGGCGGCGCGGGGGGGGCTCCTCCGCGGGTGCGCGGCGCTCATCCCCTCCGCGGGCAGGATCATGCTCCGGGCCGGGCCGAGCGAGAGGTGTGAACGGCCCCACGGCTCCACCCTGGCTCGGCCCGGGGTGGAGCTCCTTAAAAGGGCCCGGCCGCGGCAGGGAGGGGCTGCGGGCACGGCCCGACCCGGCCCCCCGCGGGAGGCACCCGGGCGGGGCCCCACCCGGGACACCCCCATCCCCCCCCATACCACCCCCACCCCGAAAGGCTGCGCACACGCGGTACCCCCAACACGCGCGCAACCGAGGGGGGCCCCCCACAAACGCACGCGGCGATAAGGAACCCCCCTCTCCCCTTTGGCTGGGGTCCCTCCCGTACGTGGGCACGCGTGGGGACGCCCCCCGCCCCGCCACCAAAAAGCACCACTTCATCACCCCAGCAGTGACACCCCTCCCCCAACAGCCCCCCCACGACCCCCAGCACGTACCTGACTGCAAGCAGAGACCTTCCCACCCCCCCGAGACAGGCACACGGAGCCCCCCACGCACACTCACGCACACACAGGCACACACCCGCGCGGCCCGGCCCGGCCCGGCCCCTCCCCGGGGCACACCCAGCGCACACACCCTGCACACACACACAGAGCAGGGAGCCTCCCAGCCCCCCTCCCCCCAAAAAACCCCCTCACACACACACGCACGGCCAGGGACACCCCCCCCCCAAAACCAGCCCAGACCCGCGCTCAGCCAGGGACCCCCAAACACACACCCTGTCCCACGCACACACCACCAGGGACCCCCGAAACACAGAACCACAGAAACCCTCCCCCTCCCAGTACCCACATATTCACCTGGGGACCCCCAACACAGACACTTAGCAAGGAACCCCCCCCCAAACACCCCCACTCCCAGCCAAGAACCCCCCCAATAACCCCACACCAAGCCAGGGGCCCCCAAAACACACAGGCCCCCTCATAAATCACCAGGACCCCCAAAACACCCCCCCCACAAGCGGGGACCCCCCCCAAACACCCCTACTCTCAGCCAGGGACCCCCCTCAATACCCCACACTCAGCCCCCTAACACACCCCCACGTCACCGGCACCCCCAAAACACCCCCCCCAGCCAGGTCCCTCCAAACCCACCCATATCCAGGTACCCCCACAAGGACACCCCCTCAGCCCCGCTTTGCGAGGGGGGGGGAGCTGCACCCCAAAGCCCCGCGGGGCTGGGGGGGGACACACAGATGTGGCAGCCGGGTGGGCAGGGGGCCTCGCTGCCCCCCAAACCACCCTCACTTCCCACCACCCCTCCCACGGGGACCCCCCCGCAGCCCACCGGGCTTTCAAGGGTGAGCTGAATTCCTCCGTCCTCAGCCCGGGGGCACCCAAAACCCACCCAGGTGGGGGGGGGAAGGGTTGAGGAGACCCACAGCCCGCCCGCAAAACCCCATGGAGACGGGGAAGCCGCTGTGCACCCATCCCCCCCCCCCCCTTATCTTGCCCCCCACCTTTTTTTTGCCCTAAAATAGCTTAGGGAGGGATGTGGGGCGCCCCCAGACCATGGGGTGACCTTGGGGGGGGGGGGGGGGGCGTGGGAAAAGGCAGGCAGCTGCCTTCCATCCCTCCCTGCCCGGTCCCTGCGTGTCCCGCCCCGCTCCGTCCCCCCCACCCGTGGGCGTGGGGGGGGGGCACACCCCGCCGCCGTCACACCTCCCCGAGGAATTTCCTCCCCGCTCCACCCTCTGGCAGCGACCGCCCGGGATGCTGGGGGGGGGGCGGGGGGCGGGACACGGACACTCGTGGGGACAGAACACCGCGTGTGGGGGATCCACCCACCCTCACTGCGGGGCCGTGGGGGGCGCAGCCCCGCTTCCCGCGGGTGGGATGGATGGATTTTGGGACGTGCCCCCCTCCCCCCCCAAAAAAGTCCTGCCATGCCCGGGCCCACGGCAGGGTCACCCACGGGTTGGAAGGGGGGTTCCACAGGGGGACCCACCCCCCGTCTCGCACATTTTGGGGGGTGCGGGGCGGCGGCGAGCGTGTCTGCCCGGCCCTGGCCGCGGGCAGGGTGAAGGCAGGGTGCAGGCAGCGAGGGAGGGGGGGGAGGACACCGAGCCCCCGCCACCGCCATCTGCTCCGGGGTCACCCCCCGCGCTGGCGGGGGGGTCCTGCCCAGCCCCCCTGCCCCACGCAGGCCCGGGTGGGTGGGTGGGGGGACACACACACACGACACGCACGAGGAGGGTCGGGCCCTTTAAGAGCAAAGGGTGTGGGACGGGGGGGGAGGGAAGGGCGGGGCGGGGCGCGCCGCGACGTCGCCCCTCGCCGGCCCCCCCCTCCCCCCCCCGTGACCTCCCAAGCGCGCGGCGGCGCCCGCCCCGGAAGCGGCCGCGGTGGGGGGGCCCACGCGGGGCACCGTGGGGGGGGAAGGGCGGGGGGGGGCGGTTCCCGCACCCCCGCCCTTCCCTCCCCCCCACCCCCCCACCCCCGGGCCCCGTGTTGCCAAATCCCCCCCCCTTCCCCACCCGTGGGCGCTGCCCCTTTAAGAACCCACGCAAGATGGAAGCGGCCGCACCCACGACCCTCCCCAGCCCGGTTCGTGCACGGCCGAGGCCCCACTCACTTTTCCCCGCGCCTCCTCCGAGTGCATCCCCGCCGCCGCCGCCGCCGCTGCCCCGGGGCGGTGACGGGTGGGGCGGGTGGGGCCCCACGGGCGGGGAGGGGCGGGGCCGGCTTGGGCGGAGCTCCCCTCCCCCACCCAGTTTTTGGGTGGGGGCACCCCACCCCTCCCCCCCCCAAATAATATCGAGGGGTGCCCCGCCCTGCGGTGACATCATCATCAGCCAATGGGCGGCTCCCCTCGCATCCGGCGTTGCCGTGGTAACAGATGCAGGCTTTGGGGAGGGGGGGCTCCCCCACCTGCTCCCATCCCCCCACCCCCACCTCACGCAGGGCCCCCCCCCCAAAACCGGTGGGGGGGGAGGGGCACGCTGCTGGAAGGGCTGAGACCTGGCAAACTCGTGTCAGCGATGGCGGGGGGTGGGGGAGGGCAGACATCCCCCCCCCCCCCCCCAATTTCGGGCAATGTCTCCCCACCCACGGGTGACAGGAGGGGGCAGCACCTCCAAAACCCCGGGCCAAGCACCCACGGGTGCCCCGGGAGGGCGGGGCAGGGCGTGGCCCCTGGGAGGGGACGTTCCCGGGGGGGGGGGGAGGCGGTGCCCACACCCCCCTGCCCGATTGCCGAGGGCCCTGCCACCCACGCAACGCCCCGCTCCAAAATATTTGGGGTGTACGGAGCACCCCCTCGGCACCCTCCCCCACCCGGGGGGCACCAGGGCGGCTCGGGGGGCGCAGGTTGGGCCCCCCCCGGGGGGGGGCAGGGCCCTGGCGGGGCTGGGGGCGCCTTTCCATGGGGTTCCCGGGGGGGCGGGACAGGGATTGCACATGCCGGGAGGCCCAGACTGGCTCCGGAGGCACCTCCCGACCCTCCCTGACCTCGGCTGCCTTTGGCCTCAGTGGCCTGGCAGGGGAGGAGCCCTGCGGACCCCGAGGCCTGCAGCTGGGGGGGCTGCCCCCCCCCACGCACCCCCCCCCCCCCCACGCTTCCCGGACCCCACTCGGCCATGACCACACTGACGCCCAGGGCAGGGGTGGAGGCTGGCACTGACTCTCGGGCCTCTTGCCCAGGGACCTTGGGGTGTCCCCTGGCCCCTCAGGTTGTCCCCCAGCCTCAGGGTGTCCCCCGGCCCCTCAGGGCATCTCCATGGGTCCCCCACCCCACCTGCGGGCAGCGCCTGCGCTGAGTTTGCCAGGGCTCAGCTGCAGGCTGTGGCACTGGGCTGGCCAAGCCCACCCCCAGCGCCCCAGGGAAAACCCAGGCTGGGGTTAACCCCACCCCACCCCCAAAATGCAGCTCCCCGCTGCTGCCCGCTCCCCTGGTGATGGGGTGACGGCTGCTCCCCACCCTGCCGCAGAGCGGGACGGGTCCCACCCCAGCACTGTCTCACCCCTGGCCTTTTGGGGTGACAGTGGTCCCGCTCCCCGCCCCGGCGTGGGCTCCATCCGCAGCCCACCCAGCCCTGTCCCCTGCCAAACCCCGCTGAGCTGAGACCCCCCCCGCAGATCCGGGAGTCCCCAGTCATGGGCGTCCCCGTGGGGCGCGCGGGGTAGGACAGCAGGCCTGGTGCTCCCCGCCACCGCCGTCACCTCCGGGCACGGCTCCGAGGAGCCACTTGCAACCACCACGGGGCCGACCGGGAGAAGCTGCAGCCGCCCAGCGCTAATGTGGGGCTGACCCACATCAGCCGGGAGGTGAGGGTTGGGGACCCCCGGTGACACCCTGCTCTCCCCCAGCTGCCGCCGCTCAACCAGGAGCGGGAGCGGACCCACCCCGTTTTTGCAAATAAAATGCAAACCTCCCCCAAGAAAACATGCAAGGGGGAGACACGGGGCTGAGCCCACATGGGGACCCCCCCTCACCTCCACTGGGGCTCCTTGGCCAACATCCGCCTCTCGCCTCCCCCAGAGCTGTGAAGGTTTTGGGGACCAGAAAAGCTTTTTTGGGGAGGGGGCTGGGCGGCGCGAGCGGGCACAGCGCCCAGAGAGCCCCTCGCTCTGACGATGTGGAGCTGAAGGACTGGCTTCAAGCCCTAAAATGCCAGGGAATCCCCCAAAACAGACAGAAGCTCCCCCGCAACCGAGCATCCTCCAGGATGACTTCAGGCAGGAGGGGTCGGGCAAGGAGCCCTGGGTGGGGGGTCATGCTGGTGCTGGGGGGGCCCAGCAGCTCCCCGGGGGGGCCTGGCCCCACAGCATCGGTGCCTCCTCTGGCAGCTCCATCCCCAGGGCTAGAACTGGAGCAGGAAGGACTGGGGTTGACCCCGCGTTTATTGATTGAGTCGATCCCTTTCCTCGGCCTCCTGCCAAGTTTCTGCAGCCAGTTGAATAAAAAGGCAGCAAAACGGACTCGCGCTTTCGCTGCGCCCATGAGATGCGGAGCACCAGCTTGTCCTTCTCTTCATTGAAGAGGAAGGGCGTTGGATCCAAAAAATCATTTATCTGCCTTGAGAAGAGCCAAAGTTTTCATCCGTGCTCGGCCCGGCTCGGGCACAGCATCCCGGGCCGTGGAGATGCATGCGTGGTTCTCTTCGGAAGGAGGAAGAGGAGGGGAGGACGGGGACAGGCACCCGGGAAAGCGGCTGCGCGTGTCCGTGCTCTGAGTGGTCCCTCGAGCTTTGCCGCAGCAACGGGCACACGAAGCCCCAAGGGGAAGGTCCGGCACCGGCGGCCTTTCGGCTCCGAGGAGCAGCACCGTTGGTTTCGGCATCAAGGCTGCAGGTCGGCGGGGACGGCTGCCGCGGCCGGGCTGGAGGCGGGGGACGTAGCCCTCCGCCGCCGAGCCCGTCTCGGTGCTTTAGCACCGCGCTCTGCATCCCGCCGGGACAGAGGAGGGCTGGTCGTGAAGAAGGAAAGGCAAAACAGCAAGCGGGAAGGCGCGAAGGACGTGCTGGCGGGCGCTGGAGGCCACCGGCAGCCCTCAGGTCTTTCGCACAGCGGAACACGGGGCAGAAACGCCTGCCTGGCTTCAGCAGCGGCGCCTGTTCTTGCCCACCCTGGGAGCAGATGAAAAATCAAAGCGCTCCAGAACTGGGTGCGTTTTGCTGTTCGCCCACCGCCCCGAGGTGAGGAGCTCTGCGTTGAACAAGACCAGATCCCTCCTCGATTCAGTCATTAAACCGAGCGCAGGAGCTTCGTGCCTCCGCTTTCGAGGTTAACCACAGATGCGATCATCGATGACACAAAGTAAAACCCGCAGGATCCCGGCAACGCACATCCCGCCTCTCTGCTCCCCGACGAGCCTCATCCACCGCCGCTGGCACCTCGAGGTCCAGCCGTACTAAGCTGTCCACCCAAACCGCTTTGGCTCTGTGGGGGAGACGGCCCCTTCCCGCTGCCCCGCCGGGGGAGCAGAGCCCCTCCATCGCAGCGCCTGCTTCTTGGAGCTGTGGTTTGACCAAACCCTTGGGGTGGGCTCGGCTCCATCCCTCCCAGCGCAGGCCTCGACCCCTTCCAGCCCAGCTAAGCACACGCCACTTTGTTCTTGATGTGCTGAATGCTTGAGCAGCCCCAAACATCGTCTTCTCAAGAAATGTATGGAAAAATGGATGATCAGGTGGAAAATTAAAGGAACTATTGGATTCAAAGGGTCCTGAAGCGCACTGGGAAGCCCCAACGGTTACTGGTTACGGAGGAGGTGACCATTCCTCTCCCTTCAGCGCTTCTGAGGCCACAGCTGGGCCCTGGGTCCAGTTTGGGGCTCCCCAGTAGGAGAAGAGCAGGCACAGAGATACCGGAGCGCATCCCACAGTCCAGGAGGAACAAGGAGAGGCTGAGGGCGCCAGGTCAGCTCAGGGGCTCTCGCTTACCAGGAGGGTACAACGAAGAGCCAGGCTCTTCGTGGCCATGGGACAAGAGGCAACGGCTCAAGTTGCAACATGGGAAGCTCCGATACATGGATTTTTATTAATAATTTTAAACATCACCCAATGGAACAGGGTTCTTGGATAGGAAGCCCCAGCCTCGGAGATGCCCAGGTCTCAGCTAGGCCAGTCCCTCAGCTATTGACCTGGACCCACCTGGAGCAGGATGATGGACACGGGGCTTTGCCTACGTAACTCTGTGCAAAGCCACAACTGTTTGAGATGCAACACCACGCGACCGTAACCCCCCAAAATTACCCCTTCTCCATCTGGCATATGGGGAAGATCCCTCACCTGGCCAAAAGCTGTGCCCCAGAGGGTCCCAGAGGCCGTAGGTGATTTGGGCACAAGATCTTCTGAACTCCAGGCCCTTAGGGATGGTGCAGATGCTACAAGCCACAGTTAAGGCCTTGAACGCAGCCTGTGGAACCCATGTCACCCACTGGATGCGCTCGAGGAGCTTGCTCCCGCTGGAGAGGAGCGATACTGGCAGCTGCTGGGCACCGCGGACCCGCGGCCGTCCCACCCAGCCGCTTCTCATCTCCTGGAGGCTTTGACACAACCGCTACCACGTGCTGCTGTGGAGGTAAAATGAGCTCGTCATGGGGGTGACAGCCATTTGTTTGTCCTCAGGTTGACCCTACTCGAGTCAGCCGTGCTTGGTCCAGCACAGGCTGCGGGAAGGAAGCGGTCAGAAGCCCCAGGAGCAGAGAGGCACAGAGCTAAGACGTACACAGCAAGCCCAAAGGACTGAGCTTACAGCGACCACCCCACCTCCCCGGCCCCAGGGAACTCGTCCCCAGCCCTCACCGCAGCTCCCTGAGGAAAGGCAGCCTGCGGGAAGGAACAGGGCCAAGCAGGGGCATTTATTCAGCATCTTAATGACAGGTGGCATGAAGTTTCTACTAGTTCCAAGGTCAAGTCCTGCAGAGCAAGGCTGGACCTCTGCAATCTCATCGAGATTGTACGGTTTGGCTCCTTGGGGCCAGACTTCTGCATGAGTATGTTTGTAAGAGCAACATCTGGAGCAGAGCAGGCATCAATTTTTTTTTATTTTTTTTTTTGACAGCAAGAGCTGCCAGAGTAAGGCATAGAGTCTTCTAGAAGGTAGGGTGAGGGTGCTGGAGCCTGATCCACTGAGCCTCGCTGCTCGGCGATGCCAGGGGAGCGTGGCTGGTCGCTGGAAGGACCCTGCCTGCCGCAGCCGCACACCAGTCTCTGCTGGCAGCGACCGACCCCTGGCTCCAAAAAATGGCCCCGAGGTTTGCTTTTGGGAGAGAGAAAAAAAATACACCACCGTACTGTCGACGAAGGGAAGGCGGGTGTCCTGAAATAAAGCCGCCCGCGCATTTTCAGCCACGCTGCGGACGGTCGCTCGACAGCGTGCGCACGGAGCGGGGCCAGCAGCGTCTCTGCCAGAGAGCAAAAAGACAATGCTGATTTCAGACGAGCCCCTAAAAGACGCATACTTTAGGAAAACAGACTGGCAGTGAGAGAAGAGCAGAACTTCAGCTGCCACCATCGTATCGATGGCCCCAGAGAGGCTGCAGCAAGCCGGGGTACCTGCACGCTGGGTTTGGCTCCCAGCCAGCTCAGACCACTCTTCCTTCACGTTGGGTGGTTACCTGCTTCCCTGCACCACCTTTCCCCTCCAAAACATTATCCCACTTTCACGTGCTAAACCTTATATCCCCTATGAAAACCCAGCGGCAACTCCTTGTAACCATGGCAATCAGGCAGCATCTCCCACTGCCCTTTCCTCCTCTCTGGCAGGAACGGCTGCCTGCTGTGAAAGCGTACTCGCAGCAGAAGGTGCTTCAATCTGCGCTGGAATCGCGGCCATAAGCCATCTTCTGCTCTCCTGAAGCCGTGGCAGCTGCCTGTCTCCTGCAAGCAGAGCCCTTCCCAGTAAATCCCTTGGAGGTGATGCTCCCGAGGCTCCGACAACATATGGATCGGCTGTGACTCATCCTCCTGCTCCGCTGAACAGGCTGAGAGCAGGGTTTGGGTGCAGGAAGCCGCGAAGTTTCTCCACCGACCAGAGGGACTGACCTTGTCCGCAAGGGGAAGCTCCAGTCGCGCTCCGGCTTGCTCCAGCCCAACGTCAAGCAGAAGCGACTGTGGGCGAGACTTGCTGTTCCCACTCCAGGGGCAGCACAGTATATTCCACACCTGCAAGCACCAAAGACAAACGGAAACCCTCCGCTGCGTCTCCAGCCCGTTCACAAGTTCTCCAGAAGCTCAGGCACCTGGATTGTGAACAGGAACCTCGGTAAGTTCCTCTCCCACAGGGATGCCGACTTTTATGATTCTCACCGAAAACACACCAACCTGACAGCACCAACGCATCCGCTGAGTCGGCGGTGCAGGACGCGGGTGTTTAATGCCATAAAGATTACGAATCGATGGCAGGTTTTGTGCGGGGCCCACCCTCAGCTCTCCAGCCAAGATGTGCCCTTTCGCTCCCTGTTCTCGCGTAACGGGCTCACCGGGTCGGATTTCCAGCCCCCCGG
The DNA here is from genome assembly GCF_949628215.1 of Phalacrocorax aristotelis. Taxonomy (NCBI): domain Eukaryota; kingdom Metazoa; phylum Chordata; class Aves; order Suliformes; family Phalacrocoracidae; genus Phalacrocorax; species Phalacrocorax aristotelis. The sequence continues at coordinate 23,096,034 of NC_134286.1, read as the reverse complement.
TACTTGTGTGGGCAGGGATACAGGGGGAAAGCTCGACTTCCAGAATACGAAGCCGAGAGCCAGGCTCAGAGTCACCGCACCCTTTTTTTAAACAGCAATTTGAGGAAAAACAAGGAAAAGAGATGCTGACAAGCATCAGCTCCCACCCAGCAAGTAGAGATTCGCCTAACTCACAGTGCTTTTGTCGTTCCTATGTTTAATGGAAATGCACACAAAAATTTCATTAAAAAAATAGACAGTAACGTCAAGTAACACCGGTGCCAAACGCTGTCCAGCTGGCTCGTCGCAAACATCGCCAATATAGCTCATGCACACACCACCCACAAGCAGCACGTTCTGGGGCTCCTCCGTGCCCGCGCCAGCCCCTCCTGGCTCGCCAGGGCTATCTCGCAGCTCCGACAGTTAGGGTCTTCGGCCCCTATTATTTACCGTGGTCTTCCCAGCGCTGTGGCAAGTGTAAAGAGGCCAACGCCAGCCTGCTTCACCCGCTGAGTGAATTCTGCCTCCGTGCAGGAGGGAAAAAGACAACCCCATTACCTTAAAACGAAACTCTGCACTGGCCTTCAGTCAACACCCCCTCCGGTTACATGACAGGAGAAATGCAGCTATTACACGTCTGCTTGCCAAAGCTGCCCTAGGTTTTGGAAGAAAGAAAACCCACTTTCCAAAGCTCTTGGATCTGAAATCCCTGGTAGCAAAAAATTTATTTTCGTGACTGAAGACAAGGAGAAGTTTATAAACGTATTCTAGCAACCGACCAATAAAACAGTAAATGTTCCATTCCTGTGACTTATACGATCACCCGGCAGCAGAAGATCCAGAATGGCTCTGCCACGTGCCACTACGACAACCAGGAGTACGAGACCGCGTGCACATCACCTGTCCTTACTTCTTCCCAACCCCACACGCGCCAGGGAAGTCTCTTCTGAAGGTCCGCAGTGTATCCAGACATCCTCCGAGTGACTAGTGTCCAACGTTAAAAGGAGAAAAAATAAAGCAGCACACTCATTTCAAAGCCCAAAGACATCAACATTGTTAGATTCTCCTAAAAATAAGTAGTTCCAATTCATTTTTTCTCCCCCCAAAGACCATGTGCCTCGGCCAACGTTCAGCGCATGAGCAGGCTGTGCTTTGGTCCATCCACTCTCTCCAGCTTCTCGAAGTGTTTTCTGGCGTTGCGGATGTTGATAAGCGTAGCCGCAGAAGCTAGGACGGAAAAGGGACAGGGGAGATAAAAAAGAGTTAAAAGGGATGCGAGTAACCAAGTCCTCGAAGCTAAGTGCTGCCTAAAAGCAACGTCCCCGTCAGCAAGCTCTCTTATTTCACCCCCGCTGCTCCCGAGCTGTGCAAAACTCGGTGCTGGAAGGCCTGGGCTGTTTGCTGATGCCAGTGCAAGGCCGAGGAGGAGCCAGAGCGAACTACGGTCAGGCAGTTTGCTCACGGGGCTGGCTACACGGGTCACCGCAGCTGCTCGTTTGCTGCTCCTCAAGCACAACAATATTGCAGCTGGTAATTCAGTCACGGGGCTTACACAGGTTTTCCCTAATTCAGTAATCCATTCCGAAAGAGGAGGACAGGAAGCATCACCGCCGTAAGCCACCAGGCTGTCCTGGACAGCGTCTCTTAAGCACCTCAAATCCTAACGGGTTGGAGTTGTGTAAACAGTTAAACAGTCGCACTCCGCCTGCAAGGGCTGGCGCTGCTGGCTGCAGTTTCTTCTTTAAGATAAATAGATGCTACTATAATTAGAGTCCTTGCCCACCGAGACAGTTATGGGCAGCAAGAGCAAAAACTCAAATATGATCCACCTCTGCTTCCTCTCCAAAAATCACTGGGGCTGCCAGATCAGAACAGCCCAAAATAGGTTATTAGACATGACCTACTAAATCAGGTCACATCTGTTATAGTGGTTCCCCACCACCGCTACGATCCTCCGCTCGACAGCAACCACCAGCTCAGCTGTCGAAGGCACACGTCTCTTGCCTTCTGCCAAGTCAGTCACTTTTTAACCACCTTCCTCCCGCCTCTGCTCCGACGGGGCAAACCAGCAGGACAGCAGACCCCTCTCTATCTTTTAATTACAACCACTTTTACTGCTTTGCCTGGTGTTTGTCGTTTTCCAAGAGAAACACAGTTTAAATTAGACTCATTTGGCTTTTTGTCCTTGCAAACAAAAACAGGCCAGAAGCTTATCATTGCTTCAACTTACGTATTGAAGGGTCTGACATAACCACCATCACATATGTATTTGATGTAAAGATGTCAATGAAAGCAGCAAAGTTAGAGTTCCTGACCTCCATGCTCTGGAAAGAAGCTGCCAGCTTACTAAGAGGGGAAGAAAAAAAAAAAGAAGGAAAAAGAAAGGGTAAATGAACTATTACTGTAACATTGCTCAAACAGCTCTCGCGCCCACATAGCCAACATCCCATTCCTGGAGTTGTTGGTAACAAAGAAGTGATGGAGTCCCCACGCGGCAACAAACACCAGGTGCAACTACAGTTTTGGTTGGGTTGTTTTTTAAAAAACAAAAAGCTCTTTAGCTTTAGGCTAAACGAGAACAAGACAAAATGATTTGCGCCTTGCATGGTGAAGGTAACTCAAGACCTACAACCCCCCTGGCTGTTTGAGCCTGCTATGCCCGAGCAGTCAAGGTCACTTGCCCCACGGATGTAGCGGCTCAGTCATTTAGAAGGACAGTTGAACACTCTGTGGATAACCAGAATTAAGCATAAAACTGAAGCGTCCGGAGAAGCTCTGTAACCACGCAGCCACTTCTCCATCCTATTCAGGCTCCAAACACTTGCAGGTATTGCCAACGGACTGCGGAACCTGGAGGCTGGGGAAAAGCAAAGCAAGCCTCCCACTTTTCCATTTGAAATATTGATAAATAGTGTCTCAAGCCTCTTCCTCCCAAACCAGCACTGTGGTACAGGGTCTGAAGCAAAGCTCTCCACCTGACCTTCCGCAGCACTGCTGACTGCCACTGATTTATCAGCTCGGTCCTGGAACTTCCCTACCTTGCCCAGGAGAACGAGGCCTAGAAGAAAACGGTTGTTTCAAAGCAAGCCTCTTTCAACCATCAGTAAAGGAGGAAGTTACAGAAGATAACAACTAACTCGGTTGTGTTTAAGCATGCTGCCATTGAACGAGGGCATCTCAGCTTGTGGAGGAGTCACAGGACTAAGTGTTAGTTTGGAGAGCCTTCGTGCTTCTGGATGAAGCTGAAATACCTGCTGGGGTATCTTCCCCACCTGATGATTAAACCAGCTCACCTGCAACTTAGCTTGAATTGTTTAATGATGTTGCTGATTTTCTCAAATCTGTGGACATCCCGCTGCTCTTTGCACTGATAGTGAGAAATGACCTGGAAGGCAGAGAGAGAGTGCAGAGTTAGTCAGTCATTTCTTTCAGCACAGGTTTCTCAGGCTCAGCAGCAATTATGGGAAACGGGTGGTGACCAGGAGAGGGATCCCCTTTGCTTTTTGCTGATTGAATTTGGGAAACTATTTTCACAATACCTGTGGTGCTTTCATGGTAAAAGGAGGCTCAGTAACACAATCAACAGAAGCCTTTCACAAGCCCAGATACAAGTACCTAAGATATGTACGAGGCACTATTGTCCATTTGAGGTCCGATTACTCCAACTTAGCAGCAAATTAGATCCTGATTCAAAGAAAAAGAAGGTGGAAGAAGAGGGGAAAAAAAATGCAAGACCATCACCTCAGGTAGGGGAAACAGACACTTGACAAATGCTGGAACAGCTCTTCCTTCCTAAGTCTATCATGCTGCAGCTTCTCAAGGACTGAACCTGAGAAATTTCCCATTCTGCAACACGCAGGATGCACAAGCACAGCTCCCAAAGCCAAAGCAAGCCGTTCCTCCCTAAGAAAAGCAGAACAAAGGCAGCTGGTTTCCTAGGGAGCTCTCCTTCCATCAGTTAACTGAGTCAGACCAAGACCATGCTAAGCTGCCTTCATTTGGCTCGCTTCCACTCCTCTTCCTCCCACATAGCGATGCAGCAGCACCGCGCAGACCTTACTGCCTGGCTGCAAAGATTCAAAGGACCACAGGCTTTTAGGACTCCTTACAGCGTGAGCCACAGCGCTCTCCCCCCTCCTGACCATTTCCACAAGGCCGGTGGCCTCAGCCAAATCAGCTAACGGGCCGAGAAACACGCTCACTGCGTAAGGGGAATGGCGCACAATCGGTTACGTCATCTTTGTTCCCACAGCAAGCCAAAAAGGAATATTTTAAAAACCTTATGCCATGTGCTTTAAGCTCTTCAGAATCATGAAACCAGCTGCTACTGGGAGCGTCAGATGCCCTTGCACAAGGATGTTAAACTCTTACTTTTCTGCCTGTGCAGTCACACTTAACAGGCTTGTGAGAACTATGGCTTTTTGGGTATTTTTTTTCCTTCAGCACCTTAAAGAAGATCATCAAGTACTTCCTACTTTTAAAACCTGCCCGATTATTCATACAAGTACAGGTTTAGCCAGATTCAAGGATTACATTCATACCAAAGCCTTCATTGTATGCAAGTTCTTTCCTTAACTTTCCAGATAGGTTTTTCTGTTACTGTGACTTGAATACAATTTCAGAGTAAGATTTCACTTCAGGAGAAAGGAGTCCTGGGGGAGGTTTAAATATATGAAAAAAGTGAGAAGAAAGTCTTTAAAAAAAGTCACCATTACACTGAAAATAAGCACAGAACGTGTAGCAAAGATTACTCTTATTCAGTAAAAAAATGTAACAGAAGTACTGTTACATACCACCAAGGTGGAACTATTTATTATCTACAGAAGGTCAAAAAGAAGAACTTGCCAAAAATGGCAGGTATTTACTTCTGATAACTTAAAAAGCAAGAAAAGGAACGGCTCCTTTTCCACATTCCCTCTGTCATTTCAAAAATCAGACGTTCGGCCATCAAGGAAAGCACTCAAAAAAGAAATTCAAAACCATTCCTTCAGGTCAGCAAAGAGTTTTGGTGCGAAGCCTGAAGAGACCAACCCAGAAACCGAGAGTATGGACAGACAAGCAGCAACGGTGGTTTTAACCAACACGTTTTACCTTGCAGAGATCACAGACTGGAAAGCACAGTTACCCTGCAGCCGGTAACGGTGAAAGCCACTGCAATCCATTGCTTGTGATCCTCTAGCCATACTCTGGGTTTGTAGAGCATCAGACAAAAAAAAAAAAAAAAGAAAAAAAATCAAGACCAGTTAAAATGCCAGGCCAGGAGGAGCTGAAAAGGCGTATTTCAATCTACAGAAGGTTCTTGCCCTGTGCAGAAAGGAATTCTCAGAGAAGTCCCGTGGCCGACAACAGAATGGGGATCTGAAACCCTCTTACAGCTTGGAAGAAGGAAATACCGATCAAGCCCTCAGCAAAGCTGCTAAAAGTGGAAATTCTGGGAAGGTCCCATGAGCCACGGAGTCACGTCAGCTACTTTCAACATCACAAGGCCTGGATCAATGCATTCTGCCATCTGGCGCTGGCACCTCTCTTTGGGCTACTGCCACAACAGCACTTTCCATCCAGGGAACTCCGTCCTAGGCTGGGCAGAGGAACCCGAAGGGCAGAACTGCTGTATTCACCAGGAAAGTGGCTCTCTCAAACAGAAGCACTTCATCTGCCTCGATGATCTGAGCAAAGTTCCTCAGGTTCATTTCCAGCTGCTGGACATTGGGGATCAGCTGATAGACTATACTGGACCAAGCCTGTCAATAAAGAAAGACACAACACAAGGGCTGCATTAGCACTTCTCTGCCTCACCCTCTTGTAATTCAACATGCTCAAAAACTGATTATTTGCAGTTCTGGGCACTGATAGCCAGGCAAGACTGAGAAGCTTCTCCCACCTCCATGCTCAGGTGTCTCTGGAGACTACCAGTGGCACCCCTGACCTGAGTAAACTCTCTCTAGGTCAAGGTCTTCTCCATGTCAGTCATAGAGAAACTAGAATACTATTAAACAGGCTTAAATCATCCTAATTTTAAGCTGGCAATGCTTCTATCTACTGCTCCCAGATAAACCCGCTCAAGTTTTCAGAGGTTTTTTTTAATCTTGAACAAGGTCAACGTGCAGATGGATACTTGGCAGCTCGTCACTGATCCAGACAGAAAGCTCTCAATTAACCCGCTCAGACAGGAACAAGCCCAGAAGGGATTGGGGATGCTGTAACAGGCACCTCTCCTCATTCAGACTCAGGTCCTCTAAGCTCAGCTTCACCTCACTGCCTACCTACTGAACCCAGGTTTGTGTCAGCGCCTGACCAGGAGTCAGGGAGGGTATTTGTGTCTCCTGTTTACCAAGTACCTGATATTGACCAGACACTCCCACCATCCCACCTGCCAAATGCAAAGTTAAAAGCCCAAGCCGAGGGCACGGGCTCCGAAGAGCTCTGGCAGGGCTGTGCCTAGCAAAGCACAGGCCTGCCTCTGTATGAGCTGCTCAAACAGAGTAACCAGCGTAACGGATGAGCGTTAGGGGTGCCTGCAGGAAGACAGGGGCTGCCACTGCTTAGGAAGGCTGATTTCTAGAGGGAGCTGGGTACGCGCTTTGCGAGGAGCGGCGTCTGGCATACGGTACCGTATTAGCCTCAGACACACACACTGTGTGCTGAGGCAGGGGAATTTGGCACGGCTTTGGATGGATTTGCCGGGACGGTGCAATCTGCCATCCAAAGTCCCACTGAAGTCAAGAGAAAGAGCTGAATGGTCCTCACCTTCGGACAAACAACCCGGCCACTACGCTACCACCGCTGCGTATTAGCATTAGCTGGCGGTTGTAACAATCGTTTGCTACTGGTGTAGCCCAGGTGCACTCACCACCCCCACGCCCGGAAGACCTCCGACACTGCAGTCAAGACAGGCCCATAGCAAAAAAACCCATCCCCTCCTGAAAGCAAAGCAAATTCCCAGAAGGGTAAATGCTTGTGCTTTAACAGTGCTGCAGAGAAACACAGGAAACAATTCCATGCTGGATAAACATGACTAAAAGATGCAGAAGCTCTTCCTGAAGTTGCCAGGCAGAGCGTTTAAGCAGCATTAACATACTGACACCGTGGCTCCAACATGTGGAGGGGTTTTACTTTTCCTAATTAAAACCAGGATGCTCTGATGCCATTTACAACGGCTAACCTCCAGAAGTAGTTGCTGCAGACCTAAAAAGGCCAGCTGCTGACAAACCAGTAGCAACTAACCACTCGTCTTCCTCATGCTCTTGTTTTCAGGCAGGAGGGGGAAGCCAGATACGGAGAGGAAACTGAACAAACCTTGTAGAGCGTTTCATCCCAGATGGAAGTTCTAAAACAAACACATTCCAAGGGACGGGAAAGGCGCTTCAAGTCTTCCTCACGCTCTTTAAAAATCTGGGAAATAATAACAATTAAAGATTAGCAGTTGAGTGTGAATATTTCTGCCCATGTAGCTGCTGTATTGCATTTCAAACAAATCTCGAGCACCTCCAGCACTGGAGAAAACACAACAGGGGAGCACGCTGGCAGGACAGGCTGGCAGAAACCCCTTCCACTGGAGCAGCAGGGACAAACAGACTGCGGCTGTCTCGCAATAGATCTGACCGGGACTCAAAGCTGAAATAAATGCGGGTGTTGTGGAGCAGGAATGGAAGCGGACACGTACGCGTGTATCTGAGGACATAAATTTTGACAAGTCCCTGGTCACAGGCAAAAAGCTCCATCACCGAGAACAGGATAGGAAGAAAGCACTCGAGGGTCATCAATATGAGCAGCTCTGAGGCATGTACTTATACAGCCTTCTCCTCTCACACCATACTCTGCCCTTTGGAGTTATGGTTACAGAAAGGGGGAGCAGGGGGAACAGCAAAGACCAGACAGCCTTGTGCCAGGCTCCTTCAGAACTTCTGAGAAGAGCAGAAGGACAGCCAGCAACATGCCTCTCCAGGGGAAGACACAACAACCACCTTCACCTCAGCTTGCTGCTTTTAGGAACACAAAACAACTTCAGCCGATCCCCAGAAAACGCTGCTTAGGCCAACGCTTACCATTTGGGTCCTGGATACCAAAGGCTTCAGTAAGATTTACAGTGATAGTGATCTGGCTGAGTATTTGCACTTTCTTCTGAGCAGCAGATACCTTAAAACAGACCTTCATGGGTGCGTGCATTGAAAGTGTACCCAAAGGAAGGCCCCTCTTCTGTCTACCCCTCACTTCAGGGCCTCACTAGAGCCTGCACAGCTATGTAAAACCAGCGTTTGTCCACTGGTCCCAAAACCAATACAGGCAACACAGCATCAAGAGATTTTAGACTCATCCTTCAGTCTGGACGGAGGGCAGAGGGAAGTGAGGAAAAGCTCCCTGAACCAACCCGACGAACAAGCTCTTTGAGCTATTTCTGCACTGAGCTGGAGGGCAGAACTAAAACTGGAAGAGGAGGATCACCGCTCGCAGGCAGCACGAGTGATCTGAAGCCAGCCTGCTGCGTGGAAGAAGTCTGTTTATGCAGGGAGGTCAGGGTGTGGTTTCAGCCACAGGACCTCGCATGGCTTCCTTTGCAGCTGCCCAGGCACATACTCACCAGGAATCAGAAGAAAGTTTAATAAGACTTCTTACTTCAGACAGAAGCAAACAGCCTAAAGGGGCCTCCAAACTTGCTGCAAGCCAGGGAGTGGCCAAGCAACCAGGGACGTCCTTGTCTAACCCACAAAGCTAATTTTAATTTTGGTATCAGGAATTGGTTGCTTTTCTGTCTGAGCTGAAAAAAGCAAGGTTGGTAGGAACTCAACACTTTCTAATCTCCCTGCAACCTTTCAAAAACTCCTAAAAGAACAGAAAACACCAAACATCTCAAAGGTTGACCTCCTGCCTTTGCAGGATGCTTCCTCGGGCAGAGGAGTGCTTAAGAGGATCTCTGGGCAGGCAGGCCAAACTGAGGAGGAGCAGGACCAACTAATAGAAACCACCTTCTAGTTAACTGGGAAAGTTTCAACTCTTTTTTCTCTTGGTTATGCTTTAGAACAGAGCCGGCCTATGCTGAACTGAAAGCAAGAGCTAAAGAGAAACCAACCGTCACTGTCACCACCACCATCTAAATGGTGAGCAGCAAGTTTAAGATTGCTGGACTTCTTTCAGCTCTGCCTCCCTTCTGAAGGGAGCCAAGGTCTGGTGAGAGTACTAGGAGCAGTGCTTTAAGAGAAAAAGCTTAGAGTAGCTGTCACTGAAAATCATTAGTTCTGTTCTCCACTAGGTTATATGCAAGAGATAGCGACAACATACAATTTAGAAAACGCAGAAAATGTTTCTGAACATCCAAGAAACCCTTCCAGGAACAGGGCTGATGGGGCTGTATTTCACATCTGAAATCACAATGCATTAGCAGAGTCAAAAGATGCTCTATGCAAAAGCATTTCTATGGCAACTACCAGCTTCTCACCAAATCCCGCTGATCCTCCTGCACCAAGTCCATCTTGTGCACTAGACAAAAGATCTTTGCATCGGGAGAGTTCTGAAGAATCGCTTCCAAGCATGACTGGTAGTAGTGCATGTCCTTCTCCAGTTCACGGCTCTCTACATCAAAGACATAGATGAGGACTTCCACGTTGCGGAAGATGTTGTCCCGCTGACTGGTGAAGTAGTTCTCCATAAAGGTGTCCTGTCTGAGAAGCAGCAGAGCAACAAAGCAAGGAGACTCCCATTAGAGCAACCAGGTCTTGCTTAGCATTGTCAGCAAAGGCGCTACCTGCAAAATACCCCCACTAGCAAGGCAAGGCTTGCATTTTGAGCTGGACAACCCATAACAAAGGTCCAGACAAGAGCCCCACAGGTGCCTAAATTCCCCAGGACATAAGGCTCCCTAAGCATTCCCAACGGAGCAAAGCTGGATGCTCCTGAGGAGCACCTGCTCAGCAGTCCCACAGGAAGCTGAAGCTTCCCTCGTGCCTCAGCTGGCTGCTCAGCATCCTGTACAAACAAAGCTGTGTCACTTCTGGACCCAGACTGGTTTTTGGCATATAAAAAAACCACAGCAGCAGAAGCTAAGATATAACCAAAACCATCAGCGTTACAGGATTTAAAACTCCTTTAACTTTTGCTGAGTACAGCTTGGACAATGCACGAGGACATGAGAGCTGATGAAGCTTAGCCAAGTTGGACAGCTCTGCTGAGGCTCTGTCAGTGGGAGATCATTCTTCAAAATGCGGCTTCCAGGAGCCACAGGATCACCGTCAACCTGCCGCATGGCGCCTCAGCATGCACCCCATTCAGATCAAGCTGGTGCCAAGCAATTCTGAAATAAGCATCACACCTCCCACCACCTCAGGAGAAAGTTCAGGCGAGGGGCTCAGGCTTTTTGCCAGCAGAAGAAAGCAGCCAGCAAGGGAAGGGTGGACCTACACACTGCTCCCTTTATGTAGGGGTAACTCAAGAGACGGAGTAATCCTGCCAACCTCTTCCACCCACCTCCACGCACAAGCCTAAGATGTGGCATCCATTCTTCCCAGAGGTGTCTCACCAGTTTTACAGTGCATGCGTTACACTTGTTCTGTTCCGTCCTTTCACAACCACCATACCCCTCCCTCTGGGGCAGGAGGACCCCTGTTCTGTTACATCCCCAGCCTTATTCCCCAGAGCTAGTCCCCAATGGGTTCAAAAGCAAAAGAATAAACAGTACCTACCCTCCACAGTCCCAGAGGTTTAATACCAGGTTTCCTAGAAATCTAACATGGGAGTGCTCCACGTCAACTGGAAAGAGACAACAGGAGTTTACCGACCGTACCACACACCCAGGTCACAGCTACCTCCTCGGGCAGCCAAAAACGCCGCTCTTCACAATGCAGCCCGCAGCCTGTGAAATCCCACCTAAACAACGCTGTTGTACGTAGATCTGTAGCTGAAGGCACTACAGAAAAGGACAGTTCCCAGAGTCATTCAAGCCTTCCTACTCCCTACCCAGGACACTATTCTCCTGAGAAGCACAGCAGGTGGTTCCCTTTTAACAACACTTTCTCTGATCTTTGTGATATTTTAAGAATGACACTAGTTCCAGCACATTCTGCTAGGCCTTAAGCATGCCTTAAAAATAAATCGGTAACACAAAGAACATAAACTTTATGAACAGGCCAAATTTACGGCAAAGAGGAAATGTACACCAATCCGTGATGTTAAGTCCTCGCAGGCGCTTCCCAGCGAGGAGCATTAAATCCTGACAGTTCACACCCCTTTTTCAGAGGAATCACTTATTGCTTTTTCAGAGCAGTGGTTTTGGAGGGGTGGGGGGGAAGAGGCAGAAGACACTAATTCAGCCTAGCGCATCACCTTGCCAAAACCACAGGTGCACAGCAAGATCACTGGGTCTGCAGCTGCACTAGTGATCAGCTGGCTAACAACAGGAAAGCGTCACCAACAAGGAGGACCATGAGGAGGCTCTGAACACTCCTCCAATAGCAGCTGTAGCAGCAGAAAAGGCTGATTCCTGGTCAAAAAATGAGAGTTAAGTCCAAAGCAGCAGCAAAAGTGAACCCAGTGCTGCTTTCCTTTTCACTCTGGCTTCCTGCCCGCCCTCAGCTGAGCTCCAGAGCAAAGTTCCCTGTGAGGTGTGGCAGCTGGGAGGACCAGCAGACACCCACCTACTCCAGAGCAGAGGTAGGGATTGCTGGAGGGAACAGCCTCGCCCCTTTAATGGAAGGGGTTTGAGCCATGAGAATTTGCAGTTCAAACAAGAGAAGCCTTACTTGTGGCACCCAGGCGCCGTGTGTCCCTGGCGATGTAGTTTGCAAAGATAATGGACCTCATGCTGGTCTTTCCAGACCCACTTTTACCCATCAGCAGCACCTGGGAAGGAAAAAAGAAAGAAAGAACTAGCTCCCACAGAGCACCGGGTCCTTCACAGAGCTTCAGGTCCTGCTGAAGCCGCCAAAACACAGGACCAACATCATTCAGATGTGAACGCGTCAGAGGAGAGAGGCAAAGAAGAGTACCACGCCTGGGAAGGCAGGAGACAGACATCCTTACCTCCTTGCTATCCACAGTCACCAAATCATGCTCAGACCAAGAACCTTTCCATCTCGTTTGCATTGTTGAACTATGCCCCCCACCCTCTCAGGCACCTCTGCCCTTCCAGGCACCACACTCCTGTTCCTCCGCCTGGCTGCCAACCACCCAGGGGAAGCGCAGCCAGCCCACAGCCACCAGCCAGCCCCCTTGTCCCATTGCCCCCTGGCAGAGGGCTCCTGCAGTTCATCACTGGCGCTCGGGGAAGAGCAGGAGCTGCTCCCGAAGCTGCCGCAGACTCCCCCGTCCCCAGCCCTTTGCACCTGCACCCTTCCCAAACACACTAGCACCACACGTGAAGGCTTGCTGGTTTTGATGACAGCAAAGGACTTGGCCAAGACAAAAGAGCACCTTTATTTCAAGCCTTTAAGACCTGGCTGGAAAAAAATCCCTTGCCCACCCAGCACTGATATTCTCCACCCATTACTTATCTCTTAATCTCACTCTTCTCCTTCTCATAAGGTGACTTGTTTTCTCTTCCCTGACAGAAGTGAAATTCAAGTTACATTTCAAGTTTCAGGTGTCACATAGACCAGCAAAAAGTTAAAAGCAGATGGGATGGCCCAGAGACAACTCCAGAGGCCCGTCTGCATATCATCGGGCCAAAGGAGAGGTAGCACCTCTGCCAGCCAAAAACTAAGGGATGACTCGGTGGGGGGAGACAGTCACCCAGGGCAAGGCTCTACCTTGTGATCTAAAAAATAAAAATTAAAAAACCCCAACAGCAACAGCCAACACAGACTCGCTCACAAAACCAGCTGTTAAACAAGTTCCAATTACAAAGTCAAATTCAGCCTTTGGCAACAGCTCTGAAAATCTATCACCAAGGACAGGTTTAATGAGAGTGCAACCGGCCTGAGTCTGCCCGCCCAGCCGGCACCAGTGCCTAACCTAATGCTAACTGGGAAGGCGCTCGCTCGACTCCCAACCCCACGGCAACAGCTGCCAGACTGTCAGGGCAAAGCAGGAGAGGCAGAACGGCACCATCCTGCTTGCACAAGTTACCCTTCCGAGAGCAACTGCGACGTTTCAACAGGCTGACGAGCGCCCTTCCCAAAAAGAAGCTGGCCGCACGCCTCGATGATTTGGTAACAAGGGCTTTTGCTCGGAGAGGCAGGCTGGCCTGGGCTCACCTACCAGCCTTTCCGGAGCAAACCCCCAGAAAGCTGCGCCGTCTTCTCCCCTGTGCCACATGCAGGGCAGAGAGAGAGAACACCAACACCTCTTATTTCAGACCACCTGCAGAAACTCAATACGGCTCCAAGGCACAGCCCAAGGCAGCCTATAGGTGAGCCTAATTCCCAAGTTTTAGACTGCAGAGGCCTTTCAAAGGCATCAGACACCAGCATGTAGGGCCAAGCAGGAAACCCAATCCTAGCACACTGCAGAAAGACGACCATATACACGCTACACAGTCGCTTTAACAGCTTTGAATATTCTTACTGCTGGAATACACCCACCGCCCCAACGAGTCTCAGAAAAAGTGCCTTTTTTCCCTTTCAATCTTTCTTCCAAGAAGGAAAAATCCTTCCCCATGTGTTAAGTTTCATCCTCCCAGGAGCCCTCAGCGAATTACAGGCTCCCCGCGCGAGTTTCTGTAGCACATCCGGAGGGTCTCCCCACGGGCCAGCGAAGCAGCTTAGAGCGTCTCCTCCTCCCTGGCGCTGCGGGAGCTATGGGGCGAGCGGGGGGTTTTGCAACACGTACCAGAAACACTCGCGCAGCGGTTATCGTGGACGGCTCTGTGGCGAGCCTGTCCTACCGTTCGTGCCAGCGAATGAACTCCAACCCCATTTTAATTTCTAGGACTGTGAGCAAAGGATGCTGTCTGCTGACTCTGAGAGTCTTCGGAGGCACCTGACAGCCAACGAACACACCGAGGTACAGACACAAACACGTTAACGACATCAGCAAATGCAGATGGGGAAGGAAAACCCAACTGCAAAGGATTCTCCTTTCAGTTCTTACCTTTTTCTTCATGGCTGCGCTTGGCATCACCCACCTACAGAGAGAAGACCATCTTCTTACATTGCTCTACTTTCCTCAGCCACAGGCTTCGCTTCAACATCCAAATCCCACCCACAGAAGCACCCTGCAAAAGGGGAAGCACTCCCACACTGACACAATCCCCCCAGCCTCCGCCCCGCCGAGCACTTGACAGCCTCTGCTCCAGACGGTACGGGGAAACTTCAGCAAAAGCCTCCTGCTGTTGAAGCCCCTCTCGGCACGCCCGTCACGGACGGTGTTCCCGGAATTACACGGCCCAAACAGGCCTAAGCAGGAAAAATGCGGCGGGCGCCGGGAGGCGGCGGGAGACACCGCACAGCTGCCACCCTGCTCGGGTCTCCTCGCTGCCGGGGCCGGCCTCGCCCGCAGACCCCGCTCCGACCCCCTCCCGCCGGGATGCTCCGGGGCCCGCCGAGACCTGCCCACTCCATCCCCGCCCCCAACCCATCCCCTCCCCGGGCCGGGACCGCCCGGACAGCTCCCGGCCCCGCTCCCGCGCCCCCCCCCCCCCCCGCCCCCGCGGCTGCCCCCCAGCCCCACTGGGCCCGACATCGCCCCCCACCGCGGCTCAGCCAGCGCCTCCGGGCCCCACCGCCCGCCGCTACCTCTATCCGCGATGGGCGCCTCCCGGGCCGGCTCGGCAGTGCCCGCGGGCGGCGGCGGGGGTGCCGGCCTGCCCACCGGAGCTCAGCGGGACCCCCGGCACCGGGGTAGGCCGCAAAGCCGGGGCCTGGCCTGAGCCCGCCGCGCCGCCGGGGTCTCGCCCAGCTCCGCCGCGGCACCCGGGACCCCCCCGCGCCGCCCCCCCCCCGGCGCCGCTCACGAGACACAGCGCTCGGCGGCGGCCGCCGGTCACGTGCGCGCTCACCCCGCCCTCCCCGGGGCGCCGGTGCCCCCTCCCGTCATGTGATGCGGCGAGGCGAGGAGAGGGAAAGAGGCGGGGCGGGGCAGCGGCGAAGCGCGGGCCGCCATCTTCGGTGAGGGCAGTCCCTTTCTGGCAGCAGGGGATTTATGGCGGCGGCGGGTCCGGGCGGTGCGGCGAGGCGGCCCAGCGGGGCCCGCCGGAGCCCCGCACCGCCCCGAGCAGCGGGAGGGCGCGGGTAGAGAGGGTTGTGAGGCGGACGGAGGGGGCTGTAGTCAGCGCCTCCCATATGGTCTAGCGGTTAGGATTCCTGGTTTTCACCCAGGCGGCCCGGGTTCGACTCCCGGTATGGGAAGGATACTTTTTCCCTGCCCGGGAAGGGGGGAACCATTCCGCAACCCCTCAGCTTCCCCGGGACTCTTTTAAACCCCATGTTTCATTTTTCCGGCCAAATTTTTCGACCCTAGGGAGTCTGCTGGAGCTCGACCACTGAAAACCCTGCCCGCAGCCTCAGCTTAAAATGTTCAAGTCAACCGGATGGCAGAGGACCCAACTAAATAACATGGCATTAATCGTAGTTTGGTGTAATGCAAGCAAGAAAATTGCCGCTCATGTCCCGCAGCGTGTTTTAAACCACCCTGACTATTGTCCAAGTATTGTACTGCAGCTCCAGCAGCGACAGAAAGTGTGTATATATATATACATATATATATATAAAAAAATGAGTGTGAAGCGCTCATCACTGATGAAGGGGAATTCCTTAACAAAGCCAAGTACGTCCAACACTTCCTCGTGCAGGTGTATGCACCCCGGCGGCAGGCGTCCAGGGTGGGCAATGGCGCTGCCTCCGGCCTCACCACCGGAGCCCGCCCAGGGTCCCGCAGCGAGGGCAGGGCAGTGCTGCCCCCTCGTCTGGGGACAGATGCGGGATCCCACACGGCCGTGGGATGGTAGGGGTCCCGGCACCGTGACTGCTGTGGCTTGTCAGGGTGTCAGAGAGCTTGGCTGTGGCAGGTCTTCAGTGATCCCCAAGCTGCTGCTGCTGCCACAAAGACAGAGCCTTGTCACCTCACGTAACACCCCCCTCAGACCCTTGTCACCTCATGTACCCCCCCTTAGAGCCTTGTCACCTCACATAACACCCCCCTCAGACCCTTGTCACCTCATGTACCCCCCCTTAGAGCCTTGTCACCTCACATAACACCCCCCTCAGACCCTTGTCACCTCATGTATCCCCCCTTAGAGCCTTGTCACCTCATGTACCACCCCCAGAGCCTCATCAACTCATGTAACACTCCCGTCCCAGAGCCCTGTCACCTCACCCCCCTGCCCGAGCCTTGGCACCCGGCACATTTCGGCTTTAAGGAAAGCCCAGCCCGGCAGGAGCCCGGGGCACGGCGCCTCGGGGCTGCCGCTCCTCCCTAGGACGCCCCTCGCCACTCCCGCTTCCCGCCGGCGGTCCCTGAGGGGCGGGCACCGCAGGCGGCGAGGTGCGGCTCTGCGCATGCGCGGCGCCGCCTCACGGGCCTGGGGGCGCCGGGGCGGGGGCCGGCGTCGGCGTCGTCGGCGTCGTCCTCCTCCTCCTCCTCCTCCGCCGCCGGCGGGGATCACTGGCTGAAGTCCCCTGCTGAAGCCCCGCAGTGAAGTGGCCTTCTGTGCCCGCTCTTGAGGGTTGTAGGGGATGTGTGGGTGCGAGGGCTGGTGCTGCCCGGGGAACGTCTGTAAGCGTGCTGAGCTCCTGCTGTTGTTTTCTCATGCTCTTTAAATGACAGGCAAGAATCACACAGCGTTACAGATGCACGATGGAGTTCTCCATCTTCAACAATAAGCAGTAAGCAACACTGAAACCAACAGCTAAATGTCTAAACCATGAGGAACCGAAGGCTTCGGGCACTGCCAAATAAATTTTGTCACGTTGCGCACCCCGTGTGTTATGCACCTCTGTCTATATATGAGGAGCACTCACAGACAATATTTCTCTTGCTAAGAAACACACAACCAAGAAATGAAGAGTGTCAATCTGTAGCCTGTATTTTTAACGCTTAGTCTTAGTTATATAGGAACAAGTACAAACATGGTAGTTCTCTAGGCTCAGGATGGGTAAGAGTGATCCGCTCTCTCTGAATTCTGATTTAAGTAGATACAGCCTGATCACGATCCAGGTGCAAACCCTTCTGTGCCCCCATAAAGGCTGGCAGAAGGACTATTAGCAAACCAAGGAATGGTCCCGTAACCGTAGTCAATGCTTTGGGTTTCCTTGTCAAGCTTGCAGTTTCTGCAATGCATTTGTCTTACTCCCATGTGCTATTCAAACAGCAGCACATGCCGTGCTGATGCTGTGTAAGAATTGAATTAAAATCAACTAGTTGGCAACGTCTTAAAAAGCAAAGCAACAGAATTAAAGGTTGGACTAGATGATCCCTGAGGTCCCCTCCAACCTGAGATTCTGTGATTCTGTGTAATTGCCGTCCCAAAGATAATCAGTAATGGGACTTGCTCTCAAGTCGGAAGTATTGTCATTTGAAGTGATTTAAAAGGAGCTCTAAAATGAGAGCTGCCCGGTTTTCAGCTGAAGAGACAAGCTGACTCGGAATGGCAGAGACATACGGGTTAATCAGGCGCTGGGTACCGTAAGCCGAACAAGACTTGGGGCTCTGCATCTGGCGGTACTACAACGCATCCAGGGGCAGAGCGTGGGTCGTGCAACAGGAGCGGGCTCACAGCACGATGCCATACTGAAAGGGTTTACAAGTACGGAGAGGAAGCAGCTTGGCCAGAGCATCAGCACTGCAGTCGTCCTCCTCTCGCAGCGGAGGTGAAGATAATAGGAATTTACCTCGAGTAACTCAGGACAGCACCTGTAACAAATGCCTTGTCAGCATCTGTACGTCAAACAGGATAGAGAGAACTAAAAACAGACTGGAGGAAGCAGCTGGCAGAGCAGTCTGAAGTTCTGGGAGGGAAGAATGCCTGCTGCAGCTCAAAAGATGAATATCTCAACCAGGAGAAGACTGGTTAACCAAGAGATGAGGTGCAGCCTGTTGCACTCTCTTGGACATCTTGGAGGACTTTGGGGCAGGATTGTTGCTGCTAGATTAAGTAACTGTGTGTTTAAAAGTCTACATTGGACAGTTATATATATATAGATCAGGTGCTTTTCTGAAAATAATTGATAAAAATTACCTAGTTTATTCCTTATGAGCTGAAGCCTTTAGATCAAGGCTTTAGAAAAAGGAAGAAAAGTTGTCTTATATCAAAAATTACATCAAAAATAGAATCTGTGCTCTTCAGCAAGAATTGACTTCTATCTTTAAAATTTATTCAGGAGGCGTAGAATCGGCTGTTTCTTCTCTCTAGGTACTGAAATCTTCATTTTCCCCAAGAAGGCACACCTACCAGAGGCCCCGCCAATGCCACGCCGTAGCTCCGCTGTTCCTTTCACGCCAGCATTCTGTAGCCAGGCTGAAGAAGCAGCCCCAGCTGAAAAAGACGGTTCAAATGCAAAAGGAGCAACCCAATCCCAGAATCAAGGCAATTCTTTTAAGATCTCAAAACCGTAAAGGTAACATCTCAAAGGGGTGAGTGTGTCTTAAGAAAGTATTTCAGCCCCCCAGGACAAGCGCAGCATCAGGAATAGTTAGCGCCCGATCTCCCAGGACTCCCTAGGGAAGGTCGGTGCTAGTCCTCGTCCTCCTGCC
Organism: Phalacrocorax aristotelis; assembly: GCF_949628215.1. NCBI lineage: Eukaryota > Metazoa > Chordata > Aves > Suliformes > Phalacrocoracidae > Phalacrocorax > Phalacrocorax aristotelis. Next base: position 23,077,440 of record NC_134286.1, on the reverse strand, counting down.
CCGATATATCTGCAACACTTCGGCTGTTTGCTGCTCTCACGTGCTTCCTGGCGACAGCACGTCAGCCTTCCAAGTACATTCACAGCGGTGCTCTCTGACTTGGGAAAGGGTTTCCTTTCTTCTGTAAATAAAGGAAAGGTGGTTCCTGGCAAGAATGGCTGTGAATGGAAGCTCCACATCGTCACGTGCGATGAGAATGTTCTTTAGAGACCCTGTTATGAAGAATGGGGTGATCGCACACTCCCTGTAACAGCGACTGAAAGAATGTGAGCAGCCACTTTCTTCGATGAAAGAACAGACTGCCTTCTACTTGAGAAATGCCTTTCTGAAGGAGACAGGGCTCCCCGGAGCACCCACCACCTACGGCCTGTTACCTATGCTGCTTACAGAGCCATTACCCTAGCAGGTTCGGTGGAAAGAGATACCTAGGTAAAGAAAGCCATTCTAGAGAGCTGGAGAAAAGAATATGCAGCTACAAAGTACGTGAGGGTGCAGAGAGGAAAGAGAGGCCTGACTGAAGGAGAACCTGCACCGTAGGCTAAAGGCAGATGTCCTCACAGTTTTAAAAGATACAACAGGTAGAGCAGTTGTTGTAGCCAGTTTCAGCTGGACGAACTCTGTAGGGAAGACTTTAGCAGATATATTATTGGGAACAAACACACACTGCTTCTAAATCAGTGGATGTAGCAGCTAGGGCAGCTGAGTGGGAAACAATCCTTGTAATCAACGAGGATCTCCACATACATGCAGTGCATGGAATATAATGGAAGTTTAGCTGGTAAACAAAGACTAGTTTCTTGGATGCTGGGTAAGTGTCCGTGCAGCAGACAAAAATGTTTTCCAAAGATGGCAAGTGACAGCTGAAAAGACAAGTTTTGAAGGCAGACAACACCCAGCTGCCCTGCGACTACTGCAGAACTGTTGAGGTTGGAAGGGACCTCCAGGCTGTCTGGCCCACCCACCCCGCTCACAGCAAGGTCGCCTACGGCAGGTTGCCCAGGGCTGTGTCCAGCTGGGTTTTGAATATCTCCAAGGTCGTTCCACAACCTTTCTGGGCATCCTGATGCAGTGCTTAATCACCCTCACTATTGGGTTTTGGGTTTTTTGTTTTTGGTTTTTTTTTTTTGTTTAAGTGGCAATTTCTGTATTTCAGTTTGTCCCCACTACTTTTGGTTTTACTAGGCACCGCTCTGGAGAGTCCAGATCCATCTCTAGTCTAAACAGCAGGTATTTATACACATTGAGATTCCTCCCTGAGCTTTCCCTTCTCCAGGCTAAGCAGTGCCAGCTCTCAGACTCTGCTAGTATGACAGATACTCCAACCACCCGATATCTTAGTGGCCCTTCGCAGGACTCTCACCAGTCTCTCCCTTTCTTAGGCTGGAGAGCCCAGGCCTGGACACAGCACTTGGGGCACCTCACCAGCGCTGGTCACTGCCCTGGACGTGCTGGCAATACTTCTTCATGCAGCCTCTTGGCTGCCTTTGCTGCAAGGGCACGTTCCTGGCCCGTGGTCGGGGTCTGCCAGGACCCCTAGGTCCTCTGCAAAACTGCTTTCCAGCTGGTCGGCCACAGCAGGTACCCCCGCACAGGGTTATTTATTTTACAAACCTGAATGGTACACGATAAGTAATAGGCTGGTAGGCTGCTAGGAGGTTCCTCTCTCTCCTCCTTAGGCAAGGAGCCTGAATTACTATGAGTTTAATTTAAAAAGCAGAAATTGTACAGTCAAAATACTTCAACATTTTTCACTCTGGAAAAATGACCCTTAAGTATTCCACGGTGTTGGAACGGAAGAGATCACCCCAGAGAATTTCAGGCTTTTAAGCTTTTTTAAGCTTTAAGCCTTTTTTTTTCCCCTCCCACATTACCTCAGGCTTTTAAGAGCCAACACAGACAAGAAGAATGGTTTTACCTGCCTCCTTTTAAGACTGGGAAAGATGACAAGAAAACATCCACCCCACTTCCTTTTTATATTTGCTCATTTCAAGTATCTAGTACAACCTCCTTGTCAGACCTTGAACCTGATACTGCAGAGCTCTGTAGTTTTGCCCGGCTCTGTGGTACATCCATTTTACATTCATGCAAAACATATTCCAGTGGCAGCTGTGACGATGACCCTGCGCTCTGTAACAACGTGCCATGGTCCACCTTTGCCAAGGGAATTTAGAGGCGTTTCAGCTCTTCATTTCTCCTGCTGAACTCTTTGTTCAACTTCGTCCCAGTGAAGCAGAAGTTAAAGGTGCCATTAGCTGTGACACAGCACACGAGCAAGCCTCTTTGCCAAATTTATGTTTCAAAAAGTACTACGCTGTTTAGCAGTTGGTGGAAAGTCATAATTACAAGCTGCTGCTACTAGTTAGGTGCCCTCTGTTCATTTGTGAAGGGGGAGTAGAATAAAATATGGTTTTCTCCCCCAATCCCCTTCCTTTTGTACACCTCCCCCATTTTAAAAGTACATTTTCACATAAAAAAAAAGTACAAAGCCAGATTATTCTGACAAAATCCTTCTAATTCCCTGATATTCTTATAGGGGAGAAACTTGTCTCAAGTTCTGGAACGGAGTAAGCTTATAATTTAACTGCACAACACCAGCATTCACTTGCTGCCAGCACCTCATCTGAGCTATCGTTACTTATAAAACGCCTTCTGCTACGTGCATTCTGTACACCGTATTCTCAAGTTGTTAATGCTAGAGGCTTTGCTGGCAAAACTTTCACTAGAACAACCCAAAATGCTCTAAAGCTATAAAAATTGCAGCGCAGGGAGTGTACAGAAGTAACCGCAGTACATCATGAGGCGGTCTGCAACCGCTGGACGAGCAATCGTACTTCTTTGGACTTTTAACCTCTTGCTTTTACGATTGTTATACACAGTAAATCGCCAAAAGCGATCTAGCTACACTATTTCCTTGACAAACTGCCCTGGTTTTTGTATCAAGCGGTAAGGGGCGTTTGCAGAGAGACAAACCCATGAAGATACCAGTACTCTGATCATCTTTCGCTGTAGGGCAGGAAACAAGCTAGAAAGACTTGCTCCGTTCCAAAAATATCTGGGCTTTTCTAATCGTGATCACAGCCTAAGCACTGCTACCACTAGAACGAGACTAAAATAGCTTCAGCACCTATGTGTTGTTTAGCTGGTTTCGTTACTATGCCGCTCGTTAAATCACGCGGTGACTCCACAGAGCTGTCACTGTTGATCAGTACCCGCCTTCTTCCAGCTGAGCTGCCAGAACTTTAGCAAGACAAAACATCATGTTTAAGAGTGGGAACTCCCTGCTCCCCAGGGTAAAAAAGAAGCCCACGATTCACTCTTGTCCGATAGGACTTGTGCTAAGCACGCCAGCACATGACAAGGTACCTTCTTCCAAGGGGTCCGACTACTGTACCGCCTTCGCTGCGGGTTTTTCTTAGCACACTACATGTTTTCTTCTGCTTTAAATGCTTTTATGTAAGAGAAAGGCAGCAAAATGAGGTAATACAGGATTTCATTTTCACATGCTACCCTGGTGCCCCGGGCTTGCTTCCAAACATCAGTAACGTCCACTTCTCGCAACGTTTCAGGAATGAATATCCACTTGCGCTCGGGTCTGACTGTTCGTAGAAGACCAGGCGAGTGTCACTAGGTAACAGGCAGGCAAGCAGGTCTTCGCTCTCATCCTCAGGCTGCCGGTACCTCCGCGGACAGAGTCAAAGGCATTGTCTTTGCGTTCTTCTGGAAGAGCCTTCTCAGCATCACCTGCAAGTTCGTTATGGGTGAGATTTAAAAGTTTGCTACCACCCTGAACTGCCACGATGAAGACAAACCCCCTAAGTAGAACAGATTTGCACAGAAACCACACACCTTTTCACACAGGCACAAAGGTATTTAAGTATTAATAACTATCCGCGCCAAAGGAAGTAAGATACCTAATTACCTTTTGGTGTTATGTGGAATTTTAAAACAAAAGAAATGGACAGCCAGCCCTCCCTTCAACCCCATAGATCTTGTTCCAAAGGATGGGAAGACAACGCACTGTGTGAGCATGCCGTCCTTAAAAAGACCCGATCTGTAGGTTAACAGTAAAACCCTCCCAAGGGGGTGCGGCGGGCTGAAGAGGCGATTTCTTCATGCCAGCACTGCCTGCAGGTTATCAGGCTGCCTCTCCCTGCTCCAGGGGCACCCGCTGTCAGCCAGGAGACAACGAAACATTTCAGCAAACTACAGTATTCCCAGAAGCTTTCCCAATATGTTGAGAAAGCAATTTAAGAACAAGACCACGCGGAGGATGTAGCTAGAAAAAAATACCCTGCCCAAAGGCATGAACTGACCCGTTGCACCCAGGGGGGGGCTCACAGGCACGTTGACCGTGAAGCCCATTTCCACAGCGTAAATTCTTATGTTCTGATGCAATATATTGCTGCTTGTGAAATACAGTACGCTGCAGTAAGGCTTTTCTCCAGGGGGTGAGTCTGGAACGAGAGAGAGAATAAATACATGAGAGACAAATATGAACAGAAGCCATTTGGAATTCAGCCACTCAGCCGTTCTTCTCGATTTACTGCCCGCGAAGTGCACAGATTCAAAATTCTGTTCATTTATTTTCCCAGAAGCCTGACGCTCGGCTGCAACGTGTATAGGGGAAAGTACCCACAACTGCCTTGGCCTGCAACTTACCGGTGCTGAACCGGCGGTTATGGTGCTAGAAGGCCTGCTCGGAGCGAACGCTGAAGCATCAGAGCGGCGTGATAAAGCAGCTCGTCATTCGGGAAGCGGGCATAAAGGAGCCTGTTTTGCAGTTGTGAGCTGAGATCCGGCACCCTCGCTAACAACCCGCTGCAGATCGGCAGCTGTACAATGGCTTCCCAACACCCAAAGGAGCTGGGTACTGATCAAATACCGCGTTCTGCACATGGGAAGAGATGTCTGGCTGCCCATCTCCGACCAAACGCTCCTGATGTAGCGGAGACCAAGCGTACTCGTCAGGTTTGCTGTGGAGAGGCTGTTCCATCTTCTTTATTTGGTAGGTGACAGACACCCTGTGAGGAAGCAAGCAGAGCAAAAAATACAAAATTTGAGATAAAAAGATTTGAGAGAGTCTGTCTGAGTTTCACTGACCTCTCCTCCGCCACTTATTGAAATGCGTGTCTCTAAATACTTGTAGTTCTGTGACCACCTGCAGTCCTGAGAAGCTGACAGCAGATGGTGCTTGTTAAATTGGACTGAAATTATAACCCTCAAGTTTAACAACCTCAGAGGGATTTGCTGCATGGACATTACAATAAACCAGAAAGGAGAAGCAAAATACTTTGGAAAGGTCCTGAAAACTCTCAGCATGCCAGCATAGCTTATCTGCACCTTAATTCTGTGCCCTGGAGCGAGTGCAAGGCTGCATTCTGCTGGTGACTGAAATCCACCTCCGTTAGGGTCAGTTTATATCCAGACACGGGGCTGATCGCCGGTCAGCCTGGAGGGCAAAGTTAATGCTCTGCCAACCTGATTAGTTCAGTATTTTCTAAGAATATCTGGATGTCAAATAGCTGTGCATAAAACTCAAGCTGACAGGAAAGGAAGGCTCTTTCCTGAGAGCTCCTCTGTTGCTCTTCATGTCAAACCGCTCCGTAGTCTCCGTGTAACCCACTTTTCAGCTTTGTTGTTTTATGTTTCGTCTGCAATCAGCTAAAACGATCATGAAGTATGCGGAGGTGAAAAAAGAAAACCAGTGAATGATTAGACATGTACACACAGGAGAGGGTCTTGTAAGATGTATCCTCCAGCTTCATGCTGAGAATTCCTTCCCCTTCTATTCTTAGCTTTATTTTGAAAGCTAGACATTGCCTTTGCTTTTCAAGTTATGCAGTCTGTCTCCCTCCGATTCTCGGCTGTAATCACGCTTCTGTTTTCTGCAATGTTCCTTTTTATCTTCTGCTTTAAAGACAACAATTACAAAATCCTCTCTCAAACCCGCCAGGATTACACAGAGCAAGCGGTCAAACCGTTAATGAGCTTGTAGGGCTCTGAATGCAAACTGGGACGCCGAGTGTCTCCACTTTAGCTTGCGGACGCGCATTTAGCTTTACAGCCACACAATATTCACTAACTCAAGGGCACAGATAGGAGTTATTCCTCCTCTTACAACGTAACCACCCTGGGAAATCCGATGAGTCTAATAGCAGGCCCCAGACAGCAGGCAAAAACCAGCACAAACGGCAGCTATTTAGGGAAGCTCACCTAATGCGCACCCCCATGGACAAATCACGACTTGAAGACCTCCCAGCTAAGCCTGGGAGGCTTCTCCAGCTAGTGATTTTTTCCAGGATTATCCCAGTCCCGTAGGCCAGACCCCCTCCAAGTTCTGCACATTAAAGATGCTTTCGGACAGGGGTTCACCACAGCCACTCAAGTTACTCCCCTTCTCCCACTGCTGCCGCTGAGCCCTGAACACACACTGAATTGCAGTCTGAACACCGAAGCAGCCGCCTCGCCCGTGTTCCTCAACTAGATCTGTGTTGGTAAAGTCACAACTGGCATCAGAACCATTTTAGCCTCTTTTATGTGCCTTCCCTCAACTGAGATTTTTAACCCAGAAGCAGTGACGCTTTCACTTACCCCTCCTAAAGGCCGAGAAAGCTATCGTGTAACTCCCCCTCAGACAGCCCCACAAGCTAAACTGGTGAAGACAAAATCAGTTCAGATAATTAAAGCTCTTCTTTTCAAGCAAAAAAGACATCACGTGCTCTAACAACCTCTTTCACCTCGGGAGACCAAACATCTTTAAGCATTTACACCTTCCAAAAGATTAGCTTAATATAGCATCTTTATTCTTTAGCAGGAATTCATACGGCAGAGCCCTTTGGTTCACGGTCCTCCAGGACCGCTCCTCCAAGGAATTTCCCAAAGCTGGTACTGTGACTCGTGGAACTCATCGCTCCCCATTTCCACTCACTGTTGCTTATGTTTTTACTTTGCTGTTAGAACTGGCTTTGACCCAGCCTGCGAGGCCAGGATTGCCATGCCTGTACAGAAAACTCTTGAGCGAAGCAAAGCAACAAGCAAGCCACACGTTCAAAAAAACTAAAGGCTGTGCTGCGAGCGAGAGACCTAACAAAAGGCAACACCTGAACTCGCTGGGCTCCCCAGACACCTCCCCGATTCCGTGTCACGCCCCGAGCCCAGCAGCGTGTCCTCTATCCCCACTCTGCACCAAAATCCACAGGAAAGGAGAAAAAGACTACATTAAACATTAAACAAAAGAAGGTGAAGATGCACCTGAAATCAGAAATTGTGTTATTCTCCACTAAACATCTTAAAACTACGGGGGGAGGAAACACGGGCTGAAGCAATGCGGTGGTGCCAACTTCTGGGGAAATACAGGGGAAACGGAGACCGGGACAACACTGTCCTGACTGTGAGGGCAGTGGGAGTCAACTATAAAATGTTCAGGAACGACAGCAGAAACACCTGTAGATTTTCTAGCAGTGAAAACTTTACCAGAGTAACTCACCAGGCAGTGCGCCCCGCCAAAACCACACAGCCCCCCAAAGCTCTGACCACCTAGGCAGCGCGTTGTGCCTATAAGCTAACTCCTTTCAGGAGGCATAATCCCCCCCACGCCCCCAGCCTCCACAAACCCCATGTACCCCCAATTCTCTTTCCTCTTGTGGCAGCAGATGTGACCACACAGGCCTTTTCTTCAGGCATTCTAGAACCCGATGCAAAACTTCTGTCTAGCAACAGTGACGGCACCAAAAAAACCAGAAGAAATTAAATTACTTTACATATAATGTTTACCGAGTTAACGGCTCACATATGTACCGTACGTTGCTGTAAGTGTACCCACGTATAATTTCTGTGTGAAACGTGACGGAGAGAAAGAACTACAACAACTGTGAGAAAAACTAACAAAATTACAGATGTGAGACCACTGCTGTCAGCTTGCTCTTGTTAAGAAGCGAGAGAGCTTTTTTCTTAGAGGAAGAGCTTGCAAAGTAATTAATTTGTAGGAACAACGTAAAAAATGGGACACTTCATCAGGATTTCCCCCAGAGTCATCCCAGAAAGATTACAAACCACCCTAGGGTGTTTGTTTCTCTTCCGAAGGCTCGCAGCCACACGATGGAATACCCAGTTTGACTTTAATCACTGCTTTATTCAGCTACTTGTTGCAATTAAAGATTGTAAAACTATATAAAATTGGAGCGGGGGGGGGGAAGGGTGAGAGTAAACATACAAAATATTTCTGCAAGAACAACATGTAAAATACACAAACAGAAGCGACTGAAACGAAACATCTCAATCCCAGAGAACAGGCTACTGTTGCCATGACAAAATAAAAACGTATAAAGCTGCAGCGCCAGCATGAGAGGACACTGTTTAAACAGGTGCATCCTCCTTGTGGCAAGGCATGGCGGGAACCCACAGCAACGCTCTGACACGAACCTGCTGGGATGAGCTGGATGCGAAACTTGGGTGCCTCAGGAGAAAATCCATCCCCCTGCCTGGCTCTGCGCCTGGGGAAGTTGCACGAAGCGCTGAGCCCTGGGGAGCCCGGCTCATGACCGGCCGCCAGCTGGGGTTAGCTCCGATCACCACGGCTCTCTGGGCTCGGCCGTGCAGCCAGTTTTTACCCAGGGAAGAGCACACCTGTCTGAGCCACGAGCCGCCAGCCTCTCCAGGAGGACGCTGTTCTCCAGCCGGCATCTGTACATATGTTTTCCTCCCAGAATCCCGCCAGCGGCGACCCGAGCTTTGGGAAAACTGATCTTTAAGTAGAAGCACAGCCTGCCCGCAGGTGACAGCAGTCAGCGGCGCCCCGCCTCCCGTACAGCGCTCAGAAACTCCCCGCCGTGCTCTGCAGGAGGAATGTGGGTGCTCCGGAGGAGAAACAAGAACTCACCCTGCTCTTCAGGGGGGAAAAGCAGCTCGGAGCGCCGGTACCACCCGCCCCGCACTCCGGCCCGGCCCCGCCGCCGCCACCCGGAAGCCATCGCTCAGCGCTTCCGGGGGCGCCGCCGCACCGCGCATGTCCGACCCGGCGGCGGCGCAGCCGCGGTGCCGATCTATCCGCGGGCCTCCGCGCGTCCGCGATTCCCCCCGGTGCCCGCCGACCTGCCGCGGACGGCATGGCCGGTGTCTGTGAGGCGGCCCGCGGGGCCCCGCCGTGGCCGGTGCGGGAGGGCTCGGGGACACCGCGGCGGGGCCGCCGGAACGGGGCACGCACGGCGCATGCGTGAGGCGGCGCGCTGCGGTTCATGCGCGCCCCCTGCCGGGCGCTCCGCAGCCCGTGGTCACGCATGCGCTGTGGGGGGGCGCTGGGGACCCCGGCCCCTTTCCCCGGGCACCGGGCCAGCACTAGGCCCCGCTCCAATGCCCCGACGAGCCCCCAGCAGACTCCCAGGCCCTCCCCCCCACAGCCTCCCCGGGATTCCCCCCCCACCCCAGCCTCCCCGGGAACCCCCCGGGACCCCGGCCCCCAGCCTCCCCAGGGACCCCACAGACCTCCCCCATCCACTTCCACAGGCTGCTGCGAGAAACAGCCTGGCTTTCAGGCATGGCCTCGGGGATGGAGAACTGTGGTACTCCAGCCCGTGGGCGCTTTTAACGAGCACCTTTAATTACCAAAACTGATGGAAAAGCAGAAGGGACTAGAGGCGTCTGCCTGTAGCACAGTACGCTACGGAGCATGTGTAATGTTCAAAATTGAACCATAACAAGCCCCGAGAACGAATGTAAAGGAATCAAGGCCTCAGTAGGAGGGTGGCGCGGCTCTGGGTAAGGGGAAGTGGCTCCATCAATGAGTTACGGTTTGGAAACGTGCTCTCCTGACACGACAGCTGGCCTCGGCACTCCTGGCTGGTTCTGCAGGCTGAGCCTCCGAAGCGGGACAACTCGGAGAGATGCGGCCTGACCCAGCGGTACAGCTGTGTTCATTTTAGTTGTTTTCTTTGAGACGAGTGTCCGAGAACAGAAGGGGTCTAAGAGAGGTATCAAAAAGCAATAGGTTGGAAACAGCGGGAATATGAAGCACTCCCTCTTCTAGGTAGTGAAAGGCCAAGAGAACTATGGGATAAGTATATGCACAATAAGCCTTTTAAGATTAATTACTGTAGCTGAAGTTAAACAGCAAATTGTAAACAAACGGAGGAAGAAGCAGCAAGACATGGATCTAACTCAAAGCTGCCTCCGCTTCCGAGCAAGAGGAGTCCCGTTGCCCTCACTAAGGATACACGTCCTTCCTCTTAGTATTGCCTAGGGTGGTTTACAGATCACCGGCACCTCTGCAAGTAACATAGAAAATGAGATATATATCTAGAGAAATAACTTTATGGACCTACAAAACAGAGCATTTTTGAGACCCAGCAGACGCTCAGGCAAATCACTCACGCCTACAAACGCTTTCCACAGCGCGCTGTTCTCGAGCGGACTGTACGCCCCGAGGTGCGGGTTTTCAGCACGGGGACCTGCATCCAGCCTTGCCTTGGAAGAGCAGAAAATTACACGCAGTGGAAGCCAGAGGTCTCTCCCTTACAGGCATTGCGAAGTCTCACACATCAGGTCGATGAGAAAGAGATTTTTGTGTTACTGAGGCGATGACGAGTAAACGGCAAAAACGTGCAGGTCCTGTGTTCTTGTCTCGGGGAAACCAGCAGCAGCGATCTCTCCTTGCCGGGAAGTCAGTTGGTCTGAGAAGTGTTTTTCTAAGGCAGCAGGAAGCACAGGCAGCAGCTTCACAGAAAGGAACACGCTTTGCACTTGAAAACCCCGCTCTACAAAGCGGAGCCTGCTGTTCCACACATCTGGTCAGAGCTGGGCTCGGGTGCGTAACAGCAGCGTATCAAAAGTGGCATTTAGTGATTTTTTTAATGAAAACCATCTTTCAGTAATGCATCGGGCATTGTAGGACTGGTTTTGTCCAATTTCTGTGCTAGGAGCACTGCAGGCTGCGGCATTATTGTGTGCTACCACGCTGCAGTGGGGTACGTGTAGCCCACAGTCTCTGCTATCGCACGGCTATTTCTGCAGCGGGGAAAGCAGTAACTCATGAGAGCAAAATCCAGAGCGTAACAACCCCGTAAGAATCAGTTGTGACAGTCCTTTGCCCGGAGAGTACAAATGATCCTCGAACCTGCCGACTTCATGGAAAGCTCTGGAATGACTTACAGCCTAATGTTATTGATGCTGGAGGCAGAAACTGTTTGGAGGGACCAGAAGAGCAGAAGAGGAAGGTGCTCCAGGAGAAGGAGCCTTACCCTGACCACGATTACTAGCAGTATGAGTAACACCACCATCCTCACCACAGGGAACGGGGTTCCTCTTGTTTGGAGAGACGGAGGCAGCTCTAAGTTAGATCCATTCGATTTTACTACTTCAATCAGTTTACCTTTTTGTCTTCTCTTGAACTTAGAAATATTGTCTCTTTTCCTTTTCACACATACAATCTGATGACAAAACAGAAACAGTGAAAGCAAAGCTAAGCCAGGAACTGTTAACAGTATCCACGTGGTTGGAATGGCTTATTTATTCCTCCGTGCTAGCCTGCGGAGAGAGAAATAACAAAGGACTGTTATCCAGGTAGCTCAGGATTGTGACCCAGGCGGAGACACCTCCTTCTGGAGGAGTTTCGGGTGATACCAAGTGTCCTCTCAACTGCGTTTCTGTTCCATTATTTTTATCTAGTTCGTTAGGTATTATTCAGAAAAACCTGTTCACCATCCTCTCTCATGTTACCTGTCACCATCTGTTATTGTTGGTTCCATCTCTACAGCAAACAGATAAACTCTGCATTTAAATGAGCTACTGTAACATTTAAGCATCCATTTTTACCACCTTCTTTTTTGTTTTCCTTACAGGAAAGGTCTTCCTACACCACTTGCTGTAATGCACTGCAGTTAAAACTTGTTGGAAACAGTAAACTCAGTGTTTAAGCTTTGGCTATTAGATAGGGAGTCCCCTAATACCATCACCTGTTGGAGTTGGCTTTCTTCTGGGTCAATCATGTTATCGCTTACGATAATTCTAATAGGAAGAAAGGGAAATCTGTGTGTGATTCACTACTATGCATTATTCAGCACTTGGTAAACATCCAGCACACAGCTCTTTCCGAGCTTCTCAAGAGCACTGCCATGAGGCACTGCAAATCAACATTTTGGGGATGAGAATTTCATTCATTCTGCCCGGCCCCGGTCATCAAAACACGCTTCGTGCAAGGCAGAGCAGCTTGAGAGCCGGAGCTTCCGAACCTGCCCAGCTGCTGGGTGTGTTCATTCGGGAACGATTTATCTGCAATCGGTCTCCTCGGAGGAGAAAAGCCGTGCTGAGACCTACCCTTGCACTGCACTGCCGTGCCAAGGTATCGGGCTCCCTCCGAACAAAGAGCTGGAGGAGACCCAGCCCCTTCGTAACTGCCTTGTGACGGCTGTCAGGAATCCGGTGTTTTGGTTCCAGACTAGCAGGGGAGGGAGGCAGTGTCAGAGCGAGGGTGCTGAAAACGCGCAGGACATAAAGCAACGTGTCCTGTTACCACCCTTGCCCGTCCAACGCAGCTTCTTAATGACATCCTTAGGTCTGATGGGGACAGACCCCTCAGCAAGGGCCTGCTGGCATCAGGTGTGTCATTTTATAGAAAAAGCGGGTCAAATCTATTCTTGTGACTCACATCTTAAAATATACAGACTCGGTAATCGAGGGTTCGAGTTCCACCTCCTTTGCTGAGGAGCAAAGGACTGTCAGACAAATCCATACGGTTTTACTGGCTGAAAAATGCAAGCTCGTACTCACGTAAGTGCTAGTACCGCACCGTGGTAAACCCTGGGAAAAGCTGACATAAATACCGAGTAAATGTCTGGAAAATACTCTCTGACATGCTGTGTTACGTTAGCACGCATCACCCGAAACAGGCCTTCAGGCCGTGGTTCTTGCATCACATTACCAGGGTATGAAGACAGCTTTGTCCAAGCGAGCTTTCAAGCTAAAAAAAAAAAAAAGCCCCTTTTGTGTTTCCCCCCCATTAAAAAAAAAATAAAGAAAAAAAACCCAAATAGGATTAGTTGCATGAGTCAGGATTACTCTTAGAAAATCACATTCAGGGCATTTGTGTCTTAACAAGTCTGGGTGAAATCAGAAAACTAATGAATTCAGCAGTTTGACTACTGCTATTCCCCCCACGCCCCCCCACCCCGTCCCCCCGAAGGAAAAGCACTGTATAGGAAATGCTGTAGAGACACGGCGCTGGCGTTAAGTCCCTGTGCTCAGCAGCTGCCACTCCGCTCGATGTGCACATGTGTTCGGAGCCAGAGGGGGCGACTGAACTTGCACAAAGGGAAAGCTTCACCGGCTTTTATATTTTCTTGCGTTGACACACACGTCTGTCGGCCCTGCGGAAAGCACTCCGAGCGCTTCTGGGCTCTTCTCATTACAGCAAGTATTAAAAAGGAAAAAAAAAAACCACAAACCCACACTGTCAGACACAAGAAATGTTTGCCTCGGCCCAGCCTCAGCTTTCCGGCAGGAGCGGAGGGGATTAATGGCTGCTGGCAGGCTCTGTGGCTTAGCTGAAGCAAGTGCTTCGGGAAGACAGAGAGCTCCAGCAGGCTCGGAGACATAATTCACAGCAGATGCCTTTGCTCTGGGTTCTCTTTCTCTCCCCTGCTGCAATAATGATCCTGATTTATTAGTGAAGATACAGCAGCACCCTCTTCCCAAGCCGTGAGCCGTCTTTACAGCCTGCTGGGGTTCTTATTAATACACTTTTATCACTCCCATTTCAGAAAGAGCAACACTATGAGGCGGAGGAGAAGCTGTTGCCTAGGGATCAGACCGTGACGTTGATAGCCAGGCCATGCTGTTTGCCAAGCATTATTAACCAAACCCGTCCAATTTCTTTGTGGATTATTTGCTTGTAAACAGGTTCATAGGGCGGCAGTATTAAGCCAGGCAGGAAGGACACACAGCATCGCCGTTCCTCCGCTCGCAGCGGCAGCACGCACAATCAGTGCAGGTTTGCAACCTGCACGCTTTAAGGTGTGGCGGCTTTCAAATCCCAGGCTCATCATAAAGGTGGGAAATATTTTTCCCGAATCGGATTTGGATTTTAAATATTGGCTTTCCTAGCGCTGTTGCCTTTCTTCTTCCATCCTTCGGTGGGTCCCGGCCGGCCATGGCCTGCTGCCTGGGGCTGAAGCGTCGCGTGACATTCAGGACCAGCGCCAAACCCTGCCAGCCGGGCGGCTCGCTCGGCTCTCGGCACGCTGCGGCACGTACACCAACAGCACCCGGGTTCTAAATCGCGGTCTGTGCATCCAGCACTTCACACATACAGGACGAGCCTGTAACATAAATAACAGTACCCCGTCTCCCACTCGTTTGCGTAATCTCTGCCTCCACACAAGCACACGGTTAAACAGACTCCAAAGGAAAGCCCCGGTCGCTCAGGACTTGGACCTTGCTTTCTGACCCACCAGCTGCCTCAAATCCTGCCGCACAGACCACTCGTCGGGACATGCAGACTGACACCCTCTTGTCTGATCTTGTTTATTTGCCGGGTGGGATCCCTGGGATGCCTCCGGTCTATCGCTGATCATCAGGCCCAGGCCAGTGAACAAGTCAAGCCTTCCGCATCGCGAAGTTACCGAAGGATAATCCAGAGCATCACCCGAAATGTCTGTTCCATCGGACAAATCCAGTTCTATATCCGCATACCCTGGTCTTAATGCAGGGAGGACCTTGGGCCAAGCTTAGGCTGGTGGAGCCTTTCTTGAGGAAAACAGGGTGACAGCTGGCAAATGACAAGGGGTATCAAGACTGAGAGCACCTGAGCTGAAAAGCGACTTGATCTCCACTTGCTGAAACTCCTTCCAGGCATGAACCACTCGGGATTCATTCATGTCACTGGATAAGATTTTGGTTTCAGGTAAATTTAAGCTAATTGCATCCTCTGGCAGTTTGTTTCTCTCACTAAGCTCAGGTTGTTAAAGGTCTGGAACGAAATTTAAGATACTGCTTTTGTAGACAGCTCGTTATAAGAAAACAAGGAGTACAAGCATGCCAAGCCATTTGACAGTTGGGGGAAGCAGGCACATTTTTACTAAATTATTAATTGTAATTACTAAATATACACACCATCCGAAGCGCAGGGCTTTGAAGACCCAGGCTTTTGTTCAAGAAGGGCCGCTTGGGTGGGACAGCGGGATGGAAGCCACGTAGCAAAACCCACCTGTGATGCAACATAACACACACCTGAAAGCTCTTTCTGGAGCAACTACAAAAGGCTTCGCAAGCTGCAAGTGTCCTGCTGACGTGCTGGGACCCAACGGCCCATGCAGGAATCTTGCTGCAACCCTCCATTTTTGTCACCTCAAGATTAGATTCCTACACTGTGTTCTTTGTGGGGTCACACCTGGAAACTACCGGGGAGCAAAAGGAGATGTGCGGTCTCGCTTACCAAGCCTCGTGTCGCCGTCAGAAAACACCACGTAAGTGCTCTGGGCCCTGCGTTCGCTGCCAGCGGGCTCCAGGTGGAATTCAAGATGTTTGGTTTTCATCTACGAAGCACCGAGTTCTTTAGCAGCAGCGGGTGCCCTTTCCCTGTGCCAAAATGCTGCAGCTGAGAGCAGAGAGAGAGAAGTGAGTCTGGGGCATTGTTCGTGTGAGGAGGAGTGAACTGATGGCAGAGAATTCTTTGTGGAGCTGCCGCAGCCCTTGAATTCTTAGCCAAGTTGGCTGAAGTCAAGAGTTAATAGTGTCTTCATGTGCTGAAATAGTCATCAGTATTTCATCGGTTGTAGGAAAGTACGGTGTAAAGGTGGGGAAAAAAGCATTGCAACAGCTCTGTATGTATCTGCATGTATGGCACAGGCCTTTCGACGCTTCCAGAACTGATGCTGCCACCAGATAAATCACAGCTCCCTTTGCACTGTTGTTAAAGCTGGGCCAGAACCCTACCTCCGAGTCATCGGTTGTCTCACATCCAAACTGTTCAGGGTGTAACCATGGTCTAGAGCACTTCCCAGCCTCCAAACAGCACTGAGCAGACCGTGCAGTGGCTGACACATTGGGAGTCTGCCTGGATGCAAGCGAGCAGGTATGTAATCAGGCTCCGTAGCTCCAAATGTCTATTTAAAGACTCCACCCTCCTGTTCCTGTTCTAGGGCTTTTAGGCTTTTTTGTACTTTCTCCTCCCCCACCCATTTCTCCCCGTCTACCATCCCCCATCTCTAAAGGCAAGAAATTTTCTCTGCTGTCAAAGTCCCTTCTTTTCTCCGTGTGCTAAACCTTCGTTATTGCATTATTCTCTGGCCATGCACTTGCCCGCAGGCCCACAGCTCTCCCTGCTATCCACACCACCCAGGCGCTACACCCCAGGCTATCCACACCACACCACGCTGGTCCTGATGCACCGTCCCGCTCGCTCCTGCGCTCAGGGCACCCACCGCAAGCTGCGCGGTGCCAGCCAAACCCCCCGCCCCGCCTGGCCTCGGGCTCCCGCTGGCCCCCGGGGCGGTTTGAGCTCTCACTACGCAGTGTTTCAGCCCAGTGAGACGCACCCCGCGTCGCGGGCCAGGCGCGATGCCGAGCCTCGGCGGTTCTGAGGCAGGGCCGGTGCAGGTATCCGTGGGGGTCTCGGAGCAGTGGGCGATGTCGGGGAGCTCCGCGGCACCCCCGTGTCTATCGGCTCTCACAGCCTCGCTGTCCCTGCTGGCAGAAGGGGAAGCAGGAGGCGTCTAGAGATTTGAGGGGATGGAAGGGAGGGAAGAAGAGGGAATGAGAGGGCAGGAACTGAATGCAGTGAAAGGCAGCAGCTTCCCTGTTCTCTCAGACTCCGCTATTTAAAAAAGCAAGGGGGAGGCATTATGTTACCCCATGGCCAAACTCCTCCTCAAGCAGCAAGGCACCTGCTCCAGAGGGACGCCACCCCGGGACTAGTCCGAGAAGACAACCGCTGCCTACGCTAGCTGTGCTCAAAAGTATATTTTTAAACAAATTGCAGCAAACAATTGTTCATTCACAATATTTTTTTCACGTTATCAGGCAGGAGAAAATAAGCAGTCATCTGTCAAAGGGGAAGAAAAGCTGGTAAAAAACTGTCCCATTAAACCAAATTGCCTGGATCTCCTCCCCGAAGCTGACAGCCCAGCAGTGTTGAGTCTCCTATCTGCCTATGCTTGGCTTGTTATTTAATTAAGACAGAGACAGGGATGACAATCTAATTACATTGAAATGTGAAGCTGGGCTTGGAACAGCAGCCCCCATATATGACCCAGGAGACACTGGGGGAAGAAAGAGCTTCCAGGGTGGAAAGAGAGCTACTTTCATTTACTAACGGCTCTTCAAACAAGGGCCATCTTGGAACCTGCTGACGAGGGGCCCCGGCAGAGATACAGACATACACCCAAGCCTTAAGGACGGTAGCTCAGGCAGTTTAACAGGGCTGTGTGTAAACGCCTCAGCTGACCACGAGCCAAGGACAGAACCAAAGGTTTGACCTTCTTTGGTCCAGCGCCTGCCTAACTCACGACCTTGCTCCTGAGCAGATGGAGAGGAAGACACAACGCCTCCTAACTACCTTGTGGCTGAGAAGAGGTGCCTTTTTCTCCATGCTTATCATTATCCGTCGATGCCTCAAAACCCATAAAGCCTTAAACAAAACACAGAGTTAAAGTAACATGCCCTTGTTCCTGAAATGGGGGCAGACGTAGAGCTCTGACCAGTCAGTGGTACGGCAGCAATCCTGTGACACCCCTCTTCTCCCGCCGTCCTCCCTTCCACATTTAGACCACCGTTACTCCTGATGGAAGTGCAAGAACAATGAAAGCCTGCCAGGAGCCTTCTGCATAGTCCAATTAAATGCAGCTGCTCCAAAATACCAGTCCACCTTACGGCCGCCGTGTTAGCTTCCCTACCTTGCGGCTTCCCTGCTGCTCGCAGAAAACGGGACGGAGAAGATCCCTCAGCCAGCCCTTAGGTGGGCAGTGCTCACGCTGCCCAAGTGCCCCTCACCGTCGGAACCCCGCTGCGTACCTCCTGTCCTGCCCGTGTTATCCCTCTCCTCAATTCGAGTGCCGCACAAGTTTTCTGCCTGACTCCAGGTTAGTTAAGGGGAGACAGCTACTTCGGATGAGTGCTGGTACTGCCGAGAGCTGACAAGAAGAAACATGATCTGTGCGCTCCTGGACTGAAGCGAGACAAAGACAGCTAAGGCTCAGCATGCTGGACGTTACGTTTAAAAATAAGAAATGAAAGCAAAGCCTTCCCTGTCAGATCTTACAGTGCTTCAGGAGAACCAAATGTTTCCTTGGGCAGCTGGAAACGAACGGGTATTCCTTCCAGCAGTACTCGCATGTCAGCGCGAGGCAGCCCTGTAAGTGGCTCTTGGTGTTATCTCTGGCGACGTCAAGGACTGAGGGACTTCCGCAGCTTAAAAGTCACTTCCTGGCTCTTTGCACCATCAGATTTCTCGCCAGCTCGGGGCTGAGGTACACTGCGAAGAGATCACACAAGGAAGTTTGATTTCCTGAAGCTATTGGTGAACCTGCCCCGTTGATTAACGGAGCTGCAACATCCCAGAGTGTAAAGTTGGTTCGGTTTTCCTGAATTACATCCCCCCCCGTTTGCTTTTTTTTTAAAAGGAAAAAACTAAGCTGAACACCACTCCAGCTCCATTTCGAGTTTGTCTATCCCAGACTGACAATCCTCTTACCATTTAGTGTCATCCTAAGGAAAGGATTTGACACATTCTATATAGGAAATATATTTTTACGGCCAGGTAATGAGCTGATAGCTGTTTGTCCCCTCGAGCAGCCAGGCAAGCATTCGTGGCTCTGAGGAACCTTCTTCTCGATTCCAGTCACAGGCACGCTAGACTGGAGCCTGCAGATGAAACCAAAACACTCTCCATCTACGTCGAAACATGTTTTCAGCTTCTGATGGAGACGGAAAGGTGCTGGGCCGTACTCAGCTAGATGTATGACTACGGAGCCGCTCTGGGCCAGCAGCTACAGAGGGCATTAGGGGGAGGACTGCAACCAAATTCATCTTTCCAAGGAATTAGCTTACCATTTTCTAATCAAAACCGGATTCAACCCTGTGGGTTTGGAAAGCACCACACTAATACGTTTCTCACCACTCTACCCATGAATAATTTCTAACCTACCGAGGAGGTGGAGGGTTTCACCCTGTTCGGAAGCAGCACTGTGGCAGAACAAGCAGCGGGTTATCGCAGCGGTGACCTGCACGCAGCGCCTGGACCTTCCCCCTGTTACAGAGGATCCAGCCTATCCAGAGGCGGCGGAGCAGAATGGGGAAAAATAAGTAGATAAAGAAGTGACATGAGAACCATCACAGGTCGGATACAGGTTTGGAAGGCAGGCAGCATCCAGGTCAGATACGTTGCTATCTGGGGCAGGACTCAGGGACTCTCTTTAGCGATGCCATGAGCGCTGCTACTTTGAGCAGGAGACCTACGACCTAAGTTTTGGAGGTTTAGATACAAAACCATGCAGGATGTACGTGCTGTCACCACAGATGCACAACCACCTGCTCCTAATTAGCCAATGTGTTAACTTACCTGTCCCTTGCAGCGCCAGATACATGGGATCACGCAAAAGCCTCATCTTTCAGTCCTCTATACTCTTTCCCCCATGTGGAAAAAAGATTGTGCAGGGCTGGCACCATCTTACAGGCGAGCTTTGAGATGTCATTGCTGCTGAAGTACTCTGGAACCAGGGGGTGGAAGGCACCACACACCCCCCAGCGCCCCGGGGAGGGTGAGCTGTCCTGGTCCTGCTCCGCAAAGGTAGAAGCTGGATGGAGAGAGGGATGCCCTGTTATTTTTCTTAATAGCCCTGAAATCCCCTCCTGACCTAGCTCTGAGAATGTCTCTGTTCAGAAGGCTTGCACGACCTCTGCTTTCTTCCTAGGGGTTGGAGAGGGAGGGCTGGGTTTCAAAGAAATGTGCCTTGCAAAAGGCGTTCGGTTATTCCAAGGTTGTACCGGGATAATTTCCGATGATCTTTAACCTTCCCAGACCAATGGATTTACATCTGTTTACACCAGCAATAAATTTTGATCTTGGCATCCGGTTTGGCAAATTGGGAGTCTGAAATCAGAACGACTCTAACGAATAACAAAACGGTTGTCGATGCAGTTTGCTGTTACAGCCTCATCACTTAAGCAAGCGGAGCCTCAGTGCTCTCTGCAAACTATCTTCCACGGTGGAGTAAAAGTGAATTAAGGGGAGGCAGTTTCCGTCTCGGCTAAGGACAGCAAATGGCCAAAATGCCCGTTCCTAGTACATAAAAGCTGCAATTACAAGCTCATTATTTAAGCAGTGTACTTCTGATGCTTAATCTGCCTGGGTTCATTCAGCCGCTTTCAGAGCTCTTTCTGAAAGGATCCTCAAAAACTCAGCAGGTCTGAGTAATTTTGAATATTTTATTCTACATTCCTCAGAACATATTTAAATAAATCACTTTATAACCTCTGTATTTTAATAATTGTAAAACCTGCAGGGGAAGAAGTAAAACCACTTTCCACTTAACATGAGTTTACCAACATCATCCATAATGTTTAAAAAACCCCACACAAACACTCTCCCCCTTGATTTTAAGAACAATTTACATCTTTTAACTTCTTTTTCCTCTGATTTAGCAGGGCAATGATATGGAGATGCCATTTGCAGAAGTACTGCGGCAGCAACATTATTTTCTGTGGTCTTTATGAGCTAATGGCTTGAGGCTCTGAAGCAATTTTTATGTCGGGCAAGATGGAGCCTGGCTTCCATGCAGACAAAACCACAATTTCTTTCAGCAGATTAAGCAGCTCGTACCTGCTAGTGATATATTAACTGCTGTATTTATTTTCTTACAGGAACTTTGTTTCATTGTATTACAGTTAGTGCTCTTGTGGTCAGTGAAACCTGCCATACTTAACCCTCCTGCTAGGTTCTTTCTGCTCTCCATTTTCCTGCCAGGCAATTTAGTTCTTCCTTAGTCAATAAATTGCTACGGAATTAAATTAGTATTGCTGTAGAAATTAGTCAGAGGGTACAGGCAATATTATACGGGGCCCGGTTAAAATATTCTCCTGAACAGAGCACAACAGCTATATTCAACTAAATAAAAGGTCATACATCAGTTCTTCTCAATCTCTTTGGGCCAAATTCTCTTACCTGAGCATAAAACTAGAACGAGGCTGCTGATTACGCTGAAATCCCTCCACGTTTAATGAAGCAGAGAGCAGAATCTGGCCGTTAGCCTTTCTCCAAGAATTCGCATTTACGTTCTTCTCGTACCGTTCATTCCGAGATCCGGTGGGACCTGCCCAACCCTTGCCAGCTGGCTCGCAAAATGCCTCTAGAACATAACAGAACAGCCACGTCATTTCTAGAAACTGCACGCCTTTTCCTTCTTTGCTAGCGGGACAGCACTGCCCCGACGGCTGCCGCGTCAGAGTTTTCTCTGTAACAGCCCCGCGCCTGGCTGGCGACGAACGAAGGTGTGACGTTAAACAACCGAATGCGCCCGTCCCCGGGAGGACGCTGGGCTTGAAACAGAGGCGGTGGGAGAGGAAGGGGCACAAAAAGCAGTGCCTCCTTTCACCGGGGCTGCAATGCGGCTGGGCTGCCGCCCCTCCTAACAACCACCTTTTAGCTTGTGCTGCAACGTGGAGGTCTCTCCTGCTCCCTCACCTGCACGCTGATGGACTTACTGGTCTTCTACATTCTTCTGGAACTCTTTTATGAACAGGGACGAACTCTGAAGGGACTCACAGGCCCGGCCAAAAGAGATTACTGCAGTTTTGCTGTTTCCATGGCACTGTAACAAGGGGAACACAGAGTTAAGATTTAACCGGGTGAGAACAGACTTCTCATACCTCAGTGCCTTACTCACCCGAGAGCGACCATGCTGTAACTTGCCCCCCACAGCCACCTCGCACCGCGATCTCAAATCTAGCCGTTCTTGTGCACTCCTGAAACAGAGATTCACTTGTTTAACATGTAGAAACCGTGATAAATTTCTACAGTCTGTTTTAGCTTTGTTCGCCAGAAAAGCAAAACCTCAAATCGTTTCACAGGGCGATGAAAATCATCCCTGGATGAGACGCAAATGAGGGATTGAGGACTGTAATATAACTGCAGGGAACCGCTTGAAACGTACTGGGAAGCAGGTTCCCCGTAGGCGTTCTGAGCACGCTGCGATACGTGCTTGCTTCTGTTGAACAGTGATGCCCTGCGGACCTTACACCTTACTCCATACAACCGCCATCGCATACGGCCATACCGAGCAACCTAGTCAGAAAAAAGTGGGTTTGAGGCGTATTTATCGTCTCTCTTTTTGCTTCTTTCCGTTCTGTTTCTCCACAATGACCAGATAATAATGGTAAAATGTGCGTGACTATGTCTGAGAGGAAAGAAAAAAGAGGAGTGTGCATTCTATTTCTCCATTTTTCCTAAAAAGGGATGTCTGCGTCTGTTTGTCCCTTGCAAGCAACCCTAAAATGCATTTAGAGAGAAGCAAGTAAAAGGGGAGGCTATAAAGAGCTTCAGTTTCAAACATACGAAACGGTAAACTGGAAAAAACAACGATTTGCCAAAAGATAATTAAGATATAGTACCCTCTGTCAGAAAAAAAAAAAAAAAAAAAAAGATGAGTAGGATGCAGTAAAAATATCACGAGATGGTTCCAGAACAGTATTCTTTCTGTTCCCTCCTAATTACGGGGACGAAGACTCCTTGAGAGAAATCAGCACTGCATTCAGATCAAAAACAACAGCTGCCACCTTCTGTAACGTAGCCGTTAAATTAATAACTGTGCAGGGCAGGGGTGCCAAGAAGCCCCGAAGCACACGCTGGGGCTCGACTTGTGTTGCAGCGGCAAGCAGCGAAGCTGAGTCGGACGTCGAGCGGGGCTGCTCCGTCGGCAAAGGGCAGCACCGAGCCCGCTGTCAGACCGCGCGCTGCTTCTCGCTGCCTGCTCCGCCCGGCACACGACGGCTGGCCACGGTCTCCAGAGAAACAGCTGGTCTTTGGGGACCCTGGAGGAGGAAAGATCGTCGTGCATCACCGGTGGCTTTAGTAACGGTCGTACCTCGGATGTGCCGAGGAATATTCCTCCTTCTTCACTGCCTTTGCTGCTCAGCAGTAAAACACGAGTTCGTATCACCACCTCGTTTCTTCTGATCGCACACCGACGTATTGGTTTCGCTTCCCTTGGTGGTATTTAGAGTTTGCCTTACTTCTTGGCTTTTCAGGTGCTGGTCCAGTATGGCCTTGTTCAGTTCATGTTTTCCAAATAAATAAGGGAATATTTTAACCTTTCCATTCCCTTTCAACCCATTTTTGTCCACCAAAATAAAGTGAAGCCTGGCCTACTTCCAGTATGATCTTTAATCAGTGAGTTGACCTGTACCCTGCAGAAAAAAAAAAGCCAATTAAACATGATAGGTATGTTAAGCACAGCCTTCAGGACAAAACTCATGGTTGAAGGTTATTTCATGGCACATTTTCTTGGCTTCAGAAGAGCTACATTTACCTCGATAACTTTAACCTTCCACCTAAGTAAAGAACAAACTGAAATCCTTTCCTCTGGTTTGATTTATTGGGTCGTTTTCAGTCTGGTATATTGAAAGGTACAGGATTTTGTGAGTGCAGAGTAGCTTCAGGACAGGAGATCACGGCAGACCAAGCCCCTTTTTAGCTTTGCATCTTCACGCCAGCAGAATTCTCATCGGTAACAGGCCCCTAAATAAGGTGTCAGAGACCAATTTGTTTGCAGCTCTGCTGAGCAAGAGCACCAAGAGAGCTGCAAAGGTGGGTTTTTCCATTTCCAAAGGACTTCATACCCATAGAAACAAACCTCTCAACTCCTCCAGTATCCTTTAGTCACTCTTTCACTGTGAAGCCAGACAAGCCTGACCTCTTCTGGTTTAATTCTTGCTGTCGGCGATACACATAATGACGCACAGTTTAAAATAGTGATACTGGAATATTTAGGTCTTTGGAAAATAAGCTTAACGTTAAAGAAGCGTTTCACAATATGCCACAGACAGTGGTTTCTGAAACCTTTTAAAAACATGTGCCCCCCTCAGAATTAAGGGGACGCCAGGAGGTTGAATTAGCAAAAGGGAACCCAAAAGCAGCAAGGAAAATAATCAACCAGAATTTCACCTTTCAGTCCAAGAGACGGAGATACACAAGATACGCACAAATATGATGCAGCAGCAGCAGATGCCTCTGCTCGGCTCAGCGAGCATCCCAGCGAAGAAAACCTGTACAGAAGGAAACATTTTGGCCATCTCTATTTTTAGGCTGGGGCGTTTATCGATGCCAGTTAAAACTCATCCTAAAGGTGACTGACCGAGGCTGAAACAGACCAAAGCCTACTGCTGGCTTGCGCTGGCAGTCTTGTGCTCTCAACAGATTAACATTTCTGAGAAACGGTAATCCTACTCTCTCCTAATTTCTGAGTTCTCGGCTTTAAAATATTAGCGTCTCTTTTAAACTCCCTGCACAGACCTCGCTACTGACCTGTAAATGACTTTAATCTGTTATTCTGTGGGGTGTAATTAGTTAAACTCATTCTTAGGTTTATTTACTTCAGAAAACAAAATCTGGCCTGTACCTGGTTTTACTTGTTTCCAGAAACCAAACCAGACCAGTGCTCCCTATTGCTTTTGGGAACTTTGCTCCCACCCAACACGTTCCCTGGCCACCAAATGACAAAAAAATAATGCCGATCCTGGCAACATTTGCTGCGGTGATAAATACGTACTACCCTACCACCACTGCTAAGGAGCGTAATACTTTTCCTCCCCAACAACTATACAGAGTGCTTTGGCTCTCTAAAACACTGATGCTCTCTCTGATACGCTAAATGTGTTCTAAATAACATTGGGGTGTTAGTGTGTCATCCTTAAGTGCTGCCAGATTTGATTCCCTTAAGAAAGGGTGCTTAATCCCTCCAACATTTGTACCTTTTCTTGGTGCTAACTTTTAGAGCTCCTGAATAATTTTAGTGATGTTTAGCTTAAATTTCTGCCACCTTAGCTTCAGGTCATCATTTTCTGTCCTATTACCATATGAAATGGATTATAGTATCCCACAGGAAAGGAATTAACAAAGTAAGGGATATATTCTAGGTTACCTTGAAGACAGCTAGAGCCTCCAGCTATGCCTCCTCAGAGAAGTCCCTGTCCTAAATTACCTAAGTGTAGTTGTCTCAGTCTTTCTATTGCCGAAGTCTTTATTCCAATGCCCTCAAAGGCAGAACCTGCCCAACAAGTGGCATGGTTTATTACTGATCACCAGTGATTACGTTCCTTTTAATAGTACAAAAGAGCGCTAATTTTCTCTCAAGTGTTCCATGTTCTCTAACCTAAAGTCACATCCTTGGGCTTCAAAAGAAAGTTGGGGCTGCTTACACTGTTCGAGAGCAAATTGTCCTAAGGATTGAAGCTAAGGCTCTCTTAGCCATCTCCATGAACACCAGCTTTTAAGCAGCACGCTCAGAGCAGCCAGGAAGAGCAGAGGATGTCTTTTACAAGACAGATGATCCAATCAAGAGAAGCTAATCTGAGCCTGATGCTACAAGTCCTTGTAGAAAGGACAGAGAGCAACTAATCCGAGGAGAGACACTGCAAAGAAGCCAACTGATTTATTTGTCTCAGAGCTTGTACTGTGGAGATACATACTTCAGAGCTGTATCTTCCAGTAAAGAAAGAGAAGTATGAAAGGCCGAGCTAATCAAATCGGCAATGGAAATAAAAGCAGAGTAAACAACCTCACAGAATGTATAAGGCTTCTGAAAAGAGATACAAATTAAGTGGCCTCATCGCTGTTCTCCAGAAAACCGGCTGGTTTTAGCAGAAGGATGGCAAGAAGCGGGCCTTAAAGAAGCTCTAATCCTGAGAAAATGAATTGAGCTGCAACTCAAACAGATAAACTGGATGAAAATGAATGAGAAAGAAGTTACAGACTCTTTACTTGTATCAGATGATACGGGAATTTCATACATTTTTTTACCCTAAGGAAAAATTAGCCACCTCATTTCAATATATCAACAAAATCATCTGTTACAGGCAGGGTGACATCCACTTTATTGGGGCTGAAGAAGTTGAAAAACTTCCTAATAGCTTCAAGGTGAGATTAAGACTATCCGTATACGCCTCAGGTTTGTATCTGATGCAACAGTGGCAGTGAAGTCCCACAGAGGATTCACTGATGCTCCACAGAGCCCCACCCCTGTACATGAAGGACTTCAGAGTCAGTCGTCTCTGGTCGTGTGCTGATGCAGAATCCTGGCGTGCAGCCCCGGATCAGGCCCACCAGGTCCAGAGACGTGCAGGGCATTGCTGACGGGCTACACAGCTGTGCTGGTTTTGGCTGGGACGGAGTTAATTCTCTTCACGGTAGCTGGTACGGGGCTGTGGTTTGGAGTTGTGCTGGAAACAGCGCTGATAACCCAGGGACGGCTTCGTCCCTGCTGAGCAGGGCTTGCACAGAGGCAGGGCCTTTCCCACCCCTCACCCACCCCACCGGCGAGGGGCTGGGGGGGCACAAGGGGCTGGGGGGGGCACGGCCGGGACAGTGACCCCAGCTGCCCCCAGGGCTGCCCCACACCACACGGCGTCATGCTCAGCACACGGAGCCGGGGGAGGAGGGGGAAGGGGGACGCTGGCAGGGATGGCGTTTGCCTTCCCCCGTCACCGCTAGGCGTGATGGAGCCCTGCTGTCCTGGGGGTGGCTGAGCCCTGCCTGCCCACCGGAAGGGGGGAATGAGTTCCCTGGTTTGCTGCGCTTGTGCGCGGCTTTTGCTTTACCTGTTAAACTGTCGTTACCTCAACCCACGAGTTTTCTCACTTTCACCCTTCCAATTCTCTCCCCCACCCCACCAGGGGAGTGAGCGAGCGGCTGCGTGGGGCTGAGCTGCCGGCTGGGGTTGAACGACAACAACAGCCCATCTCAAGTTGGTGATCAAGACTAAAGCAAGAACTCCAAAATTGCCTTCCGATGCCACTTAGGGCCCCTCTGCAGCCAGTGGGGAGAGGACGGTGCCTCCCTTCAACGCCCGGGATCCCTTGGTGGTGGTAGCCAATTCTGTCCACAGACTGGAGAGGGAATTCCTTCTTACGACAGTTCTGATGCCTAAATCAAGTGCCTCAGTCAAGTTGTCTGAATCTTGGCATATGAGGTCAGGAGACGACAGCCTGTACTTTCATGGGCAGAAAGGTGAGGGGGTTTCAGAAGCAGGCTGTCGCAGAGCGAGCAGAGCAGGCTCTCGGAGGGATTAATTGTCATAACTCCACTGAAGCCACTGGAATGATGGCAACTGACAATTTGCCTCACAGAGAACATCTGTAGTTATATGAACAGGATAAAAGATCTGCATAAATGTGGCCCGTGTCAGACACTTGCCCATGGCTGGAAGCTTTCTCTTCAGGCAGGTACCTCTGTAACTGTTCTCTGCAAGAGTCCTTAGAAAGCAGGTGGCTACTCTGAGACTGGAGAAAGGATGAGATGAGGCTCTTGCTATAACCCCCCGCAGCAACTCCCACCTTCCTACAGCCAAAGCTATCCAAAGAAAACAGAACCGTAGGATTTCACACTCTGTGCGCAGCTTCTGGTGCCGCCTGCCAGTCCCACTGTTTACACGACCATGCAAAACTGTCCAGCAAGTTCACCTTCCAGCCAGCAGAACGGCTATGGTTTTGCAGTGCTCTCCCTCTTTAATTCTGTGAATGGAATAGGAAAATACGAAATTCCTTTTTAGAACTGAGAAATCAGAAGAAAATTACTGCCATCGATTCCAGCAAACCCAAGATTTACCCTTAGAAGTGCTATAAAAGCGTGCTAGGTCTTTGTCCTTATGCTGCATTTGATGTTTAATTACCTAATGTGGGGTCTCTTATTAAGAAAGCAGGGCATCCTTCGATAGCATGTTTACGAAGTATTTGGTTTATGGCACAAAGTTAATAAAAATCTGTAACGGTTCATGTGAGAACAGTGACAGACAGTGATTACTATTAAAATCAGTACAATTGCTACTAAGACTAACAACCAAATGCTGGTTGGAATCAAAAGAAACCAATGAACTGTTATAAGATACTGCTTAAGGGAACATAGGCAATATCTACCTATGCCTTCTACACACATGCCAGCCTGACGGTAGGTGCTCTTGTCCCATATGCCTGTGGATTGGTAACGTTTATATTATTATTCTGTGTGTCTGTAACTCTCCTGCCACTTCCAAAATAGACCCATTTCATTTTTTGCACCGATGGGAGCTTCCAGCTCCTTCTTCCTCATTAGAATGAAACATAACCCTCCCATGTTCCTTGTTGTGGTGCCCAAACCTAGCTACAACACAGAGATAGGCTTGCACGTTAAAACAAAACACACAGAACAATAAGAAACAATCTTCAAACAGGTACCAACACGGATGGGTTCGGTCACGAAGGCTCCGCAGCTATTGAGCAGATCCAGGTCCTTCCAGCCAAGCAGCCTTATAACCGATAGAGCCTGTGGTGCCCGCAGGGCCCTGGCACAGCTCTGGGGGTTATTTATAAATTCAGTAGCCGCATCTAAGCATTTACCTTTGAACGTGTGCAAAGAATTTTCCCACTTATTGTAGCTACATCCAAACTGTATTGGGGAAGAAGAACGAAAAGAAATGGTGTAAGCCGAGATCTGGGGATCAGGATATCCAAGTTCCAAACCCAAACTGGACACAGACCTTACCACATCCCTGGGGGGAAGAAAACATCTAGAGGAACTTCAAACCTTCACAAATAGATGCTTGTCAGGGCTTTTCTAACACCGCTCACAGCTCCTACCCCTGAGCAACTCTCACTCCCACAGACACCAGATCACAAGAGTGCCCAGATGAAATAACCATTTTTAATTTTTTTTTTTACCTCTTTGCCTTGAATTTGCATCTAAGAAAAAGCTCCATGCAACTTCTTAGGGGTATCACTCCCTGCACTTCAGCCCTTTTGTGGCAGCTCTGGAAGAGGCATCGCCAAGCTGGTATTTCTCAGCTCCTACGGAAAGCACAAATAGTCACAGGGGCGCTCGTAGAAATAGGTCTCCAAAAAACAACAGGCATAAAGAACAGACTGAAATTTGGCTCTAGACAGACATATAGTAAAACAAGGACTGGTGAGATGAAAGGACAAAACGATGAGTGAAACAGAATCTCCAGGGCCTTGTCCTCCTTTTATTTCTGCCATACCAAGACATACCAGACACCAAAGTTACACCGATACAAAAACCCCCCAAGTTTTTGTTTTCTTTGCGATTAGATGAGTCAAGCCAGGGGATGAGTTGTGTACAAGAAATGTACAGTTCCGTCTGAAATACCCCATTTCCTTGCCTTTGAACCAGACTGCAAGGTATTAATTTAAGGAAAACAAAACAAAACAAAAAAGGCAGTATTATCCCAAATCACCAACTTCTGTTTATTAAAACAAAAAACGTTCAGCATCCAGGGACTGTAATGAGAACAAGAGGTTTATTAGCAAGCCTATTTTCTACTCAACAGCCTAACTAGTTTCCTGCTGTGCTGTTTCGCTAATAGGCCCGTGGATTAAATGCAAAGTTTCCTCTACTAAATGAGGCTTCAGACTAATGCTGGAAGAGACGGTGTATTTCAATGAAGGGAAAGTTTAAAACAAAAAAAAGTTGTTGCTTAAGCCCTTTGCTGCCCTCTGCTCCCCCTGGAGAATTCAGAGCCAGAGGCAAAGACACAGAGACACAGACTATATCACTGGAGACCGAACTGGAATTTTCTCTGCGTCTCTTGAAGACTGACACGGACAAAGCGGTGGCACGAGGGGCACACGAGAGGCCAACAGCGCTGTAAGTGCTGCAGCAAGTGCTATTAACTCCTTCCTCCTCCTGTTACCGACGTAGCTCTGCCAGCCTTTTCCGGCATTTATCATGCCCAATATTTCATTTGCTGCCACAGACACTTGGCTCCTGCTCTTCCCCCGCCTCTCTTCTATTGCCTCCACAAAGCTACTGCTCCCTCTCAGCCTCTCTTCCTGCGGCTCTGCAGTTTTCCCCCTCCGTGCTCTGCCACCCTCCTTCATGCAGCGTCATGGTTTGCCCAAATCTGTCTGGAGAAGCCTTGCACACCCTGTTTCTAATCCTGCACACCCATTTTGGATTGCGCCTCAGTTTCCTCGTTGGCAATGCCAAACCTCAGACCCACAAACAGTCCCTGGTATCATAATACCTATCAATAAAAAAAAAAAGCAGCAAAACTACGAAGTTGTTTTTGTGACATCTGAATCTGTAACTCCTGACTTACCTGCAGGGGCTACATGGATCGGCTGGATGAAATGTTAAGGTAAGTTTTAAAGAAAAGTGGTTGTGAAATACACAGCTGCAGACTTTTCAAGGCGGTGCCACAGCTAAAGGGAGTTCCTCTCCGATTTTTGCCATTTGGTTTCTTACTTGTACACGGTGCTGCTTGGCCAGGGCGGGGGGCACGGCTCTCTCCAAAGGGGCACAACACGTGCAAGTAACTCTGCAGGTCCAGGCGACCGTTCCTCGCACTCCTCCTCTCCGAACAGCCACTGCGGGGAAAACATCAGTATACCTTGGAAAATATTTTGCTTGATTACTGCAAGTGTTAGCAAGGGATTAACTCAGGCTAACCTCCTGGAATCGAGAGCACAGCTCCACCTCCCGCTCTGTGCTCACGCTCCTTTTTATGCCCTTATCATATATATCATCCTAAAAACTTCTCTTGTGACCGTGCGCCAAGAGCGGGTATTAAAGCTGCTTTCTGTGACGGTCTTTAAATCCGTCTCTGAGCCGCTGCTGCCCAAAGCAAACTCTCCCATCCTGCAAGCATTAACCGTTTCTCTGCTCTAGCGAGATACTTTGCTGCAGCTCTATTTTGAACCCCCACGGATGCTACACCAGCACCAAACTCAGTGATCGAATCAGGGGATAAAGGGTATTCTTCCCCTTTACCTCTAAATTACCAGTGAAATTTAACACCCAACATTTATATCATCACAAAGAGGAAGAGCTTTTTGCTTACAGCCAGTAGAAAAGAGCTGCTTTTTTTTCCTCTCCTGCTTCTGACACGTGTTGTTAGTCTGCGTAACGTGTCTTCTTAATTCAATATAACGCAAGCCACACGATGAAAATTATATTAAGAAAAATGCCATGGGTAAATCCTAAACCAGCCTCTGAAGTGGTGGTGGCCTGCATGGACGTACAGCAAAAGGACCGTTATAAACTTCTGTATTACTATTTCAGACGTACTGGGGGAAAACTTCTGTGGCTTTTGAGGTTCACGGAAGGCTTGCCGCAGCTTGCAGTCATCCTAGTTTCAGCGCAGCAAGAGCTGACCTAAATCTAGCGTAAGGTGTAGAGAAAGAAGCCGATTAAGATTCTAACCTCAGCGCCAGCCCGGATGTTCTTCACTAGTTCTAGCAAATCACTTTCACTTTTATTACTTCCACTTCCCATTCTCAAGCCGTGATAAGCATCGGCTCTTTTTCACAGGGCACTGCAAGGTTTTTTTTCTTTTTAATGTAAAATATAATTACACCTTCTGAGGGAAGATGGGCAGACAATTGAATATATTTGCTTAGAGGAAGACAGCTTTAAAAAGCCAGAGAAATCTCTCCTTATGCCCACGTGAAAAACAAAGTTCCCTTTCGCTGAAAACCTGACTAGGTTTCAGAACAGGCTGCAACGTGTGCTTAGATCTGCCAAGAAAGTCCTGGACAGGCGACAGTTTCAGACTCTAATATTAATTTTCAAGGATTTTGCTTTTAACGATGAAGTTTTTATTAGTGCTTTGTTTCTGCCGTTATCTGGTCTTGAAAGTTCCATTGGGACCTCGGCTGTCCCGCTAGCTAATCCGGCTCATTACATGGCCCTTACGTTATGTGCACCATAAATAACACAAAGGCAGGCTGAAAGATTGATTTCACGATTATCTGCAGGGCTGTTTTCTCTAAAAACTTTTTCAAAATCTAGAGAGGAAAAATACTTCAGTGTATCCATCTCTCCTGAGCGGTTTAAATCCGGCGGCAAGGAAAGCAAGAGTTCCTTTGACCCTGCTATTTTCTCAGGGACAGCAGTGCAGGTTTCACACGTTTTACAGAGAGGGGAGGAGCTCAAGGTCATTTTCCTCAGTTGGGGATTTTGATGTGGGAAGAGGAGTTGGTTCCCATGCAGTTATTTTACCTGGTGTCTGACAAACTATTAATCGACTTAGAAAAGCTGATTAATCAAGGTAGAGGAAGTTGAGAGAAGGATACGTAAGAATTTATAAATTATTTTGAGGCTAGAAGCTGGCGTGAATAATCAGGCAGTTCCAGGAATGGTGAAGATGAAGCAAATCTGTCTTCAGAGCACTTTAAAAAAGAGAGGAGTACAAGCCGTACTTAGAGCCACCATCACGAAACACTAAGAGCTCGCTGTAAATTGAATTTCTCTTGGGAAGTGTCACAACAACTTCATGAAGCTCAAGTTGAAGACAACTGTCAGAAGGCTGAGTGGGATAGAAGCCATTAAAAAAAAAGGCTCCTAATCCTTTACCTGGGTCTTGATGTATCCAGAGTTGGATGCCGAGCTGCATCGGTACTGTGGAAGTGTGGCGGTACCTTCCTCGCATCCTTTATTTTCCCAACAAGAGCACAGTAAATCACCTGTTGTCCCTTATTCCCCCTCAGACCATGTCCGCACATCCTGCAGTCAGCAAGCACTGCCTCGTGCCACCAGCTCCAACCTCTAATTTATTTCCCCAGCCTCCATGTAGGCAGCGCTCTCCAGCAAAGGGAACGAAAGGATTTCTTACGCCCTGCTTTCCCTCCACCTCCTCGCTGCTCTAAAAGCCAGTCCCTGAGAGCACAGTCATACTGGGCCCACACACCAGCATTTCTTCTTGCAGCTGGGCCCCCGTTGTGGAGAGCGCAGGGTACGGCCTCGGAACCACGCTATAGGTGGGTGACGTGGTTAAATTCTTCTCAATTTTGAAGAGACTTTGTGGGGGGGTTGGAAATCTTAAGTCCTGAGTGAGGAATACTCTAGCACAGTAATGAGGGCTCTGTTTTCCACTGGATTAGGCTTCTTATAAATTTACTAGCAAAGTTATTGTTTAAGAGAACAAATCTAGTGTGCATGGGAAAGCTGGCAGATATTTCCCATTACACAGGTCTGTCGGTAGTTTACCATTTCAGAACCATTTCCTTCCACTCTCCTTTATAATCTTGGATATGGAGAGCTCCTGTCAAAACACAGCTCTGCCAACACACTTTATCCAATTTTACAACATTAGCTATGCCGTAATCCTCTGTCCAAACACTCGCTGGGCACTGCACTTCCACCCACACCCGCTCCTGTGTTTGCGTGTTCGCCTCTTGAGCCATCCTCGAGCTCAGCAGTTTCATTTAAGTCCCTATTTACACTATGCAATTTATTCCAGGACCAAAGGTCTTGCACACAGAAGTCTGGAGAAGAGGGGGCTGAGGGGAGCCCTTCTCGCTCTCTGCAGCTGCCTGAGAGGGGCTGGAGTGAGGGGGGGGTCGGTCTCTGCTCCCAAGTCACCAGTGACAGGGCGAGAGGGAACGGCCTCAAGCTGCGTCAGGGGAGGTTTAGGTTGGAGATGAGGGGAAATGTCTTCCCTGCCAGAGCGGTCAGGCCCTGGCACAGGCTGCCCAGAGAGGTGGGGGAGTCACCAGCCCTGGGGGGGTGTAGCCGTGGCACTTGGGGACATGGTTTAGGAGGCCTGGGGGTGTTGGGTTGGGGGTTGGACTTGATGATCCTAGAAGTCTTTTCCAACCCTAATGATTCTATGATTCTATGATTTGGCAGGATTCAGGAATTGACGTGGATTGAAGCTAGAATGGGATTTCCCAAACAAGCCAGACCTTGAGCTTGCAGTCCCAACACTGAAAAGCTTGGGCTCTAGCATGCTGCCCATGAGCTGCTCTGTATCTGTTCATACTATCACACTGGGTAGAGGCCCTGACTACCAATCCCTGTGCTTCAGAGACTGTGTCCTCCTGGATCCAGCCCTCAAAAAAGCTCCAGTACTCAAGGAGGTTGTTGCTTCCATCCTACAGCGGAACGAGTATTTCTTCCTGCGCAAGCTATTGCAGCTGAAATCCCCCTGCATGCCCCTACGGAGGCCGATATCTAGCAGAGTTGGCCCGGCACTATTACATCTAACCTGTCAGAGCTCATTTTCGATCCTGTTATTCTGGGGGCTGGCGCGCTGCCAACTCATCTCTGATGGCTCGGCAGCACGAGCTCCCCCGGGGCGCGCTCTGTTTTCAAATGTCTCTCTCCAGCCTTACACAACGCAAAGCTCTGTCATAAACCCTGCGCAGAGAGCAAGATTTCTGTGCCGCCTAGAGTGAACTAGCGGCAATGCGTGTCTGGGTGTGAAAGTCTGTGCCGGTGTTGGGCTGCCTGCCCTCGTAGGCATCCCTGCCTGGTCCGAAAGTCCCGTATCTTGGCACGCCGAACAAATCAGAAAATACCCTTCCCATAGAGGGAAAATCCTTCGTGGAAATACAAGCTTCCATTTTCACTCTCCTGTATTGAACAGTAAGTAAATCTGCAGTAGGTCAAATCAGCTTGAGTTGTTTTTCAGTGTGTTTTCCCTCCCCTCTCCACCCCCTAGGCCTGGATCTTCCTTTTCGCAGCACCTTTTCTTGTAGCCCATATTAATAGTAAAGGAAGCTTGTAAGAAATATTGTACCTCTGTTACTGTTGTCCCCGCCCCACTCTCTGCTCACCTCCCGCGCATCACCAGGCAGACAGGCCATGTTGTTTGCATTGGCGTGCGCCAAGCAGAAAGGTTTTTGGCTTCAGGTACCTTTAAAAGGAAAGAAGACAGAGTTTAGGGAAGTCAAGTCTGGAAGCACACTGCATCCCCTCAGAACAGTCCAAAGAATGTAATGATTCATAAAACGTGTACGCAGGGAATATTGCTTGAAGTTGGAAAGTACCAAGTTTCCAATCTTCCAAAAAGAAAGGAAAAAAAACCAAAAAGAAGATGCATACAGTGTTTTCTTGCCTCGCTAGAAGCCTCTGGGAGATTCCTGTGACACGTTAGTGTTCCGCCCTTGATAAGAATCATGCTCTTTTCTTGCAGTGCAGCAGGGAGACCTACTTTCCCTGAGTATCGAAAATGTGAAAGGCCTGAGAATGCTGAAGTAGAGGAGCGGTTACATGTCTCACTAGCAGAGCATGCTTCGGGCCTCATCACAAACACAAATGAAAAAGATGCAATGTAGGATTTAAAAGGATGTCTTTTTAAGATTATAGGATCCCTCCTTCATCGGATCCTCCACTGTGTTTCAGGTCTTGAACGGCCACAGCGTGGTGCGCCTTTGTGTCGGTTCGCTAACAGACGGATTTAAATACCAAATGTGGGACTAGACATTAAGTTTCCTAGATTTCTAAGAGTTGACAAACTTGACCTGGATTTTCTGAAGAGCAACTCAGATGGGCTCTTAGCCTGAAAAATCAAGATAAGAGAGACCAAAAGAATGACCAGCAGGCTAAGGTGCCTAATTACAAGCCTGTAATGGATTGTGTCCGTAGCCTTAGGCAAGCTACTTCAGCGCTTTGCAGAGTCTGACAGTTAAGGAGGAGGAAGGAGCGAGGAGCAGCAGAACAGAGGCTTTCTGATGTGCATTATGACTTGCTGTTTCATGTGGATCAAATCGTTACCAAGCACTGATGGACTGGTTGATTTTAAAGTACTAGAGAAATCTCAGTATCCACTCTAAATCCCCTGCAGCCCATTGTCTTCCTTAAGCAGCGTGCTCAAGAGCAGAACTATTTTCTTCCTCTTATATATTAAACAAGAAAAGCCATGCCAAATGAACAGGGGTGAAAAAAACCCCACCAAAACCATCCAAAAGCACACTATCAGCATCACTAAGCCCAGCCAAATTGCTAAAGACCTTCCAGAAGCAGTCAAAACTAAATCTGCGCTTTGAAACTAGAATAAAATTGTTTGTTTAACCAGTTACTGATCCAGTCTCTTTAAATGATTTACTTAAACTATTCATCCTGATCCTGGCACCAACAAACAAAAAAGAAATCATGTCTAGATTAAACGGTAACGGACATCCTTAAAGTTACTCCTCCCCGCTCCAGTCCTTAGGAAAGGCGGGCATTGCATCCATTCTCCTCTTCCCTCCCTTTGCTCTCCCATCCCCTCTCCTTCGCGCTAGCCGCAGCACTGCTGGGCAGCACACCAGCCTCCGCGTGTGCAGTTACTCCCTTTGTAGCAAACTACATTCGTTGCATAATTCATGTCTTAAACATCTCTAAAAGTAGACAGCTAGTGATGAGAAGCCCAGCTTCACTTGGTTACGTTTTGTAACATTTTTGGGGGAACAAGACATCGAGAGGCACGCAAATGATTTTGACAAGCTTTCTTCTACTGCGGGTTACTGCGAACGCAAAGGCGTTGAAGCGTTGCACTGTCAGATCTGGATATTCTTCAGAACGCATTTGTCCCCGGTGCAGTAACACCACCGGCCCTGGGATTTATGTTAGCGCCATACCATGGTGCTGAAAGCCTCGGGGCTCAGCCCTGCTGATGATCCAGCAAAGACTGTAGGGTGAGCTTCGAATCCAGGAAAGGTCCCAGAGCTTCCGAGCACCAGTCCTTCTGAAGTACCTCAACACTTGACTCACCATTTGCATCAGCACCACCGAGGAGTCTGGGATGTACAGAACAATCTTACAGCTGTCAAAAAAGTAAGCCCTACTGAAAGCTTTACGTGCTCACCCGCTTCTCAGTGGTGGGAATGTACTTTCAATTTGTCCTGAAATTGGCAAGTCTCCTTCTCTCCCCAAAATCAGTTTCTATTGAGATTGCTGTGAACAGGATCAACGTGGCCGTCTGAAGAGCACGGAACGAAGAAAACCCCAAAGACAGTCTTAGGTTTTCAGATGGAAACGTGGATAGCCTCACCGACACGGCCTCTGTTTACACAGACGCACACGCGCGTGCACACATCGCTCGGCCTCTTGGAGAACACTTCACTGCTTGACACGGTGAGGCCTGCAAATCCTGGCTTTTCAACGAAACCCTGGGGTGAGCGCGCTCTTTGGGTATGAGCCCAGCTGCTCATACAGAACATTAATCACAAAATACTGACTTTTAGAGCAGGGACCTTGGAGATCATTCTTAGAGCGTGCAAACCACCTCAGAAACCAGTGAATCACTGAAAGATTCCGACTGCTGTTTTCAGATTCCTTGATTGCTTCCACGTACACCTAAGCATGACCTCATCCTCCCGTTATGAGACTCAGATGTGGTGAATTATTATCAAAAATGTGCCCCTAGATGTCCGATATGGTGGTACACATGGTGCAAAACACTCTGAGGCACCAGACCCTGGGGTAGAAGTCAGCTGGCTCTGTAGAGCTGGCATTTGAGTTACGGGATAAAACTATTTTGGATTCTTCTTGTGAACTGCAGTTTTGAACCCTATTTGATTACGAAATAACAAGATATTTAATATTCTGACATACCTGTGACCACCTTTCAGTAGTCTGTCTACAGTGACTGGAAAGATTTTGAATCTGTCTGCTGCCAAAAATACCGCTTGCTGCTGCTTGGCCTTGGCGGAATCTCTCCTAACACCCTGCTGTCCCTGTTTAAGACACCTTAAACAACACGTCAACGCCACAGAGACCCGCTGCAAACAAGGACCTTCGCCAGTTCTGTACCAGCTTGGCCACCTTAGAAAACCCAGCTTCAGGGGAGAACGGGGCCCATCTGACAGTCACACAGCCAGGTGGCAGCCACTGCTGATTTTAGTCCATAAAAATCCTTCTCTGATGGAAAGTCTGCAGCAACAGCTTCGAGCAGTCAGTTAACCTCACCGGGGCTCCGGGATATTCGCGAGGCTTTTTTTGAATGCTCGTTGGTAGCTATAACAGCTTGTACAATGCAGGAACGCCTGCTTTCCTTCTCTGTCTTGCTTTCTAAATGCTTATTTCTCAAAAGCAGGGGGACGCCAGCCAGGCAGAGCTCAACCACCGTGTACGCTGGGCACTGAAACGCAAGTCTGAGAGGAAGGAGAAATAAATGCTCTGCATTTGCTGTCCTTCTTCGAGCCTTACCAAGGGTCTCGGCAAGCAACCAGGAGAGGATTCTTTCATTTAGTACGCCGTCGCACGTCACAAGATTATTCTCCACCATTGTAATCTCAAGTGCACTAACCGTTGCCTTCCGGCACCAGCACCTGCTCAGGGAGATGATCCCCACCTAATGGATCTCATGAGTCCGCATTTTCACCTTGTATTTAATTTTCAAGCTTTTCTTGACCTACTACTCCTTGCTATAACCTCTGGCTATGTAACTGCAACCAGAGCTGTAGTCTTACATTTACCAGCAGCGTATCTAGACACACAGTTTGCTACAATACCTTGTGTTTGCTGCGTCTGACACAATCTCAGACCATAACTTTAAACATTCCAGTAGTTTAAAAACATGATGCTAGCAGATATAAATACCTTTTCATCCACAGAATTCGAAGCATCTCACAGATGTATTATCACCATAACTATTTTTTCAGCAGAGAGGGTAATATTTAATGTACAGAGAAAAGATTCTTAGTTCAATTCTTACGTTAGAACTGAAGGAGACGACACAGCAGCAAGCATCCAACTCTGTGTTCTCCGAGAACAACGTGGTTTCAGGACTCCACCTCAAAATTGTTCAGCAGCAACAAGAAACCAAGTTTCCAGCGCTGTGCAAGAAAAGTGACAGCCAAGTGAATTAAGTAACTTGTTCAAGATCATTCCAGAAATCAGTTTCAGTGCTGGGAACAGAACATACTTTGTCAGCTTGCCTGCTGTTTACTATATTCAGTGACCCTCGTGGCTCCTCCACGGCTCCCACGACCAGCCTGCCTCTCCTCTGTCTTCATTCCCTCCCAATTCTTTCCTTTCTTGCCACATCCTCCCCGGTTCCCTTACGGGAAATGGTGCATGTTGAGCAATTTTAACCACCCCTCCATGTCAGTCCTGCCAATTCCATTTTTATTATCTCTCTGACTTTTCACTTTGGCACAGAGGCAACAGAATTGAACGGAAATACTGTGACTCCAAGTTTTCTGCAGGTTAGAATGACAGAGACTTGGAGGCATCCCATCACCCCTCCGGCCTCGGGTGCCGGCAGCCCCCAGGGCAGACACAGGCTGCCTCCCCCCCAGACCATTCCTCCACCCGCATGTTCCCTCGGGGGCAGGCAGCCTGTTCCCTCTGTCTGGCGCTGCCTGGCACAGCTCCCGGATTACCAAGATTACCAATGACTGGTTTCTGCACATTTTTGTCCTCCTGTACACTGAGCCCTCTGTAAGAAGTAACCCCGAATCAAAGCCCAAATCTCCCATATTAAGTATAAGGCAGTCGTGGAGAAGAGCAGGATTTCCTGCAGCTCTGTTGATGGCTTTAAAAATTAATTCATCTCACAGAAAAAACTGAGGGATGCATCTTGCTCTGTTACATACAAGTCTCATTTTAGACTTAGCCCTGAGAACAGAGCTGACCCAGAGCAGACAATTCAAATTCCCTTTCTATATGGACCGATTTTCTTCGGCTGTCATCTACAAGCCAGTCCGGCTGCAGATCCCAGAAATGATCTGTTCACAGATGCTTCATTATGGCACCTAGGAAGAAATCAGCAGGAAGTTTACAAAATATATCAGCCAGAAGCTGCCCTTGGCCATCATTCTCATGATAAGAGGAGACCTAGGAGGTTCAAATGCAAGAAAAACTGGCTTCAGAGACTCACCAGCCTGCTGTATGCTGCAGGATATCCAGAGGCAACAAACCACGTCAAGCACGCAAGATGAGTTCAAAGCGTGCAAGAGCTGAAGTGATCTGCAGAAGCAAATCAATACAGACGCTCCCGTGTTAAGCAGCCACATGAGAGATTAGCAAAGATCAGTACCTTAATGAAGAAAATCTTTTGAGAAACAGGAGAATGAATCGTATTTATGCTTCGTACTGGCGGTCGAGGCAGAGCTCGCCCAGCAGAGGTGCTGTATTTCCACAGATCTCCCCATAACGTCGTGACCTATGAAACATCAAGTAGCTGCACTGATAAATTCTTTGACAGAGCTAGATTGGAAAGGTACCTTTGCAAAAGTAAATACATGTAACTTGTGTAAAGCAGAAGAAAAAATGTCACAGTCCATGATAGGGCAAGAAAAACAGCTCGGAGTAAGATGCAAAACCTCTAAAAGCAGGTTGTGTTAACAACAACCAAGCTGAGGAGGTCATGATAACATCTGCAAAGCACTTTTGCTGCCTGGGCAACCCTTTAAGCTTGCGGTACGTTTGTGCAGAGCAGAGGGGTGGGGGTGACTTTATGGATGTTTATGTGTTCGTGGCAAAACAAAAGGGAAAGAGAGGAAGGAAACATCTTCCAGCTTCAGCAAGTTATATTGGAAAGGCGCTACCGTGTTCCTTTAACAAAACAAAAAAAAAAAGCTGTTCTACTCAGCTGCTAAAATCCTGTCTTAGATTTCAAAAGTGGGGTGCGATGCTATTTGTGGAGACGGGACCCCGTTATCCTGCGCGCACACTTGCAAGGAGCCGGCACCTCTGGAGGGAAGCGGGCCAGCTGTTTCACAAGCGAACAGCTATTGCCACGGATGGAATCTTAGACAGCGCACCAGGTATTAGAGCC
The DNA here is from genome assembly GCF_949628215.1 of Phalacrocorax aristotelis. Lineage (NCBI taxonomy): Eukaryota > Metazoa > Chordata > Aves > Suliformes > Phalacrocoracidae > Phalacrocorax > Phalacrocorax aristotelis. Next base: position 23,036,767 of record NC_134286.1, on the reverse strand, counting down.
TGGCTGACTGCCTCTGACAGGTCTCCTCCTTTGGGATATTCTTCCTCTCCCTGATGCAAACCATGTTTCCATTAGACTCGGGAGACTAACTGCGATTTCAAACACACCAAGAGGGACAAAGCTTCCCCCAAACACGTGCACGCGTAATGCGTCTTCAGTGTTTTCCAACCAGCAGACGTTTGCCTAATTTTATTCAGTCAAAATGGTTTTGCTCATAAGTGCCTTGATGGACACTTTCCGCAGAAGAAATATCCCAGATCGAAGTCGCCGATGCAAAACTACTCGAAGCCTCATCCGAGCCTTCCTCTCGTTTTAACACCAGTACAGAAACTTTCTTTATGAAAGTACCCGGGTTTCCAGCTCTGCTGCACGCAGCACGTGTCCGACAGTCCTCTGGTGAATCACCTAGTTTCAGTTAAAACCAGAACAAAACCATCCCACCTTTTGCTTAGAATTCAATCCCCTTCCACTCCGTAAGATGGTTAGGGTTGCCAGTTATTAAAAAAATTACAAAAATCCTAAAAACCAGCAGCATTTCTTCCCCAGAAGGGGATTCACTGTTCCCTCCCAGCTTACTCTTCACTATTAGCCTTGCACTAGCACCCAGCGAGCAGCTGGGCGAGGTCTAAGCTATGTGGTAAAAACCAGACAGTGCTGCTCCCTGCCCCGTTGACTACCCAGGGCCTGAGCGTGATGAGGTCCATTTGCTCCTCTGCACCCTCGGGTGTCCCCCGGCTTCACGGCTGCTCCCCGCGGCCCCTCCGGGAGGCAGAGGGAGCGGTGGGTGGAGGCGGTGGGGGTACTTCACTGGCACATCTTCAAGAAATCGTTCCTACAGCCTTTTCTCCTTTGCAAGGCTCTCCTCGTTTCACTCTTTGCAGTATGCTTTTCTCTAATTTTCAACAGGAAGAATCCGTTCCAGAAGTGCCTTTTATTTACCTCGCTCAGCGCAGTCCAAGATATGGTGTGAAAAAGCTCCATTTCCCCTGTTTCACCTGGGCGCCTCACAGAAACTGCCGGCAGCGTACCAAACACACGGAGAATTTCCATCACGGCCACGACCCGCTTTGCTTTACAGCAAAGGCTACAGGAGTCCATACTGCCAATGTAGAAAGCAGGAGAAATTCCGCATCATCTTGGTTTGAAGCTGACAGGAGGAAGCGCGATGCTCGCCCTTCCTCAGCCGCTTGTAAGATGAAATACTGACACTTTCCCATAGGACATAACCCCCCCCCAAATCCTGCTAAGGATTCTGGACTGACAGACATTAAGCCTCAGAAGAATTTCCACAGAGGCTACGTCCAAATGTTACAACGCTAAAAAAGCCTGTTAATGCTATAATAATGTGACATAATGTACCAGGGCAATTACACACAAGAGCCCTGCACGGTGGTAGTGCCAGACACCGTGCACCGCTCTGGCGCATGCGGTTGAGGAAGAGTGAAGAAGGACAAATGTTTACGCTGCTTTTGTGACCACGAAGACCAAAACCATGACCGAATTCCCGAGAGATGGATGTTCAAAGGAGACCAGCTTCAACGAGCAGCTGAGACTAACGCGTTTTCCAGCACCAGCTCTCTCCTCCTGCTGTAGCCTCCTCCCTTCTCAAGCGAGCTGCGCTCAGCTCCGTGCTGCTGCAGCTGCCCCACCACCAGCACCCGTGCCAGCGACTTGAAAACAAATTCAGCTCCACCCTTCACTTCCCTGTACACACACCTTGTTGCTTGAGGCAAAAAACATCTCAGCCCACATCTCTCTTGCCACCGAGCAGCAACAGCCCAAGAGGAACTATCACCTCTCGCTTGGCGTCCTTTGGCACCTCGATGCGTACTCGCAGCAGAGCCACCGCGGACGCACGGGGGGCTCTTCGGGAGCGCAGCCTCCCTGCCGTAGCTCACACTGAGCTGGAACGAGCCATCGCTTACCCGGCCCCCTCATACATTTCTTCTCCTGCCAGCATTAAAATTGTCAGATTGGCATTTTCAGCGTGAGTCTGCCAAGATGAACTTGAACTACACGCGCATCTGTCTTCTTCACATCAGCGTGAATCTTCTTTCATTGCTTCCAGGGCTGTTAATCCTTCTCCTCTGGGACTGCACCAGGACGGTCCTTTCTTCTTGAGGATAATCGGGCTGTCAGACAGGATTCTAGAAAGGACAGAACAGTTCCTTTAATTTTCCTTTTCTTTATAATTAGGTATTCAGTCCCATCAGAGCAGAAGAAGGACAGACAAGAGTTCAAGGACAATTCTGGCATTTTTTTAATGGCATTCATAGGTCACGGTTAATCAGAAGCCCATTTCAGAACTTACAGTTAAGAGGAATCCTGAAGATAAAGCTACCAATTGTTAAAGGAAGGAACCAGAGGGGGTAGGAGAGAGGAAAAAAAGTATTCGCTCTCAGCAAACCTCTAACACAGAACTCTTCAGACACCCAAAAATGGGGTGCATAAGGCAGCACCACAGGAGGACCTTCAGAGGGCCACAGGCTTATGGAATGGTTCCCTTCGGTGTCCCTTTGGCCGTAAGACCTGCATCCCACTAGCAACGTAAATCACAGAAGAACTAGGCTGCAGTGTATGAAAGCAGGCACTTACACGAATCATTGTGATGCCTCGCGATGGCTAGACACAGGCATAGCACAACACTCAGCGCAGCAGTGGCATGCACGTTCTGGCTGCCTTCGGGACAAGAAGAGGAGAAAGAAGGTATTTCCTGCTACGCCGATCTTTTTTTCCCCCATCTACGCCGCAAATACAAACTCTGATGAAATGCAGCCGCTTCTGGAAACACAGAACACAAAGCAACTGGGTTTTTTAACATGAGGGAGGGAAAACACAGGGGACTTCCAGTTTGACTCCGTAAGACACCCCAAAAACTAGACCTTACAAGCAGCTATGTCTACAGAAAGTGAAAGACCATAATTCACCGTGTCACCTGAAAAACAATTTTCAGCAGTATACGGCTGCTAGCAGCAAAGTGTCTCGCTGGTTTATTGGTAAATCACAAGAGAGCATCTTCAGCTGAAGCATCAATGCCAGGCAATGATTTCTACACAATCCTGTGCTCACAGCCTTGGAAAATTGCCTGGGTGTCCCAGCAGAATCAAACAAGATAACGAGAGAGTGATTCAAGTAATGAGTAATAACAAGGCCTGGAGAAGGCTGCCTGCTTACAGACAAACGTGATATTTGCAGTAATTAATAAATGTGACAAGACAGCAAGTTGCTGACAGTAGAGTAAGCATGAGCGGGTTACAGTTCGGATCTGACGCACTTTAAAGTTTCCACTCCCGATTTTTAAGTTCTGCATTATTTTTTTTTAACTTTTTTTTTTTTTAAAGGTGAACTCAAATCTGGGTTCAGCTTTTCACTTCACCAGAGATGAAGAAGATTTCGGGTTAGAATTTTTGGACTGAACCTACCACAGCTTTAAACAAGGGCATTCAGCCTGACAAAATTCACCTACTCTACCACCTGAGAAAATACTCATTGCAAGGTGAGGTTAGATTGAATCCTCCCATAAGAAAAGTCATTTATTCTGAGAACGACTTCTCTCTAAGCAGCAAATCAGAGCAGTCTGAGACTAGTTTTCTATTTTCATTGCCAGGGCAGTTTCAAAAGACCCGTGTTCATTAGCAGCCCCTACTAGTCCCTGCAGGACCTGTATCCAGACGTACGTGGGAGAATGAAATGCAGTACTGGCCCTGAGGAGCATTCCTGAACTTCATTTTTTATTATGACAATTCACCTAGAAACTTTTAACCACGACAAAGTCATCCCTGGGACAGACAACATATAAACTATCCTCAGAAAGGAATTCCCTGCTCCAAAGCTGTTACAACCTCGTAAGTAAAGTGTAAGAGAGGAACGAGAGCTGATCTTTCAAGACCACACAGCGGCTCAGCAACACGACTGGGATCCAAACCTGAGTTTTTCTGGCTCCCAGGCTATAATTCCATCAGCCAGATCGAAGGAAAGCAGCACGGATATTTTCACTCGGGTAATCTAAACGCACATCACCCAGCCCAGGCTCTTCAGCATCAGCCAGTGAAACGGAGCGTACCCCCAAATAAATGCCGGCCCTCCCGCATCACGGCGGGAGGATGCACCTAACAGGGCGGTTTCTCGCTAGGCAGCTGTGGTGAAGAACAACCCGTGGGCTGAGGCTTGCTTGTCCATCCGCCCGGGGATGCTGAGGCCGCCCAGAGGCAGCAGCACCAGCCCCGCGCACATCGCCTCAGCTCGGGGGGGCACGGAGGAGAGGAGGGTGCTGGGGGCTCTCCATCCTCCTTGTGTAACCACACCATCAGGCCACAGATTCCCCCTCGGTTTTTATCCTGGTGACAGAAGGTGAAAGCTTGCTATTCCCAGGCACATTTATTTATCACTTCATTCTGATCTCCATAGAAACAAGTCATGATATTACCGGCTGCAAAAGGGAGGTTGGGAGGTCTGCAGAAGCTGCTGGGAGCCAGTGGCACAGAGCAGAACAAATGCTAGAACTAGAAAAGTGTAATTTCTCTGCAAAGAACAATGAAATAAGCGGCAGGAGAGTTGAAAAGCGCTAAATGTGAGAGGCCTGAACTTAATACCACTTCAATTATTTAACAAGATTGTCTCGTCTATGTATTTGGATGAGTATGATCAAACCTCAGGACTGCTGAGGTCGGCTCATCACCACTTACAGACAGTGCTGGCATATTGTATCTCTGTGCCCACCGGGCACCTTTGGATTGCTTTTTATCAGCCTTCTCTAGAAAAGATGAAAAAGGAAAAAAAAAAAAAAAACAAAGCCAGATGCTCAGGGCTGAGCTTGATCCTACAGAACTCAGCGACATCAGGTGAGTCCAGACTTGGCTCTAAACAAATAAACACAGATGACAGTAATAACACAGAAATATAGGTTGTGAATGGATGCCGTGCAAGCCTGCATCTGGCGTCGGGGATAGTTTTGCTAGGGACCAGAGCCAGGCCGTATGGTTAGCTCAGTACCATTACACTCTCCTGAGCTATTTAAATATCTGAATTGGGACGAATGTGAAATGTCCTCCCTTACCCATTTTGTAAGCTAGAGAAATATTAAGTTAAAAAACGTCTTTCAGACAAGGACCACCGGGGTCGGTAGGAGACACTGATCTGTCCCACCTCCGGTATTTGATGTTTCACTTACAGACGACCGTCAGCCACTGCCCAGGCTAAATGCGTACAAGAGTTAGCCCCTTCTTCAGAAGGAGCGGATGGGAATGTCCCAACAGATCTTCTGTCTTTGCACCGCCTGATGTGCCTCCCTCGTACCACGTGGTAACCACACCCGCAGCAACCTCATCGCTGAATTTCTTGACACAGCTTGTGCACGTCTCAGGCCGTACCCCAGCTGCCTAAGCTCTCTCTCAGGGAAGGCTCACAGCAGCCTGTTACTATTTATAAGAATCACAGGCTCTGTTTTCATGGCCAGAAAGAACCATCTGAATCATTTAATCCGATCGATAACAAAGAGCATAAACTATATCCTTGATACAACCTCTTGTCTGAGCCACCAAATAGAGTCTAGAAGGTGAGCCCAACCAAAAACTCTCGTTCTAAGAAATAATTGCAATGCCTGGACGGGGTTTCCTGCAATTCATCACTGGTGTAATTAAAAATGAGACCCCTACCTCCAGTCTCTCTTCAACTCAGATTACGTTACATATTTGTGTGCCACGCTGAAGGGCAAACCAAGATTTGTTCCCTGGGCACGGACTGTCATGAAGCCACTCAGAATCTCCGCTTGCTAAATTCAGTATATTCGGTTTCTGGAGTCTTTTGGTAGAAGACCAGAAACCCAACTGATGGAAACATTTGCTGCTGTATTTCACAGAATAAACATAGGGTAGTGGTGGGTATCTTAAATATCTGTTTGCTCATTTTGCCTTTGCTTCAGACAGGCCATTCCCACTGCACTAAACTGCAAAGATTTTTCCACAAGTACATAGCAAATATCTGAATTCTCTGAGACGGAAAATTGTCAGTGATCTCACAGTAGACTGAAAAGACACTGAATCTTTAATAATCAGGTCTTTAAGAAAGGACTTATTATTTCTTAGTACTGAAGTGCCGAGTTATTCAAAGTTTTCAGCTGCTACAAAGTCAGTATTGGTCCCAAAAGCTCACAGAAGGTGCCAGAGAGCCTTCCTAGAGGCTGCTTATGAGCCATGAATTTTATTTTACTTTTTTTAAATTTAATTTGGAATAACACGTAAGACTTGCAGGATGCATGTGTGGCATCAGTGCAAAGTGGCTTGTTTATTTGTTTTCTGGCCAAAAAGCAGCAGGTGCTATTACTGAGAACGTCTTGAACACAAAGAATTGCAAATGAATTCTACCTCACAAAGAGGTCGGGGACAGATTTTCCAAAAGCAGCTCTGATATATTTGCAAATTACGCGCAGGATCGTGAGCATCACCGGCGCTTCCACCACACCCACGTGCAACCTGCCGTAACTCTCGACACGAGGGGTTCTGCAGGCCCAGGTATCATCCTGCCAGCAGCAGGTTTGCTCGGACACTGCCAGCAGCAGAGTATATTTATTGTTGTTTAAGTACTTTTAGAGCTGTCACGCGCCTGCGTTTGAAATGTCAGCCCAAAATGTAAATTGGAAAAGTCAATATCCATCCGCTTATCTTTACGAATCTAAAATCTAGAATGCTCAAAAGAACAACGGGTCTGTTCTTCAGTTTACACAGAAGACGCCGTAGCAAGTTTTCAACCCCAGTACATTATACCATGTATATATGATGAAATGTACGTTCAAAGGACGTCACCCCGACGGGGAAGTGCTGCAGAGTTTAGTGAGAAATACAAACCTACTGACCGTTTTAAATGATGCTCGAGAGTCCTGTGCCAGATGAGATTTACACCAGCTTTGTACCTCGTCTTTCTCACACCCAAGTGTACTATGGTGGAGACAAGCCAATGAGGATGCAACATAAACATGCCCAGAGGCAGCGCATCCATATTGCCCCACCGAAAAGAAAGAACAAAGAAAGAAATCGGAACTAATTAGTACTGTGATGTGTCTGAGGCTAGATTTAGCATCATTCAACAACCACAGGCAGCAGAGGAATGAAGAAAAATGGAGCCAATTTGTGGCTCGGTATTTATTAGCATTTAGATAACACGCCCCATCCATCATATACGAGGCATGTTTCAAAAGTACCAGTGCTCCTGCGTCCTGAGTGCCCAGAACCCTTGTAAATCGCCTTCCCCAGATCTTGCTGAGAATAAAACACATTCATCTGGATGCAACCGCTGGGGGAAGACATTTTTTTCTTGTGAAGGAAATAAAGACTGATGATACAAAGGAGTCATAAGAGGCTGCAGATTAAGACAGAAGGAATCCACTCCTTCCCACTGATGTACATCTGTGATTTACAAGGCGCTAAACACAGCCACGGGATTATGGGAATAAAATCCCAGTTGACATTGGCAGAGACAATTTGAAAGCATTTAAAAATCTTCAGCCAAGTCGGTTCCTCCATTAGCCAGCTGTTATTTAGCAGGACAGAGAAAGGGAACCCCAAGCCTACAGAAAAGGGCCTGCAGAGGTTCCAGAAAGGAAAACATCAAACAGGATAGCAAAAAAGTTCGATTCCTCTCTTTATCCAGAAGATAAGTAACCGCGGACAGCACCAGATTTAGAGAGGTCTGAAAACCAGATCCGCTTCCAGCTGTTGCGACCACCCGCTCCTGGAAGCGCTCCAGACAAGAGGTCTGGAATGAGTCTTGTACGCGCCGTTTAAAGCACGGTTTAATTCCTGCAGGGCCGTCGCTTCGCAAAGAATGGGTTCGTACCATCACTTACTGCTTAGCGTAGAGGAGATGGGGCAGAGGTTCACGGCTTCAGCGCAATCTTGGAAAGCACGTTGTTTTTCTCCATTTTTCAAGTTTCTTCCCCAGGCACTCCAAGTCCAGACTCCCAGAAATCTCATCAATTTTTGACTCAATAAAACCCTAAGTGGCTGAAATTAAAGACACAGAAAATTAAACATACACTTAGGCGCTTCGATAAATCAAGACCTATAAAAATTAAACACCAAATGAATCTTTTCATGTAGATTTCTGCTTTGCTGAAGTTTTAATGAGTTTTGACCTTTCATCCCACTTCAGCATGGGAGACACATTAAAAAATCTTACATAATTTCCAGAAAAAATAACTTCTTGCCTATCTTTACGTAAGGAAATAAATTCTTCTGAGTCCTAAGTAGCTGTCACCTTGAAAACAGTCAGGCTGTTCAGTATTTGAGCAGCTGTTAACTAAAAACAAACAAAAGAACACAAAGCAACCCATTTCATAATGAGCATCTATCTGTAACAATCACAAATCATTAATGTGGTTAATTTATTGACATAACAGCGACATCAGACTTGGTATTCCTAGCACAGACACGTAATGTCTCAAGCTATTTCTTTATTTACTTGCATAATCTTTGACAGCAGAGTCAGGTTAGATTTCTGAGTAAAATGGCAATTCCTGGGCCGTTACCGGTGGATACAGGGACCCAATAATGGCGACCCAAGAATTAACTCACAAAGCATATTTGACAAATAGAAGAGCTTCAAACTCTGCGGTGGCTCGGGACTAAAACAGAGAAGGAGGTTAGCAAATAGGAACATTTTAATTCCGGAACGATGCCATGCAATTAATATCAGTGCCATACCACCACATAGCCCAGAAACAATTAGGATATGCCGAACGAGTAGTTATGTTTACTGACATTTCTGTGCTACCAAACGCTGGAGATAAAATATGCTTAAAATAGCAGGAAATTGTGGTTCCATATAACGGTGTCTTCAAAGTTCAGCATCTCCCCTTTTTCTCCGCACCGCACACGCACACTCGTACGAATATCATTTAAAGGCAGTAATACAGCAGTGGTGCATCATATCTTCACGGGTTTCATTGCTTGCACATCTAGCCCATAAATCACCTCCCCACCACATTCTGAGCTCTTTAAAGGGATTTTAAATGTCAAAAATGTTTCTAAGATAAACACTTCTGCATTCCTAGGCCCAAATCTTCTATGTCTTTCCAAAGCCTTGGAAGAGGCAGAAATTAACCCAGAGACCAACGAGGGGCTCAGCTCACACCTTCTTTCACCCTGCGAAGCAGACCTGGGTCTGACACCCCTCGTCCACCCGACTCCCCTCTCCACCACCGCACAGCCCCAGGGCTCAGCCAGGCAACGGCAGCTTCACCGCCCTGGGGCTACCTCTCTGCTAACACAGCGGGACGTTCAGGAAAGCCTCCACTCCCCAGATCCCTAAAGCCGGTATTCCCAGACCCCCAGCCCTAACAGGCACCCCGCTGACCGGCAGCCAGCTCCCGCCGGAGGCTCAGGGTGTCCTTCGAGCTTGGCTCTGGCTTTGACTCCCATCGGGAGCCCCGGGATCATGCTCTGTTGATTCTTGCCAGCACAGCGGCACGTAGCCAGCCAGATCCCAGACTGCAGCCTCTGCCACCTGCCCACACCACGGCAACCAGTTAGTGCAGTCAGACTCCTGCAGCCAATGCCTCAGCCCTCCCCGGCGTGGGGCTGCTTCAAGGGGAGAAGCTCCTTCGGGGGGCAGAAGGTGGCACCCCCACCGTCTCACTGCTCCAGCCCACACTGCCTTCAGAGAGGCTGAACTTCTCCGTCTTGCTGCTGGCCTGAGGAATGAAGGCTGCACGAGCCTTGCAGTGTACCAAGGTCTCACCCCTGGGGTGGAACGTGCCGGTTGCTTAATAGCGCATGTAACAGCTTGGAAGAGGAAATGAAAGGAGAATCGTACACCCCGAATGAATCTGAATCTTTGGACGATGCAATACAGCCTGGAATACAGCCAAGGCCCTGGACTTAAAATACACTTGCAAAATGTGCCACCTCATCTTTTAAAAAGTGCAGGTGATCACTATCTTGACTGCTAGCACTATCCGAGCGACACCAGTTCCTCCCAGTACAGACAGCTGTTGCATGGAATAAAGGCTGCTACCAGATCTATCACCAACGCTACTCCCTAAAGTCCACACTCAATGTTCTGGTATGAACGGGTACGACCGAGTCTAAATGTTGTAAATAATCACAGAATCATTAAGGTTGGAAAAGACCTCTAGGATCATCAAGTCCAACCATCAACCCAAAGTACAACCTGTAAGGGAGTGGCAGCGATCCTCTCCTTCACTGGCCATCGGCCTATGCAGTTCTGTTCTCACCTGTTGGGTTATCCCAAAAACCCAGCCAAAATCATGGCTGAACTTCTATTTCTTAAATTTGGCTCCTGGATACAATGCCATTCGATACTCGGCAGCCTTGGATCTTGCAACTTCCAGAGTAAAGTATGTGAGCGCATGTCTCCTGCTAGAACAAAGCTGAGCCTGACAGTAAAGGGCTTTCTCAGGGGACAAACAACTCTCCCATCGCTCAGCTGCTGCACCTCGTGTCAGCTGACTGTAACAAAACCATGACAAAGACGAGCAGGGAGGGGAAGGTTGACTGATTTCTTCAGTCTAGTCCACAAACAGAAACAGATTCAGTCACACCAAAAATAGGAAGTATACTCAAAGAAATATGAGAAATTAAACACACACAGGTATATACAGCGCTCAGGAATGGTGAGGGGACTGCAGGTAATGATATAGCTGTACATATAGCTAACGTGTAGCCCTCTTCTCCAACCTTAGCCACCCCACTTTACGGCACACCGCAGGATTAAAATAAAATGGCCAGATGGCATTTCACGCGCTGTACTGGAGCCCCACCTCTGCACTGTCACCAAAAACAATAGCTGGGCTTTTTTCCTTAAAGCCAGAAAGCCTCTGCGGCACCCAGGCAGCAGGCAAAACAGCTGAACCGAATGACTAACAGCATGCCCGCCGCCAGACAGCCGATGTTGGAGGGGGCATGTGGGTGCTCTCTTCTATTCTAAATAGCCCTGGAAAGCTCAATAAATTAGCAGCAAGGTGTCGCACATTCGTGGTGACTGGTACAGGCAGGTGAAAGCGTGTCCAGCGCTGGTCTGACAGAGCACACGAGGAAGAGATGGCTGCTGCTGCCTTCGCTGTTTCAGCTGATGCCCCACCTTCTTCATGCCTTACCCTTTGCTTTTGCTCTTTCTGAATATATTTCTGCATTGTTACCGCTTCTGGCTCAGCGTCTGCCTTCTGCTAACACTTCTACTTTGGTGATTACACAGCCTTCGTGTCTGCACCTGGGGCTCCCCAGTCTCTCCACCTGCCCCTGGCTCTGCACTAGCAGCCACCCACACTGCGAGTGAGGAATGCGCGTCTTGGTGTGACGAGTCCTACAAGATGGGCAAAGTGCAAGAGGGAGGCAAAACTTTTGGGTTATCTGTCCCCGAGGAGTTTGATTTGTGCAAGACAGAACATGAAAAAGAGCGGATAAATCTAAAGTGGTTTGCATGTTGTCTGAAAATGCTAAAACTTGTCATGGCCCCCGCGCTTGCTCACCCACAAGCTGCCCAGCTCATCAGTCCAGCAGGCTATGGCTGCCTGCACAGTTACAAGGCAGGCTGAGCCTAACAATCTCATCTGCTCTTTGATCCCTTCCTGAAAGACCCAAAGCCTTGGGTCCAGCCCGGCCTATGTCAAAATGCCATGAGGGCAGGTGGAATCCATCGTGCTCACCCGAGTGCTCAGCCTGGCCCGTCCGTAGGACGGTCCCTGCGAGGAGGTCCCTGCGTTACGCGTGTCCATCAACAGCATGCACCCAAGGGCTCTCCCTCGGGACTCCCCAAGTTTACCAAAAGCTGTGATTAAGTGTAGGGTTGAGTGCAAACAGTGTGATACAGGGGGACGTTGGACTCAAGCACTGATGCAAACTCACACCCAAAACATTATCTAGGTTTACCTGTTGTCTCTGATGTGCACCTGAGCCTAAATACATGAAAATCTTCTTTTTCCTTTCTGACGAATATGCATGAATTTGTGTCTGCCTGTGCAAAAAGTCTCCTCATCGACATGTAATCATGAAAAACACTGTATAACTTTACTGTAGACCCACAGAAACCTCGCACGATGTATCAGTTTTTCTAAAATTTTAGTGCCCAGCAAAGAAACCTGACGGGCGTCTCATTGGAGTTACCGGCTGGCACTGTCCCCTCCGCCTGCTGCACTGCTGAGCCAACCGCAGGTTCATAATATGCATCCTACTTCTGTTTCTGTTCTACAGGAGTTACAGATTATTATTTCCTGGAAAGTTCATGGTTCTTCCTGAATTATTGTCTTTTTACGGCCACACAAGCAAAAGCGCACCTCATAGGAATGAGGCTGTGAAAAGAAGAGGGTGAAAGGCTCCATTAGGGAATGCAGGAGCCATTCAAGGTCTTCTCAAGATTAACAGCATTTTTATGGAGATTTAGTTGCCCGCCTTTCTGCTGATGCTTTCAATAGGAAGCGGCAGTTACTTGACTTAAAATGAAATGAAGCTACTTATATGCACAAAGTTAACCAACCACTTAATTAGTTTCCTAGTCAGTCTTTTTTTTTTTTTTGTAAAATGAGAGAGAGGGAGGCATTCATGTTCATTTGTCGCACAGTTAAAACCTTTTTGTTTTTTAAAGGAAGGATTGATACTCTGCTGTCTACTCACAGGGAAGAGATCTGGTGTCTCTGTATGGAAGCATGCTGCCCTCTAAAAGAAATTCAATGTTCATCAAAATCACAAAATGCCTCCCGGCACATCTCATTTCTGAGCTAACAGCTGCTTGCACTGTGGGTAGACAGAACGTACTCTTGCACCTCAGCACGGTCCTTCCAGTGACGAAGTCACAAAATAACAAGGAGAGGCATCAAGGGGAAAATGGAGGAAGCCAACCCCTGTGCAGGGTCTTGCTTAAGTGGAAATCCATCGTCTCGTATGCTTTGTTAGGAGATGGCATCCCCACCATTTTACACCTCTTCCTTTCCCGAGTTACCTTGTCCCTTGTAACACGCTTCACAGCTAAAACCGGCATTTCCCTCTCCCGCGCACACCGTCCCAAGGCCGGTCACCCAGGGCATCAGTAAATGCTTCACTCCTTAGACCTGTCAAACCTCCCAGGCCGGCTTCACTCCTCACTGATTTTCTAGACTGTATCATCTTGAGAAATAACGGTACCCAGGAGTTGCCTGGATGGGGGGTTGGCTTTTGATGGAGGGGGGCCAAAATCCTGAAAGGCAGGGTTTGCCAAGGAGCCTTCCATCAGAGCACGATGAGATTTGGGCTGCTTAACAGGTTGGGTTTACACCTGTTACAGCTTTGTGCAATGTTACCCTTTCTGTATCAGGATACGAGCATGCTGCTAATCATGCCACTATCTTCCCCCGTGAAATCAGATTACTTCACTGTATCAGGTCACCGGACAGTCTTGGCTGGGCAGACGAGGGAACGCCAGCCCTATGACTGTTTGAGGATGAAGTGCCTCATTGTAAGGACCTGTCCTAATGCCTTCTCAGGGTTCACTGGCTGTTGAGAAACAAATATCTCAAGGGCCTGAAAGGCTGCAGTCATGATTCTCGACAAGGAGAAGGAGACAAATGTGAGACACTGCTTTGAACTCATTTCTCTCCCGAGGTCTCAGCTGTAGCTCTGGCAGGATGACAGTGGAGAGACACTTGCAACGCGTGCAGACATTTCAAAAGCTGTGTCTGCCGCCTTAGATCAGGATAAAACATTGAGGTATGATTATGTTATTTCTGTTCTCAGAGGTAGAAGAATCAGGGTTTTTTAGAACCTCTATGACTGTTCATCTGCAGTGCTTTCATTACCCATTTCACTGCAAAGGGAAAAACCACTGATTTTCTCTGTTTTTCCCCTAGAAATATCCACAGTCATAGCAGGGAACTGCATGAAAATCAATTCGTTTTCCATGGACTACTGTAAGGACAGCGTGAACCGGGCTGCTTGCTTCCTAAGGAAGTACCAGCTTTAGAAGCCCCGCCACACATGAATTCTGACTTCAGTATTTTTATCTGCCTTCTGATTAAACCTTATCTTTAAGATATTCATGACTATCATTAATTACCAGACTCCCCTGCAAATATCTGGGAACCTATCTCAGGTCGGAGAGATTGCCCTAACACGGTCAGAGGGAAACATTCTTTTCAGATATCTAAAGCTGAGCCTGGGGCAGCCCGGGAGCGCGGAGGTCTCCCACAGCGTTCCACTAAGCAGGCAGAGGAATAAGCAGCCTAAGAGGCCCTTGCCCTCAGATTCCTAACCTTTCTTCTTTTACCCTTATCCTCCTCCATCATCCTGCTACATTCTTGTGTCTCCCCTGGATCACGACAACTTCCAAAGAGATGGGCAGGAGGTAAGAAGCAAGAGATACCTCATCTTGCAGGCAAAGTGATGTGTAACCAGACTTTTATGCTCAGGTCCTAATGCTGAAAGCTCTTATACATGTGAAAATTAAGATCAGGGGTCTTGGATTAGTTTGAAGAGAAGCGGATTTATAAAAAAGAAAACGCCCACAAGCAGAGGCTTAGGCTGAGAGCCCATTACTTGCCTCAGCCGGACAGCCTGATCCTTCTGCTGAGCTTACTGGAAGCACTCCTTACAGTGTAGCATGAAGAGAATGGTCAGACACTGGTTAGGTTGAAATCTGGGTCACGGGTATGGCTATATGATGAAATGAAGATAAAATTAGGTAGTTACACTTACCCTGTAATTAAGGTTAAATGCTAATGCCATTCTCACGTGCACTGTGACTGCAGCCAAGCGGCGCTCGGTCCATGTCGGGCTATGGCGGACTGTGATGGAGCAGCGGGTGCATCTTACATCGATGGCTGCCTGAAAGAAGATGCCTTTAATTGCAAATAAAATCAAAAGTCGCCTCTCCTCTTTCTACTATTCTAGAGCACCATGTTAAGTTCTGCAAAAAGTATGTAGGGGAAAAGTTTAACACATCTTTCGTGTCATGACTTGTGCTAGCTGAAGATAACAGACAGAGATGCCACATCCTCCTGTCCCCGTGTGCCCGTGCGGTGGCAGACGCGGTCAGGCAGAGGGCTGATGCAGACGTCCGTGTCACTTTTCTGATAAGATCTGACAATATTAACGAGATTCAGGAATGACTCATCACGGTGAAAAATCAGAAACGGCTTCGTTTTACTCTTGAATCCTGACAGGAAAAATTGTGTGAGTAGCGAGAGTGGCATATCAGAGGGGGAGGAGGAAAGAGAAAAAAAAAAAGCCAGAGGGAAAAGCTCATTACAATCTGCAGCCAATTTGAAACACTTCTCTTGGATGGACTCATTATCAACACTGCAATCAGGCGTTTCACCTATCATGTAGTGCCTGACAAACACTGATATTCCATTATTAATATATTGCCAACTAGTATCTATTAATGCTTGTTAACGCTCCTTTAGAGGCTGGGAGAACCCTCCCCATGGTAGTATTTCCCCCTCTATCTGCATCTTCTTTTCTTCCTTTGTTTTGCTTCTCTAGTCAGACAGGAATCAAACAGTGAGAGTTTCTTGCTAACTCCTTTTGACATCTCTGATAAGGTTATCCGGGATCCTAATGGTACATCCTAAACTTAGAATCAAAAGCAGAAAACCACTAATGGGCTCCTGTGAGCCGCGGAGATTCTGTTCTTTTTAAGGCTTTAAAGCTCCCTGCCGTGGATTGAGCCAGTTCGGTCTTCTGACATGGATAAGCTGTCACTCATCTCAGCCAGTGCCCTCACTAAGCAAGGCATTTCACAAGCCACATGACCCAACCAGTCAAGCCACCGAGCAGGGAAAGGCAACAAGTGGCTTAGATCTGTACGGCGTTATTAGGGATAGAGATGGGAGCCTCATGCTCTCAGAGATCGGCTGGTTTTTTTTCCCCTACTCTTCACCTTTGCCTGAAAGGGAATGTATCAACAAAGGGAAACTTCAGCAAGAGTTTAATCAAAGCTTCAGACAAAAAGGCTGGAACTCATCCACGTCTGTTAAAAGGCTGAGAAAACTTTAAGGTCTGTTGTCTGACAGTAGCAGCACTCATTGTACTATATTCTGGACTCGTTATTAGGCTAAAATGAAGGGCCCAGTTCTACAAGGTGCAGAGCTAGAAAGAGAAGAGAATGAGTCCCAACGACTCTTCCATAAACCAGATGTCCTTGCTTGCCACCCGCTTTGTTTCTCCACACACACAGCCTTTCCCTGCAGGTACACATGTTCTGTTTGCGCTTGCCTCTTTGCACCGCAAGGGCACAGTCCATTTCTCTTTATTGTCTGCAGAGACGATCACCAAACGAAAGGCAAAGTTGCTTCTGACAGAGTATCTGTAAGGATCAAAGGGAGATGGTTGGTTTTCTCAAGCTGGCGTTGAAGTAGAGAAAAAGAAGACAATCCTCGGATGCAAAGTTGCTTTGACTTCTATTCCCACCCTTCAGCTGGGAGCGGCACTGGCCAACAACACTGAAGGAAGGATGAGATCGGGCTTCCATTGCTGCGAAGGCAAGTGTCCGCGACAGCGGCTGTCTTCCACTTCCACTCGGACGAGTGTGTACGACACAAGAAGTAGAACAGAATTGCAGCTATTCTGAAGGACTCATTCAGAGGTCATAGAATCACAGAATGCCCTGAGCTGGAAGGGACCCACAAGGACCATCGAGTCCAACCCCTGTCCCTGCACAGGACACCCCAATTCACACTGTGTTTCTGAGGGCCTTGGCCAAGTGATATCTAGGGTATCGCCAGGCTGGTGCCGTGATGCCTCCCTGGGGAGCCTGTGCCAGGGCTCCACCACCCTCTGGGGGAAGAACCTTCTCCTAATGCCCAGCCTAGCCCTCCCCTGGCCCATCTCCCTGCCATTCCCTCGGGTCCTACTCGACCTACGTAGCAGCAAAAGGAAGTACGTGACCAGCCTCAGACCAGTGTTTAGTGAACCCAGTTCCCAATCACATCTCATACTGTGTGGGTCAATGTTCAGGACCGTCCTGTTCACAGACTCATCAGAGTAGTGTGCACAATGGATACGGAGTGATTTCTGACGAGGAGGACTTTTATGGAGGGTATTTTTAACAGCTTGTTGTTCTTTATAGTCCTGATGGGGAGGGGAGCAGGAGAGGAAGGTGGAAAATGAAGAGGCAGCTAACCTGAGAAATACTAAAATTCCAAGCAAATAACTGTGAGGAAATAAAAGCTACAACAACAACGAAATTGTGTCTTTCAGGGTTTGATGAATTCCTGCCTGTGACTCTGACTGAACCTATTTAAAAGATCACATTTCATCCTGGTATATGGATTTCCAAAGTTTGTTGGAGCTACTTCAGCTTACGCCATTTGTAAATATGGCTCATTGTGTCTGAAAGATTGGAAATGCCCAGCACAGAAGTAACTGCACAGCAGATTTCCTTATTATGAGCAAAGCTGATTAACTGAGGAGACCGGTATCTCTGAGCTCACCTACATGATGCAACCGTGCAAGTAAATAAAAGAAAGTCATACCTCTTCTGCTAGGCTTGTGGAGAGGTTGCATCTTCTAGGTTATGCACCCCGGTATTCCCCACAGCCTTCTTTGGTAATGGAAAAAATGAGTGGGAAGCAATTGCCACATTCAGTTTGAGTGCTCTATTAAAAAAGTAAATTAACGATACATAAAGCCGGCAACAATACCTAACCTTAAGACAGGAGTCCTCTGGAAAAAAAAGAGCTGATCGTGTAATTAATGGGTGTATCATCATGTAAACGGGCAAAGGGGCTAATTAAATTAATAAACTCAACCTCCTTTTCGCTATTCTTTGATTGCAGAGTTCTTCATCGTGCAGCCTTTATAATATTAGTTTAATGTAACTTTTTGTGTACAATGAAGAACTTTTATTAGCTGTGGCTTGTCTATTCTCTCGCTTGCATGCCCGCCTGGATTGAGTCACAGCACAATGAGTCTCTTGCCTCCTGAAGTCATGTAATTATCTCAGGATCTTAAATTAAAAAATAGGACTCTTGTAAACCTCTCTGTTCTGAAGAAAAGTGTGAGCAGGCGAATCCAGAGTAACCAGCGTGTTTGTGTCTGTGGAGAGCCTGAAACAATAGTTTTAAGAGGTATCAAATATCGTGTGTGTTCTAATAGAAAACTAATTATTCCAGCAACTCTTTCAGCACCATCCCATCAGGGAACTCTGTCACCCCCGTGGGTATTTATGGGAGTAAGTACTTGGAGAAATCTTGCCGATGACCCCAGCAGTTATTGCTTCTGTTTCTGCTAAAGATAAATCTCAGTGCTCAGAAGCGCCTGGGTCCCTGCCTTAATCCCCTGGTCTGCTGCTCGGAGCCTGGATCTCCGGACGCCAGCCGCTGATGTATGCCCTGGCTCCTCTGTCCTTGCCTCATGCTCTGTGGATACGAAGGGGCTGAGAAACGACTCCAACTCCTGCATGCGAAGTGTGCCTATTTGCAAAGGAGGGCACAAGTGACCGCAGTGAGCTTTGGCAGCTCCCAGGACAGTCCTCGGGTGCGTCAAGGGGACACAGCAGCACCAAGAGCAAAGAACCACGGAGAGACAGGCTGCAGATCAGAGACGTGCAGTTATTTTTAAGCCATCTCTCACATATAGGAGGTTCATGTTTATGGAATATGGCACTGGATAGATCTTAAAACCAAAGCATCTCTCCAGCTATGCATATCCAGGACAAACCTGAGGTGAATGATACCATCTGACTTCCTCCCAGAGCCATTTTAGTGGCAATCAGAGGAAACATTTCCTGCAGAAACAGCTCATATCAAATTTATAAGCCTTCCCTTGGGGAGGAAACATCCATTTCCCCTTTACCTGTCATTCTTCTTCATTTATTGAATCAATAAGGCATGAAATTTGGCAGGCTTTAGGTAAAAAATGAGCTGTTTGTATCAAAGAGAGCCTGGATGGATGAAAAAATCGAACTGCTAGAATCTAGGTTCAGTTAATAGGAATGAAAATAAATAGAAACAGAATCTAAATGTAAATTAACATTACATCACCACTGGCATTTAAGCTCATTTTCAAATACTGAATTAGAAACAGATTTAACTTGCTGAAACTTGCTGTGTGTTTATACAGATATAGATGCTTTGGGGGACATGGGGCCGAACGCTTTGTCTGTAGCTTCTGCTCCCCAGAGAAGCCACAGCTGGAGATTCTTATTGGACAAGAAAGGAGGAAGAGGGATTATGCAGAGGGGGCAAATTCCTACTTTCTGGTCAAAAGGACAGCCAAGAGGTTAGGGGGATTATGATAAAGTTCTCACTCCCCTGTCCTCTGTAAATTGTTGTCATACGACAGCCAGTATGTCTGAGTTACCTTGACACGTCTGGATGGCGGCTAAATTTACCTCCTGAGTTGCAGTTTCTGTGCTTCCAGTCTTTAATACGGGTCCTCCAACAGCTCAGGTGAGAGAGGCCCAGTACTGCCATGCATTCGCATCACGATGTCCCATCTGTCCACAGACCTGCCGAGTGTTATTTCCCTGAGACTGTTACCGGGAGGGCACCGCTCCGTCTGTGGGACAATCCTTGTTCCATCAAAGGCAGCCAGGTCTGCAGCTGAGTGAAAAAATTCCAAACAGGAGAGGAGATATTCTGTCTGACGAGGCAGTCGAGTACCACACCACTGTGCCCTGCCTCCAGGGCCCACAGCCGATTTCTTGCTTGGCTTGCCTCCCTACAGCCTGAAAGTCCTTCCTCTCTTGCCTCTGGAGTTCACTGTTCACATACCTGTGTTTTCCTGTTTACATAAGGAAAGAAATTGCTGGCAGTTACTCTAAGCTAATATTATCACAGCAGCTTTTCTGGGTGTCTTCAAGCTTCAAGGGCATTTTTCAAAGCTACCCGTCCCTATTCTGCGCTCTAACGTCCAACCTGAGGAGTACAATTTTCCTCCACTCCAACGTGAGCTATTCTGTTCAACTACAAGCATGAGGCCCGTCACTTAGACGAAGCTGCAGTGATTACATTTGAGTCTGGTTCTTTTGAGCATGACTGTGTCCCACACTGCCTATTAAAGAGCAAAGTTTAACGCTACTCTCACTCCCACAAAAGGATTAGTGTAATGTCACATTACGCATTCGCTTCTACAACTATTTTTGTAGCTCAAGGTCTTAACTTGCATCTTCCAGCTTCAACTGCCTTTGAAACTGCATTATGTTCAGCAGTGAAGGTTTGCTCTTTCTGAACACACCCGCACATGCACAGAATTGATTTTTTTATCCCACTGAAATGACAACACTACCCAGTTCTTTTCTTGGGGATACACCTTTGCTTGAGGACTTTCCAAGTTTAGGCAGACATGGCATGAAAAGGGGAAGAATTTATCCCTCCAGTCACCGCTACTGCAATAATTCAGCAGACCGACCCTACACAGACCCTACAACTCTGTCAAATCCTCTTACTAGCCTTTATTCTGCCTGGGTGGTTTTATTAGCATATTAGCACAGAGCCACACTGTGATCAGCAGGAAGGTCTTGTTTATTGCTGGCTTGTTTGAAGACAAGCGGAGCATACAGTCCCAATGGGGTGGGATCTAATGCTTAAGGTTTTAATGAAAAAATATGACGATCTGATGTTGTATAAGGTACCGAAACCACATGTGAGAAATCGAGACTTGCTGGCTGCACTGTTATTCGTATAGAATCAACTTGTTTTGTTGAAATACAAGACTAATTCCAATCAATCTCATATTCTGATCAATCGTCTTTGAAATCACACAGCTCGGTGTGATGACTGGGGAATACCCATGTATCAGTTGATCTCTATTGATACAGAGACTTGTTCCTAGCACCTCACGGCTCGTAATACCAGTCTTCAAGCTCATTCTTGAAGAGTAGCAGATGTATTCCATCGCAGGGCTCACCTCAGATGGCAGACAGACATCAAGAGGTTTCCTACATTTACTGTTGTAAATGGATATGTTTCCTCCAGAGAAGTAATCTGGTTTGTGTTTGCTAGCTTTAGTAGAATTCACTCAGCATCAAGGAGATTAAAGGTGAAAGCATATAATTTAATTCTGGCACAGAAAAAGGTTAGGCTCTTAATTATTAAGTGAGAAAGAGGATTGCAAAAAGAGGAAAGTAAACCAAAATGTAATTTTAGCATCAAATTTCTTTCCCAGCTGTCATCTCAAATCCCTGAGGTACGCATTAGCCATACAAACTCAGGGCACAATATACAAACCGAAAATACACCTTCAGTACTATCTCTTAGAGTAAGACCTTAAAGCTGGTGCACGTGGATACCTCCACCAGCACACCCCACACCGTAGCAACCTGCTCTATTTCTTCCCTCGTTTCTTGTTCAGGATGACATCACTGCCCGCTTAGATTGTTAATCTCGCTCATCCTTCCTCCTGTCGGGGCAGACGGGCCCTTGCTGTTCAGGACAGGTGCGGTGACTTCTCCCAGTTTACGATTCAGTGGCATTTCCCATTAGTGGATTTCCTCTGGCTTAAATGGCCTTTTGGCAGATCACAACATTTTGAGGACTGTCATGATGTAAATCATAAAAGGCATGACTCTGATAACATTATTCAGCAATGCCACAAATCTCATGTGACAATTTTGCCCAGCAGGACCTCGGTTTTCCAGGGAGACGTGACGTTAAAACATTATTATGACAGATGACAAAGCAGCTTTGAGAGATGCTTTGTTCAACCTTTTTCTCCCTTTTAGGAGCTCACGCCACCACATGAGTCTTTCACAGACTTGGATCCCATGGGTCAAACCCCTTTGCTTACGAAAGGCTTCCACCTGGAAAACATTCTCTTCATCCTGGGGAAAGCGAGTGTCTAACAGAGGAGTTACAGGACGTGATTCACCAGGGGAGCTCACAGCTCACTTCCAGCACCTCATCCAGACGCTCGTCTCGAGCATCCTATCTCCAGCAACGGAGCAGTGACGAAGGCTTCAGAAGTCAAAACATTTTATAATAATCTGCTTATTAAGACAAATCACATCTCAGCCCCAACCAGCAATAACGACCGTGCGTTACCCTCAGGAGGAGGCTGCTCTGCCGGGATGCCGGCTGCCTCCTTCTGTGATCGTCATCGTCCCTCACCGCATCTTTTGATTTTGCTGCCTAATGTAACAGTTATGTCTCTTTATCCCTCCATGGAATCACGCTCGGGTCATTGAATTTTTTTGACTTATGGATACTGTGTACCACAGAGAGGAGCAAAATGATCTCTGCATGTCCATGAATTCAGACCAACCTCTTTGGATATTCAGAGTTATACCATGACTGCAGATCAGCAGCAGAAATGGTTAATAGGCTGGATTTATGGGCAGCTAATAGCTCTGCAACCTAACAGTTAGTGAGGCAAGGGCTCATTGGTAATACACCATGGAACTAGTAAATTATTTTTATAAAGGCAAGCAATAAAATTGATTTCCATATGGAATTTTTTCTTACTTTGATATTCTTAACGTCGTTACCCTGAAACTCTCTGAGCTGGAGAGTCAAATTTTACAGATTTGGAAATAGCCACAGAACCATTTGTGACTACATGAAGGGAATCAGCATCTGTTTAAAGTTCCTTCAGCGTGTTTGGGTATAATTTAGTTTGTAACACAGTGATATAAATACAAAACTATTGAATCCCTGAAGATCGTAAAGACAAACTATTTATTCCCAAATCCTTACTGTGGAGAGAGGAATAAGCCATCTAATTTCAAGAAAGACTCCTGACAGATGAAGAAAGGCAAGTTCATGCAAAGCAGACTTCAGAAAATTTTGAAAAAGCCAATAATGCTTCTTCCCTCTTGAAGAAGAAAATGTGGAGCAACTATATTTAGATTCGTAACCAGAAAACAATGTTCTGTTTTCTGGAAAAGAGCTGTGTCCATGAAGGCTCACCTTAGGCCTAATGTAACACAAGGTCAACGTTGCTATTGGCTGCCTCTGACCTCCACCTCTCTGAACAGATCTTTTCTGACCACGAATTCTATTGAAAGATCAGTCGAATGCTGCTTTCAGCCTGAAATCATTATCTTGTTGCAAAGGATCGGGGGCCTCAATGCTGAAGATTTTTCCTCTCTCACACACCCGCACCCACGCACATGCACACACGGATGCATCAGTTCTGATAGCGTGGGAAGCTTTTAGCACTGGTGGGCTTCTCACTTCATCTGAGATCATTCGGTCCTTCCTTCCGTTTGTTTCCCTACGAACTGTCATTTCACTCCAAAAGCGTGTCATGTTTGCAAAGGGAAGCCATACGAGGCATGAGATGGAAGGGAGTGAGTAAGGAAAAAGGTGAGCCTCGCTACGGTAAACAGCAACATCTGCGTTCGGATTTACGCGAGCGGTGACATGAGGCAATTTAAATCTCAACTGTTGAGCCTGCGTGATGCATATTTAGCAACACAAGAGGCACAGACCACCCCGGTCGCTGCTGCAAACGAAGCCAACATCACTCCACGCGGGACTGGGCAGATGGGAGCGCACGTTTCCGCAGGGGCTTTGGCAGACAGAATAAAGGCAGGCCCCGCAGCCTGGAAAGCAGATGCAGGCAAAAGCGCTGGGGACCTCTGCAAACACTTACAAGTCATAATTTCACACAGACACTTAAGAAAGGCTTTGCCAGCTCCATCAGACACCGAATCTGGGTGTTTGTCTCTTTCACTTCTATATTGAGGCACGAAGAAATGTTTATTCATCCCCCCCGCCCGTAAATTCAGTGAGTTACTAAGTGGCTTCCCTGGCAATTGCGGCATTAGGTTCCAGCTGATTGCCGAGGAGGGGTCTGTGCCGCAGGCCACCCAGCTCCAGAGGGAGCCCTGCAGGCAAATTTATAACGACACGGCTGGTGATGAGAGGCCCTGTGTCTCCCGAGTGCTGCGTGCCTGTTTGCTTTTAGTGCCGAATAATTTGTCCAGGGAAGAACGAGAAAGTTGAGACGCCTCATTTTGTAGGAGCTCTCTGCGGTGTTTGGTACCCTGTGAAATGCCTTGGGTTTGGAAACCAGGCTCCTACAAGCACGGAAGATGACCTGTCAGGCGCAGTTATCCCTTTGCAAGATGCCTGACATGCTCAGGTCTGGGGAGTCCTAGGGAAGACAGGGAGAATTATGTAGCCTTAAACACGGTGCCTCATGTATTTTAGGTATTTTGTGTCATTTTAGGTAAGAAAGAGTTAAAGTTCAGTAAACACAAAGACTCCATGGGCAGCTAAAGAAGATTTGAGATCACCTTAGACATTCAAATTATTTTGTGGGGTCTGGGGCTGGTATCTGAGCTGCCAGGGTTGGAATCAAAATCCTGAAATGTGGGAAGAAGAGGGGAGCGGGGTCCTTGCCTCTCATTTGCAAGATGCAGGAATGCCAGAAGAAAAGGATGTTAATTTAGCATCTTACCGGAGGAAGGATGGCACGCTGAAATTTAATCATGCCTGATATGGCAGATAGAATTTTTTTTTTTAACAGGAAAAGCTTAAATATTTCACAAAATATGCATTCTCTATGATTATTTGTAAAGCATCATAGATGTGCTTGGCACTTTAGTGATGGAAATATTGGCAGGTCTCTGCCTCAAGGAATCTATAATTAGAGTAGAGCAAGAGAAGATGATGGATAAGAGTGTATGGGAGGACAGGGATACAACAGTGAAAGATCATGAAGAGCTTTAGATATTCTTTTCTATATTTTGGGGGGGTTCTTTTCATTTTAATGTGATATATTTTAAATCTAGGACTAAGAACCGATTGAACTTCAGATTTTTTTGCTCCACAAACTTTCTTCTGTCCCAAATTGGAACAGAACACTGAAGTTTGGAATTCCTCGTGAAATAAATACATGCAAGAAGGGTGCTCTGGAAATGGCCTCACTGAACTGCCTTACTTTCCTACGTGGAAAAGAATTCTGAAAAAAATTACATTCTGAAAAAAGTTACACTCTGACACAAAGAAGTGAAAACCCAGTCTATCATTGCCAGTGTGACGCACTCGGGTGCACGTCACAAGGAGGTCCTGAAGGTCCGAATGCTTGTTTGTTGATAGTTTTGTATAAGTAGATGTTCCTGTGAAGTGGTCTGGTGTGGCTAAATAGTTTATAATGGAAAACAGCTTTAGCAGAAATCTTTCTAGCAAATCCGGTGCTAAGACCGTGGAAGAACAAGGGGGTAGTATCAAAGAGAAGACACTGGACATTGGATAGTGGTTTTCATTAGAGAAAAAAAAGAAGGACAAAAGATGACTCCAGAGCGAGGACCCCTTGAGAGAGGCCAAGGGAGCCAGGAGAGCTCTGTTTTTTCCCAGTATTTGAAGCAGAGTCGTAACTGGAGCGACTCCCTTAGCGGATAAGGAAGCAAGGAACTGGCATGTGGGATACTCAGATTGCGAAGGCAGGTCCATGAGAGCGCTACTGTGGTACTAAGCCCTCAGAAAACCCTCTGTGTGCAAGAGCTGCGAGGGCCGGCCCCTTTGAACAGGGCTCGGCACTCTGTATTACTGCCGTGGCACCGATGGGAGGCCGGGGGTGAAGCAGCGGGGTTGGCATTTCACTGGCCCCTTGAAAACTGGAGAGGAGCAGAAATTCATTGGTTTTGCTGTCAGAGGAGGGCCCAGACCAGAAAAGGCAGACAGACTCCGCAGTGCAGTGCTGCATCGGGGGACGAGTGGGCCCGTCAGCTCATCCCCTGCTAAGAAGAACGTGACCCCCCGATTCAGGGAGTCCCAGCACTCAGGATGCATGGATCTAGTCTTTCATTAAACTCTGTTTCTGATTTTTTAAACTAGCTGGGGGATTTCACTGAATGCTGCGACCCCCCTCAGCCTGTACACACAGGGCATTTCTCCCCATCCGCTTTCAAACGAGCTGGCTTGTCCTTCAGAGTCCAGAGTGTTGGGCACATGTCATTCCCTCTAAACTGGCCGTGTGAAGTGACATCTAAGACCTCATGCAGTCAGTCTTGAAAGGGAATTAAAAAATCAGCAGGGAGACACATTTCTTTCAGATTCTAGCCCATACTGGGATGTAAAACAGAACAGTTGTGATGAATCCACGTGTCCTCTGGGAGCTGGAGAGAGATCAGCTACTGACTTCCTAGAGGATACCACTGGCCTGGAGGCATTAACAACTTCTGATTCCCAGCAGCATGCAACAAAACTGAGTGGGCAACAAATTTCTAGACCATTTCAAGACTATTAATGCAGTTCTGAAGCACACAGCTTCCCCTCAAACCCATAATTGTGATTTGGAAGTCTCTGGCTGCGTCTTGCACATCAGTGAGTCACTCTGTGTTTTCCTCCTGCCTAAGAAACAATCTGACTATGCAGGAATGAGAAAGGCAAAGCGACTTTTGATCTTGCACTTAGATGCTCGGTAGAAAATAAGCTGGGTTAAGCACTTACTTGATTTGCATTTACAGGAATAAGCCCTTGGGTGGGCCAATGTCACTAGTGGGGAAGGGGAAAGGTGCCCGGTTCCAGGCAAATGCAGTCACACAAACACATCAGATGGATCAGTAAATGTGCCCTGCTGCAGATAAATTAAACCCTTCCTAAATGAGATGAAAAGAACCTCCCCATGGAGAATAAATACAGAATGGCTGTCAGGTACTAATGGGAGAGAACTGCAGTTGTACAGCAAATGCAAGAAATGATTCGAGAAAGTCGGTGGAGAAAGCTGAAGCAAGGGTATGGAGGAAGGGAAAGTGTTTGGACAATTGTAACACACCCGGTCTTTTTGTAGAACTGTGCTCATTCTCGTTGCTCAGGTGCTAAGTCTCTTACATCTCCCCATTTGCCCTACTCTCCCCCTGCCCTGTGGTCATCAGTGGAAGTTCTGCCTTCAAGGGGAAGGGGTTGTTAACCAGAGAAGAGGAGAAGGACCTGGGAAAATATTTAGCTCCCTGGCTCTGGATAAAGCTAATAAAGACCTTCTAAAGCCCAGAAAAAACATTGCTCTGAATAAAATATATGTTTTGCTCCCTTTCATCCAGTCATCTCAAACCACTTTTTATTTACACATCAATACATTCAGCCTCACGACACCTCTGTAAAGGTAGGAACAAAGCAGCAGACAGCATTCACAAGCCCTGACACTCACCCTGTGCTGCAATCAGCCAGAGTGCCCCCTTCCCCAGCCTCGGGAACACTAATGGAGTATCCGGAAACCTGGAAAGTGGCAACGAATTACTCTCAGCAGGATAAACTGCGTGTCTGCAGAGAAAGAATTGTGTACTGTGCCATTCATAACACAAACAGCATCGCGTCAAAGGATGGCAGGCAGCTGTGATTAATATTATCTGAGCAATGCAAAGAGACCCAGAGAGTGCCAGGTGTCTCCTCTCGGCAACCATCTGTGAACAAGCAGGATATTGGTGCTGATACTGGGAGCCTTTCCCATGAACCAGGAAAGAGCAAAGTTAAGAGGAAGAGGAAACCAGGTAATGTTAAAGAGCATCAGTTAATAGCCTGATGCTACAGTGTGTTTCTAAGTGTGGAAGGTGTCAGTAACAGTGACCAACAATCAAATTTAACCTTTTGGCATCTAGCGTTTAACATACTGCAGAGGGCAGAGAGCTGCTGCTTGTAAGGCCAAGACGATGCGGTGAGTGGTCCTCATGCCACCAAAGAAGTATAATCAGCAGAAGATCTCCCACTGGGAGGCTGGCGTGTACCACCACTGGCCAAACTGCCAGCAGGATTCCTCATCAGGCCAAGGGCTCTTCCTCTACTGTTCTTACAGCTGCACTGGGAGGCACCTGTTGCCTTGGACACTTCCATTATTTTCCCTCTCTTCTGCCCTAAAATCACCAGAGCACCCTTTCATAGCTGGTCCACTGAGGACCATATCTCCTGGAAATGGCCCGGTCTCTGCTAAAAGTTTTACTGCCATTAAGCTGAACCTGCAGCCTTAAGCTGCGCCTATGTTAAAGAGAACAAATGTGCTTCAGACTATATAAGGAAGGAGAGAGGCAGGAGATCTTTTCAGATTGCTTATTGTATCTGCCTTCCTCGAGCATGCTTTCTGCCTTTCTCTGTGGACCGTAAGGAGGCAAGGTCTGGTACTACAGGACATCAGTGCGGCAGTGGGACTAAGCCACAGGCTCCCCTGCACCAGCAGAAAGCCCTCTTTAATGCAGTGACTGCAAAATTGCTTTGCAGAGATCGGGAAGAATCAGAGAATGCTACAGATAAAAGCAAACAGATAAAAAATTACAAAGTTCTGCATATCTCATGCTGCTGAGCTGGGATCCTGCTTTGTGCTGTTTGAGTAAACAAGCTCTGTATAAATGGCACATTTTGATACCATGCTGGTTTCCCCTACAACAAAGCACTTGAAGATGAACCAAAAGGCTCTTAACTTACCCCTCAATGTGTCTGCGTTGTTTGTGTCTTGCTGTTGCTAAGGTCTAAACTGGTTCAGGGAGTGATTCTCCTTCCTCGGAAACCGCTGCTTTCAGTTCCACTTCTTTGCTCTGTGGATATAAAGACATAACCCTGCTAATAGCCGGTCTGCAATGAGACTCACTGGAATTATTTACTTTTCTTAGGACCTTTGGAATAACTTCCACAAGCTTAAACTTCTACCTCCTCTTCTCTTCCCACTGAGCAATAACTTGCTAATGCATGACTAAAGAAAAATGCTTTTTATACCAGATCAGACTTAAAGGCCCTGGAGAGCAAAAGGATCGATCCTGACCTACCAGCACTCAGAATCTCTACCAACTACAGCAAGCAGTGCTCAGCACCTCTTGAGACCAGACTCCAAGACTAATCGGCAACAGCAACAAATCTCCTTTCAAAAATGAGAATATCGTGCTCAGCGATCTCAGGGATGGAAAGCCCAAGTTCTGCAAATTCCATGACTGGACCTTCAATATAAGTAACCTATTCCTCGCCATTCACTGGCTTTTCCCCTTCTGTTAGGTCATGACTCATTGAGCTTTGGCCTAAAGGCCAAATCAATAAAGCTTATTCTACTGTTTCTCTGCGGTCTAGTAAAGATCGGATGTAGCAAAAGAAAGTGAAATTCCTAGGACTGTTATTTTCTTCTGTTTAAAGAAGAAAAAAACCTATTTTAAGCATGTCACGTTTCCCTTTCTTTGTGGAGAGCTGGTATTTTGCAGGACCCACGATACGAGGAAGCACCAAGTGAACAAAAAATTTACCCTCGTATAGCTTCCCATCCTCTTTCTTCTGTGTTATTTCCATTAATCAGAAGCGAGTGGGAAGTGTAAATACTGGTTTAGCTCCTGTTTCTACACTTTCCTGCAACCTCCAGTAGGTTTTCCAGAGTGCAACTGTGCGTCAACAGGCCAGACCTGCTTATCCTGGATGTGATCCTGAACTTCCCCAGAGCTGTAGAACATTCATCTCAGTGAGCCACGAACATACTTTTCAAGGAATCATTGAATAAAGGCATACAGTGAGTGTTCTCTTTTCTAGATGGGACTGACTCGTTCATGAATCTACTGGCTGCCATCATACTGCTTCACTCACAGCTTCCAGTCAAGACTTCCAGTTATCCTGGTTCAAGCCTATTCTTTCCACATGCTCCCAGCACCCAGTAAGGGAGCCAGGATACACCTTTCTTCACAGCCAGCGTCACAAACACAGCAAGGACCATTCTAACCGACTCTGGATCCATCTCAGCGCTACCTTCAACTCCTTGCCCAACACTATCGTTTTCTGAGAAGGATGAGCATGTCCTGACACAGCGAGTGCCATGCCCAAGCCGCAAAGCCCTCGGCCGGTTGTTGAAGCAGGTTTGATCCCCTTAAAATCTTCTTTACGCAGGCAGTCGAGCGCCCGTTGTCGCATTCATACTACACTGTACACGGTTTATAACAGATGGGTCTTATTAGAGCCAGCAGCTACGTAGCACACATTCCTAATATCCCTGCCTTGATACTTGTTAAAATCATTAATCCTAACTTTATGCAACAACAAATTATGCAGGACAGCTGTGCTGGCAGCACAGTAATTTGTGTCAGCCCCCTATGGTCACACTGAAAAAAGTGAGCCAGGAACGCATATGCCAAAAAAAAAGACAGTGATTTTCTATTGGCATGTTTTAATGAAGGTATCATTACTGTGGGCAGTGATTAGTATCATTTGGGTGGAACAAAAGGAGCAGCACTTCCGCTGCCTTTCATTCCTGTTGCCAGGACTCTGCAATCATATCTCAATAATGCCAATTTGCCGGCAGCATTAGCGCTGTGGAAAATGCCGCCCCTGAACTCTTAGAGCACCTTGTATTTAGCTGTGTTCTTCAAGGGTGCAGCAATGAGAGGAAAATATGTATTACTGCTGATCAGATAATGAGACATTCCTGGATTATGACTGTCGTTCCACGCTTCAGGCTTCAGCGGGTGCCATTTCACCCTGTGCTGCTTTTTGTAAGCCGGCTGTCGGGAAGCAGAGGGGTCACTGACTATTGTCGGCAAAATGCTAGCTGTTTGGCTTCAAGCGCTAACCCACGCGTGCTGCACAATCAGGCCTGCAACAGGCATTGTCCACAGCGCAGCCGGGACCGCCTGCTTTTCCAGAACAGGCTCCTAGATGCCCAAGATATCACACATCCACTCTCTGGGTAAAAGAGCTTCACTGGAAAGGCAAATGGTGTCTTCAGCAATGTCACGCAATTGAGAATCACAGAATGATTAAGGCTGGAAAAGACCTTCAAGACCACCAAGTCCAACCGGCAGCCCAACACCCCCAGGCCTCCCGAACCACATCCCTAAGTGCCACGTCTACATGGTGTTTGAACCCCCCAGGGACGGTGACTCCCCCACCTCTCTGGGCAGCCTGTGCCAGGGCCTGACCGCTCTTTACACATGCTACAGAAACTCAGTGGAACTAATAATCTCATATATACTGGGAGAGTTATGCATCTACGTAAGTAGCCAGGTGATTTCATCAAACAGACACAAGAATCTTGGTTTTCCTCTCATTTTAGCTGTACAAACTAGGAGGGACTCACAGGGTACGCACGCAATACACAGTCTCGAAGGAGTTAACAGACTATCTGCTTTTTCTTCTTCACAGACGACAGGGCATAAAACACTTTCCTTGCCCTGCAGCAACTCCATTTCTACGCTAAAAATCCCAAAGCAACACCTTCAACGTACCAGAGGAAGACAGACATAAGCGGATGTTGCAAGTTTACTTGTATCTTGGGTGCCATATGCTGTACGGTAATATTTTGGGCTTTTCGAAAAAGCGTTGGTTTTCTACTTTTTTAATGCGTGTGAGGAAGCGTCTACCGCCAAGTAACGTCACTCCATTGAGCTAGAAGCAACAGGTCCAAGTGTTCCTGGAGGATAAGCATTTGAGTCTAGGTGGGGTATTATACTGTATTATATCACTTGTGCTACTCCCCTGTGAGGCAACAGACACCCCGCGCCCCGCTCTGCAACTGCCTGATGACACAACGTGAAAGACGCGCTGGAAGAAAGCCGTTGAGTTAAATCCCACTATAACCACGTCATTTTCGAGCACCTTGGGTCCGATGCCAGACAGCACGATCACATGTGCCGCAAAGCGACAAGCTGCGCTGCGCTGTAGCCTAACGCAGAGCGACAAAAATACAAAACTCCCTGAAGCAGATTTCAGGAAGCTGCTTGTTGGAAGGGTGAGTGGAGGAAGGTGGCAATTAGCAGATCTGCGGCTCACCACGGGCTGTGCTCAGCCGTCACTCACCCACTCACGCGCTCCTGGGGGCTTGTGGAAGACATTTCTGTCTCTTGGAGATAGCATCCCTCCGCGTAATGTGCAAATGGGCATCTGTGAAGGGAACTCTTCCGCTTCACGGCTCCTGCAAAAGCAGGGGACTCCTCGTCCCTACCCAACCAACTCCGGCTCTGCCCAGCATCGGGGGGGGCTTCTCGGAGTTATAAATCGGAATCTCAACCAAAGGTCGTGTCAGATTTCAACATCAGGGTGCTCAGTGGTCCATGCAGAGTTAATGCCATGTCATCTGGCAATTTTCTGCTGGACTGGTTTTCAAATCGCCATAGTTTGACTATATCCTCTGGTTTTTTACTAAATTTAGTACTAGTGAGAGAACTGTATATTTGATCTAACTCATCACTTACCTCTATTGTCCCAGTCACTCATAGAATAGACACAAGTTACAGTAATTCAGGCTCCCTTCTTCGCCTTGCTAATCTTATTTAGTTTAGACAACGAATGGATCATTCCTCAAACCAAAGTGTGTGCTCTTATTTAGCTGTAGTCTTCTTTCCTAGCACACAAAATGTTGGCTCACCCTCCGTGATCATGGAAGACTGCGTGTGGTTTTTAAGACAGCTGTTTGAAACCTTCCAAACTTGTCTGTTAAATACCAACAAGCAATCCCAGTACGCAAAAGACGGCCGCCTAGATCTGGATTCCGAGTGAAAAAGGGAGGCCTCGAAGTATTTTCTCATCTTTGAAACACCTATGCGCACATATGAGTACACAGATACCGTCATGCAAACGGAATATGTATGAAAGTTACACACCGTTTTAGAGCCTATTGAAGAATTAACTTTCAGTAAAAACTCTAAAGAATCTTTTTATGTGGTGCGAAGAGGAGTCCCCATTTTTAACCCCACATTCTCTCTGCAGCAGTGATGCAGTGGTTCAGACACACACACAGATCTCCGGTCCCCTTTCATACTTTCTGATTTTCAACTAACGAGCAGGACAGCACACCCCATGGCTAGGAAAGCTTTTGTAGCTACAGTAAATCGAAGAGCCAAAAGTGGACTAGCACAATATCTAGGTGCAATGGATGTTGTTGCAGTGTTACCAAAGCTTGTGGCTCTAATCTGCGGTGTCATATTCTACATCGTTCCTAAATCCCCAGCTCCCTGAATTAGAAATAAATTTTAACAGTTGTAAAAGAAACCACAAAACCATGAACTGCGAATGAATTAAAGGCTTGGAAATCATCAAAGAGATACAGGTGTATTTTTGAAAATAATGAATTTTAAGTTGGCCTCGAGGTTTGTGGAAGGCTGGTGCTAGCGCGCTGCTACGGTGATATAAGGAGATGAAGGAAGGTTGCAGAGACTCAGCAGAGACCCTTTGATGGGTGCGACAGGTAGGCTGATGTCATTCCCACCTTACGGGAAATGCAGGGAAAAGAAATTGAATAGTTTAGTACTCGATCTCCCTGCCTAGAGCAGGAGAGCAAGACAGCACCTACATGGGAACACTAGAGGGAGCAAAGACAAGCAAGCAGATGAAGAGGGAAGGCAGGAAAGGAAAAGTCACGCCAGTTTCTGAGATAGCTTTGACGAGCGGGGGGAGGGAAGGGTTTGTTTCTTGTGCCTTGAGCATTGTTATCAAATTTACCGAGCACAGAAACAAAAGGATGGTCCTTTCTAAATGCGTCCGACAGAAAGGGACCAGCTGGATTCTCATCTTGCACACATTATTAAGGATTCAGGTTCTTCAGGTCAGACTGTGCCCTCGCTCGCAGGCAGGTAAGCACCTCCTGGGGATGGCTTTGCCCAGGCTCCACGGCTCTCCTGGGAAGGCCGGATTCCAGCTCACATCACGACTCATGCCCAGAAGACAGATCCCATCCTACCCGGTTCTTCTCTCATCTTTGGACTGGAACTTCGTTAAACCACCCGAGCTAGGTCAAGGCTTTCTCACCAGTTTCCTCCAGTCAAAATACAAACAGCTATACAACCCAACCATGCTTCTCTTTAAGTGAGAATATGGCAGAGCTGCTCTTTCCACAGTTTAATTCTCTCCCTCTAAAAGTTATTAGACGTTATTAGCACTTCAGGAGTCATTTTACAGCCTTGTGCTTTGATCCTCTGCTTCCACAAGTCAGTTCCCACTGAGCTGCTTCATAACTTGTTTAATAGTTAATTTGTTTGGACATCATTAAACGTATTAAGGCTCCAGGCAACGAGGACATGCCAATTACTGTGTCAAGTGATTTAATTCTGAGGGGGGCAGTAGGAAGCAGTAGCTTAAACCGCTTAAGGGCTTGTGCCTCTTGCCACTGAGAAATACGACGAGAAACCGATCTGCTCAGAAAGCCTGCCCATTCGGGTTCAAAGAGGTGTACTTCTAGATCATTTATTTTGGGTGCTCAGCAGATGCTGAGACATGAACTGTGCATGTGAAATACCAGCTTAAGCAGCTCTGTCATGATGAAGCCTGCCTTAGCTTCTAATAAAGCTTAAAACCACTACAACAGAAGGTTGGAAAAACAGCCTTCTGAGAAGTGGCATTTTGACAGGATTTTTTTAAACCATTAACTTTTGTTTGCTGCAGCTTTCCTTGCAAAGCACTGGATCTGCAGCCCAACGCGCTGCAGTTTTATATAAAGTTTCTCAGTGTCACTTATTATTTCAAAAATATTCTGAAAAAGTAGGTATCCAGACTTGCCTGCTCTAGGTACGTTCTCCCGGCATTTAACAGATAAAGCCTTTGTAAAGGCTTTACCCCGGTCTTAGCTACACTTTATTATACTAATGTAGTTTTTAATTATTATTCTCAGTAGAAGTAATTAATAATAATGTGATATACTACATATTAAGAGCTATCTAACAGTTGTACCCCACCCCCTTTCAGGGCGGTGACACTTACACCAGCCAGCGTGTCCTTTTGTGGCAGCCTTAACCCAATTTCCCCACTGTCCAAAGGCTCCTTTTGCCCAGACTAATTCTGCCTTTAGTAGAACTGCGCTGCAGCTTGGCGATATGAAAGTCAGCAAAACTCTCAAGTACAGATCCATTTTTCAGGTTTAAAAATGCATACACTCGGGAATGCTCAGGTCAGCCCTGTACCAGCACCGCTTTGCTGAGACAGGATTACAGTCTCCCTCGCTGGCAAAGAGCTCCAAGGCGAATGAAACTGCACCAGAAAAGCTGTACTTTGCACAAATATAATAAAACTCTCTGCTTGAGGAAAACACACACCACAAACGGACGAGATTTGCTGACACACGGGCTTTGGCATCGCACGTCTTTTCCCATTCTTGAAAGACACAGTTATCGGAAATCTAGTGTGCAGACCCGACTTCAGCTACGCCAGTAAAACCACTATTCCCCCAGCACAAATGCACCTACATAGGAGTTTCTACTGGCAAAATTAAAAGGATAAAAAAAATCATACCACAGAGAGACATGGTAGACAAATACCACTGTCAAGTTAGCTACACGTAACAGCTACACAAAAGACGTCGACAGGTTTTGAGTGGAGAGTTCAGGCCTCCAGAAAACACAGTGGCATCTGGTGTGTGGATCAGTAGGAACAAAGCTTGTCAGAATAAAACCGAATGGGGGAGAAACACTAGGGTGTGTGAAACGTAACAAGCGACAGAGGCACAAATGATCCAACACAACTTCTCACAGGTTAACGCCACTAGCGCAGGTGTGAACTTGGTGGGTTTTTTTCCCTCAAGGATGAGGAAACAGAATTGTGAAGACGCAGACTGAGACACATGCAAACACATGAACTCAAAGGCTTACGCAGGTACAAGGTACGTACACCTACCACTCGGGAATAAAAATCCATTAAAGCTCCATATCTAAACAGCAACGTGGAAGCTTTAGAACAACTGTTAGGGGAAAAAAACCCAAACAAACCAGAGATGGATCAAAAATTTGTCACACTTGCTGTGTTTCCCAGGGCGAGAGGTACCGCTGTGGAAGGACCACTGGAGCTGTACTGCCGCAGCACGCTACCCGCCGTGCAGCAGAGCTGAAGGCCACTGGCCAGAAATTCTACTTTAACCGTGTTCATTTATCACACAGCAGAAAAAGCGTGTAGATTCAGGGTGGAAAGTGAACTGAAATGCAGGGTTCAGATGTCCTGCCATCACACTCTCACAAACACCCAGGCTTAGGCCAAACACTGGATATTTGTAGCCCCGTTTCCTTAGGTGGGCCTCTGCTTAAGTCCATCTAGAACTGTCCCACTGACAATAACTTCTGAAGCCACTGGCCGATTCAAATCCAGTTTCGGAAGGGCTCAGAGAAAATCATGTTTCATGAAGAAAAAAAGAGGCTGGATAGAGCAAAGAGACAGTAACAGTCTCCTCACAGAAAAGAGGTTTTTGACTGAGAGAACGCAATCAGCGTCAGCTCATTTGCGACACACACGACGACCCTCTCGAGTCGGGGTGAAAATGCACCCTTTGTCTTAAAAAACTATCTATAGAAATGTGGTGTAAGTTTATATTGTGGCTTAAATGACCTTGAGTGCAAACACAGCGCTGCTAAGGGAACCTGGTAAAACAGCAGCGTGATCTCACTGTGTACTTCAAATCTGTTTCTGAAGTCCCCTTTGGAGCCCTAAGCCTAAGTCTTCTTGGTCAAATTCACCATTAACTCCACTTGCACCTAGAAATAAGGCAGAACAGGGAACATATTGTTAAGAACTGCTGTGATGGAACGCTACTGGCAGAACCTGAAGCACGCAGCTCCCGTTCAGAGCCTTTCTTGGTAACTTACAAATACGCGTGATAGTTTCTTTTAAATACCTACTGAAACAGGATAACCTGTTTCAGCCCAGGATAACATCTCTTCCTCAGAAAGTCGCTTTCTTTTTGATACATACGGGCATGTATCACAACGAGGCAGCACACGCAATTTGTGAGTTTCCAAAGCTCACCTCCCTGGCCATATTTTCTCTTCCCTGTCCCAGGGAACGAACCGAGCACCGAGCTTCCTGCAGCAATCATCAACTTCCAGAATCCCACCTCCAAAGGCAAGAGATTCACTTCAGCAAAAGCGCAGGAAACATCCCTCACTGCTCAAAGAACCCCTGAAAAAGCAGGTGTACGTAGTATTTGTTACACATAACGGACCAAGCTGCGCAACGACCCCTCGGTTCTCACCCTGTTCTAACAGAGACTGTCTCAGTGGCAGCACCATAGTCTTGACCGGTCCCAGCTGGACCGACGTTTCCAGGATGTTACCGGAGATGATGAACCCCACACTAGAGGAGGAGAAACCTTCAACCCAACAAATTTAGCTAGATGGCCAGTGCTGTGTACTGGGCAAAACATTCCTCCTGGCTCTTCCCGCTCCCCATCAACTTGCATTCACTGCCAGGAGCAGCCCTGGGTGAGCTCTCTGACCACGGATCACCCATCATTAAATGGGAGATTCATTAACAAACCTAAACCACTAGTCACTGATTTTTCTGCCTTACTAGAGCATCTCATGGACCTTCTCAAGGAGTTAAACATGTTGCCCTTTCTTTTGTGTCAAGATTAGGAGATTAAGAGGAATTCACCAGTTTCCATTTGCACTCTATGTACACTATGAATAAACGAAACAGAATTACTGCAAGATCACCATTTCCTTAGCTAAAGAGATGTCTTAAATTTTCATTTGCTTCAAATTAAGTAAGTAAACCCCACGGGTTCCTATTTACTAGACCTGTTCCCTGTAGTCAAACACGCACCTGCCCACTTTAATGATTACCACCCATTTTTGGTATTTCATCCTTACTTAGCACGGCAGAGCCTACACAGTGGTCGGAGCGGGAGCTGGGTGCTGTTCTGGCCCAAACACGAAGAACAGAGCAGTTACCCGAATTCGGATCACAGCATCTCTCCCGCAGGTGACGTTTGAGCCAGCAGAGCTCGGTTTGACTCTCAGATCCCACGCTGAGCTTGCAGCTGGCAATGATGAAGAACCCCAACTTTCTATGTATGAAGCGAGAATACCGGAGAGAGAAGCCACTGAGAAACCACAACCATGGAACCCCATCAAGGTACCGTTAGGATCACTCGCAGCCTAGAGCCACAACTCACCTCACAGCAAATGTTTACACTCTGCTCCACAAAATACAGTGGGGAAAACAGTGGGAGGAATCTAGCAGGCCAGAAAAGATGACATTTGTGTAAATATCTGCCTCCAACCACTCAGTTCCTAACCTTGCAGGATTTCAAAGTCCATCACTTCTTTTAGCACACCAGCTGCTTCTCCTTCAGCAACGGTGACAGCAGGCAGTGTGAAAATGACATGACTTGGAGACAAACCAGTTTTATTTAAAAACAACGTTTTTATATATTGCACACAATATTCCAAGTTAAAAGAACATTATCCAAAACGCTAAGTCAAATATTCAAAAGTTAAGAAATCCCAGAATTAAGGTCACCTAAGCAATCTTCATTTGAATCTCTTGCGTTACGCACTACGCTACCGCCTTCAGTTACACAGTCACGGGTTCTCTTTTCTGCGGGACCCTTGCCTCGTTTGGTGTAGAGGGTGGATGATTCTCAATTAATGAGCAGCTATTCAATATTTGTTTTCTTCTTGTTGTTCAGTGTGCAGCCCATTTGTGATGGCTTGCCTCCACAGGGGGGTTCTCAGAAACAGTTGAACAACTCCCTGATTTAATGCTTTATTACAGAACAAGATCATTTCATCTCTGCTTAGTTTAACCCACTGCACTTCACCAAACTCAAGACTCGACTCTCAATTCATATGATTAATTTATTCACTGCTTTTTTAAGGTTCTTGTTACTAATACATTTTTGATGAACTTATCGTCCCAACACTTCCATTTTATCTGGACTGACTGGTGAAAAAATTATTAGAAAGTTTCTGCGTTGTAAAAGTATTCATTAATTTGGCATATCCAATTTAGAAGATGAAAGCATGCTTTTTGTAGAGTGCTTAGCATTATATGGTGCTTTAAATGCTGAAAACCCAGGCCCAGCTGCAGCTCTAAGTATATGGTGCTGTTGCAGATCAGATATCGCCTCAAATTAAGTAGCCAGAAAATGAGGAACATTCAGTTAATGAACACTTCAAAAAAGGTTTAATTTGCAGAAACTTGGCATTAGAACCTCAGTAGTAAAGGCAGAAATTAAATCAGGTTTTCCACGGCTGCATTTAGCTGCATTAACAATAAGACCTAGTGATGTGTGCATCAACAGAATAAGCAGTACGAGCGCATCCCAATCCTCGCACCCGAAAGACTCAAGTGCCAGACCAGAACGACAGGGGGAAGAGAGGGAGAAGCACCTACAGCTACTGGGATGAGGGGCCTCATTACTCTCCTTCCAACAAAACCCATGTCAGGCACACTCTTGTACGTCACCTGCCCTGCTGAGACCGCCTCCTTTGCCCCTGCACTTTAACTCATTGTTTGGTATATATTTCCCAACTCCTGCGACCATTGAAGCTGTGTAGGAGAGTCAAAGACCTTTCCACAACATAGCCTGCCAGGCTTCCAGTTTATCACTGAACTGGTAAGCTTTATGCGGACCAGCACAAGAAGGGATGCGACTCCTCGTCAGTGGGCTTCGCTTGTTTTAGTTGGGAGGAAAGGAATGGCAAGGGGGCTCCGGTTCCACGCCAGGATGTGGAGAGGCATGAGTTTAGAGCCTGTTGCCTATTTCCTTCAGGTCCCCTTCCTTTCCATCACTGCCAGACTGCCTCAGCTCCAGCCCTGTCTTTGCATCTGACTCATCATCCTATCTTCCCATTTTCCTCCCCAGACACTATGTGTCCACGTTCCTGTTCTAGTCTCTGAAGTCACTCCCATACCAGCTCCTGGGCCCAGCTGCTTCCCTCCCCCATCCTGGAGAAGCACATTCCCTAAATGACACGCTCCTCTGGCAAAGCATGTCTTTTCCACTTTCCCTGTACGTACTGGCTCCCCCGCCTAATCACCCTTCACAAAGTCCTTAACTGAACGCAGTGTTTCTTCCCTCTCACACCCAGTCTCCTTGCTGGGTCAGTCCTGGGCTACGCTCAGCTCCAGGTACAACTCAGCCCGCCAAAATCCAGAGTTACAAGTCCTAAAAGATCTCTGATCCAGGCCACTGCATGGTCTGCAGGGATGAAATCCGCAGGCGCTTGGGCTTAAGGGTGGGCTGTCCGCAAGGCTGCCCACATTGCTCCAGAAAACCTAGTTTCCTGAACTTCCTGGTATTGCCCAGAGGTAAGATTCCTCAGTTCCTAAATTCAGGTTCTCCCTTCAACTACCCTCTGAAGGAGACTCTCTCTGCCATGATTTGTAGAAAACTAGCATGTTTATCCTCACAGGCTAACAACTTTTCTGAGCAACTCGTAGGTTACACTGCACTTATAACTTGGCCAAATTTGGGTAAATTTTAATAAAGAAGAAAAAAAACCTACTAATGGTGACAAATTTCACCAGTCCATCAAGCTTTTAGTTCCACGCTTCAGGACTAGAAGCACTAATACCTTAGAGGGAAAGACTAAAAAACCCCGAGACATACACAGCTGACAGAGTGTTTTACGTCGGGCAAATTGCCACCAAACAACTGCAATGGAAAAGCAGAGCTTAAGCAAAAAGCTCGAGGAAGCCTCAGGAACAGAAGAGTTAACGGATAATAATTAGCCAAGTGACATGAGGTCTTGCACTCAAATGGATGATGCTTTTCCGTTTGTCTGCCTCCAGGCATCAATGTACAGAACATCATCGCCTCTGGCAGAAATCAGGGAAGCAGCAGGGTACAGTGCAGGGTACAAAGAAGCCCACGATATGGAACAGAAAAATAAGACATCAACCAACTTAGTGGGAATGAGAGTTAAGGGAGAAGCAGAGGTTCATAGATCTTTTGGCATCGGAAGAGAGAGCAGAGGTGGATGCATGGGAAAGCAGAAAACACAGGTTTTCTAGTTGCAGGCTGCCCCTGAAGAAGAGAGAATGGACTGGGAAGGTAGTGCACAGATTACTGTGGGCAGAGGCATCTAGCAGGAACAGCTAGTGCAGGCTTCAAGAGAAATTACGCAAGTGACTAGAAAACAAACACACAGCTGCCTCCCAGACACCTCAGAGAATTAAGGTGAATTTAAGAGAATTTTCAGCCCTCTTTGCACCTTCTTAAATCTGGACTCCTCTCAGGCTAGAGGAGTGCAATCAGCACGACCACGAAAGCACTGCGTGCCCATCAGCACACAGCACCTTCCACTGGAGACCGGCCGTGATTTAACGAGCTTTTCCTGTCTAAAATAAGCCACAATGTTATCCCCGTTCTGCGTCCTGATATACTGATGTGATGGCGGAAGCAAGAGAAGAAGGTGGAAAAGCGGAGCTCGTAGCGACCAGTTTACTCCCTTTTCCCGTGGTCCCACCCCAGAACGCAGCCTCTGCAGGAGAGCCCGGCGACGATGCCTCCCGCTGGGCTTCCAGGCGATCTCTGCAGCAAGGGGCAGCTGCTGCGGTTTCCCTATCGAGAGAAAATGAGAGAGACTGTTAACCTTAGGCCTGCCAGCTGATGAGCAGGGCCTTCTTGTGCTCCAAAAGCTGCTGTATTTCCATTACGCTTACAAGAGTACGCACCTAGTTGATGAATGGGAGATATTGCCCAGAGACACGATCGGTGTTAAGTTTAACTAGCGCTCTACCTGAGGCGAGAGAGGCAACAAAAGAAAATCCAAGAAATGACAAGGTTGGTGCTGGCAGAGATCTATTCTGGGATTACGTGGGGTCATTTCAAAGAATGTATCAGCCTCTTTAACAGTTCTGACCTTTCCAATACAGCAGCGTAAAACAAGATGTACCTATCCTACATGCATTAGAATGCTCTTACTGTATTTCACGTTTCCAGAATGTTCATTATTTGACTCAAGCTGCTTTGAGATTTTTGATCTGGCAAAAAAACGACATTGGCTCTCCAGCCACTAGTGCTAGGACCAGAAATTTATGTAGATATACACAGAGGAGTTGACCTCAGTGGAGAAGTCTAGATTTATATGGCTGTTGCTGAAGCAGAATTTATTCCTCACCTAGTAGGCATGAAACCAGAACTGCCTCATGGTAAGAAAACAAGTGCCGCTACACAAGACCAAACACGTTGCCTGTGTAGCCCAGTATTCTGACGCTGGTCAGTCCCAGATGCTTTTAAATATGCTTTTACACTTAGAGAGAAATATTAATATAAGAAATCTGCCCAGAAGGGAATTTCCTCTTTACGTGTGCTAAGCAGTGTGTGTCTTACAACCGGAGGCCACAACAAAAAAGTACCGACGGTGATTATGGACGCTCTCCTTCCCACATGACCATCGACACCTTTACCGAAATCTTTCAAGGCTTTCAAACCCCAGTGCACGCTCACAGCAATGAATTCTACAGGAGGATAATGTGCGATGCACAGAAGCATTTCCTTCTGTTAATACCCTCTGTAATGCCTTCCAATTTCACCTAATTTCTCCTTGCTCTCAAAAAATGGCAGAGATTAATTAGGAATTTCTGTCTCAGTTCCTCAGCTTTATTTATTTTATATAGTCCTACTGCACCCCCTCTTGCCTGCCTTCTTTCTGGAGTAAATTCAGGGACCGTCAAGTCATCTTCGGGAGCCATTTCAGAGATACCCATGTACAACGCTAGTGGAAGTCTGATCGTTCCCACCAACAAGGCCTCTGAAACCTCAAAACTCATTCCATGTTTTATGATCAGGCTGCATTCAATTAAAATGAGCGATGCTGATAGAGGTAGCAGCAGTACTAGGGTAAGCCATTTTTACATTGTGTACTCATCCAGGAATAGGCTGTTAACTGATTTTTTGATTAAGTAAATTTTACCTCTCCTAAAAAAATTAAACCTTCTGGTTAGGATTGAAGAGAAGAGGAAGAACACACGAGCACTGAAACTTTTTGCTTAATGTGATTTCATTTCATTATGTTTGGCTATAAATTTTGCTCTTCACCTGCAGTCAATATTTATAACTTTATCAAATGGGGTGGCATTTGATGGCCTGGCTTCGACGAGGAATGTTGCTTTTAATAATTCTTTCTTTAATGCACGCCTGCTCAGTTTTAAATAAGGAAAGCCACAGTCCTTTCTCACCGCACCAAGGTGAAATGGTGACCCGCCAGGCACAATGGACTTGTTTCAATCTCTACATAACAAGGATAGCACCTACACAGCAATACAGGCATTGAAGGCAGAAGAGGTGAGAACATTACCTTGGGAGTAATCCCCTTGTACCGCGTACCTCTGCTACAGCGGTACCTGACGTGCTTTAATCTGTCACTGTTTGTAGTTTAAACTTTTAAGAGACAGGACAACATGGAAGCATGAAAAATTACCAGTTATAACAATTAAAATAGAAGCAGCACTGGAAATGTCAACAATCTGACTGGGACATCAGAGATTTTTGCAATGATGAATAAGGAACATCTCACTGCAGACTGAGAGAGAAGTTTTGGGCCATTTTTCAAAGCTTGAAGAACTTCTCAAGGAGTTACAAACATTCATTTTTCTTCTAGCCCTTCAATTACTGTCAGAACATACCGTGGACTTTCTAATGGCTCCCAGGAACTTCGAAGAGCTTTCCTTGTCATGGGATCATAAGCACAGAGATACTTTGGTCTAGGTCCTACTGGAATCACTGGGAGCTGGGCATTTGTATGCCACTGCTGATTTGGATCTGTGGGCTTAACCATGATACCGAGTATTTACTGAACCACTGATTTTCTGGGAGGTTTCCCTGGAGGAGATGGGGCTATGCCATATAAACACCGCTCCTGTAGTTGGCCAACAGTCCGCTGACACAGGCATAATCTTCAAACTGACTGATACAGTTTCTGGCCAGTTACAAGCCTTGAAATAGAGAAGATTCAGGAAATGGCAAATTTGAGAGTGTGAGAAATTTTAGTGTATTAGTCATACTGGATTAAGAACAAGAACGTGGAAAAAAGGCTCGGTGTAGCATAAAAATATATTAGAACATTTTCAGATATTCCTTATTGGCTTACTTATGAGTTCACAGGCAAAATGCTGGGGAGAGTTAAATATAAATAAAAATGGAGGAAACACTACCCTTGCACTAATACAAACCGGTAGAAATTTGTATTCCCAGGTCTTTGCATATGTATATGTATGCATATATATAAATATGTATGTGTACACACACATTATATATAGCTTTTTCAGTTGACGTAAGTTACTGAAGTAAGAAGCTATGTGTAAAAAGAAATATAAAAGGAAGTTTTATGAAGACAGAAAACTTTAGTCAGTAAGAAAAAAAGAACTTGGGGATGAAAATACAAATAAAGGCTAACAAGACCTGTAAAAGCTTTTGTTAAGGTTGTTACCTCATCTTCCATTGCTAGCGGGCAACACAAAGAAATTAATAACAGATAGAACCAAAGAAAATATCTCAAACTATACATACAGAGGAATGGGCGGCAGCTCTGTTGAAAGTCAGGCCTCTGCACACTTGAAATAGAAGCTATACAAAAAGGTCAGTCTGCAGGTAATAAAACCCAGGTTCTCTTCAAGACTAGCTCAGAACTACACCCCTTTCCAGTTTAAAGCATGCGGCCAGGTTCTAGCTGCGTTTTCAGCATGCCTGTATCGTAGTAAAGACGTAAAGTGCTTTTTCTCCACTCCATTGATTTACGCTATAAAAGAACCAATTGCAGTTGCAATTCTTCTCCCCTCCAGCGTGAGCAGCTGCACTTCCCTGACTCCTCTAAGAGGTCCGCAGGGAGCAGGGAGCCTGGAACAGGCACGGGTTGCCCCTCTGCACCCCAGGCTGGAAAAATGAAAGCACAGAGCATAAAGTTATACTCCACAGATAACACAGCAGAGCACTGCATCACACACCGAAGGATTCAGAGTTAGGTATTTTGATCTACGCTAGTGTGAAGGTTGCTTTGCTAGATGTGCTGCCCTGATAGATATCATCTCTAATCCAGAGGCACCCCATTAAGAAGTTGCCAAGAATCAACATTTTGACTGTTTCAGCCTTTAACTGCCAAAGCTGGTTAATTTTCCTGCAAACTGAAGGAAGGATAGTCACTCTGTAGGCAGGTGCAACTTGTTTGAGTCAGTTTTGGGTGCGCAGCAGACAA
The DNA here is from genome assembly GCF_949628215.1 of Phalacrocorax aristotelis. NCBI lineage: Eukaryota > Metazoa > Chordata > Aves > Suliformes > Phalacrocoracidae > Phalacrocorax > Phalacrocorax aristotelis. The sequence goes on along the minus strand of NC_134286.1, from coordinate 22,992,049 downwards.
GCTCTCCTGTAGTTTCACACTAACCGGACACGCCAGGCCTCCTGGCTTCGCTGTGGCAATCCACCCGGTTACCGATTTCCCCTTCATCTGCTATGATGCTTTAGGATGGAGCTTCTTTTGGGCAGGACACTTCTGTAAGCAAAGGAACAAGATAGCCTACTTTTCAGCGCTAATTTCTTTTAAAAAAGCGTGGACATGAGGAAGGTGGCAGAGGGTGGGATGTGACTTAAAAGCAGATGGAAATGCAGAAGAACAGTTGCTTAGCACCTATAAAAGTCAGGCCCACTTCTTCACAAGATATGTATGTATTTAGGTACCCATATTTAGGCACCCGCATTTGAGTTTTGGTCTCTAAATAACCTAAATCCATCACATTTTTTTTTTTTTTGACTGTGCAGTTGATTAAATAAACAAAGATATTAGAAGCCATGAGAATCACGCTGTGGTCCTGGCAGCAGTCAGCTCTTCGGCACTCGGAGACAGCTTTTGTATTACCTGTGCTCCTGCTGGGAGCTTTGCAACATGTTAACGAATGGAAGACAGAGATCAGAAAAAGGCACTGTAGAAACTCAGTTCCACCATGCTTTCTCAGCCAGTGGGACAATAAGGGATCAGCCAGCAGCCTTCTTGCCTTTGTCTGAGCAAGAGATGGAGTCAGAGGCAATTATTCAACCTAGCCTATTTTATGTGGGCATGTGTATGTTTTGGAATGGGTCTGTAGCATCTATTTCTCTGGGAATGAATCGATACCACACAGCAGGACAGAGACAGCATTTCAGGAACGTAAAAACCAAAAAGCCTGTAGAAGAGCTAGACTGACAGCCAAGAAGAATGTGTTCAAAAGCACTTGAAAGCTGAAACCATTTCTTTTACATTCTATTCTATTTCTTACTCAATTAGGAAAACTCACCTGATAAAAGAAGCAAGAAATTACCGTGCTTAATGATACAGATAAGGGAAGAAAACAGGAGCATTTAATTCCCACAAGCATCCCTTGTCTTTGTCTCAGCCTGCTTTTTATGCCTGGATTATGCTAACACTATTAATCTTTGTGTCTGTGACTAACTCCTGGGTTTTTATGTTAGTGACCTGATTCTGCACTAATACGCTCCTCCCAGTTTCGTGAAGCTCCCCATGTGATCTGTTCTTCCCCCTAAATAAAGTTGAAAAATTTGGCTGGGATCAGTGAGTGCTGCTGAGGTAGCGGGTGTGTGGAGCTATTCCACCCTCCCCGCATCTGCAGCACAAATAACGCGCCTGTTCAGCACTATCTGCCTCTCGGTTTTAAAGACCGGGGGGGCGAGACTGGCCAGTTAGCAAGGTCTCAGGCTACCTCCATGGTCAGGCTTCAGCACGGGCTCCCAGCCTTGCCACCCCCTGATCACTCCCCCCTTTTGAAAGTAGCCCAGCGAGCGGAGGAAGATGTGGCCGGAGAAGGTGAGTACTGCATGGCTATGATGGATCCTTTGTGCGGAACCGGAGGCTCATTAGAAAGTGGAGGAGGGAGGGGGCAGCGGTGGCAAATTTTTTAATGCACACAGTCAAAAGTCTCCTTTGCTTGCCCGTTATGCGAAGGGCAGGTGTGCCCCTTTCAGAGGGAATCTACCTAATGAGCTGATTTCCCGACAAAGCTTGTTTTCCTGGCGCGGGGCGCAGAGCGCAGCGGCGAAGAGCCCAAGCATCGGGAACCGCCTGCTGCAGCCGTGCGGTTTGTCCGGCTGGGCAGGCGGGTGCCTCGCCGGTGCAGCTCAGAGGGCTGCTCCCGCTGCATCCCGCTGCATCCTGCTCCAGCCCTCCGCAGCCTCCCAGCTGCGGGCACGGCACGGTGCGGCGCACGGGGCTGGCACGGCACGGCTGGCACCCGGCGCCCAGGGTTGGCTCGGCACGGCGATACCCGGCGTGCGGAGCTGGCACCCCGCACGCAAGGCTGGCACGGCATGGCACCGCACAGCGTGGACCAGCAGGCAGGCTGGCACGGCACGGCGCTGCACCGGGCAGCGCGGTACCAGCGTGCGGGACTGGCACGGCACAGCACGGAGCAGAGCGGCATCCAGGGCTGCGCTGCTCACCCCGCTGCTCCCCAGCCCAGTCCAGGGCCATTTGTGGCCCCCGCTGGGCCTGTCCAGCTCTGGTCAGAGGTGTGACCACCCTCCCCTGGGTACCAGCAGCTTTCCACACATACAATCACCACGCACCCACCCTTCAAAAGACTTACGTTACGTCCTCCCTCATAGCACAAAGGTGCGCCCGACACGCCTACAAACACACCCTCCTCCTCTCACGCGATGTGCATCTTCCTCTCCATCCCCTCCGGGGCCCTAGGGACCCCTCACCCCTTCCCATTTATCCTGCACCCACTTCCCCACACGCATATAAGCCTCCCCCTCAGTTACCCGTGTTACTTGCCCCCTTTGCTCACCCACAGAAGTAGCACACCCCCTCCTCCCCACCCTGTGCATGCACCTGGTCGGCACATCTTGCTACCTACGCACGAAGGCTGAACCCCCCAACCCGCAGAGGGGGTAACGTGACATGCCCCTCATCCCCTTCCACCCACGGCCGAAGCGGTGCACAGGCACCTGCCGTGTAACCCGCTGATCTCTAACACGTTACCTGATCTCCAATGCATTTCACATAACTTTTCCCATTCGGAATGTGATGTGGAGCTAACAGGAAAGTCAATGCCAACCAATAGCCACTGAATGCTTAAAAAGAGTCTTTACTCCCTTCTCCCCCCTTGCCTACTCCTTTAGCCTCAGTGCCGGGACCAGCTTACTGCACACCAGTTCTACCCATGCCAGAGACAAGCCACCTGGGCTTTAAGACTGGGAGAGGAGGGCAGTGAGGGGGAAGGAAGGGTGCTTGCTGCTTACCTAGAACTCTCAAATTAGACAGAGATTGTCCCCAGCCCATGCTGTGGTGAAAGACATGTGATCTTCTTCCAGAAATGTACAGGCACAAAGTAGCTGCATCTCAAATGACATCCATCACTCCCCCTCTCAGCCCCCTCCCACCCTTTAACTTACTATTTTTCTTGCACAACTTAAAAGGTGAAATTCCCTGAGTATTCAATGTATTGTAGTCCTAGACTGTAACTATTCATGAAGGACAGGCACACTGGCTGGAAGGAGAATTGTTTTCTTTTTAAATGAGTTGGATAAATACTTGAATGTTCAAACAATCGTCTGCTCTTCGGCACATTTAAAAAAAAAAAAAGTTATCCCTGCGGGAGTTTCAATCTTGGCAGATTTTAGATCCGACAGAAAGGCTGCAAAGCGTCCCATCCATAATTACCTTCCTCGCTAGCGGTAGGGAAGGAGAAGAAAGGAGAGATTAAAAAAGGGAGGGGGATACAAAAGCAGATCTCATTTGTTCACCCTTTCACAACCAATTAGCCAAGAATCAGAACCCTCCTTCACCTGCAAAGAAAACGAGAATTTAATGAAAAGGCCACTGATTGTCTTAAGATCTGATTTTATGAAGGTCCTTAGGTTTTGGTTTTGTTCATTTGAATTGAGCTCTCAACAGCTTTCAGTTTTCGTTTATCCTATAACTCAAGAGAACAATCAAACATCCACTGGTACCTGGACTGGTAAGTACTTGTTCTTGCTCCAAAAAACACGTAACACAGAGCATTAGGACAAACCAATCCTAGAAACAGGCAAATGGGAAAAATCACTGAGCAAGTTTAAGCATCAGTGTCGGCTAGGGAGTTGTTTGCACTCCAGGATTTGTGTTATCACAGAATAACATTTAAAATATAGATTAACAGAAAAATTCACAGGCTGCCTCTGTAATCACAGGATGTAATTGTCCCTGATTTTGAAAGGCGTGTGGAAAGAACAGCATAGAATGTTGTGCAAAAGAAATGAACTTGAATGTGAAATTAGCGAAGTTAACCGTGAAAGATCATTTCAAAGGGAAAAAAGAACCCACATTTTATGGGGTACATTTTTTAGCTGATGATGTATAAGATTGTTCCTTTAGTAGGAAAAACGAAGAACAGCTTATCAGGAAAATCCACCCTCCAAAAAGAGGAATGTTGTGTGCTGTTTTGAGAAAAAACAATCTCAACATAGTTTTAAAAACGCAGTGAAGCCTATTTTGAAGTGAACATCTTGAAGGAACAGATCTGTTCAACTGCTCAGAGAACAGCGCTTTGATACAGCACTGTTTTCCAAGTTGAAAAGGGAAAAAAAATGCAAACCTTTCCCCAGATACGAGCACATGAAAGGAAGAAGGCTCTGTGTCTCTTCCTAACACGTTTTATTACAGCACGCCTAAGCCTCAGTCAGCACACCTACGGGGAGCATTTAACATAGAGTTTCAAAGCCACCCTAAAAATGTCATACAAGGATTTCATTGATCAGGATGATAAACTTTCTTCACACCACTATATAGACAAGAAGGGTAAAATATGTATCACAGGCAGGAGGGAATTCGCCAGGCACTCAGTCCATAACATGACTTATATGCAGTTTGTTCCTGGTAACAGGCACCAGCAACTTCCATAAGGATTTGGACTTTGTACAGACAAAAAGTAGCATTTGCCAAAACATGCAGCTACAAGAAGGCTGTAATCACACCTAAAAAGCTGCCGGTGTTTATCAAGCCGCAGTTATACCAAATTTACCAAATTATACCAAAGGAACATGTTATACTACCATGAGAAGTCACCAATAAAATCAGTGGGATGAATATCAATTTCAGAGAGAGTCTAAACCTACAACACAACAGGTCTGTCACTTCCATGGCTCTATGCTTCAGGGATTACTTAATTAAAATTAAAACCTTAACCCCTAGAATTAGCTCCATATGGGTTCTCTATCAACTAAATGCCCAGGAAAACAGTACGTTACATTTATGGTCCCCGCTAAGCACAGACACCTGCCCACACGAGTTCTTCTGGAACATAAAAGCAGATGTCCTGAGCAGTCGCGCAGCCTGCAACTTCCATCCGAATCAACGGAAGCTGTTCTGCTCCGCGTCCCTCAGTGCAGAGGTAAGATGGTACCAGGTTCTGCTCTCAAATGACGTGCTTTTGTCATACAAAGACTGTCCCTCCGAGTCATCCAAGCCCGTAGCAGCTTTAAGGAGACTCAGGATCCCGCTAGATACTGCTCCTTTTATAGGAACAAGACTGAACTTTCCGTTGGCTTACGGATCGGACCGATGCTGGAATGAGTTATTACCAGTGCTTCCAAAACTCGCAGTCTTCTCCTCCTCTTGCATAAGGGAGGAGAAAACCTCAAGTCTAATGAAGACAGAACAGGCTGAACAACTGCTAAAAGCAGAGTTTTCTTTCTCACTAGGATAAAAATAGTATAAAGCATTCTGAGAGACTAGGGCTAGAATTTTATACACTTAATTAAAAGATTAATTGACTTGCGTAAATCTTTATCTAAGTTGCCAGGTATGTCACTGGATGTAACCGCAGGGGTTTTATGCAAATTACATTTCTAAGGATGACTACAGAATGAATACAGAACATTTTTTCTATTTTGTTTGGAGATTAACATCATGGAAGACAAAGGCATAAAGAGGTTGTTTGATTTTCGGACTTCTCAGATAAATCTAAGGTGTTTAACACCTGCAAACCCGATGACACTACAAACACGCCTAAAGCATCCTTCTGTAACAGCCTGATGTTATTATTTAAGCCCAAACCCCCAAAGCACACAGAATCTACCGGAAAGTGCGAAGCCTAACTGGCTCTCAGCTGAGAGCTGATCAGCACTTTGTAGTCTTGAAACCTTAAGATTTCCAGAAGTATTTTAAGCATCCAAAGCTAAAGACAGGTGTGTACTAGTACGTACGTGCATTTTGAGAATGGCAAGGGTGGTCTTATGTATATATTTAAAACACTCCTAAAATCTGGCCCTTTGTTCTTACACGAGGTTACAGAAGATGCAGTAAAAAATAAGTAACAAGGCTAAAAAACAACTCACTATGTGCTTTTTGAGGGCTTTCCTACCTTCTCTCCTTCTCCCATTCCTTCCTCCTTTCCCTCCCTCCTCCTTGTCCCCGCTTTCATTTGCTCTCGCTCCCACTCTGGCTTTCATCTGCAATTTTGCACACAAGTGTATTAGCAAACGCCTTGCTACACTAGCTCTGGAGGAGGAGAAAAGAATCATTTATGTATCAGGTTTACAACATGATGGACACGCTTCATACAAGTGTTTTTACATCAAAAAGATGCAAATTTAGAGAAAGGAGGCACATTCTTCCATAATGCAATAAAAAAGGACGAGACAATTTGAAAGGCAGCAGGGAAATTCACAAGCAAGCTGAAGGCAGAAAGCAAGCAAGCCTGAAACATTAAAAAGCCAATATATATTTAAGATTATATAAACTCTAGAAGTAATTCAATATTTTAAAATGCACAGTGTATGGATGGATGAGTACACGAGACACACGCACAGACAGAAACCAAAGATTCTCGTACTACTGAAAGCAAAGGGATCTTTTACATCAATTCACGGGGAGCAGGTTTATAGTTTCAGGCCAGTCGTCTTTTCTCTGTAAAGACTTTTTTGTGTTCATTTGAGAACAGTATTATACATTTTTCTCACCTGCTGCTGGTTTACATGCCCCTATGAACCATTCTTACTCAATCAATGTCATCAGGAAGTCAAAGGAAGTTTGAGTTAGCCTAAGGGTTGGGTATGTATTAAAACAACAAAACTGCAGTAGCTCACGTATAATTTCTGGCCTTCATCCTTCCAATGAAGCTGAAGATTTCAGACATTCACCAAACTCGGTCCTTCCTTTACCTGAAACACAGAATCAGGAAACAGTTATCCTAACAATAAAAAAACCCAAACCATAGCCAATTAAAACTTCATACAAGTCTGGGCTCCCATCCAGCGTTCTGACTTTTTTTTTTAAGGATTCAATACAAATCATCATTAGTCTCTAAGATAACACTGATAACGTCATTATTACCAGTCACTAGCAAACAGAGGCAACTTTTGCCCTTATAAAAAGGGAGGAGTCTCAAGTGAAATCAAAAAGCTGTTCATCAATATTGTCCCTTTTCAGTAATTCAGTATCTGACAGATGCCAATAACCTGAATTAATATTTGAGACACTGATTTTTTTGTTACTGTAATTTCCTTTGTTCCTCTCATATGAATTGCATCCAACCTGCTCTTACTTTCCACCCTCAAAACCTGCACAAAACCTGAAAAGGATATTTGTCTCTACTTTGTTGGAGTACTCAGAGGCGCAGGGGTCAAGCCGGAAGAACAAAAGGAAAGACAATGCCTGGCCCAAGGATGTTCCAAAACAAGGAGCAGATTTTCTCTTCCCCATCTTACGCTGGATTGTACCTTACTTTAAACACTAGCTTGCTAAAACAGAAAGATATGAAAACATGAGCCACGGTAGCAAAGTCCATCCCTAGGCAAGGATATGTACTCCATCAATAGTCTATGCTTATGTAAGTATCAAACTAAAGCATTACTATCTCATTAAAAGCTTTAGAAATGTATTCAGCCTACAGATATTCTAATATGCTTTCACGAGAAGTGCCTTCCAAGAAATTGTATTTCCAGACCAAAAAAAAATCAAATTATTTTTGTAAATACCTGAACCTTTCTAATATATTTTGTTGAATGTTAATGGGAACTGAATAGGCACAGTCCTGAGATATTAGTTTGCACGTTCATAATGCTCAGACAAAATACACGGAAGACTTATGACTCACACAAAAACAACAAAACAATGTAAGAATAATTTATCCTCTACTGTTTGAATTAGAGCAGGGACAGTGAAGAATATTTGGGGTTTTTTTAATGAAAAGTTTCCTCATGAGAATGTGTTGACATTGAACCTTCAGCAGATGGAACCTGACCCAACTTGGAACGTGCACGCTGTGTGTGTACTGAACCAACGAGTACAGATCCCGTGAAGAGTCTTCTCAAGGTTTAAGCAGAGTACCAGAGGGCCAACTCCTTCTCAAAAGCTGAACTCTCAGTAGCTCATGCTAAGGCATTTACCTCTGCTACTGCTGTGGTCTCGCCAGCGCCGAGTAGAGGTGAATAACCACTTCCCTCAACTTGCTGACAACACTAACGCAGGCGAGGACACCAGCGGGCTTTGCAACAAGAGCACGATGCTGGCTCACGTTCAGCTGGGCTCCCAGGTCCCGTTCTGCAAAGCTGCCCTCCAGCCAGCTGGCCTTGGCGTGCACTTGTGCACGAGGCTCTTCCTCTCCGGGGGCAGGTATTTGCGTATCCCCTTGTTGAACTTCACAGGCTCCTCTCTGGCCGCTTCTCCAGCCTGTTGAGGCCCTTCTGAGTGGCAGCACAATGATCTGGTTTATCAGCCACTCCTTCTAGTTTTGTACCATTTGCAAACAGGCCGAGTGTGCACTCTATCTCATCACCTAAGTCATCAACGACGATACTGAACAGCCCCGACCCCAATATCAACCCCCAGGGCACTCCACTACTGACTTGCCTCCAAGTGGACTTTGTGCTGCTGACCTCAACCCTTTGAGGCCAGCTGCTCAGCCAGTTTTAAATCCACCTCACTGTCCATTTATCCAGTCCATGTTCCATCAGTTTGTCTACAAAATGGTCTGGGAGACAGTGTAAAAAGCCTCACCAAAGTCAAGATAAACAACATCCACTGCTCTCCTTCATCCATCAGGCTAATCATTTCACTGTAGAAAGCTATCAGGTTGGTCAAGATTATTTTCCTCTCATAAATCCATCCTGACTACACCCAATTACGTCCTTGTCCTTAATACGTTTGGAAATGGTTTCCACAAAGATTTGCTGTGTTACCTTCCCAAGGGACCAAAGCAACGCTGACCAGATCCTCCTCCTTGCCCTTCTTGAAGATAGGAATGAAATGTACTTGCTTCCAGTCCTCTGAAACCTCCGACAGGTCACCATGACCTTTAAAAACTTATTGAGAACACCCTTGCAATGACACTGTCCAGCCTCCTCAGCACTTCATGGGTGTATCCCAACAGCTCCCATCTCTTTGTGAATGTTCAGTAGTTTCTTTAAGCGTTCCCTAACTCGACACCCTCTTATCAAGGGGAAGTCCTACTGGTTTTAGGGGGCTGGGAGGCTGATGGCAAATATGACCAGTAAAGACTGAAGCAAAGAAGGAATTGAGCACTTTGGCTTCTTCCATGCCCTTGGTCATCATGTCACGTGCCCCATTCAGCTCCACATTTGCCCTAGCCTTCCTTTTGCTGCAGATCATCTGTAGGTTGCATTTATGTTCCTTGCAAGACTCATCTCCCAATGGCCCTTGAGTTTCCTGACCTTATCCCTGCATGCTCAGACTGTGTCACTCTATTCTTCCTGGGTCAGCTGTCCCTGCTTCTACATCCTGCATGCTTCCTTTTTAGTTTGAGTTTTGCCAGGAGCAGCTTGTTCACCCATGCAGACCTCCTGCCACCATCACTTGATCTCCAACACATTGGGATCGACTGTTCCTGAGTTCAGAGGAGGTGACCCTTGGAAATCACCCAGATCTCCTGGAGCCCTCTTCTCTCCAAGAGTGTCCTACAGGAGAGTCTTCCAAGTAGGTCTCTGAAAAGGCCAAGGTCTGCTCTCCTGAGCTTCCACGGCAGCACTCTGGTTGTGTGAGCCATGTCTGTGATCCCAGTGAGATCATCACCTTGCAGCTTCATGAAGGCCTCTAATTCCTCCCCTTGTTTCTTCTCCACACTCTGTGCATTAATGTACAGGCACTTCAGATCAACACTCAGTCATGTTGATTCCCAGGAAAAAGCAAGAGCTTCTCCCACGGAGCTTTCTTCCTGGCACTTGCTTATTTCTGTGCAGACACTTGAGGTGGACCCCCTCCAGCCACGTTCTGAAATTTTTGAGGTTTCTCTCATCCACATCACCCTGCACCCTTTGCTTGCCAACCTGGCTCACCACAAGCAACAAGCAGCAGCATTCTTTGCCCTCACAGGAAGCTTAAAAGCAAGGCAGACTAGTAAGTGGTGGTAGCATTGCCGTACTACCCGCAGACACGGAGCAGTTTGGTCATAGTCACTCGAGAGTCTGCAGCAGAGCCACGGCCAGACTCGTCAGACATAGTTTTGAAGGGCAGGGATTTGTCCACGAAAGCAGTCCCCTTCTCCCCAGATGCAGCTGAAGCATAAGCAGTACTTTGCAGACTTCAGGTTTTTAAAAGTATCCCCGTTTTGTTTTTGAAAATACACACACCTGAACTGATGGTGAAATGGAGTTACAAATAACATCCACTCACCTCCTTGGAACAGTACCGTACAGTACCAGAAGCCTAATGATTTTATATCTTTTATGTCTTATATTCTCCATAGGAATCTGATAGCTGTGGATACAGATGAGATGAGATACAGGTTCAGGCAAGTATGACAAGATCTAATTTTCATTAGTGCTGATACATTCCACCCTCCTGGACTTTCATGTGGGTGGTGGACACGTAGCTACTCCATAAATCAGAAGGGCATTTCTCAGTTTCTTAAGTTCTTTTATTGCAGTTCCTTTCTTTAGGCTACTTGAGAAAGATCTTGAATACATAGCCAAGTAGCACTAAAATATTCTACGGTCATAACCTCCTGATATACGACTTGCCAGTAGTGCAACGCGTAGACATTCATCAAAGATGCGGTATGTTGCACTTGTTCCCTTATGTGAAATGAACTTTCAATCAGCTTCACAAACACTTTTCTTTTTGTCCTAAACTACAGTAAAATCCAGCTTTTAAACTTTCTTTAAAATCAGCATTTATTTTTGACTACGTGAACATATTGTTCCAAACTGGCAAGAACTGCTCATTTACATCTTTCAACATCAACAGAATGCTAATCTATAGTAAACAGTCCTTATTACAAACAAGAACGTGCTGTTAATTAGTAAGAGAGACCCTCAGTTCTCTGCTAGCCTGAGTGGGATGAACCACAGATTTCTATAAAGAGGATGAATTACGGTCGCATCCTATCAAACAGAGCATCTCCGAACAAACAGTTATGCCGCAAGACCTCTGAAAACTAATTTTGGCCTCAAAGCATTAGGGAGTAGGGTGGAGGGGGTTTAGAACAATCTGTTATTTGAAATAAATAGCTCTGAAAGTGCTCACAGCTCCTCAAAGTAAAATATCCTGGGGCCAAACCCTACTGTCCTGAGTGGAAGCAGAAATCAGTAAGAGCAGACCGGCCTTGTTCCTCATCAGATTTAACTCGAAGATGAGATTTGGAACAGGGGAGGGAAGGGGGAGGGCAGCCCAGCTCTTCACCTTGCCCAGCCCAGCTTTTCACTTCAGAGCTGCTCAGAGAAGTCTATTTTTCAGAATTCGTCGCACACAGCCTGTATCAAAGCCAAATGACCAAAATGTATTTCATAATTCTGGTAGAATTTCAAAGAGTAGGGTTTTTAAATTCGAGATTACAGCTTGCTGCCTCCAGGGGAGCTCACCTCTTAAATAATCCTGTGTCATTTTTCACCCAGGTCATTTTGCCAGATTCCAGATTTGCAATCAGTGAGGACATCTCCTAAACTCCAGCATAACGAGGAGAAAAGGCCCAAATCAAAATCCTCTCCAGACAAGCCAAGTCTGAGAGCAAGTATCAAAGAAGCGGGGAAAATAAAAACCCTTCGCTAACATGAGAGCTCCTGTTTTGTAGCTGATTTTGTTAATGCCTGTGACGTTAGCAAAACCAAGCCTAGCCCTCCGTTAAAAAAATATGCCTTTGACTTCACCCTCTTTTGGGAATATTCGGGGGAAGAAAAAAAAAACCTCTCACTGAACAAATTCATAAGATATAAACTACACTTGTTGCAGTGCTTGTTTTGCTTCTAAGCCTGAGGATAAGCCCTGCCATCACAACGTTACTGGAAAATTGATTCGATTTTCTTCAATTATCCGTTCAAGAAAACAAAGAATCACAAACTGGCAGTCAGCTCGGCAGCTTTCCCCCGGCCCTTGCTAAAGAAGACAAGAGCGCACACACGTTTCTGACTCACACCACCTCAGATATAGATGACCTGTGCTCTAAGCTTTGTGACACACGCAGTTATTCCTGTGCTCCCTGGCTTCATAAACAAACAAAGCGTCGGGGCCTCATCTATGCCTGCAGAACCCGAGGAGAAAACTCCCTCACGGATGACACAGGTGACAAGGGAAGCGTAGTCCTTGCTTCTGCCGAAATTTTGACTGAGTGAGAACAGCTACTGAATCCCAATGAGGCCCAAGTTCAAAGAAGTTCCTGTGCCCGCACTTTTGGCCTCGACAGACTATGAAAACTTTGCTAAGCTAAACACAACGAGAGACGCTGAAACTGAGCAGCTGGAGGGGTCCCTCTCATCCACTATTGCACTGATAGTAGTGCTGATTATTATTTTCTCTTTGATAATGACATCCCTATTAACCTACTGTTTTCACAAGTGGAAACTGAGGGGTAAAAAACTGCAGAAAGCACAAGAGGAGTATCAGAAAGACCATGAAAAGAGCATTTTTCAAAGCACGCCTGGACTTGTTTCATAAAAAAAGGATCCACCACGAAATACTCCTGCATTACCTGGAAATGAAATTAATAAAAGAATGGCAACTATGAAATTTCCAAGCAAATATATCCTTGTTTTATCTCGTTTATAAGAGTTGTTAGCAGTTTGGAGATTTCCTACAGCTTTATTATACATATATATATATATTTATAAATTTAGTCTTATTTGTGCAAAGTAAAACCAACGCAATCATGTATTTTTAATCTCTACTGTATTACTAAAACAGTACATTTAAATCTGTCGCTCGCCCTCTTTCAAAAATCCACTGGCCCGTGGAAGGCAAAAGGTCAGGTTTTGATGAACGCAAACCAACACAGCTGATAAAACTCAGCGGAGCTGTGTTGGCTTGCACTGATCTCATCATCCGGCTGAAGATTTCGAAATCCAACTGGAGTCTGAAGTGAATCTGATTCACAGATACTCAGCAGTAGCAGCCTGGTCCTGAAAGCCTGTAGCCGAAGACTTCTTCACGTTGGCAGCCACAGCTCCACGCAGAAAGTGTGCGGGACCGGGCCCTAAATTTGTTAGCGGGTGGTAAGTCGGTATTTCTTCCACGAGAGCTTCAGGGCCGAGAGGTGCTAGTGGCATTCCAACCATAAGGGGATTAAGGGCACCCAGCGTTACGGAACCTAACTGACCATGGAAAGAGCAAGCCTGACGCACTTTTTAAACTAGGCTTGTAATTATTTTTAAACCAACCATACAATGGTGTGTTTCTATTTTCATAGCCTGTAATATTATGTCACAGAAAAGTGACAGCTCTATTGTGAGTAGCATAAGTAATATTTTCTAACCAAGTGATGGATGTAATATTAATACACGTACTTGTTTTAAAAAGTAGAAAACATGTAAAATTACAAATAAAACCCCTGCTCAAGTATATAGCTTGCTTGCAACTACCATTAATGCTGTATGTATTTTTAAACAAGCTATAATACTGTGATGATGCTGTAAACTTACTTCTGTAGGCAAAAAATGTTCTATTTAAAAATGTCAAGATGAAGGATGTAAATGTTCTTAAAGCGCTATCAACTAAAAACATGAATTTGCACAGAATATTCTAAAGGATTCTGTTACATGCTACAGATATATTTTACAAATGTATTTATGGATCATACACGCTAGTCTATGTGAGAACAAACAGTACTATTTTATTACAAAATAAATGAATAAATAAGCAGTGAATATCCATGCCCAGAAGCTGGAAAATGTTTTTGGTTCTTCCTAAGGTACTCTGAACAATTCTATAGGTAATTTGAACGACAGAGGACCTAGTACCTTACTGACAGAAGGTATACACTCCCCCTCATCTCCCCGCCTCCCCCCACACAGATCATGCTGCTGTCAGTGCAGGCAGAGATCTTCAGAATCAGTTGTGGAGGAAAAAGGAAGAGCTAGCTAGTTGCGTAAAACCAAGACAAATATTCATAATATTAATATATATTCACAAAATTAAAAAATCATTTTTAAACACGGTGGCATTTGGAATACAACTCTGTTGCAGGCAGTAGAATTTGCACATAGTGTCTAGGTTAGCTCTTATTGAGTAGAGACAATAAAAAAGTCATTCTCTGAAAATCATACTGAATGGTAATAAAATTACAATTTGAAGAATGCAAGTGTATTTCAAAATGCTTTAAAAATACATAGCTGGAAGCACTCCGGCTCTTGCTGGAGTCTGTATGTGCGATTTGGAATAGCTGCACTAAAAGCTACCACTCAGGTTTTTACTGAGGAAGAATCTGGGCGCTGCGTCAGCTAACAATTTCACAGGGGACCACGATCCGTTCCAGAAGCAAAACCTTGTCCTCAGCGCCACCAGTTTGAAATTCTGTCAAGCTCCCAATACGAATAAATGGGTTCAGCTGCTCTTTTAGGAAGCTGATCAAACTGACTATGGTAAAAACACCAAAGTAACTGGCTGTTGCCACACAACACAACCATGACCGGGAGATGGATTTATGAAAAGCCAACGGCCCAAAGGTGGCCTGAAGCATTTCAGTGTTTAGTATAGCTTCAGAGAAAAGATTCAAGATTAATGGAAGGACAACTGGACTGGTGGGACCAGCTCCCACCTGGTTCTAGGCGACCTTGCTCAAGCAGGGGGTTGGACAAGACATCCAGAGGTCCCTTCCAACCTCCCCCATTCCGTGATTACATATTGCACAAGTAGCTGGAAATCAGCGTTCAAACATGTTTATCTTTGTTCCCAGTTCACGTCCCGGCAAGTTACTTGCACTAAAACTTTATTCCCATTCAAACACGTGCTAGTAGCCTGTGGTGAATGAGACGGAAGTTCATCCTACAGGAGAAACAAATATGAAGTCCCAGGGCCCAACAGACAGCTAGAAACAAGACTAAAGAATGACTGAGCCTGGAAGGCAGGTTTATTCTTTTTAATAAAGAAAGCCAGGGCAAATGAAAGTGGAAATTAAATCCCTGCAGTCCACAGGAAACTGATTTCAATGATAATTTGAAGAATATTGTTTTATCCAAAGGGTCAGTTATAAAGTAAAATATCACTAAATTGGTTATCAGCATACACATAATATGAAATCATATATACAGAAAACCCTTCTGTATTTGTAGAAGATTCAGAGCAATAAACTCTACAACATCACCAATCATTCAGAAGATTAAATAACGCAACTATGCGTAGCATGAAGGCCAGAAAGCAAAAGCTCTGAAGTACTTTTAATAGGCAGATTGATTTGTTTCAGTACTACAGCTGCTTACCATATGAATCACCCTTGATCCACCTCACTCCTTTTATGCCCCAGCAAGCACAAACAAGGGAACAGATGAATAAATACTTCTTGATCAGAGTTTGAGTGTTTCTTTGGATCAAAAGAAAAATCTACTGCTGAGGAAGGAAGGGAGGGGGAGCTCCTGTGAGGGGAAAAAGGAAGAGACATGATCTACGTTTTTTCTCTCTACGTCCTCCATGACAGAATTTTTGGATCTCTAGTCTCAAACACCGCAGGATTACAAAATAAATTATTTAGAGACTTAAATCATCCGTTCCATTGTACATCCCTAATAGCTGCTACAAGAAAGCAGAAGACAAACACTCAGACCTCAGAGTCATTCTTGATAAAAAACAGAAAGAACTACAGCGAGCAGTAGGCAAACGCATGCAACAGACATAAGCAAAATACGCTTTGATTTTTCAGAGGAGCTATCTGGATTGTCTTTGTAATATTTATGCAAACAAACAAGAACCGTGCAGCCACTGTGCAAGTACGAATACTATTTTACAGACAACCACTGTCAGATGCCTAACCCAAATAGCTCATAATTCAGTGTATTTACATAAAGGCTTGACGAGGTGCAAAGAAATACTGCAGTATTTCTAGAGAGGATCTATGTTCTGAAAGCAAAAATATCAAAATGTCTTCTTTTACTTATAAAAATAATCAATCTACATTTAGAGTCCTGGGACTCGCTTGCTATGTTTTTCGAAAGGGCTGAAAGCTGTGTCAGTGGCAATAACAAAGTCACGTTTTCAAAGGATTCAATTCCTGATCACCACTTCTACATCCGACAGCCCTTGTGAGACTTCACCTGGAATAACGGGCGTCCTTTGCCTAGTGTTAAGCAGATTGTGAGAGACTTTGAAAGGCTCGAGAGAAACAGGGAGTGTAGTCCAAAGCAAATGAGGAACAGAGATGGAGTATCTAAAAAGGGTTGGAAGATTGGAAGGTAGGAGATTTAAGGGATTTAAACATTTCTAAGGATTAGAGAGTAATGGGAAGAAACAAGCAGCAGTTTATTCATTATATAGGTAACTATGTAACATGCAGTGACAATTCCAAAGTTAAAGCCCAGCTTAGGGGAGTACTTTCTGTTATAATATAAAATATATAACAAGACTATTAAACCTGCTGTTTAAAAGAAACCAGAATAAACTGCCAATGAAGCAGAGACGACAAGTAGCTTTGAACAACTTAGGGCTGGCGTTATATTTTCCCTTGGGGCTTGACCTACTTGGGATCAGCTGCCAGTGAAATCATTCAAGGTAGGTTTTTAAGCACCAAAAGGCAGATATTCACTAGCACAAGTGGGCCTATCTACATTTGCACCCTAGCATTTCTTTTCAGGTTTTCCATTGATTTGTGGGAAGTGAAAACAAGAGGCTAATCAGCCCTCAAGCACTCTTACAAACAATATATGGCATACAAAATAACTACATGGGCATAAAGTACAAAACCAACTTCAGCTATACATATTCTTGTCCCAAAAAGGGAAAATAAAATGCAACAGTAAGATTTAATCCTATTTGCTTTGTAAAAAAAAAACTTCAGTAAGAGTTCATAGATAAGGATATTCCTTCAAGATTTCCCCAGCCTTCAGAGATCTCAGTGCACAGAAGCCGGGAAACTGGAGACTGATGAGAGTCGGTAACTTCATGACTCGCACGAGTCCAACGGCCACAGGTCGCTGCACAAGCAATGCAACGAGCTCTTGCTGTCGGCAATGGTCAGAAAGGTGGGCTGCGTTTGTGCCCGCAGATCGGCATACATCCTCTGAGGCTACAATGAGGATGATTTCAGTGTCTAGCCCACCGAGATCCCCAGCATAAAGTCATTTCAGTTGGCCATGCCCTGAATACCAGTCTTTCACCCAGATGCATTCTTTGTAAGCTAGTGACTTTGCCATCTTGACAAAAATCACAGAAAACTACAAGGAATTCCAAAGTATATTCAAAAAACAGTCAAAAATATTATTTGGCATCTTATTCCAATTGTAATCTATGTTGTTTTTTTCTCTTCCTAGACACCTATCCTATATAGGTTCTATGATTAATTTATTATCATTTCTTGCCCTGTTGGCATCCTCAGTCTTGCTGATTAATTTCTGTTACAGTCTCATTAATTCAGTTCTATAAATACCCCATTTCATTTTACTCCTTTCCATAGTTACTTTGCAACCTTCCTTCCCTCCTCCACCTGGGGCTCTCGCTTTCAATTTAACATGAGACAGCGGGCAAAGATTGAGCTGAAATCCAGTAATTACACCTCCCTGTCCCGAAAAACTGAATCATTTATATTTCTTATGGATGGAAGCAGCGGCGAGCTGCTCTGAAATCCCACAAGCAATCCCACAAAAAACAATGCTTATTACTTGTCAGATTAATAATAGAAAGTATTGGCTTCCATAATTTGAAAAATGTATATAGTCGGATTACAATATATTACAATATTTGCATTTAGGAAGAATAAAGAGTTGAATCATAACCCAGAGGCCAGCATGCCAGGCATATCTGGTTCCACCTGCAGGAATATTAAACCACCACCCAATTCATCACTGGCAAAACAGGTTACATCCACTGTAGTTGGCATTCAGTGCATGACTGCCCACAGAAGACTCTCCTAGTTCTTTATGTCCTTGAGTTACGTTTACTACTCTCAGGCCTTACATTTGCTGACCTTTCAGCCTTTGCCATAAGCTCCTGGGATCCTCTGAAGGTTTGGGACAGCTTCTGAGTGCTTCTCCTATAAGCGTAAGCACATCCTGAAATAAAAAGGAAACATGAAAATTACTTGGGTTTGTATTCCTGCCATTTCGCATGTCCTGTATCACAGGCCTACCACTGGCAGCTACACCCAGTCCTTCAAAAGCAACTAAGTAGGCAGCATCCATCAGCACAGTTTTGCTGGATTTTTAAAGCATCCAGTTTAAAAACTTTCTTGAACATGCTGGCCAGTGATCTGCCCCATAACGCAGGTTTCTTCCCTAAGGAGGGAAAGGAAAAAGCAGCTGGTCTTTTCAGGGAAGCTGGGAGTAAAACAAGAGAAAGTGAAACCTCACTTGAGACTGAAGTTCTCAACGCTTAGGTATGGGGTGAATGAGAGTCAAAAATCAAGAGACTGGCATTATTATTAGGTAAAAGCAGAATGTGTGGTACAGCGCACCAGTCCCCACCCTGCTCACAGTCAGAGAAAGAGAGATCTCGGGGCTTCAGAGAGCACCACTTATTCATTGCTCAGAAACGGCCTGCTTTCAATCTGACCCCCTTTCAAGAAGCAAGAGAAGAGTTCTTCCTTTAGGAAGATCATACCGAGGAACAGCCACAGAAGCCCAAGGAATTCTGAAAGTTTCAGCTTACACTGCCTACCATCTATCCCAGAGGTATCTCCTAACAACAAAACTCAAATCTTTGTGACAGCAGACACAGACAGAAGACAGCTCTTCCAAGAAGCAACCTCAGTGCATCTGAGAGACCTTAGCCTCCCTAACATGTTGCAGTGTTGTATTTTGAGACCCCTACGCCAAACGATGAGTAAGGAAGACTAGTATGGGCATAGTTACCTACGACCACATCATTTTGTTATTCACCATTTGGTCTTGGACAGCCCATGAGAAAACAAACTGTGGAGAGATAATCAAGATGTACCCAAAGCAATTCTAGGACGTGCTGGGGAAGACCTTCAGCTTCTACAAATCAGACAAGCTCAAATGGCTTGATCGGTTTGTTAGTCCCAAGCATTTTGTTAGTGCTATGGAGCCAAATTCTGTTTTGACTTGCATTGCGCTCAGTTCAATCTGATCTCACTGCCATAAATCAGAGGGGAAAGCTGGCTTATGGATTCTTCAGTTACAGTATGTATAAAATGCACCACAACTTTTTTTTCAACTACATTTCCTTACTCTAGAGTAAATCTGTTCTTCCAGTTTCTCTTGGATTAAAGAGCTTTCCATTAGAGTCTTCTTTTGTCTCAGAAAGGTGATCTTGGCTAGCTCTGCTTTCTTCTTCTGACACTCAGGGCACACTGAAGATTCGTGGATTTGAGCTTCTGTCACCTGAAAGACAAGACTTTGATGCAATGAGCAATGTCTGTCCTACCTAGATGGGCACACCATCAAAAACAAACAATAAAAATGCAGATATAGATCCTGCCTGAAGACAAAAATTTGCTTTTGAAGGCAACTGTAAATGATTTAATAATCTTTGTCACGATGTCATCTTGATGAGCCTGTCAATGTTTTCACACTAAATATATTTGCTTTTCCCCTTCCATCACTGATAACTCAGTTTTCATTAGAATTATCTCCTTGTATCTCAGAACCACGGCACTGATCTGTAATATACTATTTCTTCCTGTAACAGGCAAAGTTTCTCTGATGCTTGAGGTTGCATGGACATTACTGACTTCTTCCACAGAAACTGTAACGGTCAAAAAAACCCACAAACGAAGTCATGTGATTGCCGAGCAACACACCGGTGACCTGCCAAGGCCAACTGCAAGGATACAGCTATACTGGCAAAACATTTGTTTTAATTAGTGTAACTCCCTTGCCCCCGGGTGGACGCTCAGTACAAATTACAGTTTTGCCTATGCAAATCTATAAATATTTTGCTAGCGTTAAGTATGTTTAGAGCACCACCAGCCGTTAGCTACTTCTGCCTAATGAGTACCTGGCGTTCCAGGACAACAGTCTGTGCATGCTAACCAGCCTTCCACGACAGCAAATACACTAACTCCTGAAAGCTCAGTTAAGTTAAATTAACATGTTTTCCTCTGCGTTTCAAATATTTGATCATCACAACTCAGTAGCAGCAATTGTTAATCAGCAATGATTCCACCATATGTAACTGTCTTGTCTCTCATGAGGCTATAGGAACAGCAGTGCTCCTGCGCCAACAGTATATGTAAGGCCTTAAACACCAACCATAGAGGTTACGATTATCTTTACAAATTCTAAGAGGTAAATAAACTCTGAAGCAATTAGTTCAAATATCTATATGCAGCTCTGAGCCAGAACGCAAACAAAATTGCACAGTCTCCTTTGTAAGATAAGTAGTGCTACTTATTAATTTCTTTGTTAGTTTATCCACCGTGAAATCTTAAGCATGTTTAATAGCATTGCACAAATCCCAGTATTTGTGAAATGATGAAATATCAATAATTTCATCTGATTTAATTCACACATGTTCCATCTGGTTACATAAACACAAAAAGTTGCTACAAAAGCAGTAGAACCAATCCTAGGAAGTCATGTCTCAAGCCTCTCTGTCTTCTTCCTTGATTTCTTCTCCTCTGCATAAAAATGTTATTACATGGAGGTAAAGACAGAAGCTAACAGACATAGCGGTCAAAGTTACTCTTCTCAGAAAACATATTACCACACTAAGACAAATAAAGAGGCAGTAAGAATTCTACGAAGTTGGGATGGTGGGTTGGTTAACACTAATACAATAAAAGAATGCAGATTGCTGAAATTTCAAAACACCTTGAACAAACAGGAAGCCTGAAATCATCATCCCACCAGAACTGGCTATAAAAGTATCGCTCCCTCCTCACCTGGCACAGGCTTTGCAGAGGAATGTTATTTATCCCTTTTACTATGCTGTTTGGTAATAAATTAAAGCCAGCAAATGTGATAGAGATAAAACAAGATAAATAACTCATTACTATTCAAAGCTTGTTTTTTGGTTTATCAGAAACACTCTTCCAGATACAGATATTCTGGGCCAGTTCCATACAAAGGATAGACATTTGCCAGGGCCCAGATTTACGAGTAAAGGCACCTGTAGGCAGCGGTCACTATTCAAATTCACACAACCACACACTCAAATCCATCTGCAAGCACAAAGCCAGAACGCAAGTATCAAAGGCTGAAAAAAATACCAGCCTTGAGACTCTTGTGGAGCTGAAGGGAGGAGCTGTGTCAGAACGCCTGTCCTACACTGGGAAAAAACCCGCTGGGCTGGTGAAAAACAACAGCACTTTGAGTTGTTTAAAGATGCTACAGATGCTTCTTCATAAAGGAACTGATGCCACCAAGATTCTACTGCACATGCTTTAATTCTTAACATTGCCTAACTGGGAGTGGGGGGGAGGTTTTGCCTTTGGAATACTTGTAATACTGGAGCCACAAAGCCTCCACAATCAAATGATATGCAGAATACTTCTACAAATAACAGTTGCAAATGTAACCAGAAAACAAGGCTTTTTTCTTCAGTTGACCCAGGTCTTATTGTGGACTGCAACTGAGCCTCATTCAATCACAGAAATCACTATTATACCACCAGACAATATTTTACAATGATTCGGTTATTTACTAGTAACAGTTCTGCAGCAGTGTCTAACAAAAAGATGAGAAAGGTAAGTCTTGAGATACCAAGCAAAAGCCTCTTTCAGCAGCCTAAGCGTGGCATCAGTGAGGTCCGCCTGATTTGATCCTTACATTATGGCTTTTTTTCCCAGTGGTGTAGGCAAAAATCTAATTCTAAATCTAAATTATTTTCTTCCTTGCAGTACCTGTTTAACAGCCTCTCTGATATTTTTCAGGCGGATTCTGTTCATTAGGCCATCAGGAACAACGCAGTTCAAGTCCCTTGTCCCCGGTTTCGTTGCTGTGGATCCATGCTGCAGCTTGCTTGACTTGCCACCATTTGCCTGCTTAGAGATCAGCTGCTGACGCATCTTGCTTATCTGAACGGTGCAAAAAGACCGGAGAGCATCCAGTTCTCCATCTAATAATTCAGTCATTTCTGTCGGGCATAAATCAACAAGACAAAAGTGTCAATTACTGCATCAGGGAAAGAAGAATTACTGGTCTCCTATCTGTGCGACCTCGTATTATCTATTTAATAAAAAGCCAAACCCAGTGCAGGCCTAGAGGCAACGACTATAACAGCAGCAGTGCAGAATTTAAATAAAAATCTGGATGACAACTGTAGGAACTTGCACACTAAATGTCTCTATCGATAAGTCTCCAAAGAAGGGAGGCGATAAGACCCCTAAAGAATTAGACTACTTAATGATACAGCACAAGTATATTAGGAAACCAAGTACTTCAATATTATGACGTTAAACAAACTGAGTTTCAGTGACTGCCTCATACAGATTTAACTTATTCCTGCCCGAAACCGCTACTTGCTAAACCAAAATGAATTAACGTTTAACGAGAGCTACTCATCTAGTAACTAAGGAGAAATTCATAAGACACTGAAAAATTAGCAGCAGTATCTATTGAGTAACTCTGGAAAACACCTCAAATATATTCTACAGCCTATAGCTAGGCTTTTTTTTTTTTTTTTGAGGAAAGGCAATTATATTAGAAAATACTTTCCACTAAAGCTTCAACGATAATTTCCTAAATTCTTTATACAACCTTGTTTAAACAATACCTTTCACTCTTTCATCTTCTCTTATCCTTCCCAGTGGCATGTAATCATAAATAAATACTGAGACTACACTCCAGACGGGCAGGTAAGGATGGATTTACAGCTGCACTCACTGCTTAGGGGGAGATTGTCCACAGGCTTAAACACAGCCAATTAATAGACTAGTGAGCCTGAGTAATTGTGTTTCATGCGCATCAAAGTATAACGATGCTGCGTACTACTACATGGCCTTAAGAGATACCACTGTTTTCAACTATTTAAACAGGAGAGTACCTCTCTCCATTTATTACACAGATTTTGTTTTTATGCAACTACTGAAGCACAACTCAACACTTTAATCTGTGTAATTAAAGGAGCAATGAGGAGAGGACAAAACATTACAGTAAGCATTACTACAAGTCTTGCAAATACCTTTGCCTATAGCTGATGCTAACACAGCGTTCCCTTCTCAGGACTCCGCTCTGACAGCCAAAACCAGTCAGACAACTAATAATGACTACACAGGTAAGGTATGGTCCCTTCGTTTTAACTCAAAGTATTCAGAAACAAATTATACATCGCCTAGCTGGAAAGTATGATTATACCATTTAAACAAGCCCTCCATATTGTCTGTTTCACTCGTTTTCAGTGATTAAATTCGGTTTTACTTCTAGACAGGCACTGCAAATTTCACTGCATACTTCAGGGTGCCTGTCTGACAGCTAGTGCATTGGCATCCAGTCCCGTGGGGTACCTTGGTGTAGCCACAACACAAATCCTTTAAACACTGAACATGGATGTAAAATTTGGCCTAAATATGCTGCAATGAATTTAGTCTCAAGTACCCAAAATACAGCTGTGGAATTTTGCGAGGAAGCAGAGCATCTCTTCAGAAAAGCAGTCAGTCCGTATCAAGGATATGAGGATCTATAGCTAAGACTAAGCAAAGCAGGAATGAGTGAGCTTTGCTTTATGGACAACAAGGAGAAGATGTGAAGTGCAACCACCACAGTTCAGAATCAATCATCGTAAAGGAATTTATTCCTCCTTAGAAGATATGTATCAAATTGACTAAAGACAAAGACAAAACGATACTTTATAGACAGATGAATAAGAATTAACAATACTTCAAAATACAATTTAACAAAAAATTTTTTCTTGGGTAGGGTCATAAACATTTGAGTGGAAACCACCATTTCAGTCATCAGGTCATTTTCCTTATAGGTGCAATGCAGAATCCTTGCAGAACAGCGTAAATCGTGTGCCACTGCTGGGTTTAAATCGCCCTAATAAAATAGTGGCGTATTCACTTATGCTGCACATGGAATGAATTAAAAGATTTAAAAGTTACTATTGTGGGGAAAAAAAAACCCTAGAACAAAGCATTTACATATTTTGAGTACTCAAACATAGAAGTAAAACTCATGGGCTCTGCTGAACACTTGTGACAATTTAATACCAGCCTAATTAATTCACTTAAGCTTCTCCTGACAAATAGAAGTGCATTTTAATTAAGAATTGGTTTCTAACAGTGCATTAACTGTGTGCTGCCATATACCCATCCATTTGCTCATTTGCACCTACAGACATCAGAAGAATCACTAGCAAAGGGAACAGCAATTTTTAAAACTGACTGCACAACCGATTTCAAAAAGTCACTTGTTTAATATTAATTCATGTCTACCAGTAAATAAGCTCAGAAAGAAGAAAAATTATCAAGGATCAAGGACTATAATTTTTACTAAAACAAGAACAAAAAATGATGAGAAAAGCCAGCACACAGTTAAATTCTGAAAAGTCAGTCTTTTAACTGCACAATGATTAGTTACACTTCAGATTTTCTTCCAGGCACGCGAGGTTCGCCTGTCCTTCAGCTGAAAGGACCGAGCTGCGTACAACAAGAGGGACTATGCACTTGCTTTGGCGGTTGGTTTCATTTCACATGTCTTTCACATATTCCCTCCTTTCCATCTTTGAACCAGACATGCTCGAATGCTCAATCTCCATTTGCGGTGGCAGACTTAAATGTCACTGCCTGCCTGTCTACAGAGATCCCTGCCAGTGCCAATTACTGTTCCACAGTACTTTTTGCTGATGCTTGGCTGCCCCGAATCCTACATTCCCACACCCTCTTTGTTGGAGGGGAATAAGGCAAGAACAAGGGACAAGAAGAGCCAAACCAGACACCGGAACAGACGGGAGGTCAGAGCCACGTATCATACAGCAGTAAGGTCACGAAGCACAGCACGGTTCGAAAGTAAAGCACAACAAACCGGACCAAGAAGCTGCTCTGATTACAGAAGCGCTCGGTGTGCACCAATGGAGATAAGCTCATCTCCATGTCCATAGTCTAAACCCTGCTTGTGGTTATAACTAAGTGACCTACGCAGAATTTGCTTTCTGTACACAAATGCATCTTTAAGTATGACATTTTAAAATCTATTAGTAGAGGGAGAAAATGAAAATCTTTATTGAATTTCCTTTTCCTTTGACATCCAATGTGGATTTAATAGGAAAACAGGCGCTTTGTTGCTATTATGCTCTACTAATACACTATTTTAAGAAGAAAAATTGTAAAACGGTAAAGGAGAGAGAATTGTAAAAGGCAGTAACCGATAACTGCTCTTCAGGAAGATTTTAACTCCGCATCTCAAGATAACATCTTCATAATTATCCAAATTGCATTTGTACGATTGAGTGCAGCAGTTCCAATAAATACGCTGAGAGCCCGATCCGCAAACAGAGCGCTTGGAAGATTTGCGCAGGTAACACAGAACTGATACAAACAGTCTGAAATAGCAGGCTATTTATTACAAATAGGTATTTAAAGCAAGTAAAGTTCCTCCAGCATGGTGAAGGATACCCCCAGTTTCCACCAACGTCAGTGAGATGAGACAACGGTAAGAACCTTGCAGAATCCATTCCTTTCAGAAGAAACTCATTCTTTCCCAGTTCCACAAAGGCATTCATGAACTCAATGACCTTTCTTTACAAGCAGGTGTTTTCCATTTAGACATCGCTGGTTGGAATTTCCCCATCTAGCATATGTTAATACTATTTTACTACAGAATCAGAAGAGGAGTCTGGAATCTCAGGGCCTAGCTGGGTCTGTAGGCATCCCACACCCTCTGCATGTTACCAAGCAGTAAGCTTTGGTGCTGAAAAGCTCAGGAATAGGAAAGAGAGCCAGCATAGACTACTGGATTCCCGCTCCCTTCTCTGAACAGAGCAGTAGGATGTTTTCTCACTTCTTATAAATAGAATATTAGTACTTTTAATAAATACTTTTAATAAGCTACTACTACTACTATTTGGTAAGTCAATAATTAAATGCTTGGACATAAAGTGAATATAAACTAGATTTACTCAGAAATACAAGCGGGAAAAAAAATCTGATGCAGAAAAAGAAGCACTTATACTTCCCTTGGTGCACACGTGTCTACGTGCACGTGCCAGCGCCCTTTACCTTAACAGCACAAACTGCAGGTATTTGCCTGTATCTACACCGGCCTTTTTTACTTCTAGATTTCCCATCGTTGACACCACCATCGTAACAACAACGGCTAAACTGGTAATATTGACTGAGCTGTATTTCAGCCACAAAACTGCCTGGTGCTGCTTGAACAGTCCTATGCCTCTAAATAACGTGCATTAACAACTAAAGCTCTCTCCCTTGTGCCAGCAACAGTGCAGTGGTAACACTGCAGAAGCAGAAATGAGCAAAACGTTTAATGCAGACACGTTACAAAGGTGAGAGCAAACTTCTGAATACAGGACAAGTCAGAGCGTTAAAAAGCCCCACTTGAACTTTCGGATACATCGAAGCTGAAGAAATGCAGTTCCCTGCAGTAAATTTTAAAGATGACCAATGGTCTTTGGAACAATCTACATGGAACTGGGACGTGAAGTCATTGTGTGATGCGTTTGCCTAAGAGCAGCTAGCTGCTACACTACTGGGGTAGAGGGCCAGAGAAGAGGAAGACAGAAAGACAGCTATGACTGTGACAAAAATTTCTCACTGCTCCTGAGGCCAGCATCTTGGTTTTGATTCTTTCAGCCCACAAAGGAAAATATGAAAAATAAGAATCACATTCTAGGGCATTCCAATATGCAAACCAGGATTTACACACACACGCTTAACCCTATCAGTAGTAAGACAATAAAAAGAATTTTTGTTTTATTACCTGAAGACAAATTCAGAAGTACCACATGTGCTCAGTGCATGCATCATTCCTTTTGCTGAATTTACTGAGGAGATTAACTCTGCAGCGATCTAGTTCTAGGTGAGCTCACCTCCTATTGTATTTAAAAAAAAATATCTCCAAGTCGATAAAATAATAAGAGGCTTGGGGGCTACCAGTAAGGAATTATTAAGTCAAAAAGAAGCAGGCATATAGAGATGTCAGTATGCAAAAGTTGTTGTGCTTATTTTGTTTATATGTTAATATTTTGCAATAAAAAAAATGTAACACGTGGCTAAGTACAACTGATGCTGATGAATTTGGGGATAACTTGTCAATCACAGGACAGTGTACTGTGTCTGCATGGAAGAAGCAGAAGTACAAACCTTACTTTGTGCTCTTCATACTGGTTAACGGTCGGAAGTGCTGTAACGATGTACCTGAAAAGCACCCCGCTGCTAAGATGACAAGCAATGGGACAGGCAGACAGAAGACAACGCATCACTTCATACATCTCCACACGCTAACAAACAGAACTTGCTACTCAAGACCGAGTGACCACTCTGACTCCACTCGCCCATCAAAGCCCGTAAAGCAAAGGCAAAGTGTTCCCTCGTGCAGAACTAAAAAAGCTGAAGCTGATTAAGAGGACAGAATCTTCCCAAGTGTAACTTTTCAGGGAAAGCTCTGTAGAGATGGAAAACTTCCTCAACCTTATCCTGTTGTTTACCATTCATTCAGTGAATCTGAACTCATCAGGTCCTTTTCAATTTCTCAATGAATCACATGGTCCCAATATTCTGATGTATTTTAAGACGACTACCTCAGAGGAGCTCGCCGCGAGAAGCCTCGCTACTATAGACAAGATGATCTACATTAACTCTCTTCTCACTTGACTATGTGGCAGTCTTGGAAAACCAGTAATAGAAAGATAAATGCTGAAGATGAGTCAGGAACTCGTAACATTGACTCACTACTGTTGTGAATGAGCTATAACAATTAAGAATAGCCTTAAAATGATCTTAGGTCGTGTTTTCCTCGATATATATGGATGGTTTGAGGATGCTTGTACGCAAATGCAACACCATGAGGTACCTAAGCAGGAGGATCTCCGTGGTTGAAGTCTTATAAGTGACCTACAAAACTTCTGAGTTTGTTCACTTCTCATGTACAGACTGAGGAAGATTCCCCTTCCACTTCAATTTTTTTTTTTTTGCTCAACTACAGCTTTCTTGCTCTTTTTTAAATTAAAAATAGTATCTCTGACCCACTTCTTAGAAAGACTTAAGCAGGACTTGCTTCCCACCATCTGCTCTCACAGTTGCTTGCATAACTGGTACGCGCAAACAGCATCCTTCCTCCCTCCCTTCCCCTCTCCTCCTCCTTACACTACACCATTGTGTTGGTTAAAGCTGCTCCATTGTTCTTGCCAAAATTGGTGCCCTGCTGCCTCCCTCAGCTTGGGAAAGGAACTAAAACACGGCAAACAAGTAATTCAGTAATTAACACATCTGATTAACAGCGGGAAAACACTTCATGCAATAAATTCTGAAGTCGTGTTTGCTTTGGAGGGAAGAACCCCACATTCCTCGTACCTGTACAGCTGGAGAGAAATAGAGACAAACTAAACAGTCCAGTAAATTTAACTGCAATCCTCCAAATTTTAAAACGCCCATACATTTTTTTAATGTATTTATCCTGGTCTTGTAATAATGCATCACTAGGATAATGTCACTATCTCAGGAGCATCAAAGCCATGTGTTATGGGAGACAAACTGCTTTCTGAGAAAGTATAAAAGAGAAACTTCTTAATTACCTGACTAATTACCTGGCTTAACTTCAACAGCTTGGATATAAAATTTAAGCCTTTTTAAAAGTTTACATCCCCTTTGAAAAGAAACAAGAATTATAATGCCTTCTAAAGTTCCTGAACTCACCAGCATGAGTTTTGATGACAGATTTATCTTGCTTAATGCCAGCTTCTTTGTTTTTTAGACCAATCCATTTTCCCACGACATCTCTTTCTATAGCTGCAGAATCTGCTACTTCAGACGGTTCATCTGCAACAGAAAAAGGTAGGTTTGAACATACATTGTAAAGAAAGCAGGACTGCAGAAACACAAAGTGGGAGGCAAATAATCCTCCACTCGAATGTGACAGTTCTCCCTGTTCAGGTAAAAGAAACCCCAGGCAAAAGGACTATTACAGATGATATCACTGATTTCAGGGTGAAATGCTGAGCAAGCTTCTGTCCCACAAAGTATCTCACACTGCTCATTTCTAATCACCCCACCGAAATACAATACAGGATACACTGCGAAAAACAGTGACTACTGCTTAGAGCTTGTGGCCACATTCCATTTTATCTGTAACACTAACTTAACCTCAACCCACCTCCTCCCTCATTCAGTCCATCGCTTATTTTCAGCCCTGAATAGGCTCCTCATTTGTGGCAGTACAAGCACTCTTGGGAGCTCTAGTGAACTGTCTCAAGGTATTGATCCGAGTGAAAAATAGTGTGGGGCAGGGAAATGAGAAAAATCTATTCTCCAGCTTGTTCCAGCACAACTCCAGTTCTGCAGAAACTGAGGAAGCAGCAAAGATGTGAAGGCGCATAGCTGGGAAAAGACAAAAGACACACAGGTCTGGAAAGTCACTGCCACTGACAGGAAGACGCACGTGGCGTGGTCCCGGTTCAGAATACTGAGCGCTCTCAGGAAGCACCCAATTTCCTACTCCGTTTTCAGGGTACTAAGAGCAAATCCTGTGGGCTTATACAAGGAAATAATGTGTCCCTACGGGGACACCAGCACGATGGGTTTTCTACAGCTTTTATTATTTATATGTGCTGTTCTCGATGAGATATATACAGCAGAAACCAACAGTTTCCCAAAATATTTTTCTATGAATTATTCCCTAGTTTCTGGTTTAGCTGGTGGTATTTAGAAGACTCTATAATGTTATGAAACATTAAGCCTGTAGGTTAAAAAGTGGTAACACTTATTAAAAAAAACCTCTACACACAGAGAAAGGATTCCTCCTAGAACGTACTCCTTGATGCCAGAAATAAGGACTTCAATGGTTAGACATGGAATAATTTTTAAAAAACCTGTTATATCACCAGCAAAAAAAAAAGGTTTATTAAAACCTATCATTTGTAAAAACCAAAACCTTTAAGCAAAACTGATGAATCTATTAGATGCCATTCAATTATATAAATGTAGCATGAATAAGACACCAAGGCAATGATCATCTCATTCAGATTCTTGAAGCCTACTCGAAAAAAGTAGGTACGAGATACCTACTGATATCCAATGCTATATTCTGTGCTACAGTAAACAGGGTTTACATTTACGTACATACACCTGACAACAAATTTTGCACTGCGTCATTGGGATTTCATGCCTAAACAGTATTTAAAGAGGATTCCTAATGATAATGGTGTTGGTTATTACCGCAGAGTAGAAGAAAAAAAACAAAAAACCCAAAAGCAACCTACAGTAAAATGTTGGATAGATGAGGGACAGGAGGACCGTCTCTACTGGACTTGTCTACAGTAGGAAAAGAAACAACTTGCCAATTTTAAAGTATAGACAAGATTAATTATATATTGGTATATGCCACTTGATGAAGTTGAACTGAGTAGAATCAGATTACAAGAGTAAGAGCTGATAGAGATCAAAATGTATCTTAAGTCTACACTACTTTTAAAAATATATTACAGGTGGTGTAGCTAACCTTTAAAGCTAGAGTGTTTCTGCACGCTGACAAGCTCACAAACTAAAAAGAGATTTAAAAAACAATATTCATCTCTTCAAGTATTCACAATACTTACCAGACCAAACTTGGAGAAAAGGAGAATGTAGAAGGATGACAGAGAAACCCCCAGAGACAGAAGAAAGCCTAACAGGACATGAAGGCAGTTAGCTTATGTCCTGCTCCCTGCTTCTCTAGCGCTCATCTCATGTGCCTCTAAGGTACTATTTAGCCCTCTTCAATATTTCACTTTCCCTGTGCCCTTAGAAAGGTTATTTTACAGCCCAGCTACCTTTCATACATGGTAACTCCGTCAAGGTACCTTGCAGAATTATTTTTTTTTTTTTAACATGCTGACAGAATTTCAGCATCACAAGGAAGGGTTCCCACAGCCAAACCGTACCCTTCTCCATGCAGCTGTCAGCCAATCCTGAGAGCACAACTCACAGATGTAGTCGGCACACTGCGGTTCTGCGCTTTGCACAGCAGGAACACTGTAAGCAACGTTTACATTTTTATTTCTGCTGATTCAAGTTTCCATTGCAGTGATTTAAAGCTGGAAAGACAGGTCTCAAGCACGGTAAGCCCTGCATACCAGCATGATTTTGGCCTGACAACCACAACATGCTTTCCAACGTATCTCACGCAGCAGACCACTCTTAAATCCTCTGTGGAACAACACAATTCGGACGGTTCGCCCTCTCACTACCAGCAGGCTTCCTCCTCCTCACTGCAGAGCTCAAAGGTATCTTCTGAATAGTCCAAACCAGAGCTTCGGTAACTCCGGCTCAGTTCCATCCACGACTTCTCACAGTTATCAGAGCTATCTGCTGAGGCAGTCGCCATGGTGCAGCACTGCAAATAAAAACAAAGGCATACAACAGGTTGGATTATATGGGAAATACGACTGGGTTACTTACAGCAATGGGGGACATATGGAGCAATATCACAGCTCAGCTCACACCCAATTCAGCCACCACAATGGGTGGATGAAATAACTACTTAATCAGTGCACTGGATCAAGGCAACGCCCTTCAAAGCACTGCTGCTGATCAAAGTAGCATATCATTAAGATCCACTGGGTAAGCACACAATAACAATTATCACTGAACATCAGCAATAAGTTCTGAGCCGCGTTCCTTTCAAATT
The DNA here is from genome assembly GCF_949628215.1 of Phalacrocorax aristotelis. Classification (NCBI taxonomy): domain Eukaryota; kingdom Metazoa; phylum Chordata; class Aves; order Suliformes; family Phalacrocoracidae; genus Phalacrocorax; species Phalacrocorax aristotelis. The sequence goes on along the minus strand of NC_134286.1, from coordinate 22,960,331 downwards.
TGTACTGAATTACAGTAACACTTGCATAAAATAATTCACGAAAAATTAATTTTTAAAATGGTATTTTTTTGCCTTCAGATTATTAAGCCTCTCACTACACAGAAATGCAAAACCTCCTTGTTCTGCTTAGATTTTGTCTAGAAAATTAAGAAGAAAACATAACAAGCATCAGCCAGCTGATGCTCTCAGATGAGGAGTCATGCTCCCAGTGTGAAAGAAATAAAAATTCTCCAGATTCAAGCTCCAGGAACAAAACAGACCTCAGACAGTAACCTATCACGTAATGGATTTATTTTAAAGCACTGTTCTTATTTATTTAACATTTTTTTATTAGAATGATGTGATACTCCTTCCTTCCTTTGAATTTAGGACCCAAATAACTTTGTCCTAAATAATTTTGCTCCCATTTCTTCCCTACTCTCATAAAGTCAGGAGAGTGCATGTATGGGCAACATCCCTCCGCAAAGATGCTTGCAGCAGTCACGACCCCTTCATCACAAAATGGGAACCCCAACGTGGTAACAGTAGGTGGACAAAGGCACTTGCTGTCATGCCTGAAATTCAGGTATGCCACCGTACTTGGGGTTTAGGCAACCTCGCCTTAAAGGTGCTGACTTTGGCCATTTCCCTACTGAATACGCTACGCTGCCTGCTTTACAGGCCACATTACCACCACCGTCTTTCTGTGCACTCTGTGAAGACCCTGTGCCCCTAAAACAAATTCACGACTTCCTTCCCAAGGCTAGACTCCTAAAACCAATCTGCAGTGCCAAATTTCTAGATCCAAAGGTTTTGTTTTAACATGGCCCCAAAGATTAAAGAATGGTTCTGATCTAAGCTTTTTAAATATTAATAAAAACTAAGTAATTCTTTTGTTCATTACACCACCGATTCAGGCCAGAGGTAGGTTATTAAAACCAAGTCTACTGGAGCAATACAATAAGAAACGCAAACAGAGAGCCAGTTAGTTCTCCTGTCCACAGCTGACCCAAGAAGTTGCAGCTGCACAAGCAGCACTTGGATGGTTAAGGAGGGAGAAGATGAATTTCATCAAGTAACACAACTGGTTGACCTAGAAATGCTTCATAATATCAGATATGACTGATACTAGCTAATTTTCACAGTGAAAATAGGTATTTGTGACGAATAAATAACTCAGAAGCCACAAGTATACTTATAAAGGGCAAATAAAACATATTTACAGACAACTTTGAAGTTGCATCTGCAATCATAGAGTTTTTATTCCTCACAGGGCTGAGGTAATACCAGCCTTAATAGGTTGGCAGAAAGCAAGCGTAGTGCTTCAGCGAGGGCTCTGCAAAAGAGAAGTCACAGAACTGCCTGAACTCCTTCTGTAAGAATTGCGTTGCCTGACACGCTGTGACAAAACCTTCACTCGCCATGAGAGGAGGTGGCTGCGATGCAGCGACGCTGGAAATGGGAAGCGGGTTGGAAGAAAACCCGAGCGAGAGAAGCTCCGTCCTCTCAGTAGGCAAAAACACGACTGCAACACGCCAGGCTCATGCAAAACCTCCGCTTCCACCAAGTAAAGCCGATTAAGAAACTGTTCTCCATGCGCTTTCTAGCTAAAGCCCAAAGGCGACAGAGGTGGGGTGTTCTTTTGTTTGTGGGTTGTTGGTGGGTTTTTTAAAATGTTGCCACCCTGCATTTCCAGGCTGAAACCAGGAATTTTTCAAAACTCTTTAACATATACTTTAACTGACAAAATTCCTTTTTAGAAATCCTGACACGAAGCGGCTGCTTGGGCTACCTTTCACCGCCCTGCTACCGCCCTCAGGCCTTCCTGCAAACCTCGGAAGCTCGACCCCAGGGCCGCGCCCGTCCGTGTCCCCCACCCCCAGCACAGTCACTCGCTCAGCTGTGACCGACAGTTTCGCTCGCACGGCGAGTGACTTGTCGCACAGAAGGGCCCCCGACCCGTCCCTGCCCTCCTCCGGCTCCCTGCTGGCCCCGAGCCCCCGCGGACCCCCGCCGCCTTCCCTTCCCCTCGGGCAAGGGCGGGCTCTCAGGGGCGCCCTCCTCCTCTCACACCGCCGCCAGCGCGGGGGCTCCTTACCCCGGCCCCCCGGCAGCCTCACACACCGACCCCGCTCCAGCACCGCAAGGCGCCCCGGGGCGTTGCGCCACCAGCCGCGGCAGCAGGGCGGGAAGGACCGGCGCCGAAGGGACCGGGCCGGCAGGCCCGGGGGGGTCACCCTCGCAGCGCTCCCCGCCGCTCCGGGGGGCTGCCGAGGGGAGAGGAGCGGGGCGGAGCGGGGCGGGGAGCCGGGGCCGCCGCGCCCTCCCGCCGTTCCCTTCGCCAGCGGCCCTGCCCCGCCTCCCCGCCGCCATCTCCCTCACGGCCTGCCTGCCCCTGAGGGAGCCGAGGTCTGAGACAACGCCTCACTAAAACACTTCTTGCTGTGATATAGTTCTTTTTCTACCGAAAGGGCGGCCTCGGAGGTGCGGGCTGAGGCGTGGCGGGGCGGACCCGAGCCGGCGATGGCAAGGCCGGGCTGTTGGCTTGGGCTGCCGCGCTGCTCGTTGTAGTGTAGCTACAGCCTCGGGTGCCACACCGGCGTGAGGTGCAAGAAGTGCGTATTTCAGGATGAAATCTGCCTGTAGCTCGAGGTCCAATTCCGTAGGTACATCGTGATAAAAGCCGCACTCCTTGAACCCTGAACCTTTTTCTTAAACCTTGGTTTAATATTACTATTTCAGGTTAGCTAATACCATTTTTTTTTCTTTCAGAGAAGTCATTCTTTTTATCAAGAAAAGATTGTTCTTCAGTTCCGGGGTGCACAGCACGTTGTCTGTCACATGTAAGTCACGGAGGTTTTGACCTCCTGAGCACCTCGGGCTGTATGTGCACTGACTTGCCAAGGTCTCAGCTTGGCTGAGATCTTTAAGACGGAAATCTTTGCCCTCTCTCATGTTTGGCTAAGTGCAGCACATGATGTTAGCAGCTCAAGTGATCGTGTTTCTCTTGAAAGGAGTTCTGTGTGTTGCAACTATGCCTATAACATGAAGAAAGTTCAGCCAGCATAATGAGATGGATCCACAGTGTTGCAGAAGAGTAAATAAATGCGTTGATGCGGTGGAGTGTAAAGCAAAGCGGAATAAACAGGGCTGCCTACATATTGTTCAAATGCTTTAAAATTCGGTTGTTCTCTGCTTTCTGCAGAGAGTGGGCTGCTTGGTGGTGGCCCTTTTCATTTTTATCTGGCTTGCTACAAGAAATTAAAACAATTTACATGTGATAAACATTTCTTCTACATTCTCCATCCATAGAAATTATAGTCGTGATCAGAGAGGTGAACAACTGGGGATGGAAGGGGCAGTTCCCCATGCTGTGGGGAGCAGGCTTCAGCTGAATACCAACAAGACTTAGGCTGTCAACTCTACGGAGGGAGGAAAATGTAACTAAGAAAGTACATGCCATTTAGATCAGCAAAATCTGCGTTGTGTACTAAACCTCTCCAACCCAAAGATCTACCTTTCATTGATTGCTTTATGTTGTATTTTCCTTCTCAGGAAAGTAATGTTGCAGACCAGCTAGCAAGCACCCAAGCTGAATAAGACCAGTATCTGGAAGAATCTGAGAGGTAGGCTGACAGTTTTCACTCTCTGGGTTATAAACAATGGTGAAATAGGGTTAGGAGAAACATTACTTTTTCTTTAGGTTTCTAACCAAGATATGCAGAGAATAACACAGAATAACTAAGAACAATACAGATCCTCACAGTTCCCACTAAATATCACCCTGGCAGCTTGATACTTCATTATTTCTCATCGTCCATTTTGTTATGGTAACAGTTGACATTAGGTTACTGCGGATCTGGTTGGTATTTGAGTTTATTCACTAGAGGTTAAAGACTTTGTAGTTTCATGTTCTCAGTCTGTTTTAAAATTCACAATTTTGAAGCATGGAAAATGTATTGTTCTATCAAGTTTATTTCTCTGACATTTATTCGGTGAAAAGTGTGATCCTAATATTAAAGGCTTTGGATTTGAAGCCCAGGATACAGATCATTCTTTTCCCTGGTTTTCCCTAAAAAGGCCATTTTATCAGTGTGGTTTCCCTTGGTGGTATCTGGGAAGTTAATATGTTGAACGGCACAATTATTTGAACCAGTCGTTGTTTTTAAAAGATTTGTGAGTGATAATAGATGGCTCAACCCAGTTGTGTCAGAAGGTATTAAGATTTCCGTCTGCTAATGTCATGGAGTAGGTCCTATACAGAGCCCTAAATAATATTGTGTGCGAAGCAATGACAGGCTTTTACTCCAGCTTGTCTCTTTATCATATGTTATATTAAATTTAACCACAATTGTTGAATTCCTTTGTGTGGGTAAATGCTTTTTGATGTCCCCTTCTATTAAAGTTGTAATATTCCTTTTAACCAGAGGGCTGCATAAGAATTCATACTTGCTAGGTATGTTTCTCAAATAATCATAATCTCATTAATGTTGCCTGCAGAACTAATTGGGCTGTCACAACGAGGTTCAGTACCCAATTGGAGAATTATGGTGTGAGGCCATTGGAATTAAACACGTTCTGATGGTGGCGAAAGTTAATGTGACTCATTGATGAGATGCTCATAAGCATTATTCTATACGAAAAGGCAGCTAGTTGGAGGTTGTTTTTTTAACTCTGGAAATATGAAGGACAAATGCAAGAACTCTTATGAAATTTCAAAGCATTTTTTGACAGTTCAAGGTACAATAAAAGTTTTCTTCTTTATCAGCACAGACATTGAAAGTACTGCCAAGTAGCACCTAGACGCCATAAATCATTGATGAGAGTGAATAGTTGAAAATATTACAAAGGAAACGCTGTAGGGCATGCAGCATCTCAGGAGGTTATTGCTGAGGGCCTGATGGATTTAAAATGGTCATTTCTGTTTCCATTAATTCATGTCTCTAATTAAGAAATGGATTGATGTCGCTTAGAGTTGTTAGAGACTGGTTGGTGTCCATGGCAGATCAGAAGTGTGCGTACAAATTAAATGTTAAAAAGAGTCCGCTGAGTTTCAGATGGAAAAAAAGGTAGGCCTGTATTTGTAGATAGCTGTTGTTAACTATGCTCTGGTGGATAGTAGGAAACCAGAATTAGCTGCTGTTCGCCGGGCTTCATGGCGGAGGAAAAAGGACTAAAATTCTATTGTGAAAAAAAGATAAACTGTCTCTTACTGTCTCGTCCTTGGTGACAGTAGCATCTCTGCAGGCAGGTATACTTTTGTTTTGGTCAGAGGTGGTAACCACCCTGGGGAGAAACACCCAGTGAAGGTGCTGGCTGTGAAGAGCGTGACAAGTGTCTTTTTAGGCCAAGCTTTTGTACGATGTGTTGCTTCTGCGAGTTGCTGGGGAGCGTTGTACGCTTTCCCCAGCGTAACCTGACAAAAGGCTGTCCTTGGGATGAGACACAGAACAGAGATTACTGCTTGTGAGTGCGAAGGAGCCACGGCTGCGTTTGTGAGGTTTGGCGTTATCCAGGCCAGCAGTGTGTAGGCCAGATCGCAGCTAACTGCGTAACTGCGCTCTACCTTCCTAATTTTGCTTTGCGCTTTTAGCTGGATAAATATTCTTACTCACTGCATGTCCTAATGCAGTAGTGAATAGCAAACATCCGCCTCCCCATGTTTGGGTGCATTTCAGCGCAAACTGCACATGTACATTGCAGATTTCCTTGTGAGTCCTTTCTCCTTAGAATAGCAAGAAATTGCAATAACCTTATGGGAAAACACCTGAAAATGCAATAAAGTTCCATTAGCCAGCACTGTAAAATACCTATTCGTATATGTACATACATGTATATTTCCATTTATACAAAAGCATCTGAACTCCTCACCAGAGACGTAAAGGCCTGCTGGCGAACACAGCTGCAGGAAGCTGCGGGAAGAGCTCTGTCTCAAGAGCCCAGAGGAGACTGACCAGGCGTTTGCCAGTAGTTCCTCACAGAGGAAGTAAAACTTGTAGTGGAGAAGAGTTAGATCCAGTCTTAAATTCTCAAAGTGCTTCCCTTGGAATTGTCTGTTTGCTGACCCCAAACCTAAGATCGCGTGGGATGGGATCGAATCTTTAAATCATGTCTTTCACAATAGTCTTGATCTTTTCTGTCTGAATAGATTTAGTGCTGGTTCCAACAGCAACCAGAGCCTAAGAGAGTTCCAATGCGTGATCCGCTTGCTTTCAGAGACACACAAAGGTGTTGCCTTTTAACTCAGTCTGCGTCCTTGTATATGTGTTTGCATCAGTACATTTTAATTTTCCCCATGGAGAGTTACTGTAGGTGCCTTCAAGGAGATGCTTTAAATAGTTGGGTATTTGAGACAAGCCGTTTATCATAGCGCTTCTGAGGAAAAATGCGTTCCCTTAGATGGACAGGTTGGTTTCTTTCCCTAAACATGATGTTAATTCATGTGAAAGAGGAGAACTCAGAAACCCATAGTGTAGGTATTTGAGAATGTCTTCACTTTCTTTTCTCATTTTATTATTTTTGCTTAGTGATTTCCCTGTGGACCATCCTGATGAATTCCCAGTGTGTTGCTGTGGGGAGAGCTTTCAAAGGGAAAGGCAAAGCCATCATACACTTCCGACAGATCAATGCTAGACTTATTAATCAGTTTTCTTCAGTAATAGGTTGACTCTTTTGGGAATCTTTCAGAATTTACTGCAAGCTGATGGGTTGTTTTGACAGTTCAGAAAATGCCTTAATTTAGAAATGGCAGCTTTTCATATTGGCAGTCTGTTTAACCCATCGTATATCCATCTGTTGTAAAAACACAGTATTTATTCGTGCTTCAGCTAGCTTTTGTGACACTAGTCGTTGCGGTATTGAAGCGTCCAACACATGCCGTAAGTCATATTAGCAAGGCTCTTTCTGTTTTTCTTCTTCTAATTCTTTATTGGTGGAATATTATTTCTACTGGAGAAGGTGGAGTGATTTTTGTAGTGTGTTCAGAGCACGCTGTTTTGAGATCTTTTATAATCTCTTCTGAAGGTGGGATCATTTCTGATGAATCTCATGGTGCTGGAAGAAGGAACATCAATGTTGCTCTGTGCATTTCCTTGCTGGTAAGGAGATGAGTTGTTTCGGGTGATTGTCTTTTTGGAGAAAGAACTTCTTTCTTAATTTTCTGGGACTGTTTGAGAACTTAGAAAACGGACATAATCTGAAATTTGGCAACCAGTTTGTGTCACTTACCTGTGTGTGTATGTGTGTGGAGATGTTTGAGAACTTCAGTATCCTAGTCGAAGTCAGACCTTCTCAACAGATACAACCTCTGTGATCTTAACTAGCCATTTTCATTGTATTGGTTAAGCTATCGTATTCTTAACAGTAGCTTACGTGAAACATAGCTGTTGTTTCCAACTCCTGCGGGACAGGTAGCTGGAGGCTATCAGCCAAACCACTTGGTGCTTAGTGGAACGTTCCGCTAGGTTGTGTGTTGAATAATGCTGCAGCTATTAAGTAAATTTATCATTCCCTCCAGTGCGTGTAAAGAAAACACAATTGTAAAATTGTTAACTCTGAAGTCCCATTAATAGAATGGGCCTCACATATTTAAATTTTGGTGGGCTTTTGGTTTTTTGGTTCCAATTATTACAGGCTGCTAAGAGTTCGTATTAGCCATATAAGCATGCATATGCCAAAAGTGTCCTTAAAAACCAATTAAGTATACATGTGGGAACACATTTTGCACTGACTCGTCACATAATTTTGAAGAACATTTGAAACATTAGTTACTCTCAAAAAATAAGTAAAATAATTGTTGGTGCTCCCACACTATAGGTGGGAAGTCAAAGGCAAAGGAGTAAATGACTCCTTTAAGGTCAGACAAAATGACAGCCGAGATTCCTGGATTCTAATCGCTGCACCTCTTGCTGTGACAAGATGCATCCTCTTATTAATTATCTTTTTCATTATTATCCTTTGATAATGGCAACTTGTCTAATTGGTTATGTTATCATTTGGAATGAATCACCATATCACAGCATTCTCAAGTATGTACAAGGTCACACTTCAAAAGTCCTGTGCTTTTCTTCCCAAGTTTAATAAGCACACTGATGGATATTTATGAAACAGTTATGTGCCTTTTGAGTTGCTGAACCACCTACAGAGGGAGGGTACAGACGGCGGGAAGCTGATGCTGAGTTTGGCAGACAGGTTAAATGATGACGTGCACAGGGGATTTCCAGTGTCTGTGCATGAAGGAGGATTTTCAGCATAAAGAGTATCTCACAAATACTGTCAAATGCAGTTAATGTCTCACTGTGTAAACTAGAGACATTTATTCTCTCTGTTTTAGAAGCTTGAGCATAGGCAGACGATAATCCGTTCCATTTGAAATCATATTGGTCTTTGCTGTCGGAGTTTGGAGACGGAGGAGTCTGATAACGAAAAGGAAGGGAAAAGCAAAAACAGCATCTCTGGTTTTGAAGCAGTCATCTGAGGGCTCCATGTCCGCTTGGGATTGTGGAGGAAGATGAGAGTCTGATTCCTTTTGACTCCATACGTAGGCATGAGCCAGATTTCCAGATCTGCATGTTGCCAACCTTCCCCTCAGTGAGAGTTGCTGGCCTGATCTGGCTACAAGTGCCTGTGAGCCTTCTTGAACTGCTGAGCTTCTTTCAGGCAGCCTGAATATCAGAAATAGACTTAAGCCAACAGACTTGTCTTAGCCCTCATATGTACTCTTGAGGAAACGGTTCTACCCCATGCCAGTAGACTAAGTCTCCAGCAGAAAATGAACTTGATGATCTGGTTCTAATTAGTTTCTTGATTTAATGGCAGTAATTTTGCTTTCATGATGGTAGTCATTGCCCCAGCTAGCAGGAATAATAGAATTGGTTTCCTCAAAGGCCCATTTATGGTGCATCCTCTGTTGAATCTTAAGCAATAACAAGCAGAAGCCTATAGTTATTTCAAAATTATGGTATTTATATGGTTAAAAGTGTCAGGCTATCTTGCCTGAGACTGGTGACTGGGAATTGCCAGTATAAGAAAATGAACACTCATAAAGTTAAAATATAGCTTGAATTGATTCCATTTCATTCTGAGATTATCTTCTTTTTCTTTCATTGCTGATTTAAACACCTGGAAGTTAAAGTCCTCATAAAATTAAAAACAGGCAAACAAAATCTTTAAGGAAATTAAACAGCATGGGATGTGATGTGTTTACACCAGTATAAAACCAGAATGACTCCACAGAAGATAATTAAAGCAACTGAAACAAATGGACTGATCTCCTTAATAACCTAACGGGTAAAGTGTCATTATAGTGTCGTTCTATTTCGGTTACCTCAACTCCATATGCTTTCAAAAATTATACTTAATCTGGAGAGCTATAAAAACTTGTAGCCATAGCTATTTTCCCTTTAAACTTCTAAGAATTTAGGTGTCCACAGTGAGATTAGAATTGGGTTAGGTATCTTCACATGGCAGTGCATTTTGAATTGTGGACTTGAGTGCCTGGCAATCTTTGCCTGAAGATCCCATCCTGCTAGCAAATGGATCTCCTGAATCATTGTAACCCTCTGTTCATTCTCAAAATGCTCGTGAAGGAAGAGAGCGGGGCTACCTGGCAGGACAGTGGGACAGGCGAGACGTATGGAAGGGAAGTCAGGGGCTATCAAGTCTGAACAGGTATGGTAGAAAAAGTGCTTCCCGTGATTTGGTGGAAGGCGGTTTTTTGTCCCCCTGTGATTCGCACGATCCATAGGTGGATTCAGCTGGGGAAAGATACCCAAAAGAACTGAAGGTTTTGGCTAGTCTCTCAGCTCCTTGTCAAGCTTTATGCCCTTCATTAAGGATATATCTACATCTGCCCTTCCTTTGTCCTGTGTTAAATAGAATTTTCCATTATTTCTTGCACCTATTTACCTTTATAAATTCTTCCAACTAAGGAACACGTACAGCTATGAGGCACTGAGCTTTCAAGTTCTTCATTGATAGACCACCTGCTGACTCCTGTGATACCTCAGCTTAAAAGACTTGCTAGATTGTTCCTGGATTTTGAAAAGTAATGTGCATTTGTTGTCCTTTCTCAGCTATTAATAACAACTGACTCTCATCTGCTGCATATCTGCTGCATACTTATTTATGTGTTAAGCTGTATGCATGTATGTAGTCTCTTGGGAATTGTTTACGAAATGTGGGCCACGTTGATCCAGTATTGTATTTTGTGTGTTTGTCGTTAAATATTTAAAGCAAAATAATTGTAAAGAACGGATGGAAGACGCATTTTGAATGGAGGCTGTGATAAAAATACATAAACTGGGAAAAGAGTTGTGCTGGAATGTGCTGCTGGTTTTAATCAAAAAATGAAGCATAAAGATGTAGTTTTATTCTGTCAGGAATTTCGACTCAAATGTTCTGAAAAATTCACAAATTCTGAGCGTGTTTAGATCATGTACAGCCATAGTTATACATCATTTGTAAGAGTGAGGAGATCTCCTTTTTGCAGTGCTCTGTTAGAACCAGCTAAAGTGTCTCTAACAATGTATTACTCCAAAGCACAGATCAGAAAAAACAACACAAGAACAAATCAAGTCAGAGCAGAGACTAAGATATTAAAACCATAATTCAGCCACCAAATTGACAAAGTAAGATGAGACGGTGAAGCTGTGGCACCATTAGCATGGAGCAGAAGTTGTTATGCGTGTTTAAATGTATTCTGCCTGAATAAACTTGCTTGTCCTTACAACAGGCCCTTGTTACCATTTCGGTCCTTCGTGGCACCAGGAAACATTAAATGCGAGCGGGCTTGTGTCTAAAAACAAAAACCATCTAGATAAGGTGACCTTGATCTAGGCCCATATAATCCTGAGAGTTACAGGGGCTTTATTGAAAACTTAAAAGCTAGGCTGTCACTTAAACTTTATTCTCTTCTCTCCCCAAATTAATGAAACATTGACAAAATCTCTGCAGTGGGCTGGTGTGACGTGCCAGCTGAACTGTATCTGTATGACTGGCTGCCCTCCTGGTGGAGCCCAAGCTTGCCTGTGGACCTGTGGTCTGAGGCACCGGTCCCATCAGCATTGCCCAGTCAGGGACACCCAAGCAGTTTTCCACCTTGGTGGGAAGAGTCAGGCTATCTTGCTTGAGATTGGTGGCTGGGAATTGCCAGTGTAAGAAAACAAACACTCATGAAGTTAAAATATAGTTTGAATTGATTCCATTTTGTTCTAAGGTGAGCTTCTTTTTTTTAAAGCAATCCTTATTTCCGAGTTGGAATGTTAAGGACTGAAGGGTACCTGCCTGTTTTTTGGCTTTCCATGACAGCTCTCCCTGCAGCTCTATGGGCTAGCAAAACTCAAATTCGGTCATCGACCCTTTCTGTTTTGGTTGCTGCTTCAGCTCCTGTTCATAATGGTATTAGTTTAAAATCATTGTAATGCAATAATGGTTCAGTTAAAGCAGTTAAACAAGTTAGAAGTACCTACTAGATAGATGCACATGATTAATTCAAGCTGTGAATTGGAAATCGTTGTGGAGATTGTATGGAAAGACTGTGCCCGTTGACCTGATACCTGCAGCAAGAGATGGGCCACCTCAGAATCTTCTTTGAAGAACAAACTTATGTTACCACAAAGCATCCTTCAGGGTTTGCTCTGCAGAGACAATCTCAAATCAGCTTCCTTGTGGGGAATTTCTGCAGAGGAACCACAGTATGACAGGGCTAGTTTGCTCCTGAAAGGTGATGAGTAACAGTGGGATTAAAGACCCCCAGCGGAAGGTTGCAGGTAGCGAGGGCTGGCATAGCTGCTGCCAACTCAGTACTGGTTTTGATGACAAATGCAGAATTTGCTGGCTGTCTTTGGGATGCCAATGTTTTCCAGCGCTAATTCAACCTTGTCTTTTTGTTTGAAAATAAGTGGTTTTGCCAAGTTACTGTGACTACTTTCTGCTTGGTGTACAGATGGAAATAATTCAAGAATGTAAGATATTCTTTTATTTTTGGTACTGGGATCTTTTCCCAAAAATGACATGGAAAGTTAGACTAGGGAACCTGTCTTCTTGTTGCAATTACAGCTACAACTCCGGAGCAGTGTCCGTGTAAGTTACGCTATGTTTTCCTGGTTTCCCCTGCTGATCGGCAGGCTTGGTTAGATGTTTGTGCAGGCATGGCTGCTGTTGCTGGCAATCATGATCTTTGCAGAATCTCAAACACTTTCCCTGTAATTCACTCCTGACCTCTTTGAGCCTGTCAGACCTGGAGTCACCCCCAGGCCTCTTACCACTGGTGCAAAAGTAGTCAGTGTTACTACTACAAAGAAACACATTTTAATATCTTTTATTTATAAAGGAAAAGACAGCAATGGAGTCACGGCACGTAACAAGCTAAGTGTTCCTTGTGTTGTTAGAAACAGAAGATAAAAATATGTCCTTGGAATGGTAATTTCCTCTTCATTTGCCCCTGATCTCACCTGTGATTGTAAGGTTCTGGATGGACAAGGAAGAAAATAACTTATTCAGTGATTGTCGTGGAAGAACAGTGAATAATTTTATTGAGTGTAAATTTGTAGTTGTTGTATTTGTGAGGACTATTTGTCTATTTTTTGCTCACTTTTATTATAGAGCTTCCGTAGATGGCTATCTTACATATTTTTTTCTTGCACATCTATGTTTTCAGGTGCTTGTGTAGACATTAAGAGGGCTGTAGCTTATGGGCCTCTGTCAATGGCTGGCAGGAGTCTGTGTCACGCCCTGGCCAAAGGGCTTAGCACGGACGATATCAAGGTGGGGATCTGTGTGCCTGAAAGGGCTGGTGCCAGAACTAATGTTACGATCTTGGCCATAGAGTCTCAACACAGACTAAGCACAGACTAGATCCTTGGAAGTATTAATTTTGAACAGAGGAAGGTGTTAAACTTCAAGCAACGTCTCCTACAAGAGTGTGTTTGGCAAATTTTGCAGAAGGAAGGGAAAGGATTACCCCCTAGTTTAGAAAGTCCCTATTTCATCCAAAGATTGTAAAACATGAGCTCCTGTTAGGTTGGAATATTACTCTTTATGAACAGAATTTACGGATTACTATACCAAGCATTTTGGGATTTCAGAACATCTTTCTGTGCTGCGCTGACCATGAAGTTCTCTTAGAACTTCTCAATAACTTGGCTGAAGTTTTCAGCTCCTTCAGATTTTACCTTTTTAACTGTGTTACCAGTTTACCTGCAGGCAGTGGCAGGTAACGTGAATGAAGGGATGTAATTCAAACCCTTTCTTAGTTGCAGGTAGTTGCAGCAGAGAGAGTTCCTCAAGCTCTGTCGTGGGTTCCTTTGCTTCTACTTTGTCAAATTACCTGCCAACTTGGAATAAATTTCCATTTTTATGCTGGCCAATCTCAAATAAGTTGGGTTTTTTTACCCTTTTAGTGATGTTTCTCAGCTCTTAGCAGAGGCATCTCTTTTCATAGTGAATAGAAGTCACAGCAGTGTTTCTCAGTATTACAACATTGCGTGGTTAACTTTAGGCTCTGTAGAGGACAAAAAGGAAGTGGGAAAGTTACAGTAGTACCAAAATGTAGAGGTAGTTATTTTGGATTGGATTGTTAATCTCCTAAAGCAATTTGCCATTTCCTTTTAATACTCGTCTGCAGTGAAGATCAGATAGCACTTGTACTTTAAAACGATGAATATCAGAGACAGGCCTATAAAAAAATAAAAGTATGATAAAAATGGAAAATAAAGCTGTCAGGAGATATTATAGTTTTAATGTTTGCACTGAAATGAAAATGCCAAACATCAGTGATAAAAGGCAAAGTAAATATTATAAATTCTGTGGACTCAGTCCTATCATGTGTTCTGGAAACCTGGATATTGTTTTAAAATAAATTGATTATGATGATAGTTCTTTAAACACTGGCAACAACAATCCTCTTACAGGAGAGGTTGACTTGGGGGTGAAAGGCACTATTCTCACACCAGTGCAGACGAGGATGGGCTATCTGTGTGTGATCTTTACATGCTGACAATGCTGATAGCCACTTTTAATTACAAAGATAAAAGCTGTTGAGGTAATTGTGGATAGCTAATTTCAGATTTAAATGCGCTCAAACAGATTGTGCAGAGAGGTCGTGGTGTCTCTCTCCTCGGAAATATTCAAAACCCAACTGGGCCCAGTCCTGAGCAGCCTGCTCTTGTTGACTCTGCTGTGAGCCGGGGGTTGGACTGCACAATCCCCAGAGGTCCTTTCCAACCTCAGTGCTGCTGTGCGTCTGTGAAGTGAAAGGTTGAAGACCTTACTTAATCACAGAATCACATAAAAGTTTAAGGAGCTCTTCTGCAACCAAACTTGGCCTGTGGTGCTAGAGGACGAGGAGACTTTGAAACACACTGGGGGCTGCGGAGGGTGAATACACTGATCCTGCATGCCAGCAATGCCTGCTGAGCAGGAGCTTGCAGTGTGCAAGGAGTAAAGCCTATCTTTAATGAACAGAATCATCTGGTTCAGTGGAATAAAAGGGAATACATCGTTCCTAAATATTTTTCTTAAGAGATCTGAAAATGACTTGCTTAAAAAAATACCACGCACACACAGAGAGCATATGGTCTGAGGGCTCTTGTTTATGCCTGACTTTTGCAGGCTCCCACATCTGTGGTAATTTGCACCTAAGCATCTGTAGGCAAAATGTTGCTCTAGGACCAAAAAAAAAAATTTAAAATATAGTATCTGAGACGAAGTGACCTGAGTAACATCAACAGATGGAATCCAGCTGCTGACATGGAATGGCCCCACAACAACTGTCATTATAACATCCCATCAGTCAGTTTGCCCAGTAGCTCCCCCAAAGAAAATGCAAATTTCTCCTTCACAAGTTGCTAATGTGAGTTTGGTGCACCAAATTTTGTGTGTCTGATGACTGTTGAGTCCCTAGAGGTGAACAAGAACAACCAACCTCAGAGTGCCTTCACCTTTCTCTTCTTTGCAGCCGTTCAGGGTCTTTGTTTCCCAGCTCTTTGCACATTAACAAATGCCCAGCCTGCTTGCTTCTTACGCAGTTAAGCCTAAATTGCCAGTGAATTATGAAGAGAAGGAACACAGGTGGATTACAGGTGTCTGAGGGCCATTTGCATTCATCGTCTGGGATATAATACACTGTCCTAATGGTAAAAAAGTAATTTAAAAAATACCTGCCATCTCTCTTGGCTTTTCTGTTCCAGTGGCAAAACTGCTGTAGCTGACCTGTAGCATATGATGTTTTTAACAGAAGTCATCATAATACTCCATGGCCAGCCCTTTAGCAAGTGTTTTTTTGCAGCCATTTCTGATTTTTAATATGATAAGCCTTGTGTAACAGGCACGGCTTGATGTAGAAGGCATGGCAGAGGGATTTAGGAAATCTAGTGGTATTCTCATTTAGAACTCTGTTTTGCTCTCCCCTAACCTCAGCCAAGAACAGAGCTGATGTCACTTGGTACGCAGAGTTGTCATGGGCACTGTGCGGAGTGTTATGTCAGTAAGGTGCTCGTTATTCTGATTTGTAATGAGACAGAGGGTCAGGAACTTTGGGCATGCCTGTGCTACAGTCAGAGATGGGATCTCATGTGAAAACCCCAGTAGAGCTTTAAACTAAGTCTTGGGATACTGATTGCGAAATAGGCACGGGAGGAAATAAGTCGTGCCGGGTTATGCCAGACTGCATGGGCCAGCCTTAGGGCTAAAAAGGCAACTGGCTTAGGTCCTAGAGCCAGCGGACGCATAAGTAGATTAATGTAGTAGTGCAGGGTCGTGAATAGTAGCACATCCAAAGCGACCTGATTTACAGAGCTATGGATCGTGCTAGGGAGGTGGAGTGAATTTTCCCAGTTCTAGAAAAGTCAGTAACAGAATATGATTTACAGTGCTGCCCACTATGGTCCTCATCCTATTCCTCTGCTGACAGGACTTCTTTTATAGTTTCTGTCTGTGTACATGAGAAATTCTATATTTGAGGGTGTTTGAAAGCCAGAATCAGTTCTGATCTGTCTTTTTCAGCATGCTAAAGTAAAACCCCAGACCCAAACAGACCCATATTTTGTCATACACAAATTTTAATGCTGAAACTTGAATCTGTGTGTATTTGCTAGTTACAACATATTAACAATTTTTCAATTGTAAGCATCCCTTCTACTGTCGATGCATTCCTAGCATGAAGGAAACCAGTGACATCAGAGAGCGCTTCCGAAGCCTTAAGCATACTGCTTCCCAACCAAGAGCATTAAAGTTTGTTACATAAAAAGCTATTGTTGTGCCTTCTCTCTGTGCTTCATCTCTGCCTGTCTGTGGATGGATGCTCAAAAGAGCTGGTGGGTAATTGTACTCAATCAAGTATGCATTTAAGGCTTCAATTGCTTCTTTTAGCTAAAGCCCCCTCATTCCGTACTTCACAGTCACTCAAAAACAATAGAGAAGTGAAGATGTAAAAATTAGCCCTTGAAAATGTGCTTTGCCGTCATAGTTAACTTTCTTATTGTCCAAGTCTTTGTAATCCTTTCAAATTGCAGAAGAAGAAATGGTAGAGTTAATGAGTGTAATTTATCGAAAAGATAACAAAGCATTAGGCATGGAGCTGGCTGCTGACCTGTGTGTACTGCAACTTCGGTGTCCAACAACAAAGGAAAAGTGGTCGGGGTAATGGTTAAATATCAGGTGCCTTTGGTGAAGTAATTTACTTGAAACCATTTAGGTTTAGTCCAAGCCACATTACCTCTCATTTGGGTAGGCACACGCAGGCAGTGCCTCTAGCCCAGCTGAAAGGTGGCAACCCGCTAAACCGCTGTAAGTTGGTGGTGTTGCAGAGCCTGCTCTAATTTGGACCAAGCCTCTAATCATAGATGTTGAGACCTCGCTTAAAATAATCTGCGTGTTGAGACCCTGCCACTGGTCACGCAGGCAAACTGTGCAGTGGAGGGCGCTGAGGCCCAGCCACGTGAGCAAACCACAGCAGATGAGCAGCCTGTGGAGCATCACGTGTCGGACGCCTGGTTGCATCCTGCCTGCAGCAGCAACACTGAGCAACGACACCGTTCAGTGATGTGCCGTGGGGAAAGCAATACCCCTGTGTCTCCTGCCCTAACAGCCCCCTTCCCTTCCCACCCACCCTTCCATATGTCAGAGGCCTTTGTGTTTGTTGTCTTTGCTGAACCAAACTTCTCCCTAAACCACCAAGTTTCCTTCTCTGACCAAAGTTGCCACTAGCAACAGTGGCCTCTACAAACTGATTGCAATAAATGATATTTGCTGTAGTTGTTCCAAAGAAACTTTGTCTTGACAGAAGAAATTGAAGTGCAAGCAATGCTGTTAGCCGTGTGAAACCGAGCCTGCCGCTGGCTTTTTATGGATGTCTCATAATGGTGTGCGGGTTCTCTTCAGCCACCTGAAAACGTTCAGCAAGATCGGCTTCGGTATTTGGTTTGTCCCTCTGATCCATTAAGGAAGAAAACCTCCCCTGGCTCGCTCAGATGGCTGATGCTCTTTGGATGATGGCTGTGTGTGGGCATAAGATGCTCCAGAGCACTGTTACAATGATGATGCAGGGGGGATTGTGTTACTGTTAGGGATTATTTTTATTTATTTACCAGTTCCAAATAAGAATGTGAGGGTGTTTATTGTATTAGTTGTGCTTGCCACAAACAAAGAATTCTATGCTCACTGTGATAAACCTGGAGTGATCTTTTTAAATAAAGGACTGAACCTGCGTTTAGGAGGGGGAGAATCCGTTGTAAGCTTTTGAATTGTTCAGGCATTGCAGAGAGACAAAAAAGGTTGCTATTCATTATGGTGGTTATGCTTTACCGCACATAGTTGCTTTCTTCGGTTGGGATTTTTCATCCTGATGAAAAATGAGGAAGCTTCCTTTTTGAGTAAAATTTCTCTCTAAGCCAACATATCTCCTTGGGAGATTTCAGCCCCTGGCTGGTTGATAATGTGATTGCAGATGTTTTGCTTTTTTAAACAGGTTACTAAAATGGCTGAATGTGATACTGAGATTTAGTAGCTGTTATTAAGACTTGTGTTCCTGCAGATCTGGAATGGGAATTTTAGTTTAATCACTGCAAGTTAGAGTTATGAGGTTCAGATAACATAACAAGTATTTGCAATTATGTGGCTGGAGCCTCCTGAGAGATCTAAAATTCACCTCAGACTATTACTCGGTAAACATGTTTTCCAGTCCTTAGCTTGCCATGCAGGATCCTTCTCTAAAGGAATACAGGTGCTTTAACAGCGCTTTGCTGGCCCCAAGAGAGCTGATGATTTATGCAGCCATGAGGGGGGATCTGTGTAACCTTTCCAGGCCCTGCTCGCCAGTGTAGGTTTCAGGAATAATCTGAACTTTGGGATGAATTTTTTTCCAGGCAAACTTTCTTATTTTTTTCCTCCTTTCCTCACCCCCATGACATAATGGTTGGAACAGGGCTTCTGTTGTGTGGGGTTGGCAAGATCAGGTTCTGTGTTCTCTCGGCGTTGTTGTTCTTGTGATGTCTGAACGAGTTCGTATCCTATTGTGGAGAGAGCCAAGAAATACAGAGCCGCTCAGAGTCCTTACTATGGAAGATTTTCAGGAGATCTTTCTGAGGGATTTAAAATTATTTTACTTTGAAATGATAATAAGTTAAACTGCCCAACAGTATTGATGGATGGCGATGTGCCCATTTGCCTGAATGGGGAGTAGATGCAGAAATAAATAGCTTGCCCAGAGTCTCTTAATAGCAGTAGACAGGGGTAGAAATTAGATTGTCAAACATCCTTTTGGCATTTGCTCCTGTTGCACTATACAAAGAATGTCATTTACGTATGATGATGAAGGAGATCTTTCAAATTAGATTGCTTGAAAAGTGATTAAATTTAGAGCACCCACAGAATGTGATAGTTGGGCTGGTAGATAATGCATGGGAGCCCCCCACAGCTGTGCTGTCCCCTGCTTCCATTCCTCTCCAGGGCTGTCTGTGCTCAGCAGGTCATTCTGCTCGTAGCAAAGCTTGCTACTGCCGGGCCATATTCTTTTCCCATGGAAGCTGTGGTAGATTTCTCCTGTTTTCATTTCTGGCTGCTGTAATATGACTGAGAGCACTGACTGGCTTTGTTTCTTTCCTTTCGGTATATGGATGGACGCTCTAACTGGTACATTAGAGTACACCTGAGCAGAATTATGAATATTTAGGAAGCACTCAGAGAATGACTGCCCCCACGGCTGGAATTAACACCTCTAGAGGTCAAGAATGTAAGCGACACCCTCACACTCAATAAAATTCAAGGCCATTTGCTTTGCATAACAGCAGTGAAAGTTAAGACCACTCCCTGCTGACCAGTGGAAAAAGAGATAGACCTCTAGCTACGCTGCTTAGGTCTGCGAAGGAGCGATGTGTGTATTCTTCAGTTTGGGAGCTCTATAGGTGGGGAGTTCTGTAATTCTGTTAGCATTTTAGATGAACTCTGGAGCTTTTACAGATTTGCATTCCTGCATGCACACACTTGCGCGTAAATGCTAAAATATCTTCTATTTTCAGCACCAGAGAGCTAACCTCCGGTAAGCAAAGCACTAGGGAGCAGAGGCACCACTTAGAATTCGTAGATTAAATTCCAGCCACAAAGAAACATCATTTGGATTTTTCTTGCAGGAGACCCTGTGCTCTGTTTCTTCAAACCTCAGAGTATGAATAAAACTTAAATTATTGAGGCAAATAGCTTAGGGAGTCATAAATAAGGATTAGACAATTATATGAATAAGAATAGGTAGGATAAAAAGAGAAGAGCTATCAAGTTGCCTGCATCTGCTTATAAATTCATCACCACTATACAAGTAAGGTAAAAATCCCATAAGCATTGCCATCAGGGAGAAGATCTCTGCATGAGCAGCGCTATCTCTTGCAGCAGTGACTTTGCTTGTGTTCCTGGGTTGCTAACTAGGGACGTTTTAAAGAGACCTTGTTTTTCAGGAGGTGGTTGTTTTGCTCTTTCTGATACCCACATTCCCTTATTATGTGAAAAGATGATCTCTTAAATAGCTAAATGCCTTTGAATACCTCAGAAGAGATTGTTCTTACTCTTACATTTCAAGTTCTGCCTAATATATGTAGTGATTATTCCCTAGCACCAGAGGGAACGGGAACCTGGACCCCTTCAGTCTTAGCACTGTACAAGTGTTAGCGGCGCTACAAAATCTGGATGGAGAGTTTCCTCTTTCAGTTTATCTTTAGGCTTACCTAAATGCCTAACTTAGTGAAATACCAGGCTGCTTTTCTGAGGCGGGCAAAGGGTACACAAACCTCTGAGGGCTGCTCACAGTAAAAGCATAACTTGGATGTCTCAGATCACCTTCTAGAGGTTTCTCTGCCTTTGCACTGACTCTAGAGGGAACCAGAGCAGACCACGTATCTAACTGAAGCCATAGTTCATCAACGCACAGGCTTCATTGCTCTGCCTGCTGAAATGTTCCCCTTCTCTCATGCCAAACTGCTTCTTCCCAGATCTGCTCTATGTCTTGGTTGTGCCAGTCCAGCTCTTTCAGGGACCACACTGGAATATGTCTCAGTGTCTTTTTAGGATCTTACCCAAATGTGCCTGGCGTCACACGGTTCTATTTTCCTCTTCAAAGTGACAGCTCATATTGAAACAAATTTGTAGCTTTCTGGACGCTTCACAGATGTCAGCAGTGTGTCCACTGAGGCTAGTCAGAGCCTTATATTATAAAAATAGTCTCCTCCTAAAATGGGGATACTTTCCCAAGAAACAGGATACATTTCCATTAGATTATGTCATTATAGGATTCGTGACACATAGATGAACAATTTTGGTTCTTTCCAGCAGAAAGAAGCAATACACATGCATGCTCAAGTGAGAATAACGTTGCTCCCTCTGTGTTTTGTGAAATGACAGTTACTGAGAGGATAAACCCAGAAGAATGGCTCTAGATAAATCTTTATTGAAATTATCAACCAAGAGTTTCTCTCTCTGTCTTTCATTTCATAGACCATTGACCAATATTCCCATGCAACCATCTTTTAATAGAAAAGAAAGATTTCCTCCTAGGCAAGGGGGAGATAAATTAAAAGATTATTTGCTTGGACAGATCATCTGGAGCAGGAAAATCAGCTGGGATTGTTTATTCAGCAGAAGAAGCAGGAGAACCTATGGCAAAAAATTACTTACAACCCAGGAGACATATCACACCCTGATTGGCAAAACACTTTTCGTACGTACAGGACCTCTGCTTATATTTTTTGTGATTGTGATACTGAGATAAATGTGTTTTCCTTTATAATAGCCAACTCTATTGTTACCACCTAGGGAGAC
Source organism: Phalacrocorax aristotelis (assembly GCF_949628215.1). NCBI lineage: Eukaryota > Metazoa > Chordata > Aves > Suliformes > Phalacrocoracidae > Phalacrocorax > Phalacrocorax aristotelis. Next base: position 22,939,052 of record NC_134286.1, on the reverse strand, counting down.
TTCTGCGTATATTAGGGTTGCTGGATGGGTATCTTTGCTCATGAATTCTTCTGGGACTGAAACTGAGTAATCGCGTGTGATTGAGCTCTGGGTAAGAGATGCCAAGTACCTCATTGATGAGTGCATCCTGTCGCAGTGAAACTGCCTTTCACCAGCTGTGTGGTACCTCGGACAGGAACTGCTGGAATTTTCCCTTTCCTTTAAAATCTTTTCAGCCCTCCTCGGCACAGCAAGCTGTTGTGACTGGTTAGCTTAGCAACGCACTGACATTTCTCTCCAGAATGAGCTCAGAGGAAAGGTGTAATATATGGTTAAATGAAATCATTTCCAGCAGCACCTGTAGAAATGGTCACTGAGCTTGTAGGGAATTTCCAGTCAGAAGGCGCTCTACAGTCTTCCGTGGTAGCAACTGTAAATGCAGCCACATAAAACCAGCAATCCATATTATTAGGCAGACACTGATGTGATCTTACTGCTATCTACATCCCCATCATTTTGCAGATGAGAGGGTAGTTCTGTATAATCTAACTTCAATTTTACCGTGACATCCTTGAACATTGTATCTCAGCAGAAAGGAATCATTTCATTCTCTGTCGTAGCTAAGCCCCTTCCAGTGTTGTACTAGGGTGACATTAAAAAAGGATTTTAAACAAAACCACGTCACATACTGTTTGGGCAGCAGGGAGACAGATGCAGAACGGTGAACAAGTGAGTATCAAGGCAGAGTGTCTCTAGTTGCCATTTGCCTACAACACTGAGATTCGAATCCATCTAGAAAGTTCTGTGCCTTCCTTAAAGGGATTTTTATAGGATCTGGTTTTGCATTTCATTTTGTGTTGCATCATTAAGCGACTGAATATCTTGGCCTCCAGGAGCTACAGGCTGGAACCTGGCTGCAGTGCTTTGTGGTCCAATAATAGAAGATAATTTTCAAAAGTATATTTCTACAAAACAAATGGGTACATACATTTTTAAGTGATACAGAGCTTTTCACTTGGGCGTAAAGTTGGAATTGCAGCATCTTTGACTCTTTTGAAATTAGTGGGATATCCAGAAGGGTAAAGGGAGATGCGTCCAGTACAGTAACTAGAAAAACCAGTGAGGGCGCAGGGCTGCCCCTCTTCCCTGCTGTTTCAGAGAGACCACGCAGGTAGAGTGGGAGGGGAACCAGGTCGGAGAAGCAAGAGGAATGGAGGGAAAACCCCAGCAATGTCACCCAGCAGAAACCAGGAATCCCCTGGGGTGGATAAAGAAATCCAAAGGACATAGGACCCGTATCACAGTGCAGTAACACAGTTATTTAATATTTCTGGTATTCTCTAGCATGGCAAAGATGTGGAATTGGAAGAACTTCTTGCAACAATATCTGCATACAGCAGATGATGTTTTGCTGCGGCTTTAGAACCATCTTAGCAAGAGGTACGTGTGTCATTTGTGGGTAGCGGAAGAGCCAGTCTGTGAACAGAGAAATGAGTCTTTTACCTTCAGAGAAAAACATATAGTTATCAGGAACAGCAAAAGATTCTTAGTATGTGTTGCATACAGGAAACTAATTGGTAATGAATTTTGTCATCCCTGGCTGAAGGAGGCTGTCTTCATACAGGCATGGAAAAGTGTAACTTTTCCTTGAATTAATATTTTCACCAATTCATCTGTGTTTATGCATAACATTTCTTTAACAAGGGGTTGTTTGCTATAGTTTCCTATTTATACAGGGGAAAAAAATGCCTGTGCATGAAGTATTAACCTGACTGATTTAATTGTTAAAAAAGTCCCAAGGATGTCCCTCCACTGCCTTTCTGAAGTACTGCTCTAAGTTACATAGCTGATGATAGTCTGTATTGCAACGGTTTTGTTGCCAGGTCTTAATTTTGTTCGGTTATTTCGGCTTGACTTGGCTTTGTGAAAAATATGACAAATTAATTGTATCACCTTGAGGTGCTGTATCACAGCCAGGATGCAATTTTATGTTAACTTCATTATTGCAGAAGTCAGCCTGAAAGCCAAAGCACACTGATCTACAGCAGAGAAAACATTAATAGAATATTTAATTTGTGTATTTGAGATAAACTCTGAGATAAACCTAAACTTAATATTATGATTAGTTTGGGTGAATGCATATGTTTGTTCTTGCAACCACATCTGTTTTCTGGAGGGACTCAAAAGCATCCATCTGTTTATTGTAATAGTTTCTAGTCTCTGTATATGGATTCTCTTTTTTGCTGAATGTCAGGGCCTGTTTTTGTAAGCCAAGTGGTTCAGAGAACAAGATCTGAAGACCCCTGGAATTCCAGGAGCTATACTAAGTATATACGCATACTGTCATTTCAAAACTGATTTGGATACCTTGAAAACCGTATCTTAATTTGAACTATAGAGGAGATTTAGGAAGAGAACGCTCTAATCTGCAAAACTACTACTGCCTGGCATAGCAAATACTGCCTGTGGTGTGACAGGAGAGATGCTGCCCAGCCTGCTCCTCCTTTTCCCCTTGACAGCTGCCTCCAGAGTGCCCTGTCTGTTCCTGAATATAAATGGGTATGTTTTTTCAAGTCATAATACCCTATTTCCACTTCTCCTGTGTAAATTATAGTCTGCAAGGTGGCACAAGTTAATGAAATTTGTGAATTTTATCAATAGAAAGTTAATCTAACAAGTAAAGCACCTGAGTTACAGCTTGTTAAAAAGCATAACTTCTCAAAAAAGCCCTGGGTAAATGATTTGCTGTCTTTGTCAGTGGGCAGAGATTCAATGAGCTTTTCATTAGAGATCCCATCTCCAAGCTAACCCCGCAAGTTTGTAAGGTGACCACTTCTTATGTGTGAACCCCGTAAACATACTTTTCTTCTCTGCTGTTTGGGTTCAACAGACGTTATTTGCTCTACCATATGTTACTAATGCTCTGCCTCCCTTGGCTGCTGGTGCTGAATCGATGCCTCCCAGCACGTTATCAAGAGATATCATGATAGCTGAGATGACGTCTTTAAAAACAGACAGTTGAAAGTGCCTGAATGCTCTGCTCACATTAGAGACCCTGTTATACTTTTTTCCATACACCCCTCCAGAACTACCATACCAGTCCTCTGAACTGCGTATCTGTTCAGAATTCAGTCATCAGTCCTCAAAAGACTTCATTATTAATGTAAAAATCCTGCTCTGGTTAGAGCCATGTTCTTTGGTGGGATTATTGCTCCCTGTCTGACCTCACTAATAAAAAATAATAGTGGGGCTCCACCGAAGTTCCCCACAGATGAGCAGGGGGTTGTGATGTGCAGGGTGGTACAGATCCCTTGTCTAAGCACCACATGATCCAGAGCAAAAATGTCTGAAGAAACTGTCAGAAATTAGGGTCTTTGCAGAAACAGCTCTTTCAGTGAAAGTGAAGCATAAATGTATTATGCTGAGCAAAAGAATCCCCCAAGGTGTCCACTGAAGGTCTCATGGGTTAAAAGCCCAGTTACAAAGCAGGGTCCTGTGTGCAGTCTTACGTTTATTTTTTTCTACCCAGGGCAATATTAGTTTGTAAGTGACCCGTGGTGTTTGAGCCACAGCATTTTTGCTTTCAGAAATCTGATCACCGCTCCTTAATGAGCGCAGAAGGAAAATAAACTCCCACGGGTTCAGATTCTCCTACTCACTGTATGAGTCTCTTACACAATTTATTCAGTCAATCCCCTGCAGAAACTCTTTGCCATTGGAAAAGCTTGGATGGAAGCGCTGAGGTTTCATGAATACCAGCTGTGACTGTTGCCACTGCGTACCAGATTGGAAATTAAATTGGGTTTGATTACAGCACTTGCAAAAATTCTCATGGTGATCAGGTTTATTCTTATTAAAATCAACAATGTAGTTTGTAAAGAATCATTCAATGTTTCACTTGTAGGGCACATGTTTATTTGATAGCTTAAGCCTGTGGTTCTACAAAATGGTGAACCTGTTTTTTGGCACTTGGTACCAGATGAAAAGCTCCGATGACACGCGGAACAGAGCACTGAACTAGGGCACACTCTCTGCTCGGTTCAAGTCTGTTAAAAAACCCCGTTGTGTAATAACTTTGTCTCAGCAGATTTTATGACATATCAGGTATCATTTACCTTTACAGAGCTGGCAGAAAGCTAACATAAACCACAAAGGCTGCATAAATGCCGTAGTGTACGCTCTGGCTAGTTCGATAAAAGATATGATCATACTGTCTAATTCAATCAAATTTATACTGCCAGATTACCTGGTACTTCGTATATCTGACATTAACGTGGAACCACAGCCTCCGTGACTAGGTAATAGAGTCTCAGTAAAGGACACATTGCCAGGAACTATGATTAAGGGCCATTCAAGGCCAAGTTTCATAAGCAAGATCTGCTTTGGGAGGCTCTGGAACACCCACTTTGAGACGTCTGCTGGCTGACTTGCAGAGGCACAGAACACCTTCTGCTCCTGTTTGCTCCTGCTGTAACTGTGAGCCTTCAGTGTTTCTGAAATAGGTTTGTGATTTTTCAAGTTGAATACCCGTAATCAAAATCCTCAAATATTAGTGGACCACTCTAGCAGAATTACACCTTAATCTCTCTGCTTTGATCTCCCTGTCTGTCAAACTAGTAATAGAAATACTGCGGACAAGTTAACAGTTGTAACTGCAAGTTCCTGCCATTTCCCCCACACATTATATGGGATTTGTCTTCCACTTGGCCACTGGTTTTCATGAAACTTCTCTGACAGGTATAATTACGCAGTGTCGTGATCTGTTCCTCTCTGCCAAGTGTAGAAGGTGGGCATTGAGCGAGGAGGAGGAGGGAGATATTTTCTTTGAGAGGAGCCGTTAAGATCTTGATTGGAGTCATTAAAGGGAGCTGATGAGCAGGGGCAGCAGTAATTCATGCTCTGGCATAAGAAAATCTGGTCATGTAAGCCCTACCCACACTGGGTTTCTTTTATAGCATGTTCACATCCTAAATATTGGCAGCTGCCTTTATTGGTACTCGCAAAGAATTCTGCTCACCTGGCTACAGAGAAAAACTTGGCCACCTGCTGTATTTATTGGATGACTCTGGTGCATGTTCTTCCATGCGCCACTTCTTGCTCTCTCGCCTTCCTTCCTTTACATCATTGCAATTGCGTGGCAGACATGAAAGATGTATCTTCAGGTAAAAGATGAATTTGATAGTGAGAGAATGTGAATGAAATAGAGAAATTAAGAAAACATTGCTTAACACAGTTAATTGAAAATTGTTCCTAAAACCATCCCCAAAGCGGAAAATGTTTTTGCTTTTATCTACAGATTGTTTTTAAAAGACAGAGAAATAAATGTAACAGGTTCCTTTTTATAGCTGTGAGGCAAGGAGATTTCATGGGAAATAACATGAGTTGGTTTCTAAATCACTCTTTATCTTCATTTGTCTCCAAGCCTCTGACATGACAGGATCACAGCAGCAGGAGATGGAAGGATTTTGTAATAGTTTTCTTAATGATTAGGCCAAGAGCTTATGTGAAGAGCCTCAAATTCAGGAGATGAGGGAACAGAAGGAAAAAATCCACAACTTCAAATGGTGAGCCTGATTACTGGAAAGGCCTGACCAGTTACAGCAGGGCTCCGCTACGCAGCACAGCACGGTCTGTAATCTGGCACCCCAAGGAAGCAAGACTTAGGTACTGTTTACTAGTCAAGTCCCCAGTCTTCATCTTCCCCAGTACCTTTGGACTCCATTGATTAAATCATGCATATCAGATACAGGAGCTGAAAGCCCAAAGATCTGAGGTTCCCACAAGTTTTATGAGAACTGGTAGCCAGGCAGAAGAGACAAATCCTGCTAATGCTCTCATAGAGAGGTGATTTATAGGGCCCAGCCAGTATGGCCCACCATGGGCCACTGAGCTGTAACGAACGGCCAAGGCTTAGGAAAGCTTCACTCATTTTTTTGCCTTATTAGGCATCAGAGCATGTAAAGCTGAGGCAACTCCCGAGGAAGCCAAGCTTCATTAGTTTCTGGTGCTGACAGAACTAAGTATCAGTAGTTTTGTTACGCTGAGAGGAACCATTATGTTTCACGCATACACATGACCGTAGACTTGCATCCTTAATGGCTTCCATGAGGATGCAAAACAAAACAGAAAAAGAATTAAAATAAGATCCCCATTAGAAGGGGGATAATGTATATGGTGGCCCTTGTGACCATCTTTAATGAGCAGAACCAATACAGGCTTTTGCAAAGGGGATCCTCTGAAATTAAATATGCAGTGCAGGTCACACTGCAAGTTGTCTGCATCATACACTCTGCTAAGTGCAGAACTGAATCCCAGTTTCTCCAAACCTCAAAATGCATTTGGATCAGTTATCCTTTTGTATAAAGAGCCCAGAGAAAATGAGAAACTCAGCTGCAATCTGTGAAAGTAATAAAGGGACATACATCTCTTTTCCTGTCTGCTTTATGCCAGACTTTTTCTGGCATTTCCATGTTATTCAAAATTATGATGCTATCTGTGTGTCCTAGCAAGCAATTCTATTCCCCGATGGAGATACAGTAAGAAAATATCCTGTGCAGCTGTTCTAGGGCTTGATTTGTTCTTAGAAGTCATTTTATTGGTACAAAGTGTATGTTTGTCAGTATAACTGCATCTCTTCTAGAAGCATTTTGTCAGTTCGAAGTAGCAGTATGCCTCTATTTATGAAGTGTTGCCGGACCTGGCACTGCCTGACCCCCTGTAGGCCAGGACCTGGGCTTGTACAGTGCCGCCTATAGTGAGGTCCTGCATCCTGAATTGACTTTCTCAGGCTCTGACAGAATAAACTGTAAAGAACAGGATTCTGAACTTCAGCATCCAAGGTGCCTGCCAAAATCACCTTATTCTTCCCAAATTTTGCCTGGCAAATTAAAAAAAGGACTAGCAAAACATACCATATTTTAAGTTACGCACGCACAAGGCTCCTACTGAGACATGCCATTCCTTCATTCATTTCTAAAAGCAATAGTCTTGATGCTTTGAACAAGAAGGGACCGAAATAATCAGCGGTTGAGAGAGGAGATAACCACAAACACGAATGAGCTGGGGTTTGATCTCTGTCACAAACCACTATCAAGGAACAAGTATCCATCTCTAGCACGACAGACCTCTCCTGGGCCCCCATCAATCCATTCCCGTTTCTGATAAACAGGACATGACAGTCCCATTAAACGAGAGCTACATGGAAATCTCCTGTCAGTAAAATAGTGGCTGTTAAGGGCTTAAGAGAAAAAAAAATTCTTCCAGCAAAATCCATGTGCAGAGGGACCTGAAAGCACACAGGCAGGCATCAGGGATCTAGGCAATCGCTATATGCGGCTCCGTGCCATATTTCCTAGGAAAGGATAACTATTTCCGTCCTGCATCTGCACACCCAGGACTGCCAGGCTGCTGCCCTCTGTTTCTGCGTAGGCAGTGGCTGCCTGATTTCTCAGCACTAGGGGTGAGGTTTGGAAGTCAGCAATGGGGCTACTACACTAGCCATCATCAAAGGGAAGGAAGCGAGCTGGCAGCCCTTCCGCAAATTGGAACCTCCTGCAGTGCTCCTGCCCCAGGGATAATTTAATTTAAAAAACAAACAGCAAGTATACCGGCAAGAGTGCTCGTTTACAGATATGTATTGCATCTCTCAGAGGTCCCAGAGGGAAGGGGGAGCACGTAAGGGTCTGGTTTTTTCCTAGGCAGGCACAGATTTACTGGAAACAAGAGAATTGCAGCCTTCTCCCCTCCACGCTTGTGAGGTTTGGCGCAGCAGCACGTTGACTCTCACGTCAGACACTACGGCTGTGCAGACACGTGCATCCAGTCAGGACTACGTCCCTGCCTCCATGCCCGTACTTGTTGTGTTAAACATATCCAGCTTCGTTCTGCCCTGTGAACCTCCTTCCCTCTCATACCTCTAGGCCAAGACACCAGGATTCCAGCAGGCAACTCCCAGTACCTGGCCTTTCTACTGTACTGAGATCCGGTACAACGGCAAGTGGTGGTGCAAATACAATCGAAACAGTTTCAAAGCAGTAGAAATATACACAGTTTTCCACTACAACTTTGAAGTTACATACATTGTAACTACCCTCACTTTCTTGTAGGAAGGACCTAAGGAAATAGTATCATTCCATATGAGGAGTGCTTCTCCTTGCTTTGAGATCTCACAGAAAACTGTAGGTTTCATTGGCTTTTGCATTCAGAGAATTTTTGATCCATCTGCAGGAATACCTGGCCCTGAAGAATAGCAAATCAGTGTAGCTCTGCAGGAAGGATAGAGGTGGTTCTTGTTTCAGTTCAGAGTTGAATTGACTTGATTGGAATGAATTGTTGCAGATCTTTGTGAAACCTTTGGTGTAAACATGAAAAAAACATACAGCATCCGTAACAGTCAGCTCTGGTTTTACATTTAAAAAGCTGCATCTATGCTGATTAAAAACAAATCTGTCGCTTAATGCAAGGCAAATATCGATCATTATCCTCAGCCAAAGAAATTCATTATACAAGGTATAGAGCCAGGGTTGCAGGAATCTCTGCATAGTGCTGCCAATACACCGTGTGGCCTTGGAGGAGGTGAAAGACCTTGAACAACTTCTCTGTACCTTAGTTTTCCCCAAAACTGGATACTCACCTGTTCAGAAAGGGGGGTTGCTTTTTATTCAGTACTTCAAAAACCATGGCTTTATAGCATGAGAAGTAAAAGCTCTTTAAGTTGCTTTGTTATCATTTTCTAGGAGCACAGAGTGGATCAATCACAGCTGTATATTGATTCGGTACAAAAAAAAAAAAGAGTAAAACAGGAATATCGTGGAGACATGGCTATATGCAACACAGAAACCTGCCCTGTTTTAGACTGGTTTGGTTAAATCTGTCCAAAAAAGCTAGGGGGGAAAAAAAAAAGTTTTGGTTTATCTCAGATCAATTAGGAAGATCTCAAAGCTAAAGAAAATTAAAACCACTCTTCAAACCAAGACAGTGCTATGTGCAGACAAGCCTGTAAGAAACCACATGGACACCATTCTGCAAGCCTGGTAACAAGCTTTTGAGGGCTAAAGCTGTCATCTTCACCTTTTCCATTCTTAGCTCTTATGAAGTTCTTTCTTCCTAAATCCAGAAAGAATACACCAGGAACAATTCAGATCACCTGTGTCATTACTGAGGCTTAAGGAGCAAAGAGTGTAAATAATTTCTTAATTAGAAGTTGAGGGGAACGGGCTGGGGGCATCATTAGGCAAACAAAGCGAAGCACCTAGTACAATAGGTGGTAAGTAGACTATTAGTCTCTGCTAAGTACTTCTTCTTTAGCTTGGACTGGGAAAAGCCGTTTAGGGGAGAAAAAGGGGATTTAGCGTGAACATATCCCATCTATCTAAAGATGTGCTAAACTCAGTGGCAAGGCCCCTCAAATTAGTGAAGGGATAGAATTTACATTAAAAATACTCTGTGCCTTTTCCTTAGTCCCCACAAGAGTTGATCTGATTTTAATGCAGATGCTAATTGAGACCAAGGTAATCCGAGCTTACAGGGGTGCTTGATGGAAGATGTTAAGCAAATGGTTCTTTGAAAAACACCTCTCCAGCGCTTGGAGTGCATCAAATTCGTTACTTCTTGTTTTCTCTTACGGTTTTTGAGAAAAAATATTGAACCCTTGAAATATTTGACCTGGCTTTGTTGCTGCAAAGATTAGTTTTAACTATATAGAAAGTCCTGATAGGGCTCCGTAAAATCCAGCTGTTCCATACTGGCTTTGCCAGTGAGCGGCTGCTCAGTTAAGCCCCTTTGCCTTTTTTTTTTTTTTGCCTGTTTTTCAGCTGCGGAATACACAGAGGAAGGTGGGGGAGAGGAAGGCATGCTGACTCCAAGCAGTCTGCTAATCCTCACCAGAGAGCAATTAAGGCAGCGTTCACAAAAACATTTAGCTTTTCTGTTCCTCGCTTCTGATCAACTCTCTTCTTTTTAATTCTTCAGGGTTACACGTGAACCTCTTGACCCTTTTCTGGTTTATAGTATCAGGCCGGCTGTTTCTCTGGTTTGTTATTTAATTAAAAACCTTATCCTGAAGCTGCCTCCTGGAGAGCTTTCAGTTTCTGTTGTGGTTGACGGGAGGTCTATATGCACTGCGGACTGAGGCTTAAATGTATTGTCAGGTCACATATTCCTTTACCTTTCTAGTTCAGAAAACCTACAGTAGAGAATAATCATGTTTTAGTAGAGGAGAGACTATTTGATAAAACCACCTATTCTCCATTTCTAATGCCTGAGTCTGCCAAGCATAAAAAACATCTTCCTAACAGCATAAATGTGGCAGGAGTTGCTCTGTATTTCCCAGAACAAGGAGCATCAGGAAGGATTTTGTTAATTTTTGTTAGTTTTTGTCACAAGGTACTACCAAAATTGGACATTGAACCAGATAAACTACTCCATTCAGCTACAGATTTTCCTAAGCCACCTGCAGACAACAGTTACTTTATAAAAAGGAAGCCATTTTCTGTGTGCTTTCAGCAATACAAGTTTAAAACCTAACTTTAAAAGCCAGCATTCCAGCCGCCGTACTGTGTATTGGCATAGTTATCAATAAATCCCAGTGACCATAACAAGGACAACACTTTTAAGTTCAAGCTAGTGTATTTCTGGAAGCCTTAATTTTTCAGTACTAAAACAAGTGTACAATGTGAGTCTCAGTATTTTGGGGAAGCATTTATTTTTAGGGTGTTCTGTTTTCATGCTTATATTCTTATTCCAATTTTAAGAGGATCTGGCCAAACAAAGGTCAGTCGCAGCCCTGGGTCAGCTAAGTTCTGTAAAATTTCTGAGGCACACCCATGAAAGAGTCAGGAAGTTATCCAAATACATCCCCTGGCCCCTACAAGCTGGGGCACTCGGATATATCGTGTGCTTAGTAGGAGCATGACTGTAGGGCACGCTGCTCACCAGAATGAGAATGTGATGTTCTGAAGTAAGGTTATATATAAAGTAGCGTAAGGTCATACGGTTGTTTACAGATTATATTAGTCCCACTGACTTACAAGAGAAGCCTCCAAGCATCTTTACCGTACCAGTTTTCTGTTTGATAGCCAGTACTAACACGGGAAAGGCTTTAGCATTTACTTCTTCTACACAGTAGATTTTTAAGCCTTGGCCCCTGCTCCTACTGGTAACACCTGTGGAGCCCTGTTAACATGCCTTCACAGTATAATCATTCAGGTTTCTGTGCTGTGAGGAGGTGTTAAAACACTCCAGCAGCGAGTAGTATATTTTGACTTCTTCCTATCAGTGTCCTGCTGTGAAGGGGATGGCTGCCATCAGGCAGCGTGCATCTTAACGAGGAGTGCAAGTAGGCAAGCTTTTCCAGCATATTCTCAGAAAACCTGTTGGAGTTTTATTTTGTTCTTACCTTACCCTGTAATTCTTCATCCATTTTAAGCGTCCAGTTATGTAAAGAAAGAAAAAAAGACCACAAAGCCACTGGAAGAGAGGAAGCAACACATACATTGTTTTATTCTCTTCCCCTAGTGTCTGTACTAAATGTACATTTTACTGAAATCAGAGCTAGACCTTGCCCGTTCAGCAGCACCACTTATCTGATAGTTCGTTAGAGACAGCCGAGTCACAGGCGATGTTTTACCATCTTGCATCGGTGTACTGGCAGAAGTGTGTAGATTAAGTACAGTCTTCTGTGCTTTACAGGCTATCGAGTGTCCACAGTTAATGCCTCTACTAAGGCACCTCCCTGTCCTAAGATGCTGAGAAGTGACACAGCTACAGAAATTGAAACCAAGTCTTCTGACATGTCCCCCAGAGCATGGAATGGCAGCTTGAAAGGACCAGGGAAGGGTGAAATGCATTTCCACAGGTTCTGCCATTCCTTGGACAGGTATACCAGCCTCAGAGTCTTGCCTTTTCCAATAGCATTAAAATAATACAAGTTAAAGCGCCAAGAACCTAAAAGAAGTTCTAAATCGTCATCTTCAGAGCTGTAAAAAGCCAAAATTTATGTACTTCCTAATAGCATCAAACATTTGAAGGTCCTCGTTTCAGTCCCAAAGAACTTTTTATAACAGTGAAGTATCATCCAGTTCAGGCCGTATGCTGATGTGGCATCTTTTCAGACATGAACTCCGGAGTACATCGTTTGGCCCCCCTGTGTGACCCCAAGAGGGGATGCGTTAGCACTGTGTCCATAAATTGTTCTTTTAAGGAAAGATGCTGGAGCCATTACTGCAGTATGGTCAGTTGGTATTCTGTGGTTAGCATGTGAAGGGTGCAAGAGTTGCCCACTGCTAGGTGGAGGACTTAAGAACCGAGCATCTTCAGCCAACCCAATAATAGGAAGGGACGGAGCTAGAGTCATGCAGATGTTGCTGGTGTGAGGCCCGCTGCTCAGTGAGCTTCTGGTGGCAGAACTGGAACTGGAGAGGCGAGAAGGAAGATCAGGTTCTAGTAGCCAGGTCTGGCCAGGTGCAAGTCCACTTTGCTGCCCCTCATCCTGGGATTTCAAACATTTGCAGCAGCAAATCCCAACACAGGCACCGCCAACAACAAATGCCAGGAATACAGATCCAACAAGAAGGAATGGCAGGTACACGGGCACTGAAAATGGAAGAGTGACATTAGCCGGCCATTCGTTTGTGGGCTACTCTAGGTTACAGCCTGTTCTTCATTCCTTAAGACATGCATGCACCAGGGAGCAGGCCAGAGTAGTTTTAGTCTCAACTCTTCTCTTGCTGCAGCAAGATCAGGAACTGGCAATTGCTATGGCAGGCGTATTTGAAAAAGCCCAAAGTACAGAGGGTCGGACCAGTCAGTCCTATAGCATCCGCCATTAATATCCATGCAAGAGCTGTTCCGTCACTGCAGTGTCACAGCTACTGTTCACTTGGGCATGACCAAGTAGAAATTCAGACTGGCAACTGAGTTTCAGCATACAGTTAGTACCCGAACTTCTGTTGGGCTGCCTGTGGCATCTGGGGCTGAGGCTGTGAACATTTGTACAAGCCAGAAATTAAGTCAAAATGCATTACTTAGAGGCACCTACATGCGTTAACGGAGCAGGTTAGCGACACGCGTGTTCCACCAGGAATATAAACATCACACGTGTTACCAGATTACTTTGTTGGTAGCTTAGAGGCTTCTCTAGGAGCAGGAGTGACAGAAAAGTCTTTTGAGAGAAGCCCCAAGGTATTCCCTCTTCCCAGTGAAGGGAACTGAGAGGCTCTGGCCCATCTGCCCCCCAAAATAAGCACCGTGCCAGGGCTCCAGGCCTTTCCACTGCAATGGTTACAGCTTGGAGCTCTGACGGGCAGAGAAACAGAGGAAGGATCTGGCCGATGCCACCAGGGAAGGATGCAAAGAAGAAAGCACATCTGATACGGCCCCCTCCATCTGCTAGAGGCCCGGGAAGCTTACCTGGCACTGGAGGCCTGGCGCTGGGCTGCTGGTGGTCACCAGGGCACCGGCCCTGATCCAGGCGGGCCTCTCTGGACGAGCAGCAGTAGCGCAGGCTGCAGGTCCCGCAGCACAGCGTGGCCTCGGGGCCATCGTAGCGCTCGGGGCACTGGAAGCCGCGGTGCCAGCGCTGCAGGCTGCCAGCCCAGCCGTGGCAGTACTCCCCTGTCTGCCCAGGGCTGCATCGCGGGGCCAGCAGCAGCACTAGGGCACAGAGGAACTCCCTTGCCATGCTGGGTCACGCAGGGTGTCTCACCTCTGGCCACTTGGCCCCCACTGCCCTTTTTTTTCCACCCCTTCTGTTTTTAAAGGCAAGGCACAGCCCACCCCAGGCAGCTGCAGAGGGCAGTGCTCCCAGACCACCAGCTGCCCACCAAGGCCCTGCCTAAGCTCCTATTTCAGGCGGTTTTATCTCTCGGCCAGTGACCTGCCTCTAATCCCCTCTCTTTAGAGCAACAAAGAAGGACCCACTAATTGAAAACCATTTGCAGCTACTCCAGCTCCACCTTCCTCAGTTGTCCCTTTCATTCCTGCAGGGAGCAGCCACTGGTTCCCTCTGGAGATGGCACATCTCACACTCACGGGCAGATTTCGACTAGCAGGGCACACTGTTAGCAAGGGGAAGGAGAACGGGATCCCAAAAGCCCAGGGCGATCCTGGTACCAAAGCTTCGTTCCTTCAGGGGCCTGTCTGAGAAGCTGCAGAGTCAGAGGTGGGAGGCTGGGGACTGAGCTGGGGACAACGCATGGCGACAAGAGAGAAATAAAACTTCAGAGGAAAAAGAAAATACAGGGAGGGATAACCAGCTTCTAGTGGACTCTGAAGTGTAATTGGTACAAACTGGTAACACGGTAGTTTTTACCTTGTTTAACATGGATGGTCAATTACATAAATACACAGAGGAAAATTTTAATCTGAAAATGCAGGGAAAATTAATTTTGAAAGCTGTAGGTTGATCTAATTTCTGTCTCTGTGGTTGAAAACCTAGAGGGTGAAAATTTTAAAGGGTCTTTTGCACTTCTGCTTTCCCTACACATCGGGCAATCCGTGAATTAAAAAGCATGTTTCAGGGGACAAATGCCTATTTTAAGTTCTTAGAAGTTTCACCTACGCAGGAAAATCCTACAGTGTTACAAAGACCCCATAGCAGCGCAGGAGTGGTAGTGACCTCTTCATCTCCGAACTAAAAATAAAACCAGGCCGTTTGTGGTCTCTCTTAGTCGCCTTCCAAGTCTAGCTACTTGCTATATTAACAGTATCCATGTCTGAAGCACAAGCCTGTGCTTAACTGCAGTGAGGAAGAAAACTGTTGGTAACGGAGCACTTTGGAGAGCTGGGAGTCAGGGCAACATATTTTGGACCAACATCCTGGTAATGTGTAGCTCTGTTTGCAGCTTGCCTGAAGATTCAAAACGTGTTCTTGAACGTACACTAAAGCTGGTTCCCACACAATGTTTTAGGAGTGTTGCCACTCACTGTAGAGGGAAGCTGATGCCAACTTTTAGAAACATTTGCACGAAATTATCTCCCTTCTGATGATTTTTGTTTTAATATCAGCTAACAGTTTGCACATTTATGCTTTATTAACAATTTTGTGTGTTCAGTTGCGTTATATTTCAGTCTGCCAAAGACATCAGCGCTCCTCACCTTTGCCAGTCAGTCATGTTTTGTGCATCATTTTGTAATTGGCTTTTTGGCAAACGGGGTTAAAGGGATCCTTGGAATCAGAAATGTTAAATGAAATCTCTGTTTAGAACTAGTGACCTTTCCAAATGCTGCTGAGCACATTGAGACATGCATTTTGCCATGCTGCATTTCAGCTCTGCGAGTGTTAGGTTGGCTGACTGCGTAGGACCTAATCCTATAGCTAAATCCATGGGCACAATCTAGAACATAATAAGCAGCCCCAGCACCCTTTAAAAGACAGCCCGAGGCGAGTGATGTGCTATCTTGGATTGGATTCTCAAAGCACTTATGGGATACATTAAGCCCAAAGCTATATTTGCCTTAAGGAAGATTCTGGTTTATTCACACATTCAGCCTCAGCACTATTAGGCCAGACTAAATACTAACTTTTATTATTTGTTGTTATGAGGAAAAGCAGCCTCAGGCAGGTTTTAAACATGTGCTTAGCGCTTTGCAGAGTTCATCGTAATAAAATGTACCTCAATAAAGATAACAGGATGCAATTATTTCCTCCCATCTTCCGCATTAAAAGAGTATAAAGACACCTGCTAAGTCAGATATTCAAATGCTAAGAAATGGATAAAGTTGTTAATTGCATTAACACTGAATGATGGCTGCCCTTACCCGATTTCCTCTCTCTGCATATACGCTACCTTTAACGACATGGTCATGTATTTTATTTTTCCTGCGTAGGATTACACTTCCTCACTTAGCTAAACTCTTGGAAACGAAATGCAGAGTTCCTCTTCGGGGTCTGCGTGTGTGTTTGTGTGTGTTAGGGGAGGCATTTGTTTCCCAATTCAAAATCTCTCACCTTCATTTTGTCATAGACTGTTCTGTGCTGTCCACTTAACTGCTGCAGGAGCAGATGAATGTAATTGTGTACATGTTTGTATATTTTCAAATTGTGAATAAAATATAAATTTTATAAAATAAAACCGTATATGCTTACATAACTTGTGACCCACTTTTGAATTTTGATGGGATAAAAAGGGCTGTGTGGATATATTGGCGTGCTGGTTGTGAACTATAAGGGGAAACCATGAATAAGTTTCTATTGTAATTCCTTACCTTCAGACACTCTCTGTTTTCTTAGTCTTTCACCTGCCAGGGTGAAATTTTTCATGCTAGTTCTTTGCCAGCTTTGGGGAAGTCTCAGACAAAGCCAATCCAGCCTAATTTGCATGAGAGGACAGTGATGATGGTTTCCCATTATCAACAAACAATCTCGTTACCTTTTCTGAGTATCCCTGCAGCCAAAACAGCTTGCACGTTGAATTTACAAGTTACCATGGAAATAGCCCTTAGAGAGAAGCCTTTTCTTCCATGTGAGGGTTGTTTCTGTTATTTAGGGAAATGTACATGTACATTCCCCCTCGTGACTTTTATGTCTGCAGCAAGATGATTAAAAATTCCTGTTTTTCTGGGCAGAAAACACAAACTGGAAACTTCCTGATTTGCAGCTGCTTTGCCTTCCCTGCAGTACCGGTGTTTAGTATCAGTGTTTTACAGTCTTCTCTAAGGTTGAAAATTGATCTCTGCCACCAGATTTCAGGTATATTCTTGTCATTTCTCAATGCCAAGTGAACGTTCAATACAAAATGAGAAGGAAGAGAAGAGCTAATCCCTCTCTGCTAAGGGGAGCCTGCAGTCCAACGGTCAGATCCTGTCAGGTGCTGACCAGTTTTCTCCTGGTGCTGCGGGTCCCACGTCCCTCTGGCATCAGGTCAGCCAGCACCGCGCTGGGTGCTGGCACCGGCCAGGACTGGCCCTCAATAAAATGCCGGGAAATACAGGAGGCACGATGAGAATGCCCTCCAGTAACTTGGTTCTTTGCATTTCATGAGTGTGGCTCTTGAATAAGTGCTGCCCATGAGAAATTATGCAAATATTCTATGATGGATAGCCAGGTGCTCCATATACTTTATTTGTACCACGCTCGATGTGCATCATCGATGCCACCTGCCTCTAGCTGTTAGCTGCAAGGCTGGGGGGGCCCTCTGCAACTCATTATTCCTCTGAATGTTTCAACAGGCGAGGGTGGAGCATGGATGTGTGGTGCTGGCCGGAGAGCCCCGGAGAACGAAGGTTTCTGCTTAACCACTGAACATACAGCAACCTCCTCCTCCCTGATCTCCCCGCTGCCGTTACGCACGTTGAAAGATTAACACAGAGGGAAGGAGCTAGCTGAGTGTGAATGTTGAATTGAGAGAGGCTCAAAGGTGAAGAAAGAGAGAATCAGACCTGTCTAAGCAAGGAAACAAGGAACAAGCCAGCGGGAGAAAGTAGGCAGGGAGCCAGACTTGGGAGGCTGAATCGTGGTGTGAGTGAGGGGCTCAGTAAGGAAGAGGAGTGAAGACACGGAGGAAGGGTAGTACCGCTCTGGGGACCTGTGGGACTGCTTGCAGTGTCGGAAAGAGAGAACTAGCTGGAGCATCACGGAGTTCAGCATGAGCCAGAAAGCAACTGCTGCCTGAGATGGCTATTTAGGGATTTCTGGACTTCTGCCTGCCTCGCCCCGTGCCGTCCATGCAGGCGCAGTCCCCAGTGCATGAGGGGGATAAGGTTTAGGGGAAGAGGGAGACTGGGACTCCCAGGGCGGAAGAATCACGGTAGGAGCCAAGACTCAAGAAAGATTGATGATTGAGATTTCGAGGGAGGAGGTTGGGGCCGGCTGCCCAGGGCAGCTGGGATGGGGTGGAGGAGCCCTCTGGCTGCAGAAGAACACTTGCTAGGCAAGTTTTGCTGGGGGATTTCTGAGCCCAGACCATGAGCTTTCACAGCACTGAAAACCAGTGCTGTCTCATACCACCGCGTAGTTCTGTTCTCACTAAGCCATTGAGGCCTGATTCTGTACTCACATTAGTGTAACGCGGCGGCAGGGAGCACCTCCTGGCACATGGGCTGGTGCTAGCAAGTGGGAGTCCCGTTGGGCAGCCTCCTCATTCTGGTTCTGCATAACGCAGACTGGCAGCTCCCTACAGCAACTGCTTGCTCAGATTTGCCCTCAGATTTGGAAGATTTGTCCTTTAACAAGAGTCCCTTTACTAGTAATTATGGTAGTATTGCTTTATTATGTTGTAACTGAGGAAGTAAAGAATGCAGGAAAAGAAAAGGCAGTAATTCAGGATAGAGCCAGGAGGCCCGTGAGCCAAGGTGATGGACAAGCACACGTCCTTCACATAATTACTGGAGGTTGAGTAGTGACAGGGTGTCACCCCTGAACCAGGGGGCATGCTGTGGGTACTTAGCAAAATCCACGCTCTGCCATTGCAATGAGGAAACTACAGGAGAAACTAATCATTACTTGAGTGTTTAATACAATGAAGAGGAAGCTGCAGTATCAACTGTTTCCTGAAGATACAGATTTAAACCTGCCATCAGGTTTTCTTTTGTGATGTGGTACCAGGTTGTCTTTACGTTACTGAGAAAATAGCTCTCTGTAACGTAGGCTTGCATGACTTCATCTGTTCTTAAACGCTTTGGCCAGGTTTTAGGTGAAAACAGACTAGAGAACCGACAACATTAAGTATCTGTAAAAATGTACCTCTCCAGAAGAAAGCTAGCAGATCTGTAAGTTTATTAATTTTAAAAAGGACACAATTGCCACGTGTTTTGTATAGAAACAATTACTGCCAATTAGAAGCCTGTTGGCCGGCTTCAGTGCTGTGTGCTCACGTGAGCAGTGTCAGCTGATGCATGGCTTTACTTCATCAACAGGAGCACAGATAAAAATGATGCCGGAGCAGGCATTGCGGAGCATTAGGAACAGAGGGTGCTGGCTGGAGCAGCCAGCTCCCCTTAGCACCAGAGAGCTCTCCAATTTACTGCTTTTTTTTTCTTCTTCTCTTTAGGGAGGTTATTATTTTTTTCTTTTTTAAGTGAGCTGCAAATTTAATGGAGTGTCAGTGTCAGAAATGTTCACAAAGCTTCTAGAAGAAAAAAAGAAAAAAAGATAACAAACACGGTAGCAATCTGCTTTGAGAGGAGCACGCAAAAGAAGACATCTCTCTCTTTGATCTATGTGTACAGTTACAACATGTTTTGTGTGTACCTAATACAGTCCCACCTGATCCACGTGTAATGACTCGGCTAGTCACAACAGCCTAAATGGAGCCTGCTTGCTAGGTTGCCACCTAAAACAAACCAAGAGGTATTAAAACCAGTCAGTACCGTTCATCTTCCTCAGCAAAGAGAATGGGACAGAGGTGGCTCACATCAGTGGATTGAACACCATTAGTCCTTTTTGGGGGCATTATTTTTTGTCTGAACCAGCAATTTCCAACAGATTTCAGTAAAAATCCAGGTCTTAAATTTTCCTTGAGTTAGACATTGACAGCCCCTTCACGCCTGGTGATTTTCCTTCTTTCCTCCTCCCAACTACGTGTCTGTTTTCGCCTTCCCAAAGAAGCAGCCTCATTTCTGCACTTCTCTACCACAAGACAAGTCTTTTGAGGGAGGAAATTAGGCGTTCATGTGTTCCCTGCTGGGGTCTTCCCTCTCCAATGAGCCCCCTCCCGATGTCAGCAGGAAGCTGGACAGTCCAATGGCCCTCCTCACCTGAAAAGACAAACCACCTATTGCAAGGGCTTACTAGGAAAGGGACTGGCAGAGCTTACTGAGATCGTGATTTACTGAGGTGTGCTTTTTGAACAGTAGTTCAGCCTGAATGCTCTTGATTGTTCATATACAATAGGCCTGATTTTCAAGAGGGGACAAGTCCTTGTAGCTTCCCCAGGAGTCAGCAGGAGCTGCCGGAGCTCGAGCTGTGTAAAGCTCGGGCTGAGCTCGGGCTGTGTGAAGCTCGGGCTGAGCTCCGTCTGTGTAAAGCTTGGGGTGACTCGGTCTGTGTAAAGCTTGGGGTGAGCTCGAGCTGTGCAAAGCTCAGGGTGAGCTCGGACTGTGTGAAGCTCGGGGTGACTCGGTCTGTGTGAAGCTCGAGGTGATCTCGGACTGTGCAAAGTTAGGGTGACTCGGCATGTGTAAAGCTCGGGCTGAGCTCGGTCTGTGTAAAGCTCGGGCTGACTTGGTCTGTGTGAAGCTCAGGGTGAGCTCGGTCTGTGTGAAGCTCAGGGTGAGCTCGGTCTGTGTGAAGCTTGGGGTGAGCTCGGACTGTGCAAAGCTCGGGCTGAGCTCGGTCTGTGTGAAGCTCGGGGTGAGCTCGGTCTGTCTGAAGCTCGGGGTGACTCGGTCTGTGTAAAGCTCGGGGTGAGCTCGGACTGTGCAAAGCTCGGGGTGAGCTTGGTCTGTGTAAAGCTTGGGGTGAGCTCGGCTGTGTGAAGCTCAGGCTGAGCTTGGTCTGTGTAAAGCTCGAGGTGAGCTCAGACTGTGTGAAGCTCGGGGCGAGCTCAGGCTGTGAAGCTCAGGCCCAGGCGGTGCTGAACAATGCTGCTGTGGCCGCTGGAACCTCAGAATCAAACACAGTGAGAGCTAAGGCAAACTTTCATTGCCAACTCAAATCACAGTGTGTTTGGAGCTCAAACAAGTCTGGATATTTTTTTTTATTTAGTTAGTTGTAAGTTTTTCTTTCTTTTTTGAGATGCAGCTGCTTCAGAGTTTAAAGGATTAGAAACCTGAAATGCTGGAAATCTCACAGGAAAACCTGCTCTTAAAATCTCCAGCTCTGAATGGGATGAATGTCTGGCCCCTTGGGCTCTTATTATTTTCTGTTGAATTTTTCTGCAGTAGGCATTTTCTAGCTGAGTATAAAAGACTGCTATCAGAGGCTTGGCGTTTATATCTGAACTGAAGTCACGTCACTGAGAAGTACCATGACAGCTTGAATCATACTTCATAAGCTTAACTGAAGGTCTTCGCAGGCATTTGGGTTCATCGGAGTATGGTCAGGAATAAGTCCTGACATGGTGTCTGTTAGGCTGCGGAATAGCAATTTCTTTTGTATTTCTAACTGCCAGTCAAGGAAACTGCGCAAGATGCTGTATAAAATAACACGTAAATAATTTCTGCCCTAAGTTGCGAATAGCCTTCATGTGGGGCGTTCTGAGGAGGCATGCGATGAAACTTGTGAGCTACAGTTGTCGGTGTATTGCAAGTCAGCGCAGCGGAGCATGCCTTTGGGGAGGAGCTAGCTCTGTGAGAATTTAGTTAAAAGGACCTTCTCTCAAACAGGACAGTGGAAAGTGCGAAAAAACCCCATAGCCTTATCGCTGAAGTTTTAACAAGCTGGAGGCGTTCTAGGGACTGGCAGGGAACTGGAATGAACATTTTCATAGTGATTGAGAGATGGTAGAAAAGGTGAAGACCAGTCATGAAGATTTTGGAAACGGGTTGAGGAAAAGGCTGTGAAGATGCTGAAAATAAAGAAAAGAAACTTATGCTTGATAGGAAAGAGAATAAGGAGTCAGCAGGGAAGGCTCAAAGTGAGGGGTAAGCAGACATAATAGGGTTATATTTATCAGGGTGATAACCATAACAATATGTCGGGAGTCTGGCAGTGCTTCTCCTAAGAACACTTGAAACACTGAAGATAAAGATAAAGACAAGAAAATTACTAGATAATTTCATGCAGGAACACATCCTTCACAGTTATACTGAGAAAAGAAGATGGGATAAGGTAGACGCCTTTCTAAATCACTTTCCTTTTTAAATTTCTATAGGAGCGAGGCGATGTAGTAAATGGAGGTTTGGGACACAATAGCTTCACGGTCCTGGTTTCAGTCAGTCCCCAAGAAAGGAAGACAGACACACAGCAAAGATGCAGACCAGCAAAGAGGCAGTCCTTTCGCAAACACCACGTCACCTGGGGGGTTTCAGAAGACAGCTAAGGTGCGTGATGACTGACCCAGAACAGGTCCGTCCCAGTGCTGCACTTAGACTGCAGACGCTGTCCTGGGGATTGAATTAAGCAGTGATTTAGACGTCCGTCGCAAGGCTCGTTCTTCTGCTTCTTGGTACAAGTTTCATAGTGCTTTCTGGTTACTGCTTGTTTCTTTCTTGAAATTACTTTGATGTCTCTTGCGATTGTCTCTCTTGACACTTTCTTACATTCTGCAGACACAAGTTGTGATCTGCTTGGCAGTTCTGCAATTGCTCTGACACTTCAGAGAAGCCTTATATGCCATCAGTCACTTATCGCTGCTTTGAATTTGCTGGCAGACCATGCGCCACTCCTACAGTCACTGGGGAATTGGTTTTCTCTTCGCCGGCTTGTGGTTTGGGGACCACCTGTCACAATCCCTCATTTTCATCCTTTTTTTTTTGTGATTGCACTGGCAAGATTCATCACGCCGTAGCACAGGGGTAGTCTGCAATAACTGCTGGGGATGTCTCAGATTGTAAACCATGAAACTGTCCTTGAGGAACAAGGGAAGACCCGGGAGATGATGCCTGTGAACACTGGCTGCAGAACCTCTACCTCCAGGCTATTTGTCCGGATTTCTGCCAGAACAATGTGCGAGCAAACCCTGTGAAGCTCATTGTTGTTTGTTGCTTCAATTTCAAATTACAGCTCTGCCACACGAACGCAAACCAATGAGTTCTGCACAGCGTGGACAGGACGGGGAGGGGAGGCAGCTGGGAAGTGCACTGAACTGCGAGCACCGGCACGTACAGTAAAACTGATCACTTGGAGTGTAGACAAGGGGAAATATCTGAAGAAGAGAAGCCGTAAACCAAACCGTGGCCCGCACAGAACCCAAGCCTTTCTAGAAACTTTGAAAAGTTCAATTCACTTAGTATTTTTACTGGTTTACATTTCTGCTCCGTGGCCATTAAAATAAGAGCCTCTCTGAATGATTTCTGAGTAGGAAAGGAAGCAAAGTGGCCACACTTTGCTATCCTCTTGTGCCCAGGGAACAACAAAAAATGCTGGAGAAACAGGGTATCCTCTCTGCCCTTTTCATTACCAAGAGTTTCAGATCATTTAAAGAGGCATTGGCATTTCTGGGTACTTAATCAAAGCCAAACCTCAGGGTGAACCTCTGAACCTCTTTCAGCTTGACCATTACTTCTTATAAGTGATGTTTTAATTTTCATCTAATGGCAAGAAATGTCTTTCATTCTCCCCGCTGGCATCAGAGATAAGGGACTAAATCCCCCAGACATTAAAACATTGAACAGTTCTGTCATGTGTTACTTCAGTCTCCTGTTCAAAGTCTTTTTCTTCTTCCCAAGCGATCTCAGATATAATGTAAAATAATCAGTGAGCAAAAAGAGGGTAGCAATTTAAACTGTGGCTTTGAAGTTCAACTGTATTCTGGGCTGTTGCCCTTCATTTCCAGCCGTCCGAGAGGTGTCAGTCCTGAAGGGTTAGCTCAGGCTGTTAAGCCAGATCTACAGCGGCTCATCTGTTACATCAGGGAATACTCTTCGGATGCACTTGGAATTGGTTGTGGGTTACAAAGCTGCACTTTCGCTAAGTTATCTCATTGCTGATCCTTTTGCCCCAAACGAACTAATAAATGTGAGGATCTGTTCATTCACATTGTAGTTTCGCTGGTGTAACCGTTCCAGTCCCGTATCACACCTCAGTCTCAGCCTCGGGTATAGCAGCCGTGTCAGCCAAGGTTTGTAGTTGTTAGTGAAGTGCCACCCGCATCACGTGTGTGCTCCCAAGAGTGGGGCTCACTAAGCCAGAGCCTACCTTACCCATCACTTTGGCTCGAGCCGGGGACATGCTTGGCTGAATATCTCTTCAGTGTCTTCTACCCCTAACTTCCAGTTGCCCCCCCAACTCTGAAAACTACCTGTCATTGAAGCCTTGCGGGCTGCTCCTACAGGGATTTTAGCACTTGGCCGGGGCCAGCCCCATGCCCTGTCCCTGCTCCGAACTCCTGACTGCCCACAACATGCGCCGTAAATGACAATCCCGTTGGTGGGGCTTCACCACACAACAAAGAAGGGAAGCACGGAGAGCTGCACAGAGATCTCTGCAGAGCTCTCCTCTTGGTGTTAGGGATGATGACGAATGAAGTGCTGCCAAGGGGGGGAAGGAACATAGCAAGCAGTCCTTCATGATGGAAATCTCCTTCTTCAGGAGCCAGCAGCCAAAGCTAGAGACTGGCATAACTTTCTTGAACATCAAGCCTTGCAGAAGACCTCTCTTACACAGGTACCTGTTTTCACCCTGAATGAGTGTGTGCCAATTGCCACCATAACCGATAAGGCTTCTGCATACTCTGAGGAGATAGTAAGACCTTGGTTGGTTTATAGAACTAGATAGCATCCTTATCTCTCCCAAGACACAACCCGGTGCAACATCAAAGTAAATAGGACAGGTGCAAGCTGTGGCTTGGCACTTCTATGGACTGTCAGCAACAACATGGCAGAAGCCTGAAAAGATACACCTCTTCTCTCTAAGAATACAACTCTGATCTTGGGTTTAAGCAATAAAATCCTCCCTGTGTTCTCTTCCACCAGAGGGTGCCAGTGACTGAGGAACCACCGGCCTGGGCAGCCCCTTGCAAGATTGCAGAGCGCCCTGTACTCACTGGGTATCCTAAAGAAAGAGTGGAATCCGTATAGCTGATAAAATTTGCATTTACTTTTAGCTCCTTCATTGCAAGGAGAGATATTATATGTTGACAGAGTTCAGCAGAGCTGGCCACAAAGCCCCAGCACAGGCACGGAGGTGATTCAAGAGAAACAGCCCCATTTTCTGTTCCAGCCATCAGCTGCACCCTTGCTGTGAGAGGTGAGAAGGGAGCTGGTCGACCCCAGGGGTATTTTCAGAAGGCACAGCTTGCTTGTAGCTCTTGGTCACGCTAAAGCATCTCTTTGTATTCTTATAACCAACCTTAACATTAAGGGTGTTCTAAGGCCTTTTTCAAATTCCCCTGTTCCAGCCACGGGAAGATTTAAAGGGCCAGTTCCTCACCTCACCTTGAAATAAAACTTTTCAACTTAATTAAGCGTCAGCTGAAGGTTTGGACTAAAATCTTTTATTTCTTTGACAGAGAAGATAAAAATAGACCATTTGCCGTATGTATTCACCTGGCCCATTAGCAGCAACAGCAAATTTTACTACCTTTTTCTCCTGTTAGCCATCTAGAAAGGACAAAGCTAGGCAACACCAAGTTGGAGCCTGTTTTGTCTTGCATGATATCAACATATGTATTACATGAATTTCAATTGCAAAACCAGCAGTGCAATTCCATTGTTTTCAGCTGAAGCCATCGATCCTATTCCCGGAGTCCCACGAAAGTAACCAGGTTGTACGTTTGAAGTAAAGGGCACTGTTTGGCCTGCATAGCTTCATTAATTATTAGTGTCCGGGCTGAGTGTGCAGAAATAGCCGTGGGGTGAGTCCGTCCCTTGACTCATTACCTAGGCAAGTGTGACACGGACCTACTGGCACTTAATGAAGAACTCTAGGATGACATTTTATTTGTCTGTTTATTTGACAGTCACTTTTCACAGTAGAGTTTCACTTTGGTATTGTAACAAATTCATGAGATCTGCTGTAATGTTAGGCAGAAATAGCCTGCTGCATAGCCAGTCTGGTGGGACAGGAACAGGAAGAGATGGCAGAGACAAGTGCAATTGTAAGAGTAAAGAACCAGCCTTCAGCTGCTCAAGTGAGGCATATGTGATATCTGAATGAGTTTTTTAATCTCAGCTGGGTGACATTTTCCCAAATGCAGAAGCGTCACCGAACGGAATGACACGTCGTGATTGGCACACTCCCCAGGAGAGGATATTGCTGGTGAGGGCTGATGACATGTTAGGTCAGGCCTGTGGTGCACTGTAGAGCCTTGAGACTGAAATAAGGGCTGTTGCAAGTCAGGGTTGAGTTTGCAGAACTGTGTGGGGGCAGCTTGTGCTCTGCCAACACAACAACACAGAGCAGGTTCTGAACGCATTTCTAAAAAAACATTGATGGCATTTCTGACACAAAGAACACGTGTATAAAAGCTCCACTCTGCTGTTTCTCTTTAGATTCAGGTGGCTAAACTGGACTTGAAGCTTTCAGTATTACTAACTGAAACATACAACTGATAATTTATCTTACAATGGGAAATCAGGGTGAACCTCAATAATTTGCTTTATTCTCTCCCTGTGACCCTGAAGTCAGAGGAGCAAGAAGCAGAAAGACACCCCATCCATTTTAGAGCTGAGAGCGTGGCTCCTGTTCTGCCTCCAGCTGTTGGTGTGTGGCTGGCACTTCTCTGGGGGCTGGCACCACTTGCAGGTAACTGAAATAACTCCAGCAACCTTTGGTAGCCTGAAATAACTCCAGCAGCCTCTGGAGATGTGGCTAGCCCAGGATCAGGATGCTGAGCCTCTATGCGCATCCCTCCTTGGCCATAGCAGAGGAGAGGGTTCAAGAAAAGAAATCGTAATAAAATCCAACTAATTTCAAACAGAAGATATCTCGTCAAACATCTTCCCAGCACATGACTCTTTCCTATGGCATGTTGCCAAGTGTTCTGCTAGTTACCCTAAGTATGATAGATGAAGTTTGATACACACAGCAACTGAGAAAAATTGCTGGTTGTCAGAATATCAGCAGCCAAGACAGCAGCTATGTTTATTGACTTACAAACTGCAACATAATCTTAATTATTGGTAATCCCAATGTTGTCCAACCTGATACTCTCTGTGGAGGCATCGCTAATGGCCTTACAGAAAGGATGGCAGCTCAGCTTCATCCTGATCGTGCATATTGAACTGTCACTGTAACTCATTGATGTACTGCTGGACGATTTTTTTAAGAACTGATGTTCTTCCTCTCTGTCTTTAAATTGCTCTGGTCTGAGGTCTTATGGCCAAAAGCAAACAACAGATAAAATCCACAAATGTGCGTATTAGAAAATAAAGATAAAATAGGAGAGTACAAGGAGAGTAAGGAATTATTCACACTAATGAGAATGATAGAATTACTAAAACGAATATAAGCTTTAGGATTCTGAGGTTCAACAGCAAGTCTAATCTTATGTAAACTTTCCTTCCTCTTCCATCTCTCCAGACTCTCTAATGTAGGTAATTATTATACTTACCTTAATTGAAGTTAGTCTTCCCTTGAGCAGGAGGTTGGACTAGGTGACCTCCACAGGTGCCTTCCAACCTTTTTTATTTCTTTTCTATGATTGTATTTTACAAGCAGAATAACTGATACGGAGGCTGACGGCCTCATAGACATAGTAAATTATCAGGAAAGACAGAACAGAACTGAGAAGATCGGACGCTGACACAATGTCCCTCTGCAGCCCCAGTGGCAGCCGGGGCGCTGTGTCACACCTGCCCAAACTGGGGAGTGAGGGAGAAGTGGGTGGAGGTGGCCGTGGCCACTGGGATAATGTGATCACCTTTTCATTCTGGGTGTGTGGCAGCCGCCAGACCATGAGCTGAGTGCCACCAGCATCACCTGAACTTGCAGAGGCTACACACCTAGTGCCCCAGATCCTGGAGGCGTGTGATTAACACTGACATCTCAAATGTCGTTTTTGTTTGCTACCCTAAAAGTAAAGCTGAAGAACTTGAAAATATGATGAAGATGGAAATAACATAGGACGGTCTGCCTGAGCCTGCAGAGAGCCTGGAGGTTGAGAAGCTTGGGGTTTTCACCTCTGAGAGGCACCACAGACAGGGTAAGTACCACCAGTCAGAGCCTGTGCCACCAGCTTTGTGCGTGGGATTAATTACGATCCATCCAGGCCCAGTGTGCCTGGCACGCTCGTCTCTGTGCTCCCAGTGGCACCTCTGCTTCCGAAAGCTGCATCTGTGGCAAACGGCTGCAGACACGCTGTGGGATCCAGCTCGGTTCCAGGCTTCCTATTGGGATCCCTGTGTCCTAAAACACGGGTGAGAAGGAACACAAGGACGATGCATGCGTGCCTGCAAGGCAGGGCAGTGCCTCCAGCGTATGGACGCGAGAGTGGATGTGTGTGGCTGTCATCTGGAGACCGAAGTCTGCTTGCACACTGTTAAGCAGTACCTTAACTATGGCAGAACTGGAGCTAGAAGCATGGCTAAATGATTAAATAGGATAAACTAAGGTAACTCTGGTTACTTTGGTTACTATCCCCTCTTTTATTTCCTCAAGAGGTTGTAAATAACTCAGAAAGCTGCCTGGAAGAAAAGCAGTACAGCCCACTACAGAAACTTATCTGAGAATTAAAAAAAAAACCAACTTCAAAAGGGAGAAGGGACTTCAAAATGTCCCAGATCGATAGTCTCCACAGGAGAAATGGTCATAAAAGTCTAAATGACATCGACACAGTTTCACTCATGGACTCTCAATGAAAGGAGTGATGTCCGAAATACATAGGTAATTTATTTTCTTAAGATTATACCAGGTCAGCTTTTATGTAGGCCAAAGAAAAAGTTCAGGCTTCCATTTGGAAAATAAATATGATTGAATCAGATCTCGGCTGGGCAAATATCTGCAGCTCAATGAGAGCTCCATATAAATTCTTACACAGATCAATTTATTCCCATGTTAGAATGCTTCCATCAGATGGCACAAGCACTGCTGGAGAAGTTGTAGGAAGGAGGACGGTTTGGAATCTCTTGTACACAAATAGCCTGGGCAGACTAAAACTTTTGTTCAGGAAAGCATTTTGTTTAATGTTACAAAATACAGAGTGATTGGTAGCAAATTATAAATGTTACCAAAGCATTTCTCACCGGACTGAATTTTGTGCTGGAATGAGAAACATTAAGTTCTCCCTGCAAGGGGATTTCGTAGGAACAGGTAATTTCAAAATAGCTCCCAAAGCCATAAAGGGGTAGATTCTGTCTAGCATCCGAGGTGTTCTGAGCATTGAAGTATTTACAAGGGAGGTAATTAAGTGTTTTGTGAATAAAGAGTAGAAAGAAGAGAAATCCACAGGTACAAAGAAAGGTACAAAGGTACAAAGTGATGAGTTCTCTGGTTTGTATGTGCACGATCTTGGGAAAGGGGGGTTGATGAAGAAGGAAAGAAGGAACATCAGTGTCGTATGATTTTGAACATCTTAGTAAGAGGCTTTAAAGTTTAGGATTTTTTTTCTTCACTCAGCAGAGTTTTGTTTCCAAAATGATCGTGTTCCTTTCCTCTGTGGCTCCTGAGCTACGTTTGCTGAAAATGTGCATGGCATAGTTCACAGTGCTCAGTGTACCCTGTAGCGTGCTAGGAATAACTTAGCAACGCACTGGCTTAGGGGAGGCTCTTCGCTTTTGGAATGTGAAGTGAAACAAATGTTACAGCCTAGCTTTATTACACAGGTCCTGAAATCTGAACGAAATAAAAAACTGCTTTTCATCTGTATGAAAACAAGCTTCATTGGATTTTTCTTCAACTTTGTTTTGTTCTTCAGTTTAAAACCTCATCCATGGCTGAAAGGTCATTTTTTTCTGCTTTGCTGCATCTTTTTGTTTTTCATTTAAACCTTGTAGAGAATTGACTAAGCTAAGATGGTCCAGGAAAATTAAATGTGAGCTCTTGACCTAGGCTTGCTCTGCTGATGAGCAATTGAATTGCTGTGGCCTTTAAAGCATCTTCTTCACCAGAAGAGAGAAAAAAGAAAGAGGATAGATTTGTACTGAAAGCAAACTGGAAAGAATTTGCTTCGCAGTGTTGGGTCAGGTATGTGCTGCTGGTCTGTCACGGCTAATTAAGTTCTAAGCCCACCGTATTTTGTTGATACAGATTACATTATAGTCTCCGTCTTCTTCTAGAAGGCACACGGTCTCATTAGCATGACAAAGTAGTAGTTGCACAGGTTATATTAAGTGTAAAGAAGAAGAATTCTACCTTTATATGTCAAGGCTAAATTGTCTGTTATGTGTCTTACTAAGGTTAAACCCCCCCCCCCAACCCGAGGACTTTCTTTTGTGACTCTTTCTCCATACTCTTTCCTATTTGTCAAGGCAGGTATCTGACACATTGATCCCGCTGCTAACACAGTGATCACTGATGTGAGCACCCACCTAACTCTTCCAAAGCTCTTACCACAGGGAGCTACCAGCACTCCTGCCTGTTCAGGAGAGCTTGCCTCAGTAAGGGCATGGTAAACAGTGGGACACACGTGCCAAAGTTCCCCGCGTGGAACTACCTGGGTATCTATTGTGTTTCCCTTCCGAGATTTCATATTAAAGTGTGTGAAAAGTGAGAAATGGGAGTTGTTAGTAAGTGTCTATTTTCTTCCAATATAATTATAAACCAGTTCTTATGAACTGGAAGGACATTATCCAGGGGCAACAAGGTACTCCTTGTGGGTGGGTGATGCAATGGGCTTTGCAAACCGGTTTGTCATCTTGAGTTGAGGGCGATAGTGCCAGACCAGCAGTGGATAAGTAAACGGGATAGGTTCACAAATAACAGTTCCGACCTCTTTTTCAGAAACTCTTTCTGTTCTACAACTTCCAGTGACACTACAAGCGTGAGGCAGCTGGCTGTTTTCTTCACTTTACATGGGTTTTTTGTCCAAGGGCAGGAAAGAGGCCTGTGCTTCTTCACAGCATGGACTTTGTCACTTCTTCTCGGCACGTAAAAGCACAAAGAGTTGCTGGACAAGTCACCCTCTGTGAAGTTTGCTTTTAGAGTGTCCTTGAAGTACTTTCATAGACAGCACCATATTATTTTTCCAGTTCACTGCAGAGAAACGTTCGTGCTTCCCCTACCCACACACCAGCTTTAACAGATGTTCAGCCGGCACTAGGCAGGACTTCGTCACTGGACAGCATTGTCCAACAGGCTGATCAAGGGAAGAATGGGATACACCATTCTTCACCGCTGCTTCTGTTGCTCTTCAGTTAAAGTAATCCTAACCCGAGTTAAAGAGATGACTTTGAAGCGCCTCTGTTCCCTGCACCAGCCCCAAAATAAAGATTGTTTTCTTTAACAACAACCACCACAAGGCAGACCTGAACACAGCACACTACAGAGCAATGTGCTTGGCCTTAAGGGTTCCTCTGAGTGTGGGGTGCACAAGAATAAAATCAGCCAATCCATTCACACGGGGCTGGGACTACTGGAACGAGACTGGCCAGCCACATGAAACCAGTGTGGTGGTAACTGGTATGGATGGATGCGAGGATTCCTGGGGTGCTGGGCTACTCTACATGGGCTGGTACCAGTGTTTGCAAATCCTCAGGCAGGTCTAGGCAAAGGGCAGCAGGAGGGAGAGAGGACTGGAGCCATTGTCCTGCCTAGTCCTGGGGAAACTGCTGTTAAGATTGTTATTTCTTCTCCAGTATTTTTTCCAGCTTATTTCTGGAAGCCATTTTGATGCTGTCAGCAGTGAACAGAGGTGGCGTGGAAGTTCTGGGATGATATTCCTTGGAAATGTAGCCTAACAAAGCACATCACAATGTAGAAACAGTGCACAGAGGAAAGCGCAAACGTGGCTCACAGGCAGTTGACTTTGGAGAGATCAGGGAGCCCCGCTGGAGAGGGTGTGAGTTGGCTGTCCTTAGAGACCGAAGGAAAAACATACATTCCATTTCCCTCCCCTTGAAATTTACCATTGTCTCTATACATAAAACCACCAAAGGTTTCACCAAGCTATATTGTACTTTGAATGCATAAATGATCCTTGTGGGCCCTTTTCAACTCAGGATATTCTATGATTCTGTGAAATACGAAGTCACCTTGCTGTCATTTGCTATCACTCAGTGAGTTTAAGCACTCCACATACCGCTGGTGACAAATAGCCTGCAATTGTTCATCTTTGTTCCCTAGGGAGCTTTCCCTGATGATGGGATGACTCAACTCCATAATGTTGACTAGATGAACACATGATTTCACAATAAAATAATCAGTCACTTTTTGAAAAAGGGCAAATTTATGCGGCCACTTGGAAGAAAAAAGCAAAGTGCAGCATAAAATTCCTTTTATTTACAGTGGGATATGAAGCATGAGTAAGATGATTAGAACTGTAATTAACCAAGACAGCCAAATCCACAGATAGGAACGATGTACAGAAGGAGGCTCTCGGAGAGACAGCATAGAAGAATCCTAAAGTATTTTTTCCACTGCAAGCCCTAGGGACATCCCTCCTTAATTTGATCTCTAACGAGAAGCTATCTCCAAAAGCCCCTCTGTTTACTCTTGAATAACAGCTGGGCTTCAGGAAAAGGTCTAGCTAATTTTCTCACTAAAAAGATACTGCATGCATAGTGCATGCATAGATACTGAAATTTGAGCTTCATTACAAATGGGAAGAAACAATTTTCTAAGTACGGCAGGGGAAAACCCCAGAGGAGATTCTGTCTGTAGCCAAGTAAAGCTTGAGTTTGGCTCCAGTCCTGAGTTATATCCCTTTCGGTCATTTGCCAAACACCATCTGAGTTCTCCAGATGCTGCTAACATCCTAATATCATGCTGCATTAAGTACCATCCCTGCTTTCCTTCCCTGTATTAGACCGTTCTTGGAATGTTTTCAATAGGTTTCCTAAACCCACATCTGAGTTCTCTCTGATAGGTTTCAATAGCTTGCTGAGAGGCAGATAATCCACCCTTTGTCACTGTGGATTGAGTCCTGTCTCAAAAAAAGAGCAACTCCATTTCATCAAAGAGAAATAGTTAGGAATAAATTTGCCACTGCTAACAAGCTTGACTGGGTCAGAGCTTTGTGTGCTGGAACAAAGAGTTTAAGACCCTGAAACATGTTAGTATTGCAAAGAATATTCTACTCAGCCTCTCTGCCATACATATTTTAATGCACTACATCACTTGTATTTTGTTAGATCATGTTTTACGCTAAAGAGTACCCGTCAGATCCTTATAAAGTACCTGCTCTGCTTTGGATCTAATTCAATATGATCTCTTTTTTTCTGTTGTATAAGAGGTCTCAGTGCCCCTACATGTTTCCAGATGTAGCAAGACAGACAGCCGAACTCAGCTCTCAGCCAACCTAGCGCAATGCCGAGGGGAAGACAGCCATTCCCAGCTCTCGGTCATTGATTCATTCACGCAGAGCTTCAATCCAACAGGGAGCCCAGTCTGCAATGGAAGCTGTTAAGAAAAAGTTCCAGGAAACAAGTTTTTGACTTGACAGCAGGGCGAGGGAGAATAGCTGTGTCCTTAGGGAAGCTCAGGATCTGTGATGTTTGAAGACTGAGGGGCTTTATTCTTCACAAACAGAGATAGACACGTACTGCAAAACATTATCTAGAGAGATTTGTTTGAAACTGTAAACACAGCTGCTTTGGCCTTGCTCAGACTTCTCTCACGGTCCCTTTCCATGAATGTTCATGCAAGTGAGTTCTCAGTAACCCGCTCTCTGCGCAAGTCAGATTTTTATCTGTTTTCTCAAGTTCAGGCAGCAAGTACCTTTTACATGAGCATGCCTTGTGGTGTTCAGGGAGACTGTTTCTATTCAGGGGGTAGAAACAATGCCACTTAATGATAAGACTATTAAAAAGCAAGAAGTGCAGCTCAAATTGCAAGGCAATAAGCAAGAAGAATCTTGTAGAATCATTTTGAAAATAACAATGCACCTGAGAAACATCACAACCTGCTTCTAACTATTCACTAGAAAAGAGAAGAAACCTCCCTGTATGAACTATTTGTTATGAAAGTCTTCAGTTCAGTTCCAAGAGCAACAAACCAGATTGAACTATGTGGTCATCAGTTTGTTTCCTAAACTCCACTGGAAGTGGACGTGTCAGGTGATTTCATCAGAGTTGTTATGATGACATTTTATTTTCTTTCCATTAAAAACATCTAGCCACAGCAACCGCAAAGGAGAAAAAAAAACCACTCTACTGAACATTTCCTTAACTCACATCTCCTTAGTGATTTTCCATCTCTGCAAGTGATGCTTTAATTAACTAAAAACCTTCTGACTCTAAGCAGGTTGGAGGTGCTGTCCCACAGCCCCATCACAGCATGGCTAGCAGATTATTAATCTAACGCAAAGCTACACAACTGGGGAGTGTAAAAATACCAGGGACACCTGAGTTGCTCTGTTTGATTGTCCTGAATTTAGCGGAGGAGAGGGACGGTCCCTGCATGCAGATTGCTTGGTGCCTGTTTGCAGTCACAATCTCCTCTGCAGTGTAAAACCTTCTGAAGGGGAGATCAGGGGCTAGACTGGATTTTTGACTTTAGCAGTACCACCTCAGAGGCAGCACATGTTACACCAGTCCTGCAACTCCTTTGATAGTGCAAGGGATGAACTAACTGTGTTTTGACCAGCGTATCTCTTGATGTCCTATGACGTGGAAGACATAACTGCAGGATGGCATCGGCATCCAGGCGTTAGGAAGGACTGCACTTGACCCAAATGCACGGCACTAAGAAGATCATAAGGTCGTCGCTGTCCAGGGGATGTTGGCAGGAAAAGGTGTAAGAAACAGTACAGATTTTTTCCAGCAGGTATTTTCCGAACCTGCAGGGGAAAAACATTAGTTGCATGTTGGGTCTCTTAGCAGGGGCTGTAATTATCATGATGCTGCAGCTCATCACGTAAGGACCCTGACACCACCTCATGATATCTGAACTCACTTTGAAAAATTACCCCTGAAGGGCCCTTTAGAATAAGGACACTTCCAAGGGTTAAAGCAGGAGCCTGTACCCAGTTCTGCTTTTGTGCTTCTCAGTAGCCTCATATTCCCTGAATTAATCCACTTTTAAATTTTTCTTCTCTGGGAAGATACTTCAGAATCTATTTGTGACAATCAAAATTCTAAAATATGGGAAAAATCTGTGCTCCCTAAGGCTATTTCTTGAAACAGCTATTTCTTGAGTATCATTAAAGTGAGAAAAACAAACTCTGAAGGCCAAATTCATACCTGGTGTCATTCAGCTGACCTTAGCATCAGTGCACCAGCAATGGACTTGGCCATGCACACACATTACGCTGTTTGCTTACAAAATGACAGAATCCAGCACCTGGGCAGGACTGCGTGCATACTGACTGGAACTGCTTATTGAATTGTATCTAAACCCACCATCTCAGTGTATTTTTGGCACCATTCTCTTATAACATTTGTAAATGAGGCCCTTTTTTCAACAGCCTCTTTGGCACTCGTATTGCAGGAGCTTAGCTTAGCAGTGTGGGTGTCTGGTAATGCCCCCTTCCATCCTTCGCTCGGTAAAAATGGCACAATAAATCGTTTTTTTCTCAGATGTTTCCCAGGCAAAATGTAATCTTCATCCGCATTACACAAGCTTTCACTGTTTTGTTGATAAGGATTTATTGTGGTAGACTTCAGCTGCCTGTTAAACACTTCCTAAATGGCGAGCGCCTAATAAAAGTGAGATTACAGGAATTGCTTGGTGGGGGACACACCATACCTACGATTTAGCGTACCTTTCCCTGCAAACTGAAGGTCTTCAAACTGGTCTCCGGATTGCAAAATAATTTTAGAAAGCCACTCTTTGATCTGTAGAAAGCCTATCAGTAACCTGACCAGTTCAGTGTCTGGGGTGGCACCACTAAAAGCAAGTCTGATGGTGGCCTCCATATGAATGGTGGCATCAGTATCAATATAAGGAACTCAGAGCAAGATCGAAAGAATTACAGGTTCCTGTACAGGGGGATTTCTGTAATAAATGTGACTTAAAATTACAGGAAAAAAAAATCTGTGGTCTGAAAATGCCGTGAGCTGTACTTAGAAGTTCAGTCAAGGCTGTGACATTGCCTTGGTGGCCTTGTACAAGACACTCACTGCTCTGTGTCAGCTTTCGTCATCCATCACACAGGGTTTTAACACACTGACTGCCCCTCGTGATCCCATGGAGGACATTCAAAAGCCTCTGTCCAAGAAAAATATTTACTGAAGCCACTCTTGTAACGCGTGCAGGGCTGATCTCTTGGGATGTGCCTACAGAGTTCACCACTGCCAGATGCAATGTGCTAATGTGTGGTGGGGCCCTGCCTGGCTCAGGACATATCTGAAGTACCTCAGCAGCACATGGTGCTGCTGTGAGCCATAAAGATGTATTTACAGCAACACTGTAAAGGAGACGCCTTCAAGAATGCGTTTTGCTCAGCTGAGATGCTGCAGCCCTTCAAGGGAACACGCCACATTGCACTGACATGTCCTCCTTGTTCCACTTCAACACAACCACTGTCGGAAGCAGGAATTACTGATGACTCCACCTCATATTTTCAAGTACTTCCCTGGTACCTGGAAAATTCAGCTCTTTCTTTCACTGCTCTGCCTCCAGTTTACTGCAGCAGCCATGTTATTTCTTATTATGGAGTGAATGCTCTGGTGGAGCTAATGCATCGGAGCTGGATTTTTTAAAAGCATTCCAGCTGGTTACAGCTCTGATTAATTGTACGAAACGCAGCTCAACCTTGTCTTAGCAAGGAGCCTGATCAAATTGACTTTTCTAAATATCATCTTTGAAAACGAGAAAGCACAGCAACATACAACAAAAGAAGCTGGAGGACAGGTGAAACAGCCTCTTTTAAAATCCTATTAATTGTCAATCTGGGTGATTGTAAGATCCTTTTTTATGGTTTCACCCTGCTTCCCAAATGCATTCAAAATTAATTTGCTAAGCTCAACTCTGGCCTAGTTCTCTGGTAGTTGCTTTCTTTTGACACTTCCCTTTACTTCACCTCCTCAGGCTCAGTAAATGCCGATTTCTGGTAGAAGATGACACGCAAATTCATGAAGCATTCCAGATTTTTTTCTGGAGGTGTTAAAAAAATGTGTAGATGTGGCACTTGGGGACATGGTTTAGGAGGCCTGGGGGTGTTGGGTTGATGGCTGGACTTGATGATCTTAGAGGTCGTTTCCAACCTTAATGATTCTGTGATTCTATAAGATGTGGACCCAGACCTGAAGGGTCCAAAAAGGAGCAGCGAACGTGCTGCTGCGTCAGGTGAGAGGGAGCAAGTTCTGTGTTGGACAGAATCTCCCTCCTTTACAGTGTGCCTATGATAAAGTGGGTTAGAATTGCCTTTACTTTCAAATTTCTCACAGATTAAGCTGAATCGATATGTTTCTCCACTGAGAACATTTGCCAGCCTCAGCAGCTCAGTTCTGCTCTGTACTTTGCCCAGGGCTCCATCTCTTACTTCAGAAAAGCTCCTTGGAAGAAGTGAGCACCCTTTGTTCCTTTGGATTCCTGCTCGAAACTGATCTCTGTGGCATACTGATTAGTTTGGGAGTAAGCTGTGGGGGTGATACTGTCTGGCTCAGAAATGCATCTATTACTCCATGTCTTCTCCTCATCTCACCATGCTTATTTCTTCCCTCATTTTTTATTTCTTGCCTTCTGTGTGTGAACTTTTCTTTGGGAGGTGTTGTTATTATACACGTATGTTGTGTAGTGCCGTCGCTTCCCCTTCAGTGATCCCCACCCGGATTATTATTAACGTTATGAACTATCATCATCTTTCTGCAAACCCCGAGAGAAGCTACTGGGAACAAAAATGACTTCGGACCGGCGTGCGGCACAAATGCAAAGCCCAGGCTAATGAGTGCTGCCCCCGCTAATTGTGGTGGGAAGCCCGCGTGCAGGTGCTGCGTGGCACCCGGCAATTACACCGCCTGTGTGTCTCGTCTTATCTTGAAGTGAAGCAGCGTGGTTTTGTGTAAGCGGTGGAAATTAATAGCGTTGCTTACTTCTGAGAGCATCGTGTGACAGCTGTAAGACTGCAGCGCTGGTGGATGGCAGCAGTCCAGCGGCGAGGGGTCTGTCTGACCCCGGACAGCTTGGGTTTGCCACCAGCCGAAGGAATGTAAGGGTATCTCTGCTATCCCCTTTTTCCTTCACCTGTTACCTCTCATAAACAGTATTTTAACTGACACCTTATGGAGTCCGGGTGCCTTTCTTGCCGGGGTCGTAACAAATGCTTGCACCGGTGCATTACGCTAATATCACCCATTATGTAACAATTAAAAAATATAAATTCTCGGGCTTGATACAAGGTCATCCTGCTGAAGTAAATTTCTCAGCAAATGAAGTGTTTAGATTGCAATGAACACCTGGGGAAACTCTGCTGCCCTTGGGTTTGTGAGACATCATGAATATTCACAGCAGAGGCAGCAGCAGGTGAATAGTAATTACAGCAGTTCTTCAGGATCAAGCCTGGTATCCCCGAGAGACAGCATTATGCTTTGAAATTAAAATAGACAGAAAAGCAGGTAAAGCAGGTATTATTAGTTCTGTTAAGTGCCTGTTCTAAGTACTAACACGGTCAAACGCATCCCCAAGCCCCTTTCACGAATGGGGAACGCTATTAGCCTGCTCCCCAGGGAGGGCAATGCTGATGTCAGAGCTGACGGCCTCACACACTGAGGAAAAAACTGGGGATTTTTTCCCTGAAATACCCCCCGAGAGCTGGGTGTAGGCCCTCGCCGGGGGGGCACTGGCGGGGACGGCAGGCCAGGGGACCTGCAGACACCGCCCAGAGAGAGAGGCCTCTCTGCGGCCCTCGGCCGGGCCCTGCTCAGGACGGCGGAGCGTGGCGATCGTCGCCACCGTCCTCCAGGACCAGCCCAGGGACTCCGGGCAAGCGCGGGAGCGGCGTGGCGACCGCGCCGACCGCCTGGCCAAGCCCCGGCACCCCGGCGGCTCCCTGCCCTCACCCAAGATGGCGGCTGCGGCGCCGCTCCCCAGCGCCTCTCGCGAGGTTTGCGGCGGGGCCGGGCGCTGCCCCGTGCAAATGGCGGCGCAGAGGCCGGCCCGCCTGGGCGCGCCGAGGTGAGGCCGGGGGAGGTGGGTGCCGCCGCCATGGAGCACATCACCACCCCGAAGGTAAGGGGCTGCGCCGCGCCGGCTGCCAGCCGCCCTCCCGCCGGGGTCCCCCGGGAGCGGCTGGGCTGGGCTGAGGGGCTCCGCTCGCCGCCCTGCGCCGGGGCCTCCCCGCCGGCCGCGTGAGGTGAAGCCCCCGGGGGCGGTGGGCTGCGGTTCTTGTCAGGGCCCTACGTCTTCAACAACTCTTTTTTTTCTCTTAAGGCCGTGATTAACTTCGGCAAACCAGCTACCTTTGCTCTCCTGCAGGGCTTGCGTATCCGCGAACGTCCCTTGCACCTCTCGGAGGGGTCACGGACAAGTCTAGAAAGATTAAAGCTACTTAACGTGGTGTTCAGGTGTTTCTTACTGTGTCGCCGTGTTGGAAAGGGGATTTTTTTTTAGTAAGGATGCTGATCAAAAGGTGTTTTGGGTACGCTTCGGTAAACTTCGTTTACATCCAAGTGCGGAGAGCCCTTCAGTCTGAAGAAGTGAATCAAAATGTGCTTTTTCAGTTGAATAACGTGAAACAGGAGCTGCGGGAATGCTGCGCCCGTGACAGCTTAAAAAAAAAATAGTATTTGCCTCAGGTAGCTGTCTGTCCAGCCGTTCGTTGATTGATTGATTGATTGATTTATAATACCATGAAGGTTGCTGTATTTTGTTTTTGCTTATTCTCTAGGATATTAGTTTGGGGATGCTCCGTACCCATGTTGCCTAAGGTGCTTTGCTAGACCTGCCTGAAAAAGGGCAATTTTAGGTATAATTATATGTGCTGAAAAACATGATATAACAGGAAGACATAGAGCTTAGACCTCTGCTCTTCAAGGATCTTTGCTGACAATTTCCATGATCTATCTCAGACCAATGACCCTGTAAGGAAGCTTACATATTCAGTACCCAGAACTAATGTATCATATTGTGTTTAACTTTTGTTTTCATTGTCCTTTCCATTTTTCCCCCCATTATTTTTGCTTAATGATGAAAGAAAATTTCCATCTATCTTCACTAAGAAGCAAATAGGCCAGGAGAGAATCAAATGTGAGATACTTCAAAGTAAATATTTTATTATGTCTGCGCTGTTTTTTAAAACTATTTTTATTAATTAGCTTAGTGTGGTTTATGAAATACACTTACATGCCTAGGAAGTGTGTTACAAGAAGTAGCTGCTAATACTTTTTTGAGGTGACTGAGTAGTTTGAACTCAGACTGGAGCGGGCTGTTTCTTTCACAGCAACGCTTTGATTATACTGAACACGGGCAGCCTTTTCTTTCACAGTTCTTTTATTATTTCTGCAATCTTGCACAGTAGTAAACTGTGATCATCTTGGCTATAAATCCAGTAATCCTGTTACTCACACTGGTGCTAAACCTTGGCTGTTTGCTTAACCTTTTTGGCTTTAATTGCAGGAGAAATAATTTGAATTTATAGTGTAAAGCTGAGTTAGTGTTACAGGGGAGACTTACAATTCTTGTATTTTTCTTTCTTCCTGAGTTGTAAATTAGCAGTTTCATGATTGCGGTTCAACAGGTGCTTAGATACTTCCTCGATCAAAGTGAAATTCATTTTTTTCATACTCTTTTTATGTTGCAGGTTGAAAATGTGAAATTACTAGATCGCTATACAAATAGGAAGGCAGCAAATGGGACATTATACCTGACAGCTACACACCTTATCTATGTAGATGCTTCTGCTGAAGTCAGGAAAGAAACATGGGTATGTTGTGATACTGGAGTCTGTTAAAACACAAGTACAAAAATGGCTTTATATCTACTGTCCAAAATGAATACGTTTGTGGATTCCAAAATTGTAGTGGTCTTCTAGAGCATTTTGATACCAAACGCTTAACAGAAACAGCTGTTTGGGGAGGAAATGAGCATGGACGTAATGCGACTTGACAGAGGTCACTTGCTGAATTGTGTTAGTTCCAGGAACATAAAAAAACCTGTCTAGTTTCCTATCTCAAACTCAGTATACCAAGCCATCAAACTTGAATCTACAGCTTTAGAAGTGCAAAATTAGCGCTGAAATTAGCAGCCTTTTTATTAATTCTAAAGTAGAATGGAAATGACACAATACATTGCGTGTGGGAGTGGAGGGAGGGCAAAGTGAACCAGGTACACTGAGTTGCACATCAATCTCTAAAAGTAATTTATATTATACAGCTGTATTTTTTTCAATCTTGCTTTTAGTTACCTAGCCTTTGGGTGCACAGTCTGGATGTTTATGACATTTGTTTGATAAATATCCCAAATAAAATCATGTTCTGCTGCTAGTTAGATGCAGTAAACATAAATAGCTGATAGTATTGCAAAAACTTACTGTCTGCTTGTACTGCTCACAACCTTATGAGTGGCACCTGAAAAATGTTGTTTATTTCCTGTTTTCTTTCAGATTCTGCATCACCATATTGCAACTATAGAAAAATTGCCTCTGACCACGGCTGGATATCCACTCCTTATCCACTGCAAGAACTTCCATGTGGCTCACTTTGTTATTGGGCAGGAACGTGACTGTCACGAAGTGTATACCTCATTGCTTAAGCTTTCACAACCAGGTATTTGGGATGGGAGTCTGTTTTGCACGTCGTTGAAACGCTTTGAGCTGGAAGGCTCGTCTGAGCAATAGAGAAAGCTTTGTCTGTGAGACTGTTTTGTGGTGTCAGTGCAGGAGGGGGAGAATGTGAAATCAGAAGCAGTTTCCACCACCAGAGATGCTCTGTGTGGGTCGGCTCAGTAAGTAGAGTGCTGCCCTGCGGACCAGGGCGTTTGCTTCTGAGATAAATACAAATCTTTTGTGGCAGTGGGATTGAGGTGGCCTCCCATGAGGAACTTCTGAAGGCCCGTGCAAAGTGCCTTCGCCCAAATGAGGCTGTATGCGGCATCTCAGGCTTTTTCCTTGTAGCACTCCTGCCGAGTGTCGTATCCTGTACCTGGCTGTTGTCCGTCATTTCTGTGACTTAGCTGTTGGCCCTGTGTAGTTCTGCCCTTTCCTGTTGATCCAGATGTTCACAGAATTCTGGAATCCTGCAAATAAAGCTTTAAACTTTGGCATCTTTCGTTTGTTTCCCAATAGCGCGTTTAGGCTACTCTTCAGTGTTTGTCTTCTCT
Source organism: Phalacrocorax aristotelis (assembly GCF_949628215.1). Lineage (NCBI taxonomy): Eukaryota > Metazoa > Chordata > Aves > Suliformes > Phalacrocoracidae > Phalacrocorax > Phalacrocorax aristotelis. The sequence continues at coordinate 22,897,246 of NC_134286.1, read as the reverse complement.
TTGTTGTGAAACCCTGTGCTTTGCCCTGGCTGCCCTGGCTTCGAGTCACTCTTAAAGAGTCCAAGCAAAACATCTTCAAAAGCCTGTGGTCTGCTTCTGGCTTCAGCTTTTTAGTCCATTATGGATGAATCTTCAAGCTCCATGTTCTTGCAGGACCGCATTCCACTGAGTTTCCTCCCTGGCTTCTATCTGTGGCAGCTTCTAGTGTTGGGGTGCTCCTTCAGTGAACCAGGTTTTGGAGTCTGGTGTTAGGATGCCATTTGTAATTGTGTTTTGTAATTATGTCGCTAGTCTAAGGGAAGGGAATTGATAGCACCGGTCTGCTTCGTGCTGGCCTTCGCATAGGGCTTGAATAGAAATCCTTTAGTAGAAATGTTTTTTGCTGAGTTTGGGGGTTTTTTTGATTGATATTGAGGCTTATGTCTATTCCCAGCATCTCCCTTGTGCCCTGAGTTTGGAGTTGTCTTAGTTCCAAAGTTCTAATTCTAACGCTGCATCTGCAGGTTTCTGGTGTTGTGTTTAAAGGCTGTCACTGTTCATTCAGTTTTGAAAATTAGAGACTTATGTAGTGTCTTGAAGCGTGGGAGCTGTCACTGCAGGGGATTACATCAATTTCTTTTGTCTTGTGGTTATATGTGTAATATGCTGTAGCTCTTTCTTTTGTTCTATTTATGGATTTTAACAGTTCTCTTTTGTTGTTTTAAAAATTTCTGTATGTATGCTTCCTTTGTGGGTTTTTGGCAGAGCATATAATTATTTGATTTGCACATGTATGATTGACAGTTACGGGTTACCTGTCCAGTAACCTGGCTACTTTATCAGACTCTGGCAGTTTTCACTCTCGCTGGAGCGCTTGCTGCCTTGGGAATCAGCTGAATGAGTTATTGGTTGGATTTGCATTTTATGAAGAGAGGGAAAGAAATTGGGATGGTAGAGATGGAGGGAGGAAGAAATTACCATTTGTCAGCCACAGCCTGAAGCTTTTGTTGGGCTGACAGTAATATTCAAGGCATCTATCAAGTTTTCTCTGTGGGTCAGAACTCACTGTTGAACGATGAACTTACAGGTGTGCGAGAACTGCTTTCTGAACTCTTCACAAAAAATATATTTTTAATATATGTTTTCATTTATAGATTAATTCTTATGATATAAATCTTGTTAAACATGCCTATTGCAGTGAATTCAGTAGGAAATAATTTATTTGAGGAAAAAATACTACTTTGAAGTTTTAATTAATTGTAACAAAATGTTTTAGCATATCTCCCTGCGTGTGGGAGCTGAGTATTGGAAATTCTTGAGGATTTCAGTATGAATTTTTGGCACCTGGTACTACCCTGATCAAAAACCTGTAAATGTGAGGTTGAGAAATTTTAAATATACATATTCTTCTGTGTAGTGCTCAATTTTTTTTAAGGAGTGAGAATCAGTCTAAGTTTGCTCAGAGTAGTGAAGTATGCAAAGTGATAAAAGAAAACTTTGTGCTTCTGATCTTTGAGGAGGCAGAAGCACAAGGAAGATGGCTATGATTAGAATACAGCCAACTGTGCAGTACAGTGGCATAGCCCTTTGGCTTCTTGAGTAAATGATTTCTGTGTCTCCTGATCTTTCTTGACTGGATAATTTTTTTCAGTCCTTGTACCAGTTGTGGTACACCTGCTGCTTGTTGGCACGCAGAGTGGCCTTTAGGAAGAAGTGTTGACCTCTTTCTATGTCTTTGTGTCTCTGACTGGTTAATTTATTTCTTTCCAGTGAAACCTGAAGAACTTTATGCTTTCTCTTATAATCCTAAAACGTCTAAAGAGAACCGGGAGATTGGATGGAAGCTGATCGATTTAAAAGTAGATTACCAGCGTATGGGCATTCCAAATGACTATTGGGAAATAACGGATGTTAATAAAGACTATGAGGTAATTCTTGCCCAAAGTAGCCATTTAGTGCAGTATCTCTTCTTTGTTATACATGGCATACAGCAGTCTTCCTGCTGCTGCATAAGCGATGCCTTGCGGGAGGAATGAGCTCAGTTGGTTTTAATGGAAGCAGCATCGTCTTGATGTTACGTTGTGGATAATGACGCTATGGAAGAACAGAACAGAGCTGCAGAGTCACCTTGGTTTGCTTTGATTCCCCTGGCAAAGTACCAGATACTTGGTTTTCTACAGAAATATCAAACCATCTGTTAGGAAAAACCTGAAATACCCTTAGCAGCTTTGGGTATTTCCAAACCCTGTCCCGCCAGGCCGGTGACAGATGTGTAGAAGAGAAGTAAATGGCAGCAGTTGGGCTTGGTGGGGAATGAGGCAGAGTGGAAAGGGACTAGGTAAGGAAGGGAAAACCATAACGGAAAACAGAGGGGTGCTTTTTTTGGTGTGGGGTTTTTTTTTTTTTCTTGCTTGGTTGGATCTTCTGCTAAATAAGGACTCTCATTCATTTCAGTCCTAACTGGCTGCTGCTGTTGTTTTTCTTCTCTTTGTCCCCTGTAAGGCCTGGTTGGATCTAAACGATAGTTAGATAGCATTTTTCAGGAAGCTTACTCAAACTCCTGCTTTATATTATTTCCCTCTTTATTTCTTCTGATGTTGTATAGTCAGACCTTTCTGTCTAAAAGACAAGGAAAACGACTCTGAGGAAGATACCAATATATTAAGTCTTGAATCTCCTTGCCCTGCTCTCCACTCCCTTCCCCCTCTAGTTTTCTTTACTGTTACGCTTTGGGTTGAAGAAATGTAAGCCTATGCTGTCAGAAATGACTGGTAATTTTAAATGACCATATCTTTGGATGCCTGAATTTGAGATATGATGTGAGAGGTGTTTTTTCCATTAACTGATTAGGGCATCTGAACGTGGGCATCTCAACTCATTAATCACTTCGGAGCTTTACTTGCTAACATGTAACTCAAGTGCCAATGCTTTGTAATTTCCTCACAGTTTCCAGCCTATGTTTTAAAATTGTCAACCCTCAAGTAAAGCCAGACTTGGGGAGTAGCTTATCTCTGAAGTACGTGCGGAAAAGACTGTACTTGTTTGAGGAAAAGGATAAAGCTGGTCTCTGAGGACGCAACCTGATTGCTGGAAGCTCATTTCAAGTTGAATAAGATTTAGAGGGAACTTTTTAAATATTGTTGTTCTTAATTTCTCTTTTTTTCGTGAAAAATCAGAAACTTCCATAAATTTTATGGGTGTAAAGAACTTCTTATGCGCCGTGTGCTGTGCAGTCTTTTTTTTTAGGTTCAATTGCAAAATTGTTTCCTTCACCACATTGTTTTATTTTGCTCGTATACCTGTGTTGTTTTTCTAAATGCGTCTTAATGTCTTGAAACTTCAGACAATGTTAGATACGCTATGGCAAACAATCTGTTCCTGTTGCTTGTAAATGCTTGATCATAAGCTAAAGATAAATTTTTCATGAGTTTTGAATTGCTAAGTAGTAATGTCTGGATGTTTTTCTTTCTTCTCGCTTAGGTTTGCAACACATATCCTCCAGAAATAGTGGTGCCTAGAGCTGCTAATAAGGCAGTGGTGATCGGAAGTTCAAGGTTCAGAAGCAGAGGGCGGATTCCGGTGCTTTCTTACTTATATAAAGAAAACAATGTTAGTTGTTCATTGTCTGCTCTTTGTGGGGAGTAAGGGTTCCCCTTCTTGTCCAGTCTGGTTTTAGTGAAAGGAAGGAATGAGATGATTATTAGAGCATATTAACTTCACGTTTGAGAACTGTGCTGCTCTTAACAGCTTTAGTATTGGTTTGTTCTGAGTCACAGAATAAGCTGGTTAAAGGCAAATGCTTGGGGCGCATCCAGAGCTGTGCAAAAAGCACAAACTTTCCAAGCTTCCTCTCTAGAAATTATGTTTTATCAGCTTTCCTCAATGCCTTGTTGGCATTGGGTTTTTTTAATCTACTGTTTAGCTATATTGAATAATGTTTTAACAATGTTAACTCAGCTAGATTTTTCTTAGTATTCTTAGTATTGAAGAGGAGGAACCACCATGAAATAAAGCCCCACTAGCTCAGAATAAGTCACGGTTTCAGGTTTTTTTTTTTCCACTGAAGACCAGAATGTAAATTTTTAACTTTGCTGCCTCAGCAGTGTTTTAGATGCAGATGTTAGGAAAATGCTGTCACAGTCAAATTGTTGTTTTCCTGAGGAAGCGTGTCTTGACCTGGGCAACTGTATGGAGTTGTGCCGGCAGCTATTGACATTTCCCTAAAGCACTCTCAGCGCGCTTCTGCGCATGGAAAGGTAACAACTGATAAGCAAAGTTGTGCAAAAGAATGGTTTGGACAATAGAAACCAAGTAGAAAAACATGAGAAATGCTAACATTTGGGATACTGATCATCAGGCAGAGTATAGTGGGTTTGAGAATATAGCCATGGAGTTTGCAGCAGGGCTCCTTAGCTTCACTACTTCCTTAAGATTCCCAAACTTCTAGCTTTGAGAAATATTCTGGTAGGATTTCTGTGTCTCCATTTAAGTAGCAGTTTTTCAGTGAAACCGACTTAAAACCAACAAATTGTTGTTCTTTGGGACAGCGCAGTAGAGACAATCTGAAAGCAGAAAAATGTGAGCTGTTGTGTGTTGCAGGCTGCCATATGTCGTTGTAGCCAGCCTCTCTCCGGGTTCAGCGCGCGCTGTCTGGAGGATGAACAAATGCTGCAGGCGATCAGAGAAGCCAACCCTGGGAGCCCCTTCATGTATGTTGTAGACACAAGGCCAAAGGTATCTTCATGGGGTTTGTGGCTACTTTTAAAGCTTGCATCCAAGTTAGTAGTGCTGTTTCCAGTTCGTCCTTTCACAACTCTGCTAATGCTTTCTTAGGCTGCATTAGGTTAAACTGTGTCAGTCCTGGACCAGGAATTCAGTATTGTGCTCCTGATTCGGTGTCCTACTGTGGTGAATGCTCGTGCACAATAAACCTGCAGTATTAAGTGCTGTTAAGAATTCTCCTGGAGTATTCTGGGTTGAGGTTTGTGTTAAGGATGGCCTGAAGCAACTGGCAGTCTTGAAGCTGGCTGAAACAGTGAAGCATTTCCCCCGCAGAGAGCTAGGTCCATTTTATGTGAGTTCGAGAGAAGCCTTAGGATTCAGTTCCATGAGGCTGAAGTGCTTCTGTCGGCAGACCTGGGAAGGAGTGGGGCTGTATGGAGTCTGACAACAACTGAGAAAAGCAATTCCTCCTTTTTTTTTTTTCTGCCTTTGTGAAAGGAACACTAGTGTTCTCATTATGTGCAGCTCAGAGTTTAATACAATTCAGCTCTTCTGGTCCGCAGCTACTATTTGGGGGTAGAACTTCGGTGCTGAGGTGTTTATGTAAGAGGACATTGAAGAAACATTCGCAAAATGAAATCTCCAATGACTGTTGTCTTGTGGAACTGAATTTAGAAACCAATTCAAATGATTGTCTTTTGGGAGTGTAGGTATAAGCAAATTAGACACAAGGATTTCTGTGGTACGCATTTATTTAAACACAAAGATTTAAAAGTGGTCCGATCATTTTAAAACTGAGCTTTCTGAGAACCTGCTTCCCTGTTAAGATATTGCAGTTATCTCATAGAAACTACAGATTTAGTTAAACTATGGCAAGGGCAAGAGGGAAAAAGTCTTGTGGGGAAAGCAGGGAATGTTCCACCTGTTGTTCCAAGATGTATTTTGGCTCTTTGTAGTATGGCATATCCTAGAGATAATCTATTCTGCAATTATATGTATGTTTATAGCAGTTGCTGCATGCTCTTTTGGTACAGACAACTTCCAGTATCGTAGATGTTCTGCTGAAATCTATTATTGATGGCAATTTTGCTCTAAAGTATTTGGTGAAAAAGGGAGAATTTATAGCTGGTCACGTTTTTCCTTCTAACACATCATGTCTTACTTTGAATGAAGTGCTAGGGTTATTTAGTTGTTCTAAAGATGTGTATACTGGATCTGACTCTTCCTTTTCTCCTCTCTATGGAGGCAAATCACTCCTCTTCCCAGATTAATACGTGGGTGGTTGAGGTGCTCTTTGCTCTTTGGGTTTGGGGTTTTTTTTCCTTCTCCTGGTAGCTCTTCAACTGTTTTGGGTAGTTGTTAGAGCAACTGGCTTCTTTTCTACTTCTTTTCTGCAGTTCCAGTTGGTTGCTGTATTCTTTCTGCTCAACTTTAATATCTCTGTTTCCCTCAGGTGGCTTTATTTCATCTGTGCATGTATGTCTGTGAAAAGCTTTGGAATTCTCTTACTATTTCTATACCACCATGTATGTATGTTACTTGTAAAAATGACTTTCCTAGTTTTACTTTCATATGCCTCTGTCTGAATCTTTATGTAGCTTCACAGTTAAGGCAGACTCTGTCTCTACCTGTTTTGGTGACAGCAGTATTCTGAAATTGGGCATGGTTCTGATAGTGCCTACCCTAAGAAATTCTCTCCAGGGTCTTAGTGAGTCTCTGCATATGACTAATGGACTGGAGACACTGGCGTAATTTTAGCGAAACAGCTGGAAATAATGTCTGGGAGGTGGGGAAGTACATCTGAGTAACAACCTTGTTCAGTATCTTTTCTGGGAGATTTTAAAAAAAGAAGGTCTTGCAAATCAGACTCATCTACTTCTGCTTATTGTTTGTTTCTCTTTCTTTTCTATCCTATTCCTGTTCCCTTGACTTTGACAGCTAAATGCCATGGCCAACCGAGCTGCTGGGAAGGGTTATGAGAATGAAGATAATTACGACAACATTCGCTTTAAATTTATTGGCATAGAAAACATCCATGTGATGCGGAACAGCTTGCAGAAACTCCTGGAAGGTAGGCATGGGCCGTGCACGTGGCCAGGCTTCATCACCTTGGCTACCTTTGGGCAGAAGCCCTTGCTGAACGTATAAATCCCACGTGCACATGTGCATGCGGACTTGGGTGTTGTGATGGAAGCAGATAAGCAAAGTCAGTATCCTGCTTTGTTTGCTCTATTGAAGAGGCTGGAAGTATTAATGTTGTTGAAATGCTTTCCTGCTAGGCGTTTTATTTATTGTTGTGCTTAGTTTTGCAGTGGTTCAAAAATAGCCGCGAATACTAACAACATTCCTTAATTGTGTTAGTTACGTAAAATGTGGATTCCTTAAAAGTGCCAAATTAAAAGCAAAAGGCTAGAGAAATCTTATATTTTACCATGACGGTAGTCTCATGGTTACTTTGTGAGCTATTGAAAGAAAACTAGTGTAGGTTGTTGAGGAAATACTTATCTGGGGTTTGGAGCATTTCAGTGTTAAACAATAATTCTGATTTGAAATCAGATTTTTGGCATGATCTTCGAAAGACTTTAATTTCATATGTACGTAGTTCTTATTTTTATTTATTTCCAGTTTCTTGATAGGACTTGTTTTAATACATTAAAATATATTAAATTAATGTTTTGATACATTAAAATGTATATTGAAATGCAGAATAGCTCAGGTAATTCAGCTACACTGTGAGGTTATGATCTTAGGGAAAAACGCAAAGCAAGGCAGAAGAAATACTTACCTGAGCCATTAGAGATCAAGAGGTGAATCAGGAGCATATTTTCACTAATGCACTTTGGAGAAGTTCCATTAAAGGTGGTGGCAGAGCTTGGATCAAGCCAGCATACTCTGCTAGCTGGCTTCCAGCACGATTAGCATCCTTGTGCTGACAAAGACTGCGGGACGGGGTAGAGTAGATGCTGCAAATCACTCCGCTCGGTCCCTGTGCTTAGCCTTCTAAACTGTAATACAAGTGCTGTCATTCAAAATATACATTTAATATTTTAGTAACCAAAGTAATGGTCATCCTGCTTCAAAGTAGTTGAATAATTGATGCTCCAATTGCCTGGCCAGGTAGCACTGCAGGATCTGTGGTGACCTTGGAGAAAAATGAGGCTGTTCTCACAACCAAGAGATTGGTCTGATGACAAGTATAAGTCCTCAATTGCCTGTTCCTGGCAGATTTATTCTGTGGTGGAAGAACAGGCAGAATAAATACTTGTTTACTCTCATGTTCTTCTTTGACAGTGATAAAATCTCTCTCGCTGGTGCATACAGGCTATTAAACTGTATTACTATAAGTATTTTCTATGCTGGGTTTCAATATAGCCTCTGAGTTGCCTTCAAGGTTAGGCATGTTATTTCTCTCTCTAAATTAGAACTCGCCTTTCTTCAGATCTTTGTGATGGTGACTGCATTGTTAGTGGTTGTTAGATGTGTGTGTGATGATGATCTGTAGTGAAGTAACAGATCACTAAGCGCTTTCCTTGTTGGAAAAAACTCAGCTGAAAAGGTAATGAGTTACCTTTTCAAAGAAGAGGAGGATATTTTCAAATCCTCAAGTTCTGTCATAGCTAAAAATTGCTAGTTTGTGTATTTCAGTGTGCAACCAGTAGTTTCTGTGTCCTTTAGACAGGCTGTGGCTGCTGAGACTTAAAGTGTGGAAATGCTAGCTTTTAGGGTCTACTAAACTCTGTTGCTGTGAAGAGATAATGAGGTAAGAAAAAGAAGGAGACATTGTTAACAGAGTTTCAGCTCATTCTTTGTTTGTGTTCTTAGTGTGTGAAACAAAGTCCCCCTCCATGAGCGATTTCCTCACTGGGCTGGAGAACTCAGGTTGGTTACGGCACATTAAGGCTGTGATGGATGCAGGTGTCTTTCTTGCCAAGGTAAAACCGTACCCCAACCTGCAGGTGAATTAAAAAGTATGTACTTGTCTGTTAGGGACTGGTCCAAGGCCATGAAGTTGTCTCTGGAGAGAAGGTGGGAAAACATTTCTATTCAGGTTGGCCTCAGCTCTCAAAACCAAGCCTGCACTCAGAGAACATCCAGCAGGTTACCTGGCACTCCCCTAGACCCTTCCTGTGACTAAATGAAATGCCATAGGGCTTGAGACATTGTCCTGTTCACTGTATGGTAACAAGCAGTTATCTAGGCTTTATTAGAACTCATTTGAAACAAAATCACAGAATCTGAATAAATGACCTTTAAAAACACTCTGTAAAACACATATTTAGTAGTGCAAACAACTGGTAGCCTTGTGCTTGTTAGTTACTGAACTACTCTGCTTTAAGTGAGGGCTGTCCAGACCAGTTTATTTTCTCCTGGTTCTGTGTGGTGTGGGGACTGCTAATTTGGATTACTCATCACAGTGCTCATTTCTGCAGTGCCTGTGGCTTTGCAGGTCAGACAGAAGGAGGAAAGTCAGAGGCCCGTGGCTCTTCAGCAGTAGGAAGGGCATGCAGGCAGCACATGCCAAGAGTAGTGACCTTCTCTACATGTTGTCTTGTCTCTCTGAAAATTTTCCCCTGTGGCAAGCAAGAAGCGATTTTTGTGTTTCTCTCCTGCCACTGGTACAAGGGGAAGAAGGTGATCCATGTGGGAGGAGGTTGGGATGAGCCTGCCTAATTTTTCTTGAAGTTCCTAGTCCCCGTGTGTCCAATTATTATTCTTTACTCACCCACCAAATTCTTCCACAGTGGGGACTGAGAATTCGTGGCCTTTCAGAAGACTGAGCATTTTGAGATCAGAGGGTCTTTGTTTCTTGACAGTCTGTGGTGCTGACAAGGCATGCTACAGCATTTCGTTCTGGTTGGGGTTTCCTATGGGTCAATGGCTATGTGCCCAGGAATGGTGCGTTCCCATCGTCCAGACGAGAAATGACCAATTTTCTTCTTGGGTTTTAGGCCAGTCAGGTAAATGCAGTTGAAGGGGTGGTGTTTAATTAGAGTAACCAACCTGGAAAGCTGCTAAACTGTTCTGTCTGGTCTCTCCTTCACAGGCTGTGAAAGATGAAAAAGCTAGCGTGTTAGTCCACTGCTCTGACGGGTGGGATCGCACGGCACAGGTCTGCTCCCTGGCTAGCCTCCTCTTAGATCCGTTTTATAGGACCTTTAAAGGCTTCATGGTAAGAACACAAATGTTGGAATTTCAAAAATAAGTAGTGCTTCCTGGATTTGAAATGTACAGAGGCCCTAATTAAATGTTTTAGGCCACTTCCTGGAGCAAACAGTAGGTGACCTATATAAAACCAGCTTTGATTCTATAAACGAGCCTTAATTGCCCTGAACAGCACGGGCACAAACCAGCAGCCATTTATCTACAACTCCCAAATCTTTGTTTCCTTGAATGTCCACACGAGAGCCACTAATGAGGCATTGCAGCAAGAGATGAGTGAGCAGAGGGTGCAACTCCGGGAGCAATCCACAAAAAAAGTGGTGAAGCAGCTTGTCATTTGAGACTGTTATGGTGAATGGGCTCTTATCTGCTAAGATTAAAATTGGGTGAACTCATTCTTGTGCACAGGGCAGTACATAACCTGTATAACGCGTAAAATCTGTGCATCATTTAAGACCCTTTTCTAAAGCCATTATACATTTATTTGGCCATGGTTTCTGCTGCAGGCTTTTCTTATTTGAAGGCATTGCTGCATAAACGTAGTGCAATCTGTGATGTTATCTTTCCATTCATCTCCTTTCATTAAATACCTGAAAGACAGGCTGCTGCTCTTTCTCAGATTAGTTCCTTAAAAGAAACCCTGAAATCAGAACAATGCAAATTGTACCTCCTCCAGTGTGTTGCGCTGCTGGGACTGTTTCCCTGCATTCTGTGCTGTTTTTATTATTATTATTTTTGCTTCTGGATTATACTACAATCTTTTAACAGTTAAAATTACATCAGAACATGAAACATCTGCCTGGGCTTTGGTTGTGCTCTGGACAATTCTGCATGAACTAAGGAACGTGATTTTGGTCAGGGACAGGAGCAGTAGCGAAACGGAACGCTTGTCTGTGCTCTGAGCAAATGGTTTATATGCACAAATCCTGTGACGGGTTATTCCTAAATGAGCGCAACAGAAGTGTAAAGAGTCGAAAAATTTGAAAAGCAATAAAACATAAGTTCTCAAAGAACTCTGCTGTGAATTTCTGCCTTCCTTTTCTTCTTTGAGCCTCTGGATGATGATATCAGGAATTGATCTTTAAATACAACCTGGCAAAGCAAGTAGTAATGGATTCAGCTTCAGTCATTTGGTTCCTTGTGAGACATGTTTAAGGAAAATAGTGCTTCCTTGTTATTTTCTTATATATAGTGTAAGCATTCTGTTTAAAAGAGAAATAGTCATACAGCTTTTCTGATCTCATCCTGAGCTCCTCAATACACAGCTGTACTTCTTATATCCCTATTTGTGTTAAACATTTGTTGAATTCCATTTGCTGACTTATTTTGCTGAATATCACAATACTCTTCTCCGAATTAAGTAGCAGAGTAATATTAAGCTGTTAATTCTTTCAGCTTTAAAATCATATATTATGATTTGAACAACAGAGAAACTCCCTCAAAATAGCACTAGACCTGCTTGAAATAACTTCTGAATCCAACCGTGACATCGTACTGATAACTGTGGATAACTGATCTATAAATCGCTATCGCTATTTTCATTGACTTCTATGGATATAACAGTAGGGTCAGCGGGTAACGTTGGCTGTAAGCTTTTTAGAGTTTAACATCAAAGGCTTCATTTTGCTTTTTCTAAACCAAGTAATGTTCTTTTTTAAATCTGTTTTGAAACTGAAGGTTCTAATAGAAAAGGAGTGGATCGCAATGGGCCACAAGTTCTCACACAGGTAAGAGCAGCATGTTCTCTCGGGTGTGGTGACTGGGTGAAGGCTTGACTGAAACTAACAGTGTTTTCAGGTTCATGTATTCCCATGAAAAACGTTAAATTAAGATACAAGTAAATGAAGGACAGGAGAGAGGAGATTTGGAAATACTGGAGTTGATGACATAAAGCCAGTGTCTGCTGCAGTTGTTATTTCATCAGCACTTTTTTATTACTTTACAAAATCAGAGTCTTGAACAAATTGAAGTCTGAGTGTTTTCCTACCTGTGAAATCACATTTGTATTATATGAGCAGTGCTAATGTTCTGGCAAGACATGTTAATTCTTCTGCAGTCATCTCCTGGAAAAAAATCTCAGCTAACGTTTTCAGGACTTCTACCAAGTTCAAAGCATAAACTTGAGCCCAGTATAGTGCTAAAACCCAGTTTGACCTGCATTCTTTAGGCAGATTTCAAATGCTGTCATTCCTGTAATTGATAGCCTGCATCTAGTAGGGATGTCTTATTCTTCTAGTATAAAGGGTTGCTCCAAATATGAGAACTTGGCAAAGGATACAAAAAGTACTTGAGGTGTAAATTTCAGCAGTGCCTGAGAATATAAGCTTTTATTCCAGTAGCTAAAATAATTCCTTTCGTAGTGGTAGCTGGTGCCTTACAGTTCTGAGGGAAATCAGTGCTCTTCATGCTGCTTCTTAGGGTGTTGTGGTTGGAATCACAGACCCAGGAACTGGGGTTCGATCAGCTGGTTCTTCATCATAAGAAACCTGACTTCATTTTTCCACTGAAGTTTGGGGATGCCTTGTTCCTTTCTGTGGACTTCCAGGTTATGTCCCTTCCCAGCAAAGGAGGCTTCTGACCCAAGTTTTGTCTGTTAAGGAAGAACAGTCATTACAGTACAATAGAGCACTGGCTGCTCTCCAGAAATGCGCGTGTTCCTTTCCTGCTTGGTTTTTCTTCTGTGATGGATTGTAATGAACACCGATAGATTCCTGGCTAGATTTCTGCAGAAGTAGTAGGGTTTTTCTAAACTTTATGTAAAGCTGTAAAAATATTTTTTCGATTGTTGTTTTGGGGGTTTTCTCTGAGTTTTTTTCTGTCTGGGTAATTGCCTCCCACGTTTTCATTGTTGATGTCCATGTGGAGCAAAATCAGATTGTTCTGACTGCTGCTGCCCGTTGTGGCTATGCCTGCACCAAAAATACTCGCACATCCCTAGAAGATCATAGAGGACACTTCCCCCCCCCGCACCCCCTCACTGTTTCTTATTGTTCCTGGAAGACAGACAGAATCCCACCAATGTCAACTTCTTTTCCCCAATTAAGGGCTAGTGTTAGTTTCATATATTCGAGCAATGATGTTTCTCTGAAGAATATCGCCTCTTTTCCCTTGTGCTAGCGTCATAGTATAGGCCCACGGGTTCCTATTTCACAAATATTTCTTGTGATGCTTGCAAGTCTGTTACGAAGGCTCTTCCATCGCTGATTTTGCTTTAGAGAAAGGGACATGGCACAATTCTCATCACTCCTACCAGGTGCCCTTGGAGAACAAGTAGTGCTGAGGGTAGCATGCCTTAATGCATGGTTGCTGCAAGATAAACCACGTGGATTTTTTTTTTCCTGACTGCAGAATAATTTCTTATTCCAGTAGTGAAGAAAACTTCCCAGTTGTTTAATGGTGGGGGGATCCTTTTTCTGTTGGGTAGCACAGGATTTAACCCTGCTTTGCTTGCATCTCTCAAGGTGCGGCCATTTGGATGGTGACCCCAAAGAAGTATCCCCTGTCTTCACTCAGTTCATTGAATGTGTCTGGCAGCTCATGCAGCAGTTCCCGTGCACGTTTGAATTTAATGAGCGTTTCCTTCTTGAAATCCACGACCACGTCTACTCTTGCCAGTTTGGCAACTTCCTTGGGACCTGTCATAAAGAGCGTGAGGATCTGAAGTGAGTGACAGTTTATAGAGCCAGCAGTCTAGAATTCACTTTAAATGCTGGAAGAGAGGCAGGTTGTGTTTGTTTTTAATGTCATTGTAGATTGGTTGAGGGTTACATTGTCCTGATAGATGCTGGTGTTATGCAGTGGGGGGGGGTGAATAGGTTAATTATATCCCCAGAGTCAGATGTTTTAATTTGGACCACAGTAATAACTTGCAGATACCCATTTTGGACTGGATAGCATCCATTTTAAGTGATTACATATTCCTCAGTGATATATCTCAGTCTATCCTGTGTTTATGAAATTAATCAAATAGGGTGTAAAAATAATTCTTAGCTCCTTTAATCTAATTCTACTCAGAACAGGTAGTGTTATTAATCTGCTAAACTTGATTCTTTTTTTAGTGATTAGATGTTATTTGTAATTGACAGAATCTTTGAGAAGACCCATTCTCTGTGGCCTTTCCTCTTACAGAAGAAGCAGGAATTGAGAAATCCTTTGTACAGAGGATTTACAGCTTACAAAGAGCTTCAACCAAACACGCTACCTTTCAGTTTCCAGTAAGTTGCTTATTTAAGAAGGGGGGCTTTTCTTTCATTGTACTGTAGCTTGGTAATTCAGGTTCAATAAAATAAATTTTTGGTGATTAGCATGGTTTGGTTTACCTTTTGCCTCCATTCCTAATCCATAAACTGAGAGTAGAAGTGCATGGGTAATTGCTAAATAAGGGCAAGTACTGTAATGTAATATAATATTTCTTCTTTGGTGTTGAGAAAGGGTGGGGAAAGGCAAGGAAAAGCAGAACTTCAGATGTGTAGATAGACCCCCACCCCCACCCCCACCCCAACTGCTTGCTCTGTTGAATTGACATGATAGGGTAGGCAATTGTTAAAGAAAGTCCCTCCTTTCCTTCTTTTTAATATATATTAAGGAAGTCTTTAAAACAGGAATTTCAGTGCCCAGTCACACCCAGGCTTGTGAAGTCAGGGTGGTTTTCACAAGAAGGGATTTCTTGTCGCCGTGTGTCTCTGCTTGCCCAGGGTGTTACAGCTGCAGTAGTTCTGCTTTGTTTCTGGCTCACTCCTGTTCCCTGCCGAGAGAGGGAGGGATGCATTGTGGTTTTAAGTGCCGTGTGTGGTTACTGGCCATCAGAGGGTTTTAATAAAAGTAAGAAGGTAGAGCAAAGTGAGGGCTTGAAGGTGAACTGGAGCCTCCAGTGAGTCTGCTATAGACAAAAGTTTATTTTCATCTTATGTTAATACCTACTGCCAGTGCGTAAGGGTCATAAGGCAGAAGTACTTAGAACCTTGGAAAGTTTTTTGAACTTCATGAAAAGTTGCTCATTGAAACTGAATTTGATAATGCAAGGCTGTGGCAGGCTTTAAAAATCGGTTACTAAGCTCAATTTGCTGAAATTTTTTTTTCTCCAACAACATCGTTTGTTGGCCATTAGTTTACAGTTGACCTCCTAATTCTCTTTTCTGGCCCTCTTCTTGAGGTTTTGGTGTGGGATGTACAATCGCTTCGACAAAGGAATGCATCCAAAACAGTGCGTGTTGGATCATCTCCTAAGCTGCGTGAGCCAAAAGGTGAAACTGGAGGACAACGCATCCGAACTGGAAAATGTGAGTCCTGAATCTTAATAATATTTAAAATCACATGTTGGTTTTGACAAATATAACTGAGATTGAACATCGGCGCTGAACAATCGTTTCAGCGTGCTGGGCAGAGCTGGGCGAAACAAGGAGTTAAATGACATTGCTGGGGTAAATAGGTTTGATTACCTAAAATTCTCATCTGCTAGGTAAAAGGTAGAGAAGGCCTCATATAAAGAGGATAATTTCAGGTTGCTCCCACCTGATGAACTAATCTGATATAAGCTATGCTTACATGTAGCTGTTTTTCATTGTTAACTAGTCTCCAGCTTACCTATCTATACAAACATTCTATTTGTAAAAATCCTCACTGTTTTCATATTTTATTTCCATTTCTGTATTAAACTGTGAGGATACTACTTCTACACTAGATTAATCCAAGCATCCCTTCAATAAAACAGGAGAGAAAATTATCTTTTGGTGCCATGTTTTTCCTTCTGAACTTCATTTCTGCTTCTTTCTGCCAACTTCAATTGCAGGCTCGTGATGTTCTAATTCTCTAAACCTAGAATGTATTAAAAGAACATCTAGGTTTCAACTCCACTCGCAGCAAATTTCGAGGGAGAGTAGAAGAGAATGGGCCTGCTCTCCTCCCTCCCACCCCCCAATAATATGAATATACAAAGGAGCGGGGGGGCATTCGTTATTACAGTGCTTGTCTTCCGGAGCAACCGCTATGTGTACCGAAGCCCTGCTTCCCAGAAGTGGCTGGGCATCGCCTGCTGATGGGCAGCAGAGAATAAATCTTTTGTTTTCCTTTGCTTCCATGCGCAGCCTTCGCTTGTGCTTTAATAAACTGCCTTTATCTTGACCCATGAGGGTTTTTTTTCCATCTTATTTTCTTTCCCTCCATCTGGCTGAGGAGGGGAGTGGTAGAGTGGCTTTGGTGGGCACCCAGGGTCAACCCACCACAGTCCTGTACAGCTGCCTGAAAGGAGGAGAATGGTGGCTTTTCTTCGTGCTCAAGGCTCTACTTGCGATATTCTTTCTATGGATAATAATAATTAAAAAAAAAAACCAACCCCCCCCCCCCGCCCCACTAACAAACAAACAAAAAGCCACCTTAAAAATACAGTAGTGGGAGAGTCATCTACAAATATCCCAGTGAGAAGACCTTTATCAGAGTCCTTTTCTAGATTAATGTGAATGCTGAAAACTTTAGTTTTATTAATAAAACAATGATGTTTGTACCAAGAATGTAAGTATCTATGCCCATGTACTTCAGTGCTGGATTACTGAAAAAGAGGCACTGACACTGGACTGTTACATTGACAGTTGGGTTTTGTATGTCCCCAACATCTGGGAATAATAGCTGTCGTTAATCCTTTTAATGTTTTTATTGGCGCAGAAACTTCCTTTCCTTGATGGTCCTTTGCCCAGCGAAGCTTGCTCCTTATCCAAAGTAGGACGTGCTGCTTCAAAAACACCGATGCTCAACACTCCTCAGGATTATGAAGTGGAACCACCTACTGCGTTGAGCAACGGTGCCTCAGCAGAGGATATAGATGTGTCAGATGGGGACCAAAAGCACAAAGAGAACCTGTCTCATCACCAGGACCTCCACGATCTTAATGACACCGTTGCTGTTTTGGACTCCGAAGCTAAGGATGGAAAGCCGCAGCAGCACCACTGATCGGCCCCGAGAACTGTGTTTGACGAGCCGGGCGCTGGCGGCGTGCGGCGTGAGGGAGCTGTGCCCCCACAAGGGTGCAGGCCACCTAACCATTTACAGCTAAGTGTGGGTACGTGTGTTAGCAGGGAGCTGTGCTCGCTGTAGAGAAGACGGGCTGCATTTGGTTTGGTTCGCATCATTTTGCAGCTAAAATGATGAAGATGCACACAGCTGCCCAGAAGGCTACCTTGAGTTAGTGTAAACCTTATTTTTCAGTGGAAACACGATGTGTGTTTAAGCATGGTGTGTATTTAAGGTTTATGACTGCCTGCCAGTACTGGTACTTCAAGCTGAAAGAAATCTTGGCCAATTGACGTGGGGCTTAGGAGTTGTGCAGTATTTATAACTGGAGTAGGAAAGATGCAATCCATTTATTCTCAGTGGTGGTGCAAGGTCGTCTTAAAATGATAAAAAATTTCAGTTCATCTTAAAATGATAAAAAGTCTTAGCTGTGAATGAATCTCTGCATGGACCCTCACCTTGTGCCAGAACTGATTCATTTTTTGTTTCCTATGCATATTTGATAAACAAAAACAAACCCCCCTGTGCCTTTTTGAGACCGTTTTAATGTCTAGCCACGCAGTGTACTATTTTTATTACTGTAGCGTAGAGTGTAGTATTTGGTCTTCTTTGTAGTCAGTATTTTTAAACCAGGTTTTTTATCTGCTGCCGGCTTCTCCAGGATCTTTGCCGATCCCCTGAGTTTAGTAGCTTCTTTCTAAGCTAACCTTTCAAAGAAAAAGCTTTTATGGACCTCATTTGCTGATGGTGAGAGTGCAGCAAGCCACAAAGAGCGCCTGTGACATGTGAATTTTTGACAGAGGGTGGATTAGAAATAAGAAAAGATAGGAAAAAATTTATATGGCATTTTTCTCCTGTTTTACGATCTTGGTTAAATGGAAGCAAGAGAGTAAGTCTTTGTTCTAAGCTGGAATCGATGTGCTTTCCTCACATCCATCGATGAGGCAGTAATTATAGATGAGGTGTGTTCTATTATTGAAATGGGGCCTAAAATGATTACTTCACATCACCTGCTGAGTGATTATCGTGAATGTTACCTTGGGTGTTAAACTTAGATGAACCTTAGAGATGTTTTGTCTGCACTGTCAGGATGTGGGGAGATGAACAGTACCTCTCATGGCAGTCAGCTTTGCAATTTTGTGAAGCTGGTGACAAAACCTAAGCTGGGATGTGGCCCCTTATTGGAACAAGAAGTGGATGTCTTGGCTTGTGGCTCTGGCTCCAGCTGGGATTCCCTCCAGTCCTTGTTAACACTACTTGGTTTCTTTAAACTGCAGTTATCTCAGCTGGAGAGGAGAGTTCAACATTGCAGGTTTAAAATGGAGATGTATATCCCATTCATACAGAAGCCTTGTGAAGAAACAAGGGCTTGTCTCTCCAGGGAAATGGGTGGCTCAGGAAGGCTGTTCTGCAGTACTTGTTCTGGACAAGCTTCTACAGATGTGCTTAACTGCACAGAGAGTCCCTTTGTGCAGCCTAATTCAAGATGCTTTTCTACTTTCTTTTGGATCCTGGTGTTTAAATTAGATGCTGCCATTAGGTCTTAAAACCAGTTGTTGTCTCTTACCAAGCTTTGAAACAAACCGAAAATATTTTCTAAGCTGGCCCTCCCAATCTACAAGAAAAAGTAAAAACATTCCGTTATAGCATCGTAAAACGCAATAGCCGTTCTTCATATGCTTAGAACCAATGGTGAAGTGGCTTTGTTAGTTCCAGTGTTCAAGATAAAGTAGAAAAGGAAAAAAAAAACCTCTCCTGAGTGTCTCACTTCAGGTAACAAAATACATATTTTTTTTAAGCATATCAAAAGACCCAAGGAAAAAGGGCAATACCTGAGAAAACAGAGTTTCTTCAGTGCCTAGAATGGCAAAGAGAAACTCCTTTTAATGTTGTAGGTTTTTCAGTCTTGAAGCAAGTAGTCATTTTCACGGTAGGAGTGAGAGAACTACAATGTGCGATGGATTTAAAAACCAAGCACATAAAATACTAAACCAGATCTGCTTAAGCAGATGATGTTCAAAATTTGTTATGTGGATACATACCAAAAATGCTGCATCATGCAACAGCTATGTATTTCAGTTTGAAGGATGCACGTTACTGAATGCATTTCTTCTTAATCTCAAGATAAGTATCTGCTGTTGAGCCTCTTTGCTCCTAAATAGAGATCTGCTAAGGTCCTAACATTAAGTTGGATAGTCTGCCAGCCTTCTGAGTTTTCCATATCTGCATATTCCTCAAGCGAAGAGGTTGCACCCTTAGTCTTGATCCAGCTGCTGTAGATCCCCAGGGTTCAGAATCTGCTGTAGATTTCCACTGGAGGGAGCTGGGGAGGTGATTTCCCTTTGCCTCCTCATAGTGTACAAGCTCAGTTTCACACGTGCACTTTGCAGTTTGGAGCCCGTTTGATATGGACTGATTGATCAACCCTGTATGTTCTCTCCAGGTGGTAGAAGAGCGTAGTGGACAGTATGCCTGGTTTCTTAAAGAGAGAACTCTGAACTGGTTAATGAGACCAAGACAGGCACTTTTTAGGACCAGTTATTCTAGATGTCATCAGTTCTTTTAATGTTCCTCTAATGAAAATTAGAGATGCAGAGTCGTAGGGAATTTTGACTGACGACTGAAGGATTTAGACATAGCATTGGTTAATCTTTGTATAAAAACATTTTGTGGAAGGCTTCTATAAATGTTCACACGTTGCCTCGCCTTTTGAATTACCATAGATTACCTTGGAAAAAGTATCATCATCTTTGCTTATCCCTAAGACGTGATGCTGACATCTCCACAAATCCTTCTTGACTCTACGATATTACTACAGGTGCACATAACCATGAAAAGATTACTTCATACACTGAAAGTATTAGTAAGCTTTTAGTAATCTTGCTGCTTTTGACTTCAGTAACAAAACAACGGATGACTTTGTACTTTGAAATGCAAAGCCTAGCTGGAAAAAACAAAGGTAGTGGTCTGTCTGTTTAAACCTCTTGGATTTAATGTATACAGACTTGGTCAAAGTCTGTAACATATTAAAAATAATTCATGCTGGCGCTGTGAATTTATGGAGCTGGAAGAGATTCCAGGGTTTCCTGGCTTTCCATGAGATTTTGCTTGAAAACGGATTAGCTAGAAGCTTTTTTTTAGTTTTGACGGTAACTGTTGTGTGTTTCAAGACCAAAAATGAAAAGCTGTTCAAAGCACTGCTGCGCGTCCTCAGGTCTCTGGTCGGCTCGGACTGGCTTCCCAGAGCCGTGCAGAAAGCCTGCCTTCACTCGCTACGGAGCGCCCTGCTGACGGTGGTGAGTGACGTGATCATATGTTCCCTAAAAGCGTTAAAGGAAATCTAAAAGCTGTTACATAGGAAGCTTCTTGCGTAAGCACTGTGTAGGTGAAAAGTTGCTGTAACTTCCGTGTTCCTAGTGGAGCATCCATGCCTTGTGAAGTCACAAATACTGTTTTCTTTTATTTGGAGCTGTTAACTGAACAATACAACTTGCTGCTTTCCATTTGGATTCCTCTTGACTGGGAGAACTGGGAGGGAGGACGGATCCTATTTGCTGCGGATGGGTTCTGTTTGTGTAAAACTCTTCCTTTTCTGGAGCACCTGTGGCTTTACCACGATATCCATGGTATCGTGGTTTCATGCCTCTACATAGTGTCCCCCTTGCTACAAACAGGTATGGCACTGCACGTGCCTATAACGTTCTGTGTTAAAGCTACTGCTCTGAGGTAGCTAGGCAGGTCCTCCTTCTTTATTTCTCGGTTGAAATGTCTTAATGTGAACTTCACAATGCTGGATTCTTGTGCTTTGTTTTGCAGTGGTCGCCTGTGGTAGAGAAAATCCAGTCAGTGCTCTTTGCTTTACAGAAAAAAAAGGGAATCACTGGTTTGCCCATAGATGATGTCGTTCTCAGTTGGCCCTCTTTCATGGGAGAGGAAAAGCAGTTTGTTAAAGCCTGTAGGTATAATGTACTCCTAGCTGCATATTCTGTCCCTGCTATTAGTGAATGCCTTTTATGTAAGTGCTTAGAAGAAAAATCCACCTGCTGTGTGGGTGCTCGCTGGAACACGGAGCTACCCTGACTAGGATGGAGAAGGAGGCTTGCTTGTAGGTAGCTGGTGGGCTTTGGTTTGCTTCAGTAAGCTGCTCAGGTCCTGGAGAGGGAGGTTTGCTGGGAGCTGAAGGTGTGCCGAGCTTCCCAGGATCTCTGCCTTGAGTGGGCTACAGGTGTAAATCTCCATGTTGGTGAGGTGCCCTGTCTCTGTTCCCGTGGGGTTTGGAGACGGTGAGCCCTAGCAGGCGCTCAGAAAGGACCCCTGCATCTAACAAAGCTGTAGCACCTGCAGGGAAGGTGTTTAAAAGAGCTCTTGTGCCGGGTGCTGCTTCAGTTCACTTTCTGGCAAAACTGGTCTTTGGGCAGCTTCGGTGCCTGATGGTTGCTCCCCCAAAGGGGTCCTTTCTTGGCACTATTTAGTAATGAATATTTGCGAGTGACCAAGGGAATTCGCGCTGTGTCTGCTGTTTTGCTCTTCGCCCCTTCCCCGCCACTCTGCATTGAGACCTGGGGTCATTTTTTAAGTGGACCTACCACAGTTACTCCTTGTTTACATGCTGTCCCTCTTGCACATACAGGCACTTCCCATGCCTCGGCGCGGAGTGGGGGGAAGAACCTGTTCTGAATGTAGTAGTTTTGTTTTAATTAATACACAGCACTTGATTAATTAGATGAGGAATGTCTCGAACCAGGTGATGTTAAAGTCCATGTTTTCGTAAGCGGCTTTAGCACTACGAGCAGCCAGGTCGGTGCCAATTGCAGCTGGTGTAATTCGTTTGGGCAAGTATTTTGGTGAACAGCGCTGCGTCCTTGTGGCGTCTCTGAACTACGAAAGCAATGCAGAAAGGGGGTAGGTTAAAATGGCTCACCTAGATCTCTTCTCACATCACTTACCTGTGCGTTTGCGTCTGTATTTAAAGTAGCAGCATACTACTGGAATAACTTGTAGCACTGGATCTAGTCGGATGTAACTGAGCACACGTATGTACTTTTCCTATCATCCAGAAACTGATCTTTGTAGGAACGTACCTAAACTTGTGTGTAGTACTCGGCTGAAAACTGTAAGTGTGTTTGCTGTTTCTGTCAGTCGGTTGCTATTTTTGTCAGTGTAACTGTTGAGTTATATAAAATTGTGGACGGTGAAATCCCATATTCTTGAATGTGCTGCGATGGCCGTATACACGTAAGTCATTTTAGTTAATGCACTGCTTAAAACAAATTGTACCATGTTTAGAGGAGCACTGTGTCTTTTTTTTTTTTCTAAATGTATTTGTTCCATGAAGTTTCACTTATATTACAGGATTTTTTTTTTATTCCCTACAAAAATAAATACCTTTTTAAAGTAAATGACCTGTCTGGTTATTGGTTAATTAAAGCAGAACTTCACACTTGGAAATGCGAAGTTGATTAAAGGCTCTTAAGTAGTGAGCTTATCTTAAAGTGAGTGTGATCCTGCTTCCCCTTTCTTTTACAGAATGGAAACTAGGTGACCTCACGGCGTCCAGAGGGGCTGCGGAGTGCAGCACTGCTCGGGGCCTTTTAAAAAAAAAACCAACCTGAAGTGTAATAGTACTAATGAAGCTGTATTAAATCTTAGTACTTTCTGTACATCTTGTTACTCTGATTTCTTTCAAACAGATTTTTCTTTATATATAAAAACTGAATACCTTTTCAGGGTTTTCTTCCCCCTGAAAAGCCACCTCTCCCTCAGCCGTGGCTAAGTCTCTCTGCAGGTGGCTCCAGGCTGACTTACAGAGCTTTCTGGGAAGCAACTAGACCTTTCTTCGGGCCTGCTGCAAGGAATTGAGTCTGACCTTGTGGGCGTTGCGTGGTACCAGGTGAAGAGGTTTTTCTCTGATAGCTTTGAGTGAAGAACCTGCAGTCCATCTGCTGACAGTGTCATGTAAAAATGCTCTTAGATCCAGTTCTTTTTAATCATAACTTCAGTGGTGAGTCAAGGTGGGGGGTTTTTTTGAGGGCAGACAAACTCGAATGAGGGGGGAGATTCCAGGTGCAAAACTTGCCTCATGTTTATAACCAAGATTGGAATTGGTGCTTTAATAACTTACAGCTGTGCAGTAACAGTCAAATCCTCCCATGAAATACAGATCTGCAAAGCAGAGAGAAATGAGGTGGTACGGGCTAATTGGATGTTTGTAAGGCTTTACAGAACGCTTCAGGATGCCCTTTGGATTGGTAAATTCATGTAAATGGTTTACGTCTGTGCCTGGCAAAGCTATGTAGGCTATTTTAGTAATTAATTTTAAAATGAGCGTTTGGAGGTTTTTAATACTCTGCGTGGGAGATGGGGGAGCTGAGTGACAGTGACCGGCAGAAGGTCAGCCAGAGAGACAGGGGAACCGCTTTTCCCAGGTCAAGTTTAGCACCAGACCGTTTAATCCTAAATACAAATAGCCCTGAACCACCCGTCGCCACTCGGGGCGGGGGTGGCACTGCGAGCACAAGGAACGGGCCCGAGGCCAGTACCTGTTACCCAGCCCCGGTGGATATTTTCCACTGCACTGCGTGTCCTAAAAATGGGTGTTTCTTTTCTGTGTGTTAAGGCAAAAAAAATACGCCTGACGCTTGGGTATGCTCAGTCCCCAGATGTTTCAGAGTTTTTTTTTTCCCTTAACACTAATTTTAAATGTTCTTTATGTTGCCAGTGAAATCCTTAATTCACCTAAATTAGACTTGCCTTGCATTTAATTGGATTATTAGCATTAACACTGGCTAGAATTGATAAAGCTGTAATTTACATTTGGGGACAACTTATTGTCTGTCTGACGGCATCTTTGCTGAGGGTGATTTAAAACTTCCCTGTTGGAGCTAACTTTAGCTTTGAGGGGGCAGGTTCCGTTAGAGTCATCGTAGGAGTATTGCTAAAGGCTTCTGTTATTGACCGCTCCCAGGAAATACCTTGTGCTGAGTAAAAATACTGATCAGTAAAACGAACCGGAGGTTTGTACTGAAAAATCACCGGTTTAAGGTCAAGTCTGCTTTTCTAAGTTCAGACAGAAAAAGCCATTAAGGTCACCTGCTTTCTTGTTGAGGTTCAGGTTCATATGTGCCGAGGATACCTTAAAAGGTCGATTCATTTTCCTTCTGCATCGGTGCATTCTTTGTCGCAGTAGAGCAATAATGCTTTCTTTTTTTTTTTTTTTTTTTTTTTTACTTTTGCTAGCAATGTAGCTCTGTACTCAAGTTTTATTCAGTTCAGTTACCCAGCAGTTAAAAGACACCAGTGGTGATTTCCTAGAGATATATTGTTGTTAAGGGTTCATGCATATCTGTAAAATTGATAAACTCCTCCAGTATTGAAGGTAGGCTACAAATTTTGGGGGTTGATGACTTATAAAAGGAAAAAGAAAAAGCCACCCCAGCCTAGCAGCAGAAAGAGCATTTTTTCAATCTGTTTACACAGGCAAGGACACGAGACTCTCATCGCACTCGGTGCGGCGCGGGAACAGGATTGAACCTTCGCCGTAGCCGTTCGTGGGTCGTCGCGCACCCCTCCAGGGAAACCCGCGTGCTCGGTTACCTCTCGGAAATGCCAACGCGCGCCGCGTGGGGAAGGAGCGGGAAGAACTAGAGGTCTGCGTGCGGTCGCAGGGCCACGATCTCGTTGCAGTTACGGAGACGCGGCGGGACAGCTCGCACGGCTGGGGTGCTGCCACGGATGGCCACGGGCTCCTTAGGAGAGACAGGCCAGCGAGGTGAGGTGGGGGAGCTGCTCGTTACGTGAGGGAGCAGCTGCAATGCATCGAGCTCTGCCGAGGGGTGGAGGAAGAACGGGTCGAGAGCTTATGGGTAAAAATCAAGGGGCAGGAAATATGGGTGAGACCGCGTTGGGTGTTTGCTACAGGCCACCCGATCGGGACGAAGTTGATGAGGCCTTCTACAGACAGCTGGAAGCAGCCTCACAATCGCAGGGCCCCTGGTCCTCATGGGGGACGTCAACCACCCTGGTTTTTGCTGGAAAAGCAACACGGTGATCCGGGAGGCTCCTGCAGAGCATCGAGGGCAACTTTTTGATGCAGGTGGTGGAGCCAGCGAGGCGAGATGTGCTGCTGGGCCTTATACTAAAGAACAAGGAAGGGCTGGTTGAGGCTGTGAGGGTTGGGGGCAGCCTTGGCTGCAGTGACCATGAGATGGTGGAGTTCAGGATCCTGCGTGGTAGAAGCAGGGCGACAAGTACAATTACAGCCCTGGAGTTCAGGAGAGCCAACTTGGGCCTCTTCAGAGACCTGCTGGGAGGAATCCCATGGGTCAGGGCTCTAGAAGGCCGGGAGTCCAAGAGAGCTGGTCAATATTCCAGTACCACTTCCTTCAAGCTCAAGATCAGTGCATCCCTGTGAGGAAGAAGTCCAGCAAAGGAGCCAGGAGACCCGCATGGATGAGCAAAGAGCTTCTAGAGAAAATCAAATGGAAGAAGGAGGTTTAGGGTATGTGGAAAAAGGGACTGGCCACTTGGGAGGAATATAGGAATGGCGTCAGGGTATGCAGAGATGCAATGAGGAGTGGAGGGAATGGGGGGTGATACAAAACCCTGTGGCCTTAAGGGTAATAACCCTTCCCTAAGTCGGACCAGAGCCCCGTTTCCCGTGGCTCTGCTGCAGTGGCTTTGGGAAAAGTGAATGTTACTTACTGAGCCTGATTTTGGGGTTTTTTTTTTTCCCCTCTCTCAACAAAGAACAGGTCTTGGAGCTTGCTCAGCTGTGGGAGAGAAGCAAGGAATCCAGTGTGAGTGGGAATCAATAAAAATATGTACATAAGCCCCCTTACAAAAAAAAAAAAACAACCCACGTATGGATCTGCAGAATTAGGAGGCGCTGCTCTTGGCCGACGCTAACACAGCGGCAGCCAGGCAGACGCACAGACCGAAGGCTCAGGCTGACCTGACTCTCCCAAATTTGAGTATTCTGCAAGCGTTCCGCTTTTTGTACAGTAACTGGGGACAGCCCCCTCCCTGGCGAGGTGCTTAAAGGGGCTTAAGCAGCACAGACTTCCACAGATCTTACCTGAAAAGGGGAAACTGGGGAGAGGATAAAGATACAGGGAGCCCTTCTGCCATTTTATGGAAATCTGGTCCAATTCTTGTGTGTTATCCTGCTCATGTGTCCCTTCATCCAGCATTTTATTATTTTATTATTTTATTCATCCATCACTGCACAGTGACCCAGCGTGCGTGTGGCTTGAGAAAGCACTTGGGGTAAATCTGGCAATTGACGTGGATCAGAAATTCTGTTTCTGACGGGTGGTTGTTGCAGCCTTACCTGCTGTTGGAGAGTCCTTCAAGAGCAGATGGTTCTCCCGTGCCTGCTCTTACTGCCTGATATTTTGAATAATCAAAAAAGCCTTCACTTATTGAATATATGGTTTGTTATCTCAGGGCAAAGATGCTTTTGGGGGTGGCGTGACTCAGAGTTGTTGGAGTTCCTCCTGAAAGCTTTGGAATGAAACCCAGCACGTTTTAGTATCGTAAAATAAAAGCAGGGAAGACCCATTAGTTCTCCCAGGAGTAACTTGGAAGTGTTGCGAGCCCTGGAGCACGTCCAGAAGAGCATGCTGGGGCAAACAGGCGGATTCATGTGAACCATCAGTGTCACGCAGGTAACTCGCACAACGAAGAGCGGGCACGTGCTGACTTTGGGTTCTGTATTTCAGGTCCTTAACGATCATCATCTCGCATTGGTTTACAGCTTCTCGGATCTGAAGGAAAGGGGCTCCTGGAAGGTGCTGGAAGCAGGGAGCCGTCTTGCAACGCCGCCAAACTTCTGGGGCTCCGACGCTGCCAAAATTCCTTGAGGAATTACAGCCCATGGAGAAGAAACAGTTCCTGGGTTCCTCCTTCGGTTCTAACAACATATTTTGTATGTTAATGCACCCGTTAAATCGTGAAGTGCCTGAGAAGGGGCCCTGGGAGCTGTTGCTGTGCGGGTACGTACAGCGTAGGCAAGGGATGGTCCGCAGGGGTTCATGCCCGCTCGTGGTCAATACCGGAATCACGTTGCTGCTGGAGCCACCTCCAGGCTGGGTGGTGAGAAGGTGGCCAGCGGAACAGGCAGGTGTCAGTGCCGGAAAGCTGCGAGCAGATGTTTTGATGGGCACGGAGGGAAACTCCCAAGTTCAAGGGCTTTGCTGCAGTTTGGCAGTGACTTGTAGTTCAAAGGTAGGAGTCAGAAGTAGCCCCATGCAATAACTCTGCATTTCTGACCTTGAGGACTGTTTAGTAAATCCTTAATCCCTGCAAAATGATTTATTTGGTACTGTTTAGCGCTGAACTTTTTAATCGGAATGCTTAGCAGTGTTAAATCGGAAAGCTCATTACCTCTTTTCAGCTGCGTTAATAACTATAATCTCTTTAATGGAAGCAACTTTGTTGGACAGGATTTACCTTCCCAAAAAACCTTCTTGACTGGCATTAAATACACTTCTGCCCTTTAATTCTTCCCCAATTAATGGAGAGCTGATAAAGGAGCTGCTTTGCCCGGAGCACGCGTCAGGTCAGCCAGCGGCTCGGGGGCAGCCCATTCGCGCTTGGAGCTCAGGCAGAAGGGGAAGGCTTCTCCTGACTCCTCCTCAGCCTTCCCTGGTGTCTGCAGCTGGGGGAAGCTTATCTGAAATGGGTCAGACTTATCAGCTGCCTCTCCTTGGGCTCCCGTTTGGGGTTTATCTGAACCTGCCAATTCAAATATTCGTGCGGGATGGCATTTAATGTGTTTCTTTGGCTGGGAAGGGAGCACAAGGAGTATTTCAGTTTGCATTTTCCCAGTTGAGGGTGGGTTTATCAGCGAGTACTTTGTACTTTTTGCTTCATTAGTATTCAGTCTAATCTCTGTTCCATGCCAAAGAGCTGGTCTTGTTTCTAAGATCTCTTTTCTCGGTTAACAACCGAACAGCAGCAGCAACAACAATATGCAGTTTATCATTAAATTTTCCACTCAAGGATTTTCCTTTCATCTCTAAGTTCCCGTACCAGTTTCCTACACTTCATATTTTCTAATGTGTATTCATTTTGTTGTCCGTATCCCCTTTTTTCCCCCATTATAACACACTGTCTTTTTAATTGCTGCTTTTATTTCTGCAGTTTGTTGAAGGGGTTTCCAGCCAGGTTTGGCTTTCCTGACTGCAGCATCCCTGTTGTGGTTGCAGCTTCTCGACACTTAATAAACCCTGAACCCCCTGCTTTTGCTCCGATGTTTATCCACATTTCTCCTACTCGGTAATCCCATTCATAGCGTTGCCTTTGGGAAGCTGATCTTTGTGAAGTAACAATCTGTTTCTGAGTGGATTTGGAGAGAGTGAAACTATAGAGAAGCCAAAAGTCTAAAACCTGTCGCTACTGAACATTTTCCTGCTCTCCGTGCTTTTTACAGTGTGACTACAAACAGAGAGTGGTGCTGGCGGGGACATCACCGATGTTTTGCAGAGCCCCCTGATTTTAGTTCTTGCAGCAGTGGAGGTTTCTCTGCTGGATAATTTGGTTCCCCTCTCGTTATCTACTAACGCTGATAACACTGCCTCACACTGTCAGACTGTTCCTGCTCCGCTGCCGAAAAGCTTGGCAAAGGTTTAAAGGGAACTGGATAAAATACGATTGCACTTACCAGCTGACAGCTTTTGATAAGACAGCCCAAACACTGCTTCCCGCTTGTTTTGTTTGCCCCTGTAAAGTTTTCTGCCTTGCTATGTGCTGCTTGATTTTATGAAGGCAAAGAAGCGGTTTGGTCTGGCAGGTGTAGCTGGGAGGGAAGCCTAAGGAGCAGCTCAGGCGCGAAATCTGGACCGTCTCCGGTGCCTTTTGTCTGTCTTGTGTTCACTAAACAATTCTGGATGTCGCAAATGGTCATTTGTAGTGCTCTGAAAGTGGAAAAGGCGGTCGGGAGAGGGGTTAAGAGGGAATCCATCTGGGTGATTGGCAGCAACCAAGATAACGTAGAGGCCGGTGCTCAGCAGGGAACGCGCTGCCCTGGCAGGGGACTCAGACCGCCTGGTGCCCCCCGATTCCTGCAAGGAGACAGTGAAGCAGACGCTTTGTGCCTGCTCGGATGGGTCGAGCAGCCTCCAGCACCTGTCCCAGCCCGCCCCCGCCTCGCTGCCCCTCTCTATATTTACCGAGGTGGAACTTTCCAAGAATGGAAGTGGTAAGATAAAACCCCTGAGGGGCTAAAATTAGCCCCAGCGCCCTGGCCCTTCTCCCCCCAGTGGCATTTCAGCTGTGAGCTTGACAGCCTGCGTTGTTGTGCTCGCACAGAGTGGGGGTCCATCCCCGACACAGCAAGAGCCTCTCTTTTTCTCCCTCTCTTTTTTTTTTTCTTTTGGTGCTTTTTGCTTGTTTAAGCCGAGGGAGAGCTCCATGGGACACCGCTGCCTCGCCCGCCCTGGCTGTGAGCATCACCTACCTCCCTAAGGTAAGGCAGCACCATAACGACGCTTAGGTGGCATCGGGCAGTTGAAGGTTACTCGATAACCAGTAGTAAAAGCGTGAGTGTATTCTGTCACCTCTAGCTCCAGTCCTAACCTCCTTTTTTGGGGTCTGCAGATGCATGGGCAGCGTCCTTCAGCTGAAGAGGTGACAACTCTGTTTTGGGCTCTTCTGGCTGAGGAACATCTGTGAGCTCCCCACGTGAGTGCTTACGCTGTTCAAGTAATGTCCCTTCGGAGATGCTTTTCTGTGTGTTCAGGAAATGTAACAGTTGGGTTTTTTAAACTTTTCCAGATTATTTCCCTTGGGAATATAACTGGGCCTTCTTTTTGAATCAAATCTACAATAAACCCCACCACCCCGTTATCCTCATAGGTGGGGGGCTTCCAAAGCTCCAGAGCTTGTTATCAGCGTGTCTAATGAATAACAGTAATGGTGTCATTTCACGTATTTCTGTACAAACTGTCCGGGTTAGCGTAACAGGGCAGAAGCACAGCAGCGCTTTGCTGTCGCTCTCGCTGCCATCACACTTGCTCTACTTAACCAAGATGCGAAGCCGCGCCGGTGGCCTTGCGCGGGGGGTTCCTCCGAGCTTGCGCATCTCGCCACGGCAGGCGGCTGCGGGACGAGCCTCCCGTGGCTGCCCCCCTGCTGCCGCGCTCGTCCGCAGAAAGAGGCGCGTCGCTCAGTGCAGCTCCTTGCCCCCGCCAAGGGAGGATCAGAGGAGCTGCCTGGGGAGCCAGAGCTCTGCCACTGCCGCCTCTCCCTGAGGAAATCTGAGATGCTACAGGGGTGCGACGTGGCAAGAAATTCCTCTGCCCTTCCCAGCAGGTGGTCTTTCCCAGCTGCTCAGGTGCCGGCCGGCGCACCGCATTCCTCGCCCCTTGCTGCTGCGAGGCCAGATCCCGCACCAAGCGCCTGGCAAACGTGTCGGGGTTCAGTCCCAGCTCCGGTGTGATCAGCTCAGGACCCCCTCACCTTCCTCCCCCTACCCTGTACCTCCCAATATAAAAATCCCCCGATCCTTCTTGCAGCCGCGCTCCTCGGGCTCCAGTAGGCAGGAGAGAGGAGAGGGTTTGCTGGGTTCAAATGCTGATGATTTTTGGGAAGGGTGATGCTGAAGGTCCTTAACCAAACCAGCCACCTTCACATTCACTGCATCTTCTATTTTGAAATCCAATCCCTTTAAAAAATGGCCGGGTGTAAAAACCTTGCAATGCCGCCGGCTCCTGAATTAAAACTCCTCAGAGTTTTCCATGGGTGCCAAAGTACTTGGAAGGGCAGGTGCTGCTGAGGCTTCCAACAGAAGCCTTGGCCGATGGGAAGCAGAGTTGAATCCTGCTATTTTCCAACGTGCTCTTCATGAGGGGTGCAGAGTCCTTGCAAGAGCCTGTGGCCACCCAGGCGCCTTCCTGAGCTCGGGGTGTGAGTATCGCCGAGTAGCCTCATACCCTTTACCGCCTTGGGCTAGCAGAACAGCATTAAATCATTTATGAAAAGAAAGTAAAAGCCTGTGAGGTCCCCCACACAGTGTTTGAACTGTGACACCAGATCCAACCGTCTCAGGGCATTCTGGACTGCAGCATTTTAAGGGGAGGTGGCCCACACACGTGCTACAGCAACAGCCTCCGTCTTTGCCTTAGCCCTTTGCCGGCGTGGATTTCCTCGCCTGCAGGGCAATACGCGTGTCAGCAGCGTCACAATCCAATGTTATTTGGGTTTTTGTTGTTGTTGTTGCTGAGAATCTTCCTTAAATTGTGTATAAAAAAATAATAATAAGGTTGTGTTGGGGCAGGGGGCTGGTTCTAACCCTGCGGCGGTGGTGTTTTTGTTGTTCCATAGATCGTTGGCTTTACCATTTACAATGAAAGCGGTACATGGGAGGCAGACCAAAAAAAATGAGCCTAATGGATATCACTAAGATGTTCTCCATGCTCCAGCCCAGGGAAGATGAAGAAGACAACGGAGAAAGCGAGGAGCTGAACCGAGCAGTATCTGAGGACGATTACCAAACCCTAGATAACCTCTTGTCCCAAGACAGGTACAAGAGGTTCATCAACCGCAGGAGCGGCTGGGGCGTACCCAGCACCCCACTGCGCCTGGCCGCCACGTGGGGCCGTGTCAGGAGCATGAAGGTCCTCTTGACCCACGGGGCGGAGGTGGACAGCCTGGACGTGAAGGCTCAAACCCCACTCTTCATGGCGGTCAGCAACGGCCACGAGGAATGCGTGAAGGTCCTCCTGGAGGCGGGGGCCAGCCCCGTTGGCAGCATCTACAACAACTGCTCGCCGCTGCTCATCGCCGCGAGGGATGGGAACATGGACATCCTGCAGCAGCTCCTGGACCACGGCGCGGAAGCCAACGTTCAAGCCAGGCTGCCCGAGTGGGCTGCCAACTCGGTGGCTTGTTCCGGACCCCTCTACCTCGCCGCTGCGTACGGGCATCTGGAGTGCTTTAAGATGCTGTTGCTTTACGGCGCCGATCCCAACTATAACTGCACTGAGGAGAGGGTGATTGCCCAGATCAAGGAGCCCAAGACTCTCCTGGAAACCTGCTTGAGGCACGGCTGCAAGAATGAGTTCATCAAGCTGCTCATTGACTTCGGAGCCAACGTGTACTTGCCCAATGTCACGGTAGACGAGACGGCCCCCCGCAGTGAGGGCCTGGAGCTGCTGCTGCAGGCGAGAGGTAATCTGTGTGCGTGGCCCCAGGGCTGGAAAGGAGTGCTAATTTTGCTCATTTGGGTGCAAGTTGCTTCAGATTCCCCTTCCTTTTACCTCTGCTCCCCAGTAGCCTTACCCAGGCTTTCCTACAAGCTTCGACTCCCTTCACAGCATTGCTTGAGTGCATCAGTCCCTCTAGGCTTAAATTCTTGAGTATTATCATCATTTTACTCGTATTCCTCCCTCTCCCTCAATGATTGCTGTGTTTAGGCCAAAAAAACCCAAGTCTCCAATACTGAACACAGCAAAAGAAGGACATCTCAAGGTTGTGGAGAATAGGTCCACCACTGGCGATTAAATCTGATGGACTTGGATACACATGCTACTGCAGGACTAAAACAGATAGCAGGGATCTGGGGGAGAGTGTCAGGGGAGGGCTTGTTTCTAATAAATATCCATGAAATAGCCCCAATTTCCACTGCTGGCTGTGCCTGGAGGCAGGCTACCTTGTTTTGGGGCTGCGGTGTGACTTACTAAAAACCATTTACGTGGTTATCCTCCCTCGTGGACTCAGCGCAGTGTCTGCTTTGCATCAGTATTTCTAGACACTTGCTAAAGAAGCTGCTTTCAGTGAGGGTCATCGCTGCAGTCGGAGCCGCTCTGGAGCGCGCAGGGATTTCCTCAGCCTGTTTTTCCACTTACTATGAATCTGTTGGGTTAAAGGCTGCTTTTTGCCATTCGTCTCCTTTCTGCTGCTCAGCTTTGGCTCTCCTGTAGTGCCAACATCCAGGAAAACTGCACTTATTTCCATATGATGGTGGAAAATTTCATCTCCTGTGAAATACATGCTGCGAAGCTTGTGGCTGCACACGGGGCGTAACCTGCCCTAGACCAAAACTATGCGTCTTTGCTATCGATGTCCCTTTGCTTAGGGTAATACCGGGGTTGGAGGGGAGCGGGCTCGTGTGTCTTGAAGGTGACCGTCTCATTTTTCCTCCCTCTCCTCGCGCAGCTCATCCCAAGTCCTTGATGTCTCAGTCCAGGCTGGCGATGAGACGCCTCCTGCAGCAGGCTGGCCGCCCGCACGCCCTCGGCGAGCTGGAGATCCCGACGGTCCTGGCGAACTACCTCCGTCACCAGCCATGATACGCAGCCCGCCACGAGAGAGACCTGCCTCGGACACGTGTCGAGCGCCTGAATTAAAAGCCGCTCTGACACCTGCGCGGTGTGAAGCTGCCGTGAATTTGTGGTCGCAAAGTAATTTTTGCTTACGAGGTGCCTCCAAAAAGCGGTGCCCGTGCGAAAAGGTGGGAAGGGAAGGTGGGGAGAAAACAGAGGAGACCTCAGCTCTGGCTCTGCGTCAGGGTGGTGGTAGAACAGGATCAGATTTAGCTGGGTTTGGCTTTAAACCCTCTTTACTGAAGGATTTTACACTTTTAATTGATACTGGTTAGAGAAGAGGCTGGGAAAAGGCGCGGAGGGCAGAGGGAGAGGAGCAAAGGCTGCTTTTACCCTCCTCCCCTCCTGGGGAAGAGCGGGAAGGAGGGAGGCACAACCAGGCTTCGTGCCTGCGGGTTTCCCCCACAGCCACCTCTGAAGCCCCTTTCCCAGAGAGGGTGCTCCCTCCGTTGGGAGGGAGGCTGGACCCGGCCATGCGTGCCCAGCCCGTGGCCGCTGTGTCACCGTGCCTGGGATGCTCCGGACCCCAGGACTCGGCGGTGCGAAGCCCAGCGCTGCCAGGCGGCAGCACGGGCAGGGCCCGGAGCCCACGGACTCCCCGGCTCTGGCCTCCTGGCCCCAGCTCTGTCTTTAGACACCATCTAACTCCCCTCAAAAGCTGTTCATGTTATGGCCAAGGGATCTTTTGTGATTGGGCAGTTGGTTTTGGCTTTTTAAATTAAAAATATTGCTACTATTCTTATTAAACTATCATGACCCATTTGGTGAAATATCCTCTAAGCAGAAGAGGCCGGCAGCCCAGCCAGCATCGCTCGGAGGGGGTGCAGGGAAACGCCGCACCCGGGGAGCTTCAGGCCGAGCCTGGAGCGGGGCATCTCAGCGGTGGTCCTCAGTCGCTCCTGCCTTTGGCAAGCACCTCCATCTCTCCGGCTGTGATCGGTGACAGAGACAGCCGCCGGTGGCAGCTGGAGGAGCCGTGCTGGCTCTTCCCACAGCCGGGAGCTGATGGATAAAGCACGCTGCCCTCGGCAGCTCAGCCCACGCCTGCCGGTGGCGCTCTGGACCACTTTTGAGATGCAGCAGAATATATCCCCGACGGTTTAGTCCACCCTACCCTAATTGCATCTCAAACACAAGTGCTGTTGGGGCAGAGGCGCGTGGCCTTCGGGAGCTTTGAGGAGGCTGTAGCGAGGTGGGTGTTGGTCTCTTTGCCCAAGTTACCAGTGACAGGACAAGAGGAGACAGGTGTGAATTTCCATGTCTTTATAGTCTACAACTATAAAGCTACTGGCGCGTGTCCAGAGGAGGCCACGGGGTTGGGGAAGGGTTTAGAGGGGAAACCGTACAAGGAGCAGTTAAGTCACTTGGTTTGTTCAGCTGGAGCAGAGGAGGCCGAGGGCAGCCTCATGGCGCTCTGCAGCTCCCTCCCGAGGGCAGGAGGGGGGGCAGGGCTGGTCTCTGCTCTCTGGTGACCAACGCCAGGGCCCGAGGGAATGGCAGGGAGATGTGCCAGGGGAGGGTTAGGCTGGGCATTAGGGAAAGGTCCTTCCCCCGGAGGGTGGTGGAGCCCTGGAACAGGCTTCCCAGGGAGGCATCACGGCACCAGCCTGGCGATATTCCAGAAGCACTTGGACAAGGCCCTCAGAGACACGGTGTGAATTTGGGGTGTCCTGTGCAGGGACAGGAGCTGGGCTCGATGATCCTTGTGCGTCCCTTCCAGCTCAGGACATTTTAACTGCCTGAGGGGGGGTCGGTCTCTGCTCCCAAGTCACCAGTGACAGGGCGAGAGGGAATGGCCTCAGGCTGCGTCAGGGGAGGTTTAGGTTGGAGATGAGGGAAAATGCCTTCCCTGCCAGAGGGGTCAGGCCCTGGCACAGGCTGCCCAGAGAGGTGGGGGGGGTCACCGTCCCTGGGGGGGTTCAAACACTGTGCAGAAACGGCACTTGGGGACACGGTTTAGGGGCCTGGGGGTGTTGGGCTGGCGGTTGGACGTGATGATCCCAGAGGTCTTTCCCAGCCACGATGACGCCATGTGGCAGCCGAGCGTCGCACCCGCGTGGGGCCGTGGGCTCCCGTGGGCCTTTCGGGAGCCAGGGTCCCCAGACTGGGGCGGGTCTCGCTGCACAGCTGGGGGGAGCCGTGCTGGGGGTTGCAGTGGGTGGCCGGGTGGGGCTTGGGTGTGGCCGACACGCAGTACCAGTGACGCCCACGCGGCGCGGCAGCGGCGCGCGCAGTGCCAGTACCGCGGCGCACACGTGCGGTCGCGTGGGGGCGCACACGTCACGGCAGCGTTCCCCCCCCCCGCCCCCCCCAACACCCCCCGACGTCACGCACCGTCACAGACACCCGCGGCGTGACGGCGACGGCGCGGGTCGGTGCCACACACACACACACACACACACACACCCCCCGCCCGGGTCCGTTTGTCCGCACGCCACGCGCATTGCCACGCGTCGCCCGCGCCGTACAGCGTCACGCAGCCGCCCGTAGCCCCGCCCGCGCGTCACACCCTCCCTCCGCCTGACGTCACAGCGGCCGCGCCCCCGCCGCGGAGGCCACGCCCACTCCGTCACAGAGACCCCGCCCTTCCTCGCCGCGCCGGGCGGACCCGCTGACCCGGCGGCTACTCGCCGGCGGCCTGGGCTGGCCCGGGCTGGGCTGGGCCGGGCCGCGGCGCCCCCGCGCCTCGCAGCCCCCGGGGGCCGGTAAGTGCCGGGGGGGGGGGCTCGACCCGGCGGTCGGAGGGGCGGGGAGCCGGGGAGGAGGGGGGGGGGGGGGGCTCCGGTGCGGGCGAGGGGCGGGCCGGGCCCGCCGGGCCGCCCTGGCTGCCGGGGCCGGGGGTTCCCCCCTCGCCCCCCCCCCCCCGCCCCGGCTCGCACCCACCGCGCCTCCCCCGCCGCGCGCCTAAAAGTTTGGGGGGCCCGGCCGAGTTACGGGGGAGCGGGGAGAGCCTTCCCCGCCTCTCGCAGGGCGCGGCGGCTCGGGGGGACCCCCGCGATGGACACCCACCCCCCCCACCCCCCCCCCCATGGCCACCAGCCCCTGCTCCCCCGGGCGTGCCCGGCCCCGGCCGCCCCCTTCCCCCCGCCCCGGAGCCTCCCGGAGCCGAGCAGGTGAAACGCGCCTTGCCTTACGGGCTTGATCGGGTCTGGTTTGGTTTTTTTCTTCCTAAAAAACCCCCTTTTTCACATGTTATCAATAGTTGTGTTTGCCCTCAGCGGCTTTATTTTCCAGGCATCCCTGAGCAGCCGCCCGGTCGCAGCAGCGACCGTTGACGCCAGCGCTGACGTGGAGCCGGAGCGAAATAATTTTCAAATTAAATTTTTCCCCCAAAAATATCATTTCTGTGTCATTTCCCACACCCCTGACCCCCTCCGCTTCGGAAGCGTAGGGATGCACGCGTGCCCTTCTCCTCCAGGCCTACCGAGCCAGCCCCTGCAGGGAGGCTCCGGGGGTGTCTGGGGCTGCAGGAGGGCTCCGGGGCACCCCTGGAGAAACCCCATTTTTTTTTGGGGTGGGGAAGGAGGGTTTCCCGCCCAGCTACACCCCCGCCGTGATTGGAGCAGGGCGGGTGCGCCCCAGGGGTTATTGGCAATTATCGAAGCGAAGTAATGCCACGATCCGCCCCAGACTTGGGCGGGGGGAAACCAGTAAATCACAGGTTTGCCGTGGGGTCGCAGGAGCTGGAGGCCGTCGTCTGGGCGTATTTTTAATTTGCGATATCTGGTGAAACACCACGGAAAGCTTCGCCGGCCTCACGCCGGTAGGAGCTGAGCCTCGGTGTTACAGCTCGGTGGCACGTTACGATTTTTATTGCTTTTACTTTCTCCAACCTCACCTCTGCGAAAGAAACGTTATTATTTCAGTTCTCCTGTTACCGACATCAATCCAGGATCAAATTTAAAGCCTACCCCTCTGCTTCTGAGCTAATCCGATCAGGGTGGCTCATAGCGGATGTTTTTAATGCACTTCTTTCTCACTGGGCAGATGATTTTTAAAAACAACTGAAATCTACAAAAAAAAAAAAAGTATAGTAAACAGCTTTCTTCCTGGACACGTGCTTAGCGTACGGGCTGCGTCCTGGCTTGGTTCTCCATCAAAGTGCTCCCCGTTGCTTGACGTTAGGTCTGGGAGGGCTGCGAGTGGGCTTGGGCAGGCGTCGGTCCCTCTCCCGGCCGCAGCAGCCTGCGTCTCCCTGCCCAAAGGCGGCCGGTAACCGAACCCCATCGCCCCGGTGGCAAAAAGGCCGGGGATCCAAAGGGCTTGTGGGGAGGTGGCTCAGGGCTCAGACCTGCCTGTGCTCGGGAGGCCACCTGATGGAGGCAGGTGGGTTCTCCTGCACTTGCAAATTGTAAAATTTAAGCATCGTGACGTTTTTGTGCCCGGCTTTAAGGAGCGGAGGGAGCCGAGTGGCCGTCGGAGGCTTTTGGAGCTCCGGTTCCAGCTGGGGATGAAGCTCTTCACCTCTGGCTTTGCGCCGTCTGCTGCCGTCTCCTCACCTCTCCCCTTTCTCTTTGCTTTAGATCAGCTGTGATGCTTCGATCTCTGTGCCCAGAAGAGGACTCTGCTACCAAAGTCGTCGTTTCCAGCTAGATGCACCCGAACCGGCCGGCTGCCATGGAAACGGGCTGCACGGCAGAGCCTGCCCGGACCAGGTCGCAGTCGGTGCTCTGCGGGCAGCAGGAGGGAAGCGACCAGCGGCGGGAGGAGCACGGGGACCGGCTGCCCGAGGCGGGCAATGCCTCCATCGCGGCTGCGGAGCCGCAGCAGCCTCAGCCGCCCCCCGGCAAGCTGAAGAAAACAGCTTTCAAACTGTTCGGAGGGAAGAGGAGCATCTGTACGCTGCCCAGTTTCTTTGGAGGCAGAAGCAAAGGCCAAGGGAAAGCAGCCTCTAAAAAGGGCCTCAGTAAATGTAAGACCCACGATGGGCTCAGCAGCACTGGATACGACAAGGGCGGGGGGGAGCAGCCGGAAAGCCCTTTGGAGGGCAGCGGAGACTCGCATCCGTGCCCTTTGCCGAGCTCCCAAAGCGCTCACTTGGCCGTAGGCGCCAGCGCCAGGTTTGATTTCGGCCAGCAGGACAGCTCTCCACCCGGGAGTATCGAGGGCTGTGAGAAAAAGCCCAACGGAGATAAGTCCTCCTTTCCCAGACCCAAAAAAGGCCTGAAAGGGTTTTTTAACAGCATCCGGCGTCACCGGAAAAGCAAGGTTACTGAGTGTGAGAAAGCAGAGCTCCCGGAGTGGGCCGGGGATTCGGAGGAGGCCGGCAAAGCTCCTGGCGTGGGAGCGGAGAGCCGAGGGGCCGCGGAGGGAGCGGGACCGGGAGCTGTCCCGCTTGCCGCGGCCCGCGCCGGGGGCTCGGAGGATGACCGCTCGGCAGGCACAGCTGCCGACTGCGGCGAGGCTGCCGAGCCCGGCTGTCTCGTGGCTGATGAAGGCAGCTCTGAGGGCGACGCGGTGGAGATGCCGGGGAAGAGGGACGTTCTGGATACGAAATCAGAGGCTGACACCGTTGACTGCGCAGAGTTTGACTACAACAATCTCCTGTTGGCCTTTCATCCGGACCTTGTGGAGAGTGACCCTCCCTGCCTCCACTCCGGGGACCTGCTGAGCCTCATCTTGGGAGACGTCACATCCCTGAAGAGCTTCGATTCCCTGACGGGGTGCGGAGATGACATTGCTGAGCCCGACATTGCTGAGAGCACCATCTCTGTGGAGCGCAGCAGGGATGCTGCTAAACGGAGCTCCTGCCTGGTCACCTACCAGGGCGGTGGGGAGGAGATGGCCATACCCGAGGAGGCGGAGGAGTACCTCCACCAGATATGGAACAGCAACACGGCAGGGGACAGGAGCTACGGAGCCCAGGTGTCGAGTAGCAGTTTGGAGACACAGGCCTCGCACGAGGCGGAAGCCCACCCCTACATGGGGGACGCTATGGACGGCGTTGACCTCCTGACGCCGCAGAGCGACCAGCAAGAGTCCGCCCCTAATAGCGACGAGGGTTATTACGACTCCACCACGCCGGGGCCGGAGGATGAAGCCGGAGATGGGCTCGGCGAGATCAAGAAGGACCGTCTTCCCAGAGACAGTTACAGCGGTGATGCACTTTATGAGTTTTACGAGCCCGATGATGCGCTGATGAGTCCCTCTCACGGGGAAGAATCCCTGTTTGAGAGCAAAGTCTCTCACCAGGGCATCTTCAGCTACTTCTTGGACATCTGCCCCGCTGCTGAGAAGAGCCTGAACCAGGTGATGGATCAGAAAAGAGGGGTGATGGAAACGGAAGAAGAGCGGCTAGCGGCCATTCAGAAGGAGCTGCTGTACTGGGAGCTGCAGAGGGAACCGGTCTTGAAACGACTTGATGCTCCCAGCAAGGAAAAGTGTCCCCGGGAAAAGCAATGCGTTGAATGTAAAACTAGAGCAGCCAACTCGATTGGCAAGAACCAGAGTGGCCTTGGGAGTGAGCAGGTGGCCTCGCACGCCCCAAACAGGGGTGTGAATGGTGGGGTTTTGGTGGCTAGAGCTGAAAATCCAGAGTGGAGGGATTTTCCAGGGACTCTGCATCCAGAGAACTGTTACAACAGCCAAAAAGCCCAAGGAAGTTGCCTTATTCAGCTCACAAAGAACAACCCGGGGTTCGATTCGGACCCGGATTGTGGGTTGTTCGGGGGTTCCATCCACGGCAGCGTAGCTCCAGCCAAAGCAGGGATGTTCCCTGGCTACAGACTCCCAGAGCTCGAGCGTGGTAGTGGGGCAGAGACCACCACCGGCAAGCCCCAGGTGGGCAGCGAACACGAGCCCGAGCATGCTGTGAGCTTCTCACAGGCACTGGTGGAGTTTGCCAGCAGCGGGACCCTCTTCTCCAGCCTCTCCGAAAGTCTGGGGAGCTCTGCCTCTGGCTCTTCCTTCACCCAGAACCTCCCTGCCCTCCCCACCATGGTCACCTTTGATGTGGTCGACGTGGAGCAGGAAGGAGAAGGGGAGTGCGAGCAGCATCCCGAGATGAACGCCGGTGAGGATATTGCTGAGGCCTTTGACGACGGCTACGGACGGAAAGAGTCGTTAGCTGAATGTGATGAGAGAATGTCCCCAGGGTACCCCCTGGGCTCCTTCCAGAGCTGCAACTGGGGTGTTGCCAGCCTGCCCCGCCACCTGCGCCTCCACGGGCTGAGCCCCTCCATGCCAGCGCCGCTCTCCGTCAACCGGAGGAGCCGGTCACTTGACACGGAGAGCCTGGAGTTTGAGCTTGCCGACTCGCAGGTTGCCAAGAGCGGCCCTCAGCCGTGCCGGCTCTGGTCGAAGCGAGAGGGTGGCAGAAAGGACTCGGGCGGAGCGAGGAGGAGCAGGAGCAAGGAGGAGGGCGAGCTGGCAGCTCCCGATGGCGGGTTGAGCTGGCTGGGCTTGCAGCACCTCCAGCACGACGCCGACAGGGCTCCCGGGGGATGAAGCACTGGGGTTTTGCTCCGGCCGCTGCCGTGGAGAGCACCTGGGAACCATCGGGGCAGCCGGGCACCGTGTCCCCTTTCCTGGCTCTCTCCCGGAGCGTCGCTGGAGAGACCCCGGACAGGCGGCCCCAGGAGCCGGAGCTGAACAGGCACCCGCTCAGGCCCTCCAATTTACCTCTGCAGACCGATGCGAGGCGGTCCCGGGAGGCGGCTGGTTCCTACAGGTACCACGGAGAAGTCACCGCCAAAAAGCTGGCGCGCTTGTTACCCGTGGGAGAAACGGAGCCGGAGCTGCCCCCGGGCTTTAGTTTCGCTTGCTCCCCGGAGAAACGGGCCAAGTGCAAACCCGTCGGCATCGCCCAGGGCGTGCCGCAGCATCCCAACGACAGCACCGACACCGTGAAAAGCCCGGAGTGCTGCGGGGAGCCCCTGAAAGGCAGAGCCACCCCCGGCCACGCGCTGCCTGCCGCCTGCCGGAGCACCGCGGTGAATGTCGCCGAAGCTGAATAGCTGCTCCGGGG
Source organism: Phalacrocorax aristotelis (assembly GCF_949628215.1). Taxonomy (NCBI): domain Eukaryota; kingdom Metazoa; phylum Chordata; class Aves; order Suliformes; family Phalacrocoracidae; genus Phalacrocorax; species Phalacrocorax aristotelis. Next base: position 22,856,095 of record NC_134286.1, on the reverse strand, counting down.
AGGGCGCGAAAAGGCTTGCAAAGTGCAGGGAGGGAGAAAATACGCGTTAGCGAGCGATTTGTGAATGACTTTAATTTAGGCCTGGGCTGATAAGGACGAGCTCCTCTCCCGCAGCCATGGTACGTGGTCTCGCTGCTGCGGATGCTTTGGTGGGGCTCGGAGCTGCCTCCGGGATTCGTACGGTAACGCTGAGGCACTTTCTTGTTTTCCGCCACGAGCCACCATGCTCTCGAACGCCAAGTGCCGCGGCAGCCCCCCGCGCGCGCTCACGTTGCTGCTAGAGTAAAAGCTGGGACCGGACCCATCGCTAGCGTGGCAGGTTTGGGTTTTTTCCTGCAGGATTGGAGTTGGGGGCGCAAGCCTTGGGGAAACTTTTGGGAGAAACCGGGTTTTTTTCTTCCTCTTGGTGAAATGTTTTGGTTCAGACTCACTTTGAATGTCTTCCGTCTCGGTCTCGATTTGGGGAGGCTGGGAGGAAAGGTGCCGGTTATTTCCAGAGCGATGACAGGAGGCGAGTCAGCTGAAAGGGGAACTTCACAGTAACATCTTTATTTATGTTGGTTTTTTTTTTTTCCCTTGCCCCAAAGGAGAGCAGGAGCTTCTGCGTGTGTGCCAATAACGCTTTCAAGGTCTAGTTTCAATTTGCTCAAAGATACTGCGCTCAGAGGGGTGCGCTGTCGATGGCCTCCCTTTTGAGGGCAAAGTGTCCGTCCCTTTGTCGTGGTCTGTCTTCACGGTGCGTAATTCCTGGTTGAAACCCTTCCCGAGCTTTGTCCCACGCTCCTCGTCTCTCCGGGCGCTGGGCACATGGACAAGGTCTTTGAAATAAGCTAAATTTGCATCGTGCCTGTAGCTGTGAGGTTGCAGGTGCCATTATTTTCTTCAAAAGGAAGTTTTGTGCATTGTTTTGGTTTTGGGTTTTTTTTTTTCCTAATTATTTTACAGTTGTTTTCTTTGCATAAACGAAGAAAGTATTCTGTTAATTGGAATACAGGATGTAACGCAGCCTAAATTAGGCTTCATGACTTCTTCCTCCTAACTGGAGGGAACAAAAAAGCTGGAGGTTGCTGCAGGTTTTGGATTTCTTTTTCCTCTTTGAAGGAGCGTGGAGGAGGGACACGAGCTGAGGAGACAGACTTTGTCTGAGGAGGTCGTACATTGATGGAAACATCGATTTCAGGCCATTGGTCCGTGTGGCTCCTCCCTTGTCCTCAAACACGCTTGTCTCTAAATGAAACCTCCCTGTCTTACGAAGTTTCTTCCTTCTTCTGTCCAAGCTCTGTATTCTGGTCTTAATTCAGTAACCGATGATGATTTTTGTCCCTCCCCCAGCCCCCGAGTTGCCCTTTTTCCGCTTCTTTGCGGCAGAGTTTGTAGCATTAAAACGAAATAATCACGAACTGGAAATACCAGAGTTTTCTCCCACCTCCGGAGCGACGTGCGGGGCGAGGGGCGGCTCTGCCCGGCCCTCGCCCACTTCTGCTGCCGCGGCGAGCGACCGCCCTGCTGCCCTCCACCCGCAGCCCCGTACGGATGTGGCTCCGGTTGGAAACGCCAGCAGCTCCCGGCATCGCTCTGTTTAAGGCACGAGGAACTGTTTGGGGTTTGGTTGTTTTTTCCTCCCCCCCCCCCTCCAAGCAAAATGAGGCCCTATATTTCTTTTTGAGAAGAGACTCCGTACTGCCCTGTCCTTGTATATCCGTGATGGAGCGGGGAAGGGCGAAGCCAGGCTTTGCTTGCCCACGGTTCGACTTATTTATATGGTATTTTTTCTTTCCTGTACAGGCTGCTGAGGCTGGAGCAGACCCATCTGTGTATCCATGGGCTTAAATCTTAATTTTTCAGTATTTTCCTGCCAGCGCAGCTGCAGGGAGTTACCGCCCGAACCTGCCGTGCCACGTTTTTTCCTCCCACCCCTCCACGCGACCGGAGAGGGTTTCGTGGGACAAACCCGACCCCTGACGCCGCATCCCCCGCGTGCAGGGGAGAGCGCGGGCGGCCAGCGAAAGGCCCCCTCGCCTCCGAGGTTGTAAGCGCAGCCTCCCCTCGTTGGCGCGGCGCGGCAGCGCCTGCTGACGAGTATTGCCTGACTGGAACAGGCTCCCCTCTTGCTCGGAGCAAGGACAGGGTCGGGCCGAGGCCCTGCACATCTCCCCGCCACTCGGATTAAAAACCACAAGCAAATTCTGCTTTTTTTTTTTAATTCCTATTTTATTTTAGCGTGTCACCAAAGGCATCTCATGGGTCGGGGGGGGGTTTGCGTAGTGTTTCGTTTAGACATGGCGCGGCCTTTGCCAAAGTCTTGGTGAGGTGTGGAAGTGTCTCGGTGCTAAAATGAATGTTCAGTTGCAAGTGCATGTCTCTAGGAATAATTCTTTTGGTTGTAGGTACGTAAAAGCTCAGCGAAAACAGCTTCTAGGCTCGAATGAGTGAAAGCAATACAGCCAAGACTTGATAATCTGACTTTATACCAAAGCTTTCTCTTCTTCATTTGATGTGAACTAAATGAAGCAAATATCTGTTGATTTAAAATTACTTTCCTAAAAGCATTTTTGGAGCTAATTTCCTGGATTATCGGCATATTCTGCCCCATTGACCCAAAGAAATAAGAATTTTCAGTGCGTAACCCAGCCTGTAAATTATCGCTGCTGTAGAGAGATTGGATTTCTCTGCCTAATGTGCTGCTCTTCCTAAAATATCCGTCTGCCCCGGGATAAATAGGAACAGATATTCTGGTCTTGATCTGGATCAAGCTGTTAGTCACATACTGCCTTCCTTACCCGAGGAACTCAAATTTGAGAGGGGTAATTGAGGCTTTTTACGAAAAAGGGCTTCCGAACCAGAAATAAGTCATAAAAGTCAGGAATAGCAGCTTGTCTTGCCAAGAGATTAAGGAAAAACTCCCCTCGAGGCTGTCGCCTGAATGCGTCCTTTCCAGGGAAGGCCTTGCCTCAAAGTGATGAATTGTGGCGGTTAACTTGTGCCCAAACCGCTGACGTTCGGGTCAGCCTACCAAGTAATTCTGTATTGCATTCTGGGGACTTTGGGGTTTGTTTTTGTTTTTATACACGCAAGAAAACGGTCGTTTTTTATCTATTTTTGTATAGTTTTGCATTTTATATTCACGGGGAAATTTTACGGGCTGTTCTTTTACTCGTGTGCGTTGTCTTTTGAAGTGCTGTGGTTTCCTGTTCCGATGGAGAAAAGGCAATGCGAGGAAACCGCCTCGCTCCTCGTGTCCTCCCGTGACGTGCTGCTCCGCTTCATATCCAGGGCCAGCTCTGAAACCCAGCAGCCGGTCCCTTGCGCACTCCCTCTCTTCGCACACACCGCTGAGACGTCTCTGTTTTGATACTCTCTTCACACTCGTTAACTGCTCTTTCTTTTTTTTAAAGTTTTGTTTTTAAGCTGAATTTGTGGACTTCGGTGATTTCTCCCTGGAAGTACCGTCGACCGGCTTTGGACTAGAAAGCCGCGCGTTTCGCTTGGGGCTTTCCCTTCCGTGTGCTTAAACTATTTTATCCAAACCTGGGGCTTTTCTTAAACCCCCAGGCAGGAGATGCTGTGGGTTGGTGCGTGGCGATGCTCCTGAAACCGGTGACGCTTCTCCTCTCCCCTCGGTGCTCCCTGGCTGGGCGGGGAGCTGGGCTTTCACCCTTGGGCGGGCAGCATCGCCTGCTCCGCCTCGGAGGGCTGCTCCTTAAATAATCCCGGGGTCTGCATGGGATTAGCGGGGCTTCCCACCTCTCCTCCTCTCGTGCCGCCTGCATTGCCAGCATCAGTAAAGCATCTTCCTGGAATAATACTGCCTTGAATTTTGGGATCAGAAATGCAAGGAGGGCCTCTGGTAAGCCAAGACCTAACACTAGTTAACGCGGCTCCTTCTTGCTTTTGTTTTTTATTTAGTTGAATGAATATGCTGCTTTGTTTGCTTGACTCTGTAGGAGTTGTGCCCCTGCAGAGTCTGCAACCCTGCATGGGGTGTAAGGGCTGAAATAACTTCTCTGCGGAAGGCCACGGTGATTAATTGAGCAGACAAGAACAATGTCAAACAGTGACGTGCACAAGGAAAATGAAATGCTGAAAAGCGAAAAGATTACAGCCGAAAGCAAATTTTTTTCCCCTTCTCCCCCCCTCCCCCCCACCAATGACAGCAGAGATGGCGATTGCCACTGAGACATTTGGCTCTGCATAGATTTTTATGTCTTTTAATTAAATAGCTCTTCGCCTAATGGTGCTTTTTAGTTTTTTTACTACAAGGGTTTGCTCGGGCACGGGCGCTAGACGGGCAGGTCGCTCAGCAAACATTCCTGGGGCGCTCGGACCCGCGCCGCCTTTCACATTCCCTCTGCCCCTTAACTTCGCGGCTCCCTCCTCTCCAGCCGGGGCCACCTGCTCGTCTCGCCGCTATTGAGGCATCCGAGAAGCTACGCTTGGGTGAAGCGATCAAATCTAGAAAAGGCTCTCAGTTCTAAAGAAAAAACAAATAATAACTAGCCCTTGTCCCAGGTCGCCCCGTGCTTCCCCTCCGCCGTCCCGCGGCGGGCAGGCTGCCGAGCTGCCCTGCAGGCGCCCTGGGGGCGGGGGCGGCTCCTCCCGGGTGACCGACTCGTCTGAATTTTGGGGTTTGGGGTTTTTTTTTATTTTTTTTTTATTTTCTGGTCTCATTGCTACTAGTCCTTTAAACTTTTTAATGTATTGATTGTGTTTTAAAATGAATGTTCCTTTCACTGAATTCTAATGAATAAACCAGATTTTTAGAGAACATTGCATTTTGCTTGTGGTTTGGTTTTTTTTCCCTGCTTATTTTATGCTTGATTTAATCTTGTTCTTTCCCCCCACCTCCTTTCTCTTGATTATTTGCAAGTGAAGTGGCTTTTTCAACGGGAGAAGGCAACAGAAGAGATGCTTCAGAGAGCACCGCACGCCGCTGGTCCATAACACGCTCCTCGGCCAAACCCCGTGCCATTAAATGAACCCTGCAAAACACCCATCATTTAAGGCACCAGCCGCCGGAGTCAAACCTTCCCTCTTCATTTCCCATCCTCCGCTGTCGCTGGGCTCAGGCGGTGGCCAGGGCTGAGGTGGGTGCCGGGGAGCAGAGATCGCGTGGGCTCCGAGTTAATGAAGCGTCGCTGGTGGGCTCCGTCCTCGCAAGGTGCCCGGGCCGCGGGTGAGCCGGCACACGGCAGCGAGCTGGGCTGGGGCTTGCCGGGCTCCTTCCTTTTCGGCAAAATTTATTATAACAGGAATTTCAGTGGCATCCATGGGAGCAGGAAAACCAGTGATGGCTTCGCCTCCCGCCCTGCCCCGCGCTACCTGGTTGGCCTCACCGGTAGGTTCCTTGGAATGGAAGAGGAAGGGTTGAAGGGATGGTTTTAATTTGGGTTTTTATTGTGCAATAAGCATTTCTATGGGAATTTATCAGCCTTATGACCCAGTAGCATTAGTTTCCTGGTCTATTAGTTCCTCTGGGCTGTGTCTCTGCTGCAGCCCTGTACCCTGTCCCTGGGGCTTTGGGAGTGCCCTTGGGCAAAGGCATGAGCTCGTGGGCACGGCCGAGAACTGCATCTTCCCCCGGCTGAGAGCTGACAAATAGCTTATCCCTCCGATAGGTCTCTCGGCATCGCTTTGGGTGCTGAGGTGCTCACAAGTGTGGACCTGGGGTGAGAAGCGTGTGGCCGAGGGAGGGATGGGGCAGGGCTCGAGGCGAGCCCAGGCGTCTGCTCTTCCTGTGCTCTGGTGGCTGTTTAAAAGAAACCCATCTTTCTGCCTTCCTCCTCCTTCCCCCTCTTCCTCCTGCTCTTCAGCGCCCAGCCTGGGAGACTTCATTGCTGGATTTCAGAAGGAAAGCTGAAATAAGATGTGCTGAAGCTCCCTGAGCCAAGCACTAGCTCTGAGTGAATAGAAACGATGACCCAAGAGCGATGGGGATGTGTCACCCCATGTTTGAATGGGGGTGTGGGAGCTCCCCGGCTGTTAATGGGGCAGCGGAGGGGCTCAGAGCAGGCACGACACGCCACAGACCGGCTTTCCTCTGAAAATCTGCAAAGTCCGAGGTGCCACCGGCCGCAGACCAGAGGCAGGGTGAGGGGCAGGCAGCAGCGTGAGACGCTGCCTTTAGAGCAGCTTAAATGAGGCAGCCGGGGGAGACGAGGCTTTTCCCCTGGCCAAACGCTTTTATTTATGGCGGCACCTTCTCCCCTTGCCGCGGGGTCCCGCTGCAGCGCTGCATGGCAGCGATGGTGGGTGTCTCCGTAAGGTCGCCGCGGGTACCAGGAGCATCCTTCCCAGCCAGCCTGCTCCGAGCACCGCTGGGGAGCTCGCCTTCGATCCTGGCAGGAGCTCAGATGCTGCTTTACATGTTCCTCAGGTACCTCCCAAGGTTTCAAAATGCATTGAAAGGCCCAGAAGAAGAGTCCTGCTTCGCCTCCCTCCCTTCCTCGGGCAAAAATTGAATTTGTAAAAAGCTCTAGTTATCCGTAGTGCCTGACAAGCTGCTACGTTAGTGAGTCCGGAGCAGCCACAGAGCGAGCCCCGGCTGCAAGGCGGGTGCCCTGGGGAGGCTTTGTCCTTTCTGACTCCATGCGTTGGCTGCCCATCCTGGCTACCCGTCAGGCTGGAGGAGAGGGCGAACCTCTGCTGCGGGGGTTTGCGAGCAACCGGGGGGGCGTATCACCTCTCCTCCTTGCACTGCCCTTTCGCTGCCCCAAAACTCCTTGCACAGGAGTATCCTCTCTGAAAACCGCGACTTTTCTTATAACGCTCTGCTCAAAGCACCCTCTCTGCTGCCTGCGCCTTCCCCGACATTGCACCTCGGGGGTCTTCCCCGTGCCAAGCCTGAATCCTTCGGTATTTTACTTTTAGGTGCCACCAGGCTGTATCACGGCCACGGATTTTGCTCCTGGACCACCAGATGTGGCTGAGCATTGGCTAGCGGGGAAACCACCCGGTGCCAGGCTCGGCTCAGCCACCATCCGCTGTCTGGCCCAGCTGTAAAGACCTGGAGCTGATGAAAAGCTGCAGGGCACCTCACCAACAGACCCTGCACAGCTTTGCACAGGTCACCCCTATTTACACTTGATGCCTCTAATGGGAGGCAGCTGGGAACCAGCAGTGCGATGGGGAGGCATTAAAACCCATGGTTTATTGTAATAAAGGTGTAGAAAAGGTGGCGGAGAGGCTCTTGAATAAGTAGCTAGAGCTCAGGTACCTAAAGAGCTTTCTCAGCAGACAAGAGCAAATACCCTCTCCCTTTGGGCGCAGCAGAGGCGGCTCGGGGCTGCCCCACAGCTGGGTCCCCCCTCGTGCTGTGAACACGTCTATGTACACGTCTATGCACGCGGTCCATGGTGAAGGGCGTATTTTAACCAAATTAGTATGTTTTCCTACTCAAAGGTTTTTTTCCCCCAAGCCTGATGGAGAGAGGGAAATCCGTGCTCACGAAATCCGTGAGATCTGTTTGCTCTCGGACTCGGAGGAGGTGCTGGGGGCGCTCACAGAGCTCAGCGGGGCCGGGCAGGACCACGGGCTGCAGCCATAGCCCTGTTTTCTGGCCTGTTGCTGCATTTCAGCTGGGAATACCCCCACCCCAGCCCGCGGGGAAAGGCTTTCCCCAGGTCAGATGGAGCCAGGGCGCAGCCTCCGGCAGCACCCGAAGCCACAGGGCGGTGGGGTGAGGCAGCGGCTTTCCCTTTGGGTTTAAACGAGGGCCTTTTGGTTGCTTTGCCCCAGGGAGGAGGTTTGACCACGTCACTGGGGAAGGTTGATGTTGTTGCAGGCTTTTTGCCCGAAACAGGAGCTGGGGGAGAAGGTGAAAGGGGGTTTGAGCAGGGGTTCGGGCGGCTCCATCCCCGCTCTGTCCCTGACAGCCGTCCCACGGGACCGTGCACTCGTGTGACCTCCCCATTGCGGGGACAGTGTGGGACAAAGGCAGCAGCTGAGGCCACCTCTGACCACAAGCAGAGCGGGACCGTCCCAGGGGAGAGGCCACCAGCCCTCTGGGGTGGGGGGGAGAAGCTCCTGATCATCCCTAATTGAATTTAGGGAAGCAACAAAAAAATGCACAAGCAGGGGGAAGGGCAGAGGCAGGCGCCGACTGCCGCTGACTGATGAGCTCCAATTATTTTCCTGTGTTTTAAACGCGGCCTGGAGGGTAATCAGCTGGGAAAAATGAAACGTGGGGCTGGGTCAGCACTGCCAAGGGCTCTCCCCTGCCGAGGATGGAAACCTCACCCAGAAAGGAGAAAAAGAAAGCTGTTTAAAGGATGGGCAGGGGTGAGGGTTGTGCGCCTGGTGGTACTTGATGGTTCCTGGGTCATGAGCTCAAATCTCATCTTAGTCTTCAAATTCTCCCTCTGGATTCGTGATCCTGTCTAACCTCTTTGCAGCCCGCCGGGTTGTCATTCTGAGCACCCTTCTGGCATCCTACGTGCTGCTTGGCTTAAAATACATTCCCCAAAGCACCCAGGTTGCCTTTCCAGGTCCTGTTTTTGAGGTCCAAGACTGCTAAAGCTGCATCGGCATTTTCTCCCGCGGACAATGGCAAAGCCTGCTGCGCCGGCTGGGGGTCCCGGCAGGGACTGGGGTTATCTGGGGGACTGCTGGCAGCACTCGCGACTGCAGGTGTTTAATACTGCTTTGTCAGTGGTGCCTGCGGTGTGTTCCCCTTGGCTTCAACCCCAGTGAATAACACCTCGCTGGCAGAGCGATGGATACAGGCGACCGGGTACCAGAGGGGATGCTAGAAGCTGCTGGGGCACAGATTGGCAGCGGGATGCTGCAGGAGATGGAATTCACCTTGTCCCTTGGTTGCTTTCTCCTTCTCCCACCGCTTTCCTGCTGCACGTGTGGCAGGAGAAGCGTTTGGCCGTGGTGGCGGAGCGTTGCTGGTGAGGGCGGCGTGATCGGCGCTTGGGATGGCCCATCCCACCAGGGATGCTTCAAACCTTCGGCTCTAATTGCCTGCTAGTAAGGACAAATTGACTCATTCGCTGCAAACAAGGCCCTGCTGAAAGAAACATACTGGAAGTCAGTTGTCATCATGCAAATGTATTTCACACTTTGAAGTGTTTGTTGTTTTTTTTTTTCCTTTTTTCACCAAAGTAACTTAAAAAGCCCCGACACTACAACATCGCTCCACGAAGCAAGACACAGGCATCTGTAATACTTGCAGGCTTCCTCGTGACTCTCGTTTCCCAGAGGCTGGAGCAAAATGGGTCTTTCTGGGACGGAACATGGCTCTGATGTAGTCTCAGCTGAGGAGACTAATTAAAGACAACCAACAAAGAGTTGTGAACGTCACCTTGGCAGAGGAAGGGTGGGACAGGTGGGGCAGCTGCGGGGCTCCACGGCTTTGAGCTCGGGGTTGCAGCTCAGCAATAACGTGGGTGCTGGGGGGACCTGTGGGGACCCGGCAGCACCGAGGAGCTCCCCGGGGTCCGGCATCCCTCGATCCTGCTGACATCCTGACCAGGACCCGGCCACCAGGCAAAGCACAGCCTAGCCCTGTTTCTTAAGCCGGGTGTGATAATTAGCAGCCGGTCCATTAATCAACGCAGTTGTCAGGGATTTGTGGCTGTGAAGCTCTTTTGAATCCACTGCTGCTGTGCAACCGGGCCTGGGAAGCTCTGCTGTGTATTTAATTTTATCTTTATCTCTCTAAATCCTCACTTTAAGCAGAACTCTCTGCTCTCGGGGGGTATGAAAGCACAGACGAGCGCTGGTTGAGGTAAATCCCTTTTCAAAGGCATACAAAGCCAATGGGGTCAGGCAGAGGAGGGATCCGCAGCTCAGGCAGGACCTACTTAACGTGATTAGTATCATGGAAGGAAATATTTCAGGCAGGCAAAACCCTTTGTGCCCCCCAGAAGTCTGCAGAGGTGGGAAAAAAATAATTGAAAATTACGTTTCACCTTGGAAACCAGCAATGCTGAAGAGCAGCGGGGCCGGGCGCTTCGGGACGTTGCAGGGAATGAGTGGTTGCTGTTGAATTGCTGCCTTTTTGTGGAGAGCTGGATCCTACCCCTGAGCATCCCTTGGCGTGGTGTAGAGCTGCTCTGCGCATCACTCCCTTCAACCGGGCTTCTCTTCCTCAGCTGCCCCAGTTTGTAAAGGCATCGGGCAGAGCTGCTGACCTGAGCTGGGATCCAAGGGCTGGGGAAAGCTCCTGAGTCTCTGACCGGCTCCCACCTCGCTCCAGAGATCATAAGGCTGAGCTTTAGCAGCGTCCATAGCTCCTCTCCTCCGTAAGTCTCTGGGATGAGCATCAGCTTCCCCCCACCTGCTCCTCCGGCATCCCGCCGGGATAATCCCGGTCCTTAACCCCTGTCTGGGCTGAGCAGCGAGCGGCAGCAGCAGCAATACATTTGCTTTCTTTTTAAAATCCCCTTCCCTTCCCTGTTTCACCACCAGCCCATGCCGGAGATGGGAACTAAGTGAGGGATCTGAAAATGAGCCGCCAAACCCTCAAACTCATCAGTGCTCTGTGCATGTTGTTGGGGGCTTTTGGGGTTGGTTTTTGGTTTTTTTTTTTTTAAACGAGGGGAAGAGCAGAGTTGTTTTTATTTACTTTCTATTGTCACCTCTTTCAGGTTACCCTCCTTTTGTATTTTCAGGCTTTACTTGAGCTCCCGTAAGTAAGAAAAAGGAGGGGAACGAGCTGCGGGTGGGCTGGAGGGATGCGGCACCGGTTTGCCGTGGGCAGAAGGGCCATGGTGTGGGGCTGCCGCCTCCTTCCCCAGCGAGGGGCTGCAGATGCACCCACAAAGCCTGAAGCGGTTCCCTGCAGCAGCCCACGAGTGATACAGCGATGCTCTGCATCCCTCTGGTCTGAACGGGAGCTCGGTGGCAGCACCCGTCTCCATCTCCTGCGCCACCTAAAGTCCTGCAAGAGGTTTTTACCATTCCTGGGACAGCTGATTTAATTTCTTCCCTGTGCCATGGCCTCTTCGCCCATGCAGCTCCAGCGGAGCTGGGCAGGCTTTCCCTTAGCAGGGGGCTGCCCTGACGCAGGGTAGACATGGGGTTTGGAGCAGCCAGTGCATGGGAAGGGAGCCGGAGAGTGGGCAGGAGAGCTCTGCTTTTGGCCACACTCTTCAGCAACCACAAGGCGAGAGGCTGCAGGTGTTGGGGACCATCCCGTGCCTTCCCTGAACGGCCTTTTTAACCAAATTCCAGCTCTTTGCAGGAATCACATTCATCTGCATGGATTGTTGGACCAGTTTTGATGCTGGGCTGACCTCTAAGGGAGAGCTCAGTTATTGCAGTTATTGGGCTGCAGCAGCGCCCGAGATGGGTCTGCCCCCAGAGCCCTCCCAAAAGCCGCAAAGGCAGTCCGGGGGCTTGGAGCGCTTTCTGGGGACACACCGGGGGCAAACACGGAGACAAGCTGGAGCTTCACGCTTCTGTGGGTCTGGCCTCCCTCGGTCTCCCGAGCCTCCAGCATCAGCAGCTGCGAATCACAACCCCACGGCGCGGTATGCGGCGCCCTGTAAAATACTGTAAGCCAGGCCCTATCGCGCTGGAAGGACGCAAACGTGCCGGCTTTGCAGCGCTGACAGCTGGATGCCCGCCTCTGCGTGGGTCTATGCCACCCCACCTGGCCTTCCTTACAGGTTTCTCCATTCTTCCCTATTTTTTTCCTCCCCTATTTTTCCACCGAGCGAACAGGCAAGAGAGCAGGGGGGAGGTGTTGGGCACCAAGAGGTCTGGTTTAGCTCACGAGCGCTGCTCTCGTGGGGATGCGGCGGCGGCCGTGCGCTGTACACATGGGATGAACGTGCCGGTGCCGCACGCTGATGAAGAGCTCTTGTCATCTTGAAGCCATGTACACTGGCATGTTCACTGTCCCTCATCAAAACCACAAGAAAGAAAAAGAGGAGAAAAAAAAACTCCAAGGGCCCTGGGAGCTTCTTGGCTGTTTATGTCTTGCTTTGACGGAGGGCTGGGAAGGGGACTGCGGACCCCGGAGGGGTTTGGTGGCTTCGGGGCCACCCGAATTTGCAGGACGTCTGTGCATGAGGTGCCAACGGGCGTGGGGAGCAGCAGAGGGTTTGCAGGGTCACACCACCCACAGCTCCCGTGCACCGTGCGGTGGGGGGGCCCTGGGTGCCAAATCTTTGTGGCTTCACAGCCGGGCAGGACCCAGGTGGGCAAAGCCACCACTGCGGCGTGCTCAGGCACCAGAGGGCATCAGGGACCCGCTCAGCCTGGTGACGCCAGTGACACCAGTGGGCTCTGCCCCAGGGACCAGGCTGGCAGTGGCTGTTGGTCATCCCCATTGGTCGGGGAGCCTTGAAAATGTGTCCTGTTTTTAAAAGCCAGCTTCACATCAGCACGATGTACACAATACTGTTAGGGTTAGCTCTCTGTTCTGTACGAGGGGGGTTTGGGTTACACTCCAGGTTAGAAGCAGAGGACCTCCCACACGCTGCACTTGGCGGAGCTGGTCACATCACCCGCCGGCACGAGCGCGGTCCGAGGATGCAGGATGCCACCCCCCTCCGATCCAACCCTCCAGTTTGGGTACCCACAGGTCACTGGTCTGTGCACGGCCTCCCCGGCTGCGCTTTCAGAGGGTCGGCATGAATAAGGGCTTCCTGGAGACCATAAGGTGAATCCTGAAGGACTGTGATATATTATGAACTCAATTATCGCCTCGTTTCGCTCGCCGGGAGCTGCCAGTGCCAAGAAGCCCAGTTTCCTCCCTCCCACATCCTTCTTCCTAGAAGGTGTTTTTGGCAGAAGGACTGATGAGCCCAAGCCCTGACACCATCCTGGGGGACTGGCTGCGGCCTTGCTGAACCCCACTTCCCTCCTGCCAGTCCCACCAGCTCGTAACTGGGGCGGGAGTGGGGAATAAAGCAGCTTTCACCCAGGAGTGTTTGGTTTCCTGAGCTGCACCTGGATAGCCCGGGAGCAGGAGATGCCGCGCAGCTGGCTGCTGGGACGCCTCTCCCACGGGAGCTGGAGGGAGACGCCGCCGGCAAGGAGGACAGAGGCTGCCGTCTCCCAGGCACCAGCTTTTCATGTATTTCCTCCTGTTTCTGTGTTGCCAAAAAAAACCCAACCCAAAAAGGTGTCTCTTCCAAAGCAGGGAGGGCTGGGATCTGGGATGCAGAGCGCCTGCAACAGGACGGCTCAGCCCCGATGCAGAGCGCAGTGTGGGGCGTTTGGGGGGCGGGGGTGGTTGGGGGCAGGGGTGTCTCCATCCTCTGCGATGGCACCCTGTCCCTCCCTGGGTGGGACCTCGGGGAGATGGAGGAAACCAAACTGCCCCTTCGTTGTCCCCCTATGAGTAAGGGGAGACGAGCCCCAAGTGTGGCCCTGCTCTCCAGCTGAGCTCAAAGGAGAGGGAGCCAGAAGAAGCCACCATGAAGGTCCTGAAGAACCCACGGCAGCATGGTTTGACCCAGGTCTGGCTGGGAAGCGGAGTTGTGGTTGGGAAGCCGTGGATCTGCCCACCGCTATCATCAACACCGTGGTGGAAACCGTGCCAGGTCATGGGCAGGAAAGCCCTGGCTGAGGGGAGCAGGGCTTCTCCCCGGTGGGTTTTGGGGGTCAGATGGACAAGGCACATGCCTCCTGAGGGGGACACCTCCCTGCCCTGCTCCCCTTTACCCACCCTCACCAAGCTCAGCCCTCCCTCCCGGGGGTCTGTGAGCACCTGCTTCCTGTTCTCCAGCGCGAAGGGGCTGTCCCCACAAACACCAGCCAAGAAGGGAGCAGGGCTGAAGGGTGGCCGTACGTCCGGACCAGGATAACGCAGTTACTGCTGTGTTGAGCAGCGTCACGGTGGGACAGGAGGGCCGGCACGGCTGTGGGATCCCTTCCAGCTGAGAGCTTCTCCAGCTGGTGGAACCACTTCAGCAAAGGACCCTTAAGTGCGAGGTTATCTACAGATGCCAGCAAGTTACGGGTGCCCAGTGTGAATGTGGAGACACCCTTAGCACATGTCACAAGGAGGTCCTGGACCTCAAACATCGGTAATCAGGCCTTTGCCATGAGCGCATGTGAAGATGAAGTGAACATGAGTCTGTTTTTGTCATCTGCATCCCAAAACCACAGGAGAAGACTTTCAGAAGGCAAAAGATGACGGTAGCTGCCAGCTCCCATTGACTTTAAGACTCTTTTGAGCTTTTTGAGGATTTCCTCTCCGAGCCTGAATACTGGTTGCCTCTCTAGATCTGAGCTGGACCTTCTACAGAACCAGCAGGGAGATCTGCAGTTAGATAGCATCACTCTTCCCACATAGCCATTGCCAGAGATTGCAAAGGGCAGGGCTGGGCTCTGCCAGGTCCAGCCCTGGCTGTCCCCAGCCCTCACTGCCAACCAGGCTTGGGGCCGCTCCTGTCCTCAGGTCCCGGGTAGATAAATGGCCACAAATGTGACTGCGATAGCTGAATGTCACCTGGGGGTTTCATGGTAGGACAACAGCCCAAAGCTGTTTGGCTCGCTGCAGAGGTGGGGCAGTGGGACAGCAAAAGCCAAGGAACCATGACTCTGGTGTGACACAGCTGCTTGATGGCACATGAGAAATAGTATTTATGGTTTTCTTAGCCAAAGGAAGCTCTTAGAGATGGATGAAAAACTGAAAAAATAATGATTAGATGCCCGTGCATTGCCCGTGGTTGGTTGATAAGTGATAATTTTAAGCAGAAGCATGGCAAAAAAACTCCACTCCAGTAAATGTGGGTCTGAGTTCCTCAAGAAACTGCGTCAACTACAGTCACCATGGGAGAGAGGTCGGCTGGGTGAGAGAAGCCAAGCTGCGTTTTTGTGCCAGTCAAGACTCCTCAACTGGCTGCCCTGGCTTTTGAGTAATGGTACCAGAGCTGGAGGCAGCGATGAACTTTTTCCCTTGCTTTCCGGGGCTGGAGAAGCCCATAACATGAAGGACGCGTTCGTTTGAATGAGACCTGTAGCCTCCAAGTGGGAGCCCAGGCGGGATGACAGGCACAACTGTTTTGTGGGAAGCATCTCCAAGATTAAGGAATGCTGAAGGCAAAGAAGACTCAAATATGATTAAAAAGCGATTAAGGCTGACTCTGAAAAACAGGACTTGAGGAAAGAAATCCTACAAGATAAATAGAGGGATTGCACTGGTGAAATGGCTTGAGCTAAAGGAAAGCCACGGAGCCCGCATCTGTCTGACACAGCTCAGACCTCACAGACGTTGTTTATGAATTTTTGTGGTGGTTTTGTATGTGTTTTTATTATTTCTTTCTGTGAGCAGAGCCTGCTGAAAACTATGTAGCTGGAGGCTGAAACACTCCGGTCCCAGCAGCTCGGCTTCTCCTGGCCCAGGGACCAGCGAGGAAGATTTCTCTGTGATTTGTGCTCACATTGGGTGAGACACGTCTGGACCTTTTGGGTCAGACCTGCTGTTTCTCGCTGTGCCTGGGCTTTGCTTGCTGCTCCGCGGGTGCTGTGCACGGATTCGGCCCAACAGGGCAGAGCGAAGGTGGTGATGGCTTGTGCTCCCCTTGCGACATCCCCATAGGAGCTGCTGAGAGCCACGAGGACCCCAGCGATGGCTGGACCCTCCCTCAGCCCCAACTCCTGTTGCATCCACTCATCCGATTTGGCCATGGCGTCTCTTCCTTCCTGCTTCTCCTCAGGACAGCCTTGGAGCCCGGCTGTCAGGGCCCTGAGGGCACTAATAGCCCTTAATGGCCCTGAGCAGCCTCACCTGGGACCCACACCCAGGGACCCAGGAGCCCATTTAAGCCCAGCCCTGAAGCCCAGCCCTCCCTGGGCTGTCCTGTAGGGCTCTAGCTTAGTCCTAGCCCAGCCCATCACTGTCTATGGACTCTCTTGATCCTAGACCCTGACACAAGCGTTGACTTCCCAGCCTGACTCTGGAGCTGCCTCATCACCGTGAACGTGCCTTGGTTGGCCTTGGCCACCCTCCTTGTCCTGCTCACCTTGCTCAGGTACCGTGGGGCCACCTCTGCCCTGCCAGCTGGGTTATCGCTCCTGGCCCTTGGCCGGTGCAGTCGGTGTCATCGCCGCTGACCTCAAACGTCCCTAAAGGGGCCTGTGGGGTGAGGGAAGAGCTGCCGTGTTTGGAGAAGGGATGTCAAAAGGGCAGGATGCCAGAGACCTGCCAACGTATAAATAAACCAAGCCTTTATAAAGCCACACGAGGCTGGCTATGTTTGTTCTCGCGCCAAGAGCTGGCTGAGGAAGACTCCCTTCTCTTCCTTGCGCTTCGGAAACGCGTGGGAAGGTTTCCAGAGCATTACTTAGCATCTCCAAAGGGTGGGCGCGGATGGGGGAGAGAGGCCACGCTGCTTTAACTGGACCTGCAGAGGTGGTTTCTCCTGCTGCTGGGGGGGTGGTGGTGAGCTCGGCTCCACGTTGACCGTCTGGGCTGCGTGCTGCACCCCACGCAATGCAGCCTGGGCAGGCTCTGCTCGGGGGGCTGTGGTTTGCCCTCTCTTCTGCTTGCTCCTATGTTAATCCCCTCCCGCCGATGCAAGAGGTTTGCTGCTTCCCTTTGCCTGCTCGCCTCTGTTCCCCGGGTGATTTCTCCTTCATTCAGTTTTCACGTGCTTGGTTCCACCCTGATCTTTTTTCCTCGGGAATACCCTACCCAGCGCAATGGGGCTTTGTACAACACCTCCTCCTGCCAGCCTTCGTAGATGCCTTTCCAGCCCCCTGGGCGCTGCGCCCTGCCTTCCTCCGGGGCGAATCCTGCCTGCGTTGCCATACAGAGGGCTCGGCGGTGGGAAGAAACGGCGCTTTTCTGCGCAAGGGCCAGCGAGAGAAGGCAGGAACTCGCATGTCGGTGCCCGCGTGCGTTTCCAGCACGTCTGAGGACCTTCCTCCTCCGCCCTGGGGTTGTTGCCGTTGAATGGCGTCATGCAAAGTCATGTTGGTTTTGATGGGGAGGTTCGCTCTGTTTGATCTGATCTGTTTGATCTGACCTCCCACCTCCCCGCCACCCTCTGCGACATTTTTCCCTGTGCTTTTCTGCAACGTGGGGAAGTTAAATTCCATGTGCGTATTAGCATCATGCCAAGGATGGGCTGTTATCTTCTACAGCCTCCTGTTCCTTTTTGGAGAAATAATTTCTTTGCAGTAATAAAGTGCCTCGTGGTGGGAAACTAGCGGGGAAAAAAGTGAAATCTGGAAGTAAGCCAGAGCCGGGAAGGGAGGAGTGCTGTTTTCTGCTATTGTTTCTTCCAAAAAACCCCCGTGAACCAGTCTAAAAAAGAAAACTCCCTGGCGTGTGCCTATAGATTTTTCATTAGCATGACACTACAGGCTGCAGGGAAGCGCCGAGGTTCTAGTGCCTGGAGCATAGTCGGGTCTTCCTGCTCCTATTCCCCACCCGAAATGTCTCTCCTGGCCTTGCGGCATGTTATTTCTGCTCGATGGCTGCTTGCTTGGGAGCCTCAGGGAGGGTGGCACAGTGCGGCTTCTCCAGGCTCCCACCCGTCGCGGCTTGGAGGCCCCTTCGGGGACACGGTTGTTCCATTTTGCTGTGCTCTGTTTTGGAAAAATCCCCCAATACTGGCCCAAAGCTCAGGTGCTTCTTAATGCTGGAGCAAGCTGCTGGTCTGCAGGCGATCTCCCCTTGGCGGCGAGCGGTGGGTGACGAAGCGTTAGTGAGCAGGGCGGGTTCGGGCATGGTGCGCTTGGTGTTTCATTGCTACACATCGACTGTCAGCCCTTATTTAGGGCCTTTTTGCCTCTTTCTGAATCATAACACTGACCCCCTGGGAATATTTTTGGTTGCCGCACAGCATCCTCAGCTCCTTGTTTTGGGGATTTGAGGCTAATGAGAGACCTGTGCCAAGGAGGAAAGGGGGATGCAATGAGACCCCCAGAATTAGAGGATCTGGTAGATCTGTTAGCTCAGGCTCGCCCAGGGGAGGTTCACCTCTATTCTTCCATTAAACAGAACAAAAGCAATCCTACATTTTCTAGCATCTAGGAGAAAGGCTTAGCTCCTTGAAGTAGGAGAGCTGCAGTGACCAAGGCATTGCGTAACAGAGGCAAAACTGGCCACGAACAGGCATTTTTTTGGGACCGGCTTTAAACCTGGGATAAAGCGACCCCAGCATCTGTACCACGGCCACAGCGTCGCACACTTGACGGCCCACCCCAGAGGGGCTTATGCAAAGCTGTTGCTTTTTTTCCCCTTGGAGGAATCAGCAGGGAGTTTTTCCTGGTTGAAACCACCGAAGCTGCGTCTGGTTTTGCCGCAGCCGCTGGTGGAGCGGTGTCTCACGCAGGGCTGAGCTGGCTTTGCCAGCGCCGCGCGGATGCGCAGGGATGCCGATTTGCGGCAGCGCTCCGGGTATCGTCCGACCTGCCCCAGAAAGGAGCATGACCCGCTTGCTCGTGCAATCAGGGGTACGGAAGGATTTTTAAGTTTTTTAAAAAAGCAAATAATAGTGATTTCATCAGAGGCGATGGATTTGGCAATGAGCAGGAGCCTGTAGGAAACTGTCTGAGTGCTTTTGTGGTGAGACAGGTAAATTAACGCAGCCTGACAAATAAATCACCAGCTCTTGGCCCCAGAATGAATGCTGGTTTGAAGTGAGACTGATATCGTTGCGCATGACTTGCCCGGTTACATACGCAGCTTTTCAGTCGGCAGCCAGCTGGTTTTGGGCTACGATGGCCTCCGGCTGGCTGGGGAGGAAGGCAGTGCTCTCGCCCTCGGCCAGCCCCGGGAGCTGTAATGCCGTTTTACTGACCCCTCGGCAACCGTGAATTCAACCCCTGGTTTTCCAGGACAAGGACTAACAGCCCTGGAGCACTTTTCCTGCAGGATCCGTCGTTGGTTACTCTCCCTGCGTAAGTACTTGCCTGCAGCCAAGGTATGTGTTATCCTTTGCCAGGACGACTATGCAGCTATGCATGCCTTTCTCCTGTTGCAAGGCTGCCTCTCCACACCTTGACTTTCTCCAGTCCCTCTCTTCTGAACTCTTTTTTTTTTTTCCCGATGGGTGATCAGGAGGGAAATGGTGCCACTAATGATGCATAATGTCATCTCCCTGCCTGTGCCGTGCCAGCCAGGAGCACAGCGCATGTGGGAGCAGCTTGCAAGGGCTGCAAACAGCCCGCTGGGGCCGGCCCTGCCTGCGCCTCCTGTGCCAAGGACAAAAAACACCCTTTTTTCCCTTTTGCTGGTGCAAAATGCACTTGGGCACACATGCTTTTACATTAGTGCTGGTGGTTTTGCTCAGGTGCCTGAAGCCAGGGTAAAACCAAACATCGGTCTGAATGGCAAGGGATGGCACTGGTGGTTTTGAAAGGCTGCTGGGATAAGGTACAGCTGGGCAAGCACCAGAGCGAGGTGTTTGAAAAGACCGAGCAGCTCTGATATTGAAAGCTCTGTTGTGAAGAGTCAGGAACAAGGGCTTTCGGTTGGCTCAGAATACAGCCCAGGCTTATGTAGATGGGGGTTGACGCATTGGGGTTTATTTACAGAAGCGTGTAACTGGTCAAATACATATAAATAACAAAACAATATATATATTCACCTACTGAACTGTGCCGGCAGCAGACCCCCATACTTCTACGCTGCCTGTCACTTCAATCCTGTGTTGATCTGTCCCACACGTTCCTCCTCCTTATTTACTATCAGAAATTACACTGCACCAAAGCAGTGAATCACAAAGCCAGCATTTCTGAGGGTGTCATCCACGCCGCAGCGGCTGGAGCACGTTAGTCACCGAAGCTCCGCACTGGAGGTGCTGGATATCCCCTCTGGCTTGGGCTTTGAGAGAGGAGCTGGAGGGATGGGACAGCAGAAACGATCCCACCGTGATGCTGCGTTGGCGTTTGGCCGGTGGCGCTGGGTGAAGCTGCTCCTGTCCGCGGCCTCCAGCCGCCCCGGTTGGTCCCACGTGGCAGCTCGGCAATTCGCTTCCTTAACAAGGCCTCCCCAGGGAGCGCCAGCTCCGTCTTCATGTCCCAAGAGGAGCCGGCTGGCCTCCAGAATACCCTTCCAAGGTCTCTCTTGGGGAAGTTGTGCTGCCACCGTGGTCGTATTCAACCATTAAATGCCCATTTGTAGAAACAAGTGGGGATGCAGTGTCAGAGGAGGCCAGCTCCATATACGATGCAGATGAGGTGGTGGAGTCGGTGCTGGGGTCAGAATGGTTGGGTTTAGGATCCTCCCACGTTCAAAAGTATGCTCTGGTGAGAGCCAGGGCTGGAAGCTGGAGGTCGGTAACCTCCCACGAAACACGAGGTTCAGGATTTTCAGAGGGTATTTGGCATCTGGAGGAACTTTGCAAGGCAGGTGGTGAACTCTCCGTTGCTCTGAAGGCTTTCCTTTCAAATTGGGTGTCGTCTTCAATGAGTTTTCCCATCAGTAGGTGAAACTCCATGGCTCAGGGGACTGGAGCAGGCTGGATGAATAAAATAATTTCTTCCAGGCTTAAAATCAACTCTAGTATTTTGCCCGGGCCCTTGATTCTCCTCCACTTGCGCTCATTTTCTTCACCCTGCTGAAGCAGCACTACTGCAGAACTGACCAAGGAGATGGGTCCTTGGGGTTAGTTCTGGAGGTTCCGGAGATGAAAAGGGTCTCTGCCAGCACCCCTCCATTTTCCACCTCTTCTGCAGCTTCACTCAAGTTTGGCCGTGTTCCTCTTCCGAGCCCACCGGTGCGACTGCTGCCGAGCAGGAGCCGGCCCAGCAGCGAGGGCTGGCTGGCGGCTCTGCTGGGCTCCGGCCCCTCCGGGCTGCAGGTGGCTTTGCCCAGGTCCCTGAGCTGCTCTAGGGTCGGGTGAGTGTGAGTCACGCTGCAGAAATCTCCCTGGGGATGCTCCTGGCCCCCGCGTTTGGAGATCGTGCCCATCTCCGGAGTGCACGTTTGGACTGGTTCAAGCAGAGCTGCTTAACTGGGTTAATGGTTTGGCACCCCATGTGATGGGAGGAGCCCGGCTGGGGCGAGAGCATTGCTTCTCTCCCTGGGGAGGGACCCGGGGGCTCCTGCCCACCTCTCGCTGCCCGCTCAGGCTCTCCCTGCTGGTCTCAGCTCTAACCCCCAGCGTGGCTGGGAGCGGTGGTCTCACAAATGCCTCCCCCCCCACTTGCTAGAGGTGCATGGCTGCGGGCTGAGCAGCGGGAGCGGGAGGAGGAGGATGCTGAAGAAATGCCTCCTTGCAGGTCATTGCATAGGAACAGCAAAGAATGGACAATGAGGGGGTTCATCCAGGAGCTGGTGGGGAAATGGGGCTTTCAGTCCCAGAAGTGTCACCGAGGGGTCTCCCCCTCCCCTTGCTGGCTCATCCTGGGCAGCCCATCAAAGCAGATCTATCCCAAAGGTGCTTCTGGGGTGAAGCACCCGTCAGGTGGGACCCAAAACCTCCCTGCCTGCCTTGCAAGCACCCAGCTTTATTCTTCCTCATCTACCGCTCACTCAAAAGGCTGCCTCTAGAGTTAAAAGAAAGTAATGTGCTTTAAGAAACGCACAAATGCTCGTGTCTGTCCTGTGAGCTATTGGGGTTTCTACTTCTGTGGGTGCTGCCGGGGCTCGGGCAGCAGCCTTGCCTTTGGCTGCCTCCCTCCTGCTGCGCTGGATCCCAGCGGCATTTGCTTTGCAAACGCAGGAGACCATAGTTTCCTCTTCCACAAATAGAAATTAATGAGACTGCAGGAGGTTTGATGTTAAACCCACGGTTTTCAGCATGCCAGATTGGGGAAGCAGCAAAAACTTGGGTGTTTCCCAGATCTTTCCTCAGTGTTATTTTCCTGCGAGGCGTTTGCAGCGCAGCTGCAAGGCATGTGGTTTTTCTGCGTGTTTAGTGAGTGGATACCACCAGCATCGTCCCCTCCCGGGCACGGAGGGGTGCTGGGAGTGGTGGTGGCCGTCAGGGCGGGTGCTGGGAGGCTGGAGCCTGGGTCAGCCCCGGCTGTGGCACTCGTCTGCAGCGTGCTATTAATAACCCACCAGCGAGGCTGCCGGGCTGGAGGAAACGAAGGAAATGAAGTTAATACGTGGAAATGTTTCCTTGTTTTCCCGCCCGGTGCTTGGGGGCCTGCCCGTTGCTCCCTGCTCCTCTCGTCTAGCCCAGGCTCTGGCTGGGCTCAGGGGCAGGATGGCAGCTCTGGGACAACCCAGGTTGGGGGAAAAATGTTGATGAATAGGGATTCTGGGGACGGCAAGCAGAGAGCAAAGGGCTGTTAAGGCATGTCTGAGCTGCTTAGAAAGAGGGAGAGGGGTTTAGGGGGCTGTTCCTTTGGGGTGAAGGGGAGAAGGGGCACCTTTACTTGTGGATTTTGGGGCAGTGTTGCTCCTTGCTGGTCCAGCGGCAGCTGGAGACTGGAAAACCAGCTGATGAACAGAGGACAGGCTCTGCGGGGCTGGGGTGACGCAGCCTGGCTGTGCTTCCCATGCCGTGGCTCTGCCAGCAAGTCCCTTCCTGCAGCTGCCGAGGGCAGGCAGCGCTGCAAAAAAAAACACCCAGCCTCCCTTTCCCACCTCATCTGTGTTATTTCTGAGCAATCCGGCCATTCTCCAGGCGGCCCCGTGGCCGCTGCTAGCCAGGGAGGCTGCTGGTGGGGATGCTTCCCCAGGGGCTCGGTGCAGAAGCCTTGTCTCTGACCCGGAGCACAAAGCCTGAGCTCAGCACAGAGCAGCTTCGCCTGCAAATCCCAAACCCTGCCAAGGTGTACGCCGCGGGCCGCTGTCAAACGTGCCCGCCTGCCTTCGCGAGAGGGAGAGAAAAGCGGCGCCACCTCCGTGGGGTGGCTTTGGGGGGCCGAGCAGCGGTGGCTGGGCTACATGCTAACTCTTGTTGTGGTTTGCTCCTCTGCCAGTTGGTTTCTTGTTAAGACAAGATCCTCCTTAATGCGCTCCTGGGTGGAGCCGAGCCTGCTGCAGGGCAGAGCCATAATGCATGGAGCTGAAGTCTACGCCACGTTCTGGGGGGGGCAGAAACGGGGGTGCAAGGAGGCCTGTGTGGCAGATGCTCGAGCAAGCACTGTGTATACAAACCTCTGCAAATGGAGCAGCAAAACAGTGGCGTTGCAAGACAGCGAGACCTTCCCCGCGAAGCACCAGCCAGGGGAGTGGAGATGGCAAGGAATACGTCTTGCAAGCTTTCTGCTGAGTTACAGAGAATCAGCCAGGGATTGCAGCAGGGAGGAATTTGCAGAAACCATCTGAGCTCCTGTGGAAGCGGAGGCACTCCAGTGATGTGCCCCATGCGCAGCTCTCGCCTTGGGGATTTCATCCTTTCCTCCAGGTTTCCCATCCTTAATTTGTTTCCCGCTGCGGTTTGCCACCCCTGGGCTCTTGGGGTACAGGCGATGCTGTGAGGGCTCCTGTGTTGGTCCAGGAACATACTCCTAGGCTTTATTTCCCCTCCCTAAAGAATTATACTTGCAGACAAGCCATAAGCAAGGCCCAGGGCAAGAACAGGAGTCACAGGTGAATAAACCCAGCACAGTTACCTGGGTTGGTGAAAGGGGGACAAGGAGCACAGACGAACCCTCATTATAGTGCGAATCAGGAGTTAATGAGTGTGGTTTGGCGATGTGCTCAAGAGCAGAACACTTCTCTGCCCCCTCCTCCAGCCATTAAAGCCTTAAAGAGGGGGGTGGGTGGGTGTAAGTCTCTGATCTCCTGCTCTAGGTGGACTGCCTTATCTTGGGAGCCCAGCTGGAACCTGAGAGAAAACCGAACCCTCCGGTGGTGATGGGGTGCTAACTCCAGGGTGGGAGCATTCATTCCCCATCGGCTGGGGCAGAGGGGTCGCCTCCTGCTGCTGCCCCGCTCTCTGGCATGGCTGAAGCCACAGGGCTGTGCTTTATTTAAAAGGCAGACTAAATGCTGCTGATGAGCACCAGGCTGTGCCTTCCAGCCCGCTGTCCTTAGCTCAGCATCGTGCTGGTGGTGGGTAAGTGGAAGCTGTCCCCATCCAGGCCCCTGAGCTCATCAGGGCCATCTCACCTGGCCTACGAGCCACTTAATTAATTAATTGTAGGCTATAAAATTGGGTGTTGGACTAAGTCACCCAGTGCCTGTCTTCTTTGAGACCTCAAGCCAAGATCAGGTGAGTTTAATCCTTCCCCCTGTCTTGTTACAGGTGTTTGCCTGACCCCAGGCCAGGTCCACCCTGGAAGCCAGAAAAATCCCAGGGTTTTATGAATTGCCTGGTTTTAGGAGGCTCTGTGTTTGGATTGGACTCCCAAGTGCAGGGCGGTGGGTGTTCCCCCCCCTCCCCAACAAACAGGCCCGTATATCCAGCTGCAGTACAGGGGACTAAGGAGCAGAGAGCGGGGGAGAAGCTGGTGCAGCCGAGCAGCCCTGCGTGCCGTGGTGGGGGGCTTGGGGGGTGTTTGGGGGAGTTGGGAGGTGCCTGGGACTCCCTGTCCCGGGTCAGCGCAAGGCACTATCCAGGCAAAACTGCAACCAGGCCCTGCCTGTCAGCAGTCTTCATTCGATGCCCAGCTTTGGTGGAAGGATGATGGGGCCGGGCACCCTATCTCAGCTGAAACTGTTTGAACTAAATGCAATAGAAAATGAAAGGAGACAATGAACCAGACACTGCTGGATCTTTATAAGCATAAAAGATAAGGAATAAATTAGGAGTGTGGAAGCACTTAAGCCTTCTGGGAGGGGGGACGGAGCCTTATAACACCTGGTCAAGGTGTCTGAATTAAAAAATGAGGATCTATGGTTCTATGACCTTGTGTTTTCATTGATTTCAGTGCTGTATGAAGAAGCAGGAGACCGATAGTGAGTATGGAGAGCAGAAAGGATGTTAGGTTATGGGATGGGGTAACACCGCCGTGACTGGGCATCCCTCCACTGAGCATCTGCTAGAAGATACTGACAATACGACCCATCTCTTTTCAAACAGGGGCTTTTGCAACCCACTCCCGACCCAACCCAGTCCATAAGACCCCCGCTGTAAATCTGAACCCCTGCAGATCCTTGAGGTCTCCTTTACAAGGCAGCTGCAGCGGTTCCCGGGCTGCTTTTGCATTGCTATAGGGCTGAGCTCCCTATAGGCAGCCCAGCAGGAAGCATTTGGGCTCTTAATTATAGCAGCACAATTTCTGACGCCTGCCTTGCTACAGAAACTTTGTTTGGGTTTCCAAGAAACTGTTAATTCCTTATCGCTTTTGTTTTGGTTTTTTTTTTCCCCTCACTTCAGGGATATTGAAGGAGTGGTGTTTAGGTGGCCCCAGGGCAGTTATGTCCTCGATGGTATTTGAGGTGAGGCATCTGCTGGGGGGGAGGGATTGCGACTGGGGGGGCTGCCACATCCCCTGTGGCCCTGGCTGAGCTGCCTTAAGCTGACAATTTTTGCTAGACACTGAAAAAGAAAGCAATAAGCCAGCTCAGCATTTTCTGGGTTCGCCTTCACCTTCATTGGTCCTCGTGGTCCCTTAAGTTTGTTAATCTGCTGATGGGCCTAAGGTGATATTCAAAGGAAAGTCCATTCGCTCCTGTCATTTATTTCTCGCCTGGGCTCCATCGCTGCCTCTTTGAGACAAGAATTGTCCATCCTCACCGCGAGCCTGCCTGCCATTTCAGTCATTTAGTTCTCCGCAGAGCACGGGAAGTAAGTACCTGGGAATTTCCCTGGTCTAAGCAGGATTTAAGGTCTTTCTGCTGGTTTTAGGCTTCTACTCAAATGAACCCAGTTATGGTTTTGCTCCTTCTGCCTCTGAGCAAAGCCTGCGAGCAGGAGGCAGCGGGCCAAGGGCTGCCCGGAGCTCAGCGACTGCAGTTCACGCAGAAAATAGAAGTAGTGCCGAGGGAACGCGTGCTCCTAAGGTCTTGATCCTGCAAACCTTGCTCAGGTGTGTGAATTGCTGCCATCCCCCTTAGTTAACAGGGGCGGTGAAGGTCTCCTCCCGCACCTGAGCTCAAAGATTGCTGCTGGGCTGCTCCTGTGCCTGACTAGGGGAGGGGATATTAATGAGGCCCGGAGGGAGGTGAAGGATGGTGGCCCTGGCTTGGGGAGGAACAGTGGTGGCACTCCTGTGCTGGGTAAGAGGGGGAGGTTTTTTTGAGGGTCTTTGTAAAGGGGAGCCTGGGGCTGCTGGTGTGGTGGTGCTGGGGAGGTGGTGTGGCTCCTCACCCCCAGGCGAGGCAGGGAGATGCTGGGATGCTGAAGCTGAGGATCTCTCTGGAAGGGTGGGTGGAGACAGTTGCTCTGTCAATAATAGCTATAGGCTTCTTTTCTCATGGGCATGAAACCAGCCTCCTGGGACTGGTACTGCTCAGGGCTCTGTGGTGACACCACTGACAATCAAACCCCAAAAGTCAGTAGGTCAGAACGGGCCAGAGCTATAAACAGTCCTAAAGACAGGACAGAACCACGTTGGTCAGCGGGTGACGGGTGGCCCTGGTCTAGATTTCGTTCTAGTCCATAGGGAAAAAAAAATAAATCCTGGTATCTTTAGAGGAAGTAGAAGCGGCCCCGTGTTCTCTATGGGTCATTTAATAGTTCATGGTTTACTGGTTTTCTTGCAGGATGGTCACCACCACAGAAGCAGCCGAGGAAGTCTGGAGCAGTTGCTCTACAGCAGGTAGGGGCACAAGGCGTTTCTGATCAGTCACAAATTCAGGGCCTGATCCAGTGCTCAGTGATTTTCGGCCCACAGTCAGCTTTAGCTAAAGAAAATGGAAATAATATTGTTGGGAGGGAAAGAGGGGAAAGTAATTACTTCATGCACCGCACCTTTGGCTAGCTAAGGTGGCTGTTGGTGGGGGCTGATTTAGCAGAGGGAAGAAAAACCCCTGCCTGGTGAGCTGCTTGTTAAGATTTAAGGGCTGATACATCATAAATGCTGGGTTTTGGGGGAAAAAGGGCCGAGGCCTGTGTTACCCTTATCCCGGGAGATACACATCCAGGCACGTCGGTGTTGCTGCCCCTGGATTTTGTGGTTAATTGTGATTTTTGGTGTGTGACTTTTTACCTTTTTTTATGCATCTGAAGGTTTTCTTCAAGCCCAGCTTACGAAGCTGTACTACTTCCTCAGCGTCTCACCTCCCTCTTCTGGAAAAATGAGCTTTTAGCTGCTTCCTGCAAACAGGAGAACAGGAGATGTCACAGCTTAATGATCCCAGTGCAAAATAAAAATGCAGTCCAGAGAAGAGCCCTCATTTTCAGAGCCAACCCGTCCAGTCCCGTGTGTCTGACCACCCGAGGCAGGCAGCGCTGCACGTGCCGGGGCTGCCCGCGGGTGTTTCCCTTTGTGCCGGGATGGGGAGGGGGCTGGATGCAAACCCTCCGTGTGGTACCAGCAGGGCTGAGCTCTCCCTTGGGAGAAGCATCAGCTGCCAGCAAGAAGAGCCTCAAACGCCGCTGTGCCGTGATGCTGTTTGCTCTGTCAAACACCGGGGAAGACCCATCCCCTTCTCGGAGCAGAAAGGCAACGCGGTCCTCGCCTGGTGTGCCTCGAGGCAGGTGCTGCCAGTGATGCAGCCAAATGCCGCTGGCTGCAATGGCTCTGGGTTATGCTGCACACTTGAGAGTGAGCTTAAATCCCCCTGATGGGAACGGCAGCATGGAATGACTGTGAGCTGCCCAGGCCTGGCCTGTTTTGGGGTGCAGCATGGACAGACCCACGCAGACCCGCGGCGATACTGAGGAAAGGGGGATGGAGGTAACGCAGCGATGGATGGCCCGTGGGGACAGCTTTGCACAAGGGCGTTGCTCCCTGTCGCGGTAGTGGTGCGACTTTGCAGATCAGGGCTGAAGGGGACCAGGACAACTGCTGCAAGATATTGCCTATCATACCCACTGCAGCATCTTCCCAGGCCGTGGAGAGCCCCCCATCTCTTGTCCTCCCCTGTAGCTTAACGAACACTCTCGAAATCTCACTCTTCCTACGGAAAAGGTGTCATTCTCCACCTCCCTTTTGCTCCAAGCGTAGCCACAGTTTTACCTACTGATCTTTCTTCCTGGCAGATCCATCCTCCTCTCAGGTATATTGATAAATCTCTTCAGTAAAAAATAAAAGAAACCACCAGACTGCACGAGCTCTGTGGCACGGCGGCATCTCTGCACCACCCCGGGCCAGGTGGGGATGGATGTGAACGTTTGGAGAAGCACTGGAGCAACTGGGGTGGGTTTTTGGCCCTAAGGTTAACTGCCCATGAATGGGTCGATGGCAGGAAAAGTTAAGGGGCTTTTTGCTGCCTGCGCTCGAAGATGAAGAAAGCGTTTGCAATTTGATGCATCACTGAAACAATCAGAAAACAGGTGGAAAACCCTGAGCTTGTGCTGCTCCATGGAGTGATTGATATGATGATCTCAATTACACTTAATTGTGGTTATCCTATTAATAACACCCTCTTTCTGCAGCACACACCTGTTTCGCCATGGGAAACACTACTAATATAAGTTAAAACACCAATTACATGCGATGGAAAAGCAGCAATTAAATCTACTAAGCCTTGCCTAAATAATGATTTCATTTCCCTTCAATATTTTTAATGTTATAAAGGCTGTTTCTTAAAACAGAAGCCATTCTTTTTGTGTGATGTCCTATTTATCCGTGCAGGAACGCCTCCAGACCGGGCGCTGATGGAAAGCACCGCTGAGTTTGCAGGGGGTGTACAGAGGGTGGGGATGCATGGCTGGGGCAGGAGAGCCCTGCCTCATTGCTATAAGCTTTCAGGCAGGATTGCTTGGAAGATAATTTTCTTCAGGGGCGTTTTTCTAGGGTGGAAACATGAAGCTGAGCTTTTCCTTGTGTCGGGGCTGGTAAAGCTCAGTGCTGTTTCACCAGGTGCTGGTGGGTTGTCAAATGAGTAGTTTGAAGCACCTGGAAAAACCCAAATGATCTTGTTTTGCCCAGGTGGGCTTGTGGCTGTGTCAAGGGTCTTCTCTCTGGGTGAGAGGAGGAGGAAGGTGGAGAAAGAAGTGGTCTTACTCCCAGGGAGGGAGATAAAAGAAGCTGCAAAGAAGTTAACAGTGAGCTCAGCCTGTGATGGCAAGCCCGTTCCGAAATAAGGATAACATTGAGGTAGTCTTTAAAATCTCACCATACAGGTTGTTTGATGGCAGTGGAGAAGCTGTGGTGAAACCTGGTGTTTGGTGGTCTGGCTTGTGCCACTGGCACCTGCAAAGCTGGGATCTTGGCTGGCCGGGGGGGCTGGGGCCCCTCGAGCCCCCGCAGACGAGGCTGGAGGCAGCCGGGCACCTTTCGTTTGGCCGTGCCGTGGCCAGGCTGGCGCCCAGGCCCGCTGCACCCGCCGGACCCCAGTGCCACCTTCCGTGCCTCAGTTTCCCCACACGTGAGGGCTGGTGGGTGCCGGGGGCCGCCGTGGGGTGGGATGGGGCCGCAGCGCCGGCGGTGCCCCGGGCCGGTGGGGGGGGCAGAGGCGGCCCCGCTTCCTCCCATTGTTCTGATCGCGGGGTGGGGGACACACGCCCCCCCCCCCAACCCCCGAGGGCTGCGGCGAGCGGGGTCAGCATCTCCCAAAAAAAGCATCTTCTTCCCAAAAAAGCATCATATCCCCATCGCCCCCCCCCCCCTTTCGGGGCGCTGCCGCGGGCGCGCAGCCTCCCCCGCGCTTCCTCCGCGCTTCCCCCGCGCCCGCGGAGCGCAGGGCGGGCGGCGCCGCGCAGGCTGCCGGCGGCGGGGGGGACGGACGGACGGACGGACGGCTGGCTCCTCGCCGCACCGGCTGCGGAAAGTTTCCCTCCGGGCTCCCGCTCGCATCCAGGCCTGGGACCTTCTTAAAAAAAAAAAAAATTAATTTTTGTTTTAAATTTCTTTTTTTGAAGTTATTATCAGTGTTTTCGGGCGGCGCCCGGGCGCGGCGAGCACCGGGCGGGCCCCGACGGGACGGGGCTGCGGGGGATGCGCGGCGGCGGAGGCGGCGGAGCGGAGCGGCCCGCCCCGGGCCTCGGCGGGCGCCCCCCGCGCCCCGCTGCCCGCGGGAGGCCGCCGGCCCCCGGGGCCCCCCTCGCCCGCCCCGGGGCCCCCCTCGCCCGCCCCGGGGCCCCCCTCGCCGCCGCTCTCTGAGCCCTCCGCGGCCGCCGGGCCGGGGGGGCCGGGGGGGCGGGGGGGTCCCGGGCCGGTCCCGGGGCCGTTGGGCAGCGCTTCCCCGGGAGGCAGGTTCCCGGGGGCGGCCGGGCGGGACGGGGCCGTGCATGGCACCGGCACCCCCTTTCTCAGCCTTTTCTTTTTTTTAAACTTCATTTTTCTCAAAGGAGCTCGCGCCATTAGTCACCTTTTTTTTTTTTTTTTAAATTTTTAATTATTTTTTTTTTTAAAACATTTCAACCTCAGGACGGAGAGGTGCGGTCGTTTCCCGGGCGCGGGCCAGCCTGCGGCGCCGAGCCGTGCGCTCAGGTAAGAGCGGCACCGGGACCCTCGGGGGGAGGGGGTCGCAGCGCTTTTCTTTGTATTCTGACGCAATAACTACGTGTCACCCCCCGCGCAGGTACCTGCGGGGCGGCCGCCCCCCGCCCCGAACCGCGATACGAGGCCGTGTCACCGGTTGGTTTTGGTTTTTATTCTTCTTCGAGCTCCTGAGGAAGCACCAGCCTGAAGCCGGGCTGGGCAGTTACTGCTGGGGGCCCAACTCTCATCGCAGCCTGGGTTTATTTTCCACCGTGTGTGTCAGATTTCAGTAGTTTATGCCCGGTTTACGCTCATGTGAACTGCCTGAGAACTGGGTCATTACTCACCCGGGCTGATTCAATGTACGTTTGAGTCCAGGAGAGTATTTCTGTTGGCTTTTAGTGAATGTTTTTTGGCTGGGAGGTTTCAGTCCTTACCGGTTTTAGGAGTCCCGGGGAAGCTGATGGGGCAACCTCGGTGAGAAAGTCTTAGTCATGTGTTTACAGAGCCTGGCTGGAGGGTTCCTGTTAGATGCTGCGTTCAGATCTCCGCCTCTGTGGTTTTGTTTTACACCTTAACGTTTATTAGATGAGATATTTTAAAATACAGGGATTAATAGTGATATAACGTCCCTGCTCCTCCCTCGCGTTTTATTGTAAGGTGAGGTACGACACTTTCCCCCAAATGACAACAGCAAAGCCAGCGCCAGCTCCATGTTTAAACCGGGCCGGGCCGCGGTGCAGCAGTCGTTGAGTGGGGCTTAGCGGTTGTGTTGGTTATGGGTTATTAAAACCTCAGCCTGTGATGCAGCGAGCTGGATCTAAACGTACTGTAACTGTTTAAATCAAATATTTATGGAATGCTGCTCACTCCCGCCGTGATATCTGCACTGATTGGCTTTGGGGAAAATAAAAGTGCCAGATTGATGTCTGTTAAAGGAAGTTAGTGTGTCCTGGTCCAGGCAGATGCTTTGCTGGAGACCCCGCACAGAGGTATTGGGGCTGCCCCG
This sequence comes from Phalacrocorax aristotelis, assembly GCF_949628215.1. NCBI lineage: Eukaryota > Metazoa > Chordata > Aves > Suliformes > Phalacrocoracidae > Phalacrocorax > Phalacrocorax aristotelis. The sequence continues at coordinate 22,824,795 of NC_134286.1, read as the reverse complement.
CTCGTGTGCCCGGCGCTGGCAGGACGGCTCCCGCACGTGGTGTTCGGTCCCTGATTGCACAAGTGACCGGACGGATTGGGAATGCCAAGTTTCTGCAGTGCCATCTCGTTTCCCTGCTGCTGTGTGAACGCTGATTGTGCCCTTGTGCACAGCTGGAATGAATTAATTTGATTTCTACACGTTCCTGTAAGGCGAACCGACCGAGCGGGGCCGTTACGTGACGAGAGCCGCTCGGTGCAAAACCTCGTGTCCGCCGGTGTCACGGGCGGCCCGGGCGCTCGCTGCGGTGGGGACGTGGGGCATGACGGGCGGCTGTGCGGCCTCGGGTGGGCTCTGTCATGCAGAGAGGTTGCAGTGAGCTCGCTGCCGTGCTCTCCTGCAAAAGAGGACCCGTCCCTGAGCCCAGGGCCTCGGCCGGCTGCTGGCAGGGCTCTCAAACCGGAGCTCGATGACCATCGCTTGCACAGGTGGGATGTGGGCTCTTTGGCACTGAGGAGCCGGTGGTCCGAGGGGAGAAGCTGCTTGTGGGAGGAGGAGGAAGCAGGTGCATTGCACGTACGCGTGCAAGCAAGGGCAGGGAAAGCGCGTCGTCTCCTTCGGGGGAGCCTCCGGATGAGTTAAGCTGGAAGCACTGGGGAGAGGTCTGCCTCGAGAAGATGAGCCTGGAAACTACGGTTCCTGATCCTGGCTACTAAAAGTCATGGGTGCGATAGGTTGATTTTCTGGCCCTTTGCTCCGTGTTTGGTACATCCCACACCTATTGCAAACTTTATTTCTTTCCATCCTGGTTCCCCAAGCACCGGAGTCCCCTGCCCTCTCCCGCTGCTGTTACCGCTCGTTTTCCTGAGCTTTAAACGGTCCTGCTCGGTGTTTTTTTTTTTATTCTTTTCAGCTTGCAGGCTCCTGTGAAACTTCCAGGTGAAGCATGAGAATGGGTTTGCTTTTGGACTTACCTTACTAAGACCTCTCAGAAATGGTCTCGGGAATCCTGAGGATCTGAGGCCGGGTGCTGAAAACCACCCAGCTAATTACGGCAACCCGGTTATGCTTGGAGCAATTATTTCTGCCTGTATTTACCTGGCTGTTTGTTTGTGTCTTGTGATCTCAAAGACTTCCCCAATTTTTGCAATAATATTAGCTGTTTTAATAAAATTACTCCGTCTCGCTTTAAAAAAAAACAACCCAAACTTGCCATAAATAACATGGGTAAAAAGAGGGGGGAGGTAGAAGGAGCAAACAAATGCCAAAGGAGCGCTGCTGCTGCTCAGCCGGCTGCGTGGCCGCTGCTGCCCCGGGACGGGCGGGTGCTGCTCCCACCCCGGCCGCCTCCGTGGACCAGGTTCCTGCCAGCACCACGAGCCAGGGATCTGAACACGTGTCTTGCCCGGTGGCCTCTTGCCAGCTGTGTTTCAGGGCATAACCATCACCCGCTTTGCTTTCTGTGGGGCTTCTTTTTAATTTAAGGCTTGTTGTATTTGGCCTTGTTACATCAAACACGCAATAGCTGTCTGTGGAAAAGAGGTTATTTCTGTGCTCGGTGCTGACATTAGGATGCAACGTTAATTTTCCTTTAAATGACAGATTTATTGGAGTTTCTTCATCTACACAATATGACCCGAAAACCTGAGTTCTAATTTGCCAGAAGGGGGCATTTTGCAAACATTATAAAGGATTTCAGTAGCACGGGAGTTGGGCAGGGTGAGCTCGGCTTGATAATTACGCAGGCCGCGATGCACGTTTGGAAACTACAGCCTCCTGGGGAAGAGTTCCCTGGTGCCTAAACAAAATTATTGTGCGCCTACACGCTGGAGAATGAGGTTTGGAGTGTTGCACGCGGAGGGCTGCGTGCAGCGAGGCCGGCTACCTGTCTGGCTGCAGCCTGCAGGGCGCTGAGTGGATGCTAAAGTAAGACATCATGGAGTAGTGTTGGATTTTGTTTTCAATGAAGCCACTTAAAAATGCATTTTCCAACTATCTGCTGGTAAATGGTTTTTTTGCTGTAGGTTGAGCTCTGAGAGCTTCCGGCTGCTCTGCTGTTTCTGCACGTGGTTTTTCCACTCTTCCTCTCTGGAAAGAGGGCATCGCCCCATCTGGAGCCCGTAGCTCTGTGTCTCCCTGCATTTAAACATGTTGCTGAGTTGCCAGTTGCTCATCCCGACCCAAGCCAGACACACGTGGCCGGTAAAGCCAGTCCTTCGCTGTGGAAACACCAAGGAGCTTTGCTGGGGCTCTGGAGGTTGGTTTTCTTGCGTGGGGTGCGTGTTGGATTTGGGGTCCCACCCAGCACACGCCTTCTGGCCGCACCGTCTCTGTCCCCATCTCTTCTGTCCTCATCCCAAACCCAGAGGGCCCTCCTTAACCTTGGGATCGAGGCTTTGCTTTCTTTGCATTTAAACATTTATCTGCCCTAGATGCAGCTGACTCTCTGTAGGAGGCTGGTCGGGGTTTGCCCCCTCCCTGTGCTGGTGGGGGGCAGTCCTGCCCTGCGGGGCACAGCCTTAGCTGGTGGGAGCTGCTAAGTGGGGGCGCGACGCTTCTCATCCCCTCTTCGTAGCTGGGGAGACCAAGATAGACACCAGTGAGGTGAGCTGATGGAAGAAATGGGGTGAAAAACTCTTGCTTCTGCTTTACCTGTCTCGTGTTCAGCGTGCCAGCTGCTGGGTGTAGTTTGTCCTTGGAAGCTGGTTTTGCCGTGTATCGGCGTATCGCTGGAGCAAAGGCCCCGAGCACTGGGTCTTGAAACAGCCCGGACCGATGTGCTGTGCAACAATTTGCGCTATATACGTGCTAAATCCAGCAGTAAGGGACTAAATTTGGCCAGCTGTGTTAGTTCCCAGCGGTCTCCCGAAGCATCCCAAACTGTTTGGGAGCGCGGCTGAGGTGCCATCACCTGTTTTGTGACCTTTTTCCTCTTGAAATAAATGCTGAGCTCTCTACATGTCCATGGCCAGGAGGTTCCTGAGCTGGTGGGGAAAGGACTGCTGCGCAGTGTAAGGGCAGGTGCTGCTGGATGTAAAGGAAGATGCTGGTATTTTCCATATTTTACTGTGGATGCTTTTAGGCAAGTAGGTAACTTCAGGGTCAGAAACCCTCGTAGAAATGGTTTCTGCCCCTTTTTGAAAACGAACAATGCCAACGTTTGATGACAAGTGGCACAAGTGGGGCTAGAGAGATGGTAGTGGTGAGTCATTAGAAAGATGCTGGGTGTGCGAGGGTGGTCCTCCTCCCCGTGTTGCACGCTGAACGTGGGATCTCCCGCAGCGGAGAAGGGTCAGAGGTCCCTGGGCCGGGGATGGGATGGCAGCAGAGCCCAGGAGCGCGATGGTTGCAGCTTCGAGCCCGTAGCTCTTGTATCGTGCTGTCACATAGAAAGGTAGAAGGCTCTTGAGCTTGGAGCCGGGCGCTGGTGGAATCTGTGTTGAGGACACTGGTCCTTTCCTGGTTCACTAACAATTCTCCCCATCTCTGCTCAAATCCTCGAGCCCAGCAGAGCTGTGGAATACCCAGTTCCTGTTTTCGCTGTAGGAGTTTTTCATTTGCTTTTCTTTGTGTTTAGGGTTGCAATCCATTTTGATCCCTCGTTCTCTGTAGAAGCTCGAACAGGTCAACACTGGAGCATTTTGAATGCAATTGCTACCTCTCGGTGTCTGATGCAGTGCCAACGGTTGCTCTTTCCTTGCCGGGACCTGTGCCATCTGTGGATCAGTTGCCCTCTGAGAGGTGCACGGGGCCAGCCCTGCTCCCGAGCTTCCCACACCACGAGAGCCATGATGTTTTTCAGGTTTGCCCCAGCCTAGCCGAGATTGAAGCCTTTCAAACCATAGCCCGCTCCGACGTGATGTTTTCATAAGGGCTGTGCAGGGTAGTGAAATATCCGTGAGAGAAAGCCGCGTCCAGATGTTGCAAAAGGCTCGGTGCGATAATTAATTATCCACAGCCATTCCCAGGCTGGACAGCTTCTGTTTCAAGCCACTGGTGCGGTTTTGCCTGCTTCCCGGCCTGGACTTCATCGCGGTGCTTTGCTTGTTGCAAAAACCAGCGTCCCCGGGAGCCTCGAGGAGTTGCCCTGGTGCGCTGAAAAGCGGCTTTTCTCGTGGCAGCGCTTTCCCATGGTATTTTCTCCCGGGAGCTGGCGCGCGCCGCCGCACAGGAAATTCTGGTTGTACCATTATTGCAGAGCCTATTGTTTGGGGCAAGAGCAGGATTCGGTCTTGCTCACATCCTAAAATGCCTTGCTGCATGAAAAGGATGTTGCAGAGTATCCAGGGTTGCTGGTGGAGAGGCAAAGCTCAAAGCTGGTTTTGCACAGGGTTCACGCTTAGCCTAGATCCCCGCGTTTCTGCTCCAAGTCGCCACTTGGGTTTTTCACAGGAATCCTCAGGGTTAAAGAAAATGTGGAGTGAAACCGGAGTCAGGGCATGGCCCCTCATCACAGTTTGCTGCTTCTTGCTGCCCAGCCCGCTCCTGCTTGCGGGTGATGTGCGGCAGACGCATCAAGCGGTGCGAGGGATACAGAAACCCAGGAAAACCCTGCCTTTGAGATGCCAAAAAATGCGGCCTGGGTCGCACAGGGGTACACAGGCAGGTGCAGCACGTGGCAGGCTCTGTTTTCATCTGCCACAGTCTCGTGGCGTGACTGAGGACGCCTGTTAACCTGTCTGTGCCTCAGTTTCTTATCTGAGCGCTGGAGCGAACGCTGCGCTGCCTGTGTTTGCTTTCACTTTGCTTTTTTTTTTCTTCCCCTTAACTAATCTTTGTGGCTTAGATGGTTGGCAGCGATAGCCCGTATTTCCCAGGCTGTGCTATCCAAGTTGCAAAACACCATTCCTCACCCGTGCAAACCACAGGTCCTCTTGTGCAGGGCTGCGTGTAATATTTTGGCTACAACTTGCCCAAAGCTTTGCACTCCGAATTGCGCTCCCCCTCGCTGTGGGGACGGTTGCTCGCCCCTCAAGTTGCCTGCCCAGGCTCTCGGCTCCCCCTCACTGGGTTTTTCGTTTGCTTTTGGCTGCCATCCCGAAAGAGGGAAAACACCACACTGAGGGAGGTGTAAAGAGTGAAGCCACATGGGTGACATTGCTCCGCTGCTGCGCGGCGGGGCAGAATTAAGCGTGGAAGTTCCCAGGGCTTTTGCAAACTCTGCATCCCAAGAATTGACATTTGCTGCCCTCAAAAAGGCCCGGAGAGCCTGCACAGGCAGCCAGCCCCACTGCCCACGGGCTGCACGGAGCTGCCAGCGACCTGCCCTGCGCTTGGAGGGCATTTGCTGCTGGAGGCTTGTCTTGGTCCAGATGCAGTGCTTCGGTGTGTGTAGGTGAGAAGGAGAGCTCTCTTGGATCTCGCACTGGCCAGCGAGGGTGTCATCAGCATGCAGGAGGTGCGCGCTGGCTCCTTCGCTGCTGCAGTGAACTGCTGGCATCTTCAGTAGGCGCCCTGGCTTCAGTTCGAGGGCTCTGCTGCATTTGTGGAAACAGGGTGCCTGACGCCGCTGTGCGCTGGCACGAGAAAGCGAACCAAAAGGCTTCTCTGATGCTACGGTGACAAGCGGAGCAAAGCGTGTGCCTGGCAGAGGGACGGGGAGCCTGGTGGTAGCGGTCCTGTGCCCCTCATCTGAACAAGCCACACTGGGAGCGGTTGTAGCTCGTTTGCTCTTGCTGCACTGCTTACACCAGGCTGGCGCGGGGTAGCAGCTGATGCCATCCCACTGAAACTGGGTTGACATTGTCTGCCAGAGGCCTCCCATACACTCAGAGACTTGTTTGAGACAACTACTAATCAGTTTAAAACTGTCCCGTTTCACTTGCGGATATGAAAAATGCCTATTGTGTGTAAAAACAATGCCACCGATGTGAGCGTCTGCCCTCAGCGCTGGAATTGTTTCACCCAAGTGGTATGAAGTCACACGTCTAGCCGGAGCAGGGTGGTTGCGGAGCCTGCAGGCTCTCGGCTTCGGGCAAGTGGTTGGTGCTGGGCTTCACCGTGGCACCGTGGCAGTGCCCAACCGGCCTCTGCTGCCCGCGCTGGTGTAGAGGATGCTGTTGGCTGGGTGGCTGGAGGGTGGCACCAGGGTCCTGCCTCAGCTTGGGCAGCGCAGCGGAGAGCAAGGAGGAGGAGGAGGAAAGCGTCCACCAGGTTTCATAGCAGCGCAAGGAGTTGGGTTTGCACTGGACGGACGCTTCCTGGCAAGCAAAGGCACCAGCCCCAGAGCCTGTTACCGTCTTCCCATCCCTCCCTTCTGCCGTAGGGAGTTCGGCAGCGTTCCCGGGTGCAGAGCACATCCTGAACTCCCCCTCCGCTCTCTGATTTCCACACCATAGACCAGGGCTGGAAAAGACAGCAGCAGCAGCGAGAGCAGGCAGGCAACACGCACCACGTCCCTCGGTGACCCTCTGCAATCACGCTTGCAGCGTCCACTTATAGATAATGGGGAAAGCCAGGAGAAGAAGTAGGGCTGAGGGTGGTGTCCTGTAAGTGTGTTGACACCACGCCGAGTGCGGCTCCGTGGGGTGAGCAATGCTGGCAGGCTGAGTGCGGCCGGGGAGGATGCCCAGGAGCCCACCCCAGCCCAGGCGATGCAGTCCACAGCCATGGGGGATGATGGCTGCATGTGTTTCCCAGTGAGATTTTATACAACAGCGACCAGTGAGTTTACTTTATATGGTGTAAGTCCTGCCAAAACAATTTCTTCCTGTTATTGCTCCTCCAGTCTTAGCGGAGCGATAAGAGCCTTTTGCAGGGAGCTGGTTTCTCCCAGGGGCTGTCCTCTCCAAGCCGGCAGCTTTGAGCAGCAACTCCCAGGGCGACTTTCCACTGTCCTTTAGCTAAATTTAAAAGTTATGTTTAGGTAAATGATAAAAGGAACATCTGAGTTCCTTTCTCTCAGCCTGTGCAGGGTCTCTCTGCCACCAAATGGATTGGGTTCATTTTATGCTGTGGTTCCCATGAATTATCTCTTCAGTTGCAAAGGAGATGGTTCCGGGATGGCAAAGACCTTGGCCTTGAAGACAGGTGGTGTGTTAAGATATATTGAAGTGGAAGCTGAGACAATGTGGGGCTTTGCTTGGACCCAGACTGGAGCTGGGAGAGCGCCGCAAGGCTCATCACTCCCCCAGCTCGGACCTGGTGGCTCCAGCTGACGTTTCGTGTTGCCACACCATTTTATTCCCTGGCGCTGAGTGGGATGTAGCGGTGCCGTGCTCTCAGGGCTGCTGCACGCTGCGGTGATGGTGGTAGGTTTTTCTTCTGACCAGAGGGCTACACGGATACCTTGTGCTCCCCAGGAAGTAAAGTACCTTCCTTTTCCCACCTAATTCTGGCAGAATTAGGAAAATGGCATGGAGTTTCAATAGCTGGAAAGCTCTACAGGCTGGGGGAGCGATTTGCATGGAAAGCTTTCTCAGCTTCATAGCAAGGAAACACCCTTGCTACAGAAATGCTGCTGTATGTGGGTTTCCACTCGTGCAAAGGAAGGTTTTTAAGGCCAAGCCTTAAAAATTCTAATGGGAATGAAGATGGATCTTAAAACCCCTTCTGTTTGGTTTTTAATCCCTTTTGAGTGAATGAACTGAAGCTAAAGCAGAGCCACAAGAAGGTTTGCTGGGTTCCAGCGTGGCCCGTGGCAGGCGGTGTGGGAGCAGCTGCAATTGCTTATAAAGGAATCGTTTCAGGCTTCCCGATTACAAACACAGCGCCAGAGCTGGAAGGGCTCTCGCCACCACTTAATAATTTGACTGAATCGAATAGGCTCCGCTCCCGTTCCTAAGTGTGGGCTGCTGAGAGGAAGGAAAAACAGGAAAAAAGTCAGTTAGTTGCTAGGGTGAGGCGATGCCTTTCTGAATAAGGGTGGCAGGGCAGTCCCGTGGCACCGCAGGTCGTCACCTCACCTATGGAGAGCAAGCTTTGGGGTGGATTTGTGCCTGGAATGGTGTCTCTGGTGCGGTTACCCCGCAACGTGGCTGCAAGGAGAGCAAAAAGGCGGTGCTGCAAACCGCCCCGCGTTTGGGGCTTGCGTCAGAAGCGCTTGGCTGCAGAGCAGCTTTGTTGTCGAATTACAGCACATGAAGACGATGTTACCAGCCTCCTGCTCTTCCCATCGCCTCGTCAGCCCAGCCGCAACTTCTGCGAGGGATGCTTCATGCCCAGCGGTGCTCAGGTCATGCGGAGCGCTTCCCGCTGCCAGCAGCAAAGGCAGCTCGCTGGGGAGGCGAGAGGGAAGGGGCTAGGCTACCCAGCGGGACCTTCTGCCCGGGTCTAATGCTGTGAACTGCGTAAAGTAAGTTGGTGCTTGCAAACAGGGATCCTGCAGAGGGGAGCTGCTGGAGCAATGGCCAAATCTTTGCTTCTCACTCTTCAGCGGTTGATGTTTTCTCACTCTGGGGTCCTACAGCAGTGCCTGTCGTAACCCCAAGGGCAGGCATTGCCTTTCCAGCCCCTCTCTGGTCTATAATTGGTCCCTGCGACTTCTTGCCGTAGAAAGTTAAAGCCAAGCATTTTAATAAACTTTTATGAAGATAATGAGTTGTGTTAGAAGTATTTGTATAAAAGGGAAGCATAAATGCATTTCAGGGCATAAGCCAACCTGTGTTTGACACAGCTAGAAGCAGTTTTCTCCAAGGCACAGGTTATTCCATAATTGCTCATTAATGAAGTTCTTGCCTCCTTCCTCTGAAGCGTTTGCTCTTGTCCAGAGCATAGGAGGAAACAGTGGGTCATATGGAAGCCCTGCGCGATCCAGGCTGGTGTGTTTGTACTCCTTAACACTCCTCTGATTGTAATCAGTGGGTTTTGCACCCATAAAGATAGGGCAACGCTACGTAAACTGTCTATAATAAATATAGGGAGTCTATTCATATGGTTTCGGGCTTGAACTTTCTGAGTGATAATTACTCTATAACCTTTCCAGGTACTTTGCTTTGATTCCTGGAAAGCTTCACTTTTATTTACAGCCAGAGTTGAAAAAACAAAGTTGTTGTTCTGGGGGAAGAGCTTTAGCGCAGGATGCTGCGGGACAGCTCCACGGGTCTGTGCCATGCTAGAGCCAGGGGACACGGACCCCACTGCTGGGCAGTCCTTGGGGCACTGCAGAGAACAGCAAAAACATTGCCTGTCTTCCTTCAAACAGACCCACAAAAGGAGGTGCAACTTTTGCTGGGAGGAAATTCACTGTCCTAAGTCACTGATTTAGGTATAAAGTTGTCTTTGGAGACGAGGTCTGCATTTCCCCAGTTCTTTACATACCTGCTGCCTGAGGATAAATACAACGCAAGAATTAATATTGAGAACCCTAACTTGAGGTCAGTTGAGGCACTTAATTGCATGTTTGAGCGTGTAAGTGGGAAACGTGATTTTTGTCATGCTAAAGGTGCAGCTCTCCTCCGTGGCAGTTGGGACAGGGCTGTGCAGGGGCTGTTAGGGGTGTCTGCGAGAAGGACGGGCTGTGAGCATTTCCTGAGTGGGCAGGAGGGTCTCTAGAGAAGTAGCAGCGTGGGACAAATTAATCTGCAAAGAGTCCAGCCAAGTACCCTTCGGAGCCCTGTGTTAATCTGCTGTATCTTTCTGCTGGTGGTACCAAGATGGGGTTCAGCCGCCCGCGGCTTAACTTGTGATTTCTAGCTATTAGGGTGGGGGGAGACTACGTTTTGAGCTGGATAAACGACAGCCAGATTCGGCCTGGAGGCTATGGAGCCACATTGCTGTAGCGACGGGTCAGAACTTCATACTCAGCGTATAACTCGGCTTCCAAATTAGTTGCTTAATTCATTTATCTCTCCCTTTGCCCCTTCACTGCTATTGCATCCAACTGCCACTGAGGCCGGGGAAGCGGGGAGGCAGAGGAGGTGCGGCTTGGGAGGAAAGTTCAGCACAATCTTCTTTCAGGGTTGAAAACAAACTGAGCATGGGCGTGTGCCTTTGACGTGAGGATCAAAAAGATTGGGTTTAATTAGGTACATGGGCGCTTCCCTTGCTGCCTCATTCCTGACTTCCCTGGACCTGTTTCCGTCACCTGCGCGGGGCCGCGGGGCAGAGCGGTTGCTGCCCGACATGCGTTTCTGTATCGCTGCCCTCAGCCGACGCTGTCAGGACCGAAGCATCCTCCCGCCCGTGTGCTGGGGGGTAGCTTTTTGCAAGCCTCCCCGGTTGCCGCGTCTTTCAGGGACATTATTTTTGCCACGCTGACTGCGTCGGGTTTCTCGATTTTCTTGCTGTGAGTAGTTGTGAAATGGCAGCTGTTCTGCTAATGCCGGCGATGGCTTCCCTGCCGTCTGCTGGGATCCTCGCTCTCGTTTGCGCGCTGCTATGGGGAGGAGGGAGCATGTCATTAAAGGCAGACAAGGAAAAACCCACGGGCGATTGCAGTCAATGGAAGAACCCTCTGGCTTCTGTGGGAATTGAGTTTTGCGCGGGTTTTATGCTAGACAAGCCCATATCCTTAAACACTTTTTCTTAAGCACTTCTTTTGTCTCCTCTGAAGGAAGAAGGGGTCACTTTTTCCATGCCACTGACGTGAACGGTGAATCACAACTGTTGTGGGAAAGCGCTGTTGCTGGGATCGGTAACCTGTCAAAATATTTGCCATCTTCATCCCGATGTCCTCAGGCGTTTTGCAGCCCGTGCGCCAAATGGTTTGGTATGACCACAGTTCAGAGTGCTCTTTTGATGCTTCTCAAGTGGGATGGACAGGAAGGATTGACTGCTTAAAGAATTTTTATTTCAAGGGAGTGATATAGCCTATGTATGGGAGAGCCCGTTCGTTTTACTACAGGAAGGAAACGCGTCAGCGTGTAGCAAAGATCCAGCATACGGCCTGTAAGCCAAGGTGGTTTTGCCTCGGTTCTGAGTGCTAGCTCTAGCCAAATAAAAGACAGAATGCTGGAATAACATCCGGAAAACTCAGCAGATTTTGCAAACCCTGGCAGTGCCGGTGAGCTGGAGCCAGGGCAGGCCCTGCCCTGCCTGTACGGGCAGGTCGAGCGCCAGCGTGGGAGTTTCTGCAGCTCTTGCACCAGATGAGCAGGGTTTGAACCTAATCACGGAGGAAACACGAGCTAGTGCGCCTCGACTCCTGGCGGGCTGGTCCGGTGCCTCCAACAGGGCGCATGTCCTCGCAGAAACGCATATCCTTGTCGTTCCCAAGGTGTGCTATTGCGTTTGCAGTCTGATGCCCGGCTTGCCTGTGGCCTGCTGCTGTGAAGGTCCAGAGCCTTCCGGAGCTGTGGCAAGGGTATCGCCACTGCTCGGTGTTAGCTAAATATTGTAACCTATAAAGAATTTAGGTTGGTGTGACATGAGCTGGCAAAGCAGCGTGTCGTTTTTTTTGCACGATAGCAATGTTTGGATATTCATGCTCTGCAATTTCTTTCAAAAAAGTGATGTTGCCTGCATGTGTTCCCAAACCCCTTGTGCTTCTAAAGCACAGGCGAAGGTGTAAGTGCACTGGGCTCATCCTTGGAGAAGGGGAGATGCACCTTCAGAGGGGACGTGATGGGCACTTTCAGGGTGACTGGTCCTGTCCTTTCCTGCCTATGGTTTTTGTTTAGTCCCTTGCCACTGTGGCAATAAATTCACTTGCTGTTGAAAAGGAGTTATTGGAGAGACTTAACAGGATATAGAAAAGGGTGAAATAAAAAGATGCCTAATGCCTGGAACAAATTCCCCAGCTCCTTGTAAAAAAGATTCAGGCTTTGTTCCATAAATGGTGAAAAGGGAGCCTTTAGCTGCCTCTGCTCAGCTGGGCTTTTAACCCTAAAAAAGGGATGATAGTATCCTCGTGGAGGGCAGCGTGGGAAGGCAGAGGAGACCCGACCGTGTGGCCACCTGTGTGTGCACAGCCCCATCCCGGCGGCCGGGGTGCATGGCGGGGGCACAGCCGGAAGATGAAAAAGCTCATCGGTAATGATGCTAATTGAATCCGATGTTGCTTCCCTATGTTCAGAGCTGGCTGCGGCCACCGTCGCCCGGCGGAGTGTGACTGGCTGGAGCGGGGCCCCGGTGCGTGAGGAATGTGAGCTGACAGCTCCTTTTGCAGGGAAAAGCCACGCTGGTGAGACCATGCAGCGGTCCAGACAGGGGATGTGCTCGTGGTGCCTGCTTAAAAGCTGCTTGTTTGGTTTAGTGTCCATATCGGGTTGGCAGGGCAGGCTTGCATGGACAAACTAAGGTTTTGAAATCTTGGGTTATAAGATGTGCGTGTGGGGACCAGCTCTAGCCGAGCCGGACTGCACGAATGCAGGAGAAGACCTACAGCAATGGCAGCAGTGCCACCAAAACCGGCTGCAGACAGCACCTACCCACCGATAATTCCTGCAAAGCAACCGCTGTGTGCGCCAGCCTGCGGTCACAGCCAGCGTGTGGTGGCGCTGGGTGCAAATAAGGGTTATTTTATGTTGTTGCTGTTGAGGGGGGAAGGCAGGAGAAAGGTCTCTGCATGGCTAGGAGGCACCTTGTGACTTTTGGGCGTGACTGGATTTGATGATATGCCTGCCTTGTGAGGGAGAAATAAGGCGCAGGTGGGTGTCAGACCCCTAAAGCCTCCGTGCCTGTCTGGGGTGAAAAGCCCCAGCCAGCCAGCAGCCTGGGCACCCAGCAGTCATGGTGCTTCTCTAGAACAAAAGATTAGGTTTTTTCCCACGTGCCTAAAAGCAATTTTGTGCAAGGCCACCTGCCTCCCCAAGTCGGATATCCCGGCCCGCGGCAGTGGCCGAATGCCCAGCAGGTGTCATTGGCCTGTTTGGAACATCAAACCTCCAAATACCCAGAAATTGGGTTGATTTTACTCCAAAGCAGTGCAGAAGACTTCTAAAGCAATTGTTCACCGTTGAAGGCAAAGACACTTGTACACCTGATACGCTCGGCTCCAATCTGAGAGCTGCCACCAATTTCGGAGCACGGTAAGGCTATACCTCGCCTTTTAGTGAAAAGGCTTCGCTTGATGGATTAGGTTTTCTACAACGTGGTGCTTGGGGAATTGAGAGCAAACCAGCCACCAACCGTTCAGTCCTGTGCTGTTGTGTTTGAAGGAGGTGTTGGTCGTTGCGGTTTGCTATAAAGCAAGGCTGTGCGGCAGGATTATTCCCATCAGCCCGTGTTTGAGAGGTGGGAGCAGCCCTCCAGCCTGCGTCCGTTGCCTTTGCCTTTCCCTCCTTTGACACCGCGATGCGTTTGGCCTGATTTGATGGAGAAACCTGAAGGAAGTGATGGTTCCTGTTCAAACTGCTATAAGGAAAAAGGGCCTGGGAGAAAGAAGTACAGGGGAAATCCTACCCATGTAGCTGGCTAAAAAGAATAGGTCACTTAATATCTGTCTGGAGATGGAAATAGGGCCTAGAGGGAGGCAGGTAACTTGTGTGTGAGATGCCCTTTGACATAGCCAGGGCAGCGTAAGGGAGTTGCTGAGTAATGTGCTGAAATAATTCTTGGAAATGTTTGAGCAGAACTGGTTTTGCTGCATGTGCTCCCAGTTTTTGCATGTGAATTTGGGGCCGTCGTTGGACTTGGCTCTTTGTTTCTCACCCTGAGCCGAATGCGCCGAACATACATTAACACAGAAACACGGATCGCAAGGTCTGTAACTATGGCGATGTATCTACAAATGTGACCCTCCGCACCTAATTTCGGTATTGGCATCGGTGAGCTGCTTTGTAAGATGGCACTTATTTTTTCTAGTAGTAATTCCATGTCAAAGAGGAAATATAAATAAACTCCCCAAACAAAAGAAGCAAGGAAAAAATAATTCTTTCAAACATTTGAGCAGGAACAATAGGGTAGGATATGCACCCTCTGGGGAGAGCTAATGGCTGAAACCGATAGGAGCACAGTGCATGCCTTACTCGGCTTTGTAACTCGCGCAAAACCTTTGCTAAACCAAAGATTATTTATAGCAGACGTTATGGCAGAAGCATGTGTGACCTGTAGGCTCCCTGCTAGGGGAAGAGCTTTCCTGTACTGTCTCTGGGATACAATAGACAATTATTTAGACACTATCTTTGTCTCAAGATATAAACAATTAGATGCTGGCTACTGGTTTCTGTTCTGACGTTCAGGCTACGGGCAGCCACGCTTTGTTACTTCAGGGTTTTTAGAGAAGGAAAGGATTTTTAAGGGGTTGATAGTGGAGAAATGTCATAGCTGTGAATTTCCCGTGGCACCTCTACTAAATTGACTAATTGGGAATGCAGAGTAATGTCACAAGCACCATGAAGCCGTTGCCTTCCAGCATCCTCACGGAAGATGGCAGCCAGTGGCTCGCTGTTGTTCAGCTGACGTTAATGGGGCGTGTGTGGGTGTAGATCCCCGAATCTGCCTGAACTGTTGCGTTTCGGCTCATCGCTGTGGTATTAGAGTACCTACATCTGCAACTGGATAGTAATTAAATGTTCTTATATATAATTAACTTTTAACAGACTACTGAAGAGCTTAATCTACATGTAACGGCAGATATTTCTATATTATAATGACAACAGTCAATGCCGAATACCTGCAAAGATCGGGGAAACAGCTGTTTTTCTGGAATATGACTACTTTTTCAGGCTCCCTCATTTTATTGGCAGTCCCTGTGCATCCCGGGTGTCAATAGCAAAAGTGTCCTTTTGGATCTATTCAGCGCTCACCTTAGTTTTATTTTCTGTATAGCAAAAGAATTTAGAATTGCAAAAAAGGGCTTATGAAAATGTGAAGGAGTGTGCAAGGGATAATGCCACCACAAACACAATGCGGGTTAAATGGCAAAGGGCGTATTCTCATCTGCAATTCATGGGTCAGCTGTGCGAGTCTGGAGAAGCGTTTAGCAACAGGTATAATGCCGAAGCCTTCTGGGCTCTGTGCAGAGCCTTGCTCTGAAATGCAGCTTCATTAGGAACTAATCTGTTACATCTTCATCTTTTGATTCCAGTTAACACGGGCTTCTATAATGTGTTTTCTTCTCGAGTTCCTCCTGCTCAGCTTCGCGCGAGGAGTTAGATGATGGCTCTCTCCCATTTTCTGTGCAGGCACTGCAGATATAAAGCCATTGCTGGCTTGGCTTTTTAGGGCTCAGCGTGATGCAGAGCCAAGTGCTGGTACCCCGATAAGCTGCCTGGCACTTCTCTGCACCGTCACACCATTTCATCAGGCCCACCAGGCCCCGAGCGTGGAGCGGCTCGCGTTTGTGGTGAGCTGGTTCCTCCCCAGCAGCGCCAGCGCAAGTCCAGTTTACGTGACAGATGCAGCTGAGCAACTCTGTCTCTCCCTTGGCCACCAGCAAAATGAGTGCCCTGCTCTAATTTCATTGTGTTTGGCCATCGCACAAACTCTAAAGCTCCCTGAAATGGGAAGGAAGTAATGTTTAAATTATACATGAGTGAACTGATTTACTCAAACCAAAGGTTTGAGTTCCGTCCTTATGAACACAGAGGTGGAGCTATCTGTCTGTGCATCCGTCCGTCTGCATGGTGAATATTGATATTAACAGAAACACAAACGCAGTTCCAGTACTGTCAAAGCTTTGGCTTAAACCAGTGAAAACCGTGCAGGGCAGATGCGAGCTGCCACAGGGAAAGCAACGTGTTTGCCTGGTGTTAACTTGTCTGGTAGCTGCCCTCCGCGATGGAGTGAGACCGTTGCTGCAGATTCCCCGCCGAAAACCTAGTGTTTCTGTAAGGTCCGTCCGCTCCCGACTGGAAAGGGATTCAAACTGCTCTCCTGTCTGCCTCCTGCTCCTAATGAGGGGGTTTAACTTCCTGTGTAACGTATTTTGCAGAGCATGTAAAATGCTGGTTAAATTCTATGGTTGCTTCCTATGGGCACTTGCTCAGCGCTCCTCGGGGAGCCCAGCGCCGGAAAGCCGTAACTGCGCTTGCTAATGGCCTGGAGATCCCTTTTGCAGATGTTTCACTCAGGTTTCTTCTCCATGCTCCTTCCACCTCTGTATAAAAAAATTAATATGCAAGCTGCAGTACTGCCATGCCTGGCCTAAGCTCAGCAGCAAACCGTTCTTGTCCCGTAAACACAAGATGCTGAATTTTTGTAGGGGCTGCAGCAATTCGTGGTGGGAGGCTGTGAGCTGGGGATCTGCTGGGCGGGCAGGGGCTCGAGCGTGGCTGGCTCCTGCCGGCATCATCTGGGAGTGCTGTGAAAGCATGGATGTGGCTTCGCAGTTGGTCTGGAGCAGCACCGAGAGAGGCTGAAACGTCTGCGGAGACATAAACAGAAAGGGGGAGAAGTCACGATTCTCTCCCTATTTATTTGACCTAAATACACTGAAGTAACTGTACCCTCATGAAAGAGATAATTTCCTGACTCTGGAGAGCTTAACATCTGTTTCCTCCCATTTTTTTCGGTGGTAGAACATGGTAACGGAAGAACTGGCGGGGTTTTCTTTCCTCTTTTTCTTTTGTATAGCAAGAGGCGCTGCATGCTTGGGCTAAATACTCTCTCCGAGAGCAGACAGGTTTCTCTCAAGGGTTATATGATCATTTGTTCTCTATTTTCTCTCCTTCCTGCCTCCCCCCGCCCCTCCTGGAGAGGAGCGGATACACCGAAGCCCAGGCAGGACTTCCTTAGCTCAGCCATGCCTTCTGGCAGGCTGCGCCGCGTGCCCTCTCCCCATCACCCCCCTTTGCCGAAAAACAATGGCCAAAGGCTCCTTCTTGTTTGTTGTTTTGTATCCCGCAGAGGAAGAGCCGAGTGGAAGATCGTGTCCCCGGGGGCCCTCAGTGCATTCCAGCTCTGGCTGCCGCCTCGCAAGTCTGCCGGTGCCTCTGCTGGGCTGTCCCCAGGCCTTTAACACAAATCAGCAGCCCTGTGCGATGCTGGGGGTGGCCCAATGGGTTTTGAAGCAGATTTAGTGCTGCTGAAAGGTGAGAGAGGGGGATGGAGAGCCTCGGAGCGGTGTCTCGAGTCATTGCTCCACAGCAAGAGCAGATCCTGTCCTTTGAGCATCCAGCACAGCACAAGCAGTTGTGGTGCCAAGAGATGCTGGGCTTTTGTACTGACTATTTCTGACATGGCTTGAATCTCCTTGTGTGCTGCTGGTATCTCCTTTGCAGTTGGGGTGTAGCGAGCCTCGGACCCTCTATACCCCTGGCTGCAACACCCTTGAGATTGACCTTGGCTCTCTCCAGGTGCTTTCTGCCAGAGGCTCTGCAGTGCAGAGCACATTTCTCACATGTGACCCTGCCCGGACTGGCCTGAGGGCTACTGCACCACCAGTTTCCTCTTTGATCTCTTCAAAGGCTTGTTGCTCCTTACGACCCTAGTCAAAATAGTTCTTCTTTCGGGTCACTTGATAGAGGGGATTTACAAGTTGACTATAACCTGGATTATGCATTCTGTAGGGCCTCTCTGCCCTCGAGAGTGTCAACAGCCCCTCCCAATTTTGTGTCATTGGCAAACTTCATTAGTATTCCTTCCAGTCCTGCATCCAAGTCATTTATGAAGACACTAAAGAGTACCAGCCCTAAGATGGATCCCTGTGGAACCCCACTAGTGACTGGCCGCCAGCCCCATGTAACCCCGTTTACTGTGACCCTTTGAGCCCAACCCATCAGCCCATTGCTCACCCGCTGCATTACGTGTTTATCCAGCTGTGGGCTGGACGTTTTATCCGGGAGGAGGCTGAGGGAGACAGCATCTAAAGCTTTACTGAAATCCCGAAAGATCACACTGACTGGCTTCCCTTGGTCAGCTGGGTGGGTGACCCTGTCAGAGAAGGAAATTAACTTTGTCAGCCAGGACTTTCCCCCCGTGAGCCCGTGCTGGCTGGGACCGATGACTGCACTGTCTTTCAGGTGTTTTTCAATAACTCCCAGAATAATCTTCTCCATAATATTGCCAGGCACAAAAGTGAGACTGACAGGCCTGTAGTTACCGGGGTCGTCCCTGTTGCCCTCCTTGAAGACTGGGACAACGTTTGCCAGCTTCCAGTCAAGTGGGACCTCTCCAGATTCCTGAGAGCTTTGAAAAATCATTGAGAGAGGTCTCGCTCTGACATCAGCCAGCTCTTTAAGTACCCTCAGATGAATCCCAATACGCCGCATCGACTTATAGGGATCCACAGCTGGAGCAGCAGGTCCTGCACAAGCTCAGGGCTGATTTGGGAGTTTGTCATTCCCACAGTCATGGTTCTCTAGCCCAGGGCTCTGGGGGCCCCTGAGCCCACCATCGGTGTTGAAGGCCGAGGTGAAGAAAGCATTAGACATCTCTGCCTTGTCTATGTCCCTGTTTGTGAGGTGACCGTTCTCATCAAGTAACGGGCCAATGTTATTTCTGGCTTGCCTTTTGCCATTAATGTATTTTAAAAAGCCCTTTTTATTGTCCCTCACAGTACTGGTCAGCTTCAACTCTAATTGAGCTTTGGCTGCATGTGTTTCCTCCCTGCAGTGGCGAACAGCATCCCCATAGTCCTCCCATGTAGCCTGACCTTTCTTCCACTGGCCATATACTTTCTTTTTCCTCCTTATTTCTAGAAAATGATCCCTGGTCAGCCAAGCTGGCCTTTGCCTCGCCTGCTTGACTTTCTGTGCTTTGGAATCGCCTGCTCCTGTGCTCTTAGGAAGTGGTACTTAAAAAGTGATCAGCACTGATGGACCCCAGCACCTTCAAAAGCTTTTTCCCAGGGGACTTTACTAAGCAGTTCCCTGAGCAACCTGAAGTCTGTTCTCCTCATACCCAGAGCTGAGGTCTTGCTGGCAGTTTTCCTCCTGTCACCATAGATTTTAAACTTGACTACTTCGTGGTCACTGTGGCCCCTGATCCTCACTTCACCCATGAGGCCCTCTCTGTTAATAAGCAACAAGTTGAGGAAGGCGCCTTTCCTGGTGGGTTCCCTTAGTACCTGTACCAAGAAGTTGTCGTCCAGATGGTTCAGGGTCCTTCTGGACCTGTTTGTCCCAGCTGTGTGGTATTCCCAGTTGACATCTGGCAAGTTGAAGTCCCCCATAAGGACGAGAGCTGATGAGTTAGATGCGTCCCTTAGTTCCTTAAAGAACAACTCATTGACGACATCCTCCTGGCTGGGTGGCCTATGGTAGACTCCCATGACAGCATCTGCTTTGTTTGTCTGTCCCTTAATCCTTACCCAGAGGCTCTCAACTGTGCCATCGCCAAGTGCAAGCTCTGTGCGTTCCAGCTCCCCCGCTACATATAATGCCACCCCCCTGCCTCGCCTGCCCTGCCTATCCCTCCTGAAGGGCCTGTGACCATCCATCATGGCACACCAGTCACAGGACTCACCCTGCCGGGTTTCACTTACGGCAGTGATGTCATACCTCTGGGGCTGGGCCAAGGCTTCCAGTTCCCCTTGCTTGTTCCTCCTGCTGCATGCATTTGTGTGAAAACACTCCAAGTGCGGCTCATTGAGCCCATCGCCGCGTGTAGCAGCCTGAAGAGTCTCACTAGCAAGCAGCTCCTTTGGTGTGTCTACCTGTTGCCCATGGCTGACTAGCTTGGTATTGCCCTCTTCCCCCTTCCAATCTAGTTGAAAGCCCTGTCAATCAGCGCTGCTAGCTTGTGAGCAAAAACCCTTTTCCCCTTCTGAGAAAGCTGCATCCCATCGGATGTCAGCAGACCTGGTGTTGAACAGACCATCTCGTGATCGAAAAAGCTGAAGCTCTGCTGATGACACCAGCCTCGGAGCCACGTGCTGATCAGCTGGACCTGCCTGTTCCATTCAATATTCTTCCCTGCTACTGAGAGGATCAAGGAAAATACTACCTGAGCACCTGATCCTTCAACCATCCGCCCCAAGGCTCTGAAATCCCTTTTGATAGCCTTTGGACTTCTCCTTGCTACCTCTTCTCTGCCGACATGGAGAACCAATAGTGGGTAATAGTCTGCGGAGCTCACCAGACTAGGGAGTTTCCTAGTGATATCTCTTACCCTGACCCCAGCAAGGCAGCAGAGTTCCCTGTGGACATATTGGACCCTCCGTTCCCCTCAGAAGGGGGTCACCTATGACAACGATCCTTCTTTTTTAATTAACGAGAGTGGTCTTCATGCAGGGGGTGGATTCCCTACATGACGACTCCGTTTCCGGAAGGACCTCTGTCCACAAAATCAGTTGTCTGCCCTCCAAGTTCATGGAAAAAAAGACCTGCCCAGGAGTAGAGGAGGGGGTAGGTGCCATTTTTTCCTCTCTTCACAAAGTGTGTCTCAGGAGAAAAGGGGGTAATTGCAGATTTTCTCTATGAGATGGTTCTCTGAGTACTGGGACAGCAGCAAGGTAGGACCCAAACACTAGATCAGGCTCAAGACCAGTGCTTTTATCATAGCTCTCCCAGGCAAAGCAAAACGAAGTAATAGACAGCACAGCAAACAGCAAAAAGTGAAAACAGTCGTTAATTCTTGGAGTTTATTGTGCAGCGAAAAAGGAATCAAGCACTGGAACGTGTGAGGAAATGCATGTGTCAGCTCCCAAAGTAAATACACCAGGGTCACGATCCACAGCGGCCAATCAAATAACTGAACAAGTACAAGCCAGAAGTTTAATCTAGCACACACCGATCACATCTCTTATTATCTTGAACCCCTCGAGTCCCACAGTAGCTGCCAAAAAGGTTGTGGGTTAACCCTGGTAGGCTGCTAAGTACCACAAGGCTGCATGCTCACTGTCCTGCCCCTGCCAGCCCCCAGTGGGATGGGGGAAGAGGAAAGGAAGAACAAAAGCAAGAAAACTTGTGGGTTGGGATAAAAATTGTTTAATAAGGAAAGGAGAAGTGGAAGAAGAGGGAAAGAAAACAAAATGAGCAATGTAAAGGCAATTCCTCACCACCTCCCACGGGTAGACTGGTGCCCGACCAATTCCCGAGCAAAAGATGGCTAGCCTCTCTAAACCCCCTCTTTTCCCTTTTTATTGCTAAGTGTGTTACATGGCATGGAATATCTCTTTGGTCCGTTCAGGGCATTTGCCTGGTGGAGCCCCCTCCCAACCTGTTGCGCCCACCGCAGCCTGTTCACTGAGAAGCAGAGAAGGCTTTGACACTGTGCGAGCACTGTTCAGCAATAGCTGAAACGTTAGTGTGTTATCAGACAAATGGAAAACACAGCACCATACAAGCTGCTGTGAAGAAAATTAACTCCGTCCCAGCCAGACCCGGTACACTGGGAAGGAGGTAGTTCTGCCCACCCAAGCCCTTTCCTCCTGCCATGCGCCTTGTGTGTTCCTGTGGTTCTTTGGGTGAAAAACAAAGTCAACGTATCTTCTGTTTGGTTGTTTCCCCATCTAGCTCTGCTCACACCCGTAAATGCTGTCTTGGGGCGAGGGTCGGCGAGCAAACCTCCAGCTGCGGTGGCAGGAGCGGCTGGTGGCAGCGGGGAGCTGTGCTGGGTTGGGACGCGGCGTCTCCCCGTCCTCGCTGCCTGCCTGGGTGGAGGCTGGAGCCCTCCCATGTCAGCCTGCTCTGCTAAACGAAATTGCGTCCTGCTCAGAGGACTGATGCCGAGGCAATGCAACACAAACTTGGATTTACAGTTGTGTGCCGGGTCTGAGTGTGGGTGAAATTAATCCTCTGCAAAGATGTTTCCCAAAACATCGGCTGTGTGCCCTTATATTTTCCTCTGAGGGGTTGTGGTTTAATTGAGTTTTAATGCTTTTGTGGCTGAGAGAGTCCTTCCAAAATATTAAAGCCTGAAACCCCATTGTAGGTCCCCTTTCCTGACAAAGGTCCCGACTGTCCAGCATTTTTCGTATTTTTTTTGCTAGGTATGGGGCAGCTTTACAGCACTAAATATTTAAAGAAACCCCATTTCTGCTAGTTGACCAAAACCTGCAGTGATCTGAAGTAGAGGTCAGGAATTGTGTGCTGCCAGCCTTACAAACAGCCTGAACTGTGCGGTGTTAAAAGTTTCTTTCCATCATTGGGATCACTTGAGAAAACTCAGCTCAGCCTGGATCAGACCTTGCTAACTGATGCTTCCTCGCTAGCTGGTCTTGCTGCCCTGTTGCTTTTGGTAGGCATGTGGACATCCTTATTTTGCTATGGTTGTGGCTAGCTCCTGTAAATTTACTAAGCGCCAACACAGAAGAACAGGATTGCCCGGGAAAAGCATCAGTCCCTGAATGGTGCCTGGTGACAGCCCTGATTGCTTGGGCCTGATTCAGTGTCCTTTAAGTCTATGAGAACTGTTAACTTCAGTGGGTGTTACCTGGGCCTGCAGTGTTATTTCTGCTCTGGTATCCGTCTGCTAAATCGCACTTAAAAGGAGCAAAATTGCTATTACTCCCACCTGTGTCCTGCAAGAAAAGCCTTGTTGCCAAGGAAGTGTTATGCAATCGTGAATGATACACAATGTACCTAGTTCTTTCTTAAAGATTTGGATAATGCAAAAAAAATGGAAAGAATTTGGAGGGGGAATCATGGACATAGATACAGATGTTTGTGTAACACACCTGGTGCCATTTGCTTGGGATTTTGTGCAATTCTAACTGATTTATTAATCTCAGGGACCTGGAAAAGGAAGGTGAATTTTCAGAATGAAGGGCTACTGCATGCGTGGCAAGAACACCACCAGGGTCTTGTGCAGAGGCCAGGGCAGGGACCCACGTAGCTGCTGTAAGTTGGAGCAGTTTTCAGCGTGTGATCTAGAGCTGTGGTTTTATGAAACCATTTTCCTCGCCAGGCGAAGTGTTGTGTGTTATGTAGACCAAACACACCAGCCACAGCCACCTGGCTGAGCCACCCTCTTTGGGCTCGAGGTAGTTCAGAGGGTAGTGGAAGAGGTGTAAGGTAATAGCAGTACCTCCTGTTTTCTGTGGTTAAAGTCGCATACACAGAGATGGTAGTCGCAGCTTAGCTGCTAGGCGGCAACTTGCTACGACTTGACATCTGCAGCTGCGCCTGCGGCCCAAGGACGGGAAAAATAAAAAGGCAGTTGACTAACTGTTGTAGTTTTCTGACCAATAGGTGTTCTCAAAACTACATTCAAAGCAGTTCTTCAAAACCTCCTTCTCCTGCACCCCAGAAAGATGAGTAATGGTTCATCAGATACTCTCTTCTCCATACTCAAATTATATTTTATTATTATGGGCTTTAATGCCCCTGAGCCTGTGTGGTTTGGTTGATAAGGCCACCTTTTCTGTGTTTGGCATAGGTTTCCCGCAAGCGTTCTGCTGTTGTGTGCTTGCACAGTGGCACACTCTAACTTTGGTGGCTGTATGGGTTGACGGAATGTAGCAGATTTTAGCATCTGGTTGGGGAAGACCGAGCAAAGCTGGCTGAAATTTGTTCAAAAGCAGAGAATTTGCCTCAGTGCTGGAAGGCTTTGCTCTGGGTGAGGCAATGCCAGTCCTCGGGCTGGATCTGGTTCAGGTGACAGGGCCGGGATCGCGAGTGCTAGCAAAGCTGCGCTGCTGTGAGTTGGCTCCTGCCAAGGTTAGCCAGAGGTTTCAGTGTGTGCAGTCCTGCAGGTTTAATTGGTGTGAATTAGACAACAACAAGGTGTTTTTCTCATACTGAGTATTTGCTAGCAGCCGGTCAAAAGGCCCTCTGAGCACCACACCTGTGTCTTGCTATTCCATTTATCCCTCGGGGAGAGCTCTGTCAAAGCAATGATGATGGTTGCAAGGATTAGGAGAGGTTCAGGTGAGGCTGGGGCGGAAGGGAAGGTGAGAGGAGCCACCGAGCGCTGGTCCCCTGTCTGCTTAGAGTGCTCAGGTCTGGCTTGTGCCGGTGGCTCTAATTTACATCTGGGTTAAAGCTGCTTTTTAAAAAAATAAATATATACTTTTTTTTTTTAATTTCAAAGCCACCCTTGCGCCCTGTGTTTCTGGGTTGTGTTGCTGGTCTGGGGAGGGCCGTGCAGGATCCTTTACAGCCTCTCTTTTGCTCAACACATGAGAAACAGGCTGTCTCCTCTGTGCTAGCATCCCTCCAAAGACTTTGCAGACATGCCTGTTGCCTTTGAATCTTCTTTCCTCATGCAACATCCACCCAGCCAAAAACAATAAAAACATAAAACTGGAAAGAGAAAACAAAAAAAAAATGGAGACCTTTTGTGATTTTTGCCTTTTGCTGCCAGTTGGCTGCACAACTTGAAACTACTCAAATGCTCTTTTTTTTTTTCCACTCCTTCAAATCCATTCAAATGTGTTACTCTTTAAATTGCAGCAGGGATGCCTGTGAATAACTTGCAGATCCAGAGCGACAGCCCAGGGAATGAGGCTCTGGTCGCCTCCTCAAGCACCAGATGGAGGAACAGTCCCACTAAACCCTTGGGTTTTTGGGAACAAAAGCTTTCTGTGGTCTCTGTAGGGACCCAGGGCAACACAGCTCCTGCGTGAATTTGTGCTACAGGGTTTAAGTGGTGGCAGGCAGTGCCAAGGCCCCAAAACAGGCCTTTGCCTGGGGAAGGAGGTTCTTATTTAAGATTTCTGTCGTGGTTAGGACGAAAGGCAGCGGGCTGAGTAAATAGATGGCCAAAGCAGAGCAAGGCAGCGTTGCATGGAAGATAATTGCTCTATGGTTAGGCTGTGTAATGGTATGGGGGGTATTTGGTGAGGTGTTGGTACCGGGGGCTGTGGGGGCTGCTGTGAGGAAAGGCAGGCCAAGGTGGTCACGGCGGCGAGCCTGGCAATATTCCACAAGCACTTGGACAAGGCCCTCAGAGACGTGGTGTGAATGTTGGGGTCGCCCTGCGCAGGGACGGCAGTTGGACTCGGTGGTCATTGCCAGCTCAGGACTTTCTATGATTCTATGCCCGGCACTGCCGGTTCCACAGTGGCAGCACCACAGCCTGGAGCAGAGCCCGTCAACGGCACTGGCAGCGCCTCTCTGGAAGGGCAAAAACACCAGAGAGGAGTGAGATGGGATTAAAAAATGTGAGATACAGCGCTGTGAACCCCAAGGACAGTGAAGGTGGAGGGGAGGAGGTGCTGGAGCAGGGGGGTGTTCCCTGACAGGAATCGTGGCCTGTGGAGGCTCCACACGGGAGCAGGTTCTCCTCACAGGAATCATGGCCTCAAAGCATGAGGAGGAGAGAGCGGCAGAGAGGAGCCGTTATGTCCTGACCATACCTCTCCCAATTCCCCATCCTCCTGCACCCCTCGGAGGGAGGCAGAGCCATCAGGAGTGAAGGAGGGAAGTTGAGCCATGGGAAGAAGGGGGTGGGTGGGGGTAAGGTATTGTATTAGTTTTAGCTTTGTTTCTCATTATCCAAATCAATCTGAATTGGCAATAAATCAAATTAATTTTCCCCAAGTTGACTTCTTTCACCTGTGACAGTAATTGATAAGGGATCCCCATATCTTTATATCAACCCATGAGCTTTTTCATCTTTTTTTTTCCCCCTGTCCTGTTTGGGGAGGGGGAGTGATAGCACGGTGGGGTGGACAGCTGGCAGCTGGCCACGGTCAGCCCACCACGGTAGCAAACAGTCGTTTTTGCTACCCTAAGTACCGTTGGTGCCAAAAATGTTTGGCACAACCCCTGTCATGGCTGTAGCGAAAGCCAGATGACTGTTATTCATAGAAAAGCAGGATAGTAGTTGTTTCTGTTAAGGTTTTCAACCCCACTTGGCTGTGCTCTTGTTCCTTGGTGCCTCTGCCATCCGTGGAGGTCTTGCAGGTTATCGCTTATTGAAGACAGACATGGTGGTAAGGTAGAAACAGAGGCTTATTTGACTGAATGCAGGGGTGAGCCTTTCCTTGTCCATGAGGTGACCAGGGCAACAGCCGCTGCATGAATAACCTTCGTTTTAATAGAAACAGTGAGTGTAATGGGGCTTTTGTAGATACGGGGACTGTTCATAGAATAGTAAGAGTAAAATGGACAAGAGCGGGAGTGAGCTTCACGCCTTTGTGTCAGAGCGCGGCAGTGTGCCTGCCTGCTCTCCCTCTGCTTGGGGGAAAATGGAGAGCTTTTCCGTTGTCAAACCCGTGTCTCTGGGGCTGCACCCCTGCTTGTTCTTACTCTTGCTTCCTTCTTCCTCCTGAGAGTAGGATTAGGAATTGAGGGAATTTAACCCTGTTTAGTCCCTGGCATGTACTTCTGCATCTCGCAAAGGTAGACGACAAACCCAGAACCACCTTTTGAAGCTGTAGCAGCGAGACAGGGTGGAGGTATACCAGTGGAAGCTTTAGGATCTGTATGAGCAGTAGTTCAAATGTATCCCCACAAAAGGTTTGGAGTGGACTCCATTGCTGTTGCGTATGAGATATTTGTAGTTTTAATCCCATTCCTGTAGGGTGGAAGTCACTTGAGGGGAACACGTGTGTTTTGTGTAGTGTTGAGTGGTGGCCAAGCAGCTTTCATTTAGCGGTCCCGTTCCAGCCAGGGATTCCCTCGCTGGTGCCATAGCTATAGTAGGAAAAACCTGGCTGGGATATTCCCTGAGTTTTCTGATGTGGTAGTGTTTCAGAATCGCATTGGTTCCAGGAAAAAGCTCATCCTGACTTTTCTTTGAGTGCCTCCTGAATGAGAGACTGAACTCATCGGGAGTGCGTTGCTGGTTCCTGGCAGATGGGGCTGGTGAAGATGACAGCGGCATGCACAGGGATGCCTTACTGTCATTTCCTCTTTTCCTCTCTGCCATGTACTCTGACGTATTTAAAGTCCTAGTGATTTGCAAAATGGAGATGTGATTTATGGTATTCTGTGTATACTTTGTGGTAACTTTATTAATGCAGGAAGCTTATTTGGGGTCATTTAATTCTTTGGTCATTTAAATCAGATTTAAGTTGCTTTAAAATGTATATGGTTTGGGAGCAAAATTTCAGCCTCACTAAAATCAGTGGCAAAACCACCACTGCTACTGGGATAAGATTTGACCTGTGATGTTTTAACAAATGTGTCTTCTAAAAAAAAATTTTCTGCTCCTAATTGCATTCCTTTGTTCTTTTTTCCTTAAGTCTTGTGAAGAAAACAATCTGAAGAGAATGCATCTGTGACCCCTGATACCAGCTTGCAAGCCAGGGCGATGGAAGTAATAGAGGGCCACCGGCATACTGGTCCCGTGATAGCACCAAATGGATATGCAAACAGGATTTTCCAAGCAAACATGGAGGAAGGGAGTACTGATGCGTTGGAGGTCTGTGGTGCTGAGCAGTACACCTCCAGTGATGCAATGCTGAGTGAACGGGAGGAAGCACCCAGGTATAAGAAGACAACCAAGGGCAACCGGATCTGGAATTTTGTTAGACGAAGGAAAGGACTCTCTACAAATAAAGGAAGACCCCAGTCCATGATCCTACTGGGAGTTACCTCTGAGGTCTCAGAATTAAAAAAACCATCCTTCATGGACAGGGTAAGGCCGTTAAAAAAGGGAAGAACCTCCAGGATGCCTAAGAATGTGGATTTGAGAGCATCCAGAGTCCAGGTTGCTTGTGACCCTGAGGAGGACCATCATGCCAGCGGGCAAAGAGCTGTCTACAGGGTTAAGAAACTGGGTGACAGTCGGAGGCCCTCCCGCCACTCGTATGCAGGGTACATTGATGATTTGGATTCTTCCTTTGAAGACATAGATCTGAATATCAGCATTCCTGAAACTGATGCCAATGAAAGTAAATGTCTCAGGGATATCAGTGTCAGATTACACAGTGAAGATAATGATAGTAACTGCCATAAAATACCAGTGAGAAAGAGTGAGTCTTTGAATAAAAGTCCTGCAGTTACAGAAGGGGACAGTCAAAAGAGGTGTCCTGTGCTCCCACAGGAGGGCAGAAGAGGAAGAAGCTCTGACGTCTGGAGCTATCTAAAAGGAATTTCATTAACTAGCAAAGATAATTCAAAGCTTCCAGATCAAAGGGCTGAAACCAATTTCCAGAACTTAGAAAATATAACTGATCATTCTACTTCTTGTTTTGACTTTGATACGAGATGTGAGGAGAATCTCAGCCAGCGGAAAAAATCAAACAGCGCAACCAAAGCCACTCACTTTGGAGGTGTTGTGAGGTTCTTCACCAGTGTGGCAGAGGCAGCTCGGAGGCTGCGAGGCTCCTCGAGGGCATTTTCACCTGATGAGAAAAGGCCTCAGCGGAGTTTCCGAGGCTGGAGACAGGACAATACCTCCCACAAAGAGGGCTTGGTTATTGAGAACGAGAGTGCAACAGGCTTCTGCGCGGTGGGAGCGTGTCTGCAGTCCCCAGATTCAGGCACGTGGGACAATCTGAGCTTTGAGAGTTTGGTGGGGAAGGAGCCCATGCAGCACTGCAAAACCATAGAAGTATTGCAAGACATTGGCTCTTCTGCCCCAGGCAACGAGAATGATAGATTTAATGAAACATCACTTTCTCCCCTTGGGCCAGAACTATCCGTCTCCCGCCTGCCAGAGCTTGCAGATGGCTCTTTCACTGAGCTAAATACTAAAGACTCCGCTGAGGATCTGGTTGACCTTCCACAGACAACTCCGACTAAACAGATTCAGGATTCGGGCAGTACTCCAGAGAACGCACTGGTCATGGGCAAGGACCTGCCACGTTCTCAAGGTCTTCCTGTGAATAATCTGGATACTACGGACCTGGACCGTTCCTTAGCTGCTGATGGGGATTCCTGTGCAGTGACTGAGGCTCTGATCCACCTTCCACAGACATTGTTGACTAAACTTGATACCGAGGAGGTGGCTTGTGCTCCGGTGGTTGCTAAAGACATGGATGCATCTCCAGCAGTGGCTCAGGAGCTTCCAAAGACAGAACTGGATATGCAGGACTTGAGAAATCCTCAGTTGCCTTTGCAAGACTTGTCTGGAGGTGAGCTGGGGATTCGGGACTTGGGCAGTACTCCAGAGGGGACACAGGTCATGGGCAGGGACCTGCCATGTTCTCAAGATCTTCCTGTGGATAACCTAGATGCTGCAGACCTGGGCTGTTCTCCAGCTGCTGATGGAGACTTTTGTGCAGTGACTGAGGCTCTGATACACCTTCCACAGATGACCCTGACTAAAGTTGATACTGAGGAGGTGGCTTGTGCTCCAGTGGTTGCTGAAGACATGGATCCATCTCCAGCAGTGGCTCAGGAGCTTCCAAAGACAGAACTGGATATGCAGGACTTGAGAAATCCTGAGCTGTCTTTGCAAGACTTGTCTGGAGGTGAGCTGGGGATTCGGGACTTGGGCAGTACTCCAGAGAGGACACAGGTCGTGGGCATGGACCTGCCATGTTCTCAAGACCTTCTCGTGAATAATGCGGATGCTGCAGACCCGGGCTGTTCTCCAGCTGCCGATGTTGACTTTTCTGTAGTGACTTTTTTAAAATGTGCAACAGTTAAAGGACAGGTTGTAGTGCAGACTGATTGCTGCATTAAAAAGCGCGGAGCAACTTCATTTGTAGAACAAAACTCTGTAGAGGTAACTGAGGAAGCGGAACAGTTTAACTGTAACGACGAGTGTCGTCCGTTCCAAGTGCACGTCTCTAGAATCGTCTCCTCTGGACGGCTCAAAAATGGAAAGGTATGAGTAGCTTTTACTGTAATGTTTTCAATAAGACCATACTGTTATACATCTTATGAAGACGGTTTGCACTTGAAGGCATTTTTATATATTTCTCACTGGGATTTTCACTTAAGTAGACCGTCATATGAACGATGGCAGTAGACACAACTTTTGTGTCAGTCCAAGAGGAGGCACCTAACTGGCATATCCCTAAGCTGTTAGTGCAGACCTCCAGAGCTGCTCTCCTACCACCCTTTGGCCATTTGTTTGTATCGGCACCTCTAGAAGAGGGCTGTAGCAGAAGCTTATGTATTTCTAGACACTACCTTTAAATTTTTTCCTCTCTGCATTTAGTTAATTTGAAGTAGAAGCTTGTAAGAAGAGTGCTTTTGACAAATTTAGAATTTTGAAGTGTGCTGTGGACAAGTGATGTTCAGCAATTGCGCTATGACCCTTGTGTTCTCTTACCTAAAAAAGTAGTAGGGGTGGGGGTCATTGGTTTTTATTAGGTGATGCCGGTTACAACAGAGCATCTGGAACACCAGGCAGAGCCCCAGCACGCTGTGCAAGACCAGGAAAAAGAAGAAACAAGGCCCATGTCTTGTAGAGCTCATCGAATCATTTCTCTGGCAGATCTAAATGAGCTCTCTCCCTGCTCCAAACCTGTCAGAAGTTGTGTGGCCTCAGTAGTTTAATGCTGAGCTTGTAGCAGAAAGCCTTGCTAAGGGCTGGGTGCATAATGTGAGCAAAATGCCTTCCTAATGTGACTACATGCTGAGCAGAGGTCCGGCTGGAGCTGCCTTGCATCTGTCTCTACACAAAATGACATAGCCTTTGGGATGTTAAATACCCAGCCTAAGTGAAAGGTGGTCAATGGTGGTGGCTCTAATTATGGCAGTGCATTCCTGTTCGTTATAAGCAAGTCTTTCAAAGCCCTTAAAATTGTCAAAACATTAAAGTGGACGTTGCATTTTGGACTAGGTTCCAGGTATTACAAATCTGTGTTGTCCAGCCTAACATTAGGAAACCTCAGACATCCCGTGGGTAAGGATCATACATACAGGATGAAAAAAGGCCTGCTGGAGCCAATAGACTCCGCTAACTCTCAGCCCATCGCTGCAGCACCTGCGTACGTATCTCTGGCTGTGGAGCAGAAACCTGTGAGTGGTCACAGTCGTATCGGCTGTGCCAGGTCACTTGCCAGCGTGCCCCGGCCTTTTGTCTCACAGAAGAGGTGGTTTTGTGCCCTGCTCAGCCACTGAAGGGTCTTCTGAGGCTCAGGTTGCTCCGTGCCGGTTGTGGAATCGGTACAGGTTTGTGGACAAACCATGGTAGGACCCAGTGAGAAGCCCAGCTGTTTTCTTTCGGGTCCCTGCTGATCAGCTGAGGCTGAAGGCATGACTCTTTTTTTTTTGAAGGTGCCAGGTAGGGAAATTCGGTAAATTAATGAAGAAACTTTCTCCTTTCCTTTTGGGCTTGGAGAGACCAGGGATGTTCCAGAGGTGATGACGTCGTTCCCTGTTGGAAAAGGGGTCACTGTAGCTTTCGAGCCAAGAGGGGAAGTGTTCGAAAATTGGCAGCAGATTAGAAATGCCGGGGGAAAAAAAATCTGAACTCGTGACTCCCAGCTAAAATGGGCAGTACCATTGTTAGTTATTCCTGGATTTGTTTTTCTGCTCCCTTTTGTGTAATACAAAAAAATAAAGACAGCTCACTGTGTAATTCCAGGCACTTATGAAGTGGGGTGAATAGTGGTTAGTCACTTCTTGTGGTTTCTGGAAGAAATGGTTTTAGGAGGATCTTGACTGAGAGGGCTGTGGTTTGATATCCCTTCACAGGGGCCAAGCTGAAAGTATTCTGGGCAGGAGCAAGACGACAGAGGCCCAGAAGGATTGAGTGGAGCTGAGGAAAATATTGGCGCTCTTTTCCCAGAGCAGCCACATCTCTGCTAGCTGAGGGCAATGGCTGCATGCCTAATCGCAGCGCGCTTAGGGCAAAATCTGAGCCATTTCCCAGGTCAGCGGTGTGAACAGGAGATGCGGTAAGCCCCAGCTCAGCTGTTGCAGCTTACAAACATTACCAAGAAACTTAAATATGGTGCTCGAGATAACTGGACAGGAAACCTCCCCTGAGTTCCCGTCGAGTGTGGCGATAGCAGTACGACCTCCGGACTGCTGCGGCTTCCGGCCTCGCTAGGCAGAAGCAGCAGTGGGATGGAGGGGAAAGTATACAGCCCGCCCTGGTTTGTAAACACCTTCTGCATCCCAGAAGCTCAGACTAGAGATCTAGAGATGCACAGTGATCTGGCGGCAGCATCAAACCCAGAGCAGTCAAGAGTGAGGCTAAAGGAGGGATACTCTTGGATAGGGACGGACCTAGAGAGTCCGCCAGCCGCTCCAGTAGCAAATGGCCTGAGACACCCGAGGGATTTTCTTGCCTATCTCTCATCAGGGAGTGGCACTCGGAAACATTTTACCAAAAATAAACACGCAAGAGGAATCACTTCAGCCTGAGCATGACAGTAGCAGCAAACTCCAGCCTGTTATTGTTTTAGGGCTAAATCCAGCTCTTTGCTGGCACCTGTTCCCCAGGACAGTTGCTGGCCCTCCTGCCTCCACTCCAGGCTGCTCTGCATTAACTGAAGGATTTGTATTTCAAGTGAAATGCTCGACCACAAGGAGGGAGAAGGTGCTGCCAGGATGGGGTGGCTTGGCTTGGTCAGCTGCTGTAAGCAAGCGCTCCGGCAGTTTTAAAGCGTGCTAGCAGCGTAGAGCAGAAATAGCTCCAGCAAAGATTTTCAAAACAATTTCAAAACACTGTCCCACAAAAATCACAAAAGCGGCAGTTCTCACTGAGGCTCCCTGCCCGAACCTGGTAGGAGATGATATAAGAGATGGAGGCTGGTGTAGCACAAAGGATGCTGGAGTGGGATTTAGGGGACCTGCGCATTGCGCCTAGGGGTACGGTACGTCTGTTTAGCTGAACTCTCCTGCAGTTAATGCCCCTGTTTCTTGCTTTCCTAGTCTTGCCTTTTCAAATTCTAATATCTTTGGGCGGAAGCTGAGTGGTGTTATAGGCAAGCAACAGCGCAATAGGAATTGATCTTAATACTGTAAAGGAAGCAGCATTGCAGGAGCATATAAAGAGCAGCTGTAGAAAGGTAGAAAACCCACTTACTTCTCAAACTCTCTCCCTGCCTAGTTGCTTTCAGACCCCATCCCAAATTCTCGTTTGTTCTGGGAGCTTGTGAAACTGTGGAGATAAACACATTGTGAGGAATGGAAAGAACAGTAAAGGTCAAAACAGAATGTCAATGGGAAATGAATTCCTGAGGTCACCATTCACTCTGCCGCAACTCTGGGATGAAAGCGCCTTCCTTATTTTGAGAGATAGGTATGAGAAATGAACTGAAAGATGATATGGGGGTTTTACTGCATTTCGGACAGTTGCAAACTATAAGTTTCCATTTTCCATGTCCCCACTGCAGGGAATTATCCTCATCCCACCTCTACAAACACCACAGCATCCCAACAGGGAGAACGCTGCTGCAGGGAGTCAGGCATAGCCCCAGAAGTTGTATTTGACCACTTCCAGTAGCTTGAGATGATGCTTAGGTGGAAGGAAGATTTGATACCACATAGACTACTTTGTGGTTCCGGCTTTTCCATCGGGGTTTCAAACCAGCCGATGTGCGCTTGGATAGAGCTTGTGGGGGATTTGATACCTCCTTTGGGAATGACACGAGGAAAGGGTGCCAGATACATATCTGACTTCATATTTCAGGCATCAGTTTAGAGTTTTTAGGGCCCAGAAACTGAATGATTGAGGGTTATTGCTGGCAGAGAGATCCTCCCTGCGCATCTCCGGGGCACGCGCAGGGACTGGGCACTGCAGAGCATTTTGGCTTGTGTCACTCTTGCAGTGACGGAGCGGAGGGGTTTCAGTGCAGTCTTTCTATGCCCTCTGCTGGCTTATTTGTGAAATAAGAGTTCATTTTTACAGAACAGAAAACCTATTTTTCTGTAGGATTTTTAATTTTATCTCATGAAGGTTTACAGAGTGCAGCTTGCTGTTGGCTGTTGTGGCTGCACATAGGCACCACTTGGTTTTGTGATGCCATTTTCTGGGGGAATTCTGATTGCCAGAAGTGTGAAAATGAGATTTCTAGAGGCTGGTCAACCTGGACAAAAGGTGTCTGTCCCATAGGATGAGGTGCCAGGCTGACCCGGGATGCCCTGTGTTTCCCAGCCAGTTTGGTTTCAGAGCTCTGTCAGGGGCTGTCTCATCAGACTCACTTCTCGGCATCCCAGCAGATGGTTGCAGATGTTTCTCTTGAGCAGCCATTGAGTCTGTTCCTCTGAGTCCCGTACTTAGAGGCCAACCTGTCCAGGTGCCACAAAGGCGCTCCCTGTTGCGGAGTGGCCCATACTCATGGCGCAGGATCGGTGCTTTCACGGCGCTATTAGGTTGTGTGATTTCAGTGCGATAGCTGCACGCTGTGGTGCTCTGCGTGGGAAAATGGGAGACTCTCCCTGCGCGGTGGGTCGAACTGGAAGCACAGGATTACGGATTT
This sequence comes from Phalacrocorax aristotelis, assembly GCF_949628215.1. Taxonomy (NCBI): domain Eukaryota; kingdom Metazoa; phylum Chordata; class Aves; order Suliformes; family Phalacrocoracidae; genus Phalacrocorax; species Phalacrocorax aristotelis. Next base: position 22,790,891 of record NC_134286.1, on the reverse strand, counting down.
GCCTGAGTGCGTGCATGCCAGAGGATGCCTCTGCAGATTCGCAGGCTGATAGCTGGGGCATATCTCAGATCATCCCGCAGCTTTGGAGTTCACTGCAGCAGCTGCAAGTGCCTTTTCACGAGAGGAAGATACAGCAACATTCTTTTTCTGTGTTTGATGAGAAATGGCAAGTGATGCGCAAAAGTTCTCATAGTGACCTTTAGCTTGAGATTTATTTTATTGTCTCTCTGCTACAGGATGTTTTGGGAGCAGCCGCAGAAATGGGACTGCTGAGTCCATTTGCCGTTTCCCTCCCTGCTCTGCTGAAGAGCACTAACCGGGAAATGGGTATTTCGGAGATCTTCAGAGCTCCCTTCATCCCCTGGTTACTGGCAGTGAACTGGGTTGTGTCTCAGCCCACTGCTGGTAGTTGTGCTTACAACAGGCTTCATAGTCCTTCCAGTTTAAGAAACCGGGCTTTGCTTTCTCAATCCTGCCGTTGCCAAAAGAGCACTATGCTCCTGTCTGTAGCGAGGTACGATTTAGTTGCAGAACGAAGATTCTGTGTATTTATGGCTTTTAATATGGTTATGTCTGACAATCATCTTATTTTTAGTGGAGACAAAACCTCTAAAGCCTATCTCCAAGATGTTCAGATTTTCATATTTTTAATCACCATGAAGTGCTAGCAAAATCTTGAATTAAAACCTATATTTAGTGCTATCTGTAGCGGGGTAGGGTTTTTTTGGGAAACATATTTTTAGCATTGTCAGGGAAAGGCAGGTTGAGTTTGCAAAGCTGATAGGCTTTACATGTATATATAACCAGCCACTGAACACATGGGTAAATCAGATTTCCGCCTGCTTTCTTAAAATACTTGCTGGGTCTTGCCTTCATCCAGTTCCCAGCGTCAAAGTTATAACAGGCCACCTCCTGCCATCCTTGGTGCCACCAGGGTAGTGATATGAATGGGGAGCTCTGGGCTTTGCCCGCCTATATGCTAAAGGGACTATGTGGCCAAAAATTCTCTGTGGGGAAGGTTTTCTTTGGCTTTTACCCCCTCCCAGCTGTTACCCAGTCAAGAGAAGCGTACTGGGTCACTGGATGCGGCACTGGTGCTGGGAGCAGGGAGTGGGAGATCAAGGCTTAATACATCCACAGACTCCCACTGTGCCTTTGGGGTAATTATAGCCTGTCCGCTTCGTTCTTCATCTGTAAACAAAGATAATAGCACATTGGTGAAAAGTGGGGCTGCTGGAGTTGTGAGGACAGATACACTAAACCATCTGAGGCACCCAGTTATTAGCAGGGCTGTGGAGGTATGGAAAATCTGTCTCTAATTGAGGCTAGAAGCCTCCCAGCGAGGAGCCCCTCCTGTGCTTTTCTCCTGACCTCTGAAAACTGATTTTTCTGCTGATTTCTGGACTCTAAGATTATACACAAGACTTCCACGGTGTCACATGTCACAGAGAAGAAAATGAAAAGTAGGAGTTTGAATTGTGATTTTTTTTTTTAAAAAAGATAATTCAATTCTGCAAAATATCTCTGGGCAAGTTGTCTCCTTCAGGATCTTTTCCTCCTGAAATGGGATAATGAAAGCTGGAGTCACCCAAAAGTGAGGGAAACTCCAACGTTTTCCTCCAGTTAGCTATAAATGCTAATTCATTCTTTGGATTAATGTTACCAAATTTGAAGGTGTAACTGGGATATTTGACCGCTTCAATCAGTTTTAAGTATCTTACTCTCAATAATATTTAATAGGCTACTGATACAGAGGACATGCCTTGTTAGCAGTTGTTATCAGTCAGCCTCCAGAGGAACTACCGTGATCATTTCTGCCTTCCTCTGTGAATCTTCCAGAAAAAATTAATTGTTCTAGTTTTGCTAAAAACATTCCTGGGCATTTTCAGAGAACAAGAAAGAGGCCCCAGTTTACTTTTCAGTGCTGTGGTTTGCCGCGTCCTTGAATTTGGACCATCTGAAACCTGGCAAGGGCTGTAACCTGTGTCCTCCCCGGCGATGAAGCACACTATAATGACTGAAAAAAAACCCCAATTGTGGTGGTAGGTGCTCCGTTAGAGAGCAGATGGTGTTAGAGGGGTGTGCTGTCAGTGCCCCCGTAACACACGTTCAGAAGGTGCAGACCAGCCCCGTTGGATACACCGTGCCCAGCTGAGGGGGTGTGTGTGCACTGGGTGCTTCGGGACCCTGTTCTGGTCCAAACGGTGATGCTGTAAAGAGCAAGCATGAGAAACGCTGAGCAGTGCGATTGGCAGCTAACCTTTTCGCAACAGTAGCGGGACTTTGGACCTGTTTTGATCAGCGGGGAATATTACCTGTTTCATGTCCTACAATAAGCTAAAACCCAGTATCTAGGGAGAAGACCTAGAAAAATTCATAAGGGTAACACAAAGGGCCGAAGCATGGCCCGAAGCCGATGGTCCTTGGTAGATTTGGTACAGAGCAAGGCCAGGCCATCTGCAGGCAACTGGGTACATCTCCCCAGTTGCACCAGGAGAAGGTGTAGGGTGGGTAGGAAGTACCTGGAAAGAAAAGCGGCTGTGTTTATAAAGCGACATGATTTTATAGATACTGTGTTGCAGGAGGGTCCGTGTATTTGTATTAGATCTTTGTTAGCAGCTAAGTGGTTAACACTCAGCTTTTGGAGGAGGACAGGCCATGAGTCTGATATCTTCTTTTGCAGTTACCTGTTCCACCAAAGTGATTCAAATCCATGTACATGTGAAGAGCCCTTTCTCTCCCCAGAAGGCTCTCTGTACCCTCCCGATGACTCCTGCAGCACAGCAATAATAGCAACGCTGTTATGTTTATTCACCTCCTGTCCTTTTCGTAGACCATCTGTAGGCTTCTGTTTATGGAATTGAAAAAAAGACCTTATATGACCTCTGGAAATACCTGGAAGGGAGTGCTTTGTTAAGACTTTTGGGAATGAGGAAAATGACATCCTGTTTCTATTTAATTAACTTTTGCATGGATTTTATTATCAGGAGGACACTTGAGTTTTGCAGGAATTGTTCTTAATGGGTATCCTGGCTTTATTCTAAGAACTTGTAACTTTTAGTTTTATAATAATATGGGCAGATCCTATTTTTACGCTGCTGGATGAGCACACACATAAACAGACTGTTCTCCTAAGCCTCACCATTGCAAACTCGTTGCTCTTCTCCGTGGCTGTGTCTTTCAAGTGCTGGAGATCTTTCTGAAAAATCCTCTTGTTTCGCTTCTTACTCACGTGTCTCTTCAGCATGGCCATACAGAGACCAGTGGTGACTGATAGCTGTAACCTGGCAAAAAAATCCAGAAATTAAGAGTCTCCTGTTTCCTGCAGGCCACCAAAGGCTGCATCTCCTAGTTCAGTTCAAGGGTGCCTGTTGAAGCAGGCCTCCCAGGTGCCCACCCTCACTGTGCTTTGAATGCACTAATTGCTCTTAATGACCCCAAGCAGTCTCACCTGGGGCCTCCACACCACACCCATGGGCCTGGCAGCCCATTTAAGCTTGGCTCTGGGTACTTAGTCCTTCCTTGAGCAGCATGGGAGTAGTGCTGGTCTCCAGCTCTGCTGCAGCTGTGCCTTTGCCTGGCCACGGGCCCTGCTGGGCTGGACACCAACCTGGGGCCTGATTTCCTGGCTTGACCTTGGAGTTGCCTCGCCACCATGGACCTGTCCAAAGATCACGGGGCTTTGTCTGACCCTGGTCTGTAAACTGACTCACCTGCTTTACCTTGGACCTGCTTCATCACCATGAATGTGCCTAATGATCTGAAGACTAGTTGGCCCTGGCTTGCCGTCTCCAGACCTGGCCTGGCCCCTTCCTTGGGCACTGTGGCATGGGGATGGCGGGGGAGGCCCCATCCTGCCAACCAGGTTATCTCTTTGGCTGCTGGTTTGCTGTCCCTTAGGGAGCACCTAGCCCTTGCTGCACATCCTGAAGCCAACCCAAAATGTTTTAGTTAGTACCGGGTCCTTGACACCGGCTAATTCACTCGCTGTGTGTGCTCCTGCTGGGACTTGGTAACGTGAGAGTAGACAAAATGCTGCGCGGAAGGCAGACCTCTTCATCGTGTGTTACTCTCAGAAGCGCCTCGGAGGCGAAGTGCCGCTGGAAGTTTTGGACTTACACACCGTGAGCTGTGCTCAAGTTATGAGCCCCGTGCAATGGGAGTTAGGGCACTCCAGCACCAAGGCCACCAAGTCTTAATTCTTCAGTCAAAAAAATGAAGTGGGTGTAGATTGTGGTGAGAAAGTCTAAGCTGTGTTGTACTGTTTTGGGAGTTATATTATATATTATGTTCTGTGATGGCTTTGTCTGAGGTTTGACATATAAAGGTGAAATTCTTCTCTGACCCTTTTCTTGCCAGCCGATGTCTCATCCTTCTCAACCATCCCCACAAGCATCACCCTTCAAAGTCCTTGTGGAGAGATGTCGTTCCGAGCCCCTCTCCCAGAGCACCCCGATGGGGCTGGACCAGGTGGGAGGGCGCATGCAGCACTTGCTCAGAAGACGTGGTGAGTAGCTTTGCATTGTTTTTCTCCTAGGTTTGTTTTTTGGTCTCGCCCATCCTGCAGAGCAAGCCAAGGGCGCTGTGGGTTGGAAAGTCAGAAGTGTGGCTTCATCCATGCTTGTTAAAGCCCTGGAGCCAGGTGAGGGAGCTCTGACAGCCACATGCTGTGGAGTTTCCTGCTAGCTAATAAGATCTTTTTGTATATGATGAATTTATGAAATAGGGCCATTTTCTTTCTTTAATGTGTCTGAACACAGTCCCTATAACTTGGTTACGACAAGATGAACAGATAGGCACATGCGGTGTAAAGGCTGTTCAGCAACAACTGTGTGAGTTTTCATTTGGTAGCTTCCTCTTGGCTTTCTGTCCTCTTACCAGCCTCTGTTGTGAGTACTTGCCATTTGGAGGTGGCAAGTGGTGATGGATACTGAGATCACAACTCCAGTCTGGTGTTTGTTTGGAAACACAGTAAGAAGTGAGGTGTTTTTTTTTTTTTTTCTCCTGTGCTTGGATACTCTTCTTGATCAAGGAGAGAATCTCGTGAATCAAAGGCTATGATGAGCTATCCTCTGCATTTGTCCTGCTCAAAGCACTACAGAATGTATTTGCTGGAAGGGTCTTGTGTTGGCAGATAAACAGGCTGATGGTTGAATAGATGACATCATTTTTTTTGCAACTCTAATTAAGAAGATTGATAATTAGAGTAAGGAAATTATTTCCTGAAGGGATACTGCTACCACCAAGAATCCTGTGATTTAGCAACGGGCAAGTACGGGAGTGCTGCCAGACTGCGCTGGCATTGCTCAGGAGCTCACGAGGGATCCAGGCAGTTAATGGATGGTGGCAGCACATCAGGGTTAAGGAGCACTAGGAAGGAAAAGGCAAAGCGGCTGCCTCTTTAATTGATGGCTCTTCAGTCGGGGCGCACACCTTTCTGGCACATGGGGAGTAGCACACGCATCTCTGAAAATGTGAGCATTGCTGTGTTTGCACGTTGCTCCTGAGTGCTACTATGTCGGCACGCTGCCTCTGGAGCCTGGTAGCAGCCTCTCGCTATAATCGGCACTCGCGCTGCGGCTTGATTTTCTGCGAGTCTAGAAAGTGAAACGCGTGTTGCTAAAAATAACAGCAGGCTGCCTGCGTCAGCATCGCGTTCAGGAAATAGGTCTCGGTGCAATCTCTCTCCCAGCAACGCTGGAAGAAAATCAGGATTGCTGCCCACCCAGCCATGCCAGGGCTGCGGCAGGGTCCCAGCTCCGCTGTGCTCTGCGCTGCTGTCCTGGGCAGAGCAGAGTCCCCAGCCTATTTGATTCAGGGGCAGGGAGCGTGGGGGTGTGTGTGTGTGTGTGTTTTTGCCCTTGTAAGATAAAAGTGACCTGAACCGCAGGAGCTGGGGTGTAGGCCTCCGCTCTCCCAAAGCCTGGGACCATTTACCCTTGTTATCTGGTTTCAAACCCCTTGGGACAGTCTGAGAGCTCTGCCTGGGTTAGAGGTGCGTCAGGAAAAAGGAAATCAGCATTGTGCCTCTTGTAGGGAAGAATTCCAGAATTTGTCTGTTTTCTGTAGATGCCTTTCTCCATGAACGGGATGATGAGCCTCCAGGGGATGGGAGCACCCGTGGGCATGTGTATGTGCGCACCCAGGCACACACGTGTGCGCTGCCCAGACCTCACGCACCTGCTGCCCGTGAGGGCGCGAGCAGTGCTCAGCTCTTTCCGTCCTCCCAGTGGCTGTCACTCCAGGCTAGGGGATGTGAAGAGTCTGAGGGAGGAAGGGATTAAAATCTAACCTTGCCAAATGTGGGCGGGAAAAACCCTGGTCTCGCACAGAATGGCAGTTTCACCCCAAAAGGAGAGGGGTAGGATGGGGAGCTGAAAATTTGGGTTGTTTAGAAAAGCAGAGCTTAATTTTGAAAGGTGAGCTGCCAGCCCTCCTCCACCACTTGCCTCTTCTTTACAAGCTGTTTTGTGCTTGGGCATGTACCATCTGTAAGGCCAGGCTGAGATTTGGTGTAAATGGTATAGCTCGCTTAAAGCTAGATCAGAATTGCATCTGTGAGGGATTGGCCTGAAATGCTTGGGGTGAGAAGTAGCCCAGTTTCTTTGAAAAACAGCTTTTATGGACTTTTCCGTTTTTGTGTTCTGCATAAATTTGAGGAGCTGTTTCTTTTTCAAAGCATTGCATCATATGGACCACAGCGACTAAAGCCGGGATCTCTGCAGGTCCAAACTGCAGAGGTGCTGTTGGCAGGTATGACCCACGGAGCTATTGCACTTTCAATACTGGTGCACGCAGGTGAAGCCTGGTGCTCTCGGGGAGCATCCTGGCTTCACACCCAGCTTGCCTGACCTCACCTGCTTACACCACCTCTGAATTTGGCTCTTGGCTCTTAGTTTGTGCCTGTGTTTTTGTAGTATCCAAGCTGCGTTATTTTTCTTGTATCCCAAGAGCACTGAATAAAGCACCTAAATATACTCTCTGCTCTCTTTTTCTAAAGAAGAGGTTGAATGAGTCTCTTGCAAACAATTTTGTTTCTTTCATTTAAAAGAACAGCCTCCGCCCCCAGCCTGAGCTAAAGCACAGCATTTATCTTTTGTCATTCCTTTTTTTTTTCCTGTGGATTTTATCCTGGCAGCTGAGAACGAGCAGGCTTCAAAGACTCTGAAGGTGCGCGGGAACTGCAGGAACGGTGGACGTCGATGGAACCTCTTCAAGCCTGGAGCTGAGAAGCTGCAAATCAGTAGGGTAAGGTGGTGTCGGAAACGTGCCTCTGCCTGCTTCAGGGGTAGTATTTACCTGCTGCATGGTTAGCCTCGGAAACTAAAACTATGCTTTACTAACAGCTTCCTGAATCTGTGGTTCATTCAGCCACAGATGGGTTTTATTTTTCATTAGAGTTATTTTGTAGCAATAAAAGAATTAGGAGCGTTTCCTTTCCCTGCTGGGTTAGTTTCCCTTCAATGTATATCAGAGGCTTTATGGTCTAACGGAGGCATTGGGCCTCCCGTTTCTTTGGCTGAGTGTTCCTTGCAGGTGGAGGGAACTGTGACGTTTTGGATCACCTATAGATTTGCTCTGTGGCTTTGATTGTATTTTTTTCCTTCCCTTTTTAACCATGTGTCCTTTGGGTTTGGTACTGCTACCAGCACTGTCTCAGTGACAAATTCATGTCACTGATTCTTTCCCAAAGTGTTTTGCCAGTATAAGCACAATTCACTTTGTGTGGTGTTTTTTTTTTTGTGAATGATGCTTCTAGCAGGAAAAGTAAAAGCTGTTGTGGGCCTGGGAATGCCCATGTCTTTCTCTGGACAAAATTCAGAAAAGATGGCAAAAATTGTACCATTTGTCTGCAACGTTTCCTTACTTGTGTGTGGGGTTGTTTTTCCTCTACGCTGTGCTGTGCGTTTGAAGCCTGAAGACCTTGGTTATTCCATGATCTTGTTCCGGATTCATATTATTTGTGAGTCTGGTTTCACTGGTACCCAATGTATGAGACTCTGGATTGTCCAAAAACCAGTAGATTTGCTAGCTGGCAACTAATGTGATGCAAGGAGAGTTTTCTAGTGAATAGGGCTGAAGAGGTTTAGCCCTTGTTGTTCCTCTAGGACAGACAAACAAAGGATGATCTGGGAGCCAGGCATTTTCCTGCTGGAATCAAGAGGGGGAACTGACCTTCTGCAGTCGTATCTGTGTCTCTTTCCCTCCCTGTTACTGTCCTTCCTTACTAGTCCTTTATTGTATTCACTTTCCCTTTGATTTCTGATGAACTGCCTTCCTAAGTGTGATTTCCAGGGAGGACCTGGCCTCTGTGTCTGTTTTTCCATCACAGAAGCAGTAAGTTGGCAGTAAGTGTGCCTGACTTCTCCAGCCTGCTTGGGTTGGGTGTTGGCTTCCAGGGGACATGTGCAGGCAAGCACCACTGGTATTGCGGTCACTTGTGGCTTTCTAAAGTGCCATCTTGCATCTCTTTTTTTCTGTCTTGATTTTTGGGTTTTTTTGTGGGCTGGGATACGAGCCAGAGGAGAGTTAGACAAGGATTTCAACCCTTCCTTTTTCTCCCTTCCCTTTGGGTCCTACCTTGCTTCCCAGACGTAAACTGCTTCTTTCAACTCAGGAAGGCTGTTCTGGCTCTAGGCATGCTGAACATCTAAGCTCCTGGAAGATAAAATGATCTAGATCCAATACAGCTGTTTGTCCTCAGAGCCAGAATAAAGGCAGGCAACCGCACAGTTGCGGTTACAGAAACGAAGTATCCTGTGGCAAGCCCTACCTTGGAGTATCATCAGGTGTCTTATTCATATAAACCATTTCCATGTTCAGGACCTGGTGCTGGCCAGGGCATGGACATGTTTGGTCTACCTTAATTAATCAAACACTCTTATAATCTCTTAAGAGCAGTCATATGTTTTGCAGCCTTCATAGCTGTCCTTCAGGCCCTGCTTGGAAACCAAGGTACTAGTCTGTTTTGGCATGGGATTGCTGCTGAATGCATGAGAAACAAGATGGTCCGTGTCCTCAATCATCTCAATAAAACCAGACCCTCTTCTGATTGTAAATAGAGCCTGACATTAGATCACCCTTACAAAGGCAGTGGAAAATTGAAACTTCAGCAAGCCAAAAATACTGCTGAAGTTTGGGAAGGGGTATTTAAGAAACTTTGCTTCTTCTGGTGATATCTCAGAAGGGTGTAGAGCTGGAAAGGGGAATGAGTTTCTCATGAGCGCAGAGACCTGTGGCTGATGTTCACGTGTCCACTGGTGTAGCTCAGACACGGGTGTGCCAAAGACCCGTGTATCACTGGGGCAGGGAATTGGCTCTGGGTGCTGATCAAGATGCCTTTGGACTTGTGCAGTGCTGCCATTAGGCAGCTTGTTGCTCAGCCTGAATTATGGCGAACAGCCAGGTGTGAAACCTGTGCTGGGGTTTATAAATCAGAGGTACTGTGTTAAGTGCTGCAAGAGTAGGATATATAAATGAGGCTCACAATAGCAGGGCTGGAAAATTCACCTATTGCCTCAGCCCCAAGGTGAGTGAAGATCTACGGGTCTGTAAATCGCCTCATTGGCAGAAAGAAATGTCGTCTTTGGCAAGAGTTATAAATTTGAGATAAGATTTGTGGGCTTGGATCTCTTGTCAGGTGCATTCATTGACAGCTGACAACCAGGCAGTGGCAGAGCTAGCACAGAAAGGAGGGAGTTATATTTCCAAACCAGAGGCCAGGTTTCTGCAGAAACTGTGCCTGATTTCCATCTTGAATAGGAATGTGTGAGGTGGAGAGAGAGCAAGAGGAGACTGACAAAGCATCGGGCTTGTCTTAGCACTCAGGTGGCACCAAGGCTGCTTGGAGAGATCTGGGTGGTTGTACAAAAAGAGCATTGGGATCACTACGTGTCACGCAAAAATGCAGAGCTGTTGATGAGCAGCTGCCTTGTGAACCCTCTGAGGCTGCTTATTCTTTGCTCTGTGCAATGTGCATATTGTGGCAAAAAACACCCCCCTCCCCTTCCTCTTTTTTTTTTTGGGTGGGGGAGAGTTGTGTGTGTCATTTGGAAATGGCATCTCTTAACTATGTCCTAACCCAGAAGTCTGGGCTGAGCCTGATCCTAAGCCCAAGGAGGAATCCCCCGTGACAAGACCGCTGCCTGCCACTGTTGTTTGCCACATCTGGTAATGGTGTCCATCATCTTGCAGCTGGCTGCATCTTCATAGAATCACAGAATTCCCTGAGCTGGAAGGGTCCCACAAGGACCATCGAGTCCAACCCCTGTCCCTGCACAGGACACCCCAATTCACACTGTGTCTCTGAGGGCCTTGGCCAAGTGATATCTAGGGTATCGCCAGGCTGGTGCCGCGATGTCTCCCTGGGGAGCCTGTGCCAGGGCTCCACCACCCTCTGGGGGGAGAACCTTTCCCTAATGCCCTGCCTAGCCCTCCCCTGGCACATAGAATCATAGAATCGTTAAGGTTGGAAAAGACCCTTAAGATCATCGAGTCCAACCGCTAACCTATCACTGCCAAGTCCACCACTAAACCATATCCTCAAGCACCACATCTACCCTTCTTTTAAATACTTCCAGGGATGGAGACTCAACCACTTCCCTGCACTGCGTCTCATCTTCATCCTGGGAGCACACATGTGCATGCACAAACCTGTGTGTTTTCTTACTGCTCATGGCTCTCTTCTATCAGCCATGCCCAAGCTGCCCTAACAAATGAGTGTCTGCCAGTCTGGGCACAAGCTTTAGTAATTCTCTGTGGAGTAGGTAAGGTTTATTGTTCCCACTTCGTAGGTGGAGGTAAGAAAACTGAAGCACCAGAGGGTGGTACATGTAAAGCCATGCAATAACTTCTTATTTCTCTCCTAATTCCAAGAAGCAGGAAAAAAAAAAATAGAGGGCCAAACCGAGGCAACTTTTAAAAGCTTTCAGCGTTTTTTTTTTTTTTCAGAAGTACACTTCTCAGCCTGGAGGAAACTCAGAATTGTTTGTGGGAATCATTTGGTTTTAGCACTCAGGTCACTGAGAGCCTTTGCTTTTACGGGAGCAGTTTGGCACAAGCAAGACCGACTTGCACGAGACCTCAGGGTGCCCCAAACCGCAGGCTTTGCTGCAGCAGACAGCTGAAATGCCAGAGTGACCCGAAAGGCTGCCCTAGCTCTGACGGGGTCCTCGTACCTATCGTGCCTCTGTGATTTACCCTCAGGCAGGTCCTGCCAGCTGGGACATGGCTGATCCCTGGGGAGGAGTGAGTTACTTGCTCCAGAGCAATTCTAGGAGATGTTTTATGGTCTGCGTGGCAGAAGCAGAGGATGACAGTCCCATCTTGGGCTGGCTTTGTTCTGACCCAAATCACTGGCCTCTGCTGCTGTTTATGAAGGGACCTGTTGCTTCTAGTTAGCTGTCCAGCCTAAGTCATCTCAGCTCTTGCCATAAACACATGCTGCGGGGACGTTCTCTGGAAGGAGATCCAGCCCATCCTAAAACTGGAACCATCCTCTCGTGTGTCGGTTCTCAGTCTCCTGCCTGTGACTAGAGATGTAATTTTTAGCCTTTAACTTAGCAAAGATGACTGCAAACATTCCTGTGCTCTGCTCCTTTTCCCCCTTCCTGTCCTGTGTGCCCTTGTACAAGGGACTAAAGCCCAAATTTATATGCTGGAGGAAGCCGCCATCTAATTAGTTGGTTTGGGAACTGCATGAGAGCCAGCTTCTTTGACATCCCCTATACTAATAATCGGCACGCCTGCTGTGCAAAGGTGTTGAATATTCACAAAAACCCCACCAACCCAGCCTGTCCTTTCTCCTCTCTAACTCATGAGCTATTTTGAGAGGCTGGTGGGGGGTTGCCGTTGCAATGATGGTGGATGTGCAAGCCAGCAGCTCCCCAAAGCTCATTCCCTAGCGGCTTGTTTGTGAGGAATAGGAAATTCAAACAACGTGCAGTCTCCGAGAGAACAGAGCGAAGGGAAAGTTGATTGGGGTACTCTTGCCCACGCTGTGTTGCAGTGAATAGGGAATGCTGCTTGATATTCAGTACCAGCTCTCCTGCTTTCTATTTTTATCTCCTAGCATAATGCTGAGTGAGCATTTTGTTTAGTGGGGGTTATTTTTTTCTGTTTGAACTGTATCCTGCACCATGTTTCTCTTGCCTTGCTACTTAGGGGGGGAAGGGGGTGTGGTAGGGATCGTGGGCTGCTGCATTCTGGTACGTGAGCTGTATGTAATCGTAGTCATTTTTTAGTCGTCCTGTCCATGTGAATAGGCTGATAGAAAAGCACAGTCCCGTGGCTCTCCTGGTGCTAATTAGTTTAAATATCAGTGTGCCGGTTACGAGAGGTTTGTATGCACATATGGAGGGCTGCCAGGCAAAATGCATCCTCTTTTAATCTCTCTTCCCTCATTTTAAATGTTCAGTGCTTCTTCTGGCAGGGTATATCTGATCTGTGTATTTTTGGGGTGTTTGTTTTATATCTTGATAAACCTATTACGCTGCTCTACTTCTCAGTGCTCTGAAATCCTTATATAGTTTTTTCCATTGCTTTCTTCCACGAAGCCACTCTTAGGCATCTATAAATGTTTTCGCAAGTTCTGAAAAACTGTCTGTGCAGTATTTTTTTAAAAAAAAAATAAATGGAAATTGGCTTGCTTGTTCAAGGAGGAAACAGCAGTTCAGTCCAGGCTGATGCCCCTGTCTCAGAGGCTCATATCTCCGACGCTGTTATGTGGTCCCCACCTTTCTGTGTGAAGAGTGCTCAGTAAGGATCTCTGAATTCGGGGGGTTTGCAGCAGTGGGCAGCCTTTTAAGCACCCGAGGTCTGATATATCTGATGGGATTTAGTTAATGAACTGGTCAGAACGTGGAGAATGTTGAATAAATGTGTATAGTCTTTGGTGAACTCTAGGTCATCCCTAAACCCATTTGCATCCATTTTGCATGAATGGACCACGCTTTGAACTTGCTCCCCAGTGACCGTGATGAATATTAGTGCAAAATCCGCTTTAGGATTCCTAGTTCCAGAAGTGAGCAGTGCTTACAAGCTTACCATGCTCTGGTTATTTTGTCTTGCCTAGAAATAAATATTTAAGAGTGCTGTGTTTCGGTACAGAGCAGCGCTGGGGGGACGTAAGCCTTGATCACTTTGGTGTTACGCCGACAGTGCCATAGCACAGGTGTTTCTCCACCGCACCTGGGGACAGACAGGGCTTCAATAAGTGTGAATCCTTGCAGGAAGGAGAAGCTTAAAATGATGAAATGGTGAACTTAGAGTTGTGGGCTTCTCTTCTGTGTAGCCCAAGGGAGAGATTTGAAATTCCAGACTTACAAGAGTTCTCAGCTGTTTAGAGGTTATGTGTAAGCTTCTAATAAGAATTTCAGCTTCCAGTTTGTGATGGTCTTTATAGCGCAATTGGACCTTGGGGTGTTTTCTCTGCAACTGCAGGTGGTAGGTACTGCATCCCTCATAGTATTAAATGTGTGTATAACGGTGACTGTACATAATCACCTCTTCTGTAGTTCAAATTAAGCTCTCTAGCCTCATCTTAAATATCAGCTTGGAATGGATCCTTTCCCCATTGCTCAGTAGTTCCACCTTGATTGCTCTGCTTCAACTCATTACTCGGCTCTGTCACTGTGTTTCACTCCGGGATATGGTTTATACAAAAGAAGCTTTAATGTAAACTCAGTTTGTGTTGCATTGCTAAAACCTTAATGACATTTTGCTTGGCAGCAGTATATAGTGTGTGGTTTGCCCTTCCCCAGTGCACTATGTTCTCAATAAACTGAAGTCCATGGTAGGTGTAGCATGAAAAATCTGAGTAAATATTGGAACAAATGCTTTTGTAGTGCTTCCCAAGCTCTGGCTGCATTTGTGATTCAAGGCCATTGCAGTGTCACCAGTATTTAGCTGAAAAGGAGCTAAATTTGGGAGGGAAAGGTGAAAGCACAGGTCATAGCTTCAGAATCTCTTCTGTAGCTGCCGAAATGCGATTCTGAGGTGCATCTTCCATACAAAAGGGCTGCTGAAGCCACTGGTCACTGGCTAGGTGAATACATCCAGAAACTTATCCAGGGATGAAGGGGAGGAGGGTTACCATGTGTGTGGCTCCCTATCTGTCAGAGATGAGGTCCAAAGCTCTTCACTGCATCATCAGACTGACATGGCCAAGGGCAGTTCCCCTTCGGCTCCTGTGATGGAGAGGTGCAGTGTGGAGGTGGGAGGGCTGTCCTACTCCTGTGGTGCTGTGAGCTGTGTGCAGTACCGCGCTGTGCCCAAAGCTGTTGGTTTGTTCCTGTTGATGCCCTGGAAAAAAGATCTGGGACCGTCCCCTCTGCTCCTTTCCCCAATGTCTTCTGATCTGGTGATACTCGTGTAACATGGAGGGCATACGTTCATAAAAAAACCCAAATACAGTGCACCTAGCCGTGCTGCCGTGATGCTTTGACTGGCACGTGAAAGTCTGGGGCTTGCAGGGAAGGTGCAGTTGCTTTGGCTGGATTTTGCTCTGCATTTTGAAATCAAGAAGCTGAAGTAGGGTTTGGGTAACAAGCTGCCACTACCTAGTATCACAGGTAGGAATAAAGAGTTTAGTTTTGTCCCTGCTTTTGTTCTACAAAATTATAACAGTTTTTTCATCCCTGCATTAAACTTGGGACATTTACCCAACAGTGCGCTTGTGCTTGGAGAGAGAGGAGTATAAAATTAACAAGATGAGAAGCTGCAAAGGGAACTTGAGTGTTATATTAGTGAAATCACGTGGTCTGCAATGAGCTCCTTGATACATCAGGGAAAACTTCATCTCTTAATGGACTGCACAGAACATGGAGAATAATTCCCCTAATAAATCTCTCTGTCTCTAATATCTAGGGAAATATATTATCCTGTTGTCCAAAAACCTTGAGAGATCAATCTTACCTGAACATGAATACACATTTCATGTTAGCTCTGTCTGGTGTGATTGGGTCAGTGGTTGCACTCCTGTGCAGCTGGAATAAAGATGGAATAACAGCTGGTTGCAGTGTTGCTCTTACCAGTATTAAATACTCTTTGCCATCACAATACCAAGACAGGCTGCATCAGCAGGATGCATTGCAGCATCCTTTGAAGAGTGAGGGAGGCTGCAGAGCCACCAGACAGCATCAGACAAACCACCCCCTTGTCAGGGATGCAGCACAAAGCCTGTGGCTGTTGGGGAGCACCTTTGGAGGGGTCTTTGGCCACTGGCCTTGAACCTCTCTTGCCCTCAGCAGTGGCTTTAACTGATGCTGAATGTGGAGAGCTGTTTGGGCACTGGTTGCTTCCCAGGTCGAGAGGTATTTTTCTGCAAATCTACACGCTAACAAAGTGTCATCTTTTGCAATTGTGCTTGTCTGCTGTTGCTTTATGTGGTGGTGTCAGATGTAGGGTTCCTCCATGGTGATGCTATACTTGATTTGGGAAGTGAGAGAAAGGAAAGCAAAGTAATTGCTGAAAGCTGGAACAGGCCTGATGTCAAGCGCAGCTGGAGAGGGATGCCCAAGAAGCAGATGCCTCCAAGAGAATGAGTCAGTACTGAATGATTCCCCTTTACACTCCTCCTCATACAAGAACTTATATATCTAAAAGCAGAAGTAACTCCACTGCCCTTTGTATGACGGGTGCTCCTGAGCTCCCTGTCTCTTGACATGCCTTCAAATTTTTAGGAGAGTTTAGCCTTGCCTGGAGAAACAGGCAGGTCCCACTGCAGCCAGGCAGTGATTTGTACCTGTCTTTTAAAGGGGACTTGCTGTGCTGGAGGGGTACTTGGTGTCTCTGAGATATTTAGATGTGGAAGTGGATAGGTCAAATCGGTGCCAGCATAATGCTGGGGAAGGGACTGAGCTGAATAGCGAGCAGCATGTTGCCAAGCAGTGACAGGGCTGCCTTGTCACAGTTGTCTTTTGGGCACTTAAATGGGCTGCAGTCAGGTGATATCTTCTAGAAAATGGGAAAACAAAGAGAAAGAGAAACTAAAGCTTTTCAAGACATCACCATAGCAGTGGTGCACTCAAGTGTCTCAGCAATGATGACTGTTCCTGGAATTGCACAGGGCAATGCTGGCGGAAGCTCTCTTGTAGGATTGCCTTTGTCTTGAGCATTGACTCCCAAATGTTCAGCTGTGCGGGCCACTGCTGGCTTGAGCACCGCTGGGAGGTTTCTAGTGCAGTATGGCAGACCTGGGCTCTCCACTGCGAGGCTTTCAGCTCCACAGTGACTCCGAGAAATGGTTAAGAAGCTAATGCAGTCTTTTGTGAACAGGTAGGTTATTTTGTCTCCGTCAAGCCTGCTCAACAGTGTACTGTCAGGTGTTTTCCCTGTAATTGCACCGTGTGGTGCTTGCTGTGTAATTCCCCTGCTGAAATATAACACAGCATAATCGGCCAGCCAGCGCTGTGAACGAAGCTCCCAGGATGTGGTGTCTCAGTGCCGGGTAAGAAAGATGTTTCTAGACTCTCCTCCCATCTCTGGCAGCTCAGTGATTTGTGCAGGTGAGAAATATCTTCCTAGAGATGAGGAGGGCGAGCTATTCCCCACCGCAGTCTTTGTCCCTTCTCTTCACTGTGGCCAGGGTTTGGAAGGGATTGAGCTGCTCGTGGTCTTGTGTTATTCATTTATCAGTGTGACTCCACTGGAGCCAATGAGCATGTAAAGTGAAATGCCTCAAGCCCTTTTAATGTTGGGTGCAATGATGGATAAGAATGATGGATGAGGGAGGAAGATAGCGAAGGGAGATGTCTCAGGTATAAACTGAGCCATAATCCTGCCCAAATGTGAAGTTCTTGCTCAGGTGATGCCGTCCTAGGAGGCAAAGCTTTGGCTGGGAGCGAATAAGAACCCGAAGCACTGGTACTTTCAAAACAAGGATATGCTAAAGCAAAAATGGTCAGGTCCCTTGGCCCAGTCAGCTGCGCAGACTGGGAAAATGTTCAGTCCCACCTCTAAAGCATTTTGCCGTGACAGAGTTGTTACAGAAATGGATTTTGTCCGTCTTTTGGCAGTAGTCGGGGACTGTACAAGAACCAGTGGTTGGATCTTTTTGTACGCATGATTTATTTCCCTACATTCGTTATTAGGGCCGTCTCCTTCTCTTCTAAGGTATCACTTTCCTTTTTAACACTGGGCAAATATCAAATATTCCTCAAGAGACACCTGTGATTACAGCTCAGTTCTGACAGTTGAGAATCGTCCAACTGACACATTCGCTTCACCTGAAATGCTGCTATTCTGAGCTCTGCTTTTGTTTTTAACCATCAGTTTACATTTCCTATGGATGATACTTTGGGTTGATGTGGGTTGTTACAAATCAGGTCTGCTGTGGATCTGGCTGTAGTGTTTAAAACTCTGCCGTGTAAAATGCTTATCTTCCTGTGTGAGTTTTGTTCTGTCTTTCTGTTTTGATGCTCTTTCAGCCAAAACAGAGCAGAACTAGCTCCCCGCATCCCAGTTGGTCATCACTAAATTTCGTTTACATCTTGCTGAAGCATTTTATAACTGCTTCTGCAGAAAGACTTTTTTCGTCTTGTTTTTGGTCTTAAGATAAAGGCAAACTGAACTTTACAGGCACTTCTTTAGGAATCGGACATTTTCTAGCTGTTATTTTGCAAACTACGAGAGTGGCAGATCATGAGGTGGGAACCCAGTTATGCAAACAAAGCCACGTCACTCGTGGCCAGAAATAGCTTGAGTACAAGTGCATTAAGGTGGAAACGAAGGCCTTTGGTGTAGATACAGCAAACAGCGATGGGCGGGAGGCGAGAGGGGAAGCTGCAGCTTTTTGTTTAGAGCCTTTCAGGAGATTGTTTAGAGAAAGTGTGTTTTCCGGAGACAAGCAGAGCATTGCTGCTTATAATTTCAGTGGGCTAGGAGTTACTGCCATTCTTATACAAAAAGGGGGCTTGGGTTTTGAGAGATGGCACTCTGTTCCCAGGGCCATGAATAATTTCTAACATCCAGGTCCCACACAGAGCATGAAGGAATACTGGAGAGTAGTTAAATGTCATTCTTCCTTCTACTCAGTCCACCTCTAGCACAGCGACAGCCTGCTTGTTGCTGGAGCCTTGTGTGATTCTTAGATCGCCCATTGGCTCCTTGCTGTGGGAGATGGTTTCCCATCTCACTGCGGAGGTATTTCCTTTGCTACCTTGGCTTAAGTCTCCATTTGTTTCCATTTCAGTCTCATCTAGCACTGCAGTGCCCTAAATAAGTTTGGGATCACCCTAATAGCTACTTGCTGTGTGGTTGTGGACATGCTGCCTGTTAAGTTTACTGGGTGTTTGCAGCAGGGCTGTGGTCTGGCTTCCTTTAATATGCGGCATGTTACTCTCCACCAGGCTGTAAATAAACTTTTTTCTTCTGTAATATCGCTACACTGAGCTCCCTTTGCAGTGATGTGTTCAATTGCCGTTTGTTATCTAGCTGTTAGGAGACTGTATCGCGCTTCTGGCCCAAGATACAGTTTTGGGTAAATAGAGGAGATAAAGTAGGAACTCAGGTATGGAAAATGCAGCTTGTAGGTGTGCAGCTCGAGTTTCCATTGGATTAAAGCCTCCTTTTTATGAAGAGTTTCAATTTCTTATCTCACGATACTTTCTTGGATGAGTCGAAAGGGGCCTATAAAGTTGAACAAAGGCTTGACGTCTTCTGTAATGGGCAAAGCGATTCCCAGGCACTGTTCATTACCTATTCCTCACAGACGTTTTTTGTCTCAATTGGAAATCTTGTTCAAATTAGCTCTATATTCGTCCAGAATTGCAGATGCCTGTCAGAATATCTTACTTAATGTGTTCAAATAGTTCTCTATTCCTGTTCCTCCTCTTTCCAAAGGTACGTAGAAACTTTTTTCTCCTGTAAAAATTTCCAAACACAGATTTTTCTTTTTTTTTTTTATTGTTTAGGTGTCACTGTGTCACTGCCCCCTCCCAGTTTTGTTTGTGTCCGTTTCAAGCATTAGGATGCTTCACCTTTTCCAAACTTGAGTGTTTTCCAAACAGGATTCCAGTGCGTGTTTAGGTTGTGCCAGTTGAGTATCGCTGTACTCTGCAATAGCTGACCTCAGCTGCGCATCAGCATGCACAGCCACACAGAAGGGGGAGATTAGTGCTGATTTATTGGCCTGTCAATTAAATAAGAGCACTAGGATTCTCGCTGCATGGCTGAGAGGTTAAGTATTGTGGTGACAGCAAAAGATCAGCTTTCTTAAATGTAACTGCTGATTTCTATACATTTCTGTTTATTAAAATATTCCTACATCCTGCACTCTTCAACATTTATTCTGAGATTTATCTGGAACCATTGCCAGGGGAATACATTGTTATGGCATCTTCTTTCCACATCCATTAGCAGGAAGAGGATAATTGAGGAAATCTCACACAGATTTAATTGGGGACTGAGGGCAGGAGCGGGGAGGGGGAGAAACACAACGCAGAAGTAGGTCAGAAGTTTGGCTGTGGATAACTCTTGCCTGACACTGAGCAATTGAGCTGAGCGGTGCTGTTGTAGGCAGCCGTGGGTCTGCTGCGATTTTGGGGTTAACCAGGTAATTGATGGTGGTGCGAGAGGAGTTGCCTCCCATATAGCTTATATAATGTGCCGCATATAGGCCGGTGCACGTCCAGCCACCTCCACGGCACGAAGCATGGCGCAGCCCCCTCTGCGGGAGTTTCAAGGGTGGGCGGTGATCCCTCGTGGCTTTGTACGGAGTGGGTAAGGAATCGGGGATGGCTGAGAGCAGTTTGGCCTGGTTAGGGGGCTTTGTGCAATTTGAAGCTGTAGTCAGCAAGGCAGGTGTCGTGCTCCGCTTTGCGGCCGCCTGTGACAGGCTGGGGAGCAGCGTCCTTGCAGGGATGAGCCGTGGGGGGAATGGGTCCTCCCTTCGCACGCTCATCCCCTCCACTGGCTTTGTACAGCTGCGGCTCTTCTGCCGGCAGCAACGCCTCAGAGGAAGGGCCAGGATCTTCTTCCCATTATTATTTAATTATTTGCCTTTCGCCTGTCGTGGCTGCAACATGTGGCACTGTTCTGAAAGTGTGCATTAGGTGTCCTCTTGCTGATGATGCTTCTGCTGTCTGGTTAGATCCGCGTGACTTTTATGCTACGCTCTAGATGCACGGCACAGACGCATAAAGCAGGTCACATTCAAAAACCTTGTGAAGCTGCAACCTTTCGGTCAGGGCTCTGAAAAAGTGCTGGTTTTCTTCAGGACACTGCTCTGTCTTCTGGACCCTTAGTCTGGTGGCTCCTCCATCCAGCTTTTAGACTCTACGGTCCCACCTGCAGCACAAACCTTAGGTCTGTGCTTTGGACCTTCTTTCTGTTCCGTGCCTAGACAGTCCCTAAAACCTGTACCACGTATGGCCCCTGGGCTGGGCTGCACCCCTGAAGCAGGTTCCTGCCCACTGCGGGACACGCATGCCGGCACGACTGTCTGCATGCACTAAGAACTGACTTGGGGTGCATGGATACGACACCCCATAAGCGGCAGCACGTGGGGTTACGTGGGTGTCGACGGGACCTCCTCCGGGGACAGCATCGGGCTGGGGACAAGCAAAACGTGGTGTGAGGGTGTGGCAGGCAAAAGCAGAAGGGAAAAAAACACAGTGCTCATGACTGCCAGTCTTTAATAGCTCATTTGCGGGCTCTAACAGCCCACCCCATGTGCGGCCAGGGTGGTGTGGGCAGGAGGGCGTCGGCTCTTCCATACGGCCGTGAGATAAACAGATATAATCACAGTAAATTGTCCTATTCGTCAGTATCATCTTCCTGACTTTCCAGTGGGATACTGGGAAACCCATAGCTCTGCTGTGCTTCGGCACCCCCCTCCCTCGAAGGCGCAGCACAGTGCTGGCCTCTGCGCAGCCGTATTGTGCGACTGTCACATCCCCTTTTGTGAGTGCAAGAGGTGTTGGGTGTTAAAACGTTTCATCTGGTTTTACGCTGCCGGGATTGCAGTGCTCGCTGCAGTTGTGTCCCTTGGGATTTTTTTGCATCCTGGGGGAAGGCCAGCAGTGTTGGTGTGCAGCATGAACTCCGGGTTGGCTGGCTGGGATCGCCGTGTCCGGGGATGCTCCGGGTTAATGAGCAGAACGAGGCTGCCGCAGGACGGCCTGTGGAGTTGCCCAGCGCGTGGCAGGAGGGGATGAGCGTCGGGTGCGGGATGGCAGCCGGGCTGCCTGGGGTGGTGCAGTGATGACCAGGAGCAGAACTGGGTGCGCTTTGCTCGTTGTCTCCTAAAACTGGAGCTGGGCAAAGTCCATGGCTGGTGCTTTTTGCAGGCCGAGCCTGCTGCACCAGCCCTGTGGTTCAGCACCAAGCTGGGAGCAAAACAGCTCAAGCAAGAGATGCCTGTGCTGTGTGTTTGTTGTTGAATATAGCTCGTGGCCCTCGGTCAGGACTGAGTCTGCTGTTCTGAGCTTGTGCAAACAGTAAGAAGCAATGTTTGCCCTAAAGAGCCCGCAATGCAAACTCTGACGCTTTCTAATAGACAAAGCAGAAGAGAAGGGCTTTAATTACAAATCTTGCTGTTGAATATTTTTACTGGGTTTCCCAAAAGCCTCTTCCACCAGCTTTGCCAACCTGAAGCATCAACAAATACAGTTCTGGCTTAGAAACTGATGTAATTAAGAAATACAAACACACAGAAGAGGGTGGGGGTTATTTGCCTCTGTTTTTTGAGCCTTGAGGGAGTCTCTTCTCAAGCTTTTTCATCTAGTCACACAGACCAGAAACTTTTTCAGCTTGTATTAAAAACCAACCAAACCACAAAAAAAAAAAAAACAACAAAAAAAACGAAAGAAGAATTATTCTCATGAAGCAGCAGATCACAGACTGTTTCTCCAGCCATAATACGGGGCAAACCCGTGCCTGCCACTCGGGGCTTTTGCTGTCATACCTTACTGCCAAGGTTTTTGGGTTTCTTTCCTCATTACTGCTTTCTAGGATTCTCCCCCCTGTTGGACTGTTGCACTGTGGGTGCTGCTGTGTTGGTTAACCGGTGTATTTTCGCTGGGATGAGTCTTCCTTTCCTGCTACCATTTGTAAAGCCTGCAGATGCGCCGGCTTGTACTGGAATAGAATGTACAAAAACTACAGTCCTCAAGGACATGGCTTTGTGTACTACAGCGGCTGATGTCAGAGGATGGAAGAGGTCTTGTTTTCTCGGGAAATCTTTATTCTTAATGTGCATTCGAGAGAGAGGCAAAAAAGTACGTTCTGCTAAACCTAAGTTAAGATGCTTGTTCAATTTTTAAACAGTTACATAAAGCCATCAAAGTCTGACAGGAGAGAGATGCAAGTTTGTGCAAAAGAGAAACAGAAAAAGAAGCTGAAATGGAGTGTTACAGTTAATTCCCCCAGGGTTACACCGAAAACAGCCTTAACTCACAGATGAACCCATTCCTGCTTTCTCTCTTTTTTTTTTTTTCCCCTTTTTTTTCTTCCTTTCTCATTTTTTCCCCTTTCTTGACAAAGGTCTTCGTGTTGCTGAACTCCTGGCTAAGCGTGAGTGCTGCTTATGCCAACACTCTGCTGCTTTTACCCAACCAGCTCTGGGTCCAAATAAGCATTGCTGTGCTACCCTTGGGGAAACAAGTTTGCGGACGTAAGCAATGGGAATAGGGCTTGTCTGAAACACAGGCAGGGATCCTGGACTCCTCCATGTTTTTGCTCCCCAACAGCCAGGTCTACGTGAGGCCCCCTGTTTGCTACTGCAATTATTAACATTTGGGGGTGCTCAGCAGTACCAAGACTCAAGCCTTGGTGGGGAGCAAGCGTTGCTTTGGCCCATGGCTTAAAGCCAGCTAAGCCTCCCCAAAAAAGTCTGCCGGCTCCTGAAGGCTTTTTCTCAATGAAAGAAGAAATTGGAAGCTTAGTGTAGTGAGCTTGATGCTAACTGCTGGTGAGGAGTGGATGCAGGAGAAACGTGGGGCACGTGCATGGCAGTCACGTTGTCCCAAAAGGAAGACGTAGGGACAGTCTGCAGGGATAGCGTTATGGTCACACTGTGCTGTATGAGTCTCACAGTCAGAAATACACCTGCCTGTGAAAGAGTGCAAGAAACAGCAATCAGACAAAGTTTTGATGCTGTCTCTGCCCTTACTATTTTCAGTGCACCTGAGGCCAAATCCCTCTTTGGCACTGTGCTCTCAGCGGACCTACGGCGATGAGTCGGAGGGGCCTGGGCATCTGATCACAGCAGCCGCCACCATGACTGTGTATGACGCTGGAGGAATTCAGTTCATGCCGCTTGTGGGCTGCTGGCTGTAATGGGATGGGAGTATGAATTTCTTAGTTCGGAGTTGGGAATTCATCTGCTGTCTCTGAGGGTTCTGAAATACGGTCATGGAGTTCAGACCCGGGTTTGACCTCGCGTCTGCCATTCATGTTTTCTTGGCCAGTTGTTTGACCTGAACACTGACGTTCCCATCTGAACTCCGAGGTTGGGAGGGCGCCTTGCCCACAGTCTTTGGATGCGGTTTCCTGGTCTTTAAAGTTTACTGAGATTCAGTTTTGTTGTCAGTTCTGAGGGCACTTGTCACTCCCTTTACCAGAAGATAAGAGATCGTCAAGTGGACTCCAAGCAAGTCCCCAGCATCTCTTGGCCATTTTCCTCCAGGTGCTTTGCAGGTAGCGATTCAGGAGCTGAATGGTGCACTTATCATCAGATAATAGATATTCGGTAAGGGCTTGTGCTGTAGGATCGCTCCTCTCTGGATAATGCAGAGATGTTCCAGGCCTTTGAGTAATATTACTCTATTTATATCTACTACCTAGATACTAGAAATCCATTATATCTGGTTCTGTCTAGACATGATCAAGGACATACTTTCAACTCCCATTATTTTTCGATAGCATTAATATTCAAGCATGTCTTTGTATTAAAACGTATTCTGAAAGCTGTAGTTATTGAGGAAATTAATGAAGAATAAAAAGAAGTCCTCTGACAAAAAGGATGTCCTATCACAGAAGGATACGTGGAGGGTAGCTGGCACATCTGCTATCAGAGCGCTTTCCTCCGATCACCCCAGCGCTCTGAGCTAGCTTTCATGTGCGGCTGAACAGGCAAATGACACTCGGAAAAGCCATATGATTTCCTCCAGGTCATGGAGGACGGCTGTGGTAGAAATGAATTAACTGCTCTTGACTCCCTGACCTCCGTATAGGTTCGGGTCCTATACGATCCTTTTTATTCTGCTGCCGAACTTTCTAATATCACATTCAATATTGAGAACCTACCTTTGGTTAACCTTAGCCATTCACTTCCTTCACATCTGCTGTTAAGCAAATGTTTAGATGAAAATTGCTACCACACCTGTCACAAGCAGAATAATTGCTCTGATCGAATCTCGAGGAAGCGGCAGTTTGGTGGTGTGTGGTTGGTAGCTGGAAGCCCAGGCCTGCTGCTCCTGGGAGAGTGGAGTGGAGGTGGGAGCCAGGAATCTTTTAGTGAATTTTCCTTCCATAAGAAAGGTTTGCGTCAGGAATGGATGTATCTTTTCTTACATACAACAAGGCTTTTCTCTGTGAGAGGGAAGATGGAGAATACAGAGAACAGAAAACAGTTGGGAAAAAAAATGCTCAAAATTCAGGTTTGCCATTTAAAAAATTAGTGGCATTTGAGGCTCTGAAGTGCTCTCGTGCTCTCTGTAAATTGCACCGTTTCCTTCCTGTGTTTGAGAAGTGCCTGAACCTCCTCTGAGCTCTCCGCAAGCTGCAGGACGTCAATGTTTACTTTAGGGTACCTGACTCAATGGCATTATCTGTGTCTCGCAGGACTGTCTCCAGCCTGAAGGTCTAACAAAAAAAAAATCTGTTTTCAACGTGATCAGAGCACAAAAGCTTCTGTACTCTTTGTGCATCTGAAGAGCCGCCCCGGTGGCTGCGTGGCAGCTTCCCTGAGGGACTGGCTGATTTGGTAGGGCTGTGCTAAAGGTCTGAGTGCTGAGAAACTCGCTCTGTAAAGTTTGTTCCTTTTATTTTTTTGTCACGGCTGGGGAAACGTTCCTCCCTTCATGCCCAAATCGCTGTGTGCGTTGAAGAGCTGCCACGTTGCACTGTTGAGGCAGTTATGGTTCGGGGATAAGTAAAGTGCTTCCCTGCTTTTACAGTGCTGGGGGATTCTTTGGGGCGACAGGCTCTGTATAAATACAAGTAATTGTCGCTAGAAAAATTAAAAATATTTCCGCTCGCACAGCCTCAGGTAAAGGGCTAATAATGAAGATGGGCCACAAGAGAGCCAGTTCTTGCATAATTAAATCCACTGGTGTTTATATAGATGAACAGAAATATTTGGTCTGTTTAGTGGGGGTACAGTCACTGCTCGGTCAAAAATCATGTAGCAGGAAGAGGAAGAAGAGTTTGCAATGACGGTGCCAGGTGTTGGCTGTGCCGTAGGGTGAAAGGGGTGTGCGGGGGGAGCTGAGGTGTGGAAGGCATCTTGGTGCTGGAGAGCACTGGTGTTGACTGATGAGAGAAAACGAGGGGCCTGACCCGCTTTGGTGCATCTCTCCCATCGACACTCTGAATTTCCCAGGGACTGAAGAAGGTTTTTGCCAATGAGCAGCAGAGTTTTGATGAAATGGCCATCAAGGACCAACATGTAATAAGCTGGTGACGCAATGCGTATGCTGTGTCTCCTGGTGTTGAGTCTGCCCCGCGCAGGCTGCCGCGCCTTTCCTGTGGGAATGGTGAAGTGCCGGTATCCTCATTGTAGTCATGGATAATGGGGACACTCAGAACTGACCTTTAATTTTTCAGTTGAGACACGTAAGCTGGACTTTGTATGAACTTTGGAGAAGGGTGTGAGCAAGCCAGAGTGTGAGTTGCCAGCAAGACGATGCTTGGAGGGTAGCTATTTCTAACTCCGCAGCCCTTCCTGATAAATCATATATCCGTGTGTCCCTCAGCTTTAATCGCAGACAGCATTTTGTACTTCCTGGACAGATCTCAATGTTCCTATCCACCTCTGTTAGTCTGAACCCAGCTTTATGCTGGGTCTGAGCCGGCGCCTCTCAGAACTGTGCTGGGGGCACAGCAGCGCTCCCAGGCTCTGACTTCTTACCTGTACAAACTGCTGTGCAGATCCAACTTTCTGCCTTACCCAAACTTCCGAGTCCTAAGACTGAACCCTGATTTCTGCTTAAAGCAGCGCAGTGGCAGCTTCTCAGGTGAGCTATCTTTGTTCTGGATGTGAGAAACCTGACAGGGCTGCACTTTGTTGCTGAGCTTTCAAAGTAGTACGCCTGAAATAGAAACACTGCACAGGAAGGTCTCTGGTAAAAATGACTTCCAGTAGGCAACTCTCGTTTTGGATTATCCCTCTAGGGATTCAGTAAGATTTTGTTCTACTTGGAGGTCATCCCTACAGGGTCAGTCCTGAGCCTTGCCCTGGTGCCACAGGAAGGGGCTCAAACACCCAGCTGGTGGGAGGTTTTCCCCTGTTACGGAGCTCCCTGTTTCTCTGCTCCCACCTGGGAAGCAGGGAAGGCTGTGCAGCCAAGAAGCAGCGTGCCAGCAATCCCCAGCGGGTACATAGTCCCATGGGGCTGTTGCATCTCAGCAAAAATTGAGAGTAGTCCAAAGGATTTCTCCTGTGAATTAAACTGATTTACAGTGACTGTTCAGGGGTAGAGAAAAACCCTTCCCTGCGGTGGCTCTAAGCCATGCTAGGATCTAAGTGGGCTCCCAGCTGTTTCAGGAATAGGAGATTGCAGCATTTATAACCTCTGCTGTGCTCAGCAATGGAAGAACAAATCAGAGGTCCCAATGGGAGCCATCTCCCACAATTCACCTTGTTTTGGAGGTTAACTGTGTCTAGCTTACAGGTAACGTGGGTGCCTTGGTGCTGTTTTTGTCTTTCTAGGGCCATTGCTACTGTTCTGGAAGTCAGGCTAGCTTTGTGGTTCCTGTGTTTCTACCAGAGCTGGATTTTTGTTTTAATTGAAGCATTTGTCCTTCTGGAGACCAGTTAGTCACTAATCTGTGGAGTATCTAGAAAGAGGAGTCATCTTAACTCCTCTGGGCTGTGTGTCTCTGGCTCCCAGGTCCTGGCTAGTCCTGGTGATGGTTCTGCCATGCAAGCTCTTCTGCTCTCTTTCAAACACCACAGGTGTCCCAGATGGGGCATTCTGAATTCTGCCTCTTGATTTGTCTCTTCCTTTCTACCTTCTTGCTGTTAAAAAGAAAAGGAGTGGGGGGGAAGCAGTTTTGTGGCCTAAAGGGGTTCCCCACTCCCTGGTAACTGTTGAAGTGTCAGCAATTTTAAGAGGAGAGTCTTAATGCGATATCTTGCCTTCCTTTCCTAGCACGGCTCAGCTTATCCATTTTGTCACCTGAACTTATAAGTATCCATCAGTTAGAGGATGGAGATTGCGTAATTAGTATTTTTGAGGTACCTCCTGAAATGCAGGAGAATAGTCTTACATGTCTCAGCTCTTATTTAATGAGGTACTGACAGAGGTATCCATGGAGACATCCATTATAAGACACTGTTCTGAAATCGGTTCTTTCCAATGCCTGTTAAAATGCCTGAGGGTTTTCTTAAGCATAATTTATACCATTTCTTTGCTCCATCCCTAAACAAAAATAGTTATGCCTGAATATGATGAGAACTATCATTTTAAAAATGAGGTTTGCAAGCTCTCATTAAGAAACAGGGATAGGAGTGAATTGGGAGAAAGGTACAGAGTTTTTTAAGGTATCCTACAGGGTATATGAGCACAGAGAACTCCTGCGAAGATGCCAGGACAGAAAGCCTGTAGCCCTCTTGGCCGAAGAGCGGTGCTGAGCATCGCTGACCTCTGGGGCACCCTCAGCATCTAGCAACCCGCTTCATCTAGATGCCTCTGTGGTGCTGGGCTTGCCCAAATTCCACCCGTCCAAATGGGTCCACCCAGATTGTCAAGGAGATGTTTTCCTGTGAGGGGGACACCTAAACGTCCTGAAGGGGCTTCCGTGGCCTCTTTCCGAGGGGATGGAGTGGCGTGGCTGTGCGGTGGCTGTGGGCACTGCCCCATGGCGTTTGCCAGCCCGTGAGAAATTACGGGAAGAGTTTAGGTAGACAGGAAGAAAGTCTCTGTTTTTACAGACTTAGCAAACTTAGTGGGGCACATAATTCTGGGGTTTTCGGAGACGGGTGATCACATCAGTGTTGCAGCGCATGGATTTTCTTTCTAATTTCCTTGGTTTCCTTCCCTCTCTGCCATTGCTCCAGTCACAGCATTATGCAACTCCACAACTGTCTTCAAGTCCTCAGAAAGATGGCTGGAGGAAATCGGGCCTTTTTAATGCAAGAAGAGCTGGCAGGGTCAAGCTTCCTATCACCAGCTCTACGTGTGCTGTGTAAGCCTTGAGTTCGTACTTTGTTTTGTCCCATGGCTGTGGGCTGCTCAGAGACATCTTTTCAGACTCAGCTGGTGCGGTGTTTTATGATTCTGCAGCTCATGCATGTGTCTCTTTGGCTCTGACAATTTGCACAGCATTTATATATAAGCATTATCTGTTGTTACAGCAACATGATGTTAAAAAAAAAAAAAGGATCTAACTCCACCCTTTCTCCTTGCCTTTCCTGTTTTCTTGCCCTTGCCTGGTGAAAATCAGAGTGTACGGAATCCTGTGTACCTGGCTTGGTTATTTATAGCTTGAAGCTGTTGGGGTTTATTTCCGAGTTCAGCTAATGGGTTATCCTTTGTTGGAAAAGGATAGGAAAAATCTACAACACATTAGAACGCAGATTGAAGTGATGATTAAGGTGTGTGCGCGCTCCTCCTCTGATCTGTTCTTGTATCCACATGAATACCCGTAGTTGTGTGTTCATTAAAAAATAAATATCAACCTCTAAAGCAGGAGGATTCTCCCAGAGGGAAATCTGAACCACGGTTTAGACTGCGCTAGCTGACACGTACATTTCACGCTGCGTTGGTTAGTCATGTAAGTCATCTAATTAGAGAGCACGCTCCTGTGACATGGTCTGAAGGCTTTGGCATGGGGCTGGGAGGCTGGAGATGTGCTTCTGCCCTGCCCGAGCAACCAGCGCTTGTCCCATCACCTCTCTGCACCCTACCGTCAGTACTGCTTCTGCAGAAAGTCCTATGCTGTCAGGTTCATTGAGGTGAGTGGTCAAAAGTTTTCTGCAGAAGTATAAAGCAGGTGGGCTTGGGTGATCATCGTGGAGTTGCAGCATCTCAGTATTTGCAAATTCTGCTCTGGTTTCCACCAGGAAAGACGGACTTCTTCACATACTTATGTGTTTGGAGCCCTGCTAGGTAGCTGATGTGAGAATTAAGAGAGATCAGAGCCTAAAATGTTATCCTTCTCTGTCGTCCAGGCAGATTCTCTCTCTCTGTGGTGGATTTGAGGACTGCAGGGCAGCCCTCAAGCTGTGGAAGCTTGCTGAGCTCCAGCAACTGGTGCCTCAGGTGTGTGTGTTAGAGCAGTGGCTTCTGAGCTGGGCTCCATGAGCTGCTTTGAAGGGATCTCTAAACAATAACCAAGAAAAGTGCCTCTAAATAACGGGCACCTTAAATTCATCTCTGTGTGACCTATTGCTCTGTGCTTCTCTCCCTGGAAATCTGTTAGTGCTCCACAAGCCAATTTGGTGGGATACCACAAGGTTAGGCACCTGTAATTGAGCTGACCGCTCAAGCGTGGCCATTATGGAGCAGTCCATCAGCTGTAAAGATCTGGACAGAGTTAAATTAGCAGCTGCACTCCTCTGGCAATGTTGAGCTTTGGGAGGTTTTCCCCAGGGCCAGGAGAGAGACAACTCTGGCAAGTTTTCTGGGGGTGGTGAATAAAGTGCTCAAGTGACTGCAAGGATGTGTTCAGGCTGGGAGGGTCTGGTGGTGAAATTAGTGTCTGAAGATCAATATTATTTTTTGGTAGCTATATTGAAAAGGGAAGGGGGGGAAAAGGGACTTGGCTGTTCAGGAAAAGCAAAAAAAGATTTGAGCATCTCGGGGCATTTGAAATAGACTGGCTTTGCTTTTCTGACAGTCTCCTTTTAGCATGTACTGGAGACACGGGTTTCTGTTATCTGAGCTATCTGAATATTCAAGTCACTGTGGATAATGCAGACTTAAGTGGAAAAACAAAAATGCAAAACCAACAACTTTCCGCCGGCAGATTTCAGCCTGACATCAGTCTCTAGCTGACACGTTGTTTGGATACTGAGAAGGGTTGCAAGGGGAGGGAGGAGGGCTGGTGAAGCCAGGTTTGTGCTGAGCAGGAATTATGAAGGCGCAGAGGAACTGCGGCATCCCAGATCTTTAAATACACGCTGACAAAAATCTCAATGGGGAGCTCCCCCTACGCAAAATCAGTCCCTACCGTCACCTCTGTTCTGCTCCTTCCCTCTCTCATCCCTGCAGGTGCTGTAGCCGCGAGGACTTTGATGTGCCGATCCAGTGACATGTGTTTCATTCCCTAATCAGAACCCGGATAGTTTTGGAATAGGGTGAATATTCAGGGCTCCAGATTGTACACAATGAAGCAAAGATATGTCGAGGAGGGAGGGCAAGGAGGGCATCGGAGCAGGCAGGAGAGTTTGGGCTTGTGTATGTGAGGGGAAGCAGCAAAATGTCACTGGAGAACCCCTCTACGTTGGTCGCTTGCTGCTATTGCAGCCCTTTGAGTCTCTGGTTGCAATAATTTTCTCCAGGCTTGAGAAGAAAGGACATTTAACGGTGGTTTACCCCATCCCTGCGGTACCGCCAGCCCGAAGCAGTCACAAGTCCTGAGTCAGTCCTCACCACCTACCCCCAAATTATAACACTGATGGAAAAATTGCATCTTTGTTTTGAATAGAAATGAAAGGAACATGTTAGTTTTGGGTTCTTTCTTTAAACTGGTCTTGGAGCCGGAGCTCTTGTGTTGTGTTTGGCTTGTGTGTCTCAGTCCCGCGCTCCTCTGCCCCCAGCTTTGCTCGCATTGGGCATCTGCAGAGTGCTGGCACTTGATACAAAGGAAGTAAAGCTAGCGTTTGAATCTTTGGCTTTTAGGTGATCTATGACTTGAGCCTGGCTTCAAAACCCTTCATACCTGGAGATCCACATGCAGAGATTTGAGTGTTGGCAGAATGCTGCTGGGAACACCCAGTGCTAATAAAGGGCTTGAGAAACCAAACCGATATCTTGATTTTGAAGCAAAGAGTTAGTAAAGATCTGTGGTTTTGCTTGAGGCCCATTTATATCTATTATACGTATTAGAGGAAAGTGTCAGGGCTGACTGCAATGCAAGACAAGGTGCTGTATTCATCACAGGAGTAATCCCACTGCCTGCTTTCAACTTACATCTGCAATGACTTTTTTGACCCTGAGGATTGCAGCAGAAGTGCTTATTTTGGTGTTGTGCTATGTGATATCTTGCAGTGGAAAGGAAGCTCGTTGTTTTTCTGCAAATCTCTCTGTAAAGATGTAAGATGTCGGATTTTTTGATCCTTAGCACTGCTGTTTTTCTGAGCTTATTGCTTCCACAGGACTGTCATGGCATTGACTGCGCAAGTGCTTCTTGCCCAGATCTCGAGAACGTGTGGCTTAGTTCCGAGAGCTTCCCGTGGCACGGGAAAAGGGATCTTCCTTCACTGCTCAGTGCTCTTCTGTATGAATGACTGACAGCTCATCTCTCTCACTGGCTCAGCAGCACAGAGTTCGGTTTATGTTACACTTGTGGCTAATGTTGATTTATAACCTGTTTTCTCTCTTCTGGCAGCGTCCTTTAGCTTCTGATTTAAAATTAAGCTAATAGCATTTCAGGTAATTTAAAGAATCTCTGTGTGAGTATATGCCTGGTGGGAATACACAGCAGGTACTTTCCCACGTAAAGAAGGTTAAAGGCCTTTGTGAAAGCTGGAAATTTCCTTTGCTTTCAAAACAGGCTTCTAATCCAAAAATAGCAGCGAGCTGGTAGCTTGGCTTCTCCTTGTTTATTAACAGCAGATGCTGCTAATAGATGCAGAGGGTTGTCTGGAGGAGCGGTGTGCACACAGGGCACCCAGGTACCTTGCTGGCTGCTGCTCCAAAACAGACACTCATCATGGGATTGGATCCATGCATTCCGTGTGGGGTTCCAAGGCCTGCTCCCGTTGCAGAGAACTACCACAGTGACAAGCATTATTTGCCCTCAGCTGCCTGAATTGGCAAGGAAAAAATACAGCTAAGAAGCTGTTTTAGTCTGTAATAGCTATTAGCTTTTAGACCTGTGCAGGCAGACATTCCCTGTCTTCATGTGGTGATGATGCAGAAATTGGGAGAGGAGCTGGCTTTGGAGTTTTGGGGCTCATCTGGGAAAATGAGTCCTATTACAGAATTGTGCAATCTGCAGGAATACAAAAATGAGTGAAACCAAGCTTCTGTTCACGTAATAAATCTGCGTTTCCCCACATGTCAGGACCATCTGCCACAGCCTCTGCCCTTCTTATGGCTGGTGTCAGGACTGCATCACACAGCTGAGGTTGTGGTTGCACTAAATAGATTAATGGCAAGCCACTGGAACCCACTTCTGTGGTTGGTATGTTTTTTTGGAAGGTGGTATCCCCGTTCTGCTCTGGGGTGTTGCCTGCCTTGGCTGTGTTTGGGCGAATGCAGGACTGCACCGAGGTCTCCTGTTGAGGACCTTCAGTAATTCAGTCTCTGCTACGGAGTAAATCCACCTTGTTCAGAGCGCTGCCAGTGCTTGTTTCACTGGCTCCCTTTGATGCTGTAAGAGTGAATGCAGACCTTCCTCTCACGGTACCCTGTGTGGGCATGTATATATGATAGTGTGTCCCCTGCTGAGCCGAACGATTGCCTTTGCAAGCAGATTCTGCCCCCGGAGCACACCCCTGAGCTGGGATTTGCACGGCACTCAGTAGAGCTCTTTCCAAAGGCAAAATTCCGTTCAGCTTCCACCTTTGTCCGGCACGGATTCCGGAGGTTTGTTCTGGGCTCACAGAGCCGTGGGAGGGGGTTTCTTGGTGGGAGTCAAAGACGACATTGCTGGGTCTGGGGACGTAGGGGAAATGGTGCTCTAGGTGTGTTAGATGGCAGGGCATGGTGGTCTGGCTCTGATTCTGGGAGCCACACCTTCCCCTGGGCTCAAATGGAGTGGCGCCGCTGAAGAGGCTGTGGGGTATGACATGGCTCCCAGGCATCCTGCCGCTTGTTGGATGCTCTTTGATTAATGACTGTCTAGCACTGTTAACCTCATCCAGAATGCATGTTTCTGCAAACAGTAATTCTTTACACTCTCTCCTGTGGTTCCTGGAAAACTTTTTTTGTGTCCAGTGGTCTTGTTTTCCATTTCCTCCAGCTCCCTATTTTTTTAGCTTATACAACAAAACAAAAGAGCCCACTAAATTCCTGTAATTACAGTCATCCAAGCAGGCACATTCATGGTAGGCTTAATAAGGCGGCAACATGTCAAGCCTTTGTTTCTGAGAAGGGGGGAAAAAAGTCCTTTAGTGCTTCAGTACAGTTTGACTGTTTCTACGTATAATTTGCAAGCCATTAAAGCCAGGCCTGGTGGTGGCCCAAAAAGGCAGAATGCAGTCACAAAAATGGAAACAAATTATGCAGTTCCCCACTGATATCCAGCTCCCTCAAAGTGAAACATCCAGGAGGAATTTTAACTCACGGCTTTTGATGCTCTAACTTAGTTGTAACAGGGCTTTTGCAAGGCAGGAGTTAACCCAATGCATTTCCATTTGCTGAGGAGTAGGGTCTTTCCTGGCCAAGGTGAACAAAGAGCGAACATTGAGCCATCAGGTGATTTATCATTTGAAAAGTTGTGTTTGAAAGAGATTGGGAATGTGATGCACAGAAAGGGTAGCATTCATTTGATGCCAGGGATCCCGCATTCAGTACTGTGTGGCGGGATCAGAAGTGAGGCAGAGGGGATGGCAGGAGCCCGCGCGTGTGCGATAAACACGCCCTGGTTGCACAGAGACGACGCTGGAGCTCGGGGTCCAGCTGCAGCTCTGTGTGGGCTGCTGTGATGGGGGTCAAACCCACTTTTGTCTCTTTGGGGAGAACCTCCCCAGCGGGGAATCTGCAAAATACACTTTCAGTTCTCTAAGGCACCTTGGGGTTTTACAGCGAGGGCTCTCATAGGAATGCAGAACGTTTCACGTTCTTGTTCACCTTGTCCTGGGTGTTGTCGTCGTTTAACCCCAGCCGGCAGCTCAGCCCCACGCAGCCGCTCGCTCACTCCCCTGGTGGGGTGGGGGAGAGGATCAGAAGGGTAAAGGTGAGGAAACTCGTGGGTTGAGGTAACGACAGTTTAACAGGCAAAGCAAAAGCCGCGCACAAGCGCAGCAAACCAGGGAACTCGTTCCCCCCTTCCCGTGGGCAGGCAGGGCTCAGCCACCCCCAGGACAGCAGGGCTCCATCACGCCTAGCGGTGACGGGGGAAGGCAAACGCCATCCCTGCCAGCGTCCCCCTTCCCCCTCCTCCCCCAGCTCCGTGTGCTGAGCGTGACGCCGTGTGGTGTGGGGCAGCCCTGGGGGCAGCTGGGGTCACTGTCCCGGCCGTGCCCCCCCCAGCCCCTCGCCGGTGGGGTGGGTGAGGGGCGGGAAAGGCCCTGCCTCTGTGCAAGCCCTGCTCAGCAGGGACGAAGCTGTCCCTGGGTTATCAGCGCTGTTTCCAGCACAACTCCAAACCACAGCCCCGTACCAGCTACCGTGAAGAGAATTAACTCCGTCCCAGCCAAAACCAGCACAGCATTCAGTGATGTGCAGTCTTTAATAAAGCAGATAGGAAAAGGCACTTGAGCTGGCTGGAGGTTCTTCCTTCCATTATCAATGTCCATGTATTTGCAGAAGGCCCAAACCTACCAGCATGATCAGTTTTAGCTGATGTGCATTTAATCCTATCCCCCTTTGATGGTGGGTGTCGCAGAGCTGACCCAAAGGTTTTATCCAGGTCTTCCATCAAGTGGCAGCAAAAGACAGAGGCTGTTGGGGATAACAACAGACAGGCTGGAGGGACAAAACCTCTCCTGCAGCTGCTGCAGACAGTCTATTTTATCACCTTTGTTCTCGTTTTAGCCACCTAACTATTCCTGGAAGAGCCAATATTAGCTCCCCCCGTCTATTTCTTAGAAGCTGGGCAAACAAAAATCCAATTGACTGTCCTTGTTTCCAGGTGAACTGATGACTGATCTGTACTGTTGGCTCTGAAAACCCTCATGAGCTCTTGCATCACTAGGCCTTGGCGTGGGGAGGCGTTGAAATGGGTGGTTTTGGAAGCGGCAGCATGAGAGGGATTAAAAATGTTCAGCAATATATTTAATCTGTGTGGCAGACTCTTTGGGACTTACTTTCTGTGCCTTCCCCGGGCATGATACAGATAGTCACAGAACATGCTTACCTCGTTTTGCTGTAAAAAAAGCAGGTCCTGAGATTGTGTCAGCAGAGGCTCGATTCTAAAAGTCAGAATTTTGGCAGGATATTTATCCAGGATTTGACGGTGTGTCTTGTCCTAATGTTTCACATCCCGTTGTATTCGGGATGCTTAAGGCTAGATTAGAGATGGAGAAGCAAGTGTAAAAATGGATTGCAGAGGTTCATGCTTATTCCCTGAGTGACATCCACAGAAGTGTTGCTCCGATCGCAGGGAAAGGATGATCCTCCGAACTGCCACTCTGCAGCTCCACCTGGGACCTGGCAGACAAGCGTGCTCCTTCTATATTTTAACATCACCAGTTAAAAAAGCCTTTAGCTGGTGATTTTTTTCAGCGAGGCACAGGCCAAAATCAACGCTGCTGCGTTCTCCCAAAGCTGTGATGTCGCTGGGGAGGCAGAGGAGCAAGCGGTGCTTTGCCTCTGCCTTCCTCTGGCCAGCGGTGAGCTGGAGAAAGATGTGGGACCCTCTGTGTGGAGGGAGGGATGGGTTGTCCTTGGGCTAAGGGAAGGAAAGCGAGGCATGACACGGACTTAGTTTCCCCGGAGCTGATGGGGTGAGACTGGGGCTGCCCTTGGTGGCAGAGGGACTGGTGGGACTGGAGCACCAGTGCTGGGAGGGAGGCGGGCTGGGCGTGTCTCCCCACCCGCTCTGGCCCTGTGGTCCCTGGGGATGCTGCTTTGCTGGCAACAGTGCTTGAACGTTCAGGTAGGTGCTGCCTGTTTGTGGGGAGGCATCAAACCCAAAGTGTCGGTGAAGGCTGGGTCAGGCATGGAAGAGCCATGTCTCCCTCATCACTGCCTTGAGACACCGGGAGGAAGGGCTTGGTCTTCCCCGGGAGTGTGTAAGCTCAGGGGAGGATGCTTTTCCTCGTGAATAAAAAAAATGAATGGCAGTCACGACCAGAATTTTTAATTGAAAAGCCTTTTCCAAGTAGCGTGCTGGTAGCAGCCATCTTGAAGAACCTGAATGGCATCATTTGGTGAGCGGCTGGCATTGGAGCCATCCGAGGCGCTGGGGGAAATTCTTGAAGATGCTGTAAAACCAGCTGAATAATTAAAAATAATAATAATGATAAAACCTGACAACTTCAATGTTTAAAAATTAAACATTTGGATAAAATATTAAATGCTAATTATTTCCTTGCACTTGTGCTGGCATCAGTTCCCTTGATGTTAGTAATATATCTTCACATATCAGTAATTGAAGTATATTGTCAGCATTAGCATTACATTTACCACACAGGCCCCAAACCCCAAAAGCTCTAAAGCGCGTGTTTGATTTTAAGTGTTGAATACTTTTGAAGTCTGCTTTACTGGATTGGCCGTAATGCCGTGAATACCAAAGCCATCTAGCTAAATGGCTCAAAATCTTTGGCCGTTTAAGAGAGTCCCTGTGCTTGCTCCAAGGATCTGGCAGTCTAATTTCAATAGCGAACAGTGAGACGAGCTTAATCGATACACGAGAGACTAAATGAAAAGCAAAACGAGAGGGCAGAAGTATATTTGGAAAACATTTTATGGCTTTCATGTTTTGTACGTCGATTTAACTTTTAGTCGGTTTGGTTGAATTCATTATTTGATATTTTTTAAAAAAAAACTATTGAGCTTAGCTCAGGGTGGGCAGATGAAAGGCCTGACTCGCAGAGGAAAATGCCTGCACGTGTTTCTTTGTTTACCTGCTTTCCTCTCCGTGTAAGAATGTATCAGTTCCTTGATTTTTAGGAAGATGGCTGCTAATATTATGCATGAAGGAAATGTCAGTACAGTACACCCCCAAGGGCCTGATTCAATCAACCCTCCTTCTCTTGCTTTTTCACCCCTGAATAATGAGGTATTTTACACATTTGTAATCATCTTGGGAGGCGGGGGGTGTGCAAACATCCGAGAGTCATTCTTCACCTCTTACTGTGCATATTGGGAGATTCACTGATGTTTGCCTGTTGGAGAGTCCGTTCTCTGGCACACACCTGGTCTTGCCAAGAAACCTGCTCTTTGCTGCCGTTGCTTTGGGCGCTCAGCACGGCGAGAGGGTGCCTGCGCCCTGTCCTGAGGCACCGCTTGGAGGGAGCGCAGCGCCCGGATAGCCAGCGCTCCCGTTTCAGGGTTAGGTATGAAATGAGTTCACTCTTGGGCGGTGCAGGTCTTTTAGAAATCACTGGTGGCTGGAAAAATAATTTGAAGTGAAAGATGAGACACCTTTTAGGGTCCCTTTGGTTTGAAATTAAGGTGGTTTCTTTGCAATGAGGGATTCTCCTCCAAGAGGTGTCTGAGCCTTGTACTCAGCTGAGAGCTGGTGGATAGCCTTCCTCGTCCTGCCCACGCTCGCCTGAGAGCGTAACCACAGGCTGCTGCCGCCTTAAACGTGCATAGGTTTCCATCGTGTTGACCTGGCATTTCAGGCTGAGCTTGGCCTACATTTGGTGTTCTGGAATAGGACACTGTGGCTGTATTTAAATGAAATTACTTCTATAAAACGTGGAGGCTGGTTTTAAAAGTTGAAGCCTGCCTTTTCAGAAATGCTGTTTGCTTACTGTGCGAGCGAGACGGGCAAACCACAGCCAGCTTCCCGCAGCAGCCTTTTGCTGACGGTGCCCTGTGCCAGGTGCTCCTAGGGAGGCGTGCGTGGGATGAAACGCTCTTCACACTGACTTACATCATTATACAGAAGAGCTGAAGGTTGGCGTAGAAGAAGCGTGAGGGTTCCTATCTCTTCTCTGGCTGGTGACCTTGCTGCCAGCTCTGCGGAGCGCTGCGCGGCTGGAGCACCTCTTTGCTCATCCGCCTGAGGTTTCTCAGCTAACCCAACAGAGCACCACTGCTTTGAGTCACTGTGTGGGGACAGCCCACTCTGGCTCCCGAGAGCAGTCGGCATCACCCATGGCACGGAGGCCGCATTCCGATTCGCGTGGTCTTAGCTTTATAGAGAGGGTGCTTCAGAGAGTTGTGGGGGAACATTTTACGTGGTCATGCCTTCCCAGGGCACTTATTTTAGACCAGGCATGAACGAACGCTTAAATATTTTTCTATTATTGTTTGAAATGGAGAAATTCTTGCATTTGGGGGTATTTGTCCTGCTGTTTCATCATCTCAAAGGCATTTAGGCAGCTTTCTTTTTAATTCTCTCCCTCCCACTGTATCAGTTAATGAGTCTTAAAAATGTTCTGGTGTGCAATTTCAAATGGGATTTCCAAAGCAGGTGGGAGATGCACATGAGGGCACATCTGGGAATAAGAGCAAGAGCCTGGCTGAAGGAAAAGTATTTGCTGATTTGTTAAAATGTGCCCCGTTAAAGAGACCAGCATGTCTTGTCTGTGAAAGGGCAGCTTGAGAAGACAGATAAGAGTGGGAGAAGCAGGGAGAGCCCAGGGATGATTTGTGATTCCCAAAGCTTGGCTCAGAGTCTGGAATTGATATTGCGGGACAAGTTTTCAGCCTGAAAATTGTTCTGTAAGATTGGAGCTCAATGTTAAATATTCAGCTTTTGCTGAACGGCTTTGGAGAGGGAGTAGGGGATCTAGATGAGGAATCCATGTCAGGTCTTCCCACTCTACACTATAAAGAAGAGAAAGCAGCAGCTTCCAGCTTGGTGTCACACGATAACTGGAGCTTGGGCAGGTGGGGAATGGGGTGTGTTGATCACCACGCTGCTAAAGAAAAATGTGCTTCTGAAACGGTAAAGAAATGGTGATTTGTTCTTAGAAACGGTAAGTGGGGTGGGACAGATGGCTCAGGGGCCTGGTGCTGAGAAAGGAGTTCGTCCTAAATTACTGTCTGTCTTGCTCAACTGGCTGGTGGGGAGGGAAAGCCGGCAGGGAACCATCCCTTTTTGGCAACTCCTCTGTGATGGGGAGTGTTAGTGCCTCCTGTCCAATTGCCCAGGCACAGATGGTAACTGAAGGTGCTTTGAGGGCACAGACTTGCCCATCTCTGTGTCCAGGAGCACCGTACATGGTGTCCTCGTGTCAGCGAGGAGCTGGTTTGCTCTCAGGAGGAGCTGGAGGAGGTCCTACCTTGGGACAGAAGTTGGCCTTTTTATGGCAGTGTCACGGGGGGCTGAGGAGCAGACCAATGCTTTCCTCCTTTTGGGGGTCGTCTCTCTGAGTCACCTTTAATGAATGGTGCAGGAGGCTTTTGTTGCTAGTGCTTGTCTGATACCTGTTTTGGAGTCTTGAGGGTTATTAAACCAACATCGATACCCGACTCTAAATTCACTAATAACTTTTAAAAGCAGAAACAATTAGCAGACTCAGTGGGAGAAGAGCTTTCAGGGAGAAGCAATTTAATGTGCTGAAAGACTGCGTATGCGACATAATCAATGTAGTGTACTGTATGAACATACCAGAGGTGGCTTTCTAGCAAGCCTTGCGTACACTGATTTTTTTTCAGGCTTCAATAGTCTTCCTAAACTCAAGAAAGCACTAAGCTCCTTGAGGGAACAAACAAAGTAAGTGGACAAAAAAAAAAGTAATTTCATCAAGAATAAATTGCCCTGTAGTTCCTACCGATGAGCTCACAAAGAGCTCTAGTCATGGAGCATTAGCTGTTTCTTAGGGATCTTTTGCAGTGTACCTTGGCTTCCCCAGGCAGGGCAGACCCACAGTCCTCCTGTGACCACCAAGGATAACCCCTTGTCAATGGGCTCTGTAGGTATTTGAAAGTATTCCTAAAAACTGTACGCTTTATAGGGAAAGCTTGCAGGAGGAGCCGCTTCCCAGTGAGCAAACGGCAGGGCTGCCAAAGCTTGCTGCACTTGATGGTTTCGCAGCCTGGTGCACCCTCATGCTCCTGGTCAGGGAAAGGTTTTGAAATTCGGGGTGTTCGCAGCAAACCGCAGCTCCCTGGCGGCGGCGCTGTAGGGTACTGCCTTGTCCCCGGCAGGAGAGGAGCAGGATGGCTCCTCGCATCCAGGATGGTCGAGAAGGGACTAGTTTCCAATTTCCCTTGCACTCTTGCGGTGCATCTAGGCTTGGTTGAGTTATACGAGACCCCCAAGAGAAATTGGGGCCACCATGAAGCTCCCACACGCGAACTGCAGAGCTGTGAGAGATTGCCAGGGGTTCTTGAGTCCTGCTCATGCTCATCCCCCCGAGGAACATCCCTGCTGGCACCGTTGCCCATCCTGTATCATTGAACCAAGACCCACTGAATGAGCACAACAGCAATATAACATTTTGGGGTTTTGCAGTAAATGCAAATGTAAAAGACCTGTTGGAGCCGGTAGGACTGCAGTGTCCAATACGACATTTCCCTCTTCGTCATTCATTGCCACCGACGCAGTGGTGGTGGACCAGTGTGCACCCAGGCGTGTGCTGAACAGTTTCGTTAAGGGCTGCTTGAGTATGTTCCATTGAGATTGTGGGTTTTGGTCAGAAAATTAGATTTACAACCAATTTATGTGTTTTTTTTTAATTCTGCTACCTGGAAGTTTTCCCCCTACTTTCTGAGGGTGAAGGCTCAAATAAGAAAAATCAGGAAGTTTTGAGGCTCTGAACCACAATCAAGTGTCTCTGTCGACACGCTTAGCTTTTACATTTTAGCCGAAACTGAACGTTTTATTCATAAAGATTGCTTAAAAAAAAACCTAAAACCCTCTACGCCCTGAGCCTGTTCTAATATCTGTGAACCATTCTGAGCAGAAGCCACAGTTTTCTGATGAGCTCCATGATGGCTGTGGCACAATGTGCATTTGGCTTTTCTTTACTTTGGGGCTTAATCTATTGTACGATATTTCTGAGGGCTGTCAAATAATGGCTGCCTTCAACAACCAGCTCCGTTTCAGTGAAAGAGAAAGTGAATATTGTATATAATTCCTGTCAGTGAGGGTAAAATGATTTGAGGTCTTAGAATATTCAGCATTAAGAGTATTACAAAAAAGCGAATACTTAAGAGCCGCTAAAGCTCAGCCCTGTTCCTTGGTCTGTTTTACGTAGGCTCGAAGTCAATGGGAGCAGCGGACGCCTGGGGTATCACAGCAGTTGGCCCCATGTGGGACCAGAGCTGTTATTAAATCTTAAAAATAACATTGAAATACAAGAAATATGGGAGGGGGGAGGAGAGAAAAGAAAAAAATTGGCAGGGGAGAGATTGTTGAGCTGTTTTCTCTCTTCATGCGGTTTTCATAGCCACCAGGGCCAAAATGATCCTAGGAGGTTTAGCATCAGAAAATAGAGCCTGAGCATCACGTGAGAAATGAAAGAGCGCGAGCTAAGAACGGAACAACTGGCAGACCAGCAGGATTGAGCAGATATACCATGGTGCCTAAATATGACGAATCCAGGCTTGCTATTCTGAATGTGATGCATACAGGGCAAGAAGGGCTTATTCCAATTTTTTGTTGCTGTTTTTTTTGTGTGTGGAGCTAATTGATTTTTTTTTTGAAAGAGGTTTCCCATTGTTTTTCTTTTAAAACCTCAAAGTCGGAGGGGAAAGTCTAGATTACTGCTGGGGACTTTGGAGAAAAGATAAGACTCCTGATGAATAATCACTCAGTGCTGGGTTCCTCCTGAAAATGTGGCCTTCCTGTTGCTGAAGTACTCAGCAAAACGGTTTTCTGGTTTCCAGCTGGAGCTGTAGGTATCAAAGCAAATTGTTTAACAAAAATGTTCTCTAATGAGCAGCAATTCTGGGAATCTTTGCCAAAATCCAATTTTTCTTTGGTTTCCAGTAAAGTTTTGCAAGCTCAAAACACTCAGGAAATGTGTTGGAGGAAACATGACCAAATAAACCATCGTTGGTGTTGCTGATGTAATCAGAACGTGGGTAAAGAACTATCTGTTTTGAGATGGAAAAGTTACCTCACTCTTTCCTCTTTTGGATTAAACAAAATTTCTCTTCTTGTAGAAGATAACTCTTTTGTTTCTAGTCTAGGAAAAAGTCATGTCACTTTCTCATGAGAAATGTGATCAGAAGGATGCTGTGACAGTGTTCTGCCCTTGCTGGTGCTGGTTGGGACAAATGTGCTATCATTTGCAGAGAGAACAGGAGGGAAATCAAAGTTATTCAGTGTATTTCATCCAAGAAAGGATCAAACATCTCATGTGCCCCCAGAAACCAAGCACACACGCAGGGCTCTCATGGCATATCAATCTTTCTGTTAAATTCCCCACCTTTTGTGATAAGTCGTATTCTCTCCAACATGTGTAGTGACCGGACATGAAGAAGAGGCTGACTGTTTTACCACCAAGGATAAATTACCAGCCAATAACTAGGAATTTATATCATCCTGTAACACCTTCAAGCAATATACATTTGATCTCCATTGAAAGAGTACACACATATTTAGGTTAAACAAGGTCACAGCCCCAGACTTTGTGTAAATCGATAATGCTACTCCCAGTGACACGAGGTTTTGCGGTCCGTGGGAGAGCACATTTCGCCGGGACTACAGCACGCGCTCGAGCTAGCGTTAGACCAGGTGTGCGGTCAGTGTTTTCGAGCAGTTCCTGCATGAAAATCCCCATCTGCGGGCAGGCAGCAAAGGGCTGCTCGCCGATGCATCTCCGCTTCCCATTTGGCGAGGTTATACTAGCCTGGGCGCGTCACAGAGTGCTCTGAAGACATCTTTTTAAATACAGTTAGTGCCAAAGAAGATACGAAAATTTTGCAAAACCTATTTGCCTACTGAGTTCATGTGTGACATTGATCCACTGGCCGACATCTTTGATGTACAGCTGAAGTAACTAAGGTTATGCAGCTCTAAGTGAAAGCATCTTTGTGCCAGAAACTTTCGCAGTGAGCTACCGGGTCATGTGGACATTTGACTTTGAAAGAAGAAATGGCTTGAGTAATCACGCGGTGCCTACCACGTGAGTCATTAGCTGCTCTTTGCCAGTGAGACGCATCTCTCGGGTACGCTGTTACTTTCCACGTTCGCGTTGCTTTGTGCCGACGGGGAGCTGGGGCATTCAACCCAAGATGTGGCTGCGATTCGAAGCTGGAGGAAATTCTGTATGGTTTTATGTGTGTTTATAATGAAAAGGCCCATATATCAGTGAGAGATCGCAGAGTCTTCCAGAGACGCAGAGGAAGCCCCCCCATTCCTTGTATCTGTGATGGGATCCGTGCGCTCTTAACGGAGCGGCTTGCAGGAGCCTTAAATCAAATTCTTTTTATGGCAGAGCTGACGCCTGAGCGTCACTATCCACCGAAGGTATCAGCGTTAAGTGTTTATGTACCCAACGTTGTGCACCGGTCGTGCTTATCCAGACACGAAGTGGGATGATGGCAGAGCGCTGAGTGTATTAATGGAACACAGCAGCCAACATATGGCTGCGTAGCGGAAGCAGAGTAAAGCATCAGCCACACATTTCTTTTTAAGAACATGTATTTCACACCTTTCACACAGGAATATTTTTGTGATGCCTCTACTGCTAGTGTGCTATCCTCAAAAGGCTGTGTTTGTATTTTCCCAACATGGCTTAATTAAGAAAAAAATGTGTTTTATAAGCAATCCTGTACATTTCAAACCTACCCCCTTCAAAAAAAACCCACCCCAGCGAGATCCAGGTGGTAAATAGCAAGCAGACTGCTTGGTTCAGCACACTCAAAAGGAGTTTTCTGGCTGCATTTATAGCCTCCGGTGCAGCTTCGTTGAACCATCTTGTGCATTTCATGTATTTCAAATGCCGTTATCGGTCCCGTCTGGCAGAGAGTTTAAGCAAGCAAAGGCCACACACCCAGCGTTTATTTTAGTACGGTGCCTTTGATTCCGTCTTGTTTTTTTTCACAGCTGAGATTTTAAGGAGTCTCAGTGATTGTCTTCAGCCATGTGAGTCAATGTGACTGCTTGCTGTGTTTCCTGAAGCTTTAGAGTTGGGGGAAGATTTGAAAAGATGATCTTGCAGTCTTACCCACTTTATGCAAGTAATCTTGCACATTTCTTTCTTGCGGGACTTGACGTACATCTTTATTCCGTGAAAATCTAGGGTAAAAACTAAAGCCACCATTCCCGTAGATGGAACACAGGAAGATTTTCAATGGCTGCCTGTATAACTTCTCATGCCATATTCTAAACATTGCTAAAATTGTCGGTTTACAAGAATTACACTCTTGGAGGCGTTAGGACGCTCATCCTCCCTGACAACATCCCTTTCTAAGAACCTGCAAAGATTAGTTTGTAGCGTAGATTTTTCCCCTGTCGAAG
The DNA here is from genome assembly GCF_949628215.1 of Phalacrocorax aristotelis. NCBI lineage: Eukaryota > Metazoa > Chordata > Aves > Suliformes > Phalacrocoracidae > Phalacrocorax > Phalacrocorax aristotelis. The sequence continues at coordinate 22,746,362 of NC_134286.1, read as the reverse complement.
CTTATAAGGATGAAAAGCCCCGTGTAGAATATATCTATGCAACTTTAGTGACAAAAATTGCTAAGCACATTATATATAAATAGCAAGCTGCCTTCTTTAGGGACTGATACAGACTGCTCTTGAGATAGCTAAGTAGGCAAGTATATAGTAAAATATGGGTATATTTAGCGCTCCAGGAGGTGATAGATAGTTTCTGACTCCATATCGCATGGGCTCTTAAAGTCTTTACCTCAGTGTAATCCCTTTGCACTCAGCAGTGATGATGTGGCACGTTTGGGACCTAATTATAAGCTTCACGGCCAATCAAAGTACCAAATGGCAAAGGACTGTTTCGGAAGGCAAAGGGTAGACCTAACTCTCCGGAATCATGAGTAGCTGGGAAGGAGATGCTGGGGCAGTTTAATGGGATTTGGATTGAATGTGGTTTTTGGCACATAAATGTGGATTTTGGCATAAACGTGATTTTTAACATGTGCCTGCCTTACTGGTTCTTACAGGCATGTGCTTGGGTGACTGTCTCCTGGTTTGCATCCACTTCTAAAATCAACACTTCAATGGTTATGGTCATACAACGAGACTGATCTTACAGAAGCCCCTGCCAGGCTGGTCACAGCACATCTCCTTAGGGGCAGCGGGAGAGAAGTGGCTGAGATAACAGCCAGGGAGCCAGAGGTGTTGCGGGGAGCTCTGTTAACCTTTCCCAGGCCAGTTGAAAACTGGTTTTCCCTCTGGATGTTTTTTTTCCCCAGTTGTGCAAATCTGTGCAGAACCTGAGACCTTCCCACTTCAAACTCACCTTCTTTTCCCAAGGCTTTGAAAAGACTCAGATATGCTTCTGATTGGCATGCGAGCCTGGAAAAACTGCAGAGAGTATTTGCAAGTGTTATCTTTGAATCAAAACCACCAACTCACTTGGCTAGCATCCTTCACTTCTTTCTTCCTTTTTCCCTAGCCTTTTAGAAGAACATTTTTGCTGTTGTTGAGAATATTCATCCAGCATTCATACCCACACACGTGTATTTTGTGCTGATGTAATGGTGTCTGTTATTGAGTGTGACTCTTTTTTTTTTTTAGCTAAAATAAATGAAATGGTAGATTTGTATTGCGGTTAGTGGAAAGGAGCTGACTGGAGCTGGTATTGATGTGTTGTCTTCCCTCCAAGAATCGTAGAATGGCCTGAGGTGGAAGGGACCCACAAGGATCATCGAGTCCGACTCCTGTCGCTGCACAGGACAACTCTGATCCCTGCGTGGGACAACCCCAAAATGCACACCGTGTTGGCACGTTATTAATGTTAGCTTTAAGGTCCCTACTACAAGGAGGCACTACTCAGTAATCCCTACTACTTAGGAAAAATGGAGGCACACATCAGGTGTACCTCGTACTTGCAGGCCGCTCTGGATCCTTTCCACCTGTCTGGTACTTTCATGGCAGAAGAAAGGGCAACCACGGTGAAATGGTGGCAGCTGACATTGCTGTTTTGATGAATGCTGTCCTTCTAAACAATGCTACATTTATTTAAAAGTAAGGTCATATGCCATGCTAGTTATCCTCGGAGGATGGGCTGAGTGGCAGAAGGCTTATGTGAAAAAAAGTCCCGGCACGCCTATAAATAGAGAAGCCACATAACCAAATCTGGGAACCTAAAGCGTGGTACGGAACTCGGTATTTTGTGATCTTTAAAATCCTTGAGCAATACTAACACTAAGATAAGTATATTCAGAAACAGTTTATTGTGGAGCTTTTCATATTATATCATCTCAAGTTCTACGCTTGGTTTGTCTCACTAGTGCTCTCTTTGCGCGGTCAGACCGTCTCAGGGTGATGATACGCCTTGTGCTTTACTAGAAGCGCGCCGACGTTGTAAGGTGTGAGCAGACCTGGCAGGCTGACTGGTGTGGGACGATACAGTGGGAATAACTATGGAGCAGCTCTTGTATGTTCTTGGCGATGGTACGTTAACAAGTACGAGGCTTATAAAGTGGAACATTGTGGAGAAGAAAAACAAGCGCATGCAGGCAAAGCGTGTAGGTAAGTGACTCTGGCTCAATAACCGTAAGCACATAGTGAAAGCAGGGTGAATTTTAGATACCAGCCTGTTGCAGCCTATTCTGCATAATGCGGATGGGGAGTGACTATTGCAAAGGATTTAGTACCTTTTCTGGGCTTAGTACCTGCTGGGGTGATGGCTGGCCCCCGGGGGTTTGGGGGGGTCAGACTCTCTGGGACAGCTCCATTTGTTTCCAGGAATTGCAGGGTCATTTTCCATCCTTTTAATTCCCGAGCCTCCAGCCACTAGAGGGAGAGAATGCTACATATTTATGGCTATGTATGTGTGTGGGGATGCGCGTTTAATAAAGGAATTTCTTTTCTACCGAAAGGCTTTCCAGGCAGTACTATAGCTGGTTTTAACTCCTTCACTTATTTGACTGCAGTTTTATAACTGCTCCTGAGATTTGACCTTGGTAGACTTCTGTTGGTTTATGACCTAAAACTGCAAATGCTCTGGAAGATGTTAGATGGTCCTTGTCCATGTTTTACACCATGTGTTTGCTGTTGAGCATCCTTGCTGTGAAACGGCTTCCACGGGGAAACCTTTGGCTCCTCCTGGATCTGCCTGTCTCCTCACGTTACTGCCCACCCCGCTGCACTGACACGGCGTAACGCGGCGTGGCAATGCAGAAACGCGAGACATGGGAACAGCAGGAGAGCAATACCCCTTCCTGCTGCTTTCTTCCCGACAAGCCAGAGGCTCTTTGAGCCTATGGCCTGTTTCCTCTGCAATAATAAAACAAGCCCAAGAGGGATCTCATTTCATTTGGAATTAAACCATTGAGTTAGTAATTATTGTAGGCAGATGAGTTTGAGCAATTTCAAAGGACACTGGCAAGGAGTTGCAGGTTTAGGGAGGGAAACAAGGGTGGAAGTTTTAATGAAGTCAGTGTCAGAAAGTGATTTTTAAATATTTTTCAAAATGAAACAAGATTAAAACTTTCTTTTGCAGATTGAGCTCAGTGGGGAAGACCTGGGGACAGGCTGTGTCAATTAAAGTCCCATGAGGGGACTGTGGGACTTGGAGGGGTCTTGAAAAGTAGCCTGGGATGAAAGCATGCTCAGTGGGTTTGAAGAGCTACAACCTTCAGTCTGCAGTACTATTTATCAGGTGAATTTACATCCCTCTGCAGATGGTGAGTGGGGAAGAGAGTTTCTGCCTTTCTTCTAACTCCAGTGGGTGACTCAAGGCAGTGCTCTCTCAGAAGGGAAACCTCATGGTGTTTTAGCAGCCTGAAGTATTGAAGGAGGAGAGCATCTCTCTGGGTAATTTTCCTGACTCTGAGAGTCAATAGCTAATAGAGGGACTCAGCAAAGAGCAAAGAGGTTTCCTTACGCTGATTGGAGCTGCAGATGATGCTCCAGCATGAGAAGTTCTCCTGGTGAGGTTGAGGCTGGTCCCAGCTGCTCTTTTCCCTGCCTGTTTCGCTTGCCCAGCTGCACCCTGGCCGGCACAGCTGATGGCAGGCGTGAGAAAGCAGAGGGAAATGGGCAGGAAGGCACTAGAAAACTTGAGACTGGCCTGACCCAGGCACATTAGGAAAGTACGCGTGTAAGGACTAAATAGACATCATCCTAGAGAAGGTGGTCAAAACGCTCCTCGTTGTGCTGGGTGTCTGTCACTGGCCTGTGTTAAATAACAGAGCTAGAAGAGCGACGACTGAATATGAAAGACTTCTCCGCGTCACTCTGTGCATTTTGATGAATTGTGGCCATAACCCTATAAATACGACCTGCTCGTTAAGCCTTCGCCTGCCTGATGGAGATGCAAGGTCTTGGGAGACCGATCTACTTGCCTTCTGTGCAACAGCTTTGTTTATTGAGAGCCAAGCTGTAAAATTGTTATTCAAGCAGTAATCCCATGGACTTCAGCGGGAGCTCTGCCTCGGCTGGATCACAGCGTGCCATCTCACCGCTGTGGTTTCTGCAGGTGCAGATGCCTCAACGGGAGGAAAAACATTTCTCTTCCAGGGTTTAGTATATATTTGTGGGTGTAGGACCGGGTTGGGATGCCTTGTCTGAAGACACCCAGCTCCAGTAGGATCCCCGCTGCTGCTGGGCGGAGGAGAGGGGACAGAAGGGAGCTCGAATGTGAATCTATCTTGCGAGGTTATGACAGGGGAGGGCTGCAAGAGCCCCTAGGCCAGAGGCATGGCCATGCTGTGGGCCCCGGAGGCTCTGTCCCCCGGTCCTGCAAGAGAACATCCCTCCAGGCAAGAGGGAGGGGAACAGTTGCAGGGTTTATGGCTTTGCCAGTCCCTTCTGACCTTAAAATGCATGACCCAGGGAAGTATCTATTGTTTCCCTGTAGATCATCTTGTGAATAGTAATATTAAGCCCTAGTTTTCTTAAAAAAAATTTCTTTTTTTGACTGCAGATCTCTCTCTAAGTACACAAATGAAATGAATTTATATACAAGCGTTGTTACTTGTAAAGCCCTTTCCTTTTCAAATTTAGTTTTATTCCTTTTTTTAATCTCCATAGAATTTACCCTGGATAAGCAGAACTAGGGCAGTGCTAGTAACAGATGGACATAAAGAGGACTTGGATGCTGGAGAGACTTTTAACGGGCTTGGCGATCTGAACTGGGGTGCTTTCCTTATCACCCTAAGAGTTTAATTTGACTGCAGGTTATTAATTTTCGCCTCTAAAGCAGAGGTCTTAGCAACAGAGCGCGTTCCTTGGCAACAGACTGCCTTGGTTTAATTAAAGCAGGTGTGGGAGTTTTAAAAATGCCACTGTTGGAAAAAGTTGAAAGATATTAGCAAATCAAATGGGCTGAGGCATGAGTCGTCTTGTCAGTCAGGCGGGGGTGACAAGGAAAAAGGAATAGTAAACAAGATGCAAACTGTGGAGGCAACTTGGCAAAGGAGCGGTTCTGGAAGGGAGGCAGGGACTGGACTGGCATGTTTTGCTGCCTTCCCAGGGGCTGGGCTGTGGCTCAGCCCGGCCATCCCGCAGGGCAGCCTGGAGAGGGGTGGGAGGAACGTCTGTGTGCCTGGGAGGTCTTGTGCTGTGAACTGAATAGTTCTCTCTATTTAAAAAATGGCTTTTTAAAAGCAGGTTTCCAAACTGGTTTTCCACTAGGGCTTTTGTAAAAGGTATAGTTTGATTTCGTCCTCTCAAAAATTGAAGCTGTCGTTTTGTTAGTAAAATCAAACAAAAGGTTCTTTGAGGAGAGCCTGTGGACAGCGTGGCTGTGGCCGTTCCGTCATTTACCTCCTTCGCCGGAGGAGCAAGCTGTGCGATACGCACCTCTGCCTGGAGCTAGACTGCTGCCTGTTTGCACTGCGCCTGCTAAATACAAATATATCAACTGATGAATAATGTCAGATATGCATAATTCAATTCGGAGTAACTCTAGTTTGTGCCAGCATATAGAGTGTACGTACACGTAGCTGATCCGGACTGGAGAGGTGGTTTGGAGCAGAGAGAGACAAGTTTGGCCTCCCCTCTCTGTCCCTGCCACTCCTTTGATGCGTAACCTTGGGCGAGTCATGGGAAGACCTTATGCCCCTGGTTTGCAGCTGCAAGAGGGAGATAATAACCTTTTTTCCCTTTCTGTGGTAAACAGCAAGATCCCGAACGCTTACATCAGAGCAAGTGATTTTTATGCACTTGTTGAAGTCCTATAATTTATGACTAAAGCTATCTTTGTGTCAGAGATAGTTCAGGAGGACACTTGTATCTGGAGCTTCTGAATATGTCACCTCCTATTAAAGAACAAACAAATTCTCTTGTAATATACCATAAATAATAATACTTTGCAAGAGCCCGAAGCACTGCGTTATTGCTGTGCTAATCTGAGAGGCGCTGGGCCATTAGGAAAGTGTTCCGTAGGGTTTGGGGTTTTTTTTTCTGAAGGTAAATATTTCGTGGCTGTGTATCACGGCTGATTAGTTTTTAAAGCCAAGCTGGATAATTCTTAGTAGAGGTTAGACAAATTCCCCTCCTTTCTCAAGAATTAACTGGTAGGGTTTGGTGCCTTTTCTTTATAGATCAATAGAGACAATGGCTTCAAGAACATATCTGTGCTCTCTAATACATAGTGAGGAGCATCTGCCTTCTGCAGCGATGAAATAACCATTGTGTGACCCCAAAGAGCGCTGTCAGGCTCCCACTTGAATGAGGCAATTCAGGGCTGGAACTTCGATGGGGAGGCATTCGCTGGGGGATGTTCTCCAACGCCTCCAGTGAACGCTGTAGTTGGGGAGGAAGGAGAGAGCGGGTGAAATGCAAAGGGAAATCCCCGTGTGAAGGCAGCAGCAGGGGAGGGAGAGAAGCATCTTGGAAGAAGCTTCCACAGCCAGAGTGGCTTATAGCAGTATTCTTACAGTGGGATTAAAGAAAGGAGGCCTTGAAGATCTAAAGGAGATTTCAGCAGTGATGTGGTAATATAATATAGTGAAGAAAAGAGATTAGAAGCGGGTAAAATCCTGTAATGTGGCTGTGCTTCCTTTACTGCTCCCACAGGTTGCAAGAAAATTAACCATCAAGTTTGGGATCCCAGTGTTGTGGTTTGGCTCTGTCTCAAACTAGGGATCTGCACCCAAAAGCTGCCCTGCGATACTGCAGCGTAATGTAACGGAGGGAGAGCGGGGTGGGTGCCTGCATATATTGGGTCGGACAGCGGGCTGCAGTGGGAATGCTGTTAAAGTCTCATGCGTGTCACTTACACGACTGCAAATGTATTGGATGAGGTACGAGGATGGGGATTACTTCTTGCTTTTTCAGCAGTGCGATGTGTCCTTCTGCTCATACCCATTTGCTTTGCTTTTGAATCACTCCCCAGCTGCAAGTAATTACAAGAAAAAAAGGTACACAAGGAAAAGTGACATTAATATAATAATTATAGTCCTTGTATCAGTCACGACTGCTACTACAGAGCCGTTTTCAGGTAAACTTTGTCCCTGCCTTCCCATCTCTACTCACCTGTGAGCTTATGACACATCATGAATATCAGTCGCTTGGCAGTCAGCAGTAGACCCCAGCCTGGACTGGACTGTCAAAGGGAAGATGGACCTGTGCTTTGGCGTTGCCTTGCCTCTAGCCAGCTGCTGCACGCGAAGATGCACGGGATGGTCCGCTGAGGCTGGAGGCACCGGGCGCGTGTCTGGGGCTGCCCTCTGCCTGCTGCAGCGCTACAAAGGCAGGTCAGGTGCTTGGCTGTGGAGAATTTCAGGGCTGAGTGGCAAAGCATGATCCAGCGGTGGGCTGGGAGCAGTTTTCCCCAGCCCTTGCGGGGTTGGAAGGATGCTCCATGCTGCAAGAAGTTTTATTAGTCTGTACAGATTTAGACTAAGTGGCTCGGTTATCCCAAAAGTTGGTTGATCCAGACCAATAGTGTGGTGAAAGGAATTGTGCAGGCAATGGGGACCCTCTCTGCCTCCCCAGTGGGACTTGGTGCACCCTTGTGTTGTCTCAGGTGTGCGAGTCCCCGCCGGGGACCCCGTGGCAGCGCTGGTGGACCCCCATCTGGTGTGAACCTCTGCAGAAGTACTCCCAGTGACCCATGCCCACCTTCCATGGCCAGCGGAGTGGTGGGGAAGGGATAGCTAAAAGGACCTTCTTCTATTGCCTACATCTTCAGTGCCTTTCTAGAAATAGAGGGATTTCCTCAAATTATTTCAAGCGATACTGAATTATTCACTATCATTGGTATAGAAATCACGCTTTTTGTAAGCTAAATCACAGGGCAGGAGCCTGCAGTGCAAACTCTATGCCCAGCTACTACACGCTTCAGGTTGCCTCTGTTTCCCCTTAGACAATATGGATTTTTACTACCAGTGCAGTGCTCCATAGTGCTCCGTGTGACTCTCAGCCCCGGTGTGCTGTTAGAAATGCTACATGTCCGGTGTGCGCCGGCAGGGCTACCCACTGTGCGTTCACGTGCGCTCGGTCGTGAAATCCCCGTTCAAACGTCCGGCAGAGGAGCCAGGGCACGGTGCCCTTACCTGAAAGGCAGGTACTTGTCTCCGTCGTGGGGCTGCTCCGGTGGAGAAGCTCACAGGTGGCCCTTCTGGTTGCACCCTCTGCTCTGGCAGGGGCTCTGGGTTTGGTCCCCTGCCCGCTGGCTGGCTGCAAAAGGCTTTGCGTAGAGAGTGAGACAACAGAGGTGCGTTTTACTGGCAGGGAAAACGCAGCCGGGTTCTTTCCGAGGCTGCACGTACAGAGAGAATCGCTGCCCCGCTGATGTGGGCAAGGTTGGGTTTGTGCAGGCTGATGCCCGTTCGGGGATTTGGCTCATCTCTGGTCCTTGTTGCCTTTTGTTACCTTTGCGGGGAGCAAGAATTAACTTGGCAACCTTTGGTTTACTTTTCAAATCAGTTTAGCATAAGCAAGGGGTAGGAAGTGGAACAGTGGAATATTATAGCCTTATTGACAGGTCTAATCAACAGCTGACAGCAGGAGGAGAGAAATAGGTATGATTTCGGCTTGTGAGTAACAAGCCTCAACAAAAATTGTCGTCCTCCTCCTCCAGATTCCGCTTTACCAATGAGAGCAACAGGGTGGGATGTGCCAGACAACTTCTCCCTCCATTTGCACTGCCAAGGTTAGGATGGGTGTAACGTTGAAGTTAGTGGAGTTACCAGGGTGATGCAGTGCGTGTTTTAAAGACAATCTTGTGCTTAAGAGGGTTTTTCTTGTATTATTTGTGTGTGTGCTTGACAGTAATGCATGTAGATCTCTCATAATACTTCCCTGTAGAAAAAACATTTACCCTTCAATTACAGATAGCCTGCTCATTGCTTTTATTTTTAGTCCAATTTTCTGAAGGAAGCAATGCCCGTGCGTTCAGGATGCCTGTCAGTCTGTCAGTTCTTCTGGCCCGGCTCTCCCCAGCCCCTACAGCTTTTGAATCAGTTGAAGTTGCAGCGGATCTGACTGACATCCCAAACGGATGATGTACCTATGAGTTCTGTGAAAGCCGGGGCGGCACAAAGAGGTGGCCATCGCATGCAGCAGGTGGTGGGGCTCTCCCCGGGGAGGCTGGCGAGGGGCAGACCCAGGCTGACCACACGTACGTTCCAGAATGGTTTTCAGAGATGGCGTTTTCAGACCAGAGTCCTCTTTTAGATGTAAATAACTCACCTGGGGTTTCTGTCACTTAACGTAGGAAACTTGGGCAGAATTCCAGAGTTCAGATGTCTGTGTTTGCCTCCTGACTCTGGGAATAATGATGGCTGTCAGTGCCTATATAAAAGGTGATGGAAAGTGATGTAACTGGAGCAGGCTACGTGGGACCCGGGCAATGCAAAGATGCTGGGCAGCATCCCTTCAGTCTCGCCTGTACTTTTGTTCTGTCCTATTTAAATAAGTGAAGATACCTGGGCTCTGATCCCTCGCGCATCCTGCTGAATGGCGCAGGACTAGCAGAAAGTGGCAGTCACGAGGAGCTGCGTGTTGTTTCCTGACTCAAAATCTCCAGCTGCAGGAAAAAAATGTTGACTCCCCCAGAGGTCAGGAGCAGGAGATTCAAAAGCCCTTCTGCCCTTGAGGCAGGAGTGCATGGAAAAAAACTCTTTGAAACACAACCCTAAATCCTCTGCAGATGTAATAGAGGAGATTGTAGCTTCTCTACAGGCTTTGCAGTATATCCTGTATATGGATCCAGTATATCCAGCGTGCCCCGTGTACATATATCCTGGCTGTGGGCTTCTGTACCCAGAGCAGGATGTCAAGCCATTTCCCACATTGTCTCTGTGGTTTGTACCTGCCCTCTCCTGCCTCTGAAGCTAGCTGCAGTCTTCATCAGCTGCCAGAGAGGAGATATCAGGAATACGGGTGGGGTATTTTGGCTGTATTCAGGTGTGTGTCAGCCCTTGCCATGGGCTTCCCCTCCCAGCTCCAGGAGGATGGGCAAAGGGCTGTAGTGGCAGCGCAGCAGCCTCTTTGAATGGCCTTGGCCAACTCCCTTCGATCTCCACGTCACCTCTGTAAAATGGGGAGAACCATGTCGACATACATGTCCCAACTAGAGGAATCAGGAGGATTCAATCCTGTTTCCAGTTGGCTGTGCACATCCCATATGCTACTGCCGCCTCTCTTAACCAGCGCCAGACTGATCTCATCTACCCCAGTGTGGTGGGTGGCTGTATTGATGATGAATGCTTAATGAGCATCTTTCCTAATTGTGTGTGGGGCTGTCATTTCCTTGCTCTGACCAGAAAGTCAGGAAGAAGCAAGGGGAGTAGGCAGGGGGATTAAATCCTTCAGTGGGGAGCAGAGCGCGGGTGCGGGGGGAAGGATAACCCTGGGGAGGTGCAGCATGTTTCCAGGCTGGGAAGGGGACTTATTCTGCATGCGGAGAGCAGTGAGAACTTACTGCCCTTCAAAGTCAGCAAAATCCCCAGCCCCTTGCTGAGCACAGAAGCATGTGCTGGCTCTGCAGATTCGGGAGTCCCATAGTGCTGGGGGCGAGGATGACTGTCCACCGGCAGGAGGGCAGGGGTGCCGAGTGCATGCAGGGACCCTCCCAAAGTTCCCATAGCTCCCCCCTCCCTCCCCTCCCCTCCTGCAGAGTTTCAAAGCATGGCAAGGGAAGAAAAGGACATCCCCCTCCCCTCAAGTCCCTCGGTCTGTGACTGAAATAAATAACCACAATCCCAGGTAGCGAGGAGGCTGCTAATAACGCGCTCTTGGCAGGCACGGGATTGCCGGGCTGAGGGATGTCTGACTGAAAGCTCCAGGCTAGGGTGGGGGTGGGGGGCTTCTTTTTTTTTTTTTTCCCTGCCAGCTCTCGCCAGGCAGTAGGGATTTTTTTTTTCCCCTCCCTGATAATAAGGACATCATCAGAAGCAAGATGCAGTGGCTAAGGGATGGATCAGGAATGGTGAGTTCAGGTAGCTATGTCTTTCTCTTTTCCTCTTATTGCAGTACTCTGATAGGGAAATAAGCCTCCGTCCTATCTCCTGACTCCTCCTTTACTCCCTGTCCTTGAAACCATTGATCACTCTGTAGCCATTTTATGGACTCTGCATTCCCAATCTGCTGAGCAAAAGAAGAAATTAAAAGGAAGGAAGGAGGGTGTGCATGCGCTGGGGCGTGGGAGGGGGGGAGCGGCGCTTGGCAGGGGCTGGGGAGGTGGGTTTCGGGAGGGTGAACTGGTGGGTTTGTAGGGGAGAGCAAGGGATTTTCCAGGTGCTCGCATGTGGGGTGTGTGGTGTAACAGCTAGGGGAGAGGACTGGAAAGAGAGGAGTACTGAAACGGGGATGCTGGCTGTCGGCAGCGTTACCGCTGCTGGGACCTGTCAGATCTGCCCCTTCTGTGGATGATGAATTGCGGTGCAGGGGGAGCCTGAATTTGCTGCTGAGCTGAGGCGTCCCTGCCTTTGCTTGCATCAGACTGTAAAACACTCCCCTGAAGTGCAGAGGCTTCAGAAAAGCAGTTTAAACAGTGACAGCTCTGCTCCATTTAAAAAACAAACAAAAAAAAACCCCCCAAAACAACCTGCCAATTTGCAGATGCCCTGGCTGTGCCTGGAGTACAGCTCTGAGGGGCTGTGTCTGCCAGGAGGGAAAGCGGGAAGTTCCCCCATCTCGGCAAGGGTCTCTGTTTCTTGTTCAGAAACTTCCTCGTGAAGAGATGTGGTTGTTATTGAGATACTCTTCCTCCTCCCCAGCTCTCCCTCCTCGTACAGCTCTGCTTTGCAATGGCATTTCCCTCTGCTTTCCCCTCTCTGCGCCGGGCTGGGTTTTGCAGGTTTTTGTTCTGTTTTGTTTTGCCCTTCCCGGGGCGTTTTCCATCCTGCGGGGAGCCTCGGGGCACCCCTGCGGGCTGGTCCCGGGGCACGGACCCGCTCCGGGTGGCTGGCAGCATCGGGCCGCGCGGGCTGCTGGCGTCACCTGGCTCAGCCCCTGCGTCCGGCTCTGTTGAGGGCACCGGCAGATGTTCCTGGCAGCAGGGATGATTTTGGAGCCAGCACAGAAATCGCTGCCCGTTCTCTCCTGATGTCTGGCTGCCAGCTCCGTGATGCCCTGTGCAGCTTGCTCCTGCCCTCCATCCCCTCTAAGATACTTACACAAACATGAGCTTGATGGTTTATGGTTCTGAAAGACTCTGAAGCCAGCACTGGAAGTGTGGTGTGGGTGTATAGAGAGCAGCCTGCGGCAGATAGCAAATTTGTTTAGGGTCCTGTTTAAGGCTTGTCTGGCACCCTGCAACAGTTTGGGGGTTTTGCCGCCTCCTCCCACCTCTGAGCATCCAGGCATTTCCCTCCCCTGTGCCATCCTGTCCCTGCACCTCCCCGCAGGCACGCCAGCCCAGCGCTTCTCCCCTCTCCGCCGGTGTGTAAGCAACACAAATCGCCATTCGCCGATTTACATTTTCAGAGATTACTACGCGGAAAGAAAAGTGGTGATGGAGAGCTGGATGTGGCTCTTTCATCCTTCTTCCTTTCCTCCTGGGTGACTGCTGAGCTCGGGAGGGGAGGGGACGTGGCGCAGGGCAAACCGCTTTTCTAATTGACATAGCGCAAGACTTGACACTTTCTCGCCCTCTTATCTCTCCAGCTTCCTTTCTTGCTGCTGCCAATAAGGGAGACTTTGTTATTTTGTTCTGATTAGTCTCATGTTTGCCTTCTCATAGAAAAAATTACAGTGATTGATGAATAGCCTGTAATTTAAAATATTTTTTTGGGGGAAAGTGAAACTCCAGTGACTGATTTTTGAAGCAGGTTCTACCCAGGAATTTCCCAATATTGCTCCTTCTAAAAAGGGAAAAATAAAAGAGAGGGCTGTGGCTTCTGTATTCTATACAACAGTTTAACAACCTCAGCAGTATTTGAAGATACTCCATGTATCTCTAGAACATCTGAAAATAAGGTTAAAAAATGATTACGAAACAACAAAGCAAAACCGAACCCGATACGATAAATCCAGCAGAGATCTTTGCAGTCGCTTGCGAGCGCAGAGCCTGGCTCCCCAGGGACGGGTGGCTGTGGTCCAAGGGGTTCGAGAGGCGAACGGCGCTCCTGCGCTTGGAGGTGCTGGGAGCGCTCTGACAGCTGCGCTGCGAAGCCGAGGTCCTGGTGACACTTGGTCCGTACAAATTCTGCGCTCTTGTTGCAAGACAAGGCGTATTGGGCTGGATGTCCTGGCCAAGTGCCAGTGCAGATAGCTGTATTCCATCTAATGCAGACTTTGCCTGCTGTTCCCATCGGTAAGTTACTTTAATTTTTAGTACTTAAAAGGTTGGATCGTGTTGGTGTACTCTGCCAAACAAATGAGTTATTCCACAGCAGAAGTAACTGCGTTTCAGCAAGACAGTGTCAATATCATCTCGGTCTCCTGGCTAAAATGTGCTCCAGAAATATAAAATGGCTCAGTTTACTCCTCAGCGAAGGTTGGCTGATCCAGTCGCATGCATTCAGCTGCCTACCATATGGCGAAGAACCTCAGCCTTTCATCTAGAGCCACGCTGGACCAATTTTCATGAGCACTGAGCCTCTGTTACGAATTTTTCAGCTGTCTTTTTTCACTCTCTTATTTTCTGAGTATCTAGTGAAGAACAGCAATAGATATTTATTTTGGCCAGCATCCCGGAACTTTGTTCCGCTCAGGCACATTGGTCTAAACCTGGATTTTAGACTGATTTCTCAGAAGTTCTCCACAGCGCTGATTTATTGAAAGTGCTGTTTTCTGTCGCTCTCAGCCCTGGGTTGGGTTAAAGAATTGGACCCGCTCCCTTTCAGAGTTAATCATCTCCAAGAAATATGTCACTAGTATTTTATAAGTGATAGTACCTTTTGTTCCCATGGCAGGTGGCTCTTTATTTCTAAACCAGCCCATTAAACCTAGCTATTATTCCATAATATTAAGCTGTCGGGGTTTTTTTTCCTCCCTTGCATGTGCTGCTTTCTGTTTTTTAAACAATTAATCTTTTGCCAATTATTCTAGCATCCCATGAGGGTATTTTACATGCTTCATTGGTACTAAGTTGCTAAACTCTGCTAGTATCTGTTTCTAACCCAGAAAGATGAAACTAATTGTCACTGGTAGTGATGAGAATAAATCTACACATCTGATCGGCATTGTAAGTACGATGATTATTTTGTTAGGCATTCTTCACAGAGACTATTGATCCGGCATGATAATCGGATGAGTTGGTTTAAATCATGCCATCATACAGCCTTTTCCGGAATGGTGTTTTATCTGACAAGGGCAGAGTTTTTCCCCGAGCCTTTGGGGAAAGACGAGCATGCATCTTCCTTGGTATTTCCTCGCACAGGGCCTAATTCTGCGCTTAATGTTGTGCCTGTGAAAGTCGAAGTGAGTGCAGCCATCGGCTCCAATAGATACAGAATCCCAGTCTCTTTTTTACAGGCGTGTATAGCCATATTTTTACAGTGCATGTTGTTCAAATATTTAAAACCAATCTGTTGTTGATATTTTACGTTTCTGTCATAAACAAAAAGTAAGCTATTGTAAATCATCACAACCTAAAATACGTTGAAGAGGAATGCAGTGACTGGAAGGGCCAAATGCTGCAAGTGATGGAGATGTTCATGAGCAGAGCAGAAACTTCCTTACATTTTTCCTCACTGATTCTTCTCCACTTGTTAGTCTGCAAATCACAGGGTACCGAAAGCAGAAAGACTCTCTGCACTCCCTAATCCTAAAAAGCTCAATGTGAAGTCGGGAGAAGTAGGAAAAAGCAGTTTTGGTCTCATTTTCATTTTTGAAAGTTTGGATAAGCAAATGCAGTTGGTGGAGAGAAGCCAGGCCAGGACGGGATGGGGAAAGGGCCTTGCAGTGTCCAAGCATTAGGGAAAAATGGGACTTAGGAGGCTCAGAGCACCCTGAACTCCCGCAGAGATCGAGGAGAACAGGGAGCATGTCGCAGTGAAGCACCCGCGGAAGCCGCGGTGACCGGCCGAATGGTTTGGGTGTCCCGCAGAAGATGCTCTTTGGTCTGTCATCCCCGTACGCTGCAGCCCCAGCAAGACGGGCCTTTTCTCATGAAAGAATGGCTTATTGCAAGTTTGTTCCTGTTCCTCCTGGTTCTGTGCCCCAGTTCCTACTTGCTGGAAAGCGGACATGCTGATAACGTCTCTGCCTTCGGAGATACGTCGTGGTGATTCATTGGGGATGTCTGGGAACGCCTTTGAGACCATCGCCTGGAGGGTGCCATCGAAATACGAAGCACTGTTTTGTAGAGCATCGAGCAGGATGCACTCGCTGGGAAAGCACATGCACCGTGCGGTCGCAAAGTCCATCTGTCCCCCCTGTGTTCAGGGTTTCAGTGGTTGAGCACAGCAGGCTTTGTAAACTGCAGTGGTTTTTTTTTTTTAACTGCTAAGAGAACCTGATTCCCTTGTATCTAGTCAAAGGGTTTTTCTTTTTTCGAACACTTCATGAAAACTCTCTGAAACGCTTCAAGCTAACATCTTAATGTATTTATGACATTAGCTGCTCCTGCTCCAGAATGGTTGCTCTGAATCTCTTTGAGCCCGGCTGTTATTTTGAACATGACTAATTCCCTGAGTGACTAAGCTCTTAGATAATAGGAAAAATTCATCAAGTTATCTCGGTCTCCGATAGTTTCTATTGTTATGAAAAGACATCTTATGAAAAAATAAATAAAGTTGCCTATTATGTAACGTGGGCAGGGAAAGGAAAGGCAAGTATTGTTCAAGCATGGCAGGAGAGTCATAGCTGGGAGGCAGTTTCAGGCTGTGAAATCTCTAACTTGGTTTAGCAGGAGGGTGTGGGTGAGAAGTCAAGTCCAGTTGCTGGTCCGGAGCCGTGGTGAACTCCCGCTGAGCCCCAAGAGGTGTATTCATGCGTGCAAGCGCTCTGTTCAGAGGGGATCCCAACTTCTGTCTCCCCAGCTCTGCCATGCTACAGAATTCCTTGGATTTAACCCAAGATAACGTTGGGCATGCAGTAAATGGGCCAGTAAATGGTTTTGGAGAGGCAGCGAGCCTCGGCTCCATCCCAGAGCACCTCTGTGGTGCCGTTGCTGATGAATGATGCAGAAGTGCAATTTGCGCTTCTTGAAGAAGCCAGCGCAACACCAGGTTCTTTCCTGTGCCCGTTGTTTCACCCGTGTCCTCCAGCAGGCAGGTTTAGCCCTGTGATCCTGCACAGCGAGCGTCCCTTTGGCTCGCTGCAGTGGCACATTGTCGCGGGCGGTCGGCAGGAGGGCAGCGCCGGTCGTTCCTGGAAGGCTGTTGTGTAGCATCAGACGGGGACCGCAGCCTGTGCTAGCTCTCGCTGCAAGCGATCCCACTGAGTCGGGTGGAATAGGAAATGAAAGCCTATTGGCATTCATTTGCCTCATTTGGAGAAAAAGAAGAAAGAAAAAAAGCTATAAACCTTTTTTTTCCCATTTTAATGCTGATGTTATTGCTGATAAAAATGAATGCTTTATGTTCTATTCATACATCTACAGATATCCAGCTGGAATTCCTACTTCATTAGGTTGTCTTACATCGTTTTCTTCATTAAAAGCGTGCCAGATTTGATAGGCTGTTCCCTCTCTCTTTTGGAGGGAGGCAGGGAGAGGGGGAGAGAACGATTTATGTGAAATACATCTAATTCTCTGGGTTAATTTGCGTGAAGAACATGAGACCCATGGGTCAGCTTCTTAATGTTTTTTTCTCTACTCAATATCTTGACAAGAAGAAAGTCAGCGAAGCCAAAGTCAGCAGTGTCACAGAAGGGGCGTGAGGAGGGCTGCAAGGAGCTGCAGGCGGTTCCTTCCCATCCTCATCCTTCTTGTGTGAGGCAGGGCCGTGGCTTCTGCTCCCACCTGCCACAGCGTTGCCATGGCTCTCAGTACGTCGCGGGGCTGTGCCTGGGCTCAGCTTTCCTAATACGTACGTGGTGGATAATTTCATGTTTCCCTCAGAGTAAGCTCAGGCTGACAGAGCAGCAGTAAAAAGTTGAACAACAAGCGCCAAGGAGCGCACTGCATCAGGACTTTCAAATTCATAAGCCTTTGTGTTTCTCATGGTGCGCAGAGGCAGGGCCTGATTTGGCGGTGCCCATAAGCAGAGCTGATCGGCTCTTCGGTGGAGAGGGGAGAGTCCTCGTGCGGGAGAGCTGCTCATTAACCCCATGCTTTCTGCGGGGTCAGTCAATAAAGGCACAAAGCAGAACCAGAAACTTTTTCTTCTTTTCTGCCTTCTCCTCCGCGGAGTGCCTGACACTGCTGTTTAGCATGTGCATCATGGATCACGCTGTTTCCATTCTGCCTGGCATCTTGCTCTCGCGCTGCTAATTGCTGGACCTCTGCAGGCTTAGGCAGGTGAAAATACTCTGTTAGATTTGCTTTTTAACTGCATAGGAGATGTGACGCACTGGATTTCAAAGGACCTGCCTGTGTTGTGGCAAAGCTGAAATCCACCCTTTGATTCTTCTCTCCTCTGTCTCTGTGCAGCTGTATTTCTCAGGGACCACTGGGGATGCTGACCCTGGATTTAGTCAGGTAGTTTCTAGTGGGTGATGATTTTCTTTTTGCGCTTACTGCTTTGTCTAGGCACGCGTCGATGTGAAGATCTCTGCAATTTCATTTCAGCAATGAGAGCAGAAGCACTGGAGTTCCCGTAAGAGTGCCTGGAGGGAGCAGTGGAAGGAGGGGGCTTCTCTTGGATTTTCCTGCAGTCTGGGCTTTGGGTTTTTTAGCCTTGTTTCCAG
Source organism: Phalacrocorax aristotelis (assembly GCF_949628215.1). NCBI lineage: Eukaryota > Metazoa > Chordata > Aves > Suliformes > Phalacrocoracidae > Phalacrocorax > Phalacrocorax aristotelis. The sequence goes on along the minus strand of NC_134286.1, from coordinate 22,728,668 downwards.
GCTCAACTGCAAGCCCAGAAGCCTGAGAAGTAAATTTAATAAGTAAATGTCTATGTAAGTTTTTTAGGTCATTTTTTTTTTTCAGACAAAAGAGAGCTTACGTAAGGTTAGAGTGAATATCTGAATTTGATGGGTCATCTTTTAAACTGAACTTTCTTGGTCCCTGAGGTCTTTGTCTGTGACCAGGGTAAGTGGTGTTACCGTGTATGATTTGTGCTGGATTTTAGGTTTTTTTTTTCTGTTTTGTTTTTCAAAATTGGGAGTCTAAGGATGCTTATAGACTACAGGCTGGGGTGTGGAGCAGATATAAGGAGAAGAGAAAGCACTTGCAACATCATTGCCAGGGGCAAAGGATTTTAGTCTATCTTAATGCTTTAAGTTCAAATAAACTTAAAAATAGAAGTTTTGTTTTTCTCATTGCAATCCAGACAAGCACAATGGAATCAACCCCCCAGACAGGCTCGCTCTCCATGCCATTTCAGCATGATTTGTATAGCGTTACACAAGCTATGAAAAGGGATTATATCGGTGCATCACCCCCTGTCGGAGCGCAGCCACTGCTGGGGTAGAGCCTTGAGTTGCGCATGTGTGGCACTGCACAGCAGCTGAGGGCAGGACGTTAGCAGGGACGCGCTAGGCCATGCTTGGATGCAGGTGACACCTGGTCAGGGTGCTCTGGAAAAACATCCGTGCGCCTTATAAGACAACAGTGACAAGGCTTTGGCTTTATTTCCCCCCTCACAGCATCATGCAAGTGCTTTAATTCTTCAACAGAGGAAAGAGCACCATCTGCTGAGTTGCTGGCTCTGTTTGTAGAAGGAACTAGGATTAATTGAGGTCTCCAGATGTGGTCGAAGGCCAGCCTTGGTTGGTATCTGACATCTCCCTTCTGACCTTCGCTCAAGGGATTAAGACCTGTTTATCTGGAACATGGTTGGTTTCCAAGCGGGTGGTTGACCAGGGCTGGTGCACAAGTACATCGCAACCTCCCAGGCCTACCTTTGATTGTTGTCTGGCTGTTAGTATTAAATAAAATGGTTATAAATAAATCAATCTCTACACTAGGGATGCAATTCTGTTGTGTATCGCGCCTTGTTTTCTGAGATAAAATTAGAACTGGTGAAGGACGGGAAAGAGTTCACCTACTTCAGCTTGCCTGAGCTTTCCGTGTCTTTGTGTATAGTACGTACACCGAGGGTCAAGCTGTGGAGGTCAACGTGATGCATCCCATCTTTTGGTGAAAGTCTCATTTTCCTTTTTCATGGAATACTTAGAGCAGTGACCCAGAGATGCTCCGGTCCATCCTTGTGGCCACTGAGCTTTGTATAATGTTCTTGGCCAGTTGGTCATGCAGGTTAAGCAGCGTGGCAAACTCAGCCTCCAGCAGTGCCTGGTGTTCTCTAAACGTTGCAAAAGTGGGCTTAAAAACTTAGCTTACTCTCTTTTCCAGTGCTCTCAGCCTCACTACAAGAGCAGCTTGCTTCGCAGGTCTTGCTCTGCCTTCTTCCCCATCTACTTTCTCTTCCATTTCACTCTTTGCAGGCTCTCAGTTCAGCCTTTTCTTGTGCAGTTCTTCCTCTGAAGTCTGTTTATGCCTCACCAGCTTTTGAGATCATCATCTTATCCTTGCCCACCTCTGCTTCTTTCCCCTTTGTCTTTCTGTAATTGTATTTTATATTGGTTCTGTAAATGGAATCATTTGCTTGTCTAGCCGTGCTGTGAATTTGCTGGAGCGTGTTGTGCAGTTAATGTGGAAGATGCTGGAGGAAGCTGCACTTGCTGCACCCACCCCGCCACTTTGCTTTCTTGTTTGTCTCTCTGGTAGAGGACACTTGAGCTGCTGTGGGAGGGAGGGCTGGGACAGACGGTGAGGTGAAATAAAAGCTTCTAAGGGAGATGTGTAGAGCAAGGAAAAGGAAGAGGACAAAAGAAAGAATCCTAGAATCATTAAGGTTGGAAAAGACCTCTAGGATTATTAAGTCCAACCCCCAACCCAACACCCCCAGGCCTCCTAAACCATGGCCCCAAGTGCCGTGTCTACACGGCTTTTAAACCCCCCCCCCCAGGGCTGGTGACTCCCCCACCTCTCTGGGCAGCCTGTGCCAGGGCCTGACCCCTCTGGCAGGGAAGACATTTCCCCTCACACCCAACCTAAACCTCCCCTGACGCAACCTGGGGCCGTTCCCTCTCGTCCCGTCACTGGTGCCTTGGGAGCAGAGACCGACCCCCCCTCACTCCAGCCCCTCTCAGGCGGTTGTACAGGAAGTTACTGGAAGAAAGTCCCACGTTCAGGGGGACAGTGAGGACCCTTTGCATTTGAAGGATGGAGTGGAGAGGCAAGGAACAGTGGGTGACTGGAAAGATAATTTTTAACTGCCAAAATCAGTGGCCTGAGTCGGAGTCTTTACAGGTGTTCCTGCCCCGTGCATGCTCCTCAGTTTGGGTAAAGAATTTTAGGCATTTGGGAATTTTTAAAGCTTGCTGTGAAGCCAGTCCATAAACATACAAGATTATGGAGATTCATGAGGAAAAGACCTGCCTTTTGCAGCAGCCCTGCAGCTCGTAGGCTGGCGCCTCCCCTCTGGCCGAAGGATGGGGGAAGAGGGCTCTGTGTCAGACTTACTGTGAAAAAAAAAGAAAAAGAGGCAACTCCCAGTTTAAGAAAATCCGCCTTTTTGTAAATTTAGCAAATCATAATCCTACTGGCCTTTAATCTCGGAAATCCGGAGCTTAATTCCTGAGTAGATTTGGAAAAAAATAATGAATTTGATGATCTTCTCATAATCTCCGATAGCATCCGTGACTCAAGCCCTGCGTTGGTGCCTGACGTAGCAGGCAGCAGTGCCCAGCAGGTGAGACTGGGAATGGAGGAGCCGTGGCCCATCTCCTGCCCACGCGGCCCTGGGTACTGTTGCTCTTTGTTCCTCTTTGGGGACTGTGTTAATTCAAATGAAAAGTTTAAAGTTCTCCCGTGGTGCCGTACAGGTCTGAGGTGGGGCTTGTGCTCGAAGCGGGAATTCAGAACCGAAGCAGTTCAGGCCTGATGGTCGCCAGCAGCCGTTGTCCCCGAGGCCGTGGTGGTTTCATCCACTCCAGACCAGCACGACCATAGTTTTATTCCCACTCAGAATCACAAGCCAGCGTGGGATTCGTTTGAAACTTTCCCAAATTCGCCAAAAGACGTACCTCCTTTGGCTGACTGGCGAAGAGGTTTTGCTGGCCTGGCAGAGCGGGGGTCCTCGAGCCAAATCCCAGACTGCTTCCCATGGCGGCATCAGCAGAATTAATAACCGGGTCTGCGTTGAGGTTACGAGTTTGAGTGCTTCATTTTTGCAGTTAAGGGAAGATGGAGCTGATGTGTTAGGAAAACATAGACCCCTTAGCATGTCCAAGAGATTGCTGCAGCGGCGGTTGTTAATCTGCACGGGGGATCTATGGCAGAGCAGGGAATTGGAGCTGAAACCCTGTGCTGCCACGTGCCCTGACCTATCCTGCCAGCTCGCGCGGAGACAGCGTGCCTGTCCGTGGGAGCGGGATGTGGGACCTTTAGGCGTTCAAATTATAAATCCTCGCTCCTGAGTTCGAGCTGTGTCTGTTCAGCTGGCGGTAGCGGGTTGTGCTAATTACTGGAGACATCCATTGGAGGGAGTCGTGGTCACATGGCTGAGCCCGATGCATTACGGCAGGCAATATATACTTGGCATCAGCTGCCTCAGAGGCTTGCCTCAAAATTACCGTATTGTAATTAATGTTATTGTAGTGGCCCTTCTGATTTGTCTGTTATTTGGGAGTCCAGAATACACTCTCTCTTTATGTATACGTGTCTATACAGATTTACGTACACGTATAGGTGGATGGATGGATGTGATGTATTAGTGGAAGCCCTGGCTGAAGGTCAAAACTGCTTTCTCATACAGGGGCCGTCGCTGACCTTGCCTTACAGACTGTGCTCCCCCGAGCCACTGTAGCGTCGGGGCATGTGCCGTGCTGCAAGGGGAGGCCGTATTTTATATAACTATTACAAATCTTTTTTCTTCTTGTTCCTCAGTTTAGCTCTCTACAGAAGGTTACACTAAACTTTTCAGAAAGCATTACGTGAAGTTAAACTTTGTGGTGGCTTTATATAAACCCCTGATGTGTAGGTGTTCTTTTCCAGTAAGGTTTCTAAGAGAAAGTACCATCCATTTTCATAGTGAAATTAACATTGAGTGCACGCAGAAGGTATGGGAAATTACATGAAGTAGCAAGTACTGTTGGGAATACTGTGAATATAATTTAAATAGAAGCTTCTGTGCAATAAATCTGTTTGTGCTGATGGCCCTTGGTAGCTGTTACGCACACAACTTTCACTGGAGCCCAATATTAGCGCCCGTGTGAGGTGAGGCACCCTGCACTTTCCTGCCTGATCTTTTGGGGTGTTCGCTCTGGAGCGTGACCTGGGGAGGACGGAGCCTCCTGGGCTGCGCCAGCACCGCACGCCTCTCGCCCAGCCCCTCGGGTGGGGAGGGCGGCGGTGGGGTCTCCGCAGCTATCACCCCGCAGTCTGCAGCGGCTGGTGACGCACAGGCGGGGTAGTGGGGGACCTCCTGCCTGCAGCTGGCAGGCGGTTACAGGCAGGGGGCTGGCTTCATTGCCTCTGTTTATAATCTCTGCCCTCCCCTGTGCTGTGACTGGCTCAGCTCTTGCAGAATGACTGCCTGAGACCTGCCAGGCACATTGCTCGTAATGAAATCCTCTTTTTCAGCTACAGAAGTAGCTATTGAGCATGTGTGGGAGCTATTGCACCTTTTTTTCTGGATATTTCTTAGGCCTCTGCTGCTTTTACCTACCCAGTTTTTGTTCCCCCTGTCTATATGCAAAGGCACAGAGGAGTCTTGTCTTGAAACCCGCCGGTTGCATCCCGTTTTTGGCATTGAGAGGACCCCAACAGCACAGGACAAGGCGAGGGACGGGCTGTGCCTCTGGAGGTGTCTGCAGGCCCTCGGGGCTGCTGTGGGCACGTACATCATCTCCGCTGTGCTTTCTGCCGAAGTAAGGCTGAATCTGAGGCTGGGGTCTGGACCCAGGCTCCCTCTGTGCTCATTGCAGTTTAGAGGAAAAGATTAACTGGCTGTAAATTGCCTCTAAATTTGGGCCTGCTGTAGGCTTTGGAGATGGTTATTACTGAGACCAAAATGGGAATTTCCTGGATGTTTGCGGGAGTTCAGCCTTGGGCTTTGGAAAATTGCCTGTATTATTTTGGGGAAGGGTGGTAACAGTAATAAATACTCCACATCTATTATACGTTTGCTAGTCTCATTAGTCTATAATTGCATTAAACAGACTGACTATCCTAAAAATGCACGCGTGGTAGGGAGTGCAGGTCTGGAAGCTGGTGACGCAGCAGATCCATCACCTGGGCACAGCCTGACGTGTGTGCTAATGGGGCAGCCGGGCTGCCTGCCTGGGGCAGGTTTAAAGCAGCTTCTTGTAAATACGCAGGTGAAAAATGGCCTTCCGCTGTCCTCCTGAATGAGAAATTCTCTGCTTGAACAGAGCAGGGAGTCTCAGTTGCTGGAGACAGCCTCTGGCTTTTAGTTATCACACAAAAGAAGAAAAGAGAGAAAGAGAAACCACCTGATTAGCCCAAACCTTTCTTATTTCTAATGCTGCTCAACACAACCCACCCCGTGTCTGCGCTCATGTCGTGGCCCACACGTGCTGCAAAGCTGGCCAGAAACGAGGAGGACGGTGCGTTGGGCGAGCGTTGGTCTCACACAAACCACTGGGGCTCAGTGGAGGCCGAGGAGGGGGGGCGCTGGGGACGCTCAGTCCTCGCCCACCCGACACGGGTGCTCGTTTGGCAGTGTTGGGGGGCGGCTATAGAAAAGGCCGCCTCCTTTTGAGGGAGCCCTCTGGCAACCCGAATAGCAAAGGAAGAAAAATAAAACAAGCCTTGCAGTAAACAGCTGGGTTTAGCGTCGGTTTGAACGGTAAGGTGGGGTAGGAGCGTAATCCAACCCGTCCCTCCCCCAAATGCCGGTGGCAAAAAACATCGGCCCCAGAAGGATGCTGCAGTGGGAGGAAAGGCTGCTTGTCATTGGCGTGAGCCAACTCCAGGCCCTGTCTCTTCAGGTTTAAAACATTAAAGTCCTGCTGAACTCCTGTTGCTTGCTACTGGAGAAGAAAATAGGTGCTTGTTTGGTGCGTGTTGGCCCTGGGTCCGCGTGCGAATGTCCCGCGTATGTTTGAAGGAGCGGGTTTCCTGGAAGGCGCTGATGAGCGGCCCCCGTCTGCGCGTTCTAGCGTGTAATGCCTGTGCATTGGCACCGTGTCTATATTTGTCTTTGCCTGTAAAATAATTTGCTTTTTCCAGCTGAGCACGTCTTTTTGTGTGCGTGTGTAGTGCCTCTCGAAGGTAACTGCTGGTTCTGGGGTACGAGGGTGAGGTTTCGGATAGAAGCTGGCACCTGGACCATAAAGCCTGAGTGTGTATGTGATTTTAATGCTGGCTGCTGTAAAAGGACTATAGATCCCCCATCCTGTCCTCTCCCCAGCTCCCCCACCCCTCTTTTATACATCTCTATCCGTAGAATCAGAATTCAGTTTAACTCTTGGTATGGAGCAACCCAGTGCAGTGCTGAGGAGAGAGGCTAGGTGATAAATTTAAGATGGGATGATGTGCATAGTGTTGTATGGTGCTAAAAAGTGATTCCCCCTACCAAATTCCCACGCTACAGGCTCACAGTGAATTTCCAAGTCACCAGGGGTTGCCTTTTCGTTATTTTGGCTGCTTTTCTTCCCCGCTCTTTCTCTTGTTCCCCTACCTGGTCTGAGCAGGCTCCTAGCAGCACTGTCTCTTTTTTGCTGGCATTTAATATTTTCCATCCGAAGCTTAGCGCAGGCGGTACAGACGGGGCAGACGCGTCCCCGCCGTACAGAGGCAGTGAGGAACGGGATCTGCGTTGCACAGAAAGCCCGGAGACGCCTTCCTGGAGCTCGGCGTTGGCATCCAACCGTGACGCCGGCTTCCCGGCCCCCTGCACAGCTCTGTTTTCCAAACTGCCGCAAAAGTCGAGGGGGAAAACATGTCTGCATGGCGCTCCCTGTCACGGCGGGCGGAAGACTCGTGTATTTATGGAGCCAGCGCTTCCTTTTGCGTTTGACTGACAGCCAGGATCCCTTCGCTGCCTGGTCACTGGAGCTGATTAGTATGCGCAAGGGTCCGCCTCGCACCGAGAGATGCAGCCGCAGCAGCTTGCAGAGCTGTCACACTCACACAGGCTTCTTATCTGCACTGGCTTGACGAATTAAAAAGCAAGCCAGCCAGCAAGAGAGAGACCGGGAGAGAGAGGGGGGAAGAGAGAGAGAGAGAAGCTTGCAGACAGCGCTCGCTTTCTTTTCCTAAAGGAAGGATTTTGCATCTTAAGTGCTCACTGGTTGTGATGATGCTTCACTTAGCGGGCTCCAGAATGAGCTAGAGACAGCAGATAGGGGGATAAACTAAAAGCAGACCACAAAGCATTACGACCAAAACCAAAACCAGGAACAGTTTTCTCCTCTATTCTAGCATGGTGGATGTATGGACAGTCTTACAGAGCAGAGGTTGACTTCTCCAAATCTACCAGCCCCACATCTTGAACACTACAGTGTTCTGCATTGCACCATGACCTTGGATGTTCAAACGGTGGTCGTTTTTGCAGTGATTGTGGTGCTATTGCTTGTGAATGTCATACTCATGTTCTTCCTGGGCACTCGTTAAATGGATTTTTTCTCCTGAGCTGTTGGGGGCTACTACTACCACTAGCAATTCAACAAGAGAGCAAGAGCGAGAGAGAGAGAGAGAGAAAGGCGAGAGAGAGAGAAAGAGAGAGAGAGAGAGATATTTCTTACTGAGGGGGGAAACGCGTTGAGCTTCAACATGGCCTCGCTGTGATATGTATGACGTTGGTATATTATCTCTCCCTAAATCTTTTGTCATGTCTTGTCTTTTAAGTATGCCTGTAAGTGTAGCTGCTTTTGCCTGGGTTTTAAATGTGATAAATAACAGTAATCCATTCATATATCGTTCTGTGCTAGCGAGATAGAGCTATACCTATTTAGTTAGAAGCAGAGTGAAAATATCTTTCTGTGGTAAGCACTGGCTGTGTTGTTTTGCTTCCTTTAAAATAGAGGCTCAAGTTAATAATGAGTGATTTTGTGTGAAATTTCCAGCAAGCAGTTAATGTGCAATGTCTGTGAGAGTAACCATGTAGCTGCCAGGTGAGAGGTGGTGGTGGTGTGTGCGTTTGAATCGAGCTCTGGACATTTTTAAGGGGGTATGAGAAATCCTGTTAAAGGATTAAATCTTTGCTAAAATAACATTCAGCCACAAAAAAGGGAGAGAAATTCTACTTTCTGTATTTATCTGTGTTGCCTTGATGATCTGACTTGATTTCTCAATATTCAGCCCAAAAGCCTCCAAATTCTACGGCCACACTGATGTAGCCTAGCTCCTTTCTTTAAAGATGTGAGAGGGACCGAAACATAACCTGCTGGGCTTTTTCTCTGCTTGTATGTGGTTTATGCCTCTGCACATTGGGAAGGAGGGATCAAAGAGAAAAAGGGGAATGCATGCTTTGTTTTTCTTTGCTAAAGCAACAGATATGGAGGGGTTGGTTTTTGCTTTGATTTCTCTTGACGTTTTATTTTGGCTTTCTTTTCTTCAGTGTGTGCGTGTGTATAAATGTATGGATAATTTTTGGTAACGTATGTAAGAAAAATCTGCGCCCACCTCAAGGATAACAAGATTTTGAGATGGGTTGATTTGCGTGACTTTATTTACATTGATTTTCTTGAAAATGAAGTGCTAAGTTGTGTATTACGGGCTTGCTGAAAAGGTGTCCACTAGTTAGGGGTCCTTCTGTTGAGAGATGTCTAGACCAAAATCGCAATGTTTACAGCTTGGAAGCGGGGCTGGCTGGGGGGGTTCGAGTGGCAGTGCGCGAAGTTTAGGGAGAATATGAAGGGAATGTCTGAAAAGAGCAATGTCTTTTCTTCTTGAGAAATATGTCTCTGTACTGTGTTTCTGTTAGAAATCTTAAGGACTTTTTTTTATATATATATATATATATATATATATTATTTTCCCCTCCGGAAAAATCAGAATTGCTCAAAACAAAACAAAAAAAATCACAGTTTGAAAATCTCTTGCTAATGTTCACTGGAATGATATTGCCTTGATAATTTAACTAGTTCGTGCTAATTCTAGCTGTCTGTTATTTATCTGATGTCCTCTGCTAATCGGGGAAAAAAAAATAACCATGTCACTGATTCAGAGACATAGCTGGAGCTTCTAGATGGGGACGTGTAGTTATTTCCATGTGAGTCCGTCTGCTGCAAGTTAAATGCCTAGCTGGGCTTAGGAGCTGATTTCAGCTGGTGGCATGATTGGAAATTGAGTTAAATGCTGCAAATCTGGTGCTTTCCAAGTGGGTTTAGCTGTTAATAAAAGAGAAAAAAAAAAATCTCCCTGAGTCCCGGGGTGGTAACAGTCAGCCCCCAGAGCTGACAAGAAGTGTTCAGCGGCAGTAGCCCGTTTTAATGGGTAGAAAAGCCAAGACCCAGTGATACAAGCCCAGCGAAGACGTTCCGGTGCCTACTGGCTCTGTTTCCCCCTCTTCACTTGTAGCTATCCGTGCAAGAGGTATTGGCTTCACTTCATGGGAGACTGAGTGAATCTTCTTTTTATTAAAAAAAAAAAAAAAAAAAAAAAAAAAATTGGTGCTGAGGACGTTTGGGTTGTTAAACGGCTCAAATTTGCTTTATTTTCCTGTTAGCTATCATATGTCATTAGTTTTATAGGTTGCAGAATCTCCTGGAAATACAATAAATGAGCAGAAATCACCATGGAAAGGAAATCAATCAAACAGCAGCCGAAATAACGCTTTCAGTGAGACAGTTTTAAGCGACATAGTGATTTGGAGGAGTAAGGGTGGGAAAATGAGGAAAAAAACCCAACCCTAAATGAGTTAAAAATGGGATGCAACTGTGTCTGAATGTTTATTTTCCTCAAGGTTAGCTCTCTGGCATGAAGGTTTACCTTTCAATAAGATTTCTGTGAGGGATGCTTGGTACCTAATGTGGTTTTCTAGCGCGTGCAAAGTGCATTCCTTGATCCGGGGCTTGTACTTCTCGGGTGATATCTGGGAGGCGCGCGTGTACGCGACGGCCTGTGTTCTCGCGTGTCCTGGGAGCTGCCGTGTCCGAGCGCCGATCCCTGCGAGCCCCTCCTGGTTCCGTCGGTGGAGCCGTGTGTTGCTGGGGGGTCTCCGGCTGGTGCGGTGCATGGGGAGGACGAGGGCGTCGTGTACGCTCAGCTACCGGGGGAGTGATTGCTGGGAGCTTATTTTTTTCCATCAGGGAACGTCCTTGAGAGAATGAATGTAATTTTATTACAAATTTCTCACCTTTTATTCTCCCAAAGGCTGGTGGAGTCAAAGGAAACAAGTTCATGCAGAGCAATATGAGTGTGAAAGTTGGGAGCAGAAAACTTTGTTATTGTAGCCACATCATTCTTGTTATATCAGGCTTCCCGTTGGACTTTTGGGGGAAAGAGAGGAAATAAGTCTAAAAAGTGAGCGAAGGCTGGGGTTTCTGCTTGTTTAGTTTGATCCCTCTTTCTCACCCCCAGTCCTCCGTGGCCACCGTCTCAAACAGGCCTTGAGTCACCTGCCCCAACCCCATTTTTGTAGTTTTGCACCTGCAATTTTGCGCTTTCCAAGCCTGCAGCGGAGCCTCAGACTGCCTGGCTTGCAGGAGGAATTGGCTGGTTAAACAACTCCGTCTTGCCGTACTTTTCAGGAGCGGCTCCATCCGTGACAGTCTGCATTAGCAGCTTTTTGGGGCGACAGCGTTCCTAGTCGCTTGCAGTAGATCCCCTGTACTCGTAAGTGACTGTGCTTGCAAAATTTGGGCTGTAATTTGCACGCTGTGAAACATCTACGTGGAGCGGAGCTTTCCTTCTCCCTAAGCTCCGTGGGATGGTTCGGGTCACGCGTGTGACTGGTCGTGGTCGGGTTCCTGGGGGGAGTTTGGCCCCGTAACTCCCCCCCACTCTTTGTGGATGTTGAGTTCTTTATGTTTGTGGGGATGCTCAAGCCCGGGGATGCTCAAGCCCAGGGATGGGAAAGAGGGATCATTCCTTTAAATAAATTGAAGCACTGACCCTCTAGAAAATACGGCCCCAAAGAAAAAAAAATATTTATTTGTATGCAAATAACGTGCTTATAACCCATAAAACCTCCTTCAGTGATTGCTCCTGTGTATTTGCGAAGGCTGGGTGATGGGAGACCTGCCTTGCTGTTTGTCTGCTTAAGCAGGGTTCGATGTAATTTGCCACAGGATTCATGAAAATGCCTCTGACTGTATCATAGCAACCCTGTTTCACACAGTCCATAAAAAGTCCATTCCCCCCGAGCGGCAGTCCGCCGTCTTAAAGATTCAGGCACCCTTCTCGCCACGGGGAAAGGGTGCACTTCTCCCTCTTCGGATGCTTTGGAAAAAGCATGCGTGTCAGGGTGATCCCTGCTAGTCCTGCGTTCACTGTGATTTTAATGGTCTGTCTTTAAGCTAGTAAGAGGGCTTCCTTTTGGTTTTTTAAAGGCTTCCTCCCCCACCCTGAATATTTCCCACCTCTGTTTTAAACCTGACGTGGCAGGTTTAAAAGGGGGACGGGACAGCTCAGAGGTCTCTGACGTGATGGCTCTTTTCTGTCCTGCCATTTGGATTTTCCCCCGGGATGGCAGCAGCACAGCACTTGCTTGTGCTTTGTAGTGAATGAAGATCTGCCCAGATTCGAGCCCTTCTGTGGGAATGCAGAGGTGCTTTCTCATCCCGTAGATGAATGTTGTTAAGAGCTGCATGTTCACCTGACTCCTGCCCCCATCTGTTTGCATAATGTGGTTGTATTTCTTTTTGGATCAGGTATTCAGTCCACAGCCCAACTGCTGTGTATAATGTCTGAAGGAAAATTGCCAAAAATCCATGTAAGTTTTTCCTTTGGTTTTGTTTTATTTTGTGAATAGAACCCCTCTTCTGTATCGTTCACTTCATTTTGTTGTCGTTCTTTAATTACTGTATTTAATGAATGCTGGTTGTGATGGGAGATCCGGTGCTCTTTGTGTACAGTGCTTGCTTGCATGTGTGTATGTAGGGTGCCCGTACTGTATCTGTATGTGCTATATGGTGTGAATAATGCATCTGTGTCGGTGGTGGGGTGTCTATATTTTGCATTCACAGTGTGTATCTTTCTCAACTGGGTGTGATAATCGTGTTCAATGTGTATCTCCGGGTGAAATGTTATGAGAGCTGTTCTCATAAAACACAGGGATTTGTCTCTTACAATGTGGAACCTCCAACGACCAGAAGTTAGGAAGCTCGAGGAAAACTTCCTAATGTTAATAATTGTGTAATACATGTCCTGTTGTGAAGAGGATGTTTGTTCAGGGGTTACAGCGGTGGCAGAGGATAGTTCTGCTGGGTCCTGGTTTTGCCACTGATTTACTGGGCGGCCTTGGGCACGTTCCTTCGCTGCCTTGTGGCTCCTCTTTCCTAGTTGTAGAAGAGGAACATCACCCATTACCAAGGCGTAGCCAAGACCGATCGACTCCTGTGTCTTCCCTTTCTGCAGTGTCCCGTGGCAGCAAAGCACTGTGGCGCTGGTCAGGCGGCAGCGGTAGGGCGGTACGGGTGGAGAACCTGTGCCTGCCCGTGTTGGCCCGGCTACGTGTAGCTGGATTTTGCCTGTTGGAGCTGGTGTAGACAGCAAGCTGTAGTGATGTATGCTCCTCACTAAAAATAGATGCTCCTGGAGCAAGAGCTGCTAGAGGAACCATGATTTTTTTTTTTAATTTTATTTTATTGGCTGTGGTTTAATTTCTTTCCTGAGTGGAAATGAGGCTTGAACTACAAGAGCCCAGAGATGGCCGGGTTGTCTCTAGCCCTGCTGTCGTCCTCACCAGCAAAGGACCGTGCAGCTTCCACTGCTCACTCCCAGTTTTTGTAGACTCCTGAGGTGTCAGAAACACCACGGTGATGGCGTGTTCACTAGGACGTCTGAGCTCAGGACAAGAAGCCCTCAGAGCTCTCCTGTGAATGGATGTGCTGGACAGGCCTGGAAGCTTTACCACCTGAATTAAAGAGCCTTAGGGGGTGTGAAGGAGCACCCGCGTGAAGGTAGTTAAAAAATTAAGCCTGGATTTCAGCTGACTCTGGTTTATTCATGCAGAAAATTACATAGGAGTGTGCTACTTTGGGGAGCTACCCCTGCTCCCATCACAGGGCCAGGGAAACTGAGGCACGTGGTGGTCAGAGAGCCGCGCACGGTGGGGTAGGGGTTAGTAGCGGAGCTGGGAGCAAAGCTTGGGGGCCCGTCGGTCACTCTGTCTTGCTCGGCTGTGCTACCTGCTCTTAATCTTCAGTGAGGCGGCGTGGGCAGGCATGCCGCTTGGTTCCTGGCTGCTCTGTTTTTATCTGAACTTTGCCATTTGGAAGTGTCAGAGGGCCAGGCTTGTGCTGGGGAGCGTGGGGTGAGCTGCTCGCAGGCTGCGGGAGGATCTCTTTTAGGGTATTTCGGAGCTCCCAGAGCAGCAGACAAGTCTGTCCGTGCCCATGTGGAAGGTCCCATGTGGTTTAGCGGCTGCCCCTTCTTTTGCATCAGCTGAGACATATATAACATAACGTACAGACTGCTGGCAATGGTTGTGTTTCTATTTTAGGCAGCATCTCCAGCTAAGTAAAGCAGGGGCTACACCGCAAGCCACTTTGCAATCTTGTTTGAGTCTCTGAGGAACAAACTGTTTCTCTAGCCATGTTGCCTTCCTCTAGGACCTGACCAGGGCTTGCGAGGCAGACAGTCGTAGCCCCGATGGGTGCTTGGGTGAGAGCAGGCAGCCCTGCCGTGGCGATGCTGCAGCCACAGAGTTAAGGCAGTCTCAATGGGTGGCATCACCCCGTTGCCACAGCATGGGGTAAGGCAGCCTGACATGGCAGGGGGGGTAAGGCAGCCTGACATGGCGGGGGGGTAAGGCAGCCCGACATGGCAGCCTGCCCCTTTTTTTATCTTTTTTGTTTTAAACCAAAATTAATTTCCAGACCATTTATTGTTATTAGGTTATCTTACTGCCCCACCACAAGCACGGGCAGCTGTGTGCTCAGCACCCTTCCCTTCCCGAGCTAAGCTGCCGCGCGGCGTTGCTGCCGTGCCGTGGCACGCCCCAGGGAGCTCTGCGTTTTGCCGCGGGGCCAGCGGGGTCTGTAGATGGAGTGGTCCCTCCTGCTTTGTTTCCAGTGGGGAAAGCAGCGTTGCCTGACTATCCTGTTGCCTCTCAAAACGGTGGCCTCTTGTCCCCAGATGTGCTTCCCCGCCTGCCTCCTGGGGTGACCTTTGTGGAGCACGTCCTGCCTGGAATGGTGAGGATAATTGTCATCGGGTTTGCAACAGGGGCAGGGATGTACCTGAGCATCCTGGATGTGCCCAGTGCCACCAGAGAGCCGACTCAGCCTCACCACTCATGTAGTAAAATTCCCTGGGTGTTGCTGATGGGGTTGGTTTGCATCAGTTTCCTCTCGATGCTCCGGATGTTTGGCCCGAGAATGTCTGTCTGTAAAGGGTTAAGCTTCTCCTGGTGCCAGTTCTTGGGTCCGAAAGCTGCTGTAAGGGCGCTCAGAGCTCGTGGCTGTGACCGCGCTGCAGCGCACGCTCGACAGATGCAGGGAAAGGAATCAGCTGAACTATGAGGATCTGGAAAGTAGCAAAGATCCTAACTGTGTAGGGGGATTTCTTGTAATTGAAAAAATGCAATATGGCCTCACCGCACAAATACAAATTTAGAGAAATACCCTAAGGATCAGTCGTTTACCCTGGTAAGCAGTGGGCTAATTTGCTGGGCGTGTCTGTGGAGAAGTTTTGTCAAGTCGAATTGTTCCCTTTGAAAAAAAGCGTCGGGCTCTTGCTGGCGTTATCAGAAAACAGTTTTTTTTTCAAAGGATTTCTGCGGACCGCGTTCCCCGTGCTAGTTCTGATGCTTCCACTCTCCTGTATTGCATTCAGTATCTCCGACAAAGCTTTCGTAATAGGTTGTGCACTGAAGTTTCTGTTCTGATACCAAATTTAGGGAAGGCTTGTTATCTAAAATTCTTTCTTCCTGGCTTGATAAGGTGCTGATGAATTTTATGCAACTCTCTTTCCTTATCTATTAGGCTTCAGTCAGTTTCAGTTTTAGTGTAATCTTGGAAAAGTGCGATCAATCTTTAATGTTTGTTTTTCAGGTTTATTCCAAAGCCTTTTAGGCATGCTGGATGTTTGGTCTTTTGTGAAGTTCTGTGAGAATGAAGTTAAAAAGTAGCAATTATAGAACAGATTTGGAATCCAGATGAAACATTTTAAAGTTTCTGTAAATCAAGAAAGAGCATCCTTTAAGTGGCTGTTGAATCTGGTGTAGTTTTAGCTATTAAATCAGAATTTTATTACTCTGGTGGTGTACATGGACAAAGCTGGGTGCAGAAAACAGAATTCTAATGGTGCCATATATAGGAACGCATATATGTGTGTACTTACGTGATACAGGAATGAAGGAGAGGGACTGTTCCCTCTCCATAGGTATGCATAAGGTAAGCAGGGGCAGCTTCACCTATCTCTGCCTTACACCATTGAGCAGGGCTGTGGGGGCACAGACTGCTGTCCCGGGGAGCTGCCTCCTGCTTTTGCTGAAATGCAGAGGCAAGAGGGGGAGACGGTGCAAGGAGGGCGGCCGTGCCTGTTCAGTGCAGCCCTCTCGGCGAGGAGGGGGCTCGCCGGGGCCGTGGTGTCGTCCCACCCCTGCCAGGCGCTGCGAGCAGGGGCACCCGTGCTGGGGTGGGGAGGAAACTCAGCTGTCGGCGGTGGAGAACGTCTGCCTTGATTTTGTGATCAGGAGTTGACGTCTGGATAGATTTTCAGTCTCTTCTGGTCCAAGGTAGATGAATCTCTCATCTGATGGCTGGCAGCAGATCGATCCCATCTCCTGGACACTGAGGGTTTTGCAGAAGCGTCTACAAGTCTTTCCTAAAGAAGTGAAAGTACACGCGCGTGCAGAGCAAAGAAACTAAACCTCACAAACCTTCAGGGTGGGAACAAATATGCTTAAGACTAACCGGCTGCCTTATAAGTCTTCAAACAGGAGGAGCATGGCTCCTTCGGTTCATACCTGGAGCGTGGGAAGGGTATTCCCAGGCGTTACCAGGATCGGGACCCTGCGTTGATGGAATTTAGGAAGCACCGGCTCCGCTCCTGCCGCTGCGCCCCGCACCCCGCTGCAGGAGTGGGTGCTGGTGAGCCAAGTGCTGGTGCCACCCGCCCGCGACGGGGCGGCACGCTCAGCCCGCTGCCATTTGCAAACTGTCGCCGTGGCCCCAACTGTCACAAAAGCCATTTTTCCAGCTCGATTTTAAGCTCAGTATGAGACTGTGCCTAGTCCCCAGAGCCCAGGTTCGGCTGGAGGTTGCAGGCAGTGCGTTCCCAGTGCTTCTTATTTTGCCGTCTCCCCACCGTAGCCTCCCGGTTTCTTGTTCTCCTCCTACACTCCCTGTGTTAAACAGTTGCTGTGTTTTGCCCCAGAAAATGGTGATGGTTTAATCTATCTCCAGCGTGTGTTTTTAGAACAGATGCCAGGCTGGTCCCCCCCCCGTCCTCGCACAGCAACGTGCGTGTGTGTGCATGCGTGTGCAGGCTTTTGTGCATCTTTGTGTGTATTTCTTTTTACATATAGAGGGAAACATATAGATTAAAACATGTGTGCATATGTTTTTCCTTCCCAGATATATTTTGGAAAATATGAGTCAGCAGCAGGCAAGAACATATTACATAATCTCTGGGAGTGAAGAAAACCTTGCAATTTATTAGGAGGCAGGCTTTCTGCAAGCAGCATTTTTTTAACATCATTTTGTTACCACACATCGGTGTGCTCTCGGTCAAGTGCCTTTATTCCCATCGTACGCAGTTGTGTCCGATGCAGAAATGTAGTCCCAGTAGCCTTCGGTTTTGTTATATTTTTAAACCCCACAGTGACAACAGCAGAGTCTCAGGGCTGCGATGATGATAGCGACTTTTTCTCCTCTTCCTTAACATGTTTTCCTACAAAGACTCTGCGATTTTCCTTTTCGGTTCCCCCCACTCCCCACCTCCTGCTGCTTTCTATAAAATCTCAGTGCTGAGAGAAATCGCACATGAGTGCAGCTGGAAATAAATGTTGCCCCCTCCACCTCCCCTCTGCTCACGGCCACCCACCTCCACCGCCTACACCCAAATGGGAGAGTGAAGTCAACATCCACTTTTAGCCCTCGTCTCCTGCTCTTGCGCAGCTCTCCCCGCGAGCTTATTTCCAACGCCTTGCAGAGCGCGGTGGCTGTGCCTGCTGTACGCGCAGAGGGTGAAATTCGGAGGGGGTTGAACACCGTTTTAACGGCTTCTGTAGCCATAAAAACACTCGTCTGGTCCCATCGGCAGTCGTGCTGTCGTATGCCGTAACATAAGGGGACGAGAGAGGGTGTGCAGATTTTCTCTTGTTCCCGAAGCATCGCAGGGAGGGGGGAGCATCGTGAATTATGGCGACATCGAGGAGCACAAACAAAAAACCACCTAAGATGGATCTGGCTCAAGTCAGACAGCAGTAACGTCAGGGGTTTGAGTCCTATGTCCTGGGCTACAGCAGGTGTTGTGACTTGTGGCACACGGGCAGGGATGGGAAGCAGCGGGGCCCCGAGCAGAGCGCGGTGGTTGGGTGCTCTCATCCTCTCGACAGTGCCGTATCTCAAGTTTCTCCATCTCTAATGCCAGGCTTAATTCCAGGCTGTTCAGTCTGAATCCCTGCATTTCTGAAGGATGCTTCGAAAGCCTAGGATGGCAACGGGCACTAGCAGAGTTAAAGGAAATAAAGAAAAAGACTTGGGTTTTTTTAATTATTTTTAATTTGCCCAATAAAAACAAAAGGTTTGAACTGCTTTCATCTCCCAGGGCACTGCCAATACTTCCGCTGTGGCTAAGCTAGCGGTTGCCTTTCAAGCAAAGAGAAAGCTCTGTTGTGGTTTTAAAATATCAAAGCCTTCCCAAGGAGGCAGTAAATTGCTATGCTGGCTGAAACCAGGAGTGCAAGTAGCTCCATGCCCTGTCTGGGACGGTGTCTGAGACACACGCTGTAGAGAAAATTGAGAGGGACACAATAATTGATGGTGACGGAATAACCTGTTTATCCAGAGCACTCTGTCTTCACCCCCATTAGCTCACGGGCTTCTGATGCTCAGAGACAAGAGAATTTAAATCGTCTGTATTTGTAAAACCACAAAAATCTCTGCTATAACCGGGAAATTCTCATGAGCTCAGCAAAGGGGATGTGCTCTTGAGTCCACCATCCATCAGGGCTCTCCATATTTTATTCAAAAGCCTGGTTTGAGCTACATGCGTGTGTGCGCAGTGTTTGGAGGGGATTACAGGGTGCTCCCGGGGCTGGGGTTCGGGGGAACTGCCCCCCATTTCCAGCCTCTCTGCAGCCCCAAGGGTGATATTGCAGAGGCTATTGCATCTTTCTACATCTCTGTTTCTCTTTCTGTAAAATGTGCAGAAGGAAATTGCCCTTTCCTGTTAAATGGTTTGACAGCTGAGGATGAAAAGTACTGTGTTCAAGGCAGATGGGATTATAGCAGACCAAAGATTGCTCTGCCCTTCGCAGGCAAAGAGGGGAGAGGTGGTGCGGGGGGCCTCTGGCAGACCAGAGCTCCCACCCAGGCTGCTCCCTCCGTTACTTAAAAGCAATGTCTTGAATTCCACCTGCGATCCCAACAGAGACGAGATGCCAAGTGATTTCAGCAGGGTTCCACCAAAGATTGATTTGGCCTCAAATATTTTGCGTATGCAATGTCAGATTGCATCCTTATTGTTTTCACTGTTTTAAACAGCATTCAGCTAGATGAGGTCTGTATACCTCTTTAAAGCCTTCAATCGTTACGCATTAATAATATGGTTGCTCTGTGTTATTAATTGATCCAAATTAGGCTTTTTTGTTTCTCTAAGCCTTTTGTGGTATTTCTGTGCAGTTAAGTAATTAATCTGCATGAAGTACAAATACCTAAGTAAAAATAGGAGCTTTGCAGGAGTAGCTTTTCAGTCTTTCACGGCATAAGCTCGAGGGCAGAACCGTCCTCACCTCATAGCCAGTAATAAGATACAGAAGAGGCTCGCAGTGGGCAAAGGAGTGGCACAGAAGACACCTGAGGCAGCCCAGCCCGTGGTGGGATCCCCCTGAAAGTGCTGTCTCCTAGAGACACGCTGTCCCTCTGGTGGAGTGACGTGAGCTCACGTCTTACTTCCCCAACCTTTCCTTTTGGAGCTTCTGTGTTTGGCCATCCTCTCCCCAAAAGGAAGGTTGTTCCCTGGGGCATGTTCCCTCCTGTTTGGTCAAACCTGGCAGGAAACGTCTGTAGTGGTTAGTCTCAGCTGGTCATGAAAGACTTCCACTCGTTCCTTTGAACAGTCCTCCCACAGCTGAAAACATCTCGCCGTCACTAGCGGCGGTGTTAGGTTTCTTTCATTTCCCTTTTTCCCTTCCTGTTTCTACTGCAGAGGGTTTTTTACCTTTGCGAGTTTTTTTCCGAATCAGGTTGAAATTCAAGCAATAGTAATAATACTTGACATTCTTCATTCCAGCATCTGTTTCCTGAAGTTGGGTTACATAAAAGCCTTTGTGCTATACAAATACTCGAGTACTTTTTTCTATTTTAAAATGGAAATGGGTGCCTGAAAACCCTCAAAAGTCAAATGAAGATCAAAGGCTTGGGACTACTAGCAGTTGTCTCTGTTGTCCACAGGAGCTCAAGAGTAAGGCTGTATAGGGTAAGTGCAAAGGGACTGCTCTGCTGGTAAGAGCCCGATGCATCTGTAAAGCTCAGTCCTGATGTTCTTGGGCTGGGCTTGGTGTCTGACATTCCTACTGCTGGCCTGGCTGGCAATCCCATGTTTTAGCATCTTGTTTTCATGTCTAGCCCTGTGTAACCATGGCCAGCAAATGGCTGGAGTGCAGCTGACGGTAGCTCTGCCCTTTTCAGTGGCAGCTGGACTTGCTTCACAAGCATTTCAGAAAAGCAAAGCTATTTTCCCATCATCCATCCTTCCTCACCATTTTCCTCCCTCCCTGTGGCTTATGAGCAGGAATCAGGACAATAGATGGGAATTTATGTCCCGGTGGCATGTGACAAGGGTATCCTGAGGGTTCAGGGCAGCTCACCCAGCAGTTGCCTCTGATAAATGCTCAGAGGTTTCAGTGAGTTTTCCCAGCAGCTACAGTCGGTGCTCACAGTGGGTATTTTCACCACTGACCAGCTATTCACTGGGAAATGCTACAAGGCTGCATAAGCCGCCAACAGCATAATCCTTGTAGTAATAGAGCATAAAAATGAGCGATTCAGCCAGAAGAAGAGTGGAAAGAAAAAGATAGTTAAAATCCAAGGAGCGGCTGTTGAAATGCAAAAGGATCTAGAAAGCAGAGATGCAAAAATAAAATCTGAAACGGAAACGAGCAACATCTTTACAGCCTTGTATAACTCATTTCAATTGCAATCCATCTAGAAATCTATTTGAGGCAAGAAATCAATTCAGAAGTGTAGAGCAAAGCATTGGACTTCCAGATGTTTGTGGCTCTCTGAATTGGTATTTTCAGCTTCCTTCCAAGGTTTATTTGAACTCCTCCTTCCTTGCAGTGGCCACGGAGAGACTCTCCCCTGGTTGTGTTGCAGATGGGGCAGTAAGCGGAGTGTCCTGGGGCTTTCTGCTCTGAACGTTCCCTCTTGTCTCTTGAGAAACACCACGAGGCGCTTGTACTGGGGAGCACGGGCTTTCTATAGGATAACCCCGCTTTGGAGGGGACCACGCTATGTCTTCCAGGCTAGACTGAGGTGGTAAGGATGGACTGTTGCCCACACACAGGGAGCTTCTGTTTCCCGAGACAATAGTTCTGCGGGAGTGACAGAGCTGGGGCCATACCGTGCTATTTACTCTGATCACCTCTTTTAAATATATTAGATCCAATCATGCAACGTAGCCGTCGTAGCTGCCCAGTCACCTGGTATTTATCTTTCACCATGTGTATTCTCAGCTTGTTTGAGAGACTGGTTGCAGTCCGTCAGCGTTAAAGACTTCTGGTAGCTGGCAGGGTATGGTATGTTTGTCTTGGCAGAATCAAGCCCTGAATCTAGCAGATGTCATCGGTGTCATTCCCAGCAGCCTCCTGAAAGGCCAGCGTGGTGGCACCTGACATTTTGCCTGTATTTGGTGGCATTTGTGAAGGAGTTTTTACATTATTTCTTGTCCATCTTGAGCGTTCAGGGCTGCTGACATTGATTTGCATTGAATCCACTTCTTGGCAAACACCGTGCAGAGATTAAAGCAGCGACGTGGCCGGGCAGAGCTCAGCTCTGCTGCCAAGCCACCCTGTCGCATGGGACGAGCGTCCCTCTCCTCCTGGGAGGCAGGCTCTGCTTCGCTCTGCCTGTCGCGGGCTTTTAGGAGCTGTTGCTTACCCAAGCTCACAGTTTGGCTTAGGGTTGCGCAGATCGCTGAGCGAGCACCCCTGCGTTGTGCATCGGGGACTCGAGGAGCTAACCACTCACTGGCTGCTTCCAGAACCTCCCCTTAGGCTTGGTCTCCTCCTGCCTCTCGTACTGCCTGGGGTGCAGTCCTGGGAGATGGAGTCAAGCAGTGGGGCAAGCAGCAAGCAACCTAGGAGGCAAACCAGGCTCCTCAAAGATCAGACGTCTGTTTGGAAATCGGGTTTACAGACAGGAGGGGGTTTGAGACAGGAATCCAAGGAAACAGGAGACTTTCCCCGCAGCCAGACACTTAGAAAGGTTTCCCAGCAGAAAACATAAGCAATCAATTCCAGATAGGCGATACCTTCTCTGACCTCCCTCCTTGCTTCCAAGTGTGCCCCCCTCACCGTGTCTCTCTGGGACTGTCGTCACACGCCCAGCGCAAACGTAGCTGTCACGGCTCCATCCCGTCTGGGGAGCGATGGTGCTACCCGCTGCAACGGAGCGGGAGCTGCGCTGACCTCCCTGCTCGGGCAAGGAGGAGGTTTCCCTCGTGGGACAGCGCAGCGCGGTTTGGCTGATGAGTCTTCTCACATTAGCGATAGATGCAGCCTCTAGTCCTTGTTTCTGCTGACAGGGTATTAAATGCATTCACGTTTACATTACTGGCTTAGAGCAACAGTGGGAAATGGAGGGAGGGTTTGCAGTAGGTTTGCTGAGTTGGGATGAATCTGAAAAGGTTGTGCTGTGGAGAAACCGTCCGTAGTCCGAGAAGGAGGTGAGGAAAGGGATGATGCAGGCTTGTCCAAATCAAGAGTGCAGATGAAGGAGGGAGAAGGTAAAACGAGGTATAGAGGAGTGGTGTTATAAAGGGAAAACTGGGGCTGGAGATCAGGACAAATTAGAACATGCAGAAGATGGAATCCACTAGGCCATGGATGTGTAGTTCTGGAAAATATCTGAAGTCCCTCATGTGGGACAGTTTTGATGGGACTGGAGAAAATACCAGAACAGGTGCTGAAGGGGACAGTCTTCCTTTGGCTCTGAAGAGAACAGATGATTCAAATACGGTGTTTGAGCACAGAGCCCCCTGAACTGTGAGGAGCACTGTGTTCCCTCACGTACAGGCAGCTCTGGGCAGCTTAATGGAGGGGCAGCACCCACAGGATCTGCACAAAACAGAGTTTATTCTAACGATAACTGCAGAGAGGAGCAGCAGACCTCTCAAGGACAGGTGGATGCACGAGTAGAAGAGCTCTGGAAATGGGCTGTTGGTAATACTGGAGCAGAGAGGAAGGGAATATTTTATTATTATTACCTGGAGTGCATTCAAGCCTCAAACAGATGGTAGGATTTGCCAGTTTGGCTGTGCTGGAAAGCTGGGTGTTGGAGACACGCGAGCTGGTCAGTCCCATCCATCGCTCTGGCTGCGGGGTCCTCTGACACCAATGCTTTGTGAACCTGAAAAGACTGGTTAAGTAAGAGGTCAGGGTTTGGTTGGTGCCGATGCCGGTGTAGACTGTGATTACAGGTGCGAGGAGCTTATGCTGCAAATAAGTCTTGGTTTTGGCACCAGTCCTAAACAAGAAGAAACAAATAAACGAGAGATTTCGTATGCTGGAATCAGTGTTTTGATTACTGCTTTCGAAAGATTGATAGAGGTGGATTTGGCTGCAAGAAAGGGATTTATCTTGGCAGTTCAATAGCCTGCTCCAAACCTTCCTGATCTCTGTAGCGTAGTCAGAAGTCCTCTGGATTTATGTATGACCTTAGAAAGCACAGGCCGTATTTGGTCAGCCGGGGTGCCAGAGAGACAGGGCTAGAGAGTCTTATCTGTGTCCAGCAGCCTCAATATCTTATTTTTAAAAAGGCTATATTTGTTACCAAGAGCATCGGGTTCTTCTTCTAACAGAAAAAAAAAAAAATCCTTAATTCTTAAATAATTCTGTCCCATCCTGTGCTACTTATTCATAAACTCTCCCTACTTTACGCTGATGCATAAATACAGGCAGGCTTTTTTCCCCATTTTCTTTACCTGCAGTAGCACCAGCCATTTTAAACCTGTGAGCTGAAACTCCAGGGTTCTTGCACATCCTGATGGACCTAGTGGGGGAGGACACTGGGGAAGGGATTCTGGGAGGCTGGAAATGAGCCCAAGACCTTTGAACCCATGAGCCAGATTCTCGGTTAGCTAAGGCTTCTGAGCTTTCCTAATTTGTTAGGAAGTCACAAGAATCTTGTAGCTATCAGATTTTAATTTGTCATCTTAGACTATTGTGTATTGAAAAAAGATATCAATATTTTAAACCTATCCACTCTACTTTCAGGAGAATTATTTTGAAATAACAGTAAATACGCAACCAGTTTTGGAGAAAGTCTCTTTGGAGCTTGTGTTAATGAATACGGCCAGG